>NC_080858.1:8566669-9860835 GCF_030435755.1 Ochotona princeps | reverse complement strand
ATCAGCAAATCCAAGATCTCTCTCCGTATTATTTCTCCTGTTATTCTGCCTCATAAATTTAAAAAAAGTGTTAGCGATTTGAAAGCAATGATTGAATAAATAAACCTACTCATCCTCATCTACCAGAAGACTAACAGACCCTTTTAAGGACAATGTCTAATAAATGTGAGTTAAAGTTCTGAAGGTAAGGAGGGAGGAACAGTTGCTTTCGCCACTTCTGAAAGCAGCTCAGTCTATAAACAATGCCCAAACCATCTTCCCTGTATCACCTATGTTAATAGATGGGCACGAATCCCAGTCTGTGGCTGGAACATGCTCTGTGTGCAATAACATGTTACCTTCTGAGTCCATAACCGTTATAGGAGTGACAATTAATGGTTTTGAGGCAAGAGGAGTGGTGCATAGCAAGCTGGCAAAAACTGCCAAGCATGAAGTGCCTCTGAGGCAAAACTGCCCAACTGAAGAGCCCAGGACCTCCTCCAGAGAGAAGGGTTGGCACTGCTGCACAGTGGGTCAAATCCCTGCTGGGGTGGCTGACATCATACAACAGAGAACATTTCCAGTTGTGCTTCTATGCTCCTAATCTAGCTCTGTGCCTGTACGACCTTGGAGGCAAAGGGTGATGGTTCATGTGCTCGGGTCCTTGCCACTCACAGCAAAGACCCACAGAGTTTCCAGGCTCCTGCCCAGTGCAGGATGTCACAGGCATTGAGAGTGAACCAGAAGATAAAATGCATTTCTGTCTCTTTCTTTCTCTCTGTATTGCTTTATTATTTATTATACAGCTGAAATAAGCATTTGAAAGAGAGAATGAATAAAGAAGGGATGATTTTGTGTCTGTTGAAAAATAAAAGTCTAAGAAACCCCCAATGAGGGAGGTAAAATCTGGGTTTTCTCACAGTATTTTAGATTTTCCCTTTTCCCCTGCAATAGACTAAAATGCAGGTATGTTCAAAGAAAAGCCTAGAGAGTCTCACAAAGAATACAAAAAGTCAATGGTTCTGCACCAAGAGGGTTATTATTATTATTATCATCACTATTATTATTCATTTGTATCATTCATAATACAAATGTCTGATTGACCTGTATTCCTTCAGTGGGGGAAGACCCTTGGGAGTGGATGACCTCCTAAGTAGCAAGATTGCGGCTAATCTAAGTATTTTGCTGTATCATCATCTAATTATCACATGCAGGGCATTAATCGAAGCACCTCATTTAAGGTGGGAAAGAGCTTTGTGAAGGGAGGTGATTCAACACAGTCTCTTCTGATGAGAACTGTCATCTCACATTCCTTTTTCCCAAGTAGGTGGAGGTTAACTGGCCAGCGACACACAAGCCTGTGCTACATTTATTTATTTCTAAGTCGTTGGTTCCCTCTTAAAATAAAAGTCGATCCTGTAGTCACAGTCACCTCTTTCCCCTCCCCCAAAACCACCCCGTCATGCACTAACACGCACAGACACACGACAAGCAGTTCATGTTCAAAAGGCATCCCGGAGAGACAAGATGTGGAGGGTGTGAAGGGTGGATGTGGGAAGCACAAGGGTGCAGCCGCCCAGACTGACAAAGAGGAAAGCATGTGGCTTCCTTCCTTCCTCCCCAGGGTGCTGGGGCTCGCAGGCAGCACGCAATGCACTCCCCCCACCGTCCCCCCCAGAGGCTTCTGCCTGCAAGCTCCACTGGGAAGACACTTGGTATGCCACAGCAAACCAAGATGTTTGCATTCCCACCAATCCAGGGATAAGGCATTTTCCTCTTCCAGACACAAAACATACAGTATATGAATGTTTAATGGAGGCTAAAACTGGGAGAGGAACAGAAAACAAGAACAGAGCAGGTTAAAAAAAATATCTGGTTTCTCTCTATCAAAATACTAATTAAAATTCATGTTCATGGGGATGATTATACATATGTTTTTGAACTAAAAGTCTAACCTGGCACTATTTTTTTGGCCTTATTTTTGTGACAACATTTTTGTCCATATGGCATGAAGTGAATCATTTTACATCTTTTTTTAAGCTCTATGTGTTTTTCTTGTTGTCTATTCCCTCCTCTCCCACCACACACACACTGGCAGCCGCTACCAAGTTACCAAATGCCAAGCCTACAAGCTGGCTGCATGCAGCTCTACAGTATTGGCATTTTCCTTTCTTTGCACAAATCTCTCTCCCCCTCTTTCTCCCGTCTCCCCCCTCCCTCCCTCATGGGTGCGTACACACACACACGCACATAGGAGTACTCTGGATATTCTTCTTCATTTCCATGAGATTTGGGATGCTACAGGCCTCTGCATAGCCCTGGCTGCTCAGCCTTGGGAGAGGACAGCATCAGCTTACCTGATGCTTCTCACCACTGGCCTCCCTCCTCCCTGGCACCCTGGCAATTAGCTGTTCACACAATTAGCTTAGTCATAGCAACATTCAAGGCCATGCTTGTCCAGATGGCCCCTGCTCCTTAACCTTCTTTTCAAAAATGACAATCACCCGGTGTTACTGTGTTTGCAGGCAGGACAATGCCCTCTTACTGTAGCCCAGCCATGCCACCTGAGCATGGGGACCTGCCTTGCACACACGTTTCTCTGTGTGTGCTGCCTCCATCAGCACCAGGCACCGCTGCCCGTGTGAGGAAGGGCAGCAACTCCACCTAACAAATGTAACTTTAACAACAGTAAAACAACCTAATAGCTTAGCATGCCAGGGGGCTAATGTGGCGGGCCATTTACTGCTGCACTAAATAGCCCCGGTTTGATTCTCATTGCCAAGTGTTGAACTGAGAATTGCAAGGCAAGAGCAGCTCCTAATTCATTAGATAAAGGGGGTCATTGCTCATAGGGAAATTGTAAGAGAGTGGGAAACTGAACGAAGCACTCCTGCTTTCTAGTGGTGTGACAAAGCAGACTCACAGAGACACGAAAAGCTCTGTGATTGGCACACTTGTCAACTTCCAAATCTAGGTAAGTTTCCCCTTTTCTTTTTCCTTTTGCAATGTTTGGAAAGTGGATACAAGGAGATGGTGTCCTAATACTGAGACCTGTTTTTTATGACTAGTAAGTCACTTTGAGAGCCTTGGAATAAAAAGAACATCATGAGTCGCACAAAGTATGATTTAGTCGTGGCTGCAAAATGAGCCACTACTGAGATGCCTCTGTCAGCTTGCCTGCCTTGTGTGCCCTGGAAAAGTTGCTGGGGACAGTTGTGACCTAGCTAATAGGCTGGGCAGGCAAGAGACCAGTAGCAATAAAAGGGAGAACAAAATTCTTGTTAAGTTTGCTACATCTCATCACATTGCCTTTTTTTCTTCCTTTATATTTTTATTCCAGGCAGTTAGAAAGAGTTCTAAGTTCAAACCATTTTTGAATAGCCATAATTAAGCTTATGTGGATGAAACTGCTACTCTGTCTTATTTGGAAGGGAAAAAGAGAAATAATAATTTGAAAAAAAAATTTTCAAGTGAGATCCTTAAAATGGGACATCTTTATTTCCTGAACATTAGCCCTAAAACAACTGATTTCTCTAATTCCTGCTATCACTCAGATTGGCCTTGAATTACCTCCCAATAGGCCTCCCATGTGCTTCTAGATGAGAGTGTGTAATGGGGGATCTGTTAATTAACTAGAAGCAAAGTTGCGCGGTGGGGATCAAACACGGGATACGTCCTAAAACTCCCACAGAGAAGATGAAATGCAGCGCAAACTTTAAAGACTTCCCGTCATTAGCTGAGACCTTGCTGCTCCTGGCCCAGACCCCTCCTGTTTCAGAGAACAATGAGGACAATGATGGCAGAAATGAAATAGTGCAGCCAGGAACAAAGGCACTGGCTATTTACCAGTAGAAAGAGAAAGCAGGGAGGGGGAAGAAAAAGGGAGAACTTTCTTTTCCTGTGGTTCCCATCTACTTTTAATTAATTTATGACTGCCAGGGAATTGCACACCCAAGCCCAGTGGACCCCTGGCACGGCGTTCATATATGAACATTTAGCATCACTCCTGGGAGAAGCACAGCCTGCTGGAGGCACAGGGGGACACTGAAGGAGGAGAGGGCAAACAGGAAGCAGTGAGTGCAGAAAGCACAAGTGGGAGCACCCTTAGCACAGTTTAAACGCGTAGATGATAAACAAAAGGAAAACAAATCAGTGCTGTCCCAGGAGCCACCTGTCCTGCTGGTTTCATTCTCCATCACAAGAAATGCCAGCAACAAGGTCCTAGGCAGAACGTTCAAACGCTGCCTCTTCCAGGGGTCTCCTGGTCACATCTATGTAAGCACGTACTAATGCTTCATCAACAGCAAAAGTGCAGTCATGATACTTCTTCCTTGTTTCTTGACACAAGAAATAATAAATCACACCCCAAGCTGAGGGAATATTTGAGTGGCAGTGACTGCTGCAGGAGACTTCATCTCCCACATACTGTTTCCAAAGAATGAAAATCAAGATTTTCAAGGTCTGAGGGTATTCCTCAAAGTTCATGGAAAGTGGAATCACAACGCACTTTACATGCCACAATATTAAAACAAATGCATGTTTTTTTAGAATGCACTCTTTTCATGAACTTTGTAAAATACCCTCATATCTTAAGCGGAATATTTCCATGATATTAGAATAACAAATAAGAGAACCCACAGGGTACACACAGAGCAAGTGTTGGCCTTCGGTGCCTGCTACTCAAGTCATGATCTGAAATGGACCAGCAGGAAGACAGGAGCCATTATTTAGAGGGGGCTGATGGTTCTGCTCTCATTTTTCAGACTTTAGTTAAACCAGCAAGTCCAAATCATTCCATTTAAATTTGGTTTTGATTCACATACAATTATTCAGATATGAGATTTAGTGTGATGTATCAGATAGTGAAATCTGTTGATTAGTGTATCTGAAGCCTGCAATGTTTGTACTAAGAGCTCTCACAATCCTTTCAGCTACTATGAAATATGTGATACAATCTTGTTAGCAGTGCCACAAAGCACCAGAACCTATCCCTCCAGTCCAGCACTGTACCTGTTGACAAATCGTTCCTCATTGCTGCCCTCCTCCTATCTGCTCTCCTCTGATAACCACTGACTGATTTTCTTTTTAAAGCTCAGCAACAAGACTCATTTTTCTGGTTTCAAGTCACAAGTTTAGAACAATCAGTGGAAACTGCAAATGGGTGAAACTAACAGATCACACAAGATCACCTTTCTAATATGAAGGGTTTAAGTTTTAAATAGCTCAAGCATAAATCAATTCTATACACAAAAAAATCCATGTATGTAGTTCAACCAACTGAAAATTCTAAATAATCAGTAGGAAAGTAGGTTAGCAGTTCATCATTAGTTGCTTCTACCTTCTGTCCAGTATTCAAAATAAACTTGAAAATGAAGTGAATGACACACTGTCAATGATAGTGAGTGGAACGTAGTGTCTGTGTTCTCAAATCCAGAAAGGGTAAGGATTCCAAGTTCACACTTCATATGACTATGCCGGTTACTAGTTATTACACACTGACTAGAAGAAGAATGGCACCACAGGCTAGGAATGAAAAGATCCAATGTTGCATTTTTGACATGCAATAACCATGTGTGTGTCTTAGAAAACATGACATGGGGATCTCAGTTTCCAGGGGGTAACAATGTTCCTGGATTCATCTCCCACAGCGTTGCTGTGTTTAAGTTGAAGCATTCAAAAACTATCAGTTTACTTTAAGTTTGACCATTCTAAGACTAGTGCTACACACACACGACCTGGGAATGTTCAACAGAGTTGTCCCAACCCCTACAGGACTTCGTAGTTCTCTTCAAACCTTCACACAAGTTTGTAGACCAAGCCAGGGAATATCCCTTTATAATACTCATGTCAGATCATTTTTTTAAACCTTTTCTACAATCTTCCTCCTTTCTTCTATTAATTATGGTCCCTTTAAAGCAAGGTTGCATTATTTCCCCCCTCAAATGTCTTGCCTATTTTCTACTTCAACAGTTTCCTACGTGTTATTTATGTAATATTCTCAAAAATTCTTTTTTGTAAATCTCAGTCTTTACAATAACTTGGGGATAACTCCAGAAATTTCATTCATATTTTTAAAAAAGTTTGTAGGCATTGAAATAGTAATAAAAGACAATAAGAGAGGGAAGCAATTTTCCTGACACCCACAAAAAAAATCTAACACTTGATAACCTTCGCAATACAAGTAATCAAATAGCAGCAAACAAATGTTTTCCTAAAAGAGGGAAGAACAATCCTGCAGAAAAGAATCCCAATCAGTGTTACTATAATCCTAAGTCAGGTCTCAAATTGCAAAGCTAACTAGTGACTGCAAGACCAGCTATAAAAGAAGGAGCCCTCTCAAATCTGGCATGGCTGTGCGGGGATTGTTGCTACCTGTGAGGCCTGTAGACTGATGTAAGCTCTGGCTACTCTTTTTCCTATCTGGCTCCCTGCTCACATGTCTAGGAAAATATCAGAAGATGACCCAAGTACTTATGACCCTCACATTCATCTGAGAGACCCAGATGGAGTTTCAGGCTTCTTGCCTCAGGCTTGCCCAGCCATGATCAATGCAGTCATTTGAGGAGTGAACCAGCAGATGGGAGATCTCTGTCACTCTGCCTTTCAAAAAAAAAAAAAAAAAAAACAAAAAGCAGCCAAATCTTAAAATAAGAGATCTACAGGTAGTGTAAAATTCTATGATCCTGATATTTCGCTATGTATAGATATAGATATAACCTGGGCTTAACGGCTACAATATTAGCTTGGAGAAGTACAAGAGAGTTTGAAAGGTTCATATGAAAGTAAAATGAAAAGTCAATTTTTGTGCAGAAACCTTTGAAAGCATAGAGACACGTTCAAATGGGGATGAGTGGCACATATCATTATCTTGGTTTTCTCTTTGGCCTCTATAATATTAACATTTTCATAAAACAGTGTTTTTCAGAATTTAGAAATTGAGAGAATCCATATACTAGCCATATTTCTGACATTTTTTTAAACTTGAAAGATCTGTCAATGTTATCCCTCCCATATGCCAGCCATCTATGGATACTCAATGGAAGCTGCCCATGTGACAGACACACACACGTGGGTTCATCTCAGTCCTCCTTAGCTCTGCCTGGCTCCTACAGTCAGTTGAGTTTTTGACACCTGAAATTTTACAGTAGGATTTAGGAGGCTGGAGCAGTAATATATTCAGAAACCTTTTCTCAGAGCATAGATTTACCAGCTGTTCCTCTTATGCCTCGCCTCATTATGAAAGACAAAAATGTGAAAACCAGTAGAAAAGAAGAATAGTGGCACAAAAGAAATGCATGTTTAATATGAATTCAAAGAAAATTGAATAAAGATTTAAAAAGTTTTAGAGGATATCCTAGCCAATATAACGCTATGAATTAAAGTGAATATAAAACACACTAAAATTTTTTTATCAACAGTAAAAAAAAATGATAAAATTTAAAAGTTGGATGCAATTATGAAGACAAAGCAAAAATGAATATGCAAAAAGAATGCGATAAGACTAATGTGCTAGCCTAAGGCTTCCTTAACACAGTTAAGGTACAAGTCACAGAACGGAGCGATCAAAGAGTGCGTGTGAAAACGTGGTATACAGAAAAACCGAAGCTGGCAATTCAGAGTCCAGAACTTTAAACTGAGCTAACTTCAGACAAGCAGCCAGTGCCCACAAAGTTGGGTTTTCTTGAAAGGAATACCTTGCTTGTAAGGTTTGAGAACTCTCTAAATTTGAGACATTCAAAGTCTGTACTACATGGAACAGTCAACTTTGCTACTAGTTCCCACTTGGATATGGTGTAGCCGGCACAAGGAGGTCTATATGCATATCTGGCATTAAATAACCAGATACATTTTTAAATAGATCTCTGGAAAGAGCAGGCTTGAGACGCTAAGAATTATTCTCCAATATGTTCGGGTATACACAGATCAAAGATCGGAACTTCTGTTGTGACTTTTATTTAGGAAAACGTACTCCAGAGAACAAGAGAGAGGCACAACTTCCTTTCCAAACGATCAAGCAATCATTGGGGAAAAGTTCTTTGTTTAACAGGTTCTTGATTCCTTTCCAGTTTTGGTTGTCCAAACCGAAACATGGAAGCTGAGGCCAACTTCCTCATACTTCCTATTGCGTGTTGCCATGTCTGCCTACTGCCTTATAACCCGCACTGTGGAAGTGCGAGTTAATTTTAGTACCAACTTGAAAGCCCATGCTGGAGGACACAAAAGATTTCACTGCACACTTATCAAGGTAAAACTTTCACAAAATATTTGATCATTTATTCTTCCAGTGTCACAGGAATATGAAAGATTCCTTATGCCCAAACTCCTGCAATTACTGTCATTTACCATACAGAAAAAAAAATCTTTTCAAGAAAATTCTAATCACCAGAGCAGAAAGCCTGTTCTAGGAGATGGTATATTTAACTGCTATCTTAGAGTTCAAAGTAAGCCATCTTTTAAATAGCTTATAGTAAGGAATATCTCAATATCTCCTAAAGCATTTCTAAGGTATGTACAGTAGTTCAGTGTTTTCTCAGCTTGCAATAATGGCTGATTTTGCTTCTCTATTTCTAGTGGTGTTCTGGATACAGGATGAAAACAGTTTTTTCCAATCTACTGAAGTAAAAACAAAGCCCAGGCATCCTTAAGTGCAAAGAATCTTCTCCTGGCCCCCACTCCACTTTATCCCTAACCCCAATCACCATGCACTGCACTCAAAAGGCTCAACCAACGTTACCTGCACCACTTGCATCCTACTTTCATGATCTGTTTTACTCTTCTCCTTCCTTGTCCAGCCCCAAGTCCTGAAAACTACAAATAGCCCCATCCTTCCTTGGTATTTTCTAGATTATTGTGGTTTGCTCCCAGAAAACATTTTCTCCAAATGTTGTGCAGCCATGGAGGCTATCAAAGAGGGTATTACAGCTATCTTTTTTTTTTAAAGATTTATTTATTTATTACAAAGTCAGATATACACAGAGGAGGAGAGACAGAGAGGAAGATCTTCCGTCCGATGATTCACTCCCCAAGTGAGCCGCAACGGGCCGGTGCTGCACCAATCCAAAGCCGGGAACCTGGAACCTCTTCCGGGTCTCCCAAGTGGGTGCAGGGTCCCAATGCATTGGGCCGTCCTCCACTGCTTTCCCAGGCCACAAGCAGGGAGCTGGATGGGAAGTGGAGCTACCGGGATTAGAACTGGCGCCCATATGGGATCCCGGGGCGTTCAAGGCGAGGACTTTAGCCGCTAGGCCACGCCGCCGGGCCCTACAGCTATCTTACAAGTAAAAAGTTGACAGATCTCATGCATAGAATAATTACATAATTTCATATTTTTCTAAGCTCATTTTTGGTTCTTATTTATTCTAATTGTTAGAGGATACCAGACTTCCAACATGTACAGGGAAGTCTCTGGTTCATTCAAAACTCAACAATCAACAAACAAATGAGAAACATGTAAAAGAACAGCACAAATCCTGTCTTAATCTGTTTTCTCCTCATATAAGATTAATATCTTAAAAAGGCTGAGTGAAAATAAAAATGTCAAATAATTGAATTATTATAGCAAAAGGACTTCATCAATGTCTTGAATGAAGAGCAGAACACTTATATATTGTTTTTAAAATTCCCTTTGTAATGTATTTCTAATTTTCATGTATTTCATTTAAAATTTATGACATAGGTTTTTTTTTAATTTACAATTTGATATAGAAAGCAATAGACAGGTAGACAGAGTTTGTGAACTAAGGGCTGGTTTACTCCCTAAATGTCCATTCTAGCTGAGGTCACAGCAGGGCGAGAGCCAGGAGCGAGGAACCAGAAAAACAATAGATGATTTGGCACAATCCAGTAAAGCAGTATAAATGAAGAACAGTAACTCAGAAGGTACAACTTGCACCGTTCTTCAGTCTCTCTCCGCCTGTAAGTGGTACCAAGAAGCTCTGCCTGATGATCTACTCCAATACACTCAGTCAGACCTCATGTTCACTTCATCAACCTAATGGAATAAAATTTTCACCTGAGAATCAGAAATTATGAAAATTAAATCCAGAATTTCCACAGGAAAAGGCATAATTCCACTGAGCTTTAGGCTAGCAGGGAAGCAACCGGGCCAAGCATCACAAAGAGCTCAGTTATGCCTCACTGAAGTTGGTCCCTTGTTAGCAAGTCCATAGCTGATGTATGGACAGAAAACAGTTAGGTTATAGTTTTCTTGTCTTCTCATTAGAAGGATGTGAAAGGCAGTAGTGGACACTGTGAGAGGAACATAAGCTAGAGTTGAGGAAGTTTGGAGAAAGAAAGAAAGAGAGAGAGAGAGAGACAGACAGACAGACACACATTTACCAGACACTACTTGTTTGAAAATTCTTAGCTTTCACCCACAGGGACTCCGGCCTATATTTCTGTAATTATTCAGGTAGGATGTCATGAGGGTATTTAAACAGGTGAAAGTAATGAACACACTGGGGAGTTCAGTGAAAGGCCAACCCCAGATGCTCTGAAATTGGTTAGCATCTACAACTCAGAACATTAATGCACATCTGGAACGCTCCATGAGTGTACCAGAAGCCCAAACCCAGGCCAGTGGATGGCCCAAAGGACTGAGAAACCTGGCTGCCTTTTAATCATTACAGGTGAGAATGTCTGCTGGAAAATGTAAAGTTGCCAAAAATTGTTTATTTCCCTTAGAAATCGGATTTCAGAACCTGGCCAGTTTCAAAACCTGGCCAGTTTACCATGATATGGTACAAAATGAACCTTAATAAAGCAAACTTTGTTTTGTCAATACCAATGAAGTGGGGGAAAAAAGCTTAATTCATATACATAGACTACTCGATACTAAAAACATGAAATTAAAGTAGTTCATTTTCTGCTCCTTCAAACTAGCTTAAAATTTGAATAAAAAAACTCCAAGCCTGTAATACCTTAAGTATTATTTTGTCAATTAGCAACCTGACAAGAAAAATAATAAACATGCAATGTCTGAAACAATTAGGTTATATTTTCCAAACATCAATAGTGAACTTAATTTTTTTACATTTATGATACGCTATGTTATTAAATTCCCAATTTCACATGGAAACATCTTATTTATACAGGTATGGGATAAAAGATATTTTAGGTTAACTTTTCTTGATTTTCCAAGGGAGTCTTCATTCCACCAAGAGTAAGTCATTGCCTTCCAGTATAATGATATGCTTACAGTAAATTTCAAAGTGTACAAAAGATCATGTCTGATTCTTATCAGATTATATATATAATGTATACATAATAAACATATATATATAAACTATGTCTAGCTAAATAATTCACATTCAGAATAAGAAAGACAATGCAGGTATGTATTTCTGAATGAGTATGAGCTACTCCTATGTGTTCAAAATGCAAGAATAACACCTGCCTCTCTTCTCGTCCTCCCTTTGCTCTCTCATGACTCTGTCCAATGGGACTGGGAGAGCGCTGCTGTTCCAAACACACCCACAGCTTTCTGAGGACAGCAGCAGGTTCTGCATATGCAGAGGATATTGCACAGGGTTGAGAAAAGAACGCAGCATCAAGAACATCATTTGGGCATCCGTAGTATCCCTTGCAGCCCACAACGGACTCAGCAGATGTCAAAACTAAAGAGCAACACTATGCCATTTCATTGGCAAATTCAATCAAGGAGAGACAAATGTCCCTGGAATGTAAGGTACTAAGAATTTAGGGAAGTGGAAAATAATTTTTTTAGACTTCATTGAGGACAATTCAGAGGGAATTAAGTATAAACAATCTACTAACCAGATATAAATTAGATGGCCATGGGGGCAATACCTACAATTCTGGAAAATGCATGATACACAGAAGAAGGGATTACTAATGAGGACCTTGTAAGGGTTAAATGGTAGATCTGGCCCTCCCATGCTGGATCATGGAGAGACACAGGGTAGCAGGCAGAAACAGAGGTGAGGAAGCAAGAACGAAGGGGAAGGCAGAAAAAAAAGGTTCATCGGGACAGGGTGCCTTAGACTGCTTTTATTGCTGTAATGAAACACCAGAGATATGCCACCTTTACAAAACATTATATATGGAAGACAATTCTGGAGGCTCCAGGTTGAATCACCACGTTTCGAGCTTTGGTGAGCACACATCCCTCCCTCCCAATTGGCTGTGGCACTTTATGGTGGATGGAAAAAGCAGGAGGCATGTGGGAGCAAGAGCTCACCTCTCAAAACAAGAAACTAGAGAGGCTGAGTGAAGCCAGACTTGGGCTTTTTTGTCTGAATCCTTTCCTGAGAACGATCTAGGATCCTGTGAGAAGTAACTACATCTCTTCTGAGAGTAGCACCTCAGTGTCTCGCAGGCTTCCCATCAGAACCCGGTTCTCAACACATCACACTTACAGACCACAGGCCAGACACGACTGTGCAACGAGCTCTGGGATGTGCACTTTACAGAGCAGCCTCATCACCAGGAATGGAATAATGCTGCGGCAGGAACTGCACTGCCAGAGATCCAAGCTCCATGTCTCTGACCTCTTGGTTGCTGTATACCTTACATCATCCAATTCCCAACCCTAAACCTGAATACAACAAAAGGCAATTTCCAATTTTGCACCTGGTCTATTAAAGGGAACCCTAAAGCCTGACCTCTGACCATCCTCAACATTTAATGTTGGAACAAAATGACTTTATCACATAAACTGCCTCTCCACATTGTGTGCCAAAGTACAAAGGCCAGCAGAGCAACGAGGAATCCACAAATGGATGGACAGGCTTTTTGTTTGTAAGCATCTGTTGACAGATGACTGTCAATGTGTGACTACAACCGTAATCACACATTTGGGGTGGGTAAGAAGAAAAGGTAACAACCTTCAGAATCCAAACCTGAGTGTTAGTTAATATTGCCTTACAATCACTGTTCCAATGAGGTTTGGGGTGGCATAAAAAATGGATTACTATACCATGCTGGAAGGGAGAATGCTATCAGATAAAAACTGCAGTAATTGATCAAACAATTTATAAATGCTGAGGGTATGGATACTTTGGCAGTAACTAGTAGAAGTTGAAGCTGAAAAGAAGACATGCTGATCAGACTCACTACAAATTTTCTTGGAGAGGATAAGGAGTGAAATAGAGCCTCCTGCCACAGAAGTATCCAATTTTATCTTTGGCAAAAGAATTCAGGTTTTATATTATTGCCCCAAACTGCATATTCTGATTTTTTTCTCCCCCAGACTTCATCTTGGCCTGGTGTGCCTCATTTTTATAGGACTTCTGAAACTAGGAAGCAGCAGCATGGGGGAGAGGCCATTAGAGGCAGAGGCGTCTCCTATCAGCACAACACGTGACTAGGTAACACTGTCAGGATTAGCTCTTTCCAGCCTAACTGAGCCCTGCAGCTACAATTATCTGGGTGCATTAAACTGAAATCACCTGAAAAACTTCACACTGAACAAGCCTTTGGAAATGTCTAATTTACCAGTGTACACTCTGAGGAACAAGTACAATGCAGTTGTTAAAGACAGGACAACAGAGCTTCCACGAAGACCCGTCTCAGGTGAGAAGCAGTCTGTGGTCTGAAGCTGTTTCTGCTGTGTGTTTTCATGACATTGCTTCATTTTTATTTGAAAAGGAGATTTAACCTGACCATTCTGCTTTGAGCTGCTATCTCAAGTTTATATGTGTGATGAGGGTTCAGGCGTGCTTAAGGAATAAAACCACATGTTCACACAGGGAATACACAGCTCCAGATACAAGATTTCATGATACTTTTAGCAAAACGTATGTATGTTTTTATATACATAAAGTTATGGCACTACATAAAGAGATTCTTAAATGTGACAGGCACTGAAGTCCTATTTACTGCCTGGCGATCCCTCTTCCGAAATAAAAGCTACAAGTAGTGGTTGTATTAATCTCAAAATATCTTTGAAACTCACTACGTTGAAAGTGTCTTGTAATTTCATTTGTAAGGCATTGCCCCATCACATATCTACAGTTAAAATTTGAGTGACAATATAAGAGTCGGCTTACTTCACGGCATACCATGGATGCTGAGTGTGGGCTCCAAGACAGGATTTCACGCTTCTGTTTTCTGTAACATTGTCCCCGGCCAGTGTTTGTTTCTCAGTGTAGATGCTGCAAGGTCACTGTCAGGTTATCGTGTAGCCTGTAAAACCACATTTCTCCAGAAGATGACCATCTTTCTGCACAAAGATGCAGTGGAGGTGGTTCAGCTATGCTTTATCTTGAAGTCGAAAGTCAAGATTTCAGACAAAATGAAATTCTTAAAACATGTCTAGGGATTCCAACTTTAACTTACACATTCCTGTTTCATTAGCAAAATTCCTATTTGAGTTGTAAGTCAGTCACCCACGTCCCTTTTCAATAAAATCAGTGTGAGCCAAACTTCACTCTTGTCCCAAACTAATATCTAACGACATGTCTCATGAACGGCAGCTGAGTTTCACTGACAAATCGTCACTCAGGGTGGCAACAGGGGGAGACTTCAGTCTAAAATAATGTGATTCCACAATGTCAGTGTTACTATGGACGATATCTAAGGGGCATGCAGTTGCTTTTGATATGTTCATTCTATTTTCCCACAAAAAATAATATGCAAATGGGAGAAACTTATTTCTCTACAGATTTTCCTTAATGACACAATTCTAAAACAATGTGTAACTCAAGTACTCACTGAGCTTAGGTTACTGAAACTCCTTTCAACGACAGAAATCTTGTTTAAGTGCAATGGTCTATAGATGAGGCCACAAAGTAATGGAAAGATTAAACTCACTCTGCAGCTCTCTCCCTGGGTTTTTAAAAACCCACAGAAGTAGAGAATACCCAATCATGTCTGAAAATTGAATAGAGTTTATGGTTCATACTTAAGATTTCTTTTATTTATAAAGTATAATTTTGCAATTAAAAATAAAGTGGGATGCCAGAATATATCAACATATCTAAGACCATCAAATATTTTCCTGTTAGTTAAAATGAATCTAACACAATTTCAATACTCTGATGTACTTAGCTTTTAAAGATATGAAGCATTTTTTACCAGATTTGATTGCAAAACTTTTGTGTTCCTACTTTATGATTTAAAATTTTTTTCAACCAAAATTTAAAACAAACTACTATTTCCTAAGTAAGAAAAAGAATCCAACAGCAAAATTCAGATCTCTTTGGCTCTTCCCAGTCAGGATGTAGGTAGAGGGTTCATTCCAGCCAAGCTAGGGCTCCCAGGCAGGAATGAGGTAAAACAAAAACCAACCTGTTTCCAGTGTGGTTGCATCACCGTGTACTCAGCAGGCACAAGCTTTGCTTCTAGAGTGCAGCAGTCAGATGACCTGTCCTAGCTACTGCTGAAGCAAATGTGGTGATGCTTTGCTGTAAGTCTCAACAGAATATTCAAGTCATTAGGCTGCCATTCAAAACTATACAGTAAAGATCTACAAGTATGTAGCTCTGGCAAACACGAAGATTGCCATTTGTGGGATATCGATATTCTGGATTCCCCTTCAACTTATGTTTCTAAAATACAGTAAGAACTGGATGATTCATAAAAATGAATCAACCACTAAAATGCATGGGAGATAAAAGGTATTGAAGATAAAATACGTTCCCTTACTGTATATAGTTTTATTTTAGCTTAATTGAGCTAATCGAATATACAAGTAAAATCAAGAAGAGAGGAAGGGTTTGTTATAATCAATGATCATGATGCAGTTCCATAAACCAAAATGACTTGTTATTGTTCAGACTTCAACTTATTATTTAAGCTAGCCTGCTGGCCATCAAAAATATTGTTATCAACTATGTAAAGTTATGTGCATAATCTCAAGGAATTGCACAGAAAAAATAAATGTCTTAAAGATGGAAGGAGTATTAATAAAATTCGAAAACCTTAAACTGAACTAATTCATTTGGAAGTATATATTGGTTAGAAGATATTTTCTGGTATTGGAATGAAGAAAAATGTCTAACCTGGTTATGGATATAAATGTTCCATCTTCTCTAAATTAAATCAATTTTCTTGATGAAACTAATTTCTTGCTTGAAAGGAATTAAATAACATCATTATAAAGAAGGTTTTGCTACGGTTCTGCTCATTCCCCACTACAAACAAGCACTTCTATGTTTGTGTCATGACATGGAAAACATTCTTACAAAACATGAGAGTATTTTGAAAACATTGGGATACAAGAAGTGATTACTATGGAAGGCCTAGTTTTAAACTTCCTATAGCAACCTGATTTTTATTCCCAGTGAACTTGTTTCCTTTTCTTAAAACATCCTAATCTAGACACAGACACATGAATAATCAAAATATGCCAAATAAAAACTGCAACGAGACTTCACTTTTCAGCCACCCAATGGAGTAATTTTAATAGTAGATCCTAACTGACAGTGTGGACAGTGGAGGGAAAGCCTCATATATCGTCAGCAAAACTGCAAGCTCTCAGTTTCTAAAGGCGATTTCTGAATAGGTGTGAGAATTTTAAATGTGTATAATTTTCAGTTCAGCAATTTTATTCCTAGTGATTTATCTATTATAAATAACCACTTAGTGTGCATACATAAAAATATTCATTTGAAGCATCATTTTCCACAGCCAACTGGGAAACAAATTTCATGCCCATTAACAGAGATTTAAGAGTATGACAACATCTCAAGTGGTGGAGGGTGTGTCATCTTACACAGCAAAGAATGTAAAACTGTTATAGAGTGGTTATGTCCAGGCAAGCAGCAATGCAGGCTCCCGCTCTTTGCTCTGTAATCTCTTTCAGTATCAAAAAAAAATACATATACATTGTTCTTCTATTTTCATGATGAAAAAAGCAACCAACTTTTCAAAATAGCTATGCAAAGCCCTGTGAGCCTGAAATTCCAGCTCACCTATTATTGCAATACATACATGATACAGGTAAAGCCAAGATTTACTGGAAAAAGTAGGAATGGCCTTCACAAAGCTACCTTTCTCTCTCTTTTTTTTTTAAAGATTTATTTTATTTTATTATAAAGTCAGATATACAGAGAGGAGAGACAGAGAGGAAGATCTTCCATCCAATGATTCACTCCCCAAGTGAGCCGCAACGGCTAGTGATCCAAAGCCGGGAACCTGGAACCTATTCTGGGTCTCCCACGCGGGTGCAGGGTCCCAATGCATTGGGCCTTCCTCGACTGCTTTCCCAGGCCACAAGCAGGGAGCTGGATGGGAAGTGGAGCTGCCGAGATTAGAACCGGCGCCCATATGGGATCCCGGTGCGTTCAAGGAGAAGACTTTAGCCGCTAGGCCACGCTGCTGGGCCCGCTACCTTTCTCTAATTACAGCTTACGAATAGTCTAAGACTTCATTTAGTGGAGTTTGTTTTCTGTAAAAAATGCATTTTTTTGAATATTGGAAACAAATAATACTCCAGCCTTGGGTAATAATATTATTTTCTGTCTTGTATTTAACTGTAAATTATTAAAAGTGGGAAACATTCTGTAATAATCATCTTCAGGATTCAGAGAAAAAGAATTAACACTTAATTGTTATTTCAAACATAAACTGCTTTTTTAACATGCTCTGTATTCGTTACATCTTTTTTTTCATTTTAAAAAATGGTGGGTGTTTTTCATATAACCAATCCATATAAACATTACTCTTTATGTATTGCTGACTTATAATTAAAGTCATTCTGAATATTCTGAGCTGCCTCATTGAATAGCAGTATTACAGAATGATTTAGTCATAACCACTTATCAAAAGAGCAATAGGATTTTTCATTCATTAACTCTACATATGGTTATTATGTACTTTTAAAATCACATCTGTTATTTTTATGACAGTATATATACAAAAAGCTCCTTAATACAGTCCCTAGAGTAAGGCCCCAGGAACAATTTAATCAAGTTTCATCTACATTGTTATACTTAAAATATCCACCTAACTAAAAATAATCTCTATTTTTGAAATACAGGCACTTGTATGACCCTCTGAATTGTGATACCCACTATCATGGCAGTCTATTAATGAATGCAGTTTAAGATGTGCACAGCCTATAGCCAAAGATAAACGACGGTGATTCTAGAGATGATCTGTCTTTTACATAATGCTTTCATGATTTCTGAGTTCAAATGAACTCATTTATCAATCAGGAAACTAATCAAAGTAATCACCTGCTATGTTAGAAAGATTTAAATTCTGAAGGCAGGCAAACTGGAATCGAGATTGTTAGTTTTCTACCGAATCATGCATCTCCATACTAAGGGAAGACAAGTCAGAGGAGAGAGAGAAGAGGTGGCATGGTAGTAGAAAGATCCACCACAGGAACTTCTTGAGACTAGAGTTTATGTGATTCTCCACAAAGCATGTTTAGAACAGGTCTGACGGGGAGAGACTCAGGGAACTGCAGGAGTGAGGTACTGCTCCTTCTTGTAATTGTCTTCCTTCCGATCACCCAGGGCCAAAGCCTGGCTGAAATGTGTAGAACATTCCTTCCCACACTGTAGGTCTCACAAAGATTAGATACTGGATGCTAGAGCAGATCCCTAACACAGGATGCTTCTCAGTACCCAACTGCTTTGTAAACAGGGATGGGGCTCTATTGCACCTTCCTCCCAGCACACTGAGCAGGATTAGTTGACATTGTCAGTGCCTCGGGCTCAGTAAGTGATCAGACAGTAAAAGTGAGCTCTTAGCATTAACATCACCACATATCATTGACCTAGGTGCGTCTGATTCATGTCTCAGGGAATTCTGTCCTAAATATCCTAGATTAGATCTAATTCTCCTTTGAGTGGGCTCATACCCAGGTAGTCTTCTGAAGCATCTATTATAATTGTAATCTCACATTGCTTCTCAATTTTCATTAGATTGTGAGCTTTACAATGGTTAAGGAAATGATTTGTATTTCAGGAGACCTTTTCTTTTGCCTTCTCTTTACCACTATAACCCAAATACATAGCATGGCTCCTGGACAAAAAAAAAAAATCAGCACTTCAATAAACATTTCTGAATGCATTAATGGATTAATTAATAGAGAAAGTAGAAAATAGGAAATGATTTCTCTGGACAACCTGGGCTGCCCGAGATAAAGCTGGAGTAGTTAACTATAAAGTCAGCTTACATGTCTTCCATAGGTAGGTAGTCATGGTGACATGCTAGGTCTAGCAAAGTCTCAACTCCCCAAGTGCTAAGATCCCGCATCCCACAGCAGGTTATCTGGTTTCCACACCAGGCTCCAGTTTTTGGTTAACTCAGACCTTGGGAGGTGGTAGGGATGGTTCAAGCAATTAATGTGCTGCCACCCATGTGGGAGAACCAGACAGGGTCGCAGGCTCCCAGCTCTGGCTCTGGCCATTGCAGTCATATAAGCAGTACCATAGCAGAAGGGAACATAGTCTTTCTTCAATAATGTTTTTATTGTCGTTTGTTAAATCCAAGTCTGGGTCTTTATCAACATGAATGTGTAGGGAAATGACTTTGAGCATGGACATGCACACATGTGTCCTTTCTGTGGCCCATGTCTAGAGCTAATTTATGTGAAATGTGGTTGAACTTCAACATAATTGAAAACCCAACCAGCAACAACAGAAATACATGGCTAGGTATTGACATAAATGATAGAAATATAACACGCACAGAATATGTAGCAGCTAAAGGGGATGATCTCTGCAAACAAAGAAATCACATTTAATTTAAAAATAAAAAATAAAAACAAGTAAAACGCATTAGTGAGAGAAAGGAGAAAGCACTTATTTTACATGTGCAAGCTTCCACTTACGGAAAATAGTGAATGGTTCCAATGTAGAACTGTGTATTTATCAAGCACTTCTCTTTTTATGATCTCCTCTACTAAACACCAGTGCCACTGGCTAGCATCAGTGTCCATTACGGAGCTGGCCCAACTTCAACCTTTAGCCACCAAAATCTATGCCTTCAACAAGACACCGTTGGTAGATTAAGATTTAAAATGTTTCTTTTAATTGTGTTAAACCTTAAATTTTAACAATACTATCTTACCAAATAATGACTACTTAGGCATCACATTACATTGACAATTTGAAAAATGTTTATTTTAATTTGCTGCCTATTATCCTTCTTACTGATTTTCTCAAATCTGATGTTTTATCAAAGAGTGTCTGAAGTAAAATATTTCATGATGGTCCTATCAATCATATCAAACTTAATATTTCAAACAAAAGAAAAACTTCTCGGGAGATTAAAATAATAATTCCATACCAATGATTATCAATCTAGCATCATACCACCTGAAGTGAAACTGTAAGAGACTAAGAGCCAGAAATACATTCTCATGTTCTCAACTTTTTTTTTTAATTCTGAAATTTTGGCTCTTTTTGCCTCAGTTCTTCCATATTATAAACACTGGCTTATTGGCAGCTAGTCAAGTAATGATTGGAAAGTGCTGGAAGCTTAAATATTCTTGGAAGAGAAGTAGCGTACAGGTGCAAAGCAAAAGAAAATTTTTAATGTTTCCCACAAATTAAGAAGAATCATTAAATTCTTCTTGGGCCATGTTTACTCAAGCATGAAGTAGTGCAACCCCTGCCTGGGGCTGACTGGCTTCATTTATTTATTAATGCATCCTCCAAACACTTCCAAAAAGCTGTGGGACTTCTCATAGAGAAATACAAAAGGACAGGAGATAGATGATAAAGGAGATGGGATAAACAAAACAGTCATGCAAAAATACTAAGAGGAAAAAAAAAGCAAGGTTTCTACTTAGCACTTTCAAAGAAGAAATACAGTATTGTATAAAGATCACATGAAAAATATAATAGCCAACAAAAGCCAGCTGGCTTAAGAGGAAAAAAAAGTGTAAGTTCTCAATGATAAGAATGATTTTTTTTTTTTGGAGATGTCATAAAAGTGATACTCATTCCTATAGAAAATTGACTGAGTGCATCCCATGAGTCTTGCACAGACAGTACTGTGAAGTAGGGTGACCAAATGCAGTAAAAAAGGCCTGGGACAGCATCCCCTGATAGTTTCACAAAGAAAATAAGTATTCACCAACAAACTGCCAAAAAGAGAACAGCTTCAGGATGAGACAGGTCTGGCTGAACAGAGCACAGGAGCATAGCGGATAGCAAAGAATATATCTAGACTACTACGTTATGCTCATAACAAAGTCTGTTCTATGTTGAAGAGTTCACTTAGCACAAGGGTGTGCTGATCAGACACAGACATTTGCAAAAGCTAAGGACCAGTAGAGAATCCAGCGCCATAGACGACCAGGAGGAATAGCCTGGGTCAGCAAAGCACGGCACTCTTCCATGACAACACTGGCGGAATTCTGCATAGACCCAGGCTTGCATCCTGAGTCTCCATTCAACAACAACGTTGAGGTTCCTGAGGGATCTTTTTTAACTCTAGAGACGTTTTTTTCTAAAATCATTTCTCATACTGTTGTCTTAGAGTTTCAGGTCTAGATGAAGAGTTTCTGAAGCTTATTATTCAAGACGAAGTTTTACTAACTTGTCAGAAAATATATGATTGAGAAGGAGTTGTGTCAATCCTCCCTCAGGAGAGGAGAAAAAGCACAGGATTTACACGAAGCATGAGTTTACACAATAATACGTGGCGATTTGCTTTTGGAGAGAAAATTCTTAAAGTGGGTGCTCTGAACCACCAAGTTCAGAAAACTTATATTTGTGAAATGAAGAGACTACAGATTTCAGGGAGCTAGTGTACAAAAAACATTGGAATTCAGAGCTTTGTTGCATTTGGTTAAAATGGAACAGAAAGTTCCTTTCTTTTTCATGTCCTCTTTAGATTTCCTGTTCTGTTCACATTCCCATCCTCTCTCCATCTTTGGACTGCAGTTCTTTGTTAATTTCTCTCTCTCTCCCAGAGTAGCGCTCCTTCCTACCTTTGCTAGGCTTACTTGTTTACATTTCTGATGGATACATGTTTCTCAGTGAATGTGTGATCGTCTTAAAGGATAGACTGGATAAAATCTTCTTGTTAAAATGACTGCAAGAAGGTGACACCCAGAGGAAGGTTAAGAAATCACACAATCACGACCTCGGGTGGAACCAGTGGTTAAAACATGGCCCCTTAGCAAAAAATATGCCAGAGAAATGGCCGCATCATTGTGTGAGTCCATCACCTCTAGGCCACTGGTCAGTTCTTCGGACTCACAAAAATGCTTATTTTGAAACAGCCAGTTCACACTTGTCCATTACATTAACTGGCTAAGTGTGGGGTTTTCCCTGTGTTGGAGAAAGGAGGAAACTTTATATTTGCCCTAGTGCCCACATTTCTATTTTTCTGTGTCCCCCTATGAAACCACTGGATCCTGCCTTTGATTATGAAGGTAGGTGAGTCTCTGGCCCTCTGACAGACAGACAGCATTGACGAGTGGCACTGATTCATTCAGAGAGCGAAATTGAGTCAGAGGAAAAATACAAATCTGTGATGTATACCACAAGCTGTTCTTCCAAAATATCATACCTGCTTCAGATCTTTCAGGGGAAGGTTTGGGTGGTGTCCTCCCCTCCCCCTTCATTCTTCCAATCTTTCCTCTAATCAGACAGCAGCCTGTAACTTTACTCATCATTACATATGGCCTATTGACAGTTGACAACAACTTTACTCATCATTACATATGGCCATTTACAGTTGACAGCTGTCATCCAGGCAAGTTCACATACGTTGCTTTATAATCACGTGGCATCCTGAAGAGGAGGGTGAGATCCCAGGCCAACATGCCACTGAGCAGCCAGTAATGAGCCACTACAGCTGGAAACCACCGCACTGAGATCAAGATCAAGATTGCAGGCAAAGCACTTCACCTCGCCATATTGCCCTTAAGAAATAATGCCAATGCACCCATATTCAAAGATTATTCATTCCCCCTGCACTTGCAAAGTACCTTTGTCCTTATAGGGACTTTTTTCTGTGCTTATGCATTTATTCTCTTTTAGATTGATTTCTCACAGGAGGAAGGAATTGGCATCACAAAATTCAGACTCCAAGAAAACCCCGCAATGGGGTAAGTGTATCTCTGATCATTCCACACATTGCTTTTAAATTCAGTGTGTCAAAGACTTAGGAGAGTTAGGTAACAATACTTAAATCAGAAAGACATGAGACTTAGAAATCTACCTCAACTACCTAGTTCCCAAAACCATTCTGATTTGAAGTACAATAGAACAGAATTGCTACAACTACAATGAGATGAAAGTTTGTCATGGTTAAGTTTTCCTCGGTCTCAATTAAAAAGGGAATATAAATTCAGAAGGCATAAATGTGCCCCCAGTATTCATGCAGAACATTCTGTTATTCGTCTACCATACAAACACATGGCAGAATTTATGTCTACCTATTCCAAGCAGGTCTTACAGAAGGGGTTTTAGCCAGAACACAAATCACTTGCAGCTAGTGAATTCTAACCTTTATTACCCCAGTGAGAGAAAGACTTTTGAGACACAGTCTAAACATGTCAAAAGGTTGCTATTCCATTAATACCAGCAGGAGTAGAAAATGACACTGCAGTTGTCCTAGGAACAGAGAAACTGACAGATTTGCTGAAAGGTTCAGCCATTGTAGGATTTTGTTAAAAATCCAAAGGCAGCAGCATTTTTCTTTGAAGTTCTGAAGCATCTTGGAAATCCAAAAAAAAAAAATCTCAACAAAGAATAACATGGACAATTGGGGTTTTTCACAACTCCAATTTTATCTAGCTTTTAAAATATTATGCCTAGTAATTTAAGGTGTCAACTCACTCAAAGGTACAAGGTAATTCCAGTAAAAAGTATCATGGAAGATATCCAAATAGACCTCTAATTCAAAGGATATACTCCTAGGGCTAATACATTTAATTTAGATACCCCATCTTTCCCGTGGGCACTTCCAACAACTCTAATTAAAGGCCCTTAATGGAGGCAGTTCCACATCCTGAGCACTGCACTGCAGCTGATGCTGAAGGTCTTTTCCATCAAGAATGTGAAAAATCAGACTCAGAGCCATTTGCACTACCACTTCTGAAAGTCTTTTGTAGTTAAACTTACCATTCAGATGTTACAGTAAGAAATAACATCCAAGACTAATATTCTGGCATCAGTGACTGAATTGTTCTACACAGAGACTCAAAAAGTGCAGCATTTGGGTAACAGCAACAGGCTAAGAAAGTCAACTGGAAGAAATACAAATACTTTCTTCTACTAAGATTGATTACACATACGGTACTACTTCTAGATTAAGGAACACATTTTTTATCATTCCTGTAAACATGGTAGAGGTTGAACACCCCAAATTCAAAGTGTGCAATGCTCCAAATATCTGAAAGTGATCAAAGGTGATGTTTGCCTGGCTTCTGACAACACGCTGAGGTTGAACAATGTTATCCCAGAATATCACCGAAGACTTACAACAGCATAAAACTGTCCCTTTCTCTTGGGCTCAGAAAGTGTGGTCCTTGGCCTGCCAACTACTTTAATTAAAGCAGCAGACAGGGAGGCCGGTGAAGCAGTCTCCCCAGCTCTGTCTTTCAGGGAAAAGAAGCCCCTTCCCTAAGGTCTGCAGATAGAAATTAGATCTTCACCATAATATCAATGACAAAAACCTTCATCAGTTAATTTTCTTCCTTTTCAGAAACCTGTTCTGAGGAGTCTTACTCCAAAAAGAAATGAAACAAATGCTGCACAAAGAGGCCAAGTACAAGCTAACAGACAGGCCTTGCTGGGTTCCTTGTAGGCCCTTAATTACACTGAGATCAAATACCTTTGTCCATTCTTCGGGAGGTGTGGGGCAGGAGTGGTCCTCGGCGTTTATTGGGGCAGATATAGTGGGGTCCCCACGGTGGTATAGAGGGACTGGTTCCATAGCACAGGGTCTGCCAGAGGGAACTTAATCTTCCAGCTGGCTGGTGGCCTTCTCTGCCTTCCAGATCCGGACGGGGTGTGCTGCCTACGGTAGGACTGGGTGAGGGCACCTGTGGTGCTTGGGGTGCAGTTCCATGCTGTGTGTCCTGGATTCACCCACAGTGGGTAATCCAATACCAGCCAGCAGTAGACAACCACTCCTAGGACATCTTCCAGGAGCTTTCATTCAGGTCTCTCTCATGGATAGCACACCCTCAAATACTTGTGCCTTCTCCAGCTTTTCCAAGGCTAGCAGAAAGGAGGATTTGGAATGGAGTAGCCAGGACACAAACCTGCATCCACATGGAATGTCTGCTTTTGAGGCAGTGGCCTAATCTCCATCTAAGCAAAGGATGAAAATACAGTTTTCCCTGGGTCTTCAAGTCTTCATTTCTGTGGCAGCTCATGTCACATAAAACTATAATGAAAATATCCACTAAAACAAGTGTGAGCATAACGCTTGTGTTGGATGAGTGTTGGGATTCCCGCCCCAGTGTTACACAACCTCTATGAATTTCAACAATTAAATATGCTCTACATCTAATAAAAGAGCTGCCACCCATGGCCTTGTCTCTGATGAGCTGGCATTCTGTGCATCATATTCTATGCACTAGGAGTGAAATTTCTGGTCCTCTTTAAGACATCCCTCCACTTACTATATTAAGATGGTCAAATATTCAAATAAAGGAACTAGTACAAGACCATGTTCTGTTACAGTCGCCAAACACTTCAGCATACAACCCCATTTCATGTACGTATTGCTTTGAAAAAGTTGGGATTTTAAAAAATTTGCAAATGTTTGCTGTTCATTTTTAATTATGCCAGTCTCAGTGGGGGAGGGGGTTGTTTTGTTTCTCTTTGTTTTCTTTTTACCTTTCTTTGGTATTACCAAATGAAAAAATCTCCACAGTGAGGGAGGAAGGGAATGTGAGAGGACTCAGCCTGTATCATTTTATAAAACCAGCTCAGTCCCTTGGAAATACTCAGCCTCCACTCTATACCAGAAAAAAACAAATAGCTCTGACAAATCCTCCAACCCGTATCAACGCTATGGAAAATTGGGATAGTAAAGAAACAAGTTCATTTCCTTAATGCCAGGCATATGAGAATAACAGTAAACACCTATGAAATTTTACCTCTAATATGTAAGCCAAAACCAGCTGCTGTTGCAATTTACCATACTTGCCTTCTTTTTTTTTACATAAAGAATGTGTTTTGTTTCACAGGTAATTGGTAGCCTTGAGCAATTGGTAGCACAAGAAACTTAAAATCACTGAATGAAAAGATTTGCTTTGGTGAATTAAAATGGAACAATTTTGCCCAAAAGGGAAGGGGAAGGAGCCAAATAAAAAGTTAAAGGGATTAATAGGCAAGTGTTTCATCTATTTTTGCATTTAATTTGATGTCATCAAAGCTTAAGGCATCTAAAAATATATCTCTTTTATTCTTATAAGACTGCAAGATTTGGCTTTTGGAATGACACTGTTTAGGTAGCAGAGAATTGCTGAATTCTGAATCTATGCTTAAAAAAAAAAGAGGAAGGGCTGACCATAACCTGAGGCCCCAACTCCTGCCGAGTGCCTGTTGTTATGAAAGCAAGGTGCTCCACACGATCTAATCATAGCACTAAACCTTGTTACAAGCCCTTTTACAGCTCCAATATCTGGGTTACATGGAAACACGCTGGAGAGCCTCCTTGTACTATGAAATAAATGTCATTCTGACTGGCATCCTCTCTTCCAGCAAGTAATTTCCCTCTGCTGATAAATCGATACAGCAAAAACAAATGAGAGCACACAATGGGCACAGTGCAGATTGCATTTTTATTCATTTCAGAGCCCCTGCAGCCAAGTTTTTTAAGCACAATGGCAGAAAATGATGCACTTGAGCTGGGAAACAAGAGAGATACACTGGGAGACAGTGAGATAAGAGAAGCTAGACAAAGAAGAAAAAGGAAAGTGGTCAGAACAAAGAGAAAGCCCAAAGACAAAACGCAAGGGTCTCCCCACTAGGCAGATCACCTACAAACTTTTTTCTTTATAAGATTAGACTTCCTGTTTAGCACCTCATGGAGACTCTCCGAAAAAGACAGGCACATCTTTTTCATACTTTTCTAGTTTATAACATTGCAAATAATTTCAAAAGAACCCAACTCTTCTTTCCTTGATTACTAAGATTGACACAGGATCCACACATGAAGACTCGCCCAGAAAGCCCAGAACTAGATATGATACGAAAGATACCAAGAAATCTTACTCATCTCTGAAAGTTCCCACAAGTCACTGTTGTTTAGCACTACCTTTGAAGCCAAGATGGGAAGAGCAGAAAAAAGGGAAGCAGGAACCCAGTTACTTTTATAAAAGGAGTAAGAAACTCCCATCATAAACACCTTAAAAGCAGTAATTGATTTTCTAAGTTCTGATAGAATGAACCATATACAAGGGATGCAGTGCATGTTTACCAGCGAAAGTTTACAGATAATACACCAGTTAGGAAGCTTGCTTCCCATTTCCTTACAAGTTCCATGGTACGATTCCACTCTGCTTCCTGATTCCAGCTCCCTCTTAATGCACTCATGGGAAAGCAAGGCTATGGTTCCAGAAATTGAGTTACTTAAACACACATCGAAGAGCCCGAGTTTGCAACTGGCTCCTAGTGTTGCCCGCGCCCCCACAGCCCATGAGAGTATCACTGACTGCACAGAAAAGACTAAATCATTGCACCTGGAAGCCGTTAAATTTCTGGTAAAAGGATGGTATTCTACTTTCGCATCTGGTATTTACCATTGTGTTTAATTCTTCAGAAGGTGGTGGAAATGGGCATCAGGGAACCCTAGTCTTCCCAAGACTTCATAAATCATATAGTATTGCAATCTAAGCTTCAGTTGATGATTGAGCAAGTGGCTTAATTATCAGTGCTTTAATTTCTGTATCTCTCAAACTGAAGATGTTGGTAACAGTAAAATTACCTGTTTTCAAAAGGATTAAATAAACTGGTGTAAGTACTTACTCTTGCAGTCTCTAAAAGCTACATGTAGTAATGGTCACCGTTGTCACCATTGTCACCATCAGTAGTATCCTTTGTTTCCTAAGACAGAACTGTCTGAACATTGTCAATGCTCTCTATTTGTTCTACGAGGAAACAAGGTACTCAAAGAATTCATTCTTAGTGTCACTGCTAATATGTGGCTAAATGATCTGTGAGCCTCATGCAGATCTAATTCTTTCAATCATCTCAACTGTTGTGTGGGATCTCAGACTTAATACACAAGTTAGAAAATACATCACTCTATCCAATCTTTTTACTTGCCCTAATATCCCTTTAATTTCTTTGATTATGAAAGTCTAGAAATATAATTTACTGTTTTCCCTAGAAAGGTATATACATATATTCATATATACATATAGTTTTACTTAATGATGATTCTTACTGGTCAACATACAGATGATCCATTCTTTCTGATTGAAAGATGGTGTGAAAGTCATAAAACTTCTATAAAAATTATATTTAAATACATTTTGACCTTTTCCCATGCTAGTGATAGGTGGTACTGGTTGAACACTAGTAAGTGGCACTTCAGCAGCAACATCTGGATGGAACCAGAAGTATTTCAGACTGCCAATCTGTATGTATTTTGTAATATTTCCACACAGGCTGAGCTCTATCTTAAGGATCTGGATCCCAGTCTAAACACAAAATTCATTTATTTTCATGTACAGCAATACACATGGCCTAAAGGTAATTTTTATGTGATATTTTTAGTGTGCTTAGATCTTGACTGCCACTTATCACACAGGATCATGTACAGAACTTCCTTCTTTGGTGTCATGCTGGCACTAAAAAGGATTTGCGTTTTGTATCATTTGGCACCATTCTGGCTTCTAGTTGATACCTCCTTCCTGTCATTTAAGAACTTGGATTAGTGTCCATGTGCTGTAACTCCTCAGTTATTTCTGAATGTTCTTTCCTACTCTACTCACTTGGGTCTTTAGGTAGAGGAAATATATGGTACAGACTTCAATAATAAATTAAGAAACAAGAACAGATAGCAAGGCAAAAAGAACTGCTGTCTGTCCTTACCTATTTCTCTTGTATCATTAAATCAAGAATGGATGTGAGTCTACATCAGTGTGTCTCCATGCTTTTCAGCATTATTTTCCCTGATGAATCTTTTTCCCTAAGTGTCCCCTACCTTTATCACAGCAGAAATATTTCGTATCTGTCTCTCTTGTCTCATAAAGAATAGGCCTTTAGGACTTCCTAAGAACCCATGTTGTCCCCTAAGGGGACAATATTCCCTCCTGAGACTGCATAGACCAACTCTTTAGGAAAGCAGTTTCCCACTTATTAGAAATATTGAACCCAACATAATTTGAGAAGGTGGGCTGAAATTCAGTGTAATATTGGCATGGCTTTGACTTTAGTAAAGTTTTGTGTACTATATAATCTATGATTATACAAATCATCTTATGCCTACTTTGAAGGTAGAAGATGTAGTGGCCTATAAAAAATGCCTGAGAAACTATAAATAATGGATGAGAAGTAAAGAAGTTAGGTAGGTGGAATATAATTAAACAAAACAGAGTTTGGCTTATTGTGAGGGGAGAGAAGCTTGATGATCTTTCAATGAATAGAGAAGTAGGTCCAAGTTGAACATCTTATCAAAAAAAAAAAAAAAAGGAAAAAGATTGTCTTTCATTCCCAGAACGTAAGTGAATTCATACTTGATGAATTTCAAACTAATTTTAATTTCCATACTTGTATTTAAGATAATTATTTCATAATACAATGAGTTAGAAAATGGAGCTGGTAGAGAAAACAATCTCACAATCAATGAAAGAAAAGCACTATTATAGCAAGCAGAAGTCAAATATTTGGCAAGTTTTTATCTAGGTGTATCATCTGAAAAGCTCTAGGAAAAGGTGTGCTAACATTTCATTCCATTTCTCCATGAACTTTCTGAAGTAGTCTTGCCTATCTACAATTGAACAAGGCAGTGTTTCATGGTTACTTAAACTATTTCTTCCAAAAGGTCCATTTTGCCCTAAGTGTGCAAATCCTTCTCCAATTGACGATGCCTCCAAAGCAGTGCAATGAAAACTGATACCCTTTGCAAATTTGGGAAGTACGAGATGTGTGCCCTGTAAAATGTAAGCAGACATTATATCCTTCTTCATCAGGGGAAAATTAAAGTGAGAGAATTGAATAAACACTGGTGATCTATCATAGATTCTATTATATGCAAAGATTGAAGTATTAGACATCTTGTAGCTCAACTTTATTTAATTTACAGCTTTCCTTTCCGTAGTCTAAAGGGACTGAAAATTCTTCCCTCTAATTTTTCCCTCTTTTATGACTTGACCGGGGAGATGAAATCGGGGTACTTTAATTACCATTCAGAGCCAAAGACTTGCCCTTTGATATGGAAATCCCACTTTCATTGACAGCCTTTTTCTGGCCCCTTCTCCTTCCAGTTGTCCAACAGGAATTTTAAGTAGCTTTGTCACCAGCTGATGGGGAAAGCTAACTGTAACGCTTTCCTGTTAAGTTTTGCTTTAAGTTACACTACATTTCTTTCACTAAACTGGCACGGCTGAAAGAAAGGAGGAGATTGGGGGTGAGGGATGGTGGAAGTGGTAAAAGACGGACCGGCAGGCAAGCAAGGTAGATGAGGAAACGGACTATCCATTAGAGTTGCAGAATTATAGTTTCTACCCTGTCAGTGTGAAGTGTGGCCTGTGGTATACAAAGCCTCTCACTTTAAACACACAGGCAGCACCAGCCAATGAAAGCTGCCACGTACGGTTACCATGATATTGTCATCTGCCTGCTGCATGACTCCCGGCTTTGCTATAATTATTAATTGCACTTGTCAACTGTCATTAATTCCTCTTTAGCATCCCTGTCTTTGAGTAATTAGACAGAACAGCCTCACAGAGCTCATTGTTTAGAATCTCTGGAAAGTGCCCACTGGGCTTTCTGAAGAGAGAACCATCAAGAATACAATGGGGCACTTCTGTTAACCCTTGGAAGCTTGAATAGAAGGGATGAGGCTACCCCAGGTACACAAAGTCATCATCAGATATCTATATTTTATATATTTTTTCCTACAGAAAATGAGTATTCATCAGTCAAAAAAACAGGGAAAAGAACTTAAGAAAAGCAAAATTACCAAATTAGCATTATTGCATTTTTAACTATTCTCATATAGGCTCTTACACTTTGTGTTGTTGGAGAATAAAAATGGTTCTGAAGTGTTGTTTTCCTATGTCACAGATATTTCCATACATGTGACAGACAAGGGTACTGAAAAACTACAGCAAATGTATGTTAGGAATAAAATTCATAGATTTCAAAATTGCAATGCTTTCTTATATGCATATGTACAAGGTTTTTTTTTCAGATTATCTTTTCATTAAATTATAAAATTGCTTAGAAAACAGGGTTAATGATCCAGTTTTTATTTACTCCTTTTGTAGCCTCTCAGTTAAAGAGACAGCTGAAAGTGCTTTAATTGTTTAAGTGCTAGCCCTGAATATATTATTTTTAAAACCCCATATTGAGAAATGTATCAAACATATTTGGTATTTTGCTCATGGCCTCTGAAAACTCCCTGAATTTGACCAATTTTAGCTAATTAAATGGAAAATGGGCAATAGACAGATGGATAGATATAGATTTGAACAACAATTCTAAATGAGAGTTATATTCTTTTCATTCAAGATGACATGACATACAAAGAACTGCAAAAGCTGTGAAATATTCTACGTTATCTTACTGCTATCACTCTCGGCTTCTCAAACTAAAATCCTTCGAAAGTATTAAATCCATCAGTACCTTTAAGTTCTTCAAGCAGCTACAAGTCAGTCAAGAATGAGGTCTATTTAACCATTTCCTAATAACACTGTTAATACTAATATTAAAAAGGTACTTGTCATTTGTTAAAACCACTCACAGTTAAGCTTCTTAATCCAGCTGTTTTGCTGCAAAGAAAAGCCACAGGCATTCGTCATGAAGACGACTCAAGTCCATGGAGTTGTGGAAAACAAACTAAATTTCATCACTAGGAATCATCAGAGCTGTTTTCTACATTATCTTAACTAGACGACTTTTTCAGATACTAGATGAGTGCTTTCAAGCAATAACAACATTTACTGAAGTCTAGATGTGTGCTGTGTACTTTATACACATTAATTCATTCACTGTTCAAATATCTATGAAATAGGTACTATTACCTCCATTTTAGGACAACGGAAAATGGAGCAAAAAAAGGTGGGCAAGGTGGCACAGTAGAACAAGGGCAGGACGGAGAGGCAGACCCCAAAGCCCACCCTGACTACTTTCTAGTCTTCTCTCCAGGAACTATGTCACCGTTCAATTTTGACTCTAATTCAATAGGTGGGGCAATCTAGATTTCTTTTTTGGTGGTAGTTTTTACAGAGTAAAACAGATCATTTCCAAAATTTTTGTCAAGAAAGTATGATTTAAAAATGAAATCTTAGGAAGTTAGCACTGGTGTATTGGGTGTGAGAAGAGAGAAAATGAGTCTTGCCAATGTTATAGAGCACTCCTGCTAGCCTTGGGTACAATTATTATTGTGTATACTATCAGGTTGAAATTAGAAACATACATAAATATCAACATATAAATATATACACATTTTAATATAGTTCAGCACCTTGTTTATCCACTATTTATTGCACAACTAGTCTGTGTTGACAAGTATGCTAGGTACTGATAACAGGAAAGGACAAACTGTGAGTCCTAAGTAAAAGGAGCCTTCAGATTTATTGAAGACTGGAGTGGGAATGATACAATTAACATACTACAAAGTACCAGTGAAACACAATCAATAACAGATTAAATGAAACAGTTGAGACCAATGACAGATATAGACAGAAAAATATTGAATTTTTAAAAGAATTTCTCTAAAAGCGTAAAGATATCCAACAATGAATCAAGCTGGCTTGTTAACTATTGAATATCTACGATGGAAAAAAAATTTTTTTAAAGATTTATTCATTTTTATTACAGCCAGATATACACAGAGGAGGAGAAACAGAGAGGAAGATCCTCCGTCCAATGATTCACTCCCCAAGTGAGCCGCAATGGGCCAGTGCGCGCCGACCCGAAGCCGGGAACCAGGAACCTCTTCCGGGTCTCCCACGCGGGTGCAGGGTCCCAACACATTGGGCCGTCCTCAACTGCTTTCCCAGGCCACAAGCAGGGAGCTGGATGGGAAGTGGAGCTGCCGGGACCAGAACCGGAGCCCATATGGGATCCCGAGGCTTTTAAGGCGAGGACTTTAGCTGCTAGGCCACTCCGCCGGGCCCGAAAAAATTTTTTAAAAAAACTTTCATGTCAGGTAACGATCTATGCGTAACAGCATTTTTAAAAATTCCTACAGATTGTATATTGAACTGCTTTAAATACTATCTGGTCTTCCCTATGTTAGATTGTATAAGCCCAAAAAGTAAAATTTTAAGCAAGGGAAGGGTAACTTCATTTTGTGTCATCTTCAAAGCAGAATCATCTTGAAATTTGGTATTGAGTTGGACAATTAAAGATGAGTTGAAGAAATGATGATTCAAAGAAGTGATAAAAAAAATTCCAAACATTCCAAACACAATTACAGGCGCCAAGAGTTGTACAAAGAAGTAAGCCTAATGGGAGTCATAGGTTGGTAGGGCCTACCTTGCTGACACAAAGTGTGGCTGAAGAAATGGGGGTTTAGGTGATGACTTGATGGGGGGCAGAAGGTAGAGGGTAACCGAGTAACTGCTGCATTGATTAGGGAGGCTACGAGGCACAAGAGGCAGGACATGCGAACGGAGTGCTTTTCATTGATTCTGTGAGTCACGGAGCTGAGTGAGGAAGATCATGATGGATCACTGGTGACTCAGGAGTACAGTGTGTTACTAAGTTGTATGGGATTCAAAACCTGGTTACTTAGTGACCTGTGTTAAATTACTTGACCCTCCTGTAACTCAATATCCTAGTGCAGGATTGTTAAAATGGCAAAAAGAATTAACCCATGGAAAGCACTCAGAAAAATGCTCAGCATTTAATGGGCAATCAGTAACTGTTAGCTATAATCACTATTACAATAAACCTATTCCTAACTAGTACACTTTAGTCAATATCTAATGGTATAAAAATTATGTTCACTATATCCTTGCCATTAAGATTATTGCAAGAAGAGTTACTAAATTTTCCAAAAAAAAAAAAAATGACTGCCACGTGTCTAAAGCAAGAATGTGGTTTAAAACACACTTTTGACATTTTCAGTAGTTACCCTTTGTTGTGCCAAAATAGATGTGATTAAAATTTTTCTAGAGAAGTTAGCTGATAGGGTCAGCCGTAAAACTTTAACCTTCATGGACATGAGCCAATAAGGATTCTATAGCAAAGTATCATTCACTCAATCCATAATGCTTGGTTTTACCATCCCTACTCTGAAGATTAAAAACATTTACATTACTTCTACTGGAGAATTTACATTACATTTTATCTTTGGCCTCTGAAATTCTAAAATCCATTCCCCCCAACAGACACACCACAAAAATCCCTGTACTGTGGCAGACACTACCATGATTACTGACACATCCCTCATGGGTCAGAACAAACAACGGCATTTTACTATTTTTCAATGAGACAACTTGTATGCACAAGATCCTCAAGTCAAATTTAACGACCTGTGATTTACTGATGTATGTTGTCACTACTGACTCAGTTTTTTTTTTAGCTAAACTGAACTATTTTTTTTCCCATTCCTTGTATTTTTGTTCATGGGATCTTCGCATCTTTCTTTTCGCTAGCAGTCAAGGACCAATCCAGAGGCCACTGGTTCAGTGAGGTCTTTCTGGATTTTCATTTCAAAGCCACAGCCTTTCCCTTTCCCAGATCTCACACATGAAACTTATTTTTTGTATGATAAATGACCAACAACAGAAAAGAGTAATTACCTGAGACAGCAGAAAGAGAAATAAAATGAAAGAATGTAACAGTAAATCTCTTCCACAAATGTTTATATCCTTTTGTCATAGAGCTGTAAAATTTGACTCTAAGCATTTCAGTATTAGTTGTTAAATTAGTTGTTAAATTCATAGGTATTATTAGATAAAAACGGTGTGTCAGCACAGGAGCAGAATCAAAACTGGTGAGAGGAGTTAGAAGTTTCTCCTCATGGTTCCCAAGATATGCTATATTGTGGATTCCACTAAACATTTTAACAATACAATTCTCATTGGGACAGTGAGTCTTCTGACACTTTCTTGCAGCAACCCTCTGGGAAGGGACGATGACACCAAACTCACACACAGGTCTCCAAAGCACTAACTTGTCATGAGAAGACACTCAAGTTCACATTGTCTTGCCATGGTTAAGAGCTACATTATAGAATATGTCAAAATTCTGATTATTTCGAATTATCTGCCCTAAATGTTGCTTGTTTCCCTGAGTTTCTTACGGATGGTGTGGGGCAAGACATGGGAGATTGATTTCTCCAACAGCGGTACGGTTGAGGTACTCTTTGTGGCCCAGTATGTAGCCAAACATGTGAAAACACACAAGCTGCAAGCATTCCCCATCTTGACACAATTGCCAGGCTCAGTAAAAATGTTAAATACTCAATGTGAGCCATTAGACCTCACACTGTGCCTTTCACTGTAGGGACTTACATACCCTCCACCTCCAGCCCCAAACATGCGTCTTTTGAAGGAAAGAATCCTATTTAACTTTACTGTTTTCTTCCAAGAACCAGCATTTCACTTGACACACTATCTAATTCTATCACAAAAGCTTTTCATGTAATTTTGCTACTACCTCTGCCTTTTGTTTTACCATAAAATTCTTGACAAAACTTGTGATGAAACCCTGGGCCACAGAGGTAGCGGTCATATCTAAAATGAGGTTATCATCAATATACTTGGAGCACATTAACATAAGAAGAATCAGTACAGGGTGTGTTAAACGCTGTTTCTGTCCATTCAGTATATTAAAGAAGAACTGAGGCACACAATCAGAATCAACAAAACAGAGCAAACCGCCTGTATTTCCAACTCAAATAACTGGGCCGATGATTATGTAATATTTCTCCTTTTATAGACCTTGTGTTTCAAACTAGAACTTCCTCAACAGAATCTTTAATCGGGTTTCATCTCTGGTCCTCACATTCCTGCACACTTGTGCTTCTAGTGGTGATGCAGCTTAAATCCTCTCGAACATGTAGATCATAATTCCAACAGTTATTAGATTGGAAAACAACTTCCAAGTAAATGATGTGATTCCAAAGACTTTTTCACTCCAGAAATAACTGTTGGATTATTTAAGGCCTGATGATTAAGGTAGTTTGGGTATGCCGACAGGGGGATTTCTTTCAAATAATCATAATCTTATTTGGCAGAGAGGAAGGGACTAAGATTACAAGGGTTTGCAAAAAGTTAATATTGGCTTTTAGCTTTCATATCTATCCAGTACACCCTACTTCTCTGCATTTTTTAATATTTTTATATATTATAATATATATTATTATATAATATATATTATTATATATTATATATTATATATTATATATTATATATTATATATTATATATTATTATTATATATATTATTATATATATTTCAGATATTTTTATATTTGCTTATTTAGGGTCTGATCTTTCTCAAAGTTACCAAACATACTGAGATATCTTAAATTCTGTGGTGGTCCATCTTACAACTGCTAGACAACATAAAATTTTCCTTTAAGAAGCATTTTTTTTAGCCAAACACAATTTTATTACTATTTAAAATACTTCTAGAAATGCTAATGTCAATACAGATAATGAGGACAAACAGAAAAAAAATCTGAATTAGAAATTGTTATAGGAAATCGTTGAGGTGTGTTCAATAATTTAAGAGAACTTAAAATTCACTTTTACACTGAATTTAAATGAATTCATATTAACAAAAACACTGTAGTTTCATAAGCTGCTTTATCTTTTCAACATTTCATGTAATAGTTACTTTTTTAGTTGAGCTACTTGGTCAACACACAAAAAAGGAGAGAGATAAGTAACTTTAAATGCATTCAACAGTGAATTTATGAATGTGTGTTATGTTCCTATCAGTGAGATAACTGCTTCATGTTTTAGAAGGTGAGCACAGCAACTCTAGAAGGAAAAGAATCTAACTTGATGGCTCACAGAAGGAGACTGTCATAAATGAAACGACACTTACTGGGCTTGAGAGAAGACCCAGATTTATTTTTCAACATGGGCTACAGTTCTGCAGTCTGGAGTATGATGTGCCATAGCAGAGGGACCCAGTAGAATTCAAACGAAGGCAAAAGCTGGTGCCCTCCAGAGAAAGGGCCAGCTTCAGGACTTGCCCCTGGGAGTTTTAAGCAAATCCTGGATATACTTGTTGGCAGAAATTATAGCATATTCTCCTGCTACACAGGCTTCAGTTCAAATATATTGAAAAATTTAAAAATAAATTGTAGTTTTTCTGCTTTTAATTTTTATTTTATTGGAAAGGCAGAGAAGCACAAAAGGTCCACCATATGATGGTTCTCTACTCAAATGTCTGCAATAGACAAAACCAACAAATCCTAATATCAGGAACCTCGACCTCAAACCAGATCTCTGTGTGCGTAGACCTAAGCCATTATCCTCGGCCTCCCAGCCTGTGCATTACTGGGAAGCCAGATGAAGATCAGAGAGACCAGGTCTCCTGGCAGGCTCTCTGATACGGCATGCAGATGGCCCAAGTAGTGAAGTCACCACTGTGCCATAAACCTGACAATCCTATATTGTTTGTTCCAATTAAAAAATACAACAAAGTATATATGGGTATATGCATGTATATACAGAAAATATTGTCATTAGAAAAACTATGTAAGAACTGATATATTGATGCTTAAAAGCACCAAAGGTGCAAGTTTGAACAATAAATTCATTTTATTTTTGATGATGTCTACAAGGTTGAGAAGGATGCTTGCCCATATGAACCACCAGTTAGGGTGGGGGGGTCAAGGAATGGGGGAAAGTAGATGAATCTCCTTTTTTCTTCTGGTATCTGAAGAAAGTGGAGAGAAGGAAAAATTGCCACTCCCAGCAAACCAGCCACATCAGTACCCAGGGATGGGGTAAGGCCGCCTGATGTCATCCCAGGGTCCCTGGTGTAGAGTATAATCCAAGGATACTGCTTAAGTTGTTTTGAAAGATCTGAGATGCTACTGATATCATTGCTCCAAAGTTGAGGAAATCCTTCCAGGGTCCACTGGCTGACACAGTCCACTTTAGAGTTTCGATTCATCTAGATGCTTGTCCAGGAGAGCTGTTTAATTGGCTCTGCACTACGTGGTATTAGATGTCCTCTGCAGACCTCAATGAACTGGTTGCCACATTCCCCATGAGCCTGTGGGCATGCCAGGTACCACACAGACCTCAGCAACTGTTCAGACCTAGCTCTTATACATACACTCCAGTCAGACCACAGATCCTGGGATTTTCACCATGGGTGGAGTTCTGAGTTCAGTGATCCACTTGAGGGGGTCCCCCCAAAATAAGCCCACCAGTGGTGCCCCAACCTGAATCCTGTGTGTGCCAGCCAGTGTGGTGTCCAGCTCAGTCCATCACCCACATCACCCTACACACACACTGGTGGTTGGTCAGTTCTGTTCCCAGCCCCATCTCATATTCAAAGCCATGGATGCTATAGCCCAGGTCAACCATGTCCACCACACACTCAGCCCTCTGGTACACCAACAGAAACTGCAGCCTAGTCAGAGTGATCTTAATACCCCCCACCAGGTCAGTCCCAGTCCTGGTTCCTGTGCATGCCAGTATGTGCAGCACATTGGTCCAGTCTTTCCCACATCCCATTCAGCTCTTGCATGTATTGATGGGCACTGAAGCATAGCTCAACCCAACCAATCCCACTATCCATCCCACACTCATGTCGGTAGGTGCCACCACCTATCTAGCCAGGTCCGCCCCTCAGTCATGCTTCTCATGCTCATCAGCGGGAGTAGCAGCCATTAGAGAAGTGGCCACAGTTTCCCTCCTGGGCCTACTCCCAGCATTGGAACTTGCCCTTTCCAGGTGGTTCCACAGTCTAGTCTGACAATCCCTCATCCCAGCAATTGCCGGCTAATGCTGCAGTAAAGCCCAACCAGCCTGTACTGACTGGTTCATACATGCACCATTAGATATACTCACTAACCACAGCCTGGTTCTCCCCCAACCCAGCTCACATGCAGGCTAATGGCTGTTGCAGCCCTGCCCAGTGTGGTCTGCCTCCAGTCCCAACCCTTAAGCTCACCAGCAGGAGCAGTAGCCCAGCAGGGGAGCTTCCCATTCTGGGTCTTACCTGTGCTGGTGGGAGCTGCAGCCCAGATTCTCATGGCTCCCTTCACCTCAGCATCTACCACCAGGATGCTACAACCTGGCATGGCCCAGCCTGCTCCAGTTCCAGCTCATTTCAACTATACTGGCATCGACTATGCACATAGCAGCATTGAGTACCAGGACCAAAATCATGTGGCATCTCTGTGTGCAGTTACTTGATATATATTTCAACATGAACTCTACAACTCAAATTGTGCTAAGAACACTCTCCTGATGAATTAATACATGTATTGAGGCACCCTTGAAACTCGCCTAATAAATTTTCTAAAGATTTATCTTATTTTTATTGGAAAGTCAGATATATAGCGAGGAGGAGAGACAGAGAGGAAGATCCTATGTCCACTGATTCATCTCCCAAGTGGCTGCAACAGCCAGTGCTGCGCTGATCTGAAGCCAGGAGCATGGAGCCTCTTCCGAGTCTCCCACGCAGGTGCAAGGCCGTCCTTGACTGCTTTTCCAGACCACAAGCAGGGAGCTGGATGGGAAGTGAAGGTTGCCAAGATTAGAACCAGCACCTATAAGGGATCCCAGCATGTTCTAGGAGAGGACTTTAGCCAGTAGGCTATAGTGCCAGGCCCAAGCTTAATACATTTTTTAACCTAGTCCAACCTGAATGTTGGACAGAAGACACACTAATAGAAGCTGTCATTTAAATAAGTAATTTTGCACTGAGGGGCAAAAACCCATACAGGTATGGTGACATCACATTCAAATATTCTTTTAGCAAGCTTTGCATGGTGTTTAACTGGTGTTTTATCATTTTGCTCTGTTAAGGCTCAGTTAAAAGTATATTGTAGGACCCAGTGCAGTGGCCTAGCGGCTGAAGTCCTTGCCTTGAACGCCCCGGGATCCCTTATGGGCACCGGTTCTAATCCCAGATGCTCCACTTCCCATCCAGCTCCCTGCTCCTGGCCTGGGAAAGTGTTGAGGACGGCCCAAAACCTTGGGACCCTGCACCCAGGTGGGAGACCTGGAAGAGGTTCCAGGCTCCTGGCTTCGGATCGGCGCAGCACCAGCCATTGTGGTCACGTGGGGAGTGAATCATTGGAGAGAAGATCTTCCTCTCTGTCTCTCCTCCTGTCTGTATATCTGACTTTGTAATAAAAATAAATCTTTAAAAAAAAAAGTACATTGCCAAAGGAGTCCTACACCAGCATGGTGCACAACAAAGCACATGTTCTTTCCTGTAGGTTCTCAAAGAGAAGGAGACAGACGACAGAAAAGCTTTAGACCATTCAGGAAGACAAATAATTACATAATGTACTACTAAAAAACAGTGATTTGAATTCAAAGGATCAATTCTCAGGCATCAATTCTACCACATAGTAAAAGAAAAATGAGACTGGAGTTGTAGAGTAGGACAGTAATACTGTTTTGTGGTAGCATGAGCAGTCTGCATTGACATAACTGGAAACTGGTATCTCCTTTTCCTTGGTGTGTGTGTGTGTGTGTGTGTGTGAGAGAGAGAGAGAGAGAGAGAGAGAGAGAGAGAGAGAGAGAGAGAGAGAGACAGAGAGACAGAGAGAGAGAGAAACTGTGTGTTGCGTTTACACATCCAACGTTTTGATTTCAGAAGGTCATTGGATTTGGCCAAGGTCTTTCAATCTTGTTAATTATTATGTGTTCAGAGTAATGCACATTTCATCTACAGGTGGCAGACCTTTTAAAAATAGATTTCAATCATATTCCATATTTTGTTTTGGTAGTATTTTTTTAACTGCCACCCACATTAAAATGTAAGCATGTGCTGTTCAGAGTTCTCATTAATGTTGCGCAATTTAGCTGATAGATTTGTCAACAAAGTGGCTCATTCTCCAAGGCCACTGAACCCTGTCGGGATAAATGCCTTAAAAATTGTATATTGCTGGATAATCTTTAATTATACGCAACTCACTTGACAATTTACAGTATATTGGGATTATTTTCCCTTTTCAAGCAATAAAACATTTTAGTTCCTAGATTATGGTGACTGAGGGGGAAAAAAAGTGGTGAGATTTGATAAATAGGTGAAGCAAAGAGCTTGCTTATTTGCAAGTAAAAGAGAAAGGAGAGCAAAAGGCGTGTACAAATAACCACCACTTAGGATCACAAATTATTAACAGGCTAAATGGGTAAAGCAAATAGCTGTAAACGCAGTGACATTTTGAAAGAATGTTAACTCAGGAGGAGATAAGGAAAAAAAAAACCTACACTGACAGTGTAACTAAGCACTACCCTTAGTTTATTTACGTAAAAATCTTGAATGTATTTTAAGTCATCTTTCTGATTTTTTTTGTTTGTGTTGCTCAATGCAATACATAACCTAAGGTTTAAGTTTGCTCTGAGTATTATCGATTGATTGACAATGATGCTTTAACACGCAGCGGTATTTAAAAATATATAAAAGACCCATAATTTGATAGTTCTTCAAGCATTTTACTTTTATTCAATCTAATGGCAATGCTTGAAATACTTTATCCTACTACTTAGAAAACTGCTACTGAAAAGACTACATGCTAATTTCACTACCTCTTCTGATTCTTTATTTCTAAAGTGGGAAATTCTTTACCAGCATCTTCTATTTTTTTTTTCTATCTACTTTTGAAGGATGTTATCAGTTTACAGTATTTGTTAGCTGTTTCTGCCTCTAAAAAAAAAAGCAATACTTTTACCAGGATAAAAATAAAATCTAACACGACTACTCACTTTTAACATTTATTTACTATCAAATATATGTGAAGAATATGTACATTTTAATGAGTTGATAAAAAAGGCACATGCTCATAGAACATCACACAATAAGTGCTAACTCTCTTGGTTCAGAAATGCCTCCTGGCCCAAACTCGCCCACCTAGCAACCTCTTTTCTCATTCCTGGAGACTGGCACTGCCAGATCGCACAGTAGCATTTCCCGGCTTTTCTCTACATGTTCACTCTGTACAATGCATTCCTGAACACTGTAATTTCATTTTCCCAGAATCATGCTGGATATAATCTGATGGGTCTTGATTCTTTTTCCAGTTAATATTAATTAGACATAAGACACATTCATTTGGATCACTTCCTATTTCATAAGAGGGCTGTTCCATGAGTCTGTGTTTTGGATGACATAAGTTATCACATCTTATGGATGACAGCCGAATGGCATCCAGCTTTTTTTGTGAATCCTCTTGTGTAGGTCTCCAGATTACACACTGCACACAGACTTCTCCAGGATGCTCATCACAATGCCTGGCGTAGGTGCTGTAACTTTCAAATTCACAAGGTGGTGTGTCCCAGAGCGGCTGTTCCACTGCATGTTTACAATGATCGTGGGAATACTGCTGTGGCTGTATTACCTTGGCAACACTGTGAACTGCTAGACATTTCTTGCTCCCCTATTCTGTACCATCAGCAGTCAGATCTCATCACAAATTGAACTTGTGTTTCCCAGACTCCTCCTGAGATTAAGTACTTTTTTTTTTGATAATGTAGGAGTGTAAGATATATTATTGGCCATTTCAGCTCTTCTTTTGCGCATTTTTCCTTACTGGATTGCATTCGTTTGGAAATTGGTATGTAGCTTTTCAAAAATCAGTTCTGGACACCAACTTTGTCAACACTTTTTACAACATTTATTCTACCACTCCATGTCCCACTGTTTCACTTTATCCTCGATGCTGTCTGAAATGTAGTATATGTGCACGCTTGTTTTTGCTGTTAGGGTGTGTTTAGTTTTTGCTCAAGTAATCCTCCAGTCTCAAGTCTTAGTCTCACTGTGAGAATCTCTCACATGAGATTTATTATTTTGCCTCTTGCTCTTAGGATCTGGCCAAATAAAACATCTATGTTTACATGTGTTATGAAGTAGAGATCAAATTGCTTTTTTTTTTACATGAATCAATGCTCACAGCACCTAAATATTAGAAAGTTAATTCTTTCTCTACTACTTTGAGGTGCTGCAGATTATTTAAAAAGGAGGTCCTTATTTGCAAGAGAACCTGAGTTCTATTTTCTCTCATCAGTACTCAGTACCACTACACTTTCTGAATTAAGAGTTTTTTATACAATATGTAGGGCCTGTCATCCCATCTACTCCTTTAGATAAAGAATGTCTTAACTCTCTTTGCCTTAAGCACTTCAGAATAAGCTTGTCACATTTCATAAACACACATATCCCTAACCAAATAACAAGGAAGACAAAGTGAGTAGTTAGAGTGATGATTGTAACTGCACTGTACTAACTAATAAAACTGTGAGTAAGGGAGATATTTACAACACTGAATTTTTCAGTCAATACACATGGTACATCTACTTTTCAGCCTTTGAAATTATGACATAACAAAGTCACAGTCTTCCTCGAAGATACTGCACATCTCTTAATAGTGAAGACTGAATGAAAACTGACGTCAATATACAGAAACAGTGGATTTGTGTATATTGTGTCATAAGCCTTAATCCTTGCTAACCTGTTAAATCAACTGGTAGTAATGACAGTTGATTGTTTCCTACAATCCTAATAACTTCACGTCTTTGTATTGCTTCGTAGCACTGAGTATGACATCTAGGAAGAAGCTCAAGAGTGATAGTCTGTATCTTTCTGTCGCTATTACACACAGAAAATAGCTTTTAATATTTTACTTTTGCTATCACATAAAAGAAGTTTCTTCCTGTTTTTAGTTTTCTAATAACTTCTGAAAACCAGAAATAGATGGATTTCACTGATTTTTAAGCATTTATTAAAATGATACCATGTTTTGGTTTACTATAAAAATATATTTTTTTTCTGAAAGTACTCTAGGAATAGCTACAGGAGGAATTAACTAGTAATCAGCAAAAATGATTCTGCTTATCAACTTTAGAATTTCATTCACTAATATTTGGTGCAGAAATTTTTCATTGATTATCGCAAAGGAAGTAAGTCTATGTTCTTTTTCATATTCTTGACATCTCTGTTCTCAAGATTAAATCATTCTTGCAACATGAGGTGTGGATTGTTACTATTTTTTTTTTTAATGTGTGAGATTAGACTGACTCTTCCTTGAATTGGCCAGTGAGGTCATCTGGAGCTGGCATACTGGAGTTAATTTCCTTTACAGTTACATAAATATTCATGTTCTGTTTTTTTCCAGCACATTTTACCAGGAAAAACATTTTTCTAGGAATTTTCCTGTGCATTGGCTATTCACATTTATTCATATGGACTTATACATGGTACTCCTTACTAGTGGTTTAATATCTGTACATCTACTGTGTTGAGACATCTTTTCATTCCGATTTTAGTGTATGTGCTGCCGAAGCGAGCACAGGGCACCTTTTCAATCCTGATACCAGTGATGCCCCAATTTTACCTACCTTTTTGCTCAATCTCATGAGAGGTTCTTAAAACTTCACTGAGCTTTTCCAATAATCAATTTCAGCTAATCTTTCTCCTCCTACTGTATCTCCTTCCCAGCTAAATTAATTTTCTTCCTAACCTTAATGTTTTCCTTCTATTTGAGTCTATTTTATATTCTTTTAATAACTTTTTTTGAGATGAATTCCTGGTCTGTAAATTTTTACACTTTGTTTTTCTAACACACTTACTTATGGTATACAGGTTTCCCAGCAAGTATTTCTTATAGGCACTTTACAGTTGCTATATGTAGAATTCTCATTATTGTTCAGCCTAAAAATATTCCTAATGGGTGTTATTTCTTTTTCAACCATGAAATTTTATTTCTAGCTCTATTTTTTGTTTTTCATTTGTAGCTAATTTCATTGGGTTATAATCTCAATTCCCCCAAAATAGTTTAAGCTATTAAAACTCACATATTAACTTAGAATACAGACAATTCTTACATGTAGTCATATTGCATAAAAATGATATGAACTTTATGGCAGTTACAGGGGTCTACAAATGTACCTGAAATTAATATCATGTTTGTATTCATTTTACCTATTTCAAAGGCAGAGACACAGAAAGAGGGGAAAATGAAAAGAAAAGAAGAAAATCTCCCATTCATGGTTCACTCCCCAAACGCCCCCAACAGCAAGAGCTGGACCAAGTTGAAGCCAACAGCAGGCCCTTAATCAAGGTCTCCCAGTGAGTGACAGAGGACCAAACATTCAAGGTCATCACCTGTTGCCTCCCAGAATGTTCAAATTAGGAACACATCCAGGATTCAAACCCACGCACTCCAATACGGAACACAAGCACTCCAAAGGAAGTCTTTACTGCTACTGCAAGCACTGGCCCTGACATCAACTTCCTTAATCCAACCTTCACAGAAATAGTCACTGATCTTTCTATTTTATTGTAGTCAAGACTAAGAGAAGTAAGTCAATATCATTGTTACTTTCATTTTTCTTGGAAGTTCTGTCCAATCTTCCCTTCAGCATTTTGAGATTGTTACTAAAAGCATTCAAACTTCAAGTTATTCTGTCTTCCTATTGAAGTGAAAATCTCAGCATAAAGAAAGAAAACATCTTGAGTAAAGGTTTGGGCTATATGTTCCTTAATGATGGATAAACACTAGTTGTCACAGAATTCATTTGCTTTCTATTGTCATTTGTCTCTTACATGTGAAGGAAACTGAGACAAACAGGTTAGGAGACAAATCCAACAGTAGAGACATGCAAGTCCCATTAAGTCAGGAGCCCAACCTAAGGAGTCTATCTCCAAAACCTTGCTCCTAATATGCACACCCTCCCTGCCCCCACCCCCCCGCCCCACCACCACCACAAAGAGAGTTAAAGTTTGGAAGAAATTGCTCTCACTGTAAAAGTTCTACAAAGAATTTGATAGTTTCCTAATTTTGATTTTTTTCACTTTGCTATGTAGCTTAAAGTTAAATTCTCACTCCCCTATTCTAAGGTATTATAATGCTGTTAAAAGGGGAAGAACATGTCAGATCTGTAACTATGACACTAATCTTTCATGATACACAAGAATAAGTCAGAAAAGCTTAGAACTTCGCCTCTGAGATAAGCATGTGTAGCAGAATTCAGCCCAGGTTTCTCTGGTCCCCAAGCAGCACAGCACCTAAAACCATGAGCATCCAAAATAGGCAGGCAGGCACAACAAACTCAGGCTTTCTGGGTGGCTGTGTGGACCTTCCGAGAAGAAAGGCTAGTTCCTAGCCAACTTCAGGCCAAATAGATGGGAATGAGAGATGCAGGGTTATCGTGTCCCCTTGAAGAGACTTAACAAAGTTTTAACACAAAGAAGTACTAAGCAACTTAGTATTCTTGTCAAATCCTATCCAGATATTTCTCAAATTCTAATGTAAAATCAAACTTACTACAAAAAATTACAGACCATAAAAAAACAAACTTCTCATGAGTCCATGTTTTAAAACCAATCATATTTTGTATTTATATATATATATATATATATATATGTATTCACCATATACACATAAATGTATGCACAGGTATACAGGTATAGATGCATGTATATATGGACTGGAAAATACGCTGTATCTTTCATTTAGATTCTGGTTGGGTTCTTTTAACACTGCTTTATGAATAATTTTGGATAACCTTAATTTTTTAAAATTATTTTATGGTCTACATACTACCCTACTGGTCTAACCACGGTTCTATTACTGCACAGTTTTGTCAATTTAAACTTTTTCCTATTATGAATATATGAAAACAAACACTTAAATGAAGTTTGTCTGCTTTACTACTTTAAGTTAACTTTGTAGCCAACAGTAAGTTACAGTTGATTGGGATATCATATTCATTTTCTCACTCTTCCAGTGTAAGAATTCCCTACAGTTTATTTTCCAGAATAGTGACTGTATTTGCTAGCTCCTGTTGAAGAGTGGCATCGTCTTATGATGGTGTTCTCACCAGCAATTTAAGGGGATGAGGGGTGGACATTTTCCAGAGGATGTTGAAACAGTTGTGAGATGTTTTTTCTTTGCACTGTTTCCTTCCCGATGCTAGAAAACCAATTCTGAATATCCCACAATGCTAGGTGAATGTCACCTGTGCAGATGAAAGTCCTAGGCGACTGGCCCTTGCATAAACATTTGACCAGTTCTGAACTACACATGTAGGATTCACTTTAAAATACTGAACTGCATCTGCTATTTTAGATTCTCCATAATCAAACAGCTTCCAAATTAGTACAGTGGAAATGATGCCTAGAATGCTTTGAACATGTTTAAGGTTTTTTAAGAAACGTATAAAGCACTTCCTGGAACGCTGAACAAATAGAACCAGTTCCCAGCATTACTCAAAGTATCCATTTCCCCATGTTCCTGTCACAATATTATCATGGCAAACTACTTTTTTTTTAATAAGCAAATAGTATAAGGCATATACACAGTTCTTTACTGGTTTTTGTATCAGAACTATATTTCTCATAAATAATGTACTTTCATATCCTGTTACTTTGTAAATAAGGACATCAGTTTATTCTTATATAGTCCTCATGTTTGATGCTGTCCTATTTATTAGAAGTAGTCCAGCTTGTCAGCTGCCTTAAAATTTCATTCATACTAGTGTCTTTACTTGTGAAGTATTGAAGTTTCAGTTTTGTAATAATTCATTTCTGATTCATTCCACTTATGTTAACATAAAAATCTAATATTTATTATGCCTTATTCATATTGTTTCATTTGTCAGTGACAGCATGAAGCTTTATATATAAATAGTGTTATGTCATTATTTAGGATTTTGACAGCTTTTAAGGAAAGTAGTAATTATCATAGATTATAAAGGATCCCATAAATATACTTAAACTGCCAGAGATGTAAGTCTCCAAATCTTAACAGCAGAATACTGAGAAAGTAAGTTTTAGGACAATATGCTAGATGACTGCTTCTTCACTTTTTTTTTTTAGTTATCAGCACGATTTTCATAGCAAACTTACTAGGAATGAATCTCTTCCTTTTTACTCCCATGAGATTTGGGATTATAAATTATAAAAGGATTTTCAACTCTAGGTCTGTGGTCAAGCTTTCAGTTCTCATTCCCAAGAGTTCAACTTATTTGAAAAGACAAACAAGCAGGTCATAAACATGCAGTGGACAGGTGATCATGACATTTTTCTACCGACACATTGCAAATTATTTGGCCTCAGCAAAACTGCATTTCCTATGTGTTTATAGAAACCTACTCTGGAATATTTAATACCCTATGAAAATTTTTCTACAATGGGTGACCCACTGTGACCCAAAGTATTTCTTTCACAGCAACAACAAAAAGAGCAATGCATGTTTGGGTTACCATGTTATAGTGAAGATAAGAAGATTTTTGAAACTTCAAGAAAAGTATCTCATTAAGAAAATGAATAGAAATGTGACTATGTCCCACTAGTTTAAGTACATTACCTTCGTCATGAGTCTGAAAGTTATAATTAGAGCCAGTTGCCAGACTGTACTACACTTTAATACGCATGTTTTATATATTTCTGTTTGTAAATTCAAAATAAGGCATATAAATTTCCATTTTTATGAAATAGTAAATACAGTAATCAATTTTTCAAAAAGGTATGTGTAATGAGTTTTATGAACATACCTTCTTTTTAATGAGTATCCTGCCCAAATACTCAGTTCAGCTTTTGGGATCTTACGTACAGACTCAAACTGGAATCGTGTCATCAGCAAGAGGTAACCTGGAAAAAAATAGAAGTGAACAATTAATAATGCATCGTTTTATTCAGTAAGTATAGCAACACAGAACTAGGACATATGTAAGTTATTTTTTAAAAAGGTCAAGCTTATATGTCAATTTATATAAAAGAATCTGGTTTATAGCAGAAGGATTGTCTGGTTATTATTAAACTATCAGAATTGATCAAAAGACATACACACGTTCTATTATTTGCATCTATGTTAACACCAGAAGTTGTTCATTTAGTTTTCATATAAATATCTCAAACTGCTTAAAAACACTTCTTGTGTCTGACTATGAATTACAAGACAGGTGAAGGTGTCCTCTTGGATTTCTTTATTGAGCCCAATCAGACACGGAGGCCAAGGACTGACAGTGATGACTCAGTACTTGTCCAGCCAACCCTCCTCCTCACTTGCAGCCATTTAGCTTTCCTATTGTACTGCCTCACTCACCTTCAGAAATACTGGTCTTGCCACTATCATGAGCAAATCAACTTCTGGCTTTGTTAGCTAATACCCCAGGCTGAACAATCATGAAAATCCTCCACCATCACACTAGTGAAGGACAGAACTCATTTCTTGTTAAGTCTTTCCATTGGTTTAATTTACGGAGACCTGAGTAATGTTTCAGTGTTCATTTGTATCACATCACTGGTTATTCAACTTAGGTAACTAAGTTCACATTATCTTTGATTACTATACCACAGTATTATCACAGATTATACGGGATCCCACGAATATACTTGAAGTGCCAGAGATAGAAGTCTTAAGCTCGTAAGGGTAGAGTACTAAGGGGGCCCGGCGGCGTGGCCTAGCAGCTAAAGTCCTCGCCTTGAAAGCCCCGGGATCCCATATGGGCGACGGTTCTAATTCTGGCAGCTCCACTTCCCATCCAGCTCCCTGCTTGTGGCCTGGGAAAGCAGTTGAGGACGGCCCAATGCATTGGGACACTGCACCCACGTGGGAGACCCGGAAGAGGTTCCAGGTTCCCTGATTCGGATCAGCGCACATCGGCCCGTTGCGGCTCACTTGGGGAGTGAATCAACGGATGGAAGATCTTCCTTTCTGTCTCTCCTCCTCTGTGTATATCTGGCTGTAATAAAATGAATAAATCTTAAAAAAAAAAGAGTAGAGTACTGAAAAAGAAAGTTTTAGAATAATATGCAAGATGGCTGCTTCTTCATTATTCTTTTTTTACTTATCAGCAGCATTTTCGTAGCAAACTAGGAATGGATCTCTTCCTTTTTAATCCTTTTTAATCAAACTACCATACCACCTCTTCTCAGAGTATTGCTGCTATGGAAAGTTGCTACTTCTTTCTAGTATTAGAAACTTTGCTAGTAGGTACAGAATTTGAAAACTCACAATGGAGACAAAAGAAAGACTCCACATTATTTAGCTCACTGATCATTCTATTGAAAACTCTCCCAAGGTGAGAAAAGCTACCACCAATAATTCTGGATGTAAGACATTTGAATGATAATGTAAAATGGCAGGCTGTACACAATTAGACATTACCTGCTTTCATGAACAGTTCCACGAAAATAATATATAACTTCAACTTTTTATCAGTTTGCTGAAATGTGATATGTGATTAATTATGAAGAGATTAGCATAGTTGAAAGTATTTCAAAACGAAACAGAAATGTCAGTCAAGTATCTAGTTGACACAAAAATTCACAGGTGATCATTTTACCCACAAGAGGGAGCCTGTATTTTTATATTTTGCTTACAGATCCTGAAAAATCCAAATTAAAACATGAAATTCTAAAAAAAATCTTGTTGATACCATCATCTTTATGTTTGTTCAAATATTGAATAATCATATTTCAACTGGTGTATTTGTCAAATGTAACAGACCCAGGCACAAGATCAGAACAATAATTTGAATTTTAAACCTTCCCTACCCTCATTAGAGTTTTGTTTTTTCTGATATCAGAATGAAGAGTTAATTGCAAAAGCAGCCTAAGAGGGAATACCTCCCGAGTGGTCGTAGCATTCGTCGTGTGGAAATTGACTGGAATTATTTTGAGTGCTCTGCCCCCAATTTAATTACATAGCAGTGAAAGAGGTTTCTATCAGTCAGTAATTTTCTGCGTATTCACAGGATAGAAAAATACACTATCTCAAACTTGCCTAAGAAATGATACGACACCAGGATGGAGATGGGGCAGAGAAATTCTTATCCCATGATTTCCAAACAACATCTTACATTGAGAGGACTCCGGGCTTCATGACAGTAAAATGAACTCGTCAACCTATAAACCACCCTGTCCTAAAACTATCTGAAAAATGCCCCTCATCGCTGTGTGACGTGTTCTATCCGGTTCAGGAAAGCATGGTAGTCACGAAGCTGAATTTTCTTTTCCAGCTCTGTGGAAACTGCAGGGAAGACAGATGGCAAGTCCTTTCCCTATCCCCAGGGTCCTCCACTCCGTTCCTAGAAGACATTTTGTGACACAGGCAGACAGTGCAGGAAAAAGGGGTTAATCACTGCTCTTCCTTCTGCAATCCCAACCTCTGCATTAAATCAGTTTTTTTCTGCCACTAGGGACTGTGAATCTAATGGACTTAAAATCAATACCTTATAAATGACATAAAAAATATATTCATTTTGTGGACTCCTGTATCCTTGTGCCTGAATCCTGCTTACACCCTCTACTTTCAGAAGGGACAGCTGACCCACTTCTGCCGATAAAGGGTCACTCTGTCACACTAGTGACATGCTGCAGTGCAGAACACACTGTCACACTGAAGCACAGCCACACCACCACTGTGCAAACTTTCAACGTGCTGTCAGGAGCTAGTGTGAAAGCGACCAATCAGGAAGGAGCAGGTAGGTAGCCAGGGACACATATATGCTGGGAGGATGGATCTGGTTCAGGCTCTCGCTCCTAAACGCACTCTCACTACGGAAAGTTTTCAGTGTACAACACATTACACGACAATGCTGGAGGGAAAAAAAACACACACACACACAACCTCAACCTTCACTTTGTGGTGCATTTTTATAATGACTGGTAAGACTGAATCCCAAAATCCTAAGAGGCAGAAGTGCTCACTAACACACAAAGAAATCTTAGCCAAATCAACACTACGTGAGATCAAGCCACCAACCACAGGACAGATGTGCAGTTTGAGGGGATGGAGGGCTTTTTCTTTACCAGGGACAAGAAGGAAACAAGCAAAGCAAGACACTGTTGGCCTTTTTTTAAAGCATATTGAGAGTGTATAAGAAAGATTTGCAAAACCTCCCCCTATCCAAAGGAGCAATGTGCTTACTCTAAAAATCACTCTTATCCCTTGGGAAGTATTATGGTTAGTTAAAAATAAATCATATTAATTCATCATACATTGTAACTTTTGGAGTATCTTCTTGTATCTTCGCTATTTTAAGACATGAACTATACAGCCCACTCTACCATACCTGGGTACCTTCAATGAAAAGTATGTGGCAATAGAGAGAAAAGACAGAAAACACATGAGATACCAAAGGAGGACTTTACTCCTGCAATCATAACACTGACTTACAGTCAGAGGATGATAAGAAAACCAACCTTTACAATTATTTTTTTTCCATTTCACTACAACATTTTCCCCAGTACATTTTAGTGGCTATGCAGGTGGGAAAGATTAAAGTTGTCACGATGTGAAGAGGGCGGGTGGGGGTTGGTACCCTCCTTCTAAATGAAATGGCTGAATTGAAGAAAAAAAAATGAAAAAAGAAAAGCACCATCAAGTCAAATACTTTTGGAGAGAATCCTAGCAACAGGTCAGCCTGAGATCTCTAGTTTCACTGGCTTAAAATTCATACAGCCATAAAACAACAACAACAACAACAACAAAAAAAAAACTGTTGTTCTTTATTCCATTTGCCAGAGTCATTTATCCCCTATTAGATAAAGTATAATAGACTCTACCGAAAGGGTCATTGGCCTTCCATTTAATGATATTGCCAGCCCCAATCTGCATTTTCCCGGCAATGTCCCTCAACACAGAATAAATGGCTGATCTCTTCACAATAACAGCTGATTTCTATTTATTAAGCTAAAAAGGTCACCATTTTCTACGGCTGGGCCGCCCTGCACTATTGATAATTTTATGCATAAACAAATGGCAAATTTGTGCCACATAAATATGCATTAGCAATTACTTTTTCCTCGGGCAACGCTCACCGCATGCAAATGTGTACCTCACAGGGCCTGGTAGCTTTTGTTTTAGCTCTTGAACAGAGAAACAAAAGAGCACAATAAACAATTTTACAATCACCAATCAATAAGCCATGCAAATGCAAAGGTAAATGACAAGAAACTTGCTGGGCAACAAGGAGACAGAAGGAAGGTGGAAGGGGGAAGGTGCAATGGTTTTCCTTTTTGTATGATTGCATTTCTTTCTCTTTCCTAATGAAAAGGCTAAAGTACTCTTGACACGGAACAGCCAACAAGGATGGCACTGAAGCAGATGCCAGATGGAGACAGTGGAAAATACACCATGTTGAGTAAACACATACACACATACACACACACAGATGATCTCAGGACAGCGGCAAGGAAGAAAGTGAGCTCCCCCCAACGGGACTGCAGGGCCAACCCCCACACAGACAGCCGACTGTCTATGTCAGAGATTAAGAGCATTTTAATATCAGGAGGAAAGCCAGAGACACATAACCAGCTCTCAACTGCACTGCAACTTGCCGTGGTCCTGAAGAACAGGCACAAAAAGGTTGAGTGGAAAATATACCAGGAAATTCCCCAAAGTCCATGAAAATGGAATTAAAAGATAAGCTCTTCTGGGTGCAAAAAATGTCGAAGACACACCACAAGGTAACTTCAAAAACTTAGAAGAAAAATGTATTATAAAAAACTCTGCATAGATTTAAAGATTTTGTTTGAAACAAAGCTACAGAGAGAGGGAAAGACAGAGTTGTTCTCCACTGGTTCATTTCCCAAGTGGCCACACAGCCAGGGTTGGGGCAGGCTGAAGCCAAGTGCTTCTTGTAGGTCTCCTACATGACTGGCAAGGACACAAGAATTTGGGCCATCTTCTATTGTCTCCCAGGCACATTATTAGGGAGCTAGATCAGAAGTGCAATAGCTGGAGCTTGACCTGGTGTCCATATGGAATGCCAGTAATCCAGGCAGTGGCTTAAGCTGGTACCAACACCAGCCCCGAATTCCATTTTCTGACTTTTCTGAGGTCACCTCACATAAGTAATAAGTAAAAAAGTACCTCCCGAAATGTGTAGTCACAGAACTACATGAACAGAGTGCTCACAAGCAAGTGGTGAAGACATTAAAATCTGAAGCAGAAAAACAAGTTATCTAACTACACAAAAGCAAACGATAACATACGACAAAAGTTAGTATGTTTCATCAAAAATTAAGTGTAAGGTTTCTTTGTCAATATAGGAAGAAGCAGTAAGAGGAAGGAGATGGAAAGGGGGTAATGAGAAATCCCTGAGCCTATGGAACTTTATCACGAAAAACGAAAATTAAAACAGATTTCACCATCTATTTACTGAGTACTGCCCCGGGCTCTCAGATTCATTTTATCTTTACAAAACTCACCCTAACCTGGCTTAGTGTTTGCTGCTTCCACCTCATAGCACAGAAACACAAAGAAGTTGAGGTTATCATTAAAGGTAGAGATTCATCTCAGCCTTGCCCCCATCTGTTGTCTGCACCAGCAAGCATCACTGCTTTTCAAATGGCCATCAACTCCTTAAAACCATCCATGTTGACATAATTGAAAAAAAAAAAAAAAAGAACAATCTCTTGCTAAACACATAGAGGGCTTAGCAGAGTCATAAATAAGTCAAACTGCATTTAAAAAATTTAAATCTAGGGTTTAGGTGCATTTCTTTTATCAAGTTATTACAATACTTTCACTTCTATAAAATGTACACATACCAATTTGCATGTGGGTATGAGTGTTCCTTAGTTACGAATGCCCATACACAGAGCACATGCCATGCTCTTAATAATCATTGGAAGCCAGAAAAACACTTTGTGATCCCCATTTTGATCTGAAAATAATTAAAGGTTTTACTATTACACAAAGAATTAACAAGCTTTAACCATAGACTTGTAAAAATAAATACATATTATTGGCCTAAAAACCAACAGACAAACCTGGAAATCTAAAGTCAACACATGATCTGTCTTGCTCAGAGCCAGGAGACAGTTTAGATACAGGGACCAAGAGTCAAAATAGTTCCAGCCTGGGCCCAGTGCAGTAGCATAGTGGCTGAATTCCTCGCTTGGCATGTGCCGGCATTCCATATGGGCATTCAGAAAATATACCTCCTACACAACACATCACAGAGAGGGCAGTTTACCTACATGGCAGTTTGTGGCTGATACCAACACGCTACCTTCTTCAGAGATTACTTCAGAACTCACTTCCTGGTTTAAGACCAGCACACACAGATTTTGATCTAACAGCCAACTTACAAGTTAATTTGAATAAGTATGTGGTGAATGTGACCTAGTTTGCTACTTTTCGCTTTAATTGTGTACACATTTCAGCATTATTTTTCATGATATAAGTGGTACGCCACAAATCATTACTACCTAACACATCAAGGTTATTATCATCCCTTCTACAATTCCCATGTACAATGCAAGGATTTCAAACTGAAGCCGTGAATATTCCAGCCCAAGTGGTGTTTGCCTGAAATCTGTAAATAATGGCAGTAAACAGGAAATGTGTTCAAGGCTGTCGTAGCCTCCAAAAGCCTAATGTGAATTTCATAGTCAGAGGTGGGGTCAAAAAATCACACTGCACATCCTCAGCCCTACTCCTATAGCATCAAAATTAAAGGAGACATCCATAAAGTCCTAGAAAGAAGGGCTTTGGAGGCATGGCTGTTGAATTAGTGCCTCATTAACTGGGGCTTGGGGGTCTGCCAGCCCTGCTTTGCCTATCCCCTGATTTGCTTGGGAAACTCCTCTAGCAGTCAGCTTCGAGCTGAGTCCCACTGCAAGGAGGAGATCCGATAAAGGTTTCAAAGTCAGGGGCAAGATGGAAGGGAGTAGTAAGGTGGGCGTCTGCAGGTAAGGCAGATTGGCTGTGCTTCTTCCATTTATTTTTAAAAAAGTGTATCTTGAAAAACTAACACTCAAAAACGTAGAAAGAGACTAGTAAGGCAAATTGTCATCAACCACCTCCAAGGCTCAATAACCACCAACCTTCTGTTGTTTGAAAATCCCCCTCCTTCCACTGTCAAGGGTCACTGGCAGCAGTCTCTACTCAGCTGTACCACGTGTTCTTGGCTTCTGCCCATTGGGGTTAGTAGCCTGGGTTCCTCCTGGTGGAAGGAACTTCTGGGCAACCTTCCATGCATCTTTAAAACAATGAGATTGGGACCTGGGATGTACTTCTTGGGATGCACACATCCCCTAAGAGAGCACGTTGCTCAAGTCTCAGCTTCTCTATGCCTCCATTCTAGCTTTCATGGGGGCAGCAGGTGGCAGCTCCAAAAACTAAGGCCACCTGCCACACATGGAAGAGAGTGAGATGGAGTTCCTGGCTTTTGCGGAAATGTGGGGAATGAGTCATGAAGTGGGACATCTCTCCCGCTTCTCTCTATAGTTCCCTCTCCCTTTTGCTGTGTCTCTTCTCTCCTTGTCTCTCTTCCCACCCGTGCTTCCCCTCCCTCTCATGTGTTTTACTCTAAAGATAAATATGCATTAAATAGAGTGATTTCAGTGTTACTGCTTGCACCTTGATCATATGCTGTGTTTATTTATTTCAAGTGATATCACTTGTTGGCAGAACCACTATGTATCCCATATTTCATAGCCTCATTGAACTAGGTTAATCATGAGGCTCTTTCAACAGTATGATGTGCAGTATGGAGCTCTGATATCGGCTATGCCCTAAGTATGGCTCCCCACAGGCAACATCCACGGTTTTCTTTAAAAAAGATCTATTTGTATTGGAAAAGCAGATTTTACAGAGAGAAGGATGACAGAGAGAAAGATCTTCAATCTGGTGGTTCACTCCCCAAGTGAAGTGGCTGGAGCTGAGCTCATCCAGAGCCAGAAGCCAGGAGCCTCTTCTGGCTCTCCCTCATGGGTGCAAGGTCCCAAGGCTTTAAGCCATCCTCAACTGCTTTCCCATGCCACAAGCAGGGAGCTGAATGGGAGGTGCAGCAGTTTGGACATGTACCAGCTCCTATACGGGATCCTGGTGCATGCAAGGTGAATATTTAGCCACTGGACTATTGCGCCAAGCCCATCCACTGTGTTTGCATGTACAACATATTAACAAAGCAACAGTGAGTCTGTTCCTACTCAATGTTCTCTGCCCTTTCTACTACTGACTCAATCTGTGGGCCAACAAACACCTATCGCTCTCAAAATTCCACCTCCATGCCTAACATCACAGAAATATGCCAAGTCTATATTTTGGAGATACTCAACACGACAGAGCCACACATTTCCCTATGGCAGGTGGCAGAGACTAGCTAGCCAGGTCTGCATCTTTGATACAACAAGCTTAACATGTAGGCATGTGTCTTCCTAACAAAATGACCCTCTGATGTGAATAAACACACATATCATAAAAATGAATGATGTTCATTGGCTCTTAGAAAATTACATTTTGAAAAATTATGGGATGATGAATCAAATATATAGATTAAATTTCCTGAAACAGACATGTGCTTAATAATTAATCAGAAAGGATAAACATATTTATGATTTTATCTTATTCTAAACACTGCAATAATTATGTAATCACATGGCTACATGAAGAGAGCCTTGTCAAACTAGAAATATGATCAGTGAGCAAATTTTAAAATACAAAAGATATAAGGACAAATTATGGACTTAAATTCATATGATGAAACTTAACCCTACTTAAATATGAAATATTGAAGAAAGACTTCCTGGAAGGAGAGCCCACAGGACTTTATAACTTTCACCAGCAATGCTCACACAAGAAAAGAGTGAGCTGTGAGGGAAAAAAAACACTACAGTTCATAACAGAGAATGTATTTAAAGCTAAAACAAAACACCCAGTGGTAACAACACACTTCAAGCCCTGGTTCTAGAAGTGACTTCCATCATGAACTGCATGGGCATTCAACAGACAGAAATTCAGCAGCCAGGAACCTAATGGATGTGGCATTTCTGTTACAGGAGGTAAACTTAAGAACATGAGGAGTTGGTCAAATAAGTACAATCAGGCAACCTGGAAGACAAAGACCAGACACATCCAATTATGCTTTAGATGGAAGAGCGATGTTGTTCATTTTTCATGGTAGGATTATGGGAACAAAGATGCCAAGATCTGAGTGTTATCCAGCAACATTTAGATGTGAGAAATGTCTTCCCCAGTCCATGGGTGTGAGTAGACAGGTCTTAGGACAGGTGCAAGCCAGGCCTTGGCAGACGGAGTGCACCCCTCCTGTCCTTCCACCTTCTTCCAGGTGGGGGCTCAGCACTCCCCCTCTGGAGGGTATAACACCCAGAAGCTGAAATGGTGGGTGCCTTACTTTGTGCCTCTCAGTCCCCAGAACTAACAAATACATTTCAGTATGCTACAATTTACTCAGTCTTGTGCATTTTTTAAAAAAAATTTAGTTATTTGAAAGGCAGAGAGAGAGAGAGAGAGAGAGATGGATCACTCATCAACTAATTCCTCAAATGACCAAAATGGTCAGTTCTGGATCAGGCTGGATCAGCTGACCCCACTGCACCATAAAGTTGTCCCCCACTCTGACATTCTGTCACAGCAGCACAAAATACACCAAGCCAAGAGATTACAGCGCGATGACGAAAAAGTAATTTGTTAATAAGTTGTCTTACAATTGAATTGGCTCAGACACCAAAAGCAAGGGTTTATTGTTCTTACGCAAGAGTTCTGGAATCAGACAGAATGGTACACTTCCTGGCTGTGCTACCAACTATCTTTAGTGATCTGGGAAAACAGCCCCTGAGCCTCTGGAAAATCATCTGGAGAATCGAGCAAGTACAGAACATTCCGAGGCAAGGCAGCAGATCAGAGCAGGCAGGACCATCTGTGTGAGGTCTGCGAACAGCCTCGCCACACTCAACAGGCTACTGCATCACGTCGCTTTCAAGGGCCATGGGACTCCGAGATGAAGTTATTCTTTCCCTCAAAGCTGCAGTGTATTTTTTTCATTCCATCTCAGGCAAAGAATAGCAATAAATATCAAGAAAGGGGAAGAGCTTGCTGTAATTTTACATTATTAAGAAGATGATAGCACTCGCCAGGGAATGAATGTTCCTTTGACTAGAGGGAAAGCCAAGAAAAACTCAAGAAAGTATTTTTAGTTCAGAGAAGACACACAGGACATCATCAAGTGAGTCAGAGACGATGATTTAGAACAGTGATACTCATTTCTAATAAATTTGCAATACTTTCTCTCCTCTTTAGAATCTCCATTTACTCCATCTATGGACCCTCCTTAGAAACCCAGGAAGTCTGGAGAAAGTACTTATGCTTTTTGAACACTGAGTGCCGCTTCCTTGCTGCTGTCACCTAAGCCTTTCCACCACTCCTTCAACTGTGCCTTCTGTCACGGCCACTCAGCCCGTGGCAACAAGGAAGAACACAGCAAAGCCAGCCATGCAGGGCTAAAGGGCATCTTCACAAACCATGTTTCTAAAATCCTTCTCTGTAACACCCCAGGGTTCCCCTTCAGCAAACTCTTCAACCAAATTATTTTTTTCCCATTCTATTAGAGAGGTCATTAGGCTTTTCAAGGCATTTTCACTGAAGTCATCTGATATGATTTGATTCTCAGCAATTTATCTATGCTTTGTATGATAAGGTATGTTCCCTTCCTTGCTAAGAAAATTTCCAGAGACCGATGACTTGACCCCAAAACACTACAGCTACCAGCAGAAGAAAAAGAAAGCAAGGATTTTGGTCCAGTCTTCTTTTCTGGCTACTGTGCTGTAACAGATCAAAGGCAGGACTTTAAGAACTGGCAAAGAGGTCATTTTGAAATCCTACCAATTCTGGAAGCAACCATGTCTTTTCTAGAGCTGGAAATGTTTATCATGATCCAGGAAAGCTCTGTACTCATCATCTCATTTATTGCTAGAATATTGTTTCCACTTTTCAGATTAGGTTAGCACAGCAACTGAGGGCGAACTTTTTGCTCCCTGTAAGCCACTTGGCAATGCTGGGAGACATTTTTTTTTATCATGATGGATGGAGGGCAACAGGCTGCTGGCATCCCGTGGGAGATGCCAGCATCTAAATGCCTGGAGCCACTGCCCACCACACAGAAGGATCCAATGCACAATGTAAATAGTGATAAGGTTGAAAAGCCCCGGATTAGCAGCATTTTTATGTAAACCATCTGTTTTTGTCTCTGACTTTTGTTACATAAACATAATAATGCTTTCAGAGTGTAACACTTTCTGGGTGCTAATGACTGGTTTGGCATAAAGCTATCAGCTCTTAGGTACACACTAATTCCACACGGTGCCCTCTGCCTTAATCTTTGGTGTGGGATGATATGTCAAGCAGTGTTTCAACTGACAGAGGTCATCATTACTGTGATAAATGGATCATAAAATAATTCGTCACGGTGGTTATAATACTTTGCTTATAAAAATGTTAAAAATAAAGCAATGCAAGTGGGGAAATCAGAATCACACATTTTAATAATATGAAATGGAAAGGGAAATCTTAGAGTAAAAGAGGAACACTTGACTTTTCCATGATGTATGGCATACCTCACCAACTTCACAATGCGCAGCCAACATCTAAAATTGATTGTGGTTGTCACTTCACATGTTCGGTGACTCAATAAGCATTACCAACATGAATAATAACTACCTCACAGAGAAAGTTGTTACTCTTTGCCCTCACCTTGGTATGTGCTTTGTTCAAACCAGGATTCTTAACTCTGGCTCACCTCTGCACTTTAGCAGTCTTAAGATGAGGACACTTCAAAAAGTACATGGAAAATTGGAATTAAAGGGTAACTTAGGTGCAAGAAATTTTTACAATCCATGCAACACGGGCCCCCTCATATAAGCCAAAGAAAAGTTTTGATCCCAGGGTAGCGAGATAACTGAGTCCTAACAATGTCTCATATCTTTTGTGTGGTTTCTTCCTTATTTAGTCCTCAGATATAGAAGTATCTAAGTTATGATTTGGGAATTCAAAGACTCCTCAAAGTTGTGGTTGCTCTCTGAGAGTTTGATTAAACTCACTGCACAGTGATGCTGATGGGTCTTTCTGATGGATGCTTCCTGAAGGTGAGGCCACTGTTGTCTTTTTATTTATTTTTATTGCAAAGTCAGATATATAGAGGAGAGACAGAGAGGAAGATCTGTCTGATGATTCACTCCCCAAGCGACCGCAGTGGCCGAAGCTCAGCCAATCCAAAGCCAGGAGCTTCTTTTAGGTCTCCCACGTGGGTGCAGTGTCCCAAGGTTTTGGGCTGTCCTTGACTGCTTTCTCAGGCCACAAGCAGAGAGCTGAATGGGAAGTAGGGCTGCCGGGATTAGAATCTCACCCATAGGGGATCCTAGCCGCTAGGCCACCACTCTGGGCTTGAGGCCACTGCCCTCTTTAGAAGCAGGTGCTTTACCTCTACATGGTGGAAAAACTTAGTGGTACAGATAGATCTGAAAATTTTTTTTCTATACCAAAATATAAACTTTTTTTGAGAAGCAGACACAGAGAGCTTCCAGCTAGACTAGGGACAGAGCCAACAGCTGGGATCCCAAGCCAGGTTTTCCCATGTGGATGACAGTGACCTATCACGTGAGCCTTTGCAGCTACCTTCAAGGGTCTGCACTGGAAGGAAGCTGGAACAAGAGTTATGAATTGAACTTAAGCACTCTAATGTGAGATGTGGGTAACCAATCCTCTAAGCTAAATGTTCACTCCTGAAACCTGCCTTTCAATTCCATTTTCCATGAACTTCATGAAGTATCCACATATCATTTACTTTTTATACTGTTATTATTCCCCCTTTAAAGCATGGCATCATTAGACATTGGGCTGTCAAAGAAGTAATACATGAATGGGGAATCATAAGAATATCTTTGCTAAAATGAGTATCACACATCAAGGTATCCAAGGGTTAATAAAATCATTGGGACATTTAAATGCTATTTTCTGCTGGCTTTTATTGAAGGACTTATCACGATTTTAGACAAAGTTTCAGCGAGGTCAACATCAATGTTCCTAAGGCATGAGCAGGTAAGCTAAAGAGAGATCAAATAAATTGTTTAAATGTTACAGCATAGATAGTTCTCACGAATGTCTCAGCAACCAGTCTAACTTCCATTAACATAGTTAGAAACTCTGATATGAAGAAAATTACTATAACTTCAGATATTACTCTAAGGAGCTATTGCTGTAGAATAGAAATGAAGAGATGTAGATAAATCTGCTAATGTTCATCTTATTCACATAAAGTCTGCATATAGCAACAGAAAACAGAAGAAAGAAATTCAAGGAAATCATGCCCAATAAAAAAAAAAAGAATTGCATCCAGTTATAATGTTTTCTAAGTCACCACTATTGTACATTCGTTTAGGTTCTGATAAAGACTTAGTACTCTGGGAGACAGCACTTACAAGTGGAAAGCAAGGTAATAAGAAGGGTATTTGTTAACAGAGCAAGCAATCGCAACATCATTCCAGACTGACTAGACTCTGGATTTGTTAAGACAAAAAATATCACCACCTCTACACTACATGTAGCTTTTGTCATTACACAAATGGGACTCCAATATTTGCTGGGGAAAAGAGAGATGAATTTGCCTTGGTCCCGCCCTCCAGTGCCTCATGCTGTAGTGGAGGAAGGTCTAGCAGTAACATATGGCTGCACAAAGCAACTACTGTGAATGTATCTCACAAACCTTTGCAAGGGCTTGCTCTGGGTAAGACACTATGATAGAGGTCCTAATGGGCGAGGGAAATGGCTTTTAAAAAAACAGAGAAAAAAATATGTCAACAGCTGATGCATTTCAAATGCTGTCATCTCTGGTTCCCATCAGAGCCACAAGTGAGTAATGGAGAAAGGTCCCAACACCAATGATAACCCAGGGTCATTACCAATGACATCAACATTATCAATAGCATTCATTCTCACCAAATTGAGCCATTGGGGCCAGTCTGTGGTGCAGCTCTTTGAGCCATGTCCTGTGTTATCAAAATCCCATCCTGGAGCAATGATTCCACTCCCAGCTGCTCTGTTTTTTTATCTGGATCCTGCTAGTACCCTGGAAGGGCACTAGACGACAGTCCACGTACTTGAGTCTCTGCCAATCACGTGGGAGACAAATGCAGTCCCAGGATGCCAGCTGCAGTCTGCATTTGGACAGTAAGCCAGCAGATGGACAATCTCTTCGTCTCTCCCTTCCTGTCACCCTCTCTTTCAAAAAAACATTTTTTTCTTTGAGAGAGAGATTATTTGGGGCAGGAGTAAACTAGACATTTACCAGAATTCCACTAAAAAGGAAACTAATACTTGAGGATTAATTACTCTGAGAAATCATCTGTAACTGCATTAGTAAAACTTGGATTGGGACTTTTTAAATATTCTGAATCACCCATGAAGTATAGTAATGACTCAAAGAATCCCTAATCAGAATGGCAAAGACATAAATCAACCTAAGATCAGTATACACAGAACCTGAAACAATCAATGTAAAACATGGCCTGTTTGGGGGAACAAACTAGCTCTGTGAGATCTGACACGATTGGGATATCCCCTTTAAAGACTGAAAATTCCAGATTCTTTGTGTTGACCACAATGTCACAGGGAGAATTTAATGGAAACAAGAATGGCAGTGCCCAGGTTTGACAACTAGCTCCAGTTTCTAATTCCAGCTTCCTCCTAACTGCTCCTGGATTCCTAACACCTGGATGGAGCTCCTGCATCCCAGCTTCAGCCCAATCGAGTCCCAATCTGTGGGCATTTAGAAGGCAGACCAGCCAATGACAACCTCCTCCTTCTTTCTCTCCCAGTATCTCGTTCTCTGAAAGCATTAACCTTTAGCATTATGTACAAATACCTCTGAACACAAAGAGAGAATGATATTAACACATCAAGGACTGTTACAAAGCCAAAACTAGGCAGAATTTCATATATGTGCATATCAACAAGATACCATAATATATATATATATATACCTATAGAAAAGGAAATGTCCCAGATCAAGCAGAGAGTAACAGGAATGATCCAGAACGTGGGTTTCTCCACTCCACGCTCAAGGCTGGCAGGACTGTGCGACTTCATTGATTCATCCTAGTACTTTAAGCCAGGGACAGTGATTCCACCACCCTATTAGCATGGCAAGTTGAATTCCATTCATTAAAACTGAGTGACACTTTTCTAGCTTATTGTCAGAACCAACTTAAATTCTCTAACCAAATCTTCCTCAAATGACATCAAGTACAGATATCTAGTGCAGCTCTTTGAACTGTTGTAGTGTCCACTGAGATCAATCACCATGCCACAACAATAAACATGAGAATCAAAACACTTGAAGGTCCCATTTATAACACCATTCTGATGACGTTAATCCCTCCGAAAACCTAAGATCTAAAAGCTGTTGTTGTGAAAGCATCAGAAACACAGAATCTGATCAAATGTACCCATCTGTCGGCCTTCTCACATAAATAATGCCCACACCTCTAGGGCTTGGACCTCTCCAGACCTGCAGCACATCTGTCACTCTGCCTCTATAGCTGCTCCGTGAGGAACCCATGTGATTTCCTTCCTAGACATTCAGAACAGCTTTCCGCGGGAAGAGCACCAAGAAAAACCCACTTCCTCCCGTCTCCTTTCCTCTCCTCTTCCCTGCACTTCCAACCCCTTCCAATTCCAAATGGGATAGTTCTTTGCAGAAGCATGGAAAAACAGTAAGGAAGTTTGTTAGTTTCTCATTCCCACTTGGGTGGCTCAGAGGTAGCTATCTCCTAAGCACCCCTGAACCCCACCCAGCAAGGCCTCACTGTTCTGAGGAACACACTCCCTGTCTCCAGCTGCTGGGAGGTGACATGGAGGCATCCGAAGGCATAGGAATCAACAGTGTTCAACTGTTCTACTCTACTTAGCGCTCCAAGCAAGAAGCTAAGAGAAACAACAGTTCATTTTTACCGTTAGGTGTGGGTGGTCTAGGGTAGCTCCGTAGCTACATCTTACTGAAGGCAAACATGTTTCCCTGCAAAGCGCAGTTTGCTTCCTGAGACAGATTTGCTCAGACTTGACAGGACTAAAGCAGGCCACAGTCAACGGCAGATCAAAGGATGTGTTTCTGTTTGGCTGGCTGGCCTGACACTGCATTTCCTATGGCATTCCCTGCTTGTGGAATTTGGTATCTTGTTGATATGCACAAAGGAGAATTATGGGTTTTCACTGCTACAGTGCACCATGTGGAACCATGAGGCTTCCTGGGGTTTCTATGACTTGACGTTAGCAACAATAAATCTCCCACAAGGGTCTAACACAGAGAAATCAGGCTATTTCAGTAGTTCATGATAAAATGGAATCAAGAGAATTTTGTTTTATAACCCCCCCAAAATTTAAAATCTATGCATCGATTTTTCATAGCAAATGTTTTCCATGAATTTCTGAAGACCCTTCCTAGTTATATATAGGTGAACCCACCAAATCCAGGAAGTGAATGTATCTTCCACATCAGTAATTTCCCTCACACTCCTTTGTGGGCATTTTCAACTCCAAGAATAGCCAGTCTTTCTAGAGGTATTCACAGCTCCATGTTTGGTGCAAATAGATATATTTGCATGTTCTAGAATCTTTTATAAATTCAATCATATAGAAACACAGAGCGCATATTCTTTTATCATCTGGCTTCTTCCAATCATGCTGGTTTTAATAATTCATCCAATTTGTACATTATCATTAGTTCATTCTTTTATGTGGCCGAGTAGCATTCCGTGGTATGGATATACCACAGCCTGTGTATGCTTGCGAACATTCGGTTGTTTCTGGCTTTAGGCTACTCAAAACAAAGCAGTTTGTAAACACTCACGTCTGAGTGTTTATGGAAAAATGTGCTTTCATTTCTGCATTCTCATATGTATATATTTCTATAGAGACGCAAAAATTAAATACACACACACACAGAATGAGGATGGAGATGAACAGGAGTTTTATCTGCTACTGGCAGGGATACGAAGCAGCACAATTCCCTTGGAAATGTTTGGCAGCATTTAAGAAGTAAAACATACATTTCCCTTATGATTCAACCATTTCCTCATAGGTATTTACCACAGAGAAATGAAGCACATGTCCATGCAAACACTTGCACACAGATGCTCACAACAGCTTTATTTTGAATAGTCTAAAACTGGAAACGTCCAAATGTCCACCAATATGTGAACAGATAAAAGATATCCAATATAGAGTGCCCAGCATGTGGCATAGTGGCTAAGACACCGGGTACCATATCTGACTCCTGGATCACAGTTCTTGGGTTAAAAAGACCCGGCACCTGCTCTTGGCTCCAGCTTCCTGCACCTGCAGACCCCGGGGGACGGCAGCGATGGTTCAAATGATCAGGCCCCTGCCACACACAGGAAATGTCAACCCAGTTCCAGCTCTCATCTTGGCCAAGGCTCAGCCCCAGCTGTTACAGGCGTCTGACGACTGAACCAACGGATAGGAATTCTCAAATTTCTAAAAAACGTGTATAAATTTGCAACTCATTTATACACACACACACTTCTATACAAAACACACTCATGTTGTCACTTAATTTCTTTTGTTGTAGTCACTTTCTTGTTTACCAATCATATTCTGAAAAGACCTAGCCACAGTTTACATGAACCAGATCCTAAGACCAGTGACCAAACTTCTTACCCTTGTTTCTCCTTTCACTTTGTATAAAGTTTTCAGTTATAACCTTTATCTGGTTTTTAATTTGATAAAAACAAATTATGAATAAGTAAAAACAAAATCCCCTTTGGAAGATTTCAGAAGCAGCTTTTGTGGTTTTCTCATTGTGAGTTGTGAGAACCTGACTTCCTCCGCCACCAGGGACTACCGGCAGGGCACTAAGGCCACTCAGCATCACTCTCTGTACCTCCAACGTAGGCTACTCCACTCCCCAACTAAGATGTCAAAAGTCCATAGCACTGCGAAGTCCAATCTGTAAGTACTACGCCTTCTGTTCTTGAAAAAGAGTAAAGAGTAGTCAGACAAGAGTTCACATTTTCTTAGATGGTGCAATTTCTGCTACATGAACTTCCACCCACTGTACATATTCCTGCAGACACATGGACACACTTACACATGATACTCTCTTAATCCTTAATCTATTCATCACCCCAACTGCCAGTTAACTGCATTAATGGTTTTTTATGTTCAACAGCCACAGACATGAAGGCAGCTATACACAATGGTTTACAGTTTTAACTTTGAAGACACAAAAATAAACATTAAATTCTTCCTTATTCATTTACTTTAGTTTCTCCCTTGTAATTAAAATGTGAATCCAAAAGTTACTGATACTCATTCCCAGGAAGGCTCATTTAACATGATACATATTACAGAGGATAGCACTTCAGGTTTTGGAATCACTATTTTTGTTGTTGTTGTTATTCCAAATAATCAATGATAAGCTTCATATTCCAGAGTAGCTCAAAAAGCTCTTTCTCTTTTGCCCAAGAAAACAAACTTTTCTCATCATCCACATCTCACGAGGTACAAAGCACCCCAACACTACAACGTGGGCATCTGGAAATGGAATTTCATTAACTACTACAAGTGGCCTACTGGCTAGATCAGTTAGCTCAACTGGGTTGAATCCCAACACATGCCTATAAATATTGCTAACATGCAGAACAGCTTCAAACAATGAACAGAGCCTCCGCAGCAGGCCAGTAGCTCAAGCAGGGAGGGCTGCTGCCTTTTAAGACTGCCTTTTGTGTTCCAGCAGCATTCCCAGAGCTGCCGGTCAGGTCAGGAACTTCACAAACGACCGCATGGTAGAAGCACACTGTGGCTCTGGAACTCAGCGTGACTGCTCAGAACATTCTCCCAAGGAAAAGGGTTGTGCCAGGGCACGCTGTACCTGCTGCTGCCTCATAACCACCAGAGACCTGCTCATTAGAAGGACAGAGTTTATCCCAGGAGGATCACAACACTGTCTTAGCCAGCAGCTGCCCCATCAGCCTCGGCCTCACTACTTGTTTCAAAGGATCACTTTCATACGAACTGTCCAGTAACAGAAGTTTAACACACCTGCAGGCTAACTATTGCTGAAGTCATGAACTGCCCCCCTCACAAAATAAACACCCTTTTTTTCTAAGCAATAATTTCCTTTTCAAATATGATCATATGTGCTCATTCCTCAAGTACAGGTAATTTTAAGATAAACTTATTGATTTCTGAAAGACATCACAGAACATTATCAGATTTCTGTTCCTAACCTTTTGAAATATATGTGTTCTTAACATCCAGGAAACAGTTTCAAGACACTTTATTCCAAAGAAGTAACACAGGGATCAAGTATCTGATAAGTTTATATTGAACTGTTCTGCAGTAGCATTAATAGCAACACTAGTTAACAATACTAACTTAACAGTTGTTAAGTGTAACATTTCTAGTATGTTGAAAAAATATATGAAGGAGATGTTTGGATTCATTCACTTGCTCTAGTTCACACAGGTGGGTAGAAGTGAAATCATAATTCTAATCCCAGAGTTCTTACTCTTAAAACATAAGAAATGAAAAGCAAAGAGCAATAAATTACAATAAAATGCAAACAGATTTACACTTGATTTTATGCTCCTTTTTAACTTTCATGTTTTAATATTTATTTTTATTGGAAAGGCAGATCTACAGAGAGGAGGAGAGGCAGAGAGGAAGATCCTCTGTCCACTGATTCACTGCCCAAGTGACCGCAATGGCTGGAGCTGAGCCAATCTGGAGCCAGGAGCCTCTTCCAGGTCTCCCACAGGAGTGCAGGGTCCCAAGGCTTTTGTACATCTTCTGCTTTCCCAGGCCACAAGCAGGGAGCTGGATGGGAATCAGGGCTCCTGGGACACGAACTGGTGCCCACATGGGATCCCAGTGTGTGCAAGGCAAGGACTTCAGCAGCTAGGTTATTGTTCTAGGGCTTTAACTTTAACTTTTAAAATAAATGATAGGAATAAACATATAACTCCCTGATTCACAATACATACGATATTATACAAAATTTTCTTAGATTTATTTTTATATGAAAGGCAGACCACAGCATAGGCAGAGAGAAACACCTTCCATCCACGTTTATTCCCTTACTGGCTGCAACAGTTGGAGCTGAACTGATTCAGGGTCAGAAGCTCACGTTTCTTCTGGACCTCCTTTACCGGTGCAGTGGTCCAAGGACCAGAGCCCTTCTCTTCTGCTTTCCCAGGCCAAAAGCAGGGAGTTGGATCAGAAGCCAAGATTCCAGGACTCAACCCAGAGCCCATACGGACTGCTGGTCCCTCAGGCAGAGGACTAGCTTGCTATGCCACCACAGCAGACCCAAATACAAAAATTTTATTGTTACAAAAAATAACAACGAAAGGTCACTGAGCTGTTATATCATCAAGAAAATTTTTGTGTGTAGATCTGAGTGTGAGCATGTAGCAGTTCACCAGTTTCAGAGACTAATTTACAGTTATGGACAATGGAGTTGTCTTTTCTCCATTTTACAGGGTAAAACCTTGGAACTCAGAGGTCTGACTGACTGCCTCATGCGGACAGCTGCACGGTCAACTTTGCCATTAGATGAGTCAGTTTGAGACTTTCTCCCCACTGTTCCTGGTGTAAGTCACATTTCAGGGACAGCCCTGGGTAGCTTTCACTCTCAATGCCCCTGGAATACACGAGAGTATTTAGTCATTTACACCAAACATCCTAGTGCTTCTTAAAACCCTAACTTGAAATGTCAGAGCAAGTAGGAAAAAATAGACCACAGTCTGCAAGAATGAAGGTGTTTACAAAGATTCTCTCATATTTGGTATCCAGCCAGGTGAAAATCTCATATTTTAAGTATTTTCTCTCTTTAACTGCAAGTACTTATATCTGGGTATATTAAAAGCCTTAGAGATGATAACCTAGCCAGGCAGGGGTTCACATTTTACAACTTGCTGTCTATTGTTTAAAAGATGTTAAATTTTCTGCACAGCATCTCGAACTCTCGAGAGAGAGAGGAGCCTATACTTGTATAAATTCAAAGTAAACAAACACTAGACAGCTTATGCAGCAGTACTTTTGATTCTCTGATATGCCTTCCCCACTGGCTCATGGACATGAATTCATTTAATAAATTAATTTCAGAGAAAGAATACTAATTTTTCCCTAGTGGATGTCATTATTTCCTACCATGGCGACTACGAGCTTCCAAGGCGCAGCATCAAACGAAAGCTTATTTTCAGTTGCCAAAGTTTACCTCCTCTAACACTCCTCTCCTTTGCCTACCCTTGATTTTATAACCACCTTTCCTGCTCCCTATGGGGTGTTTAATTTGCTGAAGAGTACAGTGGGCATAACAATCCTCCATTTTCCCAAGACATCCTCAAAGAAAAATAAAACTCTCTAGACTCATGTTCCTGAAAGAAACAAGCATAACCTCAAACTTTTCCTTAAGAAATGCACAAGAAACAAATACGATGATGAAATTTAGGGAGTATTGGAGAACAACGTTAACACACTGTTATCCTCAACCAACACAAACTTCTTCTCAAGGCACTTTTTATAAATGACAATGCTCTTATCTTTGGAGAGTGATAGAATCCTGAGAATGAAATTCTCTGCCAGAGGTAACTTCTGGGTTCAAAACGAATAGGAAAACATGCTGGAGTGGGAAAAACCTGAGGAAAGAAAATAGAAGGGAAATCCAACATGCAAGAATTAAAGTGTGCTGGAATTCAGATACGGCTGCATTAACTATATGCGTTAGCTAGCTACAGGAAGCCTTAAAAATGGTGTTAACAGCACCATCTGGAATCTTGCAAAATGAACTTTTACCTGATGGTTAGTGGCAATTTATTACTAAACAGAAAAGAGATGTGTGAGCTATTTTGGACTCCACTAGGACATTATCCTTGCAACAAGACCAATATTCAGTAAGCAACACACCCACTACGCAGTGAAATAGACCAGTGAAATTGCCGTGAAGATCGTAGAACATTATGCATTTCTGTCTGTGAACCAAGAATCGTTTTGGTCCTTCTGTTATCCCCTCTCCACAACTTCTTTCTTCCAGGAAGCCATCCAGCAAGTTTTTCCAGAACTAAAATCTTTAACTTTCATACTTTGCATCTTTTAGATTTGCCTATTCATGTAGCCCCCAGTCTCAGGGTATGGGGTTATAACACATAGTCTACATATCCCCACAAGTTGTGCAAATGTAGTGTTAGGATTTGATGGCTATGAGGGACCAGAAATGCATTTAAGATTACTTTTGCCTAACCCATTTGGTCTTTGGGTATACTTTGTGTTTGTGTGCCCAGAAACTCAATCTGCATCTCTCAAGACTATTGGCTTGCATCTTCCCAAAGATTCAGCACAGCAGAACATGTCTTCTTTTTACCGTGGCCATTCTGAAATCCTTGGAGCAAAATGAAGGGCAGGGCCTCTGGGCTCTTAGCAGAACCCTGAAGTTGTCTCAGCTGCCATCACCTTCTGCCACACGGGAGGAGCAGGGCCAAGAAGGATACAAGCCCTGCTTTCCGGTGTGCCCCCAACTGCCTGCGTGAAGTCACTGTTGATCCTCACACTCTAATGTCAATATTAGTTCCTGAAAGGAAAAATTCACTTCAGGAGGCAATTTCATTCTCTCAGACCTACTCCAAGTTGGACTGAGACACTCTGACAGCTGCCTAAAAAGTTGCCTCAAATGCCTTGTCTTCAGGGTCTGAATTATTCATGGGAAGCATCCATCTTTGAATGTATCTAATGAGAGCCGTGGATGTATCTATTACAATGATGGATATGCCTTACAATATATAATAATAACAATCATGAATTATACACATTCCATATTTCCACATTCGAGTCAAAGAGCAAGGGCCAAAGAACTGCAGGACGTTTCCAGCACAACTGGAACAGTGAGCTAACTAATAAAATAGTTACAACAAAAAGATGAACCTTCTGAATTCTTCTGTTCCTCCTTCGAGCACCCAACCCTCTTCAGTTCCGATTCAAAGCCACCTGCCTTTGAAGTGACCGCTTCTCTAGTCTTTTGAATCAAGGTGAATGAGCACAGGTAACCATCCCTGGGCAGGGGACAGAGAAAGACACATTTTCCTGTCTTTGGCTGCAGGAGGTCGCTGAGCCATACAGATAAACAGGGATAAAACGACTCTGATTAAAGCTAATTTTAACACATGGAAAATGCTTTCCTCAAAGCTTTTCTTCAGGCAAAATGCACCAACTGGTTTAGTTGTGGTAACACAAGAAGCAATAGTAATTTTTCCTCTGAATTATATGCACATGATTTTCCACACTTATAGAGAAATATACATCCATAACATATTTATAAACTCAATCACTCAAGCATAATAGATATTTTAGCACAACAGATATTTTTTCTAGGTTTATCTTTATTCCTGCAGCCAAAAAATGAAAATTTAAAGTAACTGAGTAGAAAGTTCCCCTTTTATTTTTAGCATGGTTCCATCCACATGCAAGAAGAATCAGTGGTGTCATAAAATATCTCTGAAAGATATAAACCTACAGCAATAGGTTTGCATGCTTGGGGTTGGTGCTGTGGTATAGAGGTTAAGCTGCCAACTACAACTCTGACATCCTATATGGGTGCCAACTAGTACTCCAGTTCCAACCCAGCTCCCTACTAATGCACCTAGACAAACAAGGAAAGATAGCCAAGACATTGGGCTCCAACACCCACAGGGACAACATGGATGAAACTCCCAGCTCCTGGCTTTGGCCTGGCCCATTTCGCCATTGCAACCATTTGGGGAGTGACCCAGTGGATGTAAGATCTCCCTTTCTGTTCCTCTCTCTAACTCTGCTTTTCAAATAATATTTTGCAAAAGAGAAATACATGTGCATTCTTAATTCCTCATCTCTCTGTGACACATACACTCCTATGCAGTGTCTGTATAGAGTACATGTGTGTTCACATGAACTGAGCATCATTTCAGATTTACTGAACTATTCCCATTTCTTTAACTACTGAAATCTACCTGCAAAGGCCCACAAATGATAGATTTATGCAAGGACTTCTCACTCTAACTTGTACTAGAGAGACTAACTCAGGATTTAGACAATGTTTTCTAGGAGATTCAAAGTATCACTTGTTCTGATACAAAGCAGAGAGGAAACATAAATAACACACCAGGAGATAGACCATATGACTTAATTTTTAATATCCAGACCATGGATTTGATGAAGAAAATTCTTTGAGGGCAATCAGAAAAGAGGCAGTGTTAACCCAGCTAAGTTATATAATGTGGCTGTGTGTTTAAGTGAGAGCCTATCAGAAAAAAAAAAAAAAGGAAAAGAAAAATGAACAGCCAAGGATTCTCACACTAGAAATGAAAAGAGGTTATAATCATTATTGTCCAAAATCAGTCTCCTAAAGGAAGTGATTAACTAGGGACAGGGTCCAATGAGCCACAATGGGACACATCAAAAGCCATTACAGAGGGACAGCTGATCACAACAGCCCTCAGAGTAGGGAAAATAAAATTGCTGATTTCATGCTAGTTATGGGGAAGCAACAACAAAACACTCATTTCCCAAAAAACAATACATACTCAGAAACAGCACCAGCTATGATAGTACACCGAGTCACTAGGAAACAGACATGCCAAAGACAAGGCTAATGGAAGAGGCCTTCGGAGTCTATGGAAGATTCTAGAAAGGCCACAAGAAACCATGAGTATGACAACAATACACTCTAAAGAAAGCGATAAAGCTCTTTATTGTCTGGCAAGTCTTGTAGTCACACACAATTTTTTAAAATATTACCCTAAAATATTTTAGAAGCATTTTCCAAAAGCAACAAGCACAACCACAAGTGTTTCCTTAAGAAACGCCATGAGAAACAAAATCACTAAAACTCATATTCTTTAAGATCAATCATTTATCCTGCTTAAAAAATACAGAACACTGCAATAATTATACAAGATAATTTCAAGTAAAACCTATGATGCATCTGAAGGAGTCCTCTTATTTTGCATTTATTTTCATTTTATTTGTAAATGGGAGGGAGGAAGGGAGGAAGGGAGGGAAGGAGAGGGAGAGAAAGGTTTTTCTATAAGCTGGTTCAGTCCCAAAATGCCCCTACTAGCAGTCTGGGCAAGGCTGAAACCAGGAATCTGGAACTAGATCCTAGCCTGCTATGCAGGTGGCAGTAAACCAACTGACCACCATGCCTGTGTATACATTCGCAAAACACTGGGGTGAGGAGAAAAACCAGGATCTCAATGCATGTGCTCTAATGTGTGATGAAGGCAGATCAAATGGTGTCTCAACAACTGTGCCAAATGCCTAGCCTTCCCCTAGAATCTTTTTATTTACTAGAGATAAGAAATCCAGTTACACAGTGCAATATCTAAAATAAACGAAAAGGTCATATTAAACCTAGCTCTCCTTTAAATATAGTGTACTTTACATAAACAAGCTTAGATTGAGTTACAAGTGTTTTAATAAAGGTATTTCAGACAATTCCCATAGTTAAAGAAATGTGAAGCATGCATCTCTTAAGACTTGTATTAAAGGTTTGGGTTTCCAGGCACTGCTCAATAAGACTATATTAGATGAAGGACACCTCCTTCTTCTGCTCTGTCCTGTTTGTTATAAGCACACAGTAGGTCCAAGTGACACTCACACAGAGAATTATCCAAGGGATTTACATGGAGTTTCTGCGGACAGGCATTTTAAAAGCTCCCTGTGATAATCAGTAAACTCAAACTCAGAAAATCCTGTCAACTAAGTTTTGAAAAGTACGGTGTACCATCAATGGCATGTTCCACTATCCCACAATGTTGAAACAGCCGAATAATGGAACTCCCAGTTGGTCCCAACCCTAATATACCAGGTACCTGTGTCTCTGGCATTCACCAGATGCACTTGTATGCCAGAACTGAACACATGCCTTAAGAAAGGCAAGACTGCATTCAGAAGTTCTAAGGAGAGAAATAAAAAAAATCAGGTAAAAACAAAGATAAAGTTCTGGATGGCAAGATTCTGCAGTGAAGCCCATTTCACCTGAAAGGGAGAGCGTGAACAGAGAAGGGATGCAAGCGGAGCAGCACGAAACCCTCTCAGAAATCTGAAGGTGTGTCAGTGTGAGGAGCCGAGGATGAAACTGACGTGGGATATGGTGTTTGACCATCCAGGCTCATGAACACAACCCAAATAGATTGCACTAACTGAAGCAAGGAGGACAGATCAACACTTCCTGAGCGAAGCAAGATTCTCCTTGAGACACAATCTAGGAGTACATTTGTGAGACAGAAGAGGAACTGAGCACCAAACTAGGACCGATTTAGCAGTCATGTGATCACAGGAGGGTGGAAAGGAGAGGTTATTTCATGGCCCTGATGTGTTACAGACTTCCATCTTTGGCCATGTTCTCTGCTCCATCTACTGTTTGTTCAGATCTGTTCCCCTAATCCCAGTTCCAGCATCTCTATTCAGATGACCGACAGGCACAACAAACACCTTGTGCTCCAATTCACTCCTCACCAAACTGGTTCATTCTATTCCTTTCTTCCCAGTCCAGAGATCTCTTTGGCTGACTTCTGTTCCCCAGGCAATCTTGCTACCACATCACAAAGGCAAGTGAATAACTCTGCCTCCCAATCAATGCCTCAGAAGATGCCGGAAGAATTTTGATGATCAAATCAAGACGATGAATTCCTACGACCCAGAATGATAGACTGATGTTAGATTTTTTTTCCACCAGGCTGAAAGAATTGTGGCCTGAGAGTCAATAATTATGTTGTTATAACTAATTAGGCTATTATAAGATAATTATGTCAATAATTATGTTAAATAGCAGAAAATAAAGAAAGTGATGTTTCTCAGACACATGAGATTGTGTTCTGATGTTTATCGACAGGATGCATGGAAACCTCTTAGGGGATTTATAAAAGCCCTTGAATATGCATGAGTGTAACAGAGATGTCACTCTTCAGAACTGGACCCCAATATGTTTTCTGACAGTGACGAAGATGCTGTAGGACACTTGGTGTACAGAGATGAGGGCTCCTGTATCGTTTCTGAAATATCAGTGACTTGTGATGAAAATGAGTTCAGTTTTAAATCCTGTAAACAGATAAAGGATGCTTAGTTGAACAGGAGGAGGCAGCCTCCTTCAATGTGACTGAGGAGTTGTGATGCCTAAGAGGATTTCAAAAGGGATAGAGACAATGACACTCATTTTTAAGAGCTCCATTGCAGACTCCAAATTTCTTAAAATAGAAGATGACAAACAGAAATTCCACAGGAGTCTTACTTGGAGAAGCATGGGTTTTGCCCAAGGAAATCTAGAAATCACAAAGTGTAGATCTGATCTGCTTAACACAGGTTTCGGCAGGTGCAAGTTGAGAACCGTGCTCTGCTTAAGGCACCATCCGCCCAACTTCCACACCCATCAAAAATTTCTCCTGAAGCTGGAATTCAGGGCTGGCAGGAGTTGGGGAGGGTGGAGAAAGTTGGCATTGATTGTTCACCTTGGAGGAGCTGGGAGAGCTAAGCGCAGATTGGGCAATGCCTGCATCACCAGCTCAGATCGTACGGATAAGCAAGACCTTATTCTGCTTGGCAGTTGAAGCTTACTGCAGGATTCCAGAATGCCAGCAGCAAAGTGATTCCACAAGGATAAATGGGCAATAACCCTTAATCTATGACCCTGCCATTGAAGCATGGTCCGAGATCATGCAAAGACTGGCATCTAGAGAGGCAGGTCATTCTTCATCAGGGCAGCAAACAGCCCTGGTCCAGATCACAGAAGGAGATTTTCTTAGATTTCCCCATCACCATAAGAAAACTGACATTTTCAGGCTCTGCTTACTGAGAAAACACATATGCTGCACATAGATAACTACCACAAAGAAAACCCATTCAAACAGGAAGGATGCTGAGCTGGACCCACAGGAGAAGTCCTCAGAAAACTGCAGGGGCCTCTGAAAGCAGGGCCAGAATCACGAGCAGACAAACTCCAGGTGGGAACGGGAACAAAGATGGAGCCATCCTTCTACGCCTCATCCTACATATAAGCATATGTCAGAACAGTAACCATCTGAGAAGAGAACCTAGTCAGAGACGCTAGACAGCCCAAGTAACCTCCACAAATTGTATTCTGTTCCCTCTGTCCAACCAAAGACTAATGCTCACAGTCCCAAGACCCAGACTGGGAAAAGATGGCAGCAACAGACAACATCATGTTCCACTTCCACCTCGATTCTGCAGTGATGATACCACTCCTGAAGGGTCAGGTGTGTCCAGAAGCTTCTGCAGACACAGACATCACATCTGCCTCTTAGAAAAATCCAGCAGTGCCACCTGCAGAAGCCGTGGATGTCAATTAGCTCTTGCTGAGCCTCCCATTCCCAGGTCAGGGAGTCACGGTTACACGTACTTACAAGGGAAACAAATACTTATGTTTGTCTTCACGGACAGACATAATACAGTCATGTGTTTGTCCAGGAGAAGATAACATTCCAAACAATTTACATAAAGTAGTTTTGGAGTATGTGGTACATTTGCACATTCAGATGAGCATGGATGATGTCTTGGAAATACACAGTAATAAAAGTGAAAGTGAAGGAATGAGTAACATTCCTTCAATCCTTATTTAACTTTATTCCTTCTCCTCCATCTGAATTTCATTTTGGTTTGCTTCCGGCTCCATCCTGAAAACATACCATGGACCATTTGAAAAGCCTCTAAGATGACATCCTGAGATCTTCTGGGAATTCCACATTCTTAAATACAGATATGTATGTGTGAAAGTTTGACATTAATCATGATTCTGGAATCACTCAAGTTTAATACAACTTTGCTAGTTGTCACTCACTTTTGATTTCTCATTCAATGGACACAGATCTCAGAACAGGTGGGAGAAAAAAAACAAAGGCTTGCTTGAGGGGTAAAAGTGCTGGGCAATCATTTATAGCTACATGCAGAGTATTAATGGAATATTCCATTTACCAAAGGCTGGACGCATACCAGGCCCAGTGCTGAGCTTCTGATATTTTCCTGATACCAAGACTGCCCTTTTTAAGGAGTTACTGCTTGGCACCCCTGAAACTCAAAAGCTTCCTGTCATGTCTTCACTTCCCTGCCTTATCTTGTAACGACAACTTCCAACCATTAATGTCTGATTATACCTTTTCTAGTCCTTGAATTGACAGGACAGTTAACTTGGGCACTTAGTTACTTAGCGCAGAGCAAGCCCATCAGAAGCTTTAGATGACCCTGGTCAAGGCCAGAACCAAAACCCCACCTTCCAGCAGAATGCTGCTGCCTGGCACGCAGCCAGGGCAGGAGGCCTCCAACAGAGAGTAGCAACTTTTCTTTGCCTCCAAAGCAAGATGAAATAGGTGTACTCCACTTTCTTTTGGATCAGCTTTCCCTACCTCATCGCAAAACAAGACATGAGTGAGGCAGGTTTGAGTCCCACCTCCTGTCTCCTTTGTAGAAGGAGGTCATTATCCTCACGGGGGCAGCAAACCTATCTCAATTAGAAACAGGTCCTCCATGGTTTCCATTTCCCCTGAAGCTGTAATAGACAGGTCTTTTCAATGTTAGAGTGTGTGCTAACCTGCAGCGCCATGAGTGCATGGAACTGAAGCAACCTGGCAGGACCAGGATGTTGCCTCAGAACTAAGGTCCCTCCAGCTGTTCCCCTTCTGCCCTATTCTCATACCTCCAGGAGACACAGGCTTTTCTGAGAAGAGTCCTTAAGTCCCACAAATCAACACAGTTGCCCTCAACACTCCTACCAAAGTCCCACTGACCAAGGAAGATTAAACTCCCAGTGTGGAGGAAGAGAGTGAAGACACTACAATACACTTAGGGCTCGGAGAACTTCCTTACTAAAGTCCATTTTTCAGGCCTTCTTCAGGACCGTTTTTCTCCCTGAAAAGCCATTTACCTGCTCTTGACATGTGCAGACCCAGCTCCCTGCGCCCTACAAGCACAAATAGAGTCTACAAATTGCTGAATCCTCTTGACTCACTAAGTACTCACCTGCCAGTGAGTAAATTTGCTTTTTCTCCTTTCAACCTGTTCACTGCCAGGGGGTTCCCACAGACCAGAACCCCCAAAGCAGGCCCTGCTCCCTGTAATGTAAACAAACACATCACAGCAGAAGCTCACGCAGAGCACGGTGTGTGTCCTCAAGGACACAGCTAAGTATTAATAGATTTTGTAGGTTTCCAGGTTCCATACCAGGTAAGACCTTAAAAGTAAAGGCCAGAGCCGTGAATCGAATCAGCAATCAACAGGAAAAGCAATGCTGTCCAGTCTACAGAGAAAGTGAACTCACACATTCCTGACCTCTCTTCGGGCCGTGATTTTTCCAACATTAACCAGAGAGCAGTAAAATGTCGAGATCATGGTAGACTGCAAGTTCCACTTAACAAAAATGGTCATTTTCTTATTTTCTTCTTCCTTAGGGAGCCTTCATCTCAAGATAACTTTTAAATAAAAACAAGCAGCTTTGCAGTACAGCCTGATTATCAATTTGCACCTCTGGCAAGGAAAGGCCTAGAACTCCATTGTTTTGTTAATTGTCAATTTGCATCTTTGAAAGGTGTTGCATTTTTTCTTCTTTCTAGCAGGTTAAGACTAATTCTGCATGTTAATAAATATTACAAACACTTTCCACAGAAATGCAGTTTGCTGAAAAAGCATGTTATTATTAGTATTCTCCATTTTCCTCACTTGATTACACATTAGGTTTCAAAGCTGATTTTCCTCAATACCAGTTAAATTCTTATTTAAAATACATGTTTTCTTAGAAAAATAATTTTCTTTACAAGTGAACAGAATTCATTCTTTTCAACGTTTTAATTTAAATGATAGTCAATGTTTTTCCCCTTTTTAAAATAACTTGAAATTTTGTTTCTATTAGAGACATACAGACAACTTGCATCTGTTGGTTCACTCCCTAAATGCTCACAGAGGCCAGAGCTGCTCCAACGTCTGAGGGCATGAGCTTGGAAGTGAAACCAGGTCTTTCACGTGCACAGCAGTGTTCACCTACTTCATCTACCACCTCTGCCTCCCAAGTTCTGCAAGGCACAAAGTTGGAATCAAGAACGAAGCTGGGCCAGAGTATCTGATATGGGACACCAGTGTCTTAAATGGCACCTGAGTTTGAGACCAAATGTCGACACTTCAACTTCTCATTTGATACACATGAAAAGTGTACATATGTATGATGCTCCATGTGGTGTCCTGAACATGTAAACATTACATAATGTTTAGCTTGGTTAAATGTAACCATCTTCTGTGGTGTAGCACGTTATAATAGTCTGCAGTTGCTGGCATCCCATATGGGCACTGGTTTGCGTCCCAGCTGCTCTACTTGTAATTCAGTTCCTGCAAATGTGCCTGCAGAAGCAGTGGAAGATGGCCCAAGTGCCTGGTCTCCTCTACCCAACACAGGAGACCTCCATAAAGCTCATGGCTTCCACTGGACCCACTCCCAGTCATTAGTGCCATTTGGGGAGAGAATCAGCAGATGGAACATCTCATTCTCACTCTGTCCACCCTCTCAAGCTCTTTCAAATACAAACTTAAAAATCCAAAATACTCTTCTAGTTTCTACATGCACATGTGCACGAGCGGAGGGGGCAAAATCTTTTATAACGTCAGTTATTGATAGTCATGAAAAAGTCATAAATTAAGTCAAAATTTAATACCACCACCTATAATTTTTCACTTCAGTAGATTTAGAGACATTCCTGCTCTTCCTTTCATCTGGTATAAAAATAGTCTAAAAGCTCAAAAAAACCCCACAAAATTCCAGTTTACAAAGTAACAGAAAAAATGGAAATTAAGTCATAAAGAAACTTAATAGAAAAAGGAACACAAATCAGGTGAAACTTATTCCAGATGCTTACCCTTGGAGAAACCCAAGTTCTGAACATGTCCTATCAGCTTGCCTCAGCAGGAGTGATAGAATCTTTTGATATGCTTGTCAAAGCAGGTATTTATAATCTGCTGCATCATTTCCCCTACCTGATGGCTAGATTTGAAAAGCTACGTCAAATGCTGTAAGCTAACTCTTTGAAGACAAAAATTTGTTATTTATCTGAAAGGCAGAGTTAGAAAGAATGATTAATTCCATCTTCTGGTTAACTCCCCCAATACAGCCATAATAGTCAGGGCTGAGCCAAGCCAAAGCCAAGAGCCTGGAATTCCATTCAGGACTCCCTTGGGGGTGGGTGGTAGTGTCCCAAGCATTTGGGTCAGCATCTGCTGTTGCTTTCTCTAGATGCATTAGCAGGCAGTTAGATTGGAAGTCAAGCAGAAGCGAACGGAACTAGTGCTAAAACAGGATGTCAGGGACACTTGCAGGCAGTGTTGTGGCACAACACAAGTCCTGTATGTTAACTTGAACCATTGAGCTTAAGGGCGAAGTGTTTGTAAATGCCATGTGATCATTTCCCCTCATTTCCAATGGAGGATATTTAAAGGCCATTTTCACTATTTAAAAATGGCTTCATTGTTCACCAATGGTATCAACTAACTTTATACCCTACCTTTCGCCTTAAAGGATTTAAAAGAGGTAATTTCTATTGGTCTCATTTACACTTCTCCAGTATAAAAATAATCAACAACACTATTTTTGGGTAACAGACCACTCATTTAAGATGTCTATAGAAGCACTTTGTAACATGTGAATGCTACAAAAGTCATTTATTAGCATTTCTGGACTTGCACCTCAACTATGTCATCATTCCAAGAAGAAGCATCAACTTCACGGTAGACACTTATATCATAAATATTTAAGAGATTTCTTGAGAGTATTAGCTCTGTGAAAAATATTTTGAAAATATTTAAATCAACTTCCTCAATTCAACCTCTCCTTGCCCCTGGTTAAGCTGTCTTTGTTTTACACACGTGAATTCATTACAAATGAACCCATATATAACATTACTCCACACTGCTCCACATACCTTGTGATGAGATCCGAGATGTGTAAAACTAAATCCATTTTGAGGGAGAAACCAGGGATGGACAGTTATGGGGAGGGAGAAATTACTGGATGCAGAAAGCCATTGGGACAATGAGGAATAGTTGTAACACTGGCAGCGGTGAACTGGATCCACACGAAGCCCAATTGTGTCCAGTCCCATGCTCCAATTCCCAAGCTCCTCTTTATTTTTTAACTCTTAAAAATACATATTTCCATGTTTTAAAACAGATTGAAGGATGTAGAATCCATTGTGGCTTTCACAAAATATTCATTGGACATGAGGCTCAGAGCACAAAACACTTAAACAGGGCACTGGGGCAGCCGAGTGAACTAGAGGGCCAGGTCACTCTGATGGACCGTCTCCTGCCTGTCCCCTTGGCAGTGTGGTCCTCTGGACATGCTCCAACTCGTCTCAACTAACGACAGGCTGTAAAATACTCCCTACAGTGGTGCCTCACACCTGAGAGGAAGGAATGACATAGAAGACATAGGGAAGAATCTCAAACTGGCCTAGGTGAAGCTCTCCTATTTTTTTGAGCATGCCCTTATAAATATATCATTTTTCACTGTAGTATCAGGTCATTTGTAAGGGAGAGCCATTACTTCATTCCCCACCAACACCTCGCCTGTGCCAAGTCTGTTGAACTTGTTTTGGAAAGAAAGAATCAAAGCTTGCATGTGGGATATATTAGGAGTAGAATTAAACATGGCATTACCCATTTCCTGTTTTGGCTAACAAAACATGCTTCGACAACGTACATATAGTGCAGCCAACTCTGATTAGGGAACAATTTTATCCTTTTTATATGAATTAACTGGGATGATTTTAAAGTCAGGACACTAGTAGAAATGGTGAAGCTGAAGGTTATTGAGATTTTTTTTTTACATTTGACGACCTTCAGTTCAAGTCTAGAGACTAAAGTGGCTCCCATTAGAGAAGGGGCCCCTCATGGAACTCTGCAGGTCTCATCCAAGTTTCCCAAACACTATTTGAAAGAGAAGCCAGCCTGTCCTTCTCCCGTTGACCTGTTCACCTGCTCTGCTTTACACGGTTTATTGTTCATTTGTTTATTCATGCCCATATTTCCCTAGAGTGTGCTAGCCAGGCTGTGGGCTGTGGGCTGTGCTACCATCCTCACCTTTACAACTAGGCCCCCCACAAAAGCACCTGGTGCATCGTAGCTGCTCAGGAAACACCTCTTGTAAGTGAATATTCATCAGCTATCTTATACAGGTCTTAACTTGTACACAAATCTGTTGAAACATAGAAAAACCATTTATACCATTGATTTTTTTCCCCACAGTGTTTCAATTATCACATACATCATTAAAACTATTGTCAAATTGTGAAAAGCTGAACCTCATTTACTATCCTCATATGAACATATGTACAAATGTATGTGTATGTATAGATGTCTTTCTGTCAACTTAAGAACTCCTGTAATATTCTTAAAGGTCACACAGCTTGCACGCCCACTGCATTCCGGCACCGTGTGATACCACTTTTCCTTTCCTACACCTCCAGCGGTTCTCCTCTTGGCATAACATTTCAACTCCTCTCAAGCTGACTTTGGCATTTCCCTCTTTCTGCCTGTCCCTGTTGTATGCTGCTGCTTTTTAAAGAACCTTCTGCCGCAGGCTTAGAACAACATGGTGCAAACCCTACACAAAATTCCTGGAGCAAACAGTAGGAGCACTAAAAAGTCATGGGTCCACTGGGCATTTTACCTCCTTGAAGTGTGTGCAAGTGATGCTCAGAGGGTCCTGGATTCTGAGCATCACAAACCTCTGCTCATCTTGTCTCCTACAAACATCGCCTCCCCTGAAGTTGCCCGATTTCCCTGAAGCAGAAATTGCTGCTCTGTCCTCAGTATTCTCACAGGACTTGGGTCTTGATCTTGAGGATGAATCCATGAGCCATACTCCTTGTTTCCCACTGCACTCAGTAGATTTCCTGCTTAACCGCACAGCTCATTACACGTCTTCATACTTCAGCACTTAGTTGTGTATTTAGAGGTCTATTCTCTTCTCTCATTTTAGCCTAGACACACATGTACACACGCAAGCCACATACTTTGTTCGATATTCAAACTTGCATCCTGAATAGAAATTATACATTTATTAAGTTCAAGACTGATCTATTTTCATCTTCACATCTTCTCATCTTTCTCTAACAACATACATGATATTGCGTGCTTTTCAGTTCCTCAGGCCAAAATCTTCAAGTTACCTGTGAGTCCTCTTTTTCTTTCACGTTGCACATCCAGCAAGTCAAAACATGCTAATGATGAAATCATTCAGAAAGGCTTACGCTTTTGTGCATTTCTAACCACTTGCACTTCTACCACCCTAACGAGATCCAACACAGTCCCCCATCTGGCCAACTGCAACAGTCTCAGTCTCCATTTCTTGACCAAAACCTACACAAGGCAACCAGAATGATCTTTCTACAATTTTTTCATTTTCTCTACTCAAAATTCAGTCAAAGCTTTCCCATCTCATTTAGGGTCAAAGCGAGGGTCCTTCCAGTATGTCTCACTGTCTAAATAGTCTACACATCAATTGTTGTTTGACTTCATGCTCCATTATTCACTCCTTTATACACTCTGCGCTGGTCACCTGGGCTTCCCGACTCTCCCACGTGTTCCCAGTGACTGTTTCCAACTTTCTTATGCCAAGTATCTGCCATCCACCTTGAGGGCCAGAACTTTATCTCCTTGTCTATTACAGTAGCTTCAAAGTAGAGTCCAGAATGCCATTGCTACTTGGCATTTGTTTGTGTTAAAAAGCTAGGTGACTCCACCCCCTCCAGGAGCTCTAAACTGTGGCTGAATTATTCATGCATCCTCAGTGTTAAGCACATTTGCTAGTTCAAAATATTCAATAACTATTCATTATGAATGCATTAATTAATGGATTAATTACTGTGTTAATGAAACACTTTAGCATAAAGCTTTAACACAACAGAATATCTGTGACATTGCATGTTGTAAATTGTCCATTTACCCAAACGGACATTTCTCTTTCCTCTTCATATTTTTATCTCATCTTCTTTGCTCTAATTAGGTCTACACTACATTTTCAAATTGCAGCTATAAAATGGATACACAAGACTAGGGATATTGTTGACATTCTTTCTCATGCACAGCTATTGAACTTTGAAAATTAACAGATCTTAGTTGTTGAGTTTTAAAAATAAACAAAAGCAAATAAACAGTTTAATTCACTAAAGAAAAAAAATCCAGATTTTTCATTCAGTTCTATGTGCTTATATTTTAAGAAAAGATTAGTTTAGCATTTCAAAAAGGTTGTTTTGAATACCAAAATTCACATTTTCAGGTCAAAAGCATGTGCCTTATGTCACCAGCTTCAACGACTACATGTGCAAGTATGGCCAGCATAATTCCCCACTATCCCTCAACATCTGTTTGTGATCTCATCACCAGAATCACAATTTTAAAAAAATACAATCAGAAAGTTTCTTTTGTAAAATAATTACCATTTAGCAAATCACTCCAAAAACTTGTTTAATTTCCTCTAGTTTCAACTCTAAAGGGGAAAGCAGTTCAGATAAAAACCATCCTTGTGGAACCTCTCCAGCATGAAGTCCCCTTTATTCTGAAGGCCTTGGGCATAAATGAAAGTTACAACTTCAAGTGCCTCGCAGAAATCTTGAAAGTGCCAAATATCTGTTCAACTAACTCAGCCTTCAGAAAACGGAGGCATGTGTCTTCCTGTTTGAACCTGCCTTCAAAGCTAAGGCCTTCAGCACTGGGTTTCGCTTTCACATCACCAGGGGCCCACCGGTGATCAGACAATGGGGAAGGTACCTTGCAAGCTCCGTAGCCTCTGCAGATGTAGCTGTACTGGCAACAGTCACCTGTGCTGCCTGTGGTATTCTCTTGGTTTGCAAATACAGAAGAAAAAATCACCAGAGTCTTAACGTGTGAACAAAGTGCCAGGAAGCTGAATACTCCCAATAGGAGTTTTTCAATGCTGAGTCACAATCTTCTGCTGTGGATCAGGAGTAGGCAGGGGTCAGGGGAGTGAGAACAGGTAGAGGGAGGGTCTGTCTTGACACTCAGTGTTACCTCTTGGCTAAGGATCCAGAGCCATTTGCAAACCATCAGAAACCTCACCTAATAAAAAGCAAACACTCATTGGCCTCTTTCTGACATTTCACAGCCAACTTGACATTGGTACAATTTATCTGAATCATCTGCCACAAGGGCACTTTTTCAAAGATTGGCAATTTCCCATAACATTAGGCAAAATTTCCAGTGATCTTTCAGCTCACTCATCAAAATTCTTTCTTCTACTCCCTAAGTAAGAAAAGAAGCTGAAAACCCACACAACTACAAATTAGTGTGTGGAAATACAGAAGCCTTCAAGGTCTCTTAACATGTACAGGACAAGGGAACAATGAAAAGGGATGTGCCAATCAAGTTTAAACTCCACATGTCATTTCCAAAGGCACTTTGAGAGAAGGTAAACTCTTGAAGCTAAAGAGACAGGCTTGTTTTTAAGAAGTAGTCCTTATTAGGCAGGGTAGTCTTAGTTTTATTTTATTCCTAAGGCAAAATAAAATAGGCTCTTCATTTGTAAAATTCCCTTTAAAGCTGAAGTCAAGAAGCTGGTGGTAGCGTGAGATAATTTGGTCCTACATCACAATGAAAACCATGGAACGCCAACCAAAAAAACACAGCTGTTGGTTTTCTAAACCACAGTAACCTCTCCCCCCGGGGTCAGCATCTCACAGTCTGTAATGCTAAGGAAGAAGAGAAAAAACATACAGTTCAAACTTCCAGGATGAAGCCAGCTCTCTACACGATAGAACCACAATGCACCTTGTAGGAATTTTGACTCCCAATAAGATGGAGAAAGAGCTCGCATCTGTTACATGAGTACATGCTAGTAATATGTAGTGGTGTAGGACCCAGGATATCCTTCAGAAAACACGCCCAGTGTCTCTTTTTAAGATACTAAGACTTTCTCATAATACTCTGATTTCATCAATATGGCTTGCAATTGATAAAAAGATTCAGTTACCTGAAACCTTATTTTGAAGTCTCAGAATTTTGAACAAAGTAGCACTTGTGTATTGCAGACATGAACCTCACTCAGCATCGCTTCTTCAAAATGATACAAGATAATCTTTAGACCACAGATAATAAATAGTTTTCTGAATGTTGAGACCACCACCATAACATGTAAATTTGAACCATCATCATCAAAACTTCCTTGGTCTGATCACTTCGAATCTTTCTCAATCCTTAACTATGCAGCTTCTCTTCATCTGCATCCATCTCAACCAAAACACGGCAAGCATTTTTTCCACTCCTAGGGCAGCTTCTTCTGCTAGAACATTTTCCTTTTTATGCTATCTCTGTAGTTGAAAAGTTCTTTCATTCAAGAATGCTGACAATACCTCCCCCTGCATGACCCCAATCACTCAGGCCTTACAGCTCTCCACATGTGCCTTCCTTCTAGCACCTACCCATTGGCCACTTCCCATTTTCACTTCTTTCCTTTGTCATAATTCATCACTTCCTGACACTCTTTGTTACCACACTTCATCTAGAAACTAATTAGATTGGTTGCCCTCCCCCCAGATTTTGCTATTCCCCATATTCCAAATGTTTAGCACACAAACATTTCAATCATCTTTAGAGGCAGATAAAGCCATACCATCAAGTTTTAAAGATGTAACTAAGAGAAGTAAATGTCATTTCTAGGACTTTGGTATAACAGACATGAGACATGACTGTTTCAGCTACTTCATTTTCTTAATATCTACACTGTTGGAGATGGTTGGATCCCCAGCAGCCACCTTAGTCCTCAAGCTAGGCTCTGAAATGGAATCTGTCACTGAAACCACTAACCCTGTTAGTTCCAGACTAAACCCATGACTTAAGAAACAGAGAGCAGCTTTTCTCTTACTTAGACCTCTGTTGTTCTGCCTTATTGAACTGCTGTAAATTCATTCTAAGCCTAGTAGATTATGCTAACCACATGCCTTCTCCACATCCCCGTATTTCAATGCCTCAGTTCTCTGCTCTGTAAAATGAAATTCATCATACTGAAAATGTTTTGTATGATTGTGGATTTCACAGTCTATGGTACATCATAAACTTTAGAAGTTTGTTATGGTACACATTACCGAGATGCAGCTTACTGTTACTAAACAAACAAACAAACAACAGCAACAAATGCAAACCCCCTAGGAATGGCTCTCCGCATGAGCCTTCAGTGATACCAACATCCCTCCATTTGCCTTCATCATCTGCTAACCCAATCCCTCAGGAACAGCTTTTCCTTTCACCTTTCCCTGGCTTATTCAGCTTCTGCCTTTCAATTGAGTGACCCTACTCTCTGGTCTACAAACACTCCAATTTCAGCCAGCATTAGTCATGACCATTCTGGCATCCTCCACTCTACCCGGAAATGGCTCAACCACTCCTGTATCAATAAAGTCATAAACTGCTTATTTCCAAATCTAGTAACTCGATTGCCATGAATTCTCTACTGTCCCAGCCAGGAAGCTCAGAGTCATTTTAAACTTTGCTCCTTATTTGTCCTCCACAATCGATGAATTGTCACTATTGATTTTGCCTTCTAAATATATGTAAAAGTCATTTTTCTCTCCTCTTTCTCTTGTTCTATAGTAGAGTATACAAAAAGGGAGTAAGTGGATTCCTTATTTCAACCCCTCCAGTCACCATCCTGCACTATCACGTTAGAGCTGTGACATGCAGTGACATGCTTTTTGGAAAAAATTCATCCTTCAAACTCTTACCAAATACGACCCCTTAGCTGATGGCTGCCATGTTTGGTTCCATTTCTGCCAAACTTCATTCTATCTCATGGAGGATCTCCAATAGGCTGTACATACTCATCTTTTCACTTCCTTCAAGGTTCCTGTGCTCATTGCATAGACCCCTATTAAACTCCCCAACTTCTTAAGGATGGGCTTTATGTTTTCACTGTGTCTTCTCAGTATCTATCACACATGATCCAACAGAAGCACATGAATACACAAGAAATATTCAGAAAAGGTATGTAAAAATCAAGGGAAAACCATTACTTTCATTGGCAAGGCATCGATTATAATCAGTCATCATATGTTCATGTTAGAAATTGCTTTATAAAAATGTCCCCTTTTGGGAGTGGAGGTGGTGATTCAAGGGTCTAATCCTCCACCTGCAAGCACCAGCATCCTTACTAATGGCCTAGGCAAGAAAAAGAAGTTAACAAAAGCCATTGAGCTCTTGTACCCATGTGGGATACACAGAAGAAGCTTCTAACTTCTAGTTCTGGGCTTCAGAATGGCTCGGAATTGGCCACTTTGGCCATTTGTAGAGTGCATCAACAGATGGAAAGTCTTTCTATCTCCCCTCTCTGAAAATTTGCCTTCCAAATCAAAATGATTTTTTTTCAAAAATGTGTCCTTTGAGTAGTCCCTAGAGAGTATTTTCAATCGTGAATTTTCTCTGCTTACTTTTTTTCCTTTGCACAGGTATTATTTTTGCTTCATTGAATCCTGGTTAATGCCGCCTCACCATTTATACTTTCATGATTTCTTACTAAACTGTTCTCCTTCACCAAACTTCTTCTATTATTTCTGTTCTTTAGGAAAAACTCTCCCTGTTCTTTAGAACAATGTCTGGTTTGTTTTTAGTTTTAGCTTAAAAAAAACTGGATAACATCTGATCTGATTTTCCTTTTACACAAATACGAGTATACTTTGAGGGTGCTTAATGAACATCCACTGTACAACTAAGCAGACTCATGAATTTACAAGTCCAACCTTATCCAGCACTTTCCAGATGCCATATTTTCTAAGAATATCATCTATAGTATGTGAGTTTTACGTCTTCATCTCTCAATGTTGCAGTAAGCTATACACACTCTTTTCCTGAGCTTATTTGCAAGTCTGTGAGCTGGTTAGGTTAGGGCTAATGCTGTAGCTAGAAGCGTCATAGGCTGCTAAGCCTAAAGGTATCAGCTGAAATGGCTAGGATGCTGTTTGGGATATTACAATCCACGCCAAAGTGCATGGGTTCGAGTCCCAGCTCTGCTCCCAATTCCTAGTAATTTACATTCCTGTAAGGCAGCAGATAACGGTCCCTGTTCATCCACATCAAAGACCTAGGTTGAATTTCAGGCTCCTGTCTGGCTTGGCCCATCCCAAGGATTGCAGGTATCTGCAAAAGTGAATGAGCCAGAGCAAGAACATTCTATGTTTATCTCTACATCTCTCTGTACCCTTCAAATAAAGGAAATTTCAAAATTTCAAATTTTGCCCACAAATTCATTTTTTAACTTTTATAAATGAAAGTCAGTAGTAGTGTAGATGAATAAATTTCTTCATTAGTTAATATAATTTCATGTGCTCAAGATATTGTTTCTTCAATATATATCTGAACAGAACTCTCAAGTGGGTAATCACACTGACAGAGTACTTACTAATTATATTTGCATGGAAGTGGATGATTAAACATTAAATAATTGCAATTAAAGAGACACATAAAATATTGGTATCTTTCCAAATACTGAATATTACAATTTTTTTCACATGTACAATTTTAAAGTTTGCACCTAAAAGTCAAAAAAATGTAAACAGCGAATGTGGAAAATAAACCTCACATTGGTTTTCATTTTCCAGTCCATGAACATCACAAGCTCATCTCATATTCATAACATACCAGAGATTCAGTTTTACAGTATTGACTCAATGTGTTTGAACAAATAATTTGGGTGGGGGGATCATCTAGCTTGCATGTTAGAAGAATCAAAACAAATAGATAACTAACATTTAGTAGCATTTTTAGGGGTGTTTGGTGGGGAGAACACTCATTGAGCACTTTTGACAGTGGCTGAAGGGTTGCTACCTAATTGAACCTTGTATTACAAACAGAAATGAGAGGGGAATGTTACGTGAATGAGCATCAAAGGGTTCAGAAGCTGGCCCTGAGACACTCTCACTCTCATCCACCTTGGAAGTCTGAAATACTGTGTTGAAAATAGCTTAAAACTGTCTCTTTTGAAACACTATTGGGGCTTTATTTTCTCCTTCCCACCAGACTATAAACGCTGGAAGAACAACCTGTCTTATGGCATTTTGGGCACACAATCTCCCTTCCCGGCAATAAATTGGAAGTACAGAGTTTATGTCTGTTTGATTCCCATCTGTCAACTAAACAGCAGTGAGATCAAATTCATCATTCAATTTCTAGGGTGGTTTATTAGCTGTCTGCTTGATTATGGCATTTCAGGAATCCCATTCATAAGATGCAAAACACAAGGTGGTTAACCTCGGCTACACTGATTAAATGCAATGTTAGTTATATAAATGATCATTTCTCAACATTGGATCATTATTAGGAAAGTATACTTAGGTACTTGATTTAGTACACTTACGCTCCTTGACTTTAGAGGCCTAAGCGAACAAGATTACCTTTTTCCTTCCCCATTTGGAATGGGCAATTAGAAAATGCAAGAACTTAAGAAGGTCCTCAAATCTGTGCTACCTACTACTGCCAGTGAACGACATGTAAGCAGGTATGATGGCAGGAAGCGAGAGAAATAAAAGCATTTGGGAGGACAAGGTGTATATGGAAGGTGGGGGTGATGCTCTAACTTGCTAATGTCCTCTTCTGTTTCCTAACAGTCTGCTCTTTGAGGCTGATGAGGATTTTCTTTCTCGTGTGTAAAGTCTCAGTGTTACACTGGTGTTTCATGGAGGTGACATTTCTCAGATTTTACTCAGCTGTCCTACATTTCCTCTGTGTCATGTCCTGGATTCCAAACTAGAAGTAGAATTTTTTAGAACATGTTACAAACCAACAAATCCTTGTAAATGCCATTCTGCCATGCTAAGTCAACTTTTGCTAGAGGAGGAAACCAAACCCTGTCACAACAGAATGGCTCAGGTGTGTATACAGGAGAAGAAGCAAGGATAGACAGAGACTTCCGTCATAAAATTTACAAGTTAGTTCTACCATGCATTCTAGTCATTATCACCTCCAGAGATTTGAACAAATTTAAGACCAAGTCCTCTCCTCCACTGAAACAAACTACACATTTCCAACGCTGTTTGGTTGACTTCATCAGTGCCTCCTGAAGTGTCATGCCTAGTCCAACAGCAACTGTCTTTTTTTTTTTAAGATTTATTTATTTTATTACAAAGTCAGATATACAGAGAGGAGAGACAGAAAGGAAGATCTTCCATCCGATGATTCACTCCCCAAGTGACCGCAACGGCTGGTGCGCACCAATCTGAAGCCGGGAACCAGGAACCTCTTCCGGGTCTCCCGCATGGGTGCAGGGTCCCAAAGCTTTGGGCCGTCCTCAACTGCTTTCCCAGGCCACAAGCAGGGAGCTGGATGGGAAGTGGAGCTGCCGGGACTAGAACCGGCGCCCATATGGGATCCCGGGGCTTTCAAGGCGAGGACTTTAGGCGCTAGGCCACCATGCCAGGCCCAGCAATTGTCTTTTGAAGATTCACTAACAATGCACAGTCACAGACCACACATCACACTTACATGTTCAAAAACTACATTGCTCAAACTGTTAATCTTTTATTACCCTGCCAATGATTCTGATGCCTCGTTGTAAGTCAATACCTTTTAATAATGATAGATCTCTACCTAGAGCATATTTCTCCAGAGCATTTTTTCAAAAGGCACTCATAAATTATGGCATGCATCTTCTAATCAGTTAAGGAAGGTAGGTAGAATAGGATGAAAATGTAAACATGTAATTCCAAGGTATTTATAATTGTGTGCATGTACAATGTCAGTGAGTGTTTCTCTATATACGGTTCTAAATCTCGGGCAAATATTATTTAAATTTTCTTGTACATAGACTCTAGAACCATTTCTGCAGCTTTACATGGCTACTTCTTTAAGGCCAAATGCACCAAAAAATTGTGGCTGCTGTTTTATAATGTTGATATATAAAGAAAAATGTTTCCAACAATTAAAAATCTGTGTTTTCCTTAAATGTTATTTAGAAAAAGGATTTATGTTTATTGGAAAGTCAGATTTACAGAGATAAGGAGAGACAGAAAGATCTTCCATCCGTTGGTTCACTCTCCAACTGGACACAACAGCCGGCGTTTCTTCCAGCTCTCCTATGTGCGCACAGGGTCCCAAGGCTTTGGCCATTCTTCACTGCTTTCCCAGGTCACAAGGAGGGAGCTGGAAGGGAAGTGGAGCAGCCAAGATACGAACTGGCACCAATAAGGGATTCTGAGCACATGCAAGGTGAAGACTTTAGCCAGTAGGGAACTGCACAGGCCCACTTCAAATGTTCAAGGAAATGAAAAATAAACTTTTTAATTGTGATCATATTAGAACGCATATTCCAGCTAGGAATATTGGAAAGAATGCCAATGGCCCCTTGAAACAGTACAAAGTATTTAAGAAGCTAATGATCAGAAACGGTTCTTAGCATTAGGAAGTTAAAAAGCACAGATTCACCTCCCATGCTGTTCTTAAACTGGTCAGAGGAAGTGGCAGATGCAAGGATGGAAAGTTCACTTACATTTTAGATATGAGAAGCAGAAGAAAAATTTCAAAGACGAGCTAGTATCATTTTCCTTAACCAATTCTTAGAGACTAACCTTTGATAAAGATTACGAAATCACTGGGGGAAAACATTCAAGCAGAGAAAAATGTCTCAGCCACTAAATAAAAGAAATTATTATGTACAAACAATGGCTAACACAAATCCAACTTACTGAATGTTCTTACCTTGAAAGACAGAGTAAGTTTGCTGATGAGGAGGACAACAAAGTAGGCTTTTAGTTGGACTGAAAATTTTGAAAATTTCCAATGATATACACAGCTATGAGATGCAAGTATAATCTATTCTTATTTACTTATGGCAGATTCCAACACCTAACGAATTTTTAGCATATCTTTGTCGGAAATGCAATTTCAGAGACATCTCAGTTGCTTAAGGAAAGTAATGAGCGAGGATTCTCCAAAGAACAGGAAGAACACAATGGCAGGATCCACAACCAAGCTGGATTTAGAAAACAATGAAACTGCCAACAAAAATCCAAACACATCCACTCACCAAGAAATCTGGCCACCTATGAGCAGATCTAGCCGATAAACAAGTGCAGCAGGGAGCTGTTCCGTGCCTAGAGAGGAAGGAAAGCACGCCTTCCCATGAGAGTGCAGAACATATGCTTCAGACTCGACACAAAAAAGGACACTCTCAGCCATGCAAAACTAACAGCAATCCCATCATGAGTAAAGCAGAGTTCCAGGGTGAGACGGATAAGCCCTCCTCACTCAACTGGGCAGAGAATCCATCTTCACAGCCTTGTCCTTAGGGTTCAAGCAGGGAGTGTTCGATGTAAGTGTAACAGTGCTATCCACTCTACAGGTGGTGTTGCCTGTTTAAACTTCCTAAGAACCAACTTTTATTTGGTAAAGTTTTACACTAACATAAAATTATCTTTTTGAAGTGCTCTTGGAGAACTGACAGCTCCTCCTTGAGGGCTTCCTGTGCCTTTAACAAATCCTCACAACTCTTGAGCGTGCTTGCCTATTTGCTTCTGATATTCCTAACTGGACTGTGACACTGGTCAGCTCTGAACGTGGGCATGATAGCAAGGCCCAGTGCACTAATACACCAAGCCTCACACTGTCCAATACATTTCCTATTCTGGGCTTTGCCGTTGTTATGAGTTCTTCTCTGAATGCTCCTCCCTCAGATGGATGGACACACACACACACACACACACACACACACACACACACACATTGGTCTCTGGAGTGCCCAATTGCCCTTTCTGCTTCTGACTCCAACTGTCCAACTCAGCATAAATGACTCAGATTGTCTCCTATTCGAGTACACATTTCATGAAGGGGGCTTCTTGCTTACATTAGCTTTCTGTTTGCTATCTGCTATTTTGCACAGTGTCGGCTCATACTCAACATTTATCAAATGAATACATTTTACAGTAGCACAGTACTGGGAAAAGGAATGATAGGTAGCTATAATGAGTAACGATAGATAAAACCACATAATTTTTTAACTCATGTAGTGACTATGTGAATCACTCAACATTGTGTAACTGGTTGAAACTAATTTTCTGTTTTTTTTTTTTTTATGTAACAGTTTTGTTTCTTTTTTCAAGCAAAGGAGCTTTGTTTATTCTAAAGGGCATGTACCTACCTATATTTAGGACTGAGTTTTCACAGTATTTCCTTATTTTTAAAAATAAGGAAAGAGTTACATATAGAGGGAGAGAGAAAGAGATCTTCCATTCACTAGTTCACTCCTCTGATAGCTGCTGGGCCAGGACCAAGTCAGGAGCCAGGAGCAGCTTTGAGGTCCCCCATGTGGATTACAGTACAAGCACTTGAACAATCTGCTGTTATTTTCCCAGGTGAGCTAGCAGGAAGTCAGACTGCAAGTGGAGTAGTCAGGACTCAAATTGGCATCCAGCTGGGATGCTGGCATGTCTGTGGAAGCTCAATGAACCGTGCCATCATGTTGCCCTTACACTTCTTCCTCCTCAAGAAGGATCGTAAATGTGCATGTTATGATGCCCTGGTTCCATTGTCACTGGGATCTTCCTACCACAGAGTAAGTGCCTGACATGGAGCGCTAGCTCTTTTGCTTTTTTTCCCTCACGTACCTGGGAAGGTACCAGAGGATAGCTCAAGTATTTAGATTCCTGCCACCCATTTGAGAAGTCCCAAGTTCCTGACAGGGTGGGCTCAGCCCTGGCTTTGTGAGCATATGGAGAGTCAGGCAGTGAATGAAAGATTCATATTTCTCTCCTACCCCTTCTCTGTCTTCCTTCCTCTCTGTAACCTCACCTCTCTCATCAGTCAATTAAGATATACTGAAAGTATCCAAGAAGACAGCAAGATAGAGAGATGATGAAATCAGGGGCTCAAAAGAGAGGCTTGTGAGCCTCAGGGTCAGAACAAGAACTCCAAAATTCAACCCCCCAAACCCAACACTGCTGATCCAATATATTTTGCTAAAAGCGAGGCACAATTAATGAAGTCTCGGCATCACAGCCGGCACAGTATGTGCGCCACTCACACAATGTCTAGTTGTCAGCCAACCTAGGCTACTCAGGCAGAAGGCAGAGATCTACCCTGAGAACAAACCCTGGCTCCACAACAGGCCCTTCTGAGTGCTTCTATATTTGAAACATTAACAATACATCCACCTGGACTTTTTGGAGGGCTCTGGTGTGCAGGGACAACGAATGCTTCGGTTCATCTACGGAACAATCAGCTTAAGGAGTTGTATTCAGATATTATTAATGTTTTCAAACCCACTTCCTATTTTCCTACTGCAATCCCTGCCAAGCACACACTTCAGCAGACACTAAAATAATTTGGGTAGTTGACATTCAATCCAAATTTTCTATGGAAATCTGCCAGAACTGACATCTGTGAGAAAGTGGGTAATTTTTATTATCCACAGAGAGCAAAAGCTCAGTTTGATATTTCACTACCTCTACATATCTCCCCATAGTAGAGCTGTTACTCAAATATACACAAAATGTGGTTAGCACGGAAAATCAGTTAACCCTTGTCAGGATATGGCAAAGGCTCAAATCAAATCAATTGTAAAGTAACAGCAGAAAAATCTCAAGAACTGTAGGAGATGGAAACGACCTTTGTTATGCCCATCAGCCTATAGACTATTTAAAAATGTTTTATCTATTACCTTATGACAACTATTTGTCCTGAAAGCTTCCTTTACTTGTTCTATAAAATCAAACTGCAATTTCAAGGTCATTTTCTTTTCAGAACGTACTGCAAACTGTACAAATGTTTGTGTAGTGCTATAAAAATATGCTTAAAATAATGAATAAATAATATTCTAATAAATCTTACTTTCAATTATTAGAAATTGAAACATTTAGTACTTAAGGTTTCTCACATCTCTTTTAAAGAGTCCAACCTCTATGCTGGCATGTCCTTCTATGTTGCATAAAAGTCTTATTTTTTAAAGTGTTTGTTCATTTCTTTTTGAAAATTTTATTTCTATTTGAAAGGCAAATTTTACAGAGAGGGAGGAGAGACAGAGAGGGACGTTCCATTCATTGGTTTACTCCTCAAATAGCAAGAGGCAGGAGCCAAGAACTTTCACATACCTCAGATCCTCTATTTTTATATCAATAAAACAGCGTTGTCTTCTATTCATTCTTATATTCATAACAGAGAGGTTCTTCCCACATGGGATGCCAATGCTAGCAGGCAGAAGATTAGCTGGTCATGCCACCACACCAGCCCTTAAAAGTATATTTTTCATGTCACTGGATTCTATGTAAATATATCCATGGCATTATACTTTTCTTGGTAGTAACTTGCTATACATCGTATATTTAGTCTCAAAAAGTGTATGGGCACAATTCTTAAAATCAAAGTTCAGCATGACACTAGACAACACTCCAAAGCTGAGAGGAACATGACAGATTTTCTTTACATATATGTGTGTATACATATACATACATGTATATATACATACTCACACATATGTGTGTTTATGTGTATGCATATATATGTATATATGCATATGCACATCAGAAGCAAAGACAGGGATGGGCAGAATGAAGGAAGAGAGGAAACAAGGGAAATACCAAGAACACAAGGGAGCTCACCCATCCCCTGGTTTACTCCTGAAATGCCTGCATAAATTCAGGCTTGGCCACATCCTGGTCGAGAGCTAGGGAAGCAATCCAGATCTAACACATGGGAGAGAGCAACCCAATGACCTGGACTGTTACCATCTCTTCCCAGGGCACATGTTAGCAGGAAGCTGAAGCCAGGAACGAAACCTAGACCCCAAGATACAGGCAGGGAGGAAGCATCAGACTAAACACCTGCTCCCAGCACAGGACATTTTTTTACACATAGGCCCAAGCACAGTGTCTGGGTACAACTAAAACCAGTATTCTGGCATTGAAGAAATGAACAGAAAGGACATTCCTTCCCTTAGGGGAAGCTTAGGGGAGCCCTCTGCCTGTGACCCTGAAGCTTGTAAAAGCCCAAGACAGCCAGGATTCTGTAGAGCAGGAGAATATGTCCTGTAGCTCATTCCCAGGGACCAGGCCCCTTGGCAAAACCTCAACCATGACCACAGAAATGTAAGCCGTGGGCAAAGAGGCACCCACCATACTTAAGGAGTGAGCACTCCATCTCAGGGCCACTGCAGGACAAGCGAGTGATGACCTCATTGCTCGCCTTTCCCTCAGCACAGATCACATCCCACAGGGGAACAAGTGTAAGGATATAACGAACCTCCTTCATCAATACTCAAGTCTGTTAACTATTACTAGGACTTCTACTATTTTCAATGAGGCATTACTTGATTTTTCATCATGATTGATAACTGAACATAATCTGTTGTTTAAACCTGATTCAATATATTTACACACAATGTAGGAAAACCGGTAACCAATCTCAGGCTTCAGAAGCAATCAGCTCAGACTACACACCGGTTGTTTCTTTTCAATGCTCAAATTTTGCCAGCTGATTATAAACATCAGCTTTCACTCTGTAAAACAACTCTGATTCTTGAGCTAACATTCTTTCACTATTTAAATGTAATTTATTCACAAAATTGCAAGGGGGGCAGGCTTTGTAGAGCTGCAAGTTAAGCCCCTTTTCACTAGGTAAGACTGTATCTATGTCAGGGTGCCCCGTACCCCATCCCACCTCCATTCTGGTGAGGTCCCTGCTAACATGTCTTGGAAGCAGCTGACAACAGCCCAGGCAGCAGGTAGTTGGCTCTGCCACCCACATGGGATACCTGGATTAAGTTTCTGGCTTCTACTTTGGTCCAACTCAGTCCTGGCTATGACAAGCTTCTGGGCAGTGTACCTAGCAGGTCAGAAAGTCTCTCTCTCTCTCTCTTGTCTTTTCTCTTCTCCCTTCAGTCTCTCCCTCGTTTTCCCTCTCTCTCCTTCCCTCTCTTACTCTCCGTCATACACTTTTTAAGTATGAGTATAAATCCTCCACCTTGTTTTATTATAATAATAAAGACTCTGAGGTATATAAAGGGAAACATACAACTTGTAAGGACAGCTGTAATCATCCAAGAATGAACACAACATTTTTTTGTCACAGGACAACTTGAAAGAGGAGCTGGCACTATGGCATGGCAAATCAAACTGTCACCCCTGACACTGCATTCATAGGGATACCAGTTTGTCCCAGCCGCTCCACTTTTTTTTTAAAGATTTATTTTCATTACAAAGTCAGATATACAGAGAGGAGAGAGAGAGAGAGGAAGATCTTCCGTCCGATGATTCACTCCCCAAGTGACACAACAGCCAGTGCACACCAATCTGAAGCCGGGAACCAGGAACCTCTTCCGGGTCTCCCGCATGGGTGCAGTGTCCCAATGCATTGGGCCATCCTCGACTGCTTTCCCAGACCATAGGCAGGGAGCTGGATGGGAAGTGGAGCTACCGGGATTAGAACCGGCACCCATATGGGATCCCAGGGCGTTCAAGACGAGGACTTTTAGCTGCTAGGCCACGCCGCCAGGCCCAAGCCGCTCCACTTTCCAAGCAGCTCCCAGCTAACACCATCTGCTACCTTATCAGGCCTTCTAGGGGAGCTGCATCAGACATGGAGCAGTGGGCCCAGTGCAATAGCCTAGTGGCTAAAGTCCTCTCTCCTTGCATATGCTGGGATCCCATAGAGGCACCAGTTTGTGTCCCAGATCCTCCATTTCCCACTGCTGGCCACTGTGGCCTTCTGCAGAGTAAATCAGCAGAAGGAAGATCTCTCTCTGACTTTCAAAATAAATATATTATTTTTTTTTTCTTAACAGTAAGAAGCTTATTTCTTTGAAAGGCAAAGTGGCAAAGGCAAAGAAACAGAAGTTTTAAAATAAGGGCTGTTTCTGGCTGGAGCCAGCAGCCAGCAGCTCCATGCAGCTCTCCACCATGGTGGCAGGGGTACACACACATCAGCCACCTGCTGCTGCTTTCCAGGGTCAGAAGCAGAACACATAGGATCAAGCGCACACTGTCAGGTGAGAATTGGCCATCTCAAGCAGCAGCTTTTCCCACTGCACCACAAAACCCACCCCATAGTTCAAGGGTTTGTAATACCAAAATAACCACCTTTGTGGCTACAGCCTTGTGAAGTACATGCATATGCAAAATTATTTGATACTAAGAAATTATGTAAGAACTTCCTTGACTGATATGTGACCAAAACAAAAATTTCCCTATAAAATGATGAGCTGCCAACTAGACTAAGAGGTACTCCATATTACTTTTAAATATGAAATTGAAGAAATAAAGCATTCGAAAATCATTTATTAAAAGGCTATGAAAGATCTTTTTCCTGGTGTTTGTAATAGCAAAGTAAGTAATGTAAAACTGATTCAGTTGAAGCTCTCTGCATTTCTGACATTCTTATTAAAGCCTATGTCTATATAATATGCATTAAATTTTTTATAATTAGTATAAATATTTTACTATATTGCTAATTTCCTCTGATACCTCTATTATATTCTGTAAGTTATTTGCAATCTTTAATGAATATAGACAATGATTGAAAATGTTTAAAATCTGGGTTTAGTGCAGTGGGGTAGCATGCTAGTCTTTTGCTTGTAAGTGCTGGCATCCCATAAGGGCACTTGTTCATCTCCTGGATGCCTCACTTCCTATCCAGCTCTCTGCTCATGACCTCAGCTGAAAGGAGCTGCCTCGCCCAAGGAGAGGTGCCTCACCCAAGGAGAGGTGCTCTCCAGCATGGCCAGCAGCCCATGTCTGTTGGCAGGAAGCCACATCTGTCACCTCTCTTAAGGGTTAGGCTGAGGGGGTCTCCTAGTAGCAGAGTTCTGCTGGGTGCCATTTGCCTGTGTCCCATCCCACTCATCTCCTCTCTTACAGCTATTCCCCAGAGGCCTCTTCCACAAGCAGCTTGTACACACGATTCCAGGTCTGGACAATGAAACCTGACACAGCACACATGGGCTTCACCATTGGTTCATTTTTCTAATCATGTCAGTTACTTTGCCTTTATCCCCAAGTAATGTGCTTTGAAATACAGTGCATTTATAGAATAGGTATCTTAACATCAGCTCAGATCTTCCATTAGAACCAACCAAAGAAATTAAGCCCTACTTAGCATGACAACATTCTCTCAGAGTATTGGCACCCAACTCACTCCCCAGGGAGTGAAAATCCCAGATAAGCACTAGCTCGACACGGCTAATCCACCTGCAATTTTTCATTTATTGGTTTCTCACTAGGTCTGGTAAACACTGCCATTTAAATATCTGGGAGTGAGAGCTGGTGAACCAGTTTCTGAATCTGGTGCGAATCAGTAAACTAAATGGGCTCATCTGATCTATACAACGGAGCGAGCAGCGCAGTACCTCCTTTCCGCTTCATTGCTCACCAATGAATTCTCTGTGCAGTTCAATTGAGTGCAGCACTCTTTTTAGCCATTTTCTTTTGAGGGAAAGGCTAATGCTGCTTAAAGGTCTCACTGAGAAGCAGAGCCCTTTGATCCAGGACCTCAAAAAAGACTCTATCAAGAGCACACCTTTTAATACAGAGCCACACACTCAGACTGAGCACGGCGAGGGAAGTGTCATTGTCAGAAGAGGTTTCTGGGAGCTCATTTTTCTCCACCTGCACATCCCCAGTGCAGGGACAATCTGGGGGTGGGGGAGGAGTCGACAGGTCCACTGTTTGGATCTGTAAGTTTAGTATACTCAGTGTCTTTAACCACAAAAACCATTTGAGCAACCAAACACGAGCTTCAGCATGTTTTGGCTCGTAGGCCCAACTACACAAGCAATAGCAGCAGAGTCTTATGAAAATGTTACAGGTCTTTGCATTTCAGGTAGTTAGTGAAGATCGTAAGCAAGTACTTGCAATCCCGCTTCAGTCTGATAAATTAAGCTGGAGCACATGCATAAGTAAATTATTAAAACAAACACACACTACTGATTCCCTACTTTAATAATCAGCATTTTTAAAAAGTTACTCAGAGATATGCCTGCAAGCTATCTTTCGGCTCTCCGGAAAACTTATAAGGTTTTATATGTTCATCTATTTTTGTGTTATTTCAAGTAAGAGAGATACAGGTCCTCTGCCAACTGGTTCCAGCCCTAAAAGCCCACAAAGTCAGAGTTAAAGCCAACAGCCCAGAACTCCAAATACGTCTCCCATGGTGGCAGGAACTCAAGGACTCAAGTCATCAGGTGCTGGATCTCAGCATGCGCATGAGCAGGAAGCTGGATTGGAAGTGCAGCAGCCAGGGCTTGAAGCAGGCTCTCTGACATGGATACAGAGATTCCACACAGTGTCCTAACCATGGTGACAACCACCTCTCAGAGCAGACTGACAGCCAAGCTTTACTGCTCTGCGGGGCAGAGTTTCTTCAGGTTATGCTATCAGCTAGGCAGTCTCTCAGGACAATTGGCAGAGAGGTGGATCAGCAGCATGGTATAAGTGGGCACTCCATCTCATGTGGCAGTCTAACTCACCATGGCACAATCCCTGTCCCAATCAAATTTTCTTATGAGAAAAACTAGCAAAATCAAGTATATTCAGACTTCCTCATCCTCGGGTCCACATTTTAAGACCCTCAGTGGGTCCTGAAACCACAGATAGTAATGAATTCTAAATATGCTTCATTATTTCTAATATATGTTTATCTAAAATCAACTTTGATTTACATATTAAGTAAATAAAATCAGCCTCAGTGAGTAAAAACAAACAAAAAAAGATCACAACACTACACGATAAAACTATTTAAAACTTCTGAATTGTCTATTTCTGACACTTTCCCTTCAGCACCTTCAGAGTATGGTTGATGACGGGTAATGAAACTACAGAAAAGAAACTCTGGGGCAGAGAGGATCACTGAAGGTTACAGGAGAGAAGCCATCTCCCTGTTTTGGAAGGCATCTTCACCACTAACTGCTTCTGCTTGGGCCCACGTCACCCATGGCAGCACACCTGCCTCTGAGGGCAGCTGTTACCTTGGCTCTAGTTCCCACCACCTTCCTGGGGTTGGGTAACCCTTGCTACCTCTCTCTCTATTGTTCCATCTGCGACAGTAACTTCCTGCTGTTGGTCATCTCCATCTGAACAAGTTCCCCATTATTCTGTTCCCTTCACTGAACGAACATGGGCTTTGCTTTCTTGACAACTCCAGCTGACATGCAGGTATAGAAAAGCAGGTTCTAGCTTATTTTTAAGAAAGTTCTTGGTTTGGGTTTACTCTCCCAAACCAAGGCTTGTGTTGAGCCAGGCCAGAGCCAGGCCAGAGCCAGGCCAGAGCCAGGCCAGAGCCAGGCCAGAGCCAGGATGTGAGAATTCAACCAAGACCTACAGTGGGAAAGGCAGGGACTGGGTTGCTTGAAGGATCACCTGCTGCCTCCCAGAAAGACTTGAACAGAACACTGGAGGTGCCAGCCAGAGCTGGGACTAAGTCAGGTGCTAGGATATGTAATGCAAGTTTTTAAATTAGCAACAAAACCACTGGGCCCAACATGCATCCCCCATCTCACTCCACTCACACATAATGTTTTAAAGTTCGCTTTTTATTCCTCTATCCAGAACTTGTAGGAAATAAATTCTATGCATCTTTGTTTGGGTCTCAAACATCAACTCTGATGTAAAACATATCTGAAGTGAAATATTTGGGATCCATTTACTCTCCTTACTCCTCGCATTTACTTTTAACAAGCTCATCCACATTCTCTAATCACTGATTTCCAATTAAATTTGTTCTTCCTACCTACATCTCTCGGCTGAGGCACACACTTGCATACTTTGGTTTCCTTACTAGATCTCTGCAACCGGATATTTAGGATGTTTACAATGTCTCTCCTTTATTTCACAATTTTGGAATCAACAAGATGGTAAGAAGAGTAAACAGACAGAGCAACCCAGCTTGCTCCTTGACTATCATCATCTCTCTATCCCCAACTCACACGCTTCACTGTTCACTAGAGGAAAGGTTAGTTAGGAGACACCCCTCGCCCACCGGAAAAAAAAAATGAGAATGGACCTGGAGAGATACATGATGATAACAGACACACAGAAGGATAGATCTATGAGGAATCTGCAGGACTCAGCTGCAGCTTCACTGCAAGTTTTACATCTTTTTCAATCATTTTATTTGAAAGGCAGATAGATTGATCTTCCATCTTCTGTTTTATTCACCAAATGCCTGCAACAGCCAGGACTGAGCCAGGCTGAAGTCAGCAGACAAGAACTCCACCCAAGCAGCCCACATGAGTGGCACAGACCACCTTTGAGTTACCACCTGCTGTGTCTCAAGGCGCACACTGGCAGGAAGCCACATGGGAATTGGGGCACAGGCTCAGATCCTGAGACTGCAAGATGGGATGCCAGCAACCAAGCCGGTCCCTAGTATAATGAGTTCATTCTGCCCTCTAATATACATTTTTGTTTTATTCATTATTATATCTCCAATCAGATACTTACATGTTTATTAAGTGAACATCCCTGCTAAAATATAAGCGTATCTGATTGAGTCACAGCCTACAAGTTAAGGAAGCTAATTTAGTTGGGGTGGTAAAGATCCAAGACAAAAATCAGTAATAAAGAAATGCATTTGGTGAAGGTATGAGAAGCAAAGTCATGCCCAGAAAACTACCACCCTTATTAACTGGAGAATCTGTGACAAGCCCCCCCACCCCGCAAAAAAAAAGTTGTGGAGTAAGTCTGGATTTTAGATAATTGAGAAAATGCTCTATGCTCTTCTAAGAAATAAATCCCAAACGGTGTGCTAAAAGCCTGTCTAAGTTTCTGCCCTTCCCCTCTGCCTGTTCTCACTGAGGCTGGGCCAGCTCCTTATGTGGTGATAGGCCTGGGACAATGTTAGAGAGTTTCTCTGGAATCATGGAGAATGGCTATTCCCTCTCTGAAGTTTCCAAACTGGAAGTGTAGATGACTGCTATGCCACCATCAAGCCATTGAACATGACAACACAGAACCCCAAAGGGGACTCCATGTGTGCCAATGCAGAAACTGCCTGTTAGCAACATCCAGCCAATATCAACAAACACACCACCCTCAGCTCTAGGACGTTTCCGTACTTTTCATTCTAAGTAAAGGTGAGGCACTTTGGTGGTCTTCTTTTAGAACACATCAATATGCTATGAATAACTGAAAAATATTTTGGACTAAGGTCAAAAAGGCTTCAGACAGAAGTATAAAACAAAGGCCTGTAGTTTAAAGGCAAAACTTGGGAGGATATTGATTTTGCACTCATACAATCCTGTGACCAAAAATTGTACTCTTATGAGCAAATGGAACCATCTGGGCCCAAGTTAACACTCATGAAAGCGAACCTTGAGCTGCTTATTAAGCCCCTTGATTTCATATTAACATATGTTACGAGGGTCTTCTGAAGATTATGTAAACTCTTATTTACTCACTCTGGTTACATACTCATAGCCAAGAAAACGCTCTTCCACTTCAATGCATATCCAAGTTCCTCAAGCTGGAGTGATCAGCCACAAACCTGGGAACTTGTGTAGTGGTGTGATGGGATCACAGTGTATCACAAACAGTTATATCGTTAATTCCTATGAATTTTCGTATAAATAAAAATTTCGAAGACTTCATTTTTCGACACCTTGGATGACTAAATTACAGACTGCCTTAGCCTCCACAAATCACTAATCCCCCTCCTGGGACGTCAGTGCACTTGACTCTCCTCTGTCCGCTGATTTCCTATGGCACAGCCACCCCCCTTCTCCAATCCCCTCCCAACCAAATAAAATTCTTGTTCCACTGTTCCATGCTTCACTCGGGTCTTCCAAACTGCTTAAAAGCTCACTGAGAACAGGGTCAAGGTCTTCATGTTCTTTAACAGCTACTTATTGTTGATTAGATGCTTCATGATCAGAAGCAGGTTTAATAAGATCACAAATATTGAATTTCCAAATGAAAAAGTCATAAATTAGCACTGGTAATTCTCAAAGAATTATTACATGATTATGGCACCTAACCAGTCAACCTTGGGCCTAAACATTCAAAAACACTGTTTCTCCCCTAACATTTGTTTGGAAATATTTACAAATTTGGGGGCAACTCTTGGATAAATGTGAAGGTTGATCCCTACTTCACTGAAGACATTCGTAGCATTACCAGGAGGAGAACACGTGGCACATGAGCATTACGAGCTGACAGGTGCCTTGTTCACAACAGCCGCACATTTGTTCTACTGCTTGTCAAGCATGCACATCCATTCCTCCTGCTCCACTTGAGTATAAACAAGGCAGCCTGGAAAAGGGTCTTTCTCTCTCAGGTCCATCAATCACTCATACTACCTTGTCACAGTGTTTGATTGTCTGGTCCAAACACACTTAGACTTTACCCATGTCTAAGTTTCAAGTGGCATGTCTTTCCATTATGACTATATTCCTGCTTTCCTTCAAAGTCAAACTTCCCGTTCTCCACACTGAAATCCCATTATGGAAAACTGAAAAGTGAGTAAACGAACATCATTAATGTATGGTCAGCAATCGCCCCAGGATGTGTGCACGATACCGATGTTCTGAGACAAATGTCCTGTGAGACATGGGTGAAGGTGGTCAGAAAAGCCTTTGACAACTGCTTTGTCATGTTGAACCTTTGAGGGGAGAGGAACAATATTCCAAAGTAGGATATAATTTCCAGATAGTTAGGAAATAGAAGAAAGCATGGTACAGAAGTATGTGTATAGCATCAATATATTAATTTTGATTTAATATATATACATATATTTATCTTTTAATGTTATTAATACTTAATATTCTGGAGTGCCTTCTTTCATTTTTAAAACTGACAAGTAGCAATTGTATTTATGGTGTTTATGTTTTGATATGTCTGCATCCTGGGAAATGGCTAAATCAACCTAACGATATGCATTATCTCACCTATCTGTCACTTATTGCGGTGAGAATAGGTAAAGTGTACTCTTGGCAATTTTCAAGTACAATCAGCCCTCTGCATCCCAAAGCTCTTTATCTGTAGATTCAACAACCCGCAGATTGAAGACATTCAGGAAAAAAAAACATGCATTCGTACTGAATACGTACATACTTCTTCTCTGTCAATTATTCCTCAAACATGACAAACAACCATCTTTGTAGTACTTACACTTTATGACATATTGTTAAGTGACCTAGAGATGGTTTATTGTATACAAGATACATACATGTCATATGGAAAGAATACCCTGGTCTGAAGCACAGAAAATTGAGCAGCCACAGTTTTTAGGTATTCCCAGGGAACTCTGGAACCAATGCCCCGGGGATCCTGTGGGACACCCTGCTGTACAAGAAATTTCCTGAACTCAGGGTTATCAATACTTTAAATAATGCCTTTCCCACTTATGGAAATCAATGTGTAATAAAGATTTAACAACAAAAATACATTTGAAGTTTACCAAGCTTTGCTCTTAAGAATCTACTTACGAAAATACATTCAAAGGATGACAGCTGCTTCTTTGATAAACTTTTAAGTTCTGTACCTTAACAACTCCCGGGTGTGACTAGAGGATTAAACTATTTGTCATGAACTGACGTGGCTAAGTGCAGTGCTCCACAGTGTTCAGTCAGGTTAGTAACACTAATTGCTTAAACCAGGTTCTCCAGAGTCCAAGCAATGATTGCAGCAAGAATTGATGTACTGACCTGGCCCCGAAAACTTCCAGAGATGCTTGGAAGGATAGAATACATACAGATCTTAAGACAGCTGGTTTACCAGCAGGCAGATACAAAGTGACAGCGATTTTATAGATAACACAGTTAATAAAGTAAAATTAGAGGATGCTACTTTGGAATCATTTTTGCTTTTTTAAAGAACTTTAGTATTTCATCTAATGTATCTAAGAGGACCAGAAAGAGGGTGTAGAAGAGAGAAAGGAAGAGAGCTCCCTTAAGCCGATGTCCTCCCTAAACCTCTGGCCAGAAACTAAAACCGGAATGAACAGGGTACCCAACGCAGCTCTCCCATGTGGATGGGAAGAATCCAATTATTTGAGCTATTACTGCTCTTTCTCGGGCTGTGTACTGGCAGAGAGCTAGGACGGGGACAGAGAATTAGGACTCAGGACACAAGTAACTTATAAACAGAGTCCCTAGCACTAGGCCAACTGCCCGCCCATATAGCTTTTTCAAGTGAGTCCTTGCACACTAAGAGATACCTGAATCACAAGGGTAGTATATGTACTGATGACCAGCTCTGAAGCAAACTGTTCAGATCTCCTACGAAACAAAGACCTCTCAGAAAGCAAGCCAAGATGTGATGATGAGAAGGCAGTCCTCAAACGGCACCTGTGTACTGGTCCTTCTCCCTTCACTCTACTGCACCTCACCTAACACTGTGTTGCAGCCACTGCCGCTACAACCAAGCTCCTTTCCGGGCAGACATTCTCAGCTCTTTTTCAAATACTGAATTTCTATTTGTGGATCCTTCTGCCTAAAGAGATCTTTCTTTAGTGTCTCCAAGAACTTAAAGGGGCTCCATGTCCTGGATACATCTTAGTGTCCCCAAGAACTGGCTCCATGTCTTGGATATATAATTACTCAACAGCATTTGTAACCAGATGTTTCTCTTCCTACAGCTGCTGCTCAGTAGGTAGCCTTCCATATTTCCTTTCAAAATTTTTTTTCACATGGTAGAATACACAGAACACAATTTTCCTAGCTTTAAACAGAGTTCCGGGACAGGTGTTTAAACCAGCAGTTAAAATGGCCAGGTTTGGCATTGGAATGCGTGGGTTCAAGTTTCAACTCTGCTGTGGATTCCTGTTTCCTGATTATGCAGCCCCTGGGAGGCAGCAGTGATGGCTCATGGAGGTTAGTCTACCTCACACTTGGAAGATCTTCAGTGAATTCTCAGCTTCCAGCTTTGGTCTTGTCCAACACCAGCATGCATTTGGGGAGTCAGCCAGTGGATGACAGTGCTCACAAACCCTCTCTGTATAAAGATTCATATGTACAGATGCATAGATAACTACATATATAGACATATATAAACAGAGATATGTACATATATAAAGATATCTCAACATAGATAAAGATGATAAAGATCTCTATGTAGAGATATATCTTTATATATTGAGACCAATATATCTCTATATAGATATATATGAGATCTATATGGACCAGATATATAGATATATCTATATGGAAATTGAGACATATAGTTATGGATCTCCCTCTTAAAAGCAAAAAATAATGCATTTGCATTATTATGCAACCATCTCCCAAACTTTTTCATCTTAAAAACGAAACTATACTCGTAGTAAAGTTCCCTTCCCTACTCCTCCGAGATGCCTCTGGCAACAATCATTCTTTCTAATTCGGGGATCTGACCACTTTGGGTACCTTGCACAAGTGAATTTAACTTCCTGTTTCACTTTTGTGACTGGCTTATTTCACTTAGCATAATGTTCACAGCATTCACTCATGCTGCAGCAGGTGTTAAACTTTCCTTTTCAAAGCTCAATAATACTCTGTTCGATTAAGTTATTTCTTCATTCCTCCATCAGCTGACAGACGCATGGGTTACCACTACTTTTTGACTACTGTCATCATGCTATTATAGACATGAGCATACAAATACGCCTTTGCAATCCTGTTTTGGATTCTTCTACACACACACACACACACACACACACACACACACACACACGGGATGGCAGGGTTTTATCGAAAGCCATGTCTGATTTTTTTTAAAGAACTGCTATAGTTCATCTACACCAGAACATCTACACGACTGCATGCTCCTGCAAACACAGAGTCAACACACAGGGTCTCAATTTCTCCACATCATTGCTAATACTTAAGTGTTGCAGACAAAACTGTCCCACAAAGAAAAGAATTCAAAATTCTTCCTGAGGGCCCAGCGGCATGGCCTAGCGGCTAAAGTCCTCGCCTTGAATGCCCCGGGATCCCATATGGGTGCCCGTTCTAATCCCGGCAGCTCCACTTCCCATCCAGCTCCCTGCTTGTGACCTGGGAAAGCAGTTGAGGACGGCCCAAAGCTTTGGGACCCTGCACCCATGTGGGAGACCCGGAAGAGGTTCCAGGTTCCCGGCTTCGAATCAGCGCAGCACTGGCCGGTTGCAGCTCACTTGGGGAGTGAATCATCGGACGGAAGATCTTCCTCTCTCTCTCTCCTCTCTGTATATCTGACTTTGTAATAAAATAAACAAATCTTAAAAAAAAATTCTTCCTGAAATAGTTTTTGGTGTCTTAAGTATAATAAGGAAAGAATGAAAATGTAATACCCTAATCACAAAACACTGGCTATGAAAGTGTTGGAGTTGAAAAAGCTCTTTCATATTTCTTCACAGAAACTTTCAAACTTGCAGCCACCATGTGGTACAGAGAAGAAGGCTGTCGGCAATGAAGTCAGCATCCCAAATGAGCCACGGTTTGAGATCTGGCTGTTCCACTTGCGATCCAACTCCCTGCTCCTGAGCCTGGGGGAGCAGAAGAGGCTCACATGCTTGGGTTCCTGCCATCCACATGAAAAATCTAACTGGCGTTCTAGGCTCCTGCCCTCAACCGGATCTAGCCCCTGCTGCCACTTGAGGAGTGAAACAGCAGATAGAAGAGCTTTCTTTTCCTCTTCCTATCAAATTACATCAGCCAATCAATCTTTTCTTTTTTTTTTCAAACAGAAACTTTAGAGCCTACTAGTGTCCGGCCATGATTAAGATGTGTCGTCTTATATACATGCTCATGTGACCTTTAGTTTGCTATTTAAATCTTACTTTATGTGAAAAATACAAAGATGAAAGAATCCACTTACAGGGTAGTAGTGTCTGTGTGAGCATTAAATGACTAAACTTCAGACAGAGAGATTATTCAATAAATGGTAGCTATTACTGTCAATTCTATAACTAATTATCCCTACATTGTCACCATACAAGATAAGTCCACGCAGTCTGGAAAGTTAAATAGTACTTATCCACTATCATGTATAATGTTTGGACTACATTAAAATCCTATACAAGCTTGCTCACTGCTGTCTCACCTGCACTTCTATTCCTGCACATTGCACTCTCAAGATCCGACTGATAGATACACACAAAATACTGAAACTCCCCTAAAATGGCTTTAAACATGTTCCTGGTTGGGACTCTGTAAATTGCTCCTCACTTCCAAGCAGGCTTCTATGGAATATTCCAGCAACTACTAGCAAAAAGAGTAAAGAGATTGAAAGGAACCTTTCCCAGCATCAGATCATTCGTGGTTTGTTGAGAGGCAATGAACTAGAGTGGGCCTCTAGGCATCAAGCCTGAAAGACTGGCTTAATTCCTTTCCACTGTACTTAGAGTATCAGTTTTATTGTTATTAAAAATTGCTAATGTCAACTGAATGAACATGTTACCCAGTTCACAGCAGCCTAAACTGCTGAGGTAAAAAATTATAATGATTAGTTATTAGAGGGAAAACCATTACATGAATACAACGGGGAGTCACAGAGCAACAACTACATAATTTCTGTCTAACCATTGGATAATTAATGCAGTAAGAAAATAACATGTACATATTGGAAATGAAGAATTATAGATTATTTGCACTTATTTTCTTTTCTGTGGCAATTAAATTAACTATCTTTGATTTCTCACCTGTTACCATGGTTATTTTCAGTGATCCAGGTCATTAATGTCTTGAATGTAATAGTTACATTAAAATTACAGCTCTTTCAACTTTGCAAAAAAGATTCTGAAGGCACTGTGAAAGATGTTGGCTTGAGAGAGCTGCTTGTCGAATGAAATTGTTTAAGTGTCTGGGAAGCAAAGGAGTGTGACACATAGTTCCTTCCCGATTCCCTCTGGCTGTATGAGATTTCATGAGCTTAGGACAGCAGTGAGTGGCCAGGCATTTCACCATTGTAAATTCAAACTACGCTGCTAACCTGCTATTCATGTTGTGGATTCTTCCTGTCCATAATGGGGAAAAAAAAAAGCTTTTTTTCTCTCACTACTAAAAATTTTTGGAAAAGATTTTATACTGATTGTATGGTGGAAAAAGAGATACAAACTGAATTGTCAGTTCTGTTTCTCAACAAATAATGGAATCACACTCTGGGCCCCAGTGGGGTCTGTAACAACTGGGCCATACAGGTACCCACAACAGATCATTGCCACAAGCATTCTTCCTGGAACACATATGCAAATCCATGGCCAGTGCTGGCCACAGGCACAAGGCCTACTCCAAGCAGCAAGATGGTTTTATCAGTCAACCGTTGGCATATTGGGCCTTGATATTTTGTTCCTTGGGGCTTCATCTTCTGGCTTCATTACACATAGCTTCTCCTGACACACCCACCTACTCTCAGGTAGGGGCAAATGGAAGTCCCAAGTCTGTGACAAACCCTTCCAAAATAGCTGTCACTTGGCCACTCTTGTGCCTAGGGATGCATACCTCAGTGCCACAGCATAAAGAACAGACAATGGAAAAATACTATGCAGGCCTTGGCAGGAGGTAAGAGGTCTTTGTATGCAGCATGTCTATAATAGAGTTTTATATCAATGTCTCATCAAAAATGAACAGTCAGAGGATGACCAGAGAGAAGCCCCTCTAATGAATGAGATGCATGGGAAAGACTTCAATTTTTCAAGTTGCCAAATTATATTTAGTGTATGATAACCACTGACAAGTAGACAACAGAGATTCTAACAAAATCCACACCTCAAATCTTCAACTGCATAAACCACCCATATTACCAATACCCTGTAACAACGTGTTAGGTCAAGGCAACAATCGGGTCAATCCTGAGACTTGTACAATCTCTGTAGAGCATTGCCTTTACTTGTGCAAACAGAGAACTACACATAACACAATCTCAATTTCCCACTGAGAACCCCTGGAAAACGAGGCATGGATGTTCGATACAATAGTTACCATGCTGGCTGGGATGTCAACATCTCCTATTCAAGTGGCTGGGTTTGAGTCCTAGCTCCAATTCTGATTCCAGGTTCCCAACAATCTGCACCCTGAGCCAGTACAGGTGGGTCCCTGCCACCCATGTCAAGAGCCTGGAATAAGCTGTGGCTCTTGGTTTGGGTCTGGTTCAAGAACAGTCACTGCCAGTTTGGGAGAGTAAACTAATAAATGGGATATCTATATCTATGTTCTCCATTTCAAATAACAATTAGCAATTAATTTCTAGAGGAAGAAACCTTGGAGGAGCTTGTTGCATAGACCTACAGACCCCAACAGAGAGAGAGAGGCCTCCAGCAAGAGCTTTCATACTCCTGTTTCATCTTACAGGAGTACAAAGAGCTCAAGCCAATTGTGCAGATGTTGTTGAGTCTACAAATGCAAAATTGGGTCAGGCTGAAGGGTTATCATGGTTTGCTATAGAAAAATGACAGCACGGACCAGTACGGTAGCCTAGTGGCTAAAGTCCTCACCTTGCATGAGCTGGGATCCCATATGAGCACTGACTGGTATCCTGCCTGCTCCATTTCCCATCCAGTTCCCTGCTGTGGCCTGGGGAAGCAGAGGAGGATGGCCAAAAGCCTTGAGGCTCTGCACGCATGTGCGAGACCCGGAAGCGGATTCTGGTTCCTGGCTTCAGATTGGCTCAGCTAAGGCCTTTGTGGCCACTTGGGGAGTGAATCAGAAGACGGAAGATCTTTCTCTGTCTCACCTCCTCTGTAATTCTGATTTTCCAATTTTAAAAAAAAGTGAATCTTTAAAAAATATGATAGTTCTTCACTCAGGCCAAAATGTTGAGAAGGATATCGAATATTGTGAGCAAAAAGTCCTTCTTTCCATTCATTGATTCATTCTTACACTCAACACTTCTTAAGAGTCTACTAAATCCAAACCATTCTCTCAGGAATTGGGAAACCAGTAGTGAAAAACATAGTTAGGCTCTTGACTCTTCAAAGCTTATGGTCTTTTGAACATCATATTAAGATTATTCATTTTATTAATATAGACCATATGCTCTGAACAATGCTCTAGAGGAGAATGCAAAGTACTCAGTCACAACTGGAACATCACTAATTCCTCTCTGGGGAATATGTCATTTCAGTGGATCTGAAAACAATGAGCTGTAAAGATCAAGGATTTTCTAGGCATATGGAAAAGAGAACTCAGGGGTCCTCAAAAGCTTAGGCACCGTCTGTGTGACAAAGCTGGAGAGCCAGTGCACCTGGAGGGCAGGAAAGGAGAAGATAGCCCGGTATGGGACCCCTTAGGCCATGCTACGGGTTTTGGTGTGTATTCTAATTGTCACAGAAAACATGACTGGCTTTGCACCAAGAATGCTAAAATCACATTGACATTTTTAAATCTCTGTGGATCACTGAGCATTCCCTACGGCACAGAGTGGCAGGAATCATCTGAAAAGGCTCTCAGCTAAGGGCTGAGTGTAGAATCCAAGGGAGACAGCACCTTGGCAAAGAATGAACTTTAATGGAGACAAAAAGAAGGTGGCATGGAGCTGGCATTGTGGCACAGCACAGAAAGCCACTGCCTGCGAATGGCAGTCCAATATGGGTGCCAGTTGGTGTCCTGTCTGTTTGGTTTCTAATCAACACACCCTTCTTTCCACGTGGGAGAAGTTCCTGGCTCCAGACTTGAGCCTGGCCCAAGCTTGGCTATTGTGGCGGTTTGGGGAGTGAACCAACAAATGGTTTCTATCTCTGTAACCCTGATTTCCAAACAAATAAATCTTTTTAAAAGATGACAGATGAGTTATATTTTAGAGAACTAGATCAACATGAAGTGTCAAGGATGAAGAGGAGGAAGGTCACTGTTGGTTGGATTAGCAAACAGTATCATTTGCTACAACAGGAGCACTCACAAACAAGCTTGAGTGAGTGGAGAAAAGCTCAGTTTCCATAAACCTAAAAGATGAAGTAGTAAGTGATTTTAATAATTAAGTCTTTACAATTGATATCAAGTGAGAGGTACAATCCAAAATGCTTCTATTAATTCGGGAGTGATAAGGGAGACGTATCAACTTATATTTACTCATTTTTATTAACTCATACAAAAATTAAAAACTCATTCCTCCATCCCTCAGTATCCATGGTAGTAAGGCAGAGCTGATTCGAAACCCCACCTACCCCAGGAATACCATAATGCACAGATGTTCAATTCCCATCTATGAAATAGCACATTATCTCCAAGGAACACTGCACATCTTTCATAGACTAAACTGCTTCTGAATTACTCAGAATACCTGTGTTACTGCTATAGTGAAATGCTTGAAACAAACTACTGATGAGAAGGAAGAGACTTGGATTCACCCCCACAGTTCTGGAGGATGAATATCCAAATGGCATGATGCAGGCTCTTGTGAAGGCCCTGTGGCAAATGGTGGAAAAGTTGTGCAGGAGACAGAGGTCCCATGATGTGTCAGGAAAAAGACAGCAGACAGAGCAGCCAAACTCAGGCTTTTGTCAAGGATCTTCTCGAGAAATACCATGGAGTCCCACAAGAACTACCATCCAAGATCATGTCCATTATGGTTCAAGGACCTCCCACTAGGCTCCACTTCCTGGAGGTTCAACACCTTCTCAACAGTGCCACCTTGGGGACAAGGCTCTAGCATACAGACCTCCCTAGGACCCACTAACTAATGTTTACCGAACACCATCTAAATGCTGTGAAATACTTGTTAAACCATGTTGTCTGAGGGATTTGGCAATGGGCGGAGTCTGTATCCATTAAGTACAATCACAAGCTTATTTTTCTCATATCTTGACTCTGTAGTTATTAGAATCCACTAATCCAGAACTCCCAGGTACACAGGGCTGACATGTAAAAAAATATATATATGAATCTGTTTTTCACATTCACTGTAAGGTTTAAAATTTCCGAATTTCCACTTCTGAAATAAAGATACAATAGCGCAGTGGCAGAAAGGGTCGAACAAATGATTCACTGTTGAAAACTCTGTGTTCCCAAGAGGTGGCCATTGCCCTCAAAATTCAGCCATCAGTGAAGGGGGCAGGCAGCCAGGATGCACTGGTAACAGGAGCACTGCTCCTTCCAACGCAAACATAGATCTCTAGCTGGTCAGATCACTTATGTCACCTGCAGGTGACCAAGCCAGGCTATCTTAGTGGACACTCATCCAGGCCACTGGATGTATTCACATGATGCACTCACTGTCCCTAACAGCCCACACCTCCTTTCCTTACAATATTTTACATAACTCAAATACTGAAACCTCTTTATTCAATTTTTTCATGGCCAAGCCAACTGAAATGCAGTGCTCTGTATAAAACCACCAGTATGAATTTAAGGACTTTTAAATTCCAAATTGACATACAGATGAGTAAAAGGAGGCTTTCCTACTTCTGTGGAACGAAAATTCTATAGAATAACTTGTCTTTGGTACAAAACAGCAAATATAAAGATCTCCCTGTTAGAAAAAAAAATCACTTCTCTGTGCTTGGATGTGTGTGTGTGTGTGTGTGTGTGTGTGTGCGTGCAAATTTTAAGTTTAGTAGTCCTAAAATTAAAAGGTTTGATTTAGGTATTTCAGTTTGAGTGTTTTCACAACAAATTTAAAATGTAAATGGTCAAGTCCAGCCCAGTTTATTCTTAGTTGACCTCAAAACATTCAAAGTGATTAACAAAAGAGATATTTTATATACAAGCATGAACATCATTAATGAGATAGCATTAAGATTTCCTAAACAAGACAAATAAGGTAGTAAACTTGGTATATTACCTAAATAACAGAAAACAGCCCCTTCAGTACTGATCACCAGCGGAAGGAATGAGAGAACCAAGGGAAGGGAAGCCGGGATCGAGGACCTGGAGCCAGGAAAAGGCAGCTGAGGAACTGCAAGCAGGCAAGCTGCACATCTGGCTTTGCAGAGAGATGGACACAGTGTGCTGCTTTTGTCTGACTGACCATTATGCACAGAAACATGCTACTGCGTTCCTGATTTCTTTCTTTTCACATTCCTTAGCACCTCTCTGTGCTTCCTCCTCCTCCTCCCTCTCTCTCTCTCTCTCTCTTTCCTGGTGGCCATTAACCACACTGACAGTTTGACAGGCTGAAATAAGGAAATAAAACACTTAAACATTGTTTCCTGATGTATGCATTCATCTCTTCTGCCAAACACAGATATTGAGGAGATACTTCACTCCTCCTGTCAGCCCACTAAATTACAGCCCAGCTCGCAGCCGGCACCAGGCCCGCTCTCCAGCCCACCGTGCCTCTGTGGTACCCATACAACACGCAGGCGCTCCGTTCCATGGGAGTCCGTCCTTTCCCGTTTTTAAAACTGAATTTTCTTAAGCGATGAATTTTGGATGTCTGTGTCAACATTGATTATTTTCCTGTTTAAAAAACCTGTCAGAATTCAATTCTGCATATTTGAGAGTTTCTGCATGCTTTGACTTTAGCAATTGCAAGCGAATGAAAAAGCACTGCTTTGAAACAGCAAGCCTTTCCCACAAACCACGGAGAATTTTGACTTTTTTATAAAGATGTTAACTAACCTAAACACTGATTTTCTTGACAGCTGCAGTGAGAGGGAAAAAAAGTTGATCATAATCTCTCCAACTGTGCCACACCACAAAATAATACATGCTTAGTCCATTCCTGTCATGGTCTTCAAAAAGCCCACAGAAATGATTATTACAGAAAAACAACCTATAGATTTAAAAACCTTTTCACACCAAATTAATCCTTCAAGATGATTTTTTGTGAAATTTCAGAAGTTCCCTTGTACTTGGACTTGGCAACTTAATTCAGACTTTTGTATGGCAAATTCTGCCTTAGAAGTAATGACTTCTCCTAGACAACGATGCTGTGGATTACAGCTGACAAAGCAGAGGGGGGAAGGCAGACATTTGAAAGTGAAATATTCAACAGTTTTGAACACAACAAAGACAGGAGAAGCGAGCTTTAGGACGTCAACCTTGTTACCTGCTTTCAACAGCATCTACTTGGTGCCCATGAGATGTGGGGCACAGGTGATGTAGTGTGAAGGACGCTAAGTGGAATTTCTTGTGTATCCTGCCCACCTACTAAGCAATTTATTATCAGGAGGGTAAGCCACAGTCACAAGGAATGAGAATGCAAAGTAGAAGTTTCCAAAAGAAAAGCCCAAGAAAATGCTATGGAAGCACAAAGAAAGCATGAATACTCCTATTCCCACCCCAACTGAAAAAAGCTCAACTCAAGTTGGCTAAAAGACCAATTTCCTCTATTTTAAGACTTACACGTTTTATTGTAATGACTCGTGTGCTGTGTACCTTCTCTGTCAGGCTTTAAAATCTGTGCCTTGTCTACACTGTTCGTTACCATATTTTCAAGACAGACACAGTGTGTGACACACAGCAAGCACCCAATGAACATTTGTTCAATGGATCAGTGAATTTTCTTCACGTCAGGAGTAGCTCTTGAATCTGATTCTCCAGAAGATGATCTTTTGAGTTTCTTATTCGTGTGATTATCTACCTCACCGAAGGTAGTTCAGTAATAATAAAACAGATGGGAGATCAGTGTAAAAATTGCTGGTCCCCCTCAGTCATTTCGGATACATTGAATTACCACCATTACCCCCCCAAAAAATGATCAAATGGCTATATTTAACTATTCAGAAGGCTTTGTGTAACCCAATAATCAGTAAAATATCACAAAGGTGATTAGCAGGACAACTCTGCTTAGCGATTCTCTCTCCTCATTGTTACTTTCTATCCAGGATAAATGTGTATTATCCACCCCAGCAATAATGCTTTCTTAGATGTCAAAAAGAAAAAAAAATCACCTCTGTCTTCCAAAAACGGCAGATCAAGTTGTGTTCACATAAATTACTACCAAAAATGGATAGTCAGTAAAGATTTTAAAACAACGAAAGCAGAGCCAGCATTGCAGCATAGCAGATAAAGCTGGTATCATAAGGCATTGGTTTGGGTACCAGTTGCTTCATTTCTGGTCCAGCTCCCTGCTGGCCACTGGGAACTGTGAGAAAAGATGGCAGAGTTGTTTAGGTCCCCTGACACCCACTGGGAGACCAGGTTAAGCTCCTAGCCCTGGCCTGGCCCATCCTTGTGGAATGAACCAGCAGGTGGAACATCTGTCTCTGTCCCTTGCCTCTAACTTTCAAATAAATAAATCCTTTAATAAAAGGCAACAATGAATCATTAAACTCATTCAAAGAATACTTTATAAGCAGATGAGGCTAAACATCGCACCTAGAATCTAAATGATTCTGCTTTGTAATTATCTGAAATGCTACTCTTAAACATTTATTTACTGGCACAAACGCACAGTACTATGTGTTTCTTAAGTCTTACAATTGTCTTTTAAAGGACAGAGTTTCAGGCTTACTTCAGATATAGAAACTGAAGTCTAGAAAATGTACTCCAAAAGTGGAAGAACTCAAATCTACTACAGTCCAAATCCCTAAAGCATTTATATTTTTCCAAGTAATCCATGTTTGACATTCACATACAGTGCCTAGGTTTTTCCTTCCTAATATTGCTTCAGATCAGTTTAAATGCAAAATCCAAACTTGCTTAATTTGAAAAGTGTATCACTTATATTGTGACTTTGGCCATCTCAGGCAAAATAAGTCTTAAACTGCTGGATTCAACATACCATTTTGATTATGGGGTTGAGCAGGAATTGCAGAGCTGGGATCCTTGGGACCTGAATCATGCAGAATCAGGACACAATACAGATCAACAATTATCAACATTACTCCATATTCCTCAACTACTCTCTCAAATGTCTTCCCAATATTTTTTAAGGGTAGAAAGGGGGTACTGTGGGAAAACAGGAAGAGAAGAGGGATTGAAAAAAAAAACCACTCTTTTCTTATTCCTTATTTGCCACATTTCTGGAGTGAGATATGAAACAGCCTGGCTACACAGACCATTTTTTTTCTACTGCAGCCACATCTTCCTACAGCAGCTGACAATTTTAAGCAGTCAAGATAAACCTGTTCCTGCACACCCTCATTGTTGCTCTACATATCAACACAATACACAATTTTGAGGAATAGGAAAGAAAACACTTTTTCCCCCTTAGCCTCAAAGAGCCCAAGTTCAGGGGAAATTCTAGCCACATTCTACCCTTGAAAGATTAAAAAAATATGAAAACAAAATAGCTGTCTCTTTTTGCCACACTTGCATAATTTCCTAGCCCAAGTTTTAAAAACAAAGCCCATTCTTACAACATTTTATCTTACAATAGAAAAAAGTCAGTTGTAGGAAAGAAACCAAGACGACTAGCAGAATTGTCTAGACAATAATAAAAAGGGGTGGGGGCAGATGAATGGGGTAGAGAAGGAGGAATGAGAAATGATGCAAAAACAAATCAGAAGAGGAGATAGAACCTCTTGTTTTACACAGGCTTTTTGGGAAAGTTAGAGGTTTGCTTTAAGATTGCCTCTTTCAGCACTGATATTTTATTTCTGTCTAACTTCCTCCTCAAATAGGTTAATTACAGAGGCAATTAGTCTAGCTACACACAGGATGTCACTATTCCCTTACATAAATAGAACTAGAACACATGTTTCAGGCAGAGAAAAATAGTGGTGAAGACCAAATTTCAAAATGCTAAGGAATTCTGTGCTGTGAGATGTGATTTTGCCAAGTTTGAGTTAAATTTCATTGTTGTAGTCACCCTTTTTGCCTGAATGGGACTTATGATTTACTCTCATTAGGAAAGTTCTTTATGTGAACTGGCATGGCCTGCTCCGAGATAATAAAAATCCCAAAGAAGAGGGATTGTGGCCACTGGGTAACTGAACAGGAGTCAGCAGGGGCTCATTAGCAAGGCAAATTGATAGGAAAAGGGGAGCTGGAACTGAAAAAGCTAAAGCTATTATTAGTTTAAACAAATGTTCTGAACTAGCCACCTCCTAGGTTTTTTGGGTGAGTACTTTATTTTACATATTCAGAGTTTGGAAATTAGTGACTAGAGTCATTCTGAGACAAGTGGTTCATCACACAAGAGGGCTCTTAAGAAAGCTTTCCTAAAAATTGCACCTAGGCATCTCGGGTAGCATGGCCCAATCTTGGCTACACACATGGAATTCATCGACAAATTTACTAGATCACTAATACCGACATCCAGTTTAGCCTTGAAATCCCTAACCAATTGTTGTTTGTGCATTTAAAAAAATCAAAATGATTGAGTGCTCTTCCGAAGAATACATTCCATAGCTTGTACTAAATACATATTCATAGAGGGTACCGTGTCCTTCCTGTTAGTCGCTACCGAGGATGACAAACATGAAAGATGCTGATGGTACACCAAGCACCTATGGCTCATTAGCTCACCTGTTTACTGTGGTTATGGTGAAAGCAAGAACTCAGGTCAGAGCCTGACATTAACCAACACAGCCTCTTTCCCTTCTATAGCCGTAGACAATTCTACTCCAGGTTGGCTAGCTGTCTCAAAAACGCTCACCCTTGGACACAATAGAGCCCAAGAAAAAGATGGACAGGTACCGTAAGGAAATTAAGCCTAATTTTAATTCCTGGTAAGTGATATAGTCCCGCTCCCCCTGAATCCCTTTCAAATATGAAGCACTGAATATTCGCTACAAACCAACCCAGTAAAGCTTGTATTTTAGCCCGAGGGTCAGCCACTCTCCCTGGCTCCACCTTACACTAGCCTTTGTGGCACAACCACTGATTAAATTTCTCTGTTAATTCTCTGAGCTGCAAGATGAATATAACAATACCTCCTGCATGGGGAAATCCAAGAGGCTAGGATTATATATTATATGCAAAGTCCAAAAACAATACCTGGCACAAAGAGGACTACAGGTGCTTAAGAACTATCCAGTGAACAGTGTGTACATCTGTATTTACACATGTACAAGTATAGCCACAAGGGTACTTTGCAAAATTTGCAGAAAAATGGAATTACATTTATTTCATACAAAATATTTGTAGATCCATAATACAAATGGTCTTTACAAAGTTCATGGAAAATAAGTGCTGTGAAGAAACTATGCATAGAAATCTTTGCATGTAGCCACCAATAAGAGTAAGCATTTTTGTCACCAGCACTTAATTAAAATCCCACAGGATAACTGAACTGAGATTTGAAATGCCTTCTATGACTACCTGTTTTCCCATTGTCTGGTCTGCTATAGTAATCTGCGATTTCAATCCAGGCTTACCTGAATGCATAGCAGCAAAAATACAGAAATGAGCTTTCTTCTTCTAACCCACAGGTCCAAAGCTACTGTAGATGATGCGGAGATGGGAAGAAAAGGGAGAAATCTCCCTTCCACAATGTGAATAAACTTCTTAAAACTTTGCTGCCGGCATTGTTGCTTCCACTTGCTCTCTCTGCCCCGCTCCCTCTAGGGAGAGTGCTAGTGGGTGGGTATATCAACTATGCAGCTAAGTCAGCTAGGCAAATAGGTTGTTTTGACTCAAGTGCCTACAAATAGAGAGACACATGCATATGTATATTCTTCCCCACGCATATAGCACCGTAACTCCAGAAAGCATGGCAATTAAAAGAAAATGACAGAAGTTACAAAGCAGCCCATTGGGATATTTCTTTTAAAGCAAGGGCCAAATAAATCCTGCTTGTTATTACAAGTCTCTCACATACATACACACTCACATACACATAATACACATACACAAAATGGTTTCAGTCCCACAATCTTTTCACTTGGGGATTTCCTGCTGAGAATCAGTTCTTTGGTGGCTAGGAACCTCTAGGTTTTAGAATTACTGATTTTGTCTTTTTCAGCCACCACAGCAGCTGATTCAGATAGAACTTGTGAGTAACCGGGTCCACTGATAGCGATACAGGAGCTGATACTTACAAGAGTACAGGGCCAGGGAATGAATTTAAACACTTACTGTATAAAATAGACTGCAAAATCCCTAATCCAAAGAGACATCCTAAACACATTAGAATTCATCACAGCCCTATTCTTCTCGACATAAATTAGGGTATATACTACAGTTCAGATCAGTTGTAAAGTTCTGACTGTGTGATCAGGTAAAGAGTTCACAGCACAGTTAGCAAGAAATTAGTAAGAACTTAGATATGCAGTTGCATATTCATTACAAGGAAAATTGTAATGTTAGTATTGGTGTTAGTATTTCCCCCTCTAACTCAATGTGTTAGATGAGTATTTAACAAAGCTGGTATTTAACAGTGGCCAGAATAGAAAATGACCCATTACTCTAAGATTTTTTTGCTTTAAATTTCTTTAGGCTCTCAGAAGGAACACCATGGTGAGGTTAAGATATCAAGGTTAAAAAGTGAGCACTAGTAATATAACAGCATTGTACATTAAAAAAAATACATTGATCCGCAAACAGCATCAAGGAATTTGCTGAACTCCTGTCTTGCAGTGTTTCAGGTACAAAAATGTGAGGAAAAAAATTACTTCCGTTTCACACTAAATGAATCAGGTACTTATTGACATTAAAATAATTTATAATTACAGAAATGTTATCACTTTTACCTTTATGTAATGTTGTTTAAACTTTGCAGTCTTAGGCACAATTTTCCGATCAGATACTGTACACACTCATTGACATTTTTGAAGGAAAACATACAGGAAAAAATGTATTAACCTCAATTCACTCTAGGTGAACAACACAGCCATATGTAGAGGCAGGTGTGGAATGTTCAGTGACAGTATTTCAGTAATCTGGTTTTATCACTGATCCTCTGCTGTTCACACCACTCTCCCCATCCTGCCTTCCCATCTGAATTTTGACTAGACCAGACCAAGAAGAGAAACTCACAGCCATCTTTTGCTACAAGTGGTTTACCCTTCTACCTTCTCCTCTTTCTGCCATCACCCCTGGAACACAGCCAGAAGCCACACTGGAGAGGTGCCAGCATGTCCTGTTCTGCAGTTTGAGTGCCTCTGTGTATAACTCAGGCTTACCTAAGTCACCATTTACAATATTGAGGAGGGTGAACAGGTTGGAATAGTCAGCACTTGCAAGTCAACTGGTTACACGATACAGAATATATGGCCAACCGTAGAATTTATAGCAATAACATTTACGTATCAGGTTACTCCTAGAACAATCCAATTTATAAAGTGCCTATTGTGTATACATAAGAAATATTCATAAATCTTTTACATTAAACAGTGTCAACTGGCAAAACACGACTTTCTCCCTAAATTCCACACACTGAGATTAATGAGGTTTTTAAAGGGAAGCACACAGGGAAAAAATATCCACTCAGATTCATCCTAGGTAACAACACAGCCATATATAGGAGCAGGTGTCCGTAGTATGATTTAGAATACCTATGCAACATCTCTGGAAAATATTAACCTTCTCTGAAGTCGAGAGATGTTCAGAAGGCAAGCCAGGAATGTGGCAAGAACCCAAAATCGTTGCCAACCTCAAGCTTTCCTTTATTTCCTTCTCAGTCAAGAATGGGATTAAAACAAACAAACAGAAAAGCTTTTGGCCCTCTCTGCCCAGTTGTCTGATGTATTTCCATGTACCCGCACTCTTTAAAAAGCTGAGGGAGATTATTTACATTCACACTTTGCCTCTCTGACTCCTAGTTTAGAGGAAATCCCAAATGATGACCAGAGCTATCAAGAGTGCTGAAGAGAAACAACTATATTCATTCTCTCTCTCTTTTTCTCTCCCTCTCTCTCTTTCTCTCTCTCTCTCTCTCTCTCTCTCTCACACACACACACACACAAACACTTAGCTCCTGACTTATTCAGAAAGGCAGCTGTCTTTGGAAATGTATGCTGTGGGGCCCTGCATTAAGTTCTTTCCATCTCCCTAAAAAGCTCTTACAATTAATAGTAGGGGATGTTTTGACAATCCATATCTGTACAAGCATTTACGCTTATCTGAAACTCACAGCTGAGTTGGACGTCATGTAGGAAAAAGGTGGTTTGGATTTCTCTTACACAATCTTGTCCTCTACTTTGTCTTCAGAAAGAACTGCAGGAGTGACATTTTCTCCCTGCCGAACCCCCAGGTCTTAAAATTATCTATTCATTTGTTTTGGCCAAAATGGATGAAGAATGTAAAACTTTCGTTATGTATCAGAGTAAACTTCTTTTAAAAACTCTCAATAACTGTCAGTGTCATGGAAGGAAGCACCTCTGTGTGTCAGGTAGCATTAACAAGGAATGTGAACATCAGGTAGAACGCAGAGCAAAACAATTTGTAAGCCTGTTTTCAATGAAAAACCTGCCTGCTGTTTCCTAAGTCACAGATAACTAATACTGTGCAAAGATAGGCTGAAGTCTTGCGGAAAAAAAAAATACCAAACAAAAATCAGACATACAGTGTTCAGAGATCCAGGAACTTCTTTGCTGAAAGCAAAAACTGTTGAAAAAGAAGTTTTTGAGAGGCATTTTGCTTTGTTTCTCAGCAAAGTGTTAAACTGAAAAGACAGATACACCATGATTCACACATCCCCAACAGCTCTAGCATTCACTAGGGAGGAGAAAAATGATACACTTCTTCACCACTAAACACAGTAAATGAAGGAACATCGACAACTCTTCTGAGTTATAAACTGAAGATTTTTGTTAAAAAAAATATATATATTCACAAGGAATTGCATTAAAGTCAGAGAAATTTTGCTTATAAGAGACAAAATGCACATTAGTTGATTTAGCATGCTTATTCTTTTTAAACATCTGATATATACATAAATCCTTTCCCAGTTTCATCGATATGTTGATTAGCCTAAAGATAAAAACATTTCTTGTGCTTAGGCAAGCAACTTAAGATCCCAAACTAACTCATTTCTCTTGTCAGTAACTGTGGAATTTGCATGAAGTAACTTAATCAACCCCATCTTGAGGTCAGCTAGTCTGGTTTATACCTTGTTAGAAAGTTACTTTCTTCCAAACAGTAACCAAAACACAACCAAAACACAACAGTAACCAAAACACAATCACTATGTTGGCATTTTTTAAAAAAGTACTCCTCTAGCTTAGCAAGGTAGCCTGGCAGCTAACGACCTCACCTTGCCCGCACCAGGATAGCCCAAAGCCTTTGGACCCTGCACCCACGTGGGAGACCCAAAGAGGTTGCAGGCTCCTGGCTTTGGGTCAGCTCAGTTCAGGTTGTTGCAGCTACCTGGGGAGTGAACCAGTGGACAGAACATCTTTCTCTGTTTCTCCTCCTCTCTGTATATCTGACTTTCCAATACAAATAAAATTAATACATTTTTTTAAAAAGTACTTCTCGGGCCTGGTGCTGTGGCCTAGTGGCTAAAAGTCCTCCCCATGAACGCGCCGGGATCCCAAATGGGTGCCGGTTCTAATTCCGGCACCTCCACTTCCCATCCAGCTCCCTGCTTGTGGCCTGGGAAAGCAGTCGAGGACAGCCCAAAGCTTTGGGACCCTGCACCTGTGTGGGAGACCCAGAAGAAGTTCCTGGCTCCTGGCTCCAGATGGGCTCAGCACCAGCCGTTGCAGCTCACTTGGGGAGTGAATCATCGGACAGAAGATCTTCCTCTCTCTCTCTCCTCCTCTCTGTATGTCTGACTTTGTAATAAAAATAAAATAAGTCTTAAAAAAAAAGTACTTTTGGGCTTGGCAGCGTGGACTAGTGGCTAAAATCCTCGCCTTGATCCCATATGGCTGCTGGTTCTAATTCCGGCAGCTCCACTTCCTCTCTATCTCTCCTCCTCTCAGTATATCTGACTTTGTAATAAAAAAAATAAAAAATAAAATAAATCTTTAAAAACAAAAGTACTTCTCATAGTTCTCTATGACTTAACTTAATCCTTCCTCCTAATTTTCTGTTAAAAGTATTAAGTGATTTCACCAACATATTCCAAAATAAAAGATGGCCACAAACAAACAAAAAGTTGAGTTCCTTTAATCTAAAAAATACCTTCATTTAACACTACCTTCACGGGCCAGCGATGCAATGGCTCATCAGGCTGATCCTCCCCCTGTGAGCCCTGACATCCTGTATGGGTGCTGCTTCGTGTCCAACTGCTCCACTTATGATCCAAACCCCTGCTTATGGTCTGGGAAAGCAGTGGGGAATGTCACAAGTCCTTTGACCTATCCACCACCATGGGAGACCCAGAAATACTGTGCTGGCTCCTGGCTGCAGATCAGTTCAGCACTGGCCACTGCGACCATCTGGGGAGTGAACAAGCAAATGGAAACGTCTCTATCTCTCATTCTTTCTCTGTAAAAATCTACTTTCCAGATAAAAGAGAAATTTTTCAAAACAAACTCCTACTTCATAAACTTGATTAATCCCAATAAATAGACGTAAATCAAGGAATTTAAGCTGCATCTAAACACAGGCTACCACAGCAGTAACAGTTGAATTCTAATTTGGGTTGTATGACATTTTTATACTGAGTAAAAGATTTTTGCCTCTTCTTCCGAAACAGAATAGTGAGAAATACAAACCACTGGCTGAAGCACTTATTTCTATTGTAGCCAACCAGAGCATCTAACTTATTTTTATTCTTAACTTGATATTATCACTTGTTATGAGTTACATACATTTTTTCCTTATTCTAGAAACAATCTCAGTAACAACTTATCACCAAGGGTGGATATGGATGTAAGAGGTTCCTTTTGTTTGTTCCTGAAAGCATTGATTCGATGTCAATCAAATGTTGAGTTTCTTAACTCAGACCCAAGGAATCCTGGGAAATCTGTCAGCTTCTAGAATTACATGCACAACTTCTTGCATGTAGTCATCCCTTAGTATCAGGGAAGGAGTAGATTAGGAACACTTTACAGATACCAAAAGGCACATGCTTACATGCATATGAAATGGCATAGGGGGTGCTTGTAACCTACACACACCCTTCCACACACTCTAATTCTGCTCAAGGTAGCTCAGAATATGTGACTCAGTGTCTACGAATCACTCAACTCTGGTACCTTTGGAATATTCAAGTAGGTGGCAAGTTCATATTTTATTTTTGAACTATGTGGGCTTCTTCTATAAAATCCTAGTATTTGGAAATATATCTATTTATTTGCTTGAAAGGCAGAGACAGACACTGAGAGAACTCCAATCCATTGGTTCACTTATCAAATATCAGAAAGGGCTCAGGTAGGACACGAAAGCAGGAAGCAGGGACGCTTAAGTCTGCCACCTGAGTGGCATGGATGCAACTACTTGAGCCCCTGCCACTGCCTCCTGGGGTGTGCCCCAGCAGGAACCTGCAGTCAGGAGCTGGAGTTCGGTGCTGACCCCGGGCACTCCAACATGAGGCTCGGGCTTCCTAACCATCATCTGTACTCCTTGGCCATATTCTGTCCCTCAAATATTTTTGGCTGAATCTGCAGAGGAAAAATCCACTTATGTAGAGAGGATGAATTGTATATACTCACTGCGATTTCTCTGACTGCAAGCCATTCTATTCACTGTGTAGCTCGGACCTACGTAGCCCCTGTCGGTGCCCCACATGGACACTTCCACTTAGAATGCAACCCCAATGTCTCATCAGTGCGAAACATGTGAGTTGTTAGTCCCAATGTCTTGTCAATGGGAAACATGATTGAGTTGTTAGTCCTTGTGCTCCAAGACAGGCCCAGGCATTCACTGAGAGTGAGTCAGCTCAGATAACCAGGCTTAGAGAAACAACTTCATTTGAAATCTGAGAGGATTTTATATTTGAAACAATGTTACTGCTTCCATCTTGCTAATAGTAGATGCAAAGACTGAACCTTCATTAATGCAAGCCAGGGCATAAAAATCAAGTCCTGTTTACATTATTACAATGGGAAACTAGGCTGTGCCTGTACGTTCCACTTAATTTCCACTGTGAGCACACGTATGCATTCAGTCATGTTACTGATCGACTCTTCAGCTTAAATGGCCCTTTCTCTGATCTTTCTGATCTTGTATCAATCCCTGCTGTCTGCACTCTTGCCTTCTGTCCATCCTATCTTTCATGTCATCACATAGTACCAGAATCATTCCCATATGATATTTCTTAATTTGGTACAGAGCAATACTGTCAATTCTCCAATAACCTCAGTCAATGCTTATACCATGCAATCATTTTCTATTTGAGAGAAATTGACACACAGAGGATGATAAAGGGAAGGAGAGAAAGAAGAGCAAAGAGGGGAAAGAAACACAGGCTGATAAAACTGAAGCATCAGAAAGAGCTGTGTTGTAAGTATCATTAATCAAACAAATTGAAATTTGGTTTAGACACATATAAGAAAATGTATTTGTGCAAATAAATACTTTCATCATAGATGAAAGGAACACTATTTTCAAGAATTCTGTTCTCCATTCCATCCTGACTTAACCGACACAATTATGGGCCCCTAAAAGTTAACTACTGGGGTTTAGAATACCTGCCACATTCTCTGAACTGGCTCTATAAATGCCAAGAGTATTTCAGATTAATTGAATAGATTAATAAACACCTTTGATATCTCCATCATTAAGGCTGATTTATGATTCACTGCCAGCAGTAATTCAAAGAAACGCCATGCTATTCAAAAAATATTGCATGTTGTTCTCACCACTTTGCCAATATTATGACACTATGTAAATACAACAATATCTATATTCTTCTGTAGCACTATTCACAAAAAACAGCAGATATTAAGCCACTATAAGTTTACATGGGAAATCAACAAGGGAACCACTCACATTTATAACTCTGATGAATGACCTTTCATTTGTAAATTTATAGTGTATCCATAATTCCTTAAGGGACCCAGGAAGTTCATTCAAAAAATTGCCTCAATATTTGTCTAGGCAAAGATGATGAATGCAGTTTATGTAATTAAATGTTTTTAAAAATTAAAATCATATAGCCAAGACAGGAGACACATTATTTCCTGCTTTGTTCACATGTTAAAATGACTGGAATTGCACTCTCAGCAGTTACAATGTTTGATCTACAAAGTTTATCAACACACCTATTAAACATGTCCAGGGAAGCCGTCATTACAAATGGACCTCAATTTGACTTACAATTCCCCTATTTTAAACTATAAAATACATAACACATCACTGGAATGTAACATTTCTGATTTATATTACTCCATTTACTGTATTTACTTCTGCAGAACTATTCTTTGCATACTACATGGTTTGCTGTCAAAGTACAATCCATAATTTTCATCATGAATCAAATACAGTGTGTGTGTGTGTGCTCGTGTGCATGCGTGTACAAACCAAAAATCAACATTAGCCTAGGAAAGGAGGTCTGTGTTATCCAAATAGAGATCCCACTCAAATGAAGAAACTGATGAAGCAGAAGGGTAAGGAGAATAACTACCACAGAATTAACCAATCAAAAACAGACTACTGTTACATGTGTGGAGCAGAAATACACACTGTTATGGAGTGTGGTGAGTTTAGTGTCACTGCAATTCTCCTTTATCCTTCTAATACTCACAAACATAGGAAATACACCCAAGTCTTGGGGGTGGATTTTTTTATCTATGTAGCTTTAAAAAAAAATCTATTATCTTACTTGAGGTTTTACCAAGAATTTGCAACTAAGAGTTTAACCATTTGACCTGATTATATAACAATCTCCAAGTTACTAAATCTCTTTAGCAATTTTATAGTTCATTCAGTCCAAAAAACAAACAAAAAAGGCCAAAAGCCTACCAAATCTGTGTGCATATTTCTCAGATATATTCTTCTTAACACATTCTTAGAAATAAGAGAAGCGTTTTACACACCCCAGTGGACTGCTAACTTCTTGCAGGCAGGATCAAAGTTTTCATCATCTTTGGACCACCAACAGCCAGTGCAGCACCTGGAATGCAACAGACACCCCATAAACGTGCCTGAATTCAATGAAATGACAGAGGATTACCTAGAACCCATCAGGAAGGCAGGAATTTGATGAAACAAGTTTTCTACATACGCTTCTTCTTCTGTACCCTACACCATTGACATAGCTGCAATCATTTGTAAGAACCTGAATGGCAACTCAATCCAATAACAGCTGCTTGCTCAACCTACATTAAATTATATTTTACAATTGGTTCATTTTTTTGGCTGGAGTCAATAACTGCAATATTGGAGATTGTGTCCTTCGAAGAAATGGTAACAGATATAAGCCCTTGTCTCATCATGGTCTTGAAGTAACTATTTCACTAAATCCAGCTGTAAAATAGATATAACAGTGTTCCTCTGATCACCCCCCCATACTTTCTGAAACAAAGTTTATTGTTAACAAGTGGTAACTATTGTTTGTATCCATTGCCTTTTTCCCTCCAACCCTGTAGAATGGTGAAGAATATTCCTTGTCCAGAGAGAGATGGATATTTAATATCAGCTAAAAGGAGGTACTGTTTTGGAAATCAAAAACGTCCCACATGTATCTTTAACTGAAGGTTTTGACCACTGACAAAATGATATTATTTATGACAGAAGCTCTGGGCATTTCGGTTTAAGTTTTGCTGCTAGATCTGATTAGAGATTAAAGGTATAAATCGAGCAGTAATACCCAGGAGAAAGCGAAAGTTAAAAATCAGCCACGTGGACAGCGTGCAATGCCAAAGTCTCCCGAGAGCCCTCTAGTTGGCGATGTTCCACACATACACACAGAGGACAGAGGGAAACACGAGCAGAGGGACCAGTGGCCTACGGACAAGAGCTCAGTGGGACACTGCTTGGTTTCGGTCTTGTGATATCTTGAGCAGAGAACCCAGCCAGACCATGACCAGGCCATGCTGGACTCCTCACCTAGAGAACTATAAGCCTGGACAGTGCTTTTGGTCACTAAGTTTGTCATTTTCCGCTCTCATGGAATCCAGGATTCTGTCAGTCTTTCATTGTTCGCATCTTCGCTCTGAAACCGAGAGCGTTTGGGCTCTGTTTCACTAATCACATGGATCACGGATGATCATGCCTAATAAAGCCAAGTGGTATACACAGAACAAAGTACTGAGTTGCATCTACTGCCTCATCAGTAGATCATTTGGAAAACTATCTTCTAGCCAACACTGACAAGGCAATGTTAAACATACAATGAACTGCTTTCAGCTATTCCTGTTTCTTAAAAAGGTCAAAGTAAACAATGATTGCTCCTTTTTGAGGAAACTCAGGCAGCTGCCATACATCCTGAGAACACACGATTTTATGTATCTGGTGTGAGGTAAGGAATCAGTTAAAGGAAAAAAATACCAGGAGTTTAAATATGTTACTACAATTGTTCATTATCTCATTCCCTTTTTATTCATTTACCACACTATTACCATATTATTTTTATAAGAAGTAAATCTTATGTTCTTGCTCAAAAATGACCAATTTCCATAACCTGTAACATCAAGTCATCCACATACTGTTTCTAAGTATATGCAACATGCCAATAGGAAAACAATGATGAAAAAATGTAAAGCCAGGCTCTTGACTGGACTTTACTCCTTCAAAAACGTATTTGCTGGGACTGGCACTGTGGGTAACGCTACCACCTGCAAAGCAAACATTCCAACTGGGTAACCAGTTCAAGTCCAGCCGCTCCACTTTCCATCGTGCTGCCCACTCACAGCCTGGAGAAGGCAGCACAAGACAGCTTGTGTTTGAGCCGTTGCCACCCACATGGGAGGCCTGAATGAATTTCTTGGCTTCAGCTTAGCCCAGCTCTCGTGGTTGTGGCCATCTAGAGAATGAACCATGATAGAAAACTTCAATCTATCTTTCTCACTGTAACTTTTTCAAATGAGTCGATAATTCATTATATGTATTCTCTCTCACACATACACACATACTAACTTCTTGTTCAGCATGAAGAACACAATTCACTTTCAAGGCTTGTATTTCTCTAGGAAGCACCCCCTTTTTAACTTCCAAGAAAATTAGGTACCCTTCTTTATGTTCCCACATGAATCTGTACTTGATCATATCATAAGTGATCAGACTGTATTAAAATTATGTGGGACTGGAGTATTTTAGACTAATTGCATAGACTAATAAACACCTTTGATATCTCCATTAAAGCTGATTTATGACTCACTGCCAATAGCCTAGTGGCTAGAGTCTTCACCGTGCATGCACTGGGATCCCATATGGGCGCCCTTTAGTGTCCGGCAGCCCCACTTCACATCCAGCTCCTTGCTTGTGGCATGGGAAAGCAGTAGAAGATGGCCCAAAGCCTTGGGACCCTGCACCTGCATGGGAGACCAGGAAGAAGCAAATGGTTCCTGGCTTCCAATTGGCTCAGCTCTGGCCATTGTGGCCACTTGAGGAGTGAACTAGCAGATAGATCTCTCTCTCTCTGTACTTCCTTCTCTGTAATTGACTTTCCAATAAAAATATATCTTAAAAACATTATGTGAGACTGTATGTATAGTCCATGAGATTAGACAAAATTCATAAAGGATGCATAAGGCTAAATCCAATAGTCAATAAGTGATAATGTCTTGTCTTCACACAACAAATTATGCCTGGACTTAATCCCTGCTGTGGGAAAGCACCAGATGTACCCCGATTTGTCATGGGGTTATCATTTTCCCACTTTTATGGTGCTAAAGCATAGCAATATAAGTACTTGGTTCTTCACTTTGATACATAAAACACTGCATGGTCTTCTCAACACTTGATTATAAAATAGACTTAATATTCTATCAAGGGTAGGGAAGACGCAGTCAACAGGCCCACTGGGGTGCATGAATCATCTGGCTTGACCCTGTCAAGGCAACTAAAGGTGGGACCTGAAATTCAATAAATCTACACCAGGTTATATTTTAAGTTAATATTTCTGTATGGCCTGTGAATGTTGGCAGAAAAAGCGTTTCCTAACCCTGTTATCATGCTAACTAGGTGGGCTATTGTTCTGAATATGTTTAAGATGAGCAAGGCTTGAATAGGCTAGGTATATTGAATGCCTTTTCAACTGTGATGCCCAATTTACAGTGTGCTTATTGGGACATAACCCAGTTAAGTTGCAGAGCACTTATCTTGTGCAGGTTATATTCATAGCCATAGAAGAATATTCTGAGCTTGGAGTAGGAACCAGCCTGGGAGGGTAGGAAATAGAGTCTATGAAACACTGTGGCGAGGCCCACAGTAACGTTACTTCCCGTCTTCTAGATGCCCTGCTTGGTGGTCAGGCCCAGAGCAGACAAATTACCTCCCAAAGGCAGTCTAGGAAGCAGCCACTGGAGAATTCTCACAAGGACCTCAGGAATCCAGTAGCTCTTCTGCTTCAAACACCCTTTTTTCACCCAAATGCTTAGAATAATACTTAGTACAGCTTTCTACACTTCAGGCATTGAGAAGAAGTACATTGCAATACTGTGGTTCCAAATAAAGTAAGATGTATATGAATTTGTACATATCAAAGCCAACCCAAAGTCACAGTGAGAACAATAATGTGTTCTCTTCTGTGACTATGCTTTGATTCACTAACAGAAACCCCCAAGGTCTCAAACAAAAAATGAACGTAAAATGTTATACTGATTATTTAATACTTTGTCTATTATAGAACACTCCTATCACTTCCTTACACACATGTAGATAACCCTAATTATGTAGAATATGAAACAAGTTACTCCTAAAACACAAAAGGAATGAAATATTAGTCATTGTGTAGTTTCCTAGACTGAAAGTTTGAGATTTCTCTCTGAACATAACTGTATTAAAGTGTGCAATTATTGGTGCTGAAAACTTAGTATTTTATATCAAATTGATGAATTTCAAGATATTTTTCCTCTTCCTTAAACATACGCAGACTACAACAAGCAAATAGATTGACCTACAGACTGTATTAATACAACAAATGTTTTTAAATGTTTATTTTTGATTGACAAATCATGCTATATTTCTATAGCACCAAGTGATATTTTGATTATGTATATAGATTATCAAGCCATGACTAATTGAATACTGAATTATTTGCTTCTTTACAATCAGAGCAGTTGCCACCTCTAACAGTTATGTCACCTGCTGAAATATTTTCACTCACTGTGCATTTTTGCATTTGCTCTTCCTTTCCCTTTACCACTGAAAATACCATATTTTCTTATGCAACATATAAAAGCAACCAAGTGCATCAATTTCCCGTGAGTCATTCATAGACATGACCACTGGCCTTCCCTGTCAAACTGAAGCACATTTCCCAATGTCCTTTTGTGAAGTCAGCCAAGAAGACCCATACTCTCAAATCTGTTAACTGCAATAAATCTGAGGTACTCGGGAAATTTGCCTAATTTCAACCCTTAAATTTGTGTTCTAGTTCCTTTCAGAAACCCCAAGAACTTTTACAGTTTCAACCGAACCCAGAAGCAGTGCATACTGCCAACTTCAGTAAGTGCTATGCAGTTCATCTCTGTGTTTCAGCTGAGCCTTCCTGGACAAGTCACTTGATTCTTCAGGGTGTTTTATGCAGCTCTTCAATGGGATGGCCTAGCACAGTGTCCAGGTTCAATTCTATCCCCCACATGCACACAGCAGTTTCGTACCTGAAGTCTTGTGTTCATGGTACTAAGAGAGGAGAAAAATTCACTTATAGATTTTAGAAGCTTGGTCTTTGGGGAGTGATTAAATTGAACTGGGATGTAATGGCAGAACCCATGATTGAATTCTGGAAGCTTTAGAAGATAGAGAATATGAATGAGTATCGCTATCAAAGACAGACAGACAGACACACACACACACACACACACACACACACACACACACACACTCTCCCAGGATCTTGCATGCATCTCCTACTCTGCCAGCAAAAAGGCCATCAGGAGAGCAGGCCTCCATTCCTCATACCTCTAGAGCCATAAACCAAAATAAACTTTACGAAGTTAATCCACCACCAGTACCTCTTTATAGAAAGAAGAGCTGACTAAAGTACAATAGGTTAATATTTCAAATTCCTGAGCACAGGCACAAAACAGATTAAGTTGATTTGCCCAAAATAAATTGGTAGCATCAGAGATTAGAGAGAGATACTAAATGAGATTTCAGTGACCAGTCATAATCACAACAGCCAGCATTACTATTTAGAGGAGTTGCTACGAGTAGGCATCATGCTAAGTGCATTCTGTATTTGATCTGGTTTAATTCTCACAACAATCCTACAGTAGAGGTGCTATTTTTTAGCCCATTTTACCGATTAGAAGTGTGTCAAAGTAACAGCTAAAAATTTTCTTCGCTGGCTGCGGTCCCTCAACTAAATTATATTCAAACATTCAGCTTAAAACAGTGAAAATTGCATAGAAAATAAATTTTAGACTGAATATGTTAGAAATATTAAAGAATCACCATTTCTCAAAATTAAATTGAAAACCAGAAAAAAGTTACTTATCAAGACGTGTATTTACACAAGTCAGTGAAGAATGAGTGTAAGCCAAGTTCACTGGAAGAGTGTAATCACGCACTCCTTCCTGTCTCTCGGGGAGGAACTCTGGTTTCCTGAGAATGGCACCAGGCTGTGTCTGGAACCCGACTCTCCTTTCACCACTGTCCTACTCTCAGAGACAGCAGGTCAGTGCAGGAGGTAACAGTGGACTACTGGGTTTGAATTCATGCTCACATTTGGCAGAGCTTTGAGATCTTACACCTCAGTTTCCACATCTGTCAAATACGAGAAATAATAGTACCTACTGCATATCATTGTGAGAATTAAAGTATTTTAACACTCAAACACTTAGGACCATTCCTAGTTCCCAGTAAGCATCTAATGAGTGTTGGTCTTTATTACTGGTATAATAGCAACAGAACATTTGTGAAACAAGGAGGTCAAAAGCTCAATAGCCACTCAGATGCTTGGTGAAGAGATTATAAAAGGCTTGTTTATAGTGTTTGTGATAATGTGACTTCCATCTAAAATGTCCACTTCTTAGGATCCTCAACATAGTATACACACCACACCATTAAATGAATTTGGGGCAGAACTGGAGATACAGCAAAGTAATTGTTTCAGTAGGCAGGCTTGACACAGAAGTTATGAAGTCCCAACTTGACCATCATATGCGGGTTCTGAAAAGCCAAATCAGAACTGGGTTTCACTTTCCTTCTTGAAACTTTCCTATCTGTGGATACTTCTTGAGGTTTCACAGATTTTATTAATGACTGACATCAAAAAAGGAGATTTTATAAATTGTACAACTTCAGCCAAGTGAACAATACATAATCTTTAATTCCCTAAATCTCTTGTTTTCCATCAGATATCTCACCATTTCCAACTACTACAAGATTAGAGAAAAATATACATAATTTGCAATTCAAACAATCTTTAATCTTAAAAGGATTTACATGGGTGTAAGAAATAGAGAACAAGTCCCCCAGCTCTGTCCTTGAGCTCAGCCTTCGCTGAAGGGATCTTAACTCATCATGGAGGAGTGTTGTATAGCTTTAAAATGACTTCATTCCCATATTTACATATTTTTAATAGGGCTATGATGAATCTTCTTCCGCTTGACTCCTATTTTGAGCTGTGATATTTTAATCTCCATTCTTACTGCAACTTAGCAGATGAATGTGCAGTGTGACAGAGCTCAGAGGAAATAGTATAAATAAAGCAAAGTGGAGCTATGACATCTCACATTTTATAGCTTTTTTATTGTAGCCGAAGCATAAACAGAGCACAGCTGTGTTATACTTACCGCTGTGAGCACTCCCTCCATCCTCACCCCCTGTTGCTTTTAAAAAGACAGCACTCTTCCTCAGAGCGCTGGGGCTGTGGGGAATGTGTCCCCACCAGGCCCCGCTCTGCCCAGAAACTCTACAACTTACTACAGCTCACCTCTCACAGATGTTGCCCTGCTAGGTTTCACATCATTCAACTGACAGCAAACCAGTATGTTAACCTCAGCTCCCATGGTAGTATAGAAAACCATAAACAGTTGCTATTTATGGGAATGTGGCTCTCTTATCAAAATCACATCTTTTGTTGCCTCTTAAAATACCATGATCCAAAAGGGTACAAAAGCTCTCCTAACAGAAGACTGGGAATTTGTTAGAATTATTCTAAGTAATGAACTCTCAATGAGACCCTGTTTTTTATAAAGCACTTGAACTCCTCACTTTCAGCCTAAGTCTCAGTCATGTATGAGTAACATCAAAAAATGCCAATAGAGCCAAATGGAATATGAGTTGAATGGTGGTGTTGGATGGTTGAGCGTGCAAAAGAATTCTACAAGCAACATACAACTGTCAGGTTTCACAGTTGCTTAGAGTGGTTACGTGTCACACTAAGTCTGCAGACGACATGGAACCAGTCATACCTAGTGATCTCTACACCTTATTGGTCCAGAGCAAGCACCTGGTCTAGGCTGGGCCAATCAACATCCTTCCCAGAGATTTTTTTAGTTACACAGAATGGAGAAAGCAATGAGACACAAAACTCCCAGGCTGCCATCAATGGGGACATTTCCTCCCACATGGGGAAAATCTCATTTGTGGCAACCAAGAAAACAGCTAATACTCAAAATGCCGTGGTGACAAGACAAAGGATCAGGCCCTGACAGAGCCCATATATCTGGCCTCTACCCCCTTATCCCTTATTTGGCTTCCTTGTACTCCTTTATCCAAATAATTCCAACTTTTTTTGTTATGCTACCTTAAGTTGGGTTTTACTGTTAACCAAAAACCAAACAAAATAAAAACCAAAAAAGTCCTAGTTATTACACTCTCCAGAAGGAGAGTGTAATAAAAGTAAAAAAACAATTGAGTCAGGCCTTAGTCGTCCTTTTACGAAATACCACACTATTTCTGGGAAACAGGGTAAACCCTTTGGGTATGTAGAGGAATGTGTAATGAAGATTCAAAAGACATATGCATCCAAGTGAAAAGAGTACAGGGGCCCAGTAGCCTATACACCAGTGAAGTAAAATGAAATTTAGAAAGATTGATTTGCATCATCATTAACATGCAAGGAGAAAAGCCCAAGAACACAATGACTGCAAGAACCACCTCCATTGACACATGTGATTGTTTCGAAACAACAGGCCCAACTGGGCTAACAGAGGGGCAAAGTTGGTATCCCAAGCTTCTCAGCTATGTATCCGCCCAAACTGGCTCTTCTGCCAAGCTCATTGTTTACCAAGCTGCCAGGCCAGCCCAGGGATCTGATTAGCAATTTGCACTTTTGTGAGAGGATTAACAGAATTCCTTTGTTTTGATGTCGGATTATCAAACTGCATCTTTAAAGAGGTGTGACCTCATCCAGATTCATAAGCCTGCTCCCTTGAGAGTGACTTGAATCTTACTCTACTTGCGCAACATATAATTTCATAAAGGAGTTACTGTCAAAACATGGTACTCAATTCTTGATGTGTGTGAAGAAGCACATTTGTAATGTAAATAACCTCAGAAGTTTTGTGATATTTTAAAATAACCCATCTGGTGGGAAAACAAGGATTTTTCAACCCATTTGGTTCCAGCACTAGTAAATTAGTGTGCATCTAAGCTCATAGGGCCCACAGATAAACTCCACCCCCAGAGGCCTGTGTTGCCTTTTTTATTTTTCCAGGACAAGGACTTTTAGCTGTGCCAACCTTTGATACATTTTTAAAAGAAAGGTAAGAGTACATAAGCGAGTAAACCAAGGAAAAACAAAGAACTGGATGGCTAAGGTTAAGATGATGATGATGATACTAGATCTCTTATAGCATGGTTTATCAGTCTTGCTTCATCTAAATGACAAAACCAATGCGGAAAATACAACTGGGTCTTTATTTGTACATTGATTCAGTTACATGCAACAGCTTACAAGAGGAATCCCTGACTTTTCCAGCAAAACATGAAATACAACTTTCTGAGGTGGACATCTCAAGGGCAGTATGCAACCGGAAATGAAGTCTACACAATTTGCCACAGTGTGACGTCCACTTGAGGAACCACCCCAAGTGCGAAGCACAATGCAAGTGGCTTGCACCTTCAGGGAGGGCATCTTGGGAGAAACAGAAATGCCCAATCATCTGTAAACAGCAGAAGGGGCAGTCCAACTCTGGTGCATTCCCACCCGTGGCTTTCCTCCTTGACAAACTAAAACTCCAAAGAACCAACCAACTAACAAACCCACAAGACCCTGTGCTGCATAAAAGGGAAACAAGCATAGGAAATGCTTTTAATAGTAACAGATTGGCACCACAATCTCGATAGTTACACAGAGAGGCACAGAGAAAAAAGGTGTCAGTGTGCCTGTATGGCTGAAACTGCAGTGCACACACATTCACCTCACTTCAATAGCTGTTAATGCGTGATGGTGAGGACTAATCAGGTCATAGGAAACACCACTTTCTAAATATCAAGTCAGATATATTCCTTTATGGCAAGCGGATGGGAAAAAGTTATGCTTTTTCCAGAGGAGAAAAAAAATCTTAATCAGGCCTAACAATTTCTTCGTAAATATTCCTCTTTTGTGTTTGTCAATACCCCTGTACATGGATTATTTGCTGTGGTCTGTCTTGCTAACTAAATTAAGAGTGTCTTTTAATATAAAGGGAGAACATGGTTCATAAGGGTCTCACACAGGGATGAGAACATAGCCTGGCATTCAACAGAAAGTGGATACTGAAGTTCCAAACACTTGTGATTAATTAATATGATAGTTGTAGCATCACACATAAATAGTTCAGGGAAATATGGATGAATACTAAAAACAGATAATAATTCGACTCAAAAAAATTTGACTTTAACCCTAAGGTTACCTATATGGAATTCAAGAAGGGGTATGGTTTCTGTGGCCCTAGATACACCATCAGTCAAGATCTGCCTCCGATTCCTCATTTAGTCAACCAGTATTTCTTTAACGCCTCCACTTGCCTGGAACTATCCTGGGCTCTAGAAGCAGAGGACAGTATGGATGGTACAGAGGGAATAAGGCGAGTTGGGTGGCAGGTGGAAGATGAAGTAACAGAGGAGAAGAGGTGAGGATTGAATCTGCCCTTTAAGCGTAATAGTGAGGTTTTCCATGTAGTAGGAAGCCACAGCAAGGCCCAGGACAGAAGACATCTGACTCATCTACTTTACACAGCAAAGGCTCACCTGGCTGCCACATGTAAAATGATCCAAGGAGCAAAGTTGGAAGCAGTCCAGTTAAGAATCTACAGTCACAAGAAGAAAGGATGGTGACCTGACCAGACTGGAGATGTTGGAAATGATGAGAAGAGCATAAGCCAAAGAGAATAGTTAGCAAAAAGGTTTTACTTCCATGCAAAAAAAAAAACAGCCTTCAAGCCAGGGAAGCCTGGCTTCAAGCCAGAGTGTACCAGTTTGAGTGAGTCATCAGGAACTCATTCCTGAAGTCAGATTTCCAAGTTCTGACCACTACATGTGATTGTTGTCAAACCAGTCTGTATTTAAAAGATGCATAATGTCTTTGATGACGGTTTTTAAAAATGTACAGAGATCTTTACATGGCCTTTTGTTTATTAATAAAGATAATTCATTCAACTCATCATACACAGGTAAATCTCAGGGAGTTGAATTCATGCTTCCATGCACACAATGAATACCAAAGTCAGAGCCTCGCTTCGGTGGTATGACCTGACACACGGCAGAGCTTAGCTGATCCCAAGGAGGAGGGCACAGCACCATCCCTGGCTACATTCGTCACACTTTCCTAGGAACAGCAAGGAAACTTACTCTTGCTTCTGAGGGTCTGCTCAGATCTCATGCTATGCTTACGTACAATCTTCTAAAGTTTTCTACTAAATTACCTAACTTTCCTTAAGATGATTGCACAGAATTTAATCGAGGACTTCATGCCCAATAAACATATCAACACCATCATTATCACCACTACCAGTCAGCATTGACATCATTAGACTTCTCCCATGTGCTTTACCATTGTTTAACTATTGTGATTGTATTATCTAGGCCATGTATTATATATTGTTTGTATTGAACCATTAAATCATTTAATCACTAACTCAATCATTTATGAAGATTTCTTAAACTAAGACTACCTGCCTCAAGAAGAAGAAATTTGGCAAATAAATTTCTTCTCCTTTACTGTAAAACCAGAAAGCATTACTGAACAATACAACACAACCATAAATATATGGAATTTCAACAGTTGACAAAGCTGTATGTACCCCCTGTGTACTGGTGATTTAACTGAGGAATAGCAGAGCTGAACAATAGATTTGTGTAATGTCATAACCCAGGGAAACGACATCCATAAAATGAACTGATGATCTATTTATTATCTGAGCTGCAAGTTAGTAAAAATTAAAATCATTCTTGCAGAAGTAAAAATTTTGAATAAATTGATAGGGTTAGAGTCTTTAATAGTCAAATTTACTTTTAAAAAATCAAGGAAGAAAATTAGATACTTTCTAGAAAGCCAAGAAATCTTCAGCCAAGTATTTGAGATATATCTGAATGTCCAGAAATAAAAGTTTATTCCACAGTCAACTATTTCTTTCAAATCCTACATCCATTTACATTGGCAAGGCCCATTAGCAATTTCTTTGGATATTGTCCACATTTGCAAATGAGCATCTTCATTTCTGTATTTTGGCACAGGACCATGTAAATGATTATACTGCTATGTATTTAATGTAGTAAGATGAAAACATGGCACAAAGTAGAAGTACTAATTTTAGAAAACCATGGAAATCATCAAAAGTTCTGAAGTCTTCAACCTAAGTATCCTGTAAAACATGGTGTTTGAATGCAGCTTGAATGCAGCCTCTACATTAACCTGGGCCTGATTAACTTTGCACTCCTCTCCGCCCACCTCTGTAGCGCTTGTCTCCGTAAAGGAGCGAGGAGTTTCAGAAAGACCACCTCTCAGCAGACAGTCAGATGCAGGCTCCCTGGGGGGATGCATAACCCCCTATCCCTGTACCTCCAGCAACAGGAGTTGTGTGAAATACAACAAAGAGAGACATACAGCTCTGACAACATTCATGTGTCATGAAGGCTGGCGATGATCTTCTTAGAAAATTATCAGAAAATTCCATCTTTTGGCTGTCATTTTAAACTAGAGTTAATATATATCATCAATTTGCTAAGTGCACCAATTATGTTTCTCCAAATCTTACATCTCTATGACAATCTGAATTTTCCCAGCCCTTCTCTCTCCAGATGGTATCTGGCTAGAGCACAGCAAAACTTACCTACTCAATTAGGACAGACTCAGTTCTCCCTTTGCTTTCTCACTCTCAGCAAACTGCATCTACTTCATTTCCTGCTGGCCTAAGCTGGGGGGGGCGGGGCTTGAACGTCCAAGATCACTGCTGGCCATGAGAAAATGCTATTGGTGCAAGGAAATCCGTGTTTAGAGATAGAAAAACTTTCAGTGGTCATCAGTGCAATCCTTCACTTAAAACTGCAATTCTTTACATAATTCCACTAGCATCATCTCAGGTTCTGTCAAATCTTACTTCCCAAAACACAAATTCACCTCATTTAGAAGCTACACATCCAATTTCCTCTGTAGGCCTCAGTTCTAAAGCAATACTGTGTCTTCCCACTTCGATGTGCTCCATCCTTGTCCAGCACTGTATCCTATGATTTTAATGCCTACAAATCATAGTAAGAAAGCTCCAGGTTTCTATTTGGGCTTTGAGGAAACGGCAATATTATGATACGCACACCTGTAGCACCTTCTGTGTAGATGACTGTCAGTCTGGTGGTATCTCTTCAGATGGGGCACCTCACATAGCCCCCCAACCTCACCCCTGCAGGATCCATAAGAGTAAAATTTTCCAGCTATTGTTAACACAATACAGAGAACTTTACCCATTCTCACTGGGGCATTTTCCTTACAACAATCTCAGTAAGATGTAATTCATATGCGATGCATCCATGTAAAGTACACAATTCCATGACTTTTAATATGCTCACAGTTTTGATCAACCATCACCACAATCAATTCTGGAACATTTTCAGCACCCTAGAAGGAAATTCCACATTCATTGATTACCAGTCACTCCCATTTCTTGCCTACCTCTCATTCTCAGGCAGTCACTAATCTATTTTCTGTTTCTATAGATTCGGCTGTCGAAATGTCCATTTCAAAGAAATGGAACCATACACAATGTATCCTTAGGTGCATGGTTCCTTTCAGTTAGCATTACTTTTTATCATCAAATATTCAATTGCATGGATACAGTTAATTTATCCACTCATCAGTTAATGCATATGTTTTCATTTTTGGCTCTTAGGAATAATTCTCCTAAGACCATTGTGTGGATGCCTCTGTGTGAATGTATGTTTTGCCATAGGTAGTTTCCTGAAAATGCAGTTGATTCATTGCAAGGTAACTAATAAGGCTAAACCTTCTGAGCTGCTTCCATTAAGGTTTTCCCCAACAACTGCCCATTCTCCATATCCAGTGAATACACAGGGGTTCCAGTTTTTCCATATAATCCCTGTTAACATTATGACAATTGCAGTGAATGCAATCTGAGATCTTGCTGTGATTTTTGAGCCCCATGCCCTGTAACTATTTCCCTTGTTAAATTCTCATCTTTTTACTGAAGTCCATCACCTGTTTCTTGCCATATCCAGAGTGATGGAAAGATCAATCCCATTTCATATTTTTGAGGATTGCTTTGGAATCCTTTTCAAATTTCCCTTAGTTCAGGCTCAATAACTCCTCTCCACATGAACTAGAGTTTCTGGATTACTTGTACCCTATTTCACTGTATTTAGACATCAAATTGTCAACATCATTCAGATCATTGTATCCACTAAGAACAAAGGTCAACTGATCAGTACACATTTCACTGTATGATTCTCTCACTAATTATTAGCACAATTTCCTGTTAATGATGCAAATGATGACAACTACTTCTTGTTTTGGCTATTATGTCCAACTGTTGACTTCTATTGAAAATAAACTTCCTAAGCACCAAAGAAAACAGATTAAAATACCAAGTGGCTGATTTTCAAATCTGGGCAAAGCATTGGTTTTCTTGACGTGTTTTCTTTCATCTACGTTTCTAGCAAAAACAATAAAGAGAATAGCCCAATGAACAGAAAGGGTGATATATGCCTAAAGATTTCTTTAACCTGATAGCTATATATTCCTTTAGGTATGTTTCCCCAGCTTGCAGTCCATGTCAACATGAATCCAAATCAATCGATCCCCTTACTAATTCAACATAATTTTGCATCACAAAACCACCTTTTACAAATCATAGTATAATCTGATAGACTTGCCCTCTTAAAAAGGTGTTTCATGTGATTAGAATTGAGAATACATATGGGCTTCCAATGAGTACAGCTTTCTTGCTATGTATTCAAAGTGGTCTAGAAAGAAACAATCCAGGATTTTATTAAATTCATCAAAATGTAATGATTTAAAAAGTACGGTAACATTTTCAGTCTTAACACTTCTCCTCAATCAGTTACTTCAGGTTTAATTAATGAATCTTCCAAGACAATCTATTATCTTTCTCTAGTATGTATGAATTAGGAAAAATATTGTCTTGAAGATTTGAATGCACAATTCTTTGGAATCAACCTTGATTGTTTTCCTTTCATCTCTCCCATTCTAACCATCAGCTAGAGCAGTGTACATTATATATATATATAAAATGAACTACATACCATGTCACTCCAATGTAGTCACTGTAAACGAAACCACTTAGCCTTCAGAAGTCTCTTTACCAACCTGCCTGCCTCCACTCTTGTTGCCACACAGTCCCTTCTCCACATAGCAGCTTAAGTCAATGTGCATCTGAGAATGTCACTCCCACACTGAAAACCAGCCTCCCACCATACTTAAGATCAGAGTTCAAGGACTTTGCCTTTCTCTGCAATTTCATCTCCCTAAGGTTCCCCATACAGGTTTTTTTTTAAACTTTTTTCAATTTTATTTTTGACAATTTTAACTTCGTTGATTAGGGTGAAAAGGGTCAAGGGCTGGAGGACAGTGAGACCACTGTTTCCACATTCTCTTTTTTTCCTTCCTATATCTGGGGAAAGGGGGGTGATGTGGGGAAAAGCCACACCCTGCCTCCCAACCGTCTCAGGGTGCCTGAGCATGCTCCTAGGGTCCTGCTCAAGTGGTTTGGATGGATGGATGGATTTGCATATTACTGCTTTTATCCTTACAATGTAAATGCTTCTAGCACAATGGCATTGTGGGGGAACATGTTACCAGTGCATTTGGGCTTCTTGGGCAATACATACACCTAGTAAGCTCAAGGGTTTTTTGTTTTGTTTTGTTTTGTTTCTTTTTCAATGTTCTGAATAAACTGAATGTGTACCCTCAAGGAACTGATCTAACAAATTGTAGCTTTGGTGGTTATGGAGAAAGATAGCTAGGACAGAGGACAGCTTTGGCACATCTTCCAGCTCCACTGTGTTTGAGGCCACTACATGAAGTCTGTATTCACGAACTGTATCAATCAGCAGACCTACAAGTCCAGCCTGAATTCTCTATTATCAAAGCAGAGCAGCACGGGACAACCTTCGAGCCCAGTGTGGGGCATGCATGTCATTCTTTTCTATCTCAACCACTATTTTCCCAATTAGAATAAATGAATCAAGTAAATTGAGACTAAGGAGAATTAAAGCAAAATGAGACGCTGGCAAAAAGCAAACCCACTGCCTGGGGCAGCCTGGGGCTGATGGATGATGACAGCTAGCAGACAAACCCTGTTCCCCACGCTGAATTCTGTCTACTAAACAAATTAGCAAGCTCATCAATATCTGCACGGCATTTACCTTCTGCAGCAACAGCTGCTCAGAATCACCATGCTGACTTTTTGGGTTGTGGTCTTGCCAATGGGACACAATTACAAACAGACCAGATCAGAGATAATATTAGCAATTTTTTGAGGGCTTAGCAGATAAACAGTTTTAGGGTCACCTCGACTGAATCCACCACCCACCCAACCTCTCCCCAAACTGCTTGATATTTGAATCATGATGTACATCAAGTTGATTCTTAATGTCAGCGATGTGCTGTATGAAACCTACCATAAAACGTTAAGTGGTTAAGCAGAAACTTGTAAAGATACATCATTTTCCAAAAAAAAATGCTTTAAGACATGCTCCTTCTCATGAAAACAAGCATCCAATGTGGAAATTTTATAATATTGAAAAAACTTTATATCCTTAAAAAAATTAGGACACAAAACTATAATCCATTTTAGCATAAGAGAAGCCAACCCCTGACTTCAAACAAGGGGGAAGAAAGTACAACCAATAACAGATCCTTCTCCAAAAAATTAAAATAACAATAGTAAAGCAAAAAAGATTTATATGATTAATTTTACAGGGAATGCTTAATAAGAACCTACATGAATATAAGGCAAGCAGAGTATTCTTTAAACAGCCTTCGGTGGGAAAACACAGAATTATGAGTGCTTTAAGGATACACAATAGTATTCAGAACTAAGACCTGACCATACTGCTAATTAATTAGGGGAAAGGCAACTGAAAGAGAATAGAAAATACTCGGTCAATTGCACAAGTACACTTTCTGACGTTTTTCTCTTCAGAATTCTCAAATTCTCCAAAGTGAAACTTAGCGCAATCATAACAGAAACTCTGCCTCTGTGTCATGCTAGCCTTTCTTCCAAAAAGCCACAGCGACATCCCAAAGAGAAGAAAACTGCCAAAGCCACAGGGATGCCCCAAGCTTCCAAACTTCCAAAGCTACAGGAATATCTCAAGAGAAGAAAACTTGTCCTCATCTGAGAAGGAAAAAAAAAACAATCATGAACCTTACAGTAACTGAATGAAGCCAAGACACAGGACTGAGAAGGACCAGGCACTGACAGCTTCTGCAAACCCTACTGATTTCAGTCATCAGTGCAGAAGCTTCCTCCCAAGCTGCCGTGTGCAGTCTCCTCACCACATCCAGTAGCACTGCTGTTTCCAGATGAGACATGATGACTTCCCAGAACCAGCTAAAGGGCTGGCTGCTAGCAGGGCAGGTGATGGCCATCTTTACCATCTGAAGAGGGTCAGCAGGCAAGTGTGGTTATTGTCACCTCTGATTTAAGCAAGTGAAGACACCAAATTCTATGATCAGTGTGTATACACTGCGTATCCACCAGATTATGCAAACAGCTTTAACACTTTTCAGAGCCCACCACAACTGTAAGGGGTAGTCAGAAAGTTCATACGAGACATGTATTATAAAACAGTTATGTATGGGATTAAAAGTCTTTTCACATCAAAATACGTTTATCTGTTAATTCTCTTTTCTTGTGACCTTTCAAAGCACTTAAAAGAGTTAGTGGTGAGTGAGTGATGAGTATAAGGGTCTCTAATCCTGTGTCCTCTTCATCACGTGTTCCTTAAATAAAAATGAAGATTAAAACTTAGTCCCGAGCCTGGCACAGTAGACTAGCAGCTAAAGTCACCACCATGCCAGCACCGGGATCCCATATGGGTGTTGGTTTTAAACCTGGTGGCCCTGCTTTCCATCCAGCTCCCTGCTTGTAGCCTGGAAAAGCAGTAGAGAATGGTCCAAACCTTTGGGACCCTGCACCTGCATTAGAAATCCGGAGGAAGCTCCTGGCTCCTGGCTTTGGATCAGCTCAGCACTGGCCACTGTGGTCACTTGGGGAGTGACAGAAGATCTTCCTCTCTGTCTCTCCTCCTCTCTGTATATCTGATTTTCCAATGAAAATAAATCTTAAAAAAAAAAAAAAGAAAACTTAGTCCCAGGGCAATGAATCAATAACAAAAAGATCTTGATATTTTTATGTTCTAAATTATCACACTGGTTTTCTATACTTGTCCTTTTTTGCTTGTTTTCAAATAATGATAAAACTTTTCACTAGAATGGTGGGCTTTAGGAGGCATGAGACATTTTTTTTTCACTCCTCTAACATATGTTTGATAATCTCATAGACTCAATAAATGACTGTTGATTAATGAGTCCTCTGCCAAGGCCAGATAGATACTGATGATTCTCCCATTTTTCCCTATCATGCATTATAGTTCGCTCAGGAAAAACCAAAAGCTAAAGCAAACCAACACTCTTAAAATGATAGATCCCTTTCATGGTGTGTGAACACAAGGTTTCACAGATACCAAGAGAGGGCTGGGCAGTGCACAAATCCACAACTTCATGAAGCATCAGGTCTTTGGGGAGGCTGACCATCTGTGCGGCAAAGAGTGTGAGACCAGCTCTCCTCCACTTGGATAAAACAGGGAACCACACACAGCCGTTTGCGTTCTGGCTATATTCTCAAGAGGCCACTGGGTGACAGTCTGCAGCCACCTTTTCCCCCTTCTCCCTTCCAACAGGACCCACTCCTGTCCAGTGCTGGAAAGCCATACTTTCCAAGTGGAATCATCTCTCTCTCAGTTCCAGAGATGGAGCCCAGACAGGTTAAGCCACACCAGAGAGGAATACATTGGGTGAGAGGCTGGAGGGCAAGGGCAGGGAACATAGCTTTGGATATATACAAGAACTACCACTTTATCAACTCAGAGGCCACAATCAGTGTCTGATGTAAGTCAGTCTTATTTTTTTTTAACGATTTATTTACTTTTAATGGAAAATCAGACTTATAGAGAAGAAGAGACAGAAAGATTTTCCATCTGCTGGTTCACTCCCCACTAGCCTCAATGGCTGGAACTGAGCCAATCCAAAGCCAGGAGCTTCTTCCAGGATTCCCATGTGGGTGCAGGATTCCCAGTGCCTTCAGTGACTGATTTCTCAGACTACAAACAGGAAACTAGAGGGGAAATGGAGTAGCCAGGACACAAACCGGCACCCATATGGGGTCCCAGCACATGCAAGGTGAGGACTTTAGCCACTAGGCTACCGTGCTTGGCCCTGGTATATGACTTCTAAAAGCTTCAATCCAGGGAAGCTCAAAGGTAAAAGTCATTTTAAAAATATAATCACCTATACTTGAAAAGCAGAAAGTTAATCCTATAACTGTTACTAAGGGACTATACTACTGTGTTAACTTGGGGAACAATAGGGGGAGGGAAGAACTCATTCCAGTGAAACTGTAAAAAAACATAATAATTAAAAATCACAGAATTCCAGGGCCCCGGCCCCGTGGCCTAGTGGCTAAAGTCCTCCTCTTGAACGCACTGGGATCCCATATGGGCACCGGTTCTAATCCCAGCAGCTCAACTTCCCATCCAGCTCCCTGCTTGTGGCCTGGGAAAGCAGTCGAGGACAGCCCAAAGCTTTGGGACCCTGCACCCATGTGGGAGACCCGGAAGAAGTTCCTGGCTCCTGGCTTCGGATTGGCGTGTACCGGCCCGTTGCGGCTCACTTGGGGAGTGAATCATCGGACGGAAGATCTTCCTTTCTGTCTCTCCTCTTCTCTGTATATCCAGCTTTCCAATAATAATAATAAAAATCTTTTAAAAAAAATCACAGAATTCCATCCATAGGCAATAATGCTAATACTACTCAAACATCTCCACATACTGTGATCTTGAAAATCCCCAGAGGTGCTGCTACCATTTACATAACTAATATGCTATCATTTTCATAGAAAGAAATCATCAGTAATGTATCCTCAAGATGGACAACTGTCTCTATACCTGCTCTATGGTGCCTGAGCGAAGTAACCTGGGTGGGTTTGTGGGCCCAGAGAGCCCAGTGCCTTGTCACACCCGTTTTCAATCTCCCAAACTCTGCTGCGGAAAACCACTTTGAATCCGGGGTGTCCAGGGTACAGAAGCTGGCAGCAGTTCAAGGGGCAGCTCTCCTCTCCCTGTTCCCAGACAACTCTGCGTGGCCTGCCCTCCCAGAATGCAGTGCCCCTTTATCTCGAGGAACTGCATGCTGCTATGAGAAGGAGACTGTGGAGGGAGGTTATTGGTTGCAATTGTTTGAAAGATTCTAATAATTGCAGCTAGGGATCCATCCTCTTGTGTCACCCAAGTTGGAAAATGGGTCAGACATAATGCATTTGGTTAAGTGTCTAAACTAAAAAGGTGCTATTTTATTTTAAATGGCATAGTCTTTACAAAGGCTGAGGTTACTAGTGCAATGCTCTCTCATTTTAAAACGTATCAGGGACATGCCCTCTGAGGGTCAGGCTTTCATTTGCTGATGTTAATTCTCAGCTGCCTGCTCCACATCCTTCATTGTACCCTGTGTCTTAGCTGGGCACGCTCCTGATTCCCTGCTATATCCAGCCGGTCCATGTAAATAGTGTTTATGTTAAGGAAGTCATGTTCAGTGTGACTGGAGCACACAGAAACTGATGTTGTTGTCACTTTAGATTAAGCTCTTATTTTAGTAAAGGAGGCAATTGGAGCAGGCAGCTGAGTGGCCGAATGAAATATTCAGCTCATTTCATTTAGGGCTGCCCGGTTTCCATTGTTCACGCTGGCAAGGCACGTTAACCCCATGGATGCCGGCACAGGACAAGCTACCACTGGCTCATGCACCCACACGCAACTTTCCTCTAGCTGACACTGTGGAAAGCCATCCATCAACACCCCTAGGCGGATCACAGGCACCATGCAGGGACAGACACCCCTGGATGTGTCTTTGTGATCTCAGGTCCATGGGAGGGGTCCAAAACAGATGCTTTGAGTAGCTTCTGTGTGTGTGTGTGTGTGTGTGTGTGTGTGTGTGTGTTGAGGGAACCCAAGTCTTCAGGAACAACCAGAAGATACAAGAGCACAGAGACGCTCAGAATCAAGTATCTTTATGGTGACTGTTACAAGGGTATCATAAAATTTGCCCACCCAGACAAGATGCTGCGTTTCCATACAAACATTTTTGTTTGAAATGTACTATGCAGAAGACATACCTACAGAGAACTTAACAGTACTGTATTATCTTATTGGACTGACTGCATTCTCAAAACTTACTAAAATCTGAGGCACCTAACCCTTCTAATGTCATGATCGGATATGATCAAAAAGTTTTCTCAGTAGCTTACTTTCTACCCTTTTCTGTCCTTTATTCCCCCTTATCTCTTTTCTTTCTCCCCTTTTTCTTCTTTACTAGTCAATAAAGAAAATGTGACTAATGTAAATAAAGCAAATATTTCCGACTACTCTGCTTCTGATCCAACTTCCTGCTGATGCAGCTGGTCACAGTCTCCAGTACTTAAGCCTTCTGCCACCAGGTTGAGAGAGCTGGAAGAAGCCCTTCATTCCCAGCGTTGGCCTGTCCCACACTTGGCTATGTTGGTTATTCAAAGAGTAAAATAGCAGATAGTAGAATTCTGTCTCACCCTCTCTCAAATAAATAAGTACTTTTTAAAATATCTGGCAAAATAAAAAAAAAATTCTGGTAGTTTTCCCACCCATCAGAAAATATCCAATAGCATGAATCCTTTTATCACCTCAGGACAGTGAGGATGCTGAAATTCTTTGCCAAGATGGGTAGATACAATGTAATATCTGTGGAGAGACCTGTCATCATGGAGCAGTAACAAACTTCTCACAACTGTGAACTTGAGTGATGAGTGCACAACACGCCCTGCACCATGCTGAAGGCGACCTTTACCCTCATGCTAATTCATTTATTGCATATTTATGCTGTGGATACATACTTTATGGGATCACAAAGTTTGTGTAATTGAGAAAGAGAATATAAGTTCTAATACATATTTGACATGGGAGTAAATATTTATCAACAAATTTTCAAATGTTGAGGAATGTTGCAAATATCGCAAAAGTCCAGAAAAGTAAGCACTATTTGTATTAGTAAACTCCCTGATCACATTTGTAACACTTCTCCTCCTATTATTGTTGATTACATACTCCGTCTCTTCATTTTTTATAATAGACAGTAAAAAGTGACTTAATCTAGTGTATTCAATCACATTTGTTTTCAACTGTTCAGAAATACAATTCAGGAAATTGGCAGGCCAAGACTTTACCGTCATGGTTGGGTTGTTGAGTCTTATTTCTGTAGTGTCTAGTTCAAGCCCCAGCTTCTGTTAGCAATTTTAGCTCCTTGGTAACGTACACCCTGGGAGCGGCAGGTAACAGGTCAGACCCTTGGAAACCTCGGTAATGGCTCAGCTACTTGGATCTCTGCCAGCCAAGTGGGGTACCTAGACTAAATGCTAAGTTTCTGGGTTTGGCCTGGTCCAGCCCTGACTGCTTTGGGCACTTGGGGAATGTACCAGCACATAGATGAGTTGCATTGTCTCTTTTTCTGCTTCATTTTTTCTCTCTTCCTTTAGAATAACAACTTTACACATACACAACGATATATATCTAAATTATTGCTACAGATTTATGCTCTCAAAGTATGAGCATTTTGAAAAATCCTAGTTGTGTAATATACATTCTAAGAGAAATGTGTGTGTGTGTGTGCGCGCACGCACGCTGCACCAGCAACAGTATAAAGTGGATTAATCATTAAATTCCTAACAGGAGAAAACTACTGTTTTGACGAGGCACTGATGCAGCCCTAATCTTTTGCTGATAATGTCATCTGGGTAACAGTTGGAAAACATATGCATAGTGCAGCTTCAGCTTCTGTAGATGCTAAACCTAGTTTCTCTCCCTCCACCTGCTAGCTGGAGGTGCTGGTGCTAAAGGTCATGTTCATAGGACAACACAGCCTTTGGCTCCACACCTGCCTGCCACAATGCTCCAACGAACTGGCCAACTGAACTGTTAGCAGCAGCTTCACAGTATAATGAAGTGCCTTCAAAAACATAAACGCATCCAACCCTATTTTAGCTGCTACATTCCCAGTTAAGCTTCCTCTTCGGTGGACATCCTTCGAAAATAGCCATGCCCTTAATGCCACCCTAAAGAGAAGGCAACAGAAGAGAGGAGGAAACTGGCTCTAAATGACAATAACCAAAACAGCTTGCTTTTCAATTGCCACAAACACAGGTGAGCATCCACGTATGTCTTGGAGCTTCTCTCTGGTCACTGAGGCAGGAAGAGGACTCAGGAGTGAAGATGATTCTGTGGCTCAGTGTCAGCTTTGGCAAAAAATCCTATCATCTTTCTCAGCTTGAATGACCATGCTTTTTAAAATTATAAATGGGACACATTCGTGAATAACGTGCATAAAATGAGCATTAATATCAATTAATGGAATTTTATCTTAAGACACAGGGAGTACAACTGGTCAGGGCACTAAGTTTTATGTAACAAATACTAGTGGATCTAACTAGAGACAAAAGCTCAAACACAATAAAACTGAGGGACTTAACCACACCACTTTCATCAATGGACACATCAATAGATCAAAAAACAAAGAAATAGCAGAACTAATCTATACTACATGCAAATGGACATAATAGACATCTAAAAAACATCCCAACCCACAGCTGCAGAAAACACATTCTTTTCATCATTGCATGACAACAGACCATATACTAGGTGTTAAAGCAAGTCTCAACAAATTCGAAAAGACTGCACTCATATCATGTGTTCTTTTTTTCTGACCACAACAGAATGAAGCTGAAAATTAACATAAGGAACTCCAGAAAATATACAAAAACATGGAGGCTGAACAACATGCTCTTGAATGAATAGTGGGTCATGGGAGAAATCAAAAGGGAAATCAACAAATTCTTTGAAACTTAGGAAAACCAAAATGCAACATAGCAAAAATTGATCAGATAAAGCAAAAGCAGTGTAGCATTATCTTGACTAGAGTTAATATAGCAGTATTTTGATTAGCCATTTGATACCGAAATAACAAATGAATAACCTAACAATGCATCTCAACAATCTAAAAAAAGAAAACCAGTAACCAAACCAAATTAACAGAATTAAAGAAAATATAAGAATTTAAAGCAGAGAATAGAAATTTTAAAATACAAAAATCTGATCAAGTTTTTTTTGAAAGGTAGAGAAAATTGATAAACCATTACTCAGACTTATGCAAAGATACAGAGAAAGATCAATAGACATTTAGGAGCCGGTGTTGTGTCAGCATCCTGTCTGAGCCAGTTCAAGTCTGGGGTCCTGCTAATGCACCTGGGAAACAAACAAAGACAGATGGCCAAAGTGCCTGGACCCCTGCCACCCACACGGAAGAACTAAATGTAGAGAGAGAAGTTAAAACCAGAGATGTAAAAGGAGGTATTACAACTATTATCACAGAAACACAGAGAACACTACCACTACACATACATATCATGACAAATTGGAACATTTGAAAGAAATGGATGGAATTTAAGACTTATAGGATTTAACCAAAATCTTGGCATAATATAGAAAACCCAGAAATCAATAACCAAGAACAAGAAATCAGTAGTGCACAGTCTGGCAACAAAAAGAAGTCCAGGATGAGACAGCTTCGCTGTACTTTTAAGAAAGGAGTAACACCGATTCTTCTCAAGCTATTTCAAACAACTGAAAGGGAGCAATCTTTTTCAAGTTCATTTGATGACATCACCATCACTCCAAACTCAGACAAAGGTACAAAAAATAGAGAACTAAAGATCAATATCCCTAATGAGCATAGATGTAAAAAAATCCTTAAAAAATATTAGCACATCAAAACCAAGAAATCAAAATGGCCATCTACCCTGACCAAGTAAAACTTATCCCAGGAATGCAGGTATGGCTCAACATCTACACATCACGAACCACAATATAACCAAGATGCCAATAACATGCAAAGCCTTCGATATAATGCAACACACTCATTGTAAAAAATAATTATTCACAACTAGTTGTATAAAAAGTATACTTTAACAAATAAAGGCAATATATGACAAAACCACAGCCAACATAATATCTAATGCGGAAAAGCTGAAAGCATTTCCTGCCAACTCTGGAACCTGAAAAAAATGCCCACTCACACAAACTCATCTGATACACTTCTGGAAGTTGTAGACTGAGATAAGCAAGCAATGAAAAAAATTAGTGAGGTATAAGTTGCCAGTCAGGAAGTCAATTTAGCCCTGTCTGCAGATGACACGATTTTTAATATAATGAAAACAAGATGCTTCAACAGGAGACTTCTGAAACTGGTAAGAGAACTCAGCAAAGTTGTAGGATGTAAACATCACTGTTCAAAAGTCAACATTAATCGTATATGTTAATGGTGATCAGGCTTGGAAAAGCATTCAAAAGAGTAATCCCATTTACATGACCTACAGACATTTTCAAAACTCTGGGACAAATTTAATCAAAATGTATGAAATAACTTCACAAAAAAATTACAAACTATTGATTTAAAAAATAGCAGAACACACACATGTAAAATCCATGTTCAAGGACTGAAAAAATATTATCAAAAATCTATCCTACCCAAAGCAATTACAAATGTGATGTAAAAGTGTAAGGACATTCCTCACAGAACTGGGGGAAAAAACCTTAAATTTAAAATAGAAAACACAATAGACCCAAAATAACCATAGTACTCTTCAGCAACAAAGCCAGACATAGCACAATACCAGACACCAAGATATATACTACAAGCTACCTTAACAAAAACAGCATGATAGTGGAATACAAATACACACATAGACCAATATAACATTCCGCAGAAACTAATCCACCCATCTATAACCAACTAGTCTTTGACAAACATGCTATAAACATTCCCTTGAGAAATGACAGTCTCTTCAATGTATGGTGTTGGGAAAAGCGGATTTTTCACATGCACAAGTTTGAAACATGACTACAATCTTCCATCTTACACAAAAATCAGCTCAAAGTGGCTAAACTTCAGACCTAAAACTATCAAAAGAAACAAAACAAAACAAAACAAAAAAACCCTAGGGAAAAAACGTGGGGGAAACACTGCAACACATCTCCAAAGAGTAAGTTAAAAAGGCAAAAACACACAAATAGAATTAAGACATTTCTGCAAAGGAAACAACAAAGCGACAACGTTACAATCTGGAAAACATGTGCAAGCTATGCTTCTGTTAAAGGATTGATATTTTGAATTTGTAATGAGCCTTAAAAACCAATAAAACTAATAACTTAAGAAATGGCAAAATATGTGAACGTTTTTCAGTAAAATAAATAAAATGTCCATCAGACACATGAAAAAATGTTCCGAATCCCTAGTATTCAGGAAACAGAAAATAAGTGCCACCCCCAAGAGTTATCTCATTCTAGTCTAATGACTTAAATGCTGGCTAAGGTGTAAGCAGCTAACACACGACCAGAGCAATACATGTAAGCACAATAATTATGGAAAACAGTAAGCAAAATCCTCAAAAAAAAAAAAATACCCTAAAATCAATGTACAGCACACCACAACGATCACACTTCTTGGAATATATCCAAAGCAAATGAAGTCAGCAAATCAGATACCTCTACTCCCATGTGTACGGCAGCCCCATTCACAATAGCAAACACAGGGAATCAACCCTGACGTCCATCAACTAAGGACTAAAGACAGTGTGTGACACAGGCGCACGTGGAATATCCCTAAGTCATAAAAGCAAAGAAATCCTGATACTTCCAAGGAAATATCTGGAACCAGAGAGGATGCTAAGCACAATGAGTCGGGCTCAGAAGCAGATGTCTTTCATTACTTGATCATCTTGCTCATGAATCCCACAGTATATTAATATTTCTGTTTTCATGGAAAAAATAGTATATGGTGCTCACAGATGAGGTAATTATGGCAGAATATGATCAATTCTTAATTTTAAAGTGATCCAAGAAGCACAAAAAAAAAATAGTATCGGGCCCCGTCACCGTGGCCTAGCAGCTAAAGTCCTCGCCTTGAACACCCCGGGATCCCATATGGGCACCGGTTCTAGTCCCAGCAGCTCCACTTCCCATCCAGCTCCCTGCTTGTGGCCTGGGAAAGCAGTCGAGGACGGCCCAATACATTGGGACACTGCACCCATGTGGGAGACCCAGAGGAGGTTCCTGGTTCCCGGCTTCGGATTGGCGTGTACCGGCCCGTTGCGGCTCACTTGGGGAGTGAATCATTGGATGGAGGATCTTCCTCTCTGTATATCTGACTTTGTAATAAATAAATGAATCTTTACAAAAATAGTATCACATTATACCCCATATATACATTTAATTACTGGTAATAAAATGCTAAATGACAAAGTGAAATTGCCCCCAGCAATGTACAAGGGACCCCATTTCTCCACATTGTACCCTGTAGTCTTCATTCTTACACCCATACTGACCAACAATATCTATCTCAGGACTGAAAACAGGAAAGTAGGTCATTAAACAGTTGATAGGGTGTGTGTGGGGGGGGGGTGTCTCCAAAGTCATGGCACACTAGGCTAAGCCTCTGCCTGCAGCACCAGTATCCTGTATGCATGCCGGTTCAAGTCCTGGCTACCCCACTTTCAATCCAATTCTTTGATTACAGCTTAGGAAACTAGCATAGGACAGCTCAAGTGCCTGGGCCTCTGCACACGTGCCACAGACCTGGTAGAAGCTTCTGGCTCCCAGCTTAAAACTGGCCCAGCTCTGGCCACTGCAATCATTTGGAAAGTGAATCAGCAGAAGGAAACTTTCTAACTCTGACATTTAAGTAAAATTCGACCCTAAACAATTTTAAAAAATAAAAATAAACTATGTACTTGAAAGAGTAATAATAAAGAAAGGTAGAAAGAATAGGGGGGGGGGGAAAGAGATGCTATGTATTGATTCACCTTCTAAATATTCACAAGAACCAGGTCTGAACTGAGCAGGTTTGAAAACAGGAGCTAGCCACTCCATCTGGATATCCCACACAATTGGCCCAAGCACTTGGATCAGCACCCACCCCCTTCCCAGGTGCATCGGCAGAAAGCTGGATGGGAAATGGAGGTGCCAAGACGCTAACCAGCATGTGTATGGATGCTGGTGATCAAAGTGGCCACTAAGCCCCCCCATAGATGGTTGCACAATTCTTCACATTTAAGAAAAACGCTAGGTGACTCATAGACACAGACATGTTCCATTTTCTGTTAGACTGTGAGAAAACCAAGCTTGAGATGCCTCTCTCATCCCCAAGGCTTGCTGGTGTCCCTGTGGTGATGTCCTCATCTGGATGGTCCCCAAGCTGAGACGCAGCAGCACACCCCTCATGCCCTCTGTCTCCCCCTCATCCCTCATCTCTTCCCTGCCACTCTGCTAGATTGAACCATCTCTGCAGTGGTCAAGCCCAGAGCAGGAAACTGTCTCCTCCCTTGCCTTCCTGTGAATCTCTTAACCCTTCCTGCCATTCCTTTGTAGAATCAGTCCCCCAACATCCCCCCTCCAGTCCCTGCCCGCAAGCCTCCTGGGCCCCTGACACCCACCTTGGCCTGGGGAGCACAGGTCAAGACTTCTTCAAGGTGGGCCCATCACTCACATTCCCGTTATGTAACTACAGTCGTGGCCAAGCACAGTTCGGTGGTACCCAGTACACATCTGTTAGCCTCTTCCTACCTTTCCTCAGCAGAGGAGGGATTTTACATATATTCTTAGACTACTCCAAGGTCTGCAACAGCCAGGTGCCAGACACCCAATCAGGTTTCCCACCTGGATGGAAGGAACCCGAGGATCCAAATCATTATCCACTACCTACCAAGATATTCTATTAAGAAGCTGCATCAGAAGTGGAGGAGCCAGAAATTGAAGCAGCACCCTGGGACAAGGGAGGCAAAGTGGTTTAACCCACTGTACCACAAAACTTTCAAAGTAACCATTAGTTTTATGAAATCCTATCCGTGATCCGGCATATTCTTGAGTAAAGCAAAACTTTAAGTTTTAATAGGCATCTCAATGTATTCATTAAGGATTTAACAGAAAAATCGATTTTAGATTTAGGAATCCAACTGCAGTGTAAACTGCCAAGCAGACAATCTCTCAAGTTAGTCAACTAGCTAACTTATTTTAAATTTTCCATTATTTTTCACTTCTGTTTTTCTTCCCTTTTTTTTTCCTTTCTGGAAACCATAGGAATGGAATGACCTTGCCATAAAAACCAGTAGCACATGAAATATGAATCATACAATCTATTTCAAAGCATCAAATTTGTGAGTAAAGTCGGGGAAGAATTAACACTTTCAGGAAAAGCGCCAAGCAACAGCAAAACAAACTGAAAGCTCAAACTCTCAAAAGGTAACACAAACAGAAGCTAACGAACAGAATCAACTCCATCAAGACAGACTGGGAATAATCAATCAGTTTCCAAAACATTCAGCAACAGCATAGGTTTGGACTTGGTAAACAGCTTTCTGTTTCACTTCTGGGATGGGTTTCTCTAAACAAACAAAACTCTTCAATATAATAGTGCTACTATTCCGATAGATCCCAAATTCCATGACCAATGCAGAATAAAATCACTGATACCCTACATATGCACACACATTTTGTTGGATACTTTTGCAAATTATAAATATCCATGTAGGTTAAAATAATGCATAAAACTGAACAGAAACATATGGTCAAATAAAACATTTGCACAAGGCCTAATGGGCAAATGATGTCAACATGTCACTGAGTAGGGTCGTGCTTCGGATCTGGCAGCAATGATGCTAATATCCCAGGCAGGAATGCTTGGGTTCAAGTCCCAGAGAAACCAATTCCAATTTTCACCTGGTATGCCTGCTGGGAAGGTAGCAGGAGATGGCTAAGGTGACGGGGTCCATGCCACCAAGTAGCAGACCTGGATGGGGTTCTCAGCTCCTGGGTTCATTCTGGAGCAGGTGTTTAGAGACTCAATCAGTGGCTGGGAGCTAGCATGCATGGATCAGTCCCTCAGCATATGTAATTTTAAAACCATTACTGTCTGAAACACAGGTCAGCATAGCATGACCTGTCGCTCAAATCAAGCTTACTTTCTCTGAAATAAGAAAAATATTTAACAAACACTCACAAGTGAATGACAGAGACATTAACTTAGAACCTCCAGTTAAGTGAAGACCACCATCCCCAAACTTCATCTTTCTTATTAGTCGACTTACTGTCTTAAAATCTACTAAATTGTTACTATACTTTGAACTATGCCAAAACATTTGTGCCAACCATTTTTCTTTCAAAGTTCATGTGGCATGCTCAGTTTTGCCTCCCTGCCAAGGAAGCCTACACTATTTATCTTTTTAAGATTATTATTTTTAATTTTATTGGAAAGTCAGATATACAGAGGAGAGACAGAGCAGAAGATCTTCCATCCACTGATTCATTCCCCAAGTGACCACAATGGCCAGAGCTGCACCAATCCAAACCCAGGAGTCTGGAGCCTCTTCCAGGTCTCCCAAGCAGGTGCAGGGTCCCAAGGCTCTGGGCTGTCTTTGATTGTTTTCCCAGGCAACAAACAGGGAGCTGGATGAGAAGCAGGGCTGCTGGGACATGAATTGTCACCCATATGGGATCCCAGCACACACAAGGGGAAGACTTCAGCTGCTAGGCTACTGCGGCCGGCCCACACTATCTTGTAGCCCAGCTCACCTAGTTTGTTAACACCTGGTTGAAAACAATTGAATCTGCAAAGTTGTTTCAGCAGCACCCATTTCTAGCTTTTATGGCAAGCATTCAGGTATGCATACCTGCTCACATAAAAGATTTACAACCACCTCCTAATGCTGCCTAAATCACAACCAGAAAAAAAGACAAAAATAACCTCCCCCTGAAAATAGACACGTCTGGAGAGCACACGATAAGGTATGATTTTGTAACACTTCAGAGCAAAAGGAAAAGGAGGTACCACTTCTATCCAATAATTCAGTGGCAAAATATTGAAATCTTAATGACCAACCTAGCGGGAGCATGGACAAGCAAATACATTTCTCCATTAACCACAGCGATATTAAATGACACAATTTATCTGCAAAAAACAATTTGGCCAAGGATAACAAAATACATTAACAGTTTATTCACTCTGACACAGTAAATACACTTTGGTAAAATCATAGAATAAGAGCACACAGATGCGTTCAATAAAATGTTACTCACAATAGTGATTATGTTTTTTTTAAAACCCGTTAGCAACCCTCCCTTTCCCCAGGTACTAGAAGTGAGAAATCCTGTCACTGTTTGTTCTGTCACACCAACAGAGTTCTTTGAATCCTTTCTTCTCTACATCTTCTAGCCTATTTTAACACCTTGTCAAGTCTCGTCTGGATTATGACAATATTACCTTTTGGCTAGATTTACATTTGATGAGCTTAAAATTCATACAATTTGGAGGCACAGAAAAACTATGTGTAATTGTAAATTTAAAAAATCGGTATGAGTACACAAAAGCTACAGAAACACACACAAAAAAATCCCAACTTGTTTGTATGTTTGCAAAACCTATGAAAGCAAATGACCACGAGACCATATTTTAGAATGCCTCTTGAACTTGATACAAGCTTCCTGGTATCTGTGGCTTCTTACCAGTCTCCTAGTGTTTGCTGTTAACTTTGAAGCTATCCATTCAGTTCTATTGCTGAAGATTAATTTCCTAGCAACAAATTCTAAACATATCCCCGAATCACTTGATATTCTTGCCAGCTGGATAACCGGTGCAAATGCTCCCAAGACACCATGCCTACCCAACTCTCCCATCTCGTCCTCTTTTGTTCTACACTCGCTGCTTTACTTATAGTCTGTGTAGTTTCCAGCCTCCTACACTTTAGCAAATATTCTTCCCTCTGAATACATTCTCTCTTTTCTGCCTACTGGCCTCAAGTTTCTCTTCCAGTTCACCTCTCCAAGCTCTCCCCGAGTTAACAACAAAGTCCGGGTAACCTCTTTGGTCAATCTCCCCCAGAATCACCTTTATCCCCCATTAGAAGGGGTCACTGACTGATTGTTCCCACTGAAAAATCTCCTTCAGGACAGCAGCCTTGCCCCCATCATCTCGGTATCCTAGGGCCTGCACTAATGGTGTGTTTAGTAACCCTCCATGGAACAAACAAATCAAGATGGAGATGCACGGTGACAGGTCGCTGGAGGTTGAGGACACTTTCTGAGAAATGGGTCCTCAGGGGCACTGCCATCACAGCAACGGCACAGCATGGATGGCATAGGCCATTCAACAGATGCGGTTTCTTGATGGGATGTGGATGCAGGCTAAACAGGCTTCCGAGGCTGCAGCTGGCAAAACACTGCATTGCTTCACAGAAAACTTGTATTTTTAGTAAGCAGCAGCAGCAGCAGCACATTCTAAAATAGCACTGGAAAGGCACATACACCCAATACACAAACCATTAATACAGCTGCTTATTATCGTTACAAAGTATGATACACTACAGGTAACTGTTACATGCTCCACTCTTCCAGAACTAGCAGTGTGGTTGGTGTGTTTAGTGTGAGCATCACTAGGAACACACAGGTAACATGTGGCGCTAAGCTGCTGTGACGATGTGATGTCATCAGGAGATAGGCCCACAGTGAAGTATGCACTCCACTGTTGGATGAAACATTATGTGGTTCATGATGGTAAAGGCAAAGGCCCATTCTGTTGCTTTTGGTTATTGGTCCTGATAGCAATTTTTTAACCCTCATTTTAAAATATTTTTTAGTAGCTTTAGTTGCCTACTAATGGAGGATTTTATAGTGCATTATCTCTTTCAGGCTGACTCTAATTTTCATTAGATGATGCTACTCAGTTCTCTCAAAACCTACACACCTGTGTCAGGCTTATTTATGTGGCCAGCAGGCTATTTTACTGAAATTATGTTTTGATTCCTACATATGGCTGTCTAAATAAATATCCTTAGTACAGCTCCATTAAAACATATTTTTCTTAAATACTTCTGAAGACACATAGTTCTCAGCAAGTGAGAATATATTACAGTTACGACAAGATAAATCTTATAATAGACATTTCCACAGGTTTATATTTAACACTGTAACTGAAAGGAATAATACTTCTTACCATTGACAATAAACCAATGACAAATAGTACCAGACTCAAATTATGTTCATCTGCTTACAGTCGCATTTCTGAATCACTACTGTAATTCCTATCTCCCACCTAGGACGCACAATGAATTGTGTTTAAAAGGGAAATATCTGTAACAATCTGATAATTCTACTAAGTATAATCCCCGCTGAAGTTCAAAATATTCTACCCTTTTTTGGTTAAGCTATCATTATCATTATCCAGCAAAAGCCTACAGGAACTTTAGAGAAAACAGTTTATCCTTCTTGTTTTGCTTGATTTAAATATGTTGTGTTATTGTACATTGTTTCAATATGCCCTGGATGACAGAGACCACACACACGCACAAGAAGAGAGCATAATTAGACATAAATATAGGTCAAGAGCAGCAAAAAGGCAAACCACAGCCCACAGGAATAACACCAAACTCAGACTGACACAATTTTAGTAGCTGAATAACTATTGGAATCCTGGCATAATCTATACCTTGAGATCACACATGGCCAAGCTCAAGAACATAGTGGATAGGCCCCCTCTGCAGATCTGAGGCCAGCTGATGGCTGAACCCCACGTGGAAGCCATCCTCTCTGCTGTGCAGATCTATATGCCATGGCGATCTGAAATGAAGTAGAGTCCAAGCTTTGAAGACAAGCTTTGCAGTCACACACGGGGCAGACTCTACACTGGCACTTAAGTGTCCATGTGACCTTGATATGAGCAAACGCCTTTGGACCTTGTTGTTAGTGGCTGAGGTGTGCCACCTCCCACCACCTTAAGCTCCGTACTTCACAACGTGACCTCATTTGTAAATAGTTCTCATGAATGAAGTTTGCGTCTTCCTTCACAATCCAACAGCAGTACTGTGCCCACACAGCATTAGAGAACAGCTGTCAAGGCCTAAGCATGGAGTACAAGGGGGTGGGTGGGTGTTGATTACTGGGCTTAGAAATTCAACAGCCTAATGCCTTCTAGGAAACTAGAATGAATCTGATGCAGAAAAAATAAAACAGAGCTAGAGAAATCTTTCTATGTGTGAACTCAAGTAAAAAAAGATACAGACCCCTCTGAGCGGAAATGAAGGTAGCTAAGAAAGGTGCGACATCAGTGGATCCAGGAACAATATGGGTGAGACAGTTACACACTTACTGGCTCCACTATGTTCAGTATGAGTGTAATTGGTAGATGTTCAATTGCAAACAGCATCATTAAGCAAGTAGAATTAGTTGGACAGCTCTACAACAGTAAGATTCAAAGAATGAAAAGAATGGAGAAAAGAAACTTCAGGAAATTTTTGACTAGAGCTGCAGCTCTACACCACCTCCTACCTCTTTGAGCATGGAATGGAGAGGCAACTTTTCCCCTAAGTCTTTGCAGACATACTTTGCAGGCCATGGATGCACCTACTGGGGTTTGGGAGAATCAATCAACTGCAGACTGACTACCATGCTGGGGACAGACTAGTCAAGAGTTGAGATGGGAGCAGCCCTGGAACAGAAGTACCTGCAGCCACTCCTGCCCACAGAAAATCACAAGATGTAGGGTCAGCAGCTGCCTAAAACCTACCCTCTCTCCCGGGAAAGGCCACCTGGAGTATCTATGAGACAACAAATTGAATCCAGGGGGAATGGACTACTATAAACCAGGAAGTGAGTAGGGAATGGAGGGCGGATGCAGAAATCTACCCAAAAGAGTTTATGCCGCATGACCTAACAAAGGTGTGATCAAAGTCAACTGAGGGTCACATTTAACCATCTGCCAGGGTCTCAAAACAGAATAATTTGCCATAACACCAGTTCAAATGAAAAAACATCCTGAGTTGAACTACTTTTACCTTCCTATCCTCTTTAAGGGGTCAGTGGTAATGACTAGCTAAGGTGGTAGGAAGCAACAGTTAAAAAGAAAATGACAAACTTCTTTCCTTCAGCACTTCAACCCCAAAATAACCCTTGCTGGGGAACAGGTTAAATCAAAAAATGTTGAAGCTATGGTTATTGTGTGCTACTAGGCACATTAGTTTCTGAAGAGTCCAGAAGGCATATGTTTTGAATTCTAAGAGTAAATCTGTAAGTATAGTGTCTACCTGAGACTCAAATTTCATTCTGGGGGAAAAAATGCCCACCATCTTTCTCCAATAAACTAAGAAAAAAAAAATAGGAGACAAAAACTAAATGTGCTTTGGTTGACTTCCTGAGATGTGCTTTTTCACACACTGCCATGTTGGGAGGAGAAACAAAGGCGCTGGTAAAAGGACTCTTCACCTGGCTGGAGTCTATGCCTTAATATGATTCAGTGGTACACCCAGCCAGTTGAATGTGATGGACATCATGAAGGACTTAGTGCTGAAACAGATGGCACAAGAGCCTTCAAATGAGCATCATGTTTTTCCCAGCAGCAATGCCAGGAGCTGACAGCTTTAACAACACCTCACAACCACCTCTTCCTTCAAATATTTATCTAGAAGAAGCTAAGAGGAGGACAGCAAGGTGCTAGCCAACAGGTTAAAAAGCTGGCTCAGATGCCTGCATCCTGTATTGGAGTAGTTGAGTTCAATTCTCTATTCTGACTGCTGTTTCGCTCCTTGCATATGCAGATGCTGAGAGGCAGCATTTGATGGCTTACATAGTTGGATTTCTATCAACCTTGCAGAACGCCCAGTTTAAGATTTCAGCTTTGGCCTGTTCCAACCTTAGCCACTGCAGGCATTTAAGGAGTCAGTCAGCAGATGAAGAGAACTGGCATTTTCTCACTCACCTGCTCTCTTGCTCTCTCTCTTTCAGCCTCATAAATGAAATAAATAAATAAAAGCAGAAGGCAGTAGGTAATTCCTTGAAGACAAATTGACGAACTAAGCTATTCCCTCAGCAGAGGTATACAAGAACCAGACTTTGAAGAAATGGGAAGATAGGACTAATGAAGGCATGGCAGCTGAAAACCTGATGAGCCACTCCACAAGAACTTAGTTCTGCACAACCATAGTACCTCCATACTTCTGATACCATTTCAGATGACTAAATGCAGGATTCTAAGATAATTTTGGTTGGCTTGTAGAAGAATAAAGAAAGTTACCTTTCTTGAAGATAGACAAAAGACATACCTGCCACATGCAGGGAGGCTTGTCAAAATTTCTAAGGCTCCTCTTCCGTACCACAGACTGGTTAAGAAGCCTAGAAGAGAGTTAACACTAAGTCATTCTCAAGAAGAGGCATGGTATAGGAAGAAAGTTTTGAGTCTCAGAAATCTTAACTTTTTTAAAATAGCTGCAATAATTGAGCATGACAAAATACAGTATACTCACTACTTCTGAACCCTTAACATCTTAACATTCTACACAGAAGTAGATTAAGTGGCAGAAAAAATTTAATCAGCATTTTTTTTTAAATAAAACACTCCAAATCCAAGAACTTACAGAAAAGAAAAAGTTGGGTGGGATTTTTTTAAGGTTCAGATGTAAGACATAGAATTCTTAAAAACACCAAATCTGCTGCTGCTGAGAGAAGTAAACTATTTTCAGGTCATGAGAGGGATGCTACTACAGATAGCAGGCTCAAGAGATAATCTACCTGATAAAGCGACATTAGAGCAGTTGCACATGCAGTAAATGAACAAGACAGAAACAGATTTCCAAGTAGGGATGTAATAGCAAGTTCATCGGCCAGTGGTGACAACTTCCTTGGGATGTCCATGAACACCTAAAAGGCCTCTTGGGCTATGGCATCTCAGGTCAAGGGAAAGGATGACATCCATTAGATCGGTAAGGATTTGACATCTTCTGCTACACTTTGCTGTATTTTGACCATTTACATGTAATGCATTCTTGAGTTAAGGTTTTAAAAAGCAATGTGTTCTTCTGTTTTTCTTTCATTACTATTCATTTCTCTGCTTTCTTTAGCCTGACTTTTTAAGGAATAATTCAATTTTCACTCATCTATTGTGTCTTTGCATGGCCCTTGGACAGCTTTTAAATGGCCAGGTAGATACATTACACCATAAATGTTTGTTGCCGCTTCCTGCTGTGAAGTTGGGTCAAATCCTAATCAGTATTTCTGCAAACCTAGTCCACTGACAAATGAAGGTGTTAAACATCAGAATAGATGTAGTTATGTGACATACTCAAACAGCCAACCCGCCCCCAACCCACACATGGAAAACTATGCACCACATCTTATATACCCTCTAAAAATATGAGGAGTCAGGATTACTCAGTTGAAAATGAACAGTAATGTTTAAAAAAAATCCTGCTTCTGATATCAAACTCCAAGCCTTCAATAATTTGATTAATGCTTTTTTAGAATAGACTGATTTTGAAGATAGGAACAAGTTATGTTTGTTAACACATTAAAATGAAGCTGAAGACCTCTGAAATCTGGGTATTGTCCTATTAATTCTATTTATCATGAGGTGAACCAGGAATAATAGATATTCTATTAAGAGTGGAAGTAGAAAACAATTATCCACATGAGTGTTCACCTTAACTATTGCTCAAGTTTGAGTTAATCTTTCACAGAAAATAAATGTATAGATATGAAGTTAGCTTTCACAAATCACAAGTCAGCCAGTGACAGAGCAAGCTAGAAGAAAGGTCTGATGACACTGAGTTACACAAGAAATAAAATGTTAACTTTTCATATTAAAGTATGTCAGTAGTATGCTTTGGAATGCAGTTAGGTTTCATTTCCTTAAGGAAGGCAAAATAAGTACATGGCAGATGGAATATCATCCCTCATCTACATTGGAATTCAACCAGGATGCTGGGATTTCTGCTTACCCACCTGCCAACTGTAATAATGGATAACAAATCAATCACTCAATCACGGACATGATTGCTGCTAACCCAGAAGAGAACACAAACATGCAATTTAAAGAGTTAACATGTTCATTTCCACTGGGTATCAGTGAAATTTCCCCACTATGTAGGCTACCAGAATAACACATCTGAAGAATATGGGCATAAATCCACATTGTATGATTTTATTTGCTTTAAATATAAAAACACTTGAATGTGTACAAGAGATTGCACTCAATTCCAAAAATACTCTCTATGTTCCTTCATTTTGTGAAGGATGGAGCTTGTAGCATGTATCTCTGAGTGACAGACTTCCTGTTTTAGTCATGAAATCTTCTGTAACCAAAACCCAAGGTGTGGGGGAAATTTTGTTCATCTCCCATTTATATTCGCAGTCAGACACTATAATTAAGTAATAGTTTCATTTACTTGGGCTTAAATCCATTACATTTTTCCTTATTTTCACTCATTTCTCTGAAATGTATCCCAGCATTATTCTTATCTGGGATTACACAAACACTTTGGTCTGTGAATTTATATGTTTTTTTTTTAAAGAATAGATCCTAATTTGACTAAATATCTGACCTGCTTCTATCCAGATATCACCAAAACATCAATGAATACCTAATGCCACTGGTGGGAAAACTCAGTTTTTAACCACTGACCCCTCAGCCAAGAGCATGTATTATATTTACTCCAGATAACTCATTCACAAGCTGACATGATTTCCTTGACCTGTTGCCAGCACAGGGTGAACGTGCTAGTGCTGGGCACCAAAGCGACAGTTCAAAGGGTCTGCTGTTCTAGCCTCATGTGTCCTGGCCGTCTGATAAAGCATCACTGAGCAACAAACACAAAGAAAGAAATCTGCTACCTTGTACCCATTGGTGGCACAGCAAAGGAAAAGGGGGAGTGAAGGTGGTCCACACTCCAAAGGAGAAGTGTCTGTTTTGGAGTGGAAAATACAGCTTGTGTCTAACTCTTCGGCCTAACCAGGGTCAGGACGTCCACACTCCTGAACTTCAGTGGAGTTAGTGCCTGAACTTTAGTACCTCTGAAACACTCTTGTCAACAGAGCTGGTACCCTTCTCTTTTTCTGTTTCTGGCTTTCTATTCCAAATCCCTAGCACACTTAGGGCAGTTCTCTCAGAGGCATTTCTAAAGCAGAAGCAATTTCTGTTGCTTTCTTTGCCTGCTGGAGGAGGGATGGGCAAAGGAAAAGCGAGTTAAAGGCCCAAAGTGGCAGCTGAAACCAGAACAGCTGATGCAAGTTCGTAACATTTTTCACTAGCTTACTAAATAAATCCCCCTGATAATTTAGAAAAACCTTTGTGGTTTTTCACATTAAAAAGTAAAGCATACATGCCCCTCTGTTGATGTTCATGACTGAAAGTAAAGTTAGAAGTTTCCAGTGGGGAAATAAGAATCAATAGATGAACACAGAAAATTTCTTCTATGTAGGGTACAAACTCTTAATAGGACAATTCATTACTCCATTTTGCACCACTAACAGGCCACTTACTGTTCCCACTGCCAGCCTTGGTCCTCCCATGGATCAAATGGAAACTACAAGATCATTAAAATTAACTGACATCTAGTTTGCATATCACTTAGTATTTTAATGCTTTTGGAAACACACAGCCATTATCCTTGATTGGAGGGAAAAAATCCACCAAATTCTATATTCCAAACACAAAAACTAAACCCAAATTAACCCCTCAGCTAATATATCAAAGACTGAATGGATGAAGATAGTGGGACCCATGCAATAACATATGTTACACTTGTAATCACCATTTCATTCTGAGATTCTTCAGCGCAAGATGAAAGTACACAGTAATGGCAGAATTGTGATCTCCCTTTCATGAACAAGAGAACATTTCTGATTCAAAGATTAGAGTCATAGACAATATGGTCACAACTCATCCGAGTTCTAAGTGAAATTAAATATATTGTTGAGCAATATATGCAACAAACTTTGTTAGATGTTGTGTAGAAAACAAAGTCATTAAAGCCTACTAATGAAGAAGCTGTGATCTAACTACTTCAAAGTTGGAGTCATTAGCAGACAAAGAAGCAAAATGAGGAATGCATTCCAGAAGGCCCAGGAAGGAGTGTTACTTATAAAACAGGGTTATGTGTCAACATAAAGATTAAAAAAAAAAACACCTAAAATACAAAAAAAAATCAAAATTACACAAAACTCATCTCAGACACCTGAAATTAGGGTCTGGAAAGAGAACAATGGGAAAACTTGGGACTGCAAGGTGACAGTGGGTGGTCTCTCCTGAGTACGAAGGAGGCCAGAAGAACCTGAAGATCAGGGCATGTGGGCAGGCCCAAGCAAGAGCAGGGCAGCCCTGGATATTTGGAAGAAACCACAGATAAGAGAATCCTCGCTCTTTCATCTCCTGAGCTCCAACAATCAAGCTCATCAGCATTCAGTGCTCAGTGGTTCCTGGGTTACTCTCCCCACGTGGCAAGAGTGCTCTTCTACTGAAAACTTACACCAGCACACAAGACCCTTTGAGTCTCCTTGTTCTGAGTCACCCCTCTCAGGCAATGGAGGGTGACTTCCTTCACCAATGAACTTTTCTTCCCCATACTAACACATAACCTGGGGAAGGTTTTGCAGAGTGCAGCGTTTTTATAGCCACAGGAGCTATCAAAGTATTCAAATGCAAAGCACCAGGGTAAGAAAACACAGCATCTCAATCACAGCCATGGACAACACATCCATGTGTTCACCTGACACACAGAAATTTCACATGATGCTCCGATTCCTGATTTAGGTGGGGGATTTGAGATTATAAGACAAAGCGGAGACCTGGATTATCTGAACAAAGCGCCTGAAAATCATTGAAGTATGATTTATACAGTGGAAGAATTTGAGCATGGATAGTCAAAACACTACAGTAAAGCAAGCTTATTGATAATGCATCAGTCCTGACGTTGATGGTGGGTTGAACCTTCCATTTTAGGTAATCTTGGACATGTTACTCACTCTTTCAAAAATCCATGTCTTCCCTGTATACTACAAAAAGTGTTTGCAGTCATTCTCTCCTCAGCACCTCACTGAAAAATCGAATCACCCGATTTTTAGATTTGATGATTCAGTCAGGTTTGTCCCCATGTCCCTCCCGTTGTACAGTATGACTTCTCAGGCCTTAACAATAAATATCAGTCTGGGAAGCCAGGTCACACTCCTCTCCTTCCCCCCACCCCACCTCACCATCAATACTTCAATCATCTCTCTCTTTATTGAGAACAATTCAAAACCAGAAATGTCCACTGTGAAAGATGCTTCCTCATAATACAGTCAATGAAAAAGAATGCAAGAGATGGGACACAGAATGGCAAATGGACACCTTGGTGCCCTGGTAACTTTGAGACTGTTTCCTAGCATTCTTAATGCACTTCCTCCTTTCATGCTTGAACTCCTTTGAGATAGATTTTTATCTCAAGTACTACATATATGTGCGGAAGAAATGAGATAGTGCCTGCCAAGCATCTGTTACTGTGTTGGGCATATTTAGAATGCTTAATAAGTGTGAGCTATTTTTATGCCCAGAATGAAAGACTCTTTATACTTCCCTTTCCAAGATGTTGACATGAGAAGTAGATAATTTTCATGGGGTTCATTAACATATCAAGGCTCTCTACCTTCAAGAAGGTCATAATCGATATTAGATGATGTTAATAGCAACTCAAAAGACAAAGTGGAGGAATCTTCATAAGGCAACAAATGATTGGACTAGTCAACTCAAAAGAAAATAATCCTTCAAGACCTTCGGAAGCAGGAGAGTGGGGAGACCCTCAGGTAAACGGGGTCACCAAGGGTCTGTAGAGAGGTGTCACCTGAGTTAGGTTTTTTTTTATTTATTATTTTTAATTCATTAATTACATTGTATTATGTGACACAGTTTCATAGGTACTTGGGTTCTCCCCATCCCTCCCCAAACCCTCCCACCATGGTGGATTCCTCCACCTTGTTGCATAACCACAGCTCAAGTTCAGTTGAGATTCCCCCATTGCAAGCGTATACCAAACATAGAGTCCAGCATCTTATTGTCCAGGCAAGTTCAACAGCTTCTTAGGTATACCCTTTCTGGTCTGAAGACAGAGCCAGCTGAGTTAGGTTTTAAGCAACAGAAAAAAATGTGGAGATCTGGAAAGCGGCAGAAAATGTGTCATCAAAGTGGAAGCATTTCCAGAGCCCAGGACATTTGACCTTGAGTAGAGGGCTTATAAGAGAAAACCAGAGGAAGATAACTGGAGTGAAATGCTCAAATTTCATCATCAAGTTGATTTCCTCTGAACTTGGGCAGAAGTAGAAACTGGGGATAATAGAATTATCCTGTAATTCATACTCAGTGAAATGTTCATACTAATCAGAGAAATCACCTCACTTTTGTGACCACGTGACTCACGTTGGCACGTGTTGGTCTTGCTGACATTTCTCTTACTCCAACTATAACTGAACATTATTTACTCACATACTACAGTGAAACAAATGAATGTGTATACACAAATGAGGCTTAGGGCACAATCTATGTACTGTGGCTTTGCTCTCCAGCATCCATCTCAGCCTCAGCCTCAGCCTCTCAGTACGTAACAGCCATGCAGTTTGGAAGACTGACTCCAAACTTTGGCCTGCATCCAGCCAAGTTCAAGGCAACTGCCCCCTTGAAGAAAAGGCATTTGTTCAAACTCTGGTTGTCAGACTTGGAATTACAAATGCCATCTGAATCCAACTTAGCAATAATGCTGACACATACAGGAGAACAGAGCTAGGAGCATTGCAGAGATGAAGAGGCTGAAAGAAGTGGGCACTCAGGTTCAATAATGTGCCCCACCTCTACCGTCCGGCTATGTTAGTTGTTACCTCTATTGTTACATCTAGTGAGTCTCCTTCATTGGAAAAATACTCAAATATATTCTAAATAAGCTCTAATTTGCAAGTGGCTGTGATCCAATAATGAATTTCATCTCCTGACTCTGGTTAGTGACAAAGCTTGTGCAAGACTTACAGCGCAGATCAGAAGGTGAAGAGAATGGGTGGACCATTCATTTATGTACAAAAGCAAGTGAATAGGGTAACAGCATTCATTTTGGGAAAACAGAACTTGATCCTCTGAAATGATAGAGTAGTTGTCACAGTCAGCTATGTTGGCCCAAGCACTGTAGTCCACCAGAGCCCTGCAAACTACAAAGCAACCTAAGTTCTCATGAGCAAACACTGGGTCCCCTAGATCCACTGCATCCTCCCTTTCTCCCCCATCGCTGACCCCTGTGCAGCAGCCAAGCTGGGGCATTTTATTCTCTGGTCACCTGAGGGGTTGTCAAAACAGCTCATAGGCAATGTGCATCAGCAAGACTACAGGTGCTGGGATTGTGATAAACTAGGTTAAGTGCATCCTGCAAAGCCAGCATCCCACAAGGATGCTGATTCAAGACCTAGCTGATCCACTTCCTATCTAATTCCTGCTAACGAGTCCAACTTTGCTGGCTGATGTGGCCATTTGAGGAGCAAACCAGTAAATCTCTTTCTCCTCGTTTCTCCATCTAACTCTCACCTTTCAAATAAACAGACCTTTTAAAAACATTATACCAGTCTCTAAAAAACTTTTCCATCAATATAAGTATCTTTTACAACCATTTACCTATATACTTCTTAAAGTAGCCTCAGAATAGGCGGGGAAAAAAAGTTCTACAGAGTAGGTCCAGCCTCCAAGAGTCTCTCCACAAGCAAATGTTACAGACTGTAACTTTCCTGGTTCATCCACAAACACCTCTTCCAAGAGTAGTACCCCAAAGTGCAATTAACCATTTCAGTCACTTCTGAGCTGAGTGGTATTATTTCAGTAAAATTATGATAGATGTGGTAATACTATAATTTTAAAAATATATATTTAGAAATGTTTAGCTATATAGAATACACAGTTACATAAAAGTACTCATATGTGACAACTTCTGAGGGAGTTCTTACAACTGACACAAAGGAAAAGGAAGTAGTTGAAATCAGACTAAAATATCATGCTAAAAATTAAGTGCAGAAATGTATGGATACGGGACTCTGAAGACAGTAAATTATAGCAGATTTGATCACTGCTAGCCAAACGAGAGCCAAATGTAAACTGTGAAAAAGCGGGTTTGCCATAGTATTAAGCCAACGACATACTATGATCAGAAACATTTTCAATATAAACATGATGGCTGATATAGTTACAAGATGGTATTTTCCATGCCAAAAAAAAAAAAAATCACTAAAACTTCTGATAAATCTCACATATACCAGGGCCACCTAAAATGCCTTTTTTTATATGAAATTTGACAGTACAAATTAATACATCCGTTCAGGAGACAAAAGTATCTCTATTTTGGCTATAAAAGACCACACAGTTAATCATGAACATTCCCAGGCTCCAGAAAGCAAGATTTTTTTTTTTTGTTTTGGAGAAATGGATGGAGTAGACTACACACAAGATGAGTGTAAAACACCAGACACATCCAATAGAAAGGAAGTTAGCAAGACGATTATAGTTATGCCAAAATACTCAGAAGTAAATTTAGAATTTTGACTGGTCAGAGATTTTTTTTAATTGAGTTTAAAATTTAAGGATTATAGAAGATCACATCCATCCAAATACACTTAAATTCAGAAATTCACAATGATGCAAGAATGAAATTACTTGGCTACTTCTGAAGACAATAATCAATAGTAAATCTGGGAACTAGATAAGTAACAGTGTCCTCAAATGCATATACTGCCTTGCCTACATGAACTGTGTAACCGAGTAACCAAATAATAAACTAGGAATCATCTCTTCATAAAATTATTGCAAGTAATAAGTAAAAAAACAATGACATAATTGGGTTATTTCCACTTGGCAACCCATACTGAATTGGCTGTTCCTATCAGAAGTGATGGATAGGGGCCCGGCCCCGTGGCCTAGCGGCTTAAGTCCTTGCCTTGAAAGCCCCAGGATCCCATATGGGCGCCGGTTCTAATCCCGGCAGCTCCACTTCCCATCCAGCTCCCTGCTTGTGGCCTGGGAAAGCAGTTGAGGACAGCCCAAAGCTTTGGGACCCTGCACCCATGTGGGAGACCCGAAAGAGGTTCCTGGTCCCGACATCGGATCGGCGCAGCACCGGCCCATTGCGGCTCACTTGGGGAGTGAATCATCGGATGGAAGATCTTCCTCTCTGTCTCTCCTCCTCTCTGTCTCTCCTGCTTTCCAATAAAAAAAAAAAAGAAGTGATGGATAACCAAACTTTTTGTTCAGCCTTATAATAAAACTCATCTCTCTTATAAGCCTGCAAGGGCATCAATGCTGTATGGTTAAGTCTCTTGAACCAGCTGCCAGTTTTCCAAAAATACAAAGATAGAAGAATGGTGAACTGTACCATGGGGACACAACCAACAAAAGGCATACTGTGGGGCTAGCTGCATGGTATGCAATCAGGATTCAGGTGACTTGTATTGTAAAAATTAACTGTAGTGGATAGCTTGTGACTTAAAGAGACATCCAGGACATATCAAGGATTAACAGGAAAGTTTAACTATAGTGCCTCTAGCTGCTTGGCCGGATGATAAAACAATGAAATGGAAGGAACTAACTACTGACAATTATTTCTTCAGAAAGAGCCGATTAAGGTGATGTTTACAGAGAAGCTTCTAGGGATGTCTGCAAATTTCTATTTCCTGACTTGGTGGGTGATAACATTTAATAACTAACTTTTGGGACAGGCATGTGATACAGCATCCCATTAAGCGAGTCCTTGGTTCAAGTCTCAACTCAGCTTCTAATCTCCTGCCAATAAGCAACCTAGGAGACAGCAAGTGAATGCTCAAGTGCCTGAGTCCCTGGTATCGACAGGGGAGATCTCGCCTGAACTCCTTGCTCCTGGAATGAGCCTGACGCAGTCCCAGCCCTTGTTGGCTTTGGGGAATGAACCAGCGGATATATCTCTCTATCTCCTCTTCTACCTTTCAAATAAAATATTTTTGAACTTGTATTTTAAAGACACCAAGGTATATATTTGAACTGTGTAGTCACTGGTCTTTTCATTTTAATTCATAACAAAGACAAAAATGGAGATTAAATAGAAAAGGTGGAATGGCCTATTAGGTAACTACATATCACTAATTCATCTTTTAATAGAAATTTTGTTGCTTTTTAAGTTGTTTTATTATTTGAAGGGGAGAGAGCCAAAGACAAATAGGTATCTCCTATTTGCTGGTCTACTTTCCCAAGTGCATGCCAACCGTCAGAGCTTGACCAGGCCAAACTAGGAGTCAGATACTCAAATCAGGGTAAGAACCCACATTCAACAAGCCATCCCCTGCTGCCTCCCAGGGCACACATCAGCAGGAAACTGGAAGCCACAGCCAGTTGAGCCTCAAAACCAGCTGATCCATTTTGTGATGCCAACATAATGAGAAGCATTAGCCCATTTTGTGATGATGGTGTCTCAGGGTACACTTTCACTGCCTTCCCCTCAGCCCTGAAAGTCTGATTATCCATTGTAACAGAAGTTAAACAAGTGAGCTCCTTCACCAACATCCTTCTATACAAATAGAAATAATGCTGTCACACTGCTTCACTGAAATACTGTGGCCTGCCCAACATGCTCTTGGGTAGTTTTTGTTACTTGTCGCTTGGAGGTAGGATACTGTTAGGGTACTGTTCCACCTACTGGTGAAACAGTCCCTGCTCTGTGTCCATCAGAGGCCCAACAAAAGATAAAAACTTTCAATAAAAACACCGGATGGCTCCAAATTTTCTGCCTCATTTAAGAAGTTAATGGGACATTATATTAAAAGCGTACTCTTTTCTTTACGGATTCTATCAGAAAAAGGACAAGATGGTACTGATCCTAATATTTCCTTCTTTCAAAAATGAAATAACCTGCTTTCCAACCCAGGAACCTGTTAGCCGCATTTACTGTCATGAACTCTCATCAAACCTGGACAAAGGCCATTCTTCTGCAGGGTTTGTCAAAACCACAGGTTGGCCACAGCTGCCACTTAAAAGCTTGCTATAATCCCATCTGTAAAGGTTGACTGCACAGTGACCTTCATCAAGGTAAAGCCTGCTCCATCAAATCCAAGAACAGCGAGGTCTGAGGAAACCTAGACAAAAGGATGCCTCAATGACTAGCAGGAAAACGCTTATTGTTTTTCATGAAAACCATTCCTTACTTTCCTTGCTCAAGTACCACTCACACATCATGTGTGACGTCTCCTAGTTCAAAGGAATTTTCAGGAACTGGAATAAATCAATACTGGATATGATCAACATCACTAATAATGGAAAATGCCTGGTCTTCCTCTATGCTTCTCATAGTGATGAAATTAAGAAGTATCATGTGATTTCCGCTAACAAAGAAGTGTTAAGTTATAATGACTCACTTCTGGAATAATTGGCAGCATTCAGTTCCACAGACTTCTCCACAACATGAAAGACCGAATGATAATAACAAGGAAAAGCATAACAGAAATCTCTAATATAAATGATGTGGTACTGCTCCAAATGGTCTAAAAATTTCTTTCCACACAGATGTAGTAGAAGTTGCCTATGTGTATTGATTTGAGTTCCATGCAAATTTAGTTGCATTACAGAAATATGAAGTTTTGGGGTCTGCTGTGTAGTACAGTGGGTGAAATGACCACTTGTGATACCACCATTCTACACAGAGGCTCATTCGTGTTCCGTATGTGCCACTTCTTCCCTAGCTCCTTGCTCACGACCTGGAAAAAGCAGCTGAGGATGGCATACACACTTGAGCTCCCGCCACCCACATGAGAGTTCAAAATGAGGTCTTGGGGGAATGAACCAGCCATTCAAAAACCTCCTTCAAATAAACAAATCTTTTAAAGAAAATTATGAAGGCCAGCACAGGAGCTCTACTGGCTCATCTTCCAACTGCAAGTGCCAGCATACCTTATGGGCACTGATTCATGTACCAGCTGCTCCATTTCCCATTCAGTCGCCTGCTTATGGCCAGGGAAAGCAATAAAAGCTGGCCCAAAGCTTTGGGACCCTGCACCCATGTGGGAGACACAGAAGAGATTCAAGACTCCTGGTTCCTGGCTTAAGATTGGTTCAGCTTTGGCTGTGTGGTCATTTGGGGAGTGAGACAGTAGATGGAGGATCTTTCTGTCACTACTTCTTTCAATAGACCTGCCTTTCCGACAAGAAATAAACACATCTTTAGAAAGTACTAAAATTTAAAGCACATGTTTTCAGGCTTGGAAACATGGAAGTCTTCAAACTTACCAGTATCTATTAAGTTATGCATTAAAACAAAAATAAAAGCATCTGAATTCATAAACATTAACTTAATCTAAACAGAGAATGGCAGAAATATAATGGGAAGTATACACTACAAGCCTAGTTTTACTGTAAGAATGATGGAAGGACACAAGAACAGTTGCTAGTGACATTTAGAAAACCTTCCCAAATCCCAATTGATCTGAAATAAACTGATAAGGCCTATATTTTTCTTGACTTCCTCTTAATCCTTGGAACCAAATGTACTTGGTAAATGAAATTTGTCTTTTACGATTTCCTCAAGCCCACTTGTCTCAACTAATCTACTATACACTATCAAAGACTATTAACACTACCAAAAATGTGCTAAGATTTCACTACAGTTCAAGGTGTCAGTGGTTTTGATGTTTACAAGGGTATTTCAAAATTTCATGAAAAACAGAAATAGGAAATAAGTTTATTTTAGTAAAAAAGTGTTTGAAATCCATGTTTTTTTATAATATGCATTTTACATGAGTAGTTTTGAAGATCATTCATATGTAGGAATACTTGAGAAGTTTTCAAGTGAAATTCTGTACCCTAAGTTATACAAAGAGCCATTTGAGACAGCAAGGGATATATAGCAATCACACAAAATTCTCAGGAAACATAATCGCCTTTTACTCAAAGCTCAGCAGTCAACACTTTGAAATACCATTCCCCACAGAACACACAGGCATTTACCTGGGTCATGAACTAAATGGCAATTGTCTCAAATGTTTCTGTTCTTTTGATGGGTGCCACAGGAGCACAAACGGACATGGTAGGGACAGCAACGAATGGACTATTGATTTGAGGATAACGGAGGCCTACTAGATCACTTCCTTGGTCACAAAGGTGTGCTAGGTAGGGTGCTAGCCCCAAGCAACCTGTTGTCCTCTAAGACACACAGACACAACCTGACAGTGCACACAATGACAGAACCACATGGACACTGGAGATAAGGCTCCTGCAGGCATTTTTTGGCAGGAAAAAGTGCTCCATTCCTTTTTTTTTTTTTTTAATTAGAGTGGTCAATAAGCATGCAGGTTAATTATTCCATTTGGTTCCAAATAACCCCCCCCCCCCCCACGTAACATAATCAGCCACAAATTTGCTACCTGTGGCAACTGAAAAATTTTAGAGTTGAACCTCAGGGCAGTGAAATGAGCATCTCCGAACTGTGGAGAAAAAGACTCTTCAGTCCAAAGAGAACTGACAGCTCAGCTTCAAGAAGAGATAAAGGACTGCCTCAAGGATCTGTCTTGCTTCCTGGCTTTTTTTAAGTAATACCTTCATTTGCATAGTAATAACCCAATTATGGTAAGATTAGGTGACAAGAATCTCATTATTGCTATTTCTACAAAACAGTCGATATTCTATTCAATATCTTTTAATGTTATACACCTTAAAACATAATTATTTCAATGTACCCTCATTCATCTTTAATTTTCTTTTTGTAAAACTTTGCCTTAATTGTTATTTTTTTATGAAAGATACTGGTCTTTAAACAGACACCTTCCTTCACCTCAAGCTACTGCGAGAAAAAGCAAAAGCAACCAATACCTTGAGGGCATTTCTGCCTTTCTCCTGTCCCCAGGAGTAAGTCCACTAAAGCCAAGCACACAAGCAGGGCTTCGGAAAATCTGCTGTTTTAACAACCTTTACACTCTTTCCAACACTGCAGCTTCCCATTCTATCCCTTCACTCCTTGCTCCACAAAAGATGCTTCCATAATGAATTTTTGCTCTGAAAGCAACTTCAGGAGTGTTAGCAAATACATTCTGTTAAGTTTCAAACTGTGTGACCTGGGCTCTTTGTGGGTTTGGTTTGCTTTGTTTTGTTGTTCTTTTTCTTTTCTTTTAAATCCCAGACCACACTGTAGTACTAAGAAAAAAAAAATATTCTATCATAACAGCTGACAAACTGGGAAGACCATCTGCCTGCCATAGGTTTACCTGCCACCGGGTTTTTAAGCTCAATTACAACATGATCAGGATGGTAAGTGGCTGGTTACCAGATTAACACCACACACAATGCAAGGAAACAGAGGAGAGAGAAAACCATCTGCATCACAGAACTACAGAGCCATACATGTTATCACTTCAGAATGATATCAAAATTAATGTACAGTGAAAACAGCAGTTAGATTCTCACATGGGAAATAGCATCTCAGAGCTGTGGTTTGGAAGCCAGAGCTAACACTCCTTCCGTGTGCCCCTACTGATTATATCTTCCTCAGGATGTTAATCTACTTCATGAATGAACACTCATTACACATGGCTATCACAATTAATTTGCAGAAAAAAGCAACATCTTCCTTCCCCAGTACCAGCCAGGGTTTCTCAAGATGCAAATTTTATCAGTCATTAATCTGATTCATTGGCATTTTCTAAATGCTCCAACCCCAAGAATCTCAACAGGCAGGCTATCCTAAGAGTTCACCAAACCACAGCCTTGCATTGCACACTCAATCATCAAACCACATCTGTCCTTCGCACCCATGATCTCTGAAAGTCAGGGCAACACTGGCCAATCATTACCCTTCTGCATGTCTAATGAGTCATAGGAGGCACCTACTCCACACTTGACACTATTTTTTTTTTTTTTACAACAGTGGGGAAACCACCATTCTTTAAAATGGCTATAGACAAATTTCCCCAAGAGAAAAATGTAGAGAAAAATCTGTGATGTAGTAATTTACTGGAATTAAGTTGCATGATTTGCCTCTTTCAACTCACTTGGTAGCTCTTTAGAATCTATCAACTTCTGGAAGGCCATGCATCAAATATCTCATCCAAACCTTGCATCTTAGAGAGGAATATACTTACGAGGCACACAGTGAGTCAAGACCACCAGGTAGTATTTATTTATGGATAGGGAACAATGAGAATTCTGGGACCCAACTCTTCATTGCACAGCCCCTTCCCCTCTCCCCCCAAGACTGGAACTCATCAGAAGAATGGCAGTTGTACGACACTGACGGTAAAGTTATGTTCTTAAACCTGGGTGAGGATCACCACCCAGAAAATCATTAGCCCAAAGAACAATAATCAAAGTTGTCATCACAAACCACAAAATACCATGTCCTATCTCGTAACAGACATGAAAATCCACATTTCCTGTTGATGGGGCAACCTAAAAGGTTCACAAAACTGCTCAAAACAACCAATCCCAGAGTTACCGCTCAATATTAGGAAATGAAGTACGTATGTTGCTGCCAGAGAAATGAGCTTCACCTACATACACTGCTTCCCTAACTTTGCCTTTGCTGAACCCTCCAGACATCCTCCTTCAGGGCATAGGACACGTGCAGAACAAGGATGACCCCTCCTGTCGTCTTCCCCTTCATTAGTCAGCAGGTGTAAAATATCCATGCCTCCAAATTCTAGGCCCTGTTATCCAGCACCTTCCGGAGACCTCATTGTTCCTCTCTCTCCTGTCCTTAAACTTTCAAATTCCCTACCTAAGAATGACTTGAAAATGCCATGATGCATTTTTCTGTCATGTTCCTTCAAGAAAAGTTGTGAGAACTAAGTTTGCTACACGTTGGCACACACAGTATCTACCCATTTGCAATGGACCTGAAACAGATGTGTCGTTTCATAAATGTTCAACTGTTACTGAGTAGAAGATATCTCATTTATAGGAACTGTCACATTCTATACTGAACAGTAAGCTTCTGCTTATTCCTTTGCTGTACAGCAATAGTTCTTTACAAGAATCACACCACATTCCCCCAGCAGCGCCCAGATTACCTGTTACGTTAATCCTTCTAGAACTATGGGTAGACGTGAAATGACAACAGGATTCAAAAGCAAGCGGGATAGTTATCTAACACATAGATTGTTTCAAAACCTGTTGAAGATGATAGCATTTTTTTCTCTTCCTGTGTCACTTTGAAAGTACGGTATTTCATCACATGAGAATGGAGATCAACAACGGATGGTTGCATCCAATGTAAAAACGCTACTCTTCCTGGGAGTAAATGGGTGCAATCTTTTCTCTGTCTCGGTTCAGCATACATACTACAGAGCTGCTTTGCATCTGAAGACAGCTGCCATTCTATTTACAGCATTATCTAAAAATGGCAGCATTAAATCCATCTTCCATCTCTTTGAGATCTTTTTCAACCACAGAATCAACTCAAATGTTCTGCTTTTAGAGCAAAACACATGAGGTGTGACAGTGTGTAACAGTGAAGGTGAACAGGCAGGGACTCACAGTGGTGGAATCCACTCCACTCCACTCCCTGCGGAGAACATGTTCCTCTTTTTCCTGTTCCCAGAATAGTGAGAGCAAGGAAACCCAAAAACATCAGGGGGCAAGTTCAGAACCTTAAGAACCTAACTGCTGATTTTCAGGGCTTCTGTTGCCAACTGTAGCGATTTTGAGCCCATACAGAATAAGGAGAGTTGTGTATTGACACATTTTTGACATCCTATTCTGGCTCCAGAATGGTTTTTTTGGGGGGGGGGAGAGAGAGACACATTTTCTTTGTCTTTTGAAGAATGGAAAGCTATGCTAATTATCAACTGCATTTCTCCATATTATATACATCAGAAAGCATGTCGGCTATCAATACACCTGGTAAGTTTCACGCAAATAGGCAAAATAAAACGGCCTCATTTCAAACCAGGACATACAGCAGTGACCTTCCTGAACAATTTGAACAATTTCAGAAAGCCAATGCTCTTAATTGCTCCTTTATTGAAAATTTCAAAGACACAAATTCATCAGTCTTTACCAAGCTTCAAGTCCATTTTACAAATCAATGTGCCAAGCAGACGTGATAGGAAAACACAGCACCAGCAAAGTGCCCTATTAATATAAGGGTAGTGATAATGTCAAAATGTCTGAGTCCAAATGCCTATTCTAGCAGTTACTAGCTGTGTGAACCTGGACAAGATGTACAAACTTTCTGTGCCATATTTGCAAGCTTGAAACAAAGAACTGAATTGGAACACCTTGTAGAGGACAAAGTTTACTTACTTTGTTGTTAGAACAGCCCTTAACACTAAAGTGCTCCTAACTTAAAGATCAAAGTTAATTGATTTCAATTGGGAAAGAATTATACAAGAAAAGATTCTCTATAAAGAACACTGCAAACAATCATTTATTTCCTTTGTGTTGTTTTCTGAATAGTCATTCCAGGAAGCAAAATATGTATATACTTGAACACTACACAGGCAAAAGAACTGCAACTCAAGACTGGAGTCTTAAGAAATAACATGTGTTAAGTAGACAGTTCAATATAGACTATTCAATGGCTAAGGCAGGTAAAAATGCAAGTGTTGTTACGTCAGTACATATTCTAAGTTAGACTTAGTTGAACAAGCTACAACACTAAGAGATTATAAAACACATTAGTTTACAAACCTACGTTTACAATCTGACAAAATACAAATTAATAAAGGATAGAAGCACAGAAATGAGACTCCCATTTCCTACCATCTGCCCCTGAGTAAAACCAAAATTATTATTTAATGCAATATTACAATGGGAAATTTGAATTTAAGGAAAAATCTATATTACGGCAAAAAGTCAAACTCATAGCCATGTACATTGCACTACTCATTAAACTGGTAAAGTACTGAAACAAATAGAAGTTCATAAATTGAACATGATGCTTTTGTTTTTTAAAAAAAAGATTTGTTTTTATTGAAAAGTCAGATAGAGAGGAGAGACAGAGAGGAAGAACTGTCCGATGAGTCACTCCCCAAGAGAGCATAACAGCCAGTGCTGTGCCGATCCGAAGTCAGAGCCAGGAACTTCCTCCAGGTCTCCCACACAGGTGCAGGATCCCAAGGCTCTGGGCTATCCTTGATTGCTTTCCCCAGCCACAAGCAGGGAACTGGATGGGAAGTGGGGCCTCCAGAATTAGAACTGGCGCCCATATGGGATCCCACTGCGTTCAAGGTGAGGACTTTAACCAGTAGGCCACCGCGTCAGGCCAGAACATGATGCTTCTTTACAAAAACCATGCATTACTTTTTCCAAGCTGCCTAAATTACCAAATCATTTGTGTCATTATTCTTGGGGTTTTGCTGACTGGTAAAGTTTTCCCAAGGGTTTGTATCAAAAGCACTGTAAAGTTTTCAAATACATCTATGAAAAGCAGTAAATCTATACTTCTATCACCACTAAGACAAAGCATGTTTTCAAAAATTGGTATAAAAATATAACTACAACTAAATTAAAGGACAGTCTAAATGTATATGCATATTTTAAGTGCGTATCTTATAAAGTCCATTAAATTTAAGATCAATAAAATTACAACAAATATTTATCTTAATGATTAAAAGGGAGAGAATACCATTCTTACACATAACTTACTTCCAAGTGCCATTCACAAGATTTCCATTTCAATGATATCTTCTTTTGTTAGCCCCAAGGAGTAACTTTGTAGGCTGCATCCAGATACTGGCCAGAATGCTGGAATCTTGGTTCTGCACCATCCAGTTTATCTTGCAAGCCTATACTTTGAACTGACTCACTACAGAATTAGAAAGCTGAATTGAACTGTATCTGAATTCTCTTTCCTGAGAATTTCACATTTCTGTTATTGTTTGCCCTATTTCAACTTAACCAAAACTTAATGTCACTGCCGAGCATGACCCTTTGTCTTGGAAGAGCAAGTATGAAAAAGGTTATTTTCTTTTTATCAAGAATGGGATCATATCTCCATTACCTACACATAAAATATGTAAGTCATGGATCAAAGAGATTAAGTAATATCTCAAAGAAAATGAAGCTGATGCACTGTACCACCGGCATGCTTAGAATCTTCAGATTACGAAACCTAGATACTTTCCAACCTAGCCTCATGTCTACTGGGAACCAGAGTAACGGAGAGGCTTTTCTACTGCCAACATCTAGTAAAGCAGCCACTGATGCTAACCCCCTTACCAATCTACATTTGTCTGATTCAGCTTATTGAGGTAAACACCATGATGAATGCGGACAAGTGCATAACCCCATAATACCATCTTTATAAAATGAATTACATTCATCCCCTCCAAGTTGCCTTATGTTTTTAACAGGCAGTATATCTTACTGTCAGACATAATTACTATAGCCCAGAAAAGACCTTTAGAAGGTATATATCTTACTTAAATTTCATACTCATTGAGCATAGTTTTCTTTATTTGAAAAGCACAACAGTAGGAGGGAAGAGATTGACTGAAGCACAGGTTGGGGACAGTGACCTTCCATTCATATGTTCATACTCCAAATGCCTATAATGTCAGCTGGGGCAGGGCCAGCCTGGAGTCAAAGCCAGGAAGTCCATCAAAGTCACCTGCATGAGTTGGGTTGAGAGGGACAGGGTAACCCAGGTACATGGGCCGTTCCCTACTATGCCCCCAGAGTGCTCATCATCAGGAAGCTAGCACAGAAGAGGAGCCAGGATTTGGACTTGATCCAAGTAACTCCATTACAGCGTGCAGGCCTCCCAAGTGGCAACGTAACCTGCTATGTCACAACTCTGCTTCCCCTGAGCGTATTTTCTCATGCAGATTATATGCACTGTTCAGGACTCCAGGAGGGAGTTTATTTGTTAAGCATGGAAACAAAACTCCATTCCATGCAAGCTGCCAACATCTTCCTATTAATGCAAAGATTCTGTTAAATATTTTGGTAGTTGATAATTCATTTCTGGATAATGGTGCCTCTTGACAAACTAATCATATTACAGCTTTTGGTGACAATATCCACCATAAAAAGAAAATGAGCACTGTTTTCCCAACAGAACCTCAGGATCTTCCCTCTAAACTATCAGGGGGAAATTATTCTACTCTTTCCATGTAACTTATGGTTTCCGCACAGCCTCATGAAAACATTAGCACCATACCAGAAATTTCAAAGACTATAAAATCGAGGACATCAAGAAAAAAAGTCAGTCCACTGTGACACCTTACTTCATGTATGAGTATTCTAAACATTTTTCTCACTGTGTTGTATTGTGGTTTTAACACAATCTGGACTCCCAAAGACTTGGATTAGAATTCTGGTCTTGATATTTATTGGAGCTGTGAGTGTTGGCAAAACAGAAAAGTCTCTCAATGCTCAAGGTTCTTTAATGTGAAAGGTAGAAACTGCTAGAAAAATCACAGCCCCACAATGAGTTAAGCATGATGTGAAGTACCATCTACAATGCTTGTCACATAAGTCTCAACAAAATATAGCTGATATTACTTTTAATCAAGGACAGAAAATAAGAACTTTTGCATTTATTAGTAACCCTAATGGTAGTATACTAACAGTAATTATTTCAGATGGTACAAAACTCTTAAGAAGTTGCATATAGTGGGAGAAGAAAGATGGTTGAATAGGGTAAGGACACGTTTAAGCAGACAGAAAAACATTAGCCACTGTGAAGCGGAGAGGGCACATTCCAGGAAATAGGAGAGGACAGAATGACAGCAGAGTGGCACCTGGAGACAGACATGGGAAAGCAGTGGACACATGGTGTGGCACTGCAGTGACCAGATACTCCAGCAGCATTCAGTGAGCATCAATCTGAACTACAGCAGCCAGAATGCCACCAACAACAAGGTGGGAAGGGGCATTCACAAGGAACTCAGGAGGTGAACCCAGACAAAGAGCTGCCTATCCTCTGCTCTGTTTGATTTTATCAGGAGCAGAGACATAGCGGCAGGTCTCAGACAGGCAGTGTGGGAACAGGGTGGATTTCACAGCCCAGTACACCCTCTAGAGTCAAATCCGGCATCATTTTGTGGAGGGAGGCAAAGGACTGTGCATGCACTGAGCTGGGAGTGAACTCATTTCTGGCTCAGTGAGCTGCAACAACGTGATATCCTAAAGGTTCCATCCAAAACAGGTCCATGTGGCCCTCAGACCTAACGGCCAACAGGTTTCAGCAAGATCACCACCAACAACAACCTAGCTATATAGGACACCTGGTGTCACCTTAATCCTGGGAACTGCTCAAACCGGAAGTGGGAGAAAGGTTGTAGAGACAATGGTGCAGCTTCAGCATGTTATCACAGGAGATGCAGAGTGGTGAGGCAGGAGCTGGGGCTGTAAAAACCAAGGTGGAAGTCCAACGTAAGAACCCAGACCTGAAACTTGCTGCAGGGAGTGGCACAAGTGACTGCAAACAAAGAGCGGTGTACCAACTACAATAAGTAATATCGAACTGTAGACCTGTGGGTGACATAGCTTAGAAACCTGCCCTAAGGAGAAGTATATGCTAACCCAAAGTACAATGACCAAAAGCAAAGACAAAGGCACAATGAATATTACTGACTCCCCTGCAAAGAAGCAGAACCCTTTGCCAACCTCAGAGTTAACCGAGGAAGACATTGAGAAAACGGGGGATACAGAATTCAAAACACTTGTTATAATTCTTGTCAATAACGAGAAGCACATAAAGCAGGCATTCAAGGAATTTAAGGAATAGGTCACACTGGAAATGAATCAAATGAAAGCTTATATATCAGAAATGAATAATACAGTGGAGACTCCAAAATAGAATGAATGAAACAGAAGAATCTCAGAATTGCAAGATATTTCCTGTCACCGGGGTGAAACAAACAAAAAGCTGGAAGCAGAGTTGGGTCAAGCTAAGCAAGTATTCAAAACTTAAAAGACACTACTAAAAGGCCAAATGTGAGAGTTATGTAAGTGCAGAAAGAGAAGCTAGGATTAAAGGTATATCACTGAACTAAAAGAAAATTTCCCTAATCTAGAGAAAAAATTGGGAAACAACATCCAGGAGGGGCACAGAACCCCCAACAGGGCTGACCAAAAGTGATCTTCACTGCAACACATGATAATCAAGCTCTCCTCAATCAAACATAGGGAAAAGATCCTTAGATGTGAACATGAAAAAAATCAATTGACATAGAAAGGAATGCCAATAAAATTCACAGGAGACATCTCACAGAAAACTACAGGCCAGAAGAGAAAGGAGTGACATATTCCAGATTTTAAGAGCAAAAAATCGTCGTCCCAGGATAATGTACCCAGGAAAGCTTTTCCTTGTCTTTGAAAAAGAAATAAAATTCCTCCACAGTAAAGAAAAGTTAAAAGAATATGCCTTTTACAAATCTGCTCTACAAATGATACTTAAAGATGTTGTCCTGACAGAGAAAAGGAATAGCACCCACAAAACCCAAAAGCAAATGTAAAGAACATCCCAGTAAAATAACAGAGGACTAAATCAATAAATAATCCATTGCTAAAATGACAGGACCAAATTACCACCCATTCATATTAACCCTGAATGTAAATGGCTTAAACTCAATCAAACTTCACTCTTCACTGACTCATAGATCAGTTGCATCATTTTCTTCAAGAAGTTTTTGATTTTTCTTTTTCATTTCTTCAGCAACACATTAGTCATTCAGTAGCATATTTTTCAACTTTATTTTTTTTTTTTGTTTGTTTTTTAAAATTTTAATTTCTTTTGTTGACTTTGTTTTGTGGCTTTTCATTTAAGGGGATGTACAGTAACTGTAGTGGAGACTGTCATATCCAGATGTGAGGATACATTACAATATGCACCTCTACTTCTAGATCAAAGATGGACTCCCAATGAAACTATTAACTATATCTTGACAATAGGATGCTGGACTCTGCCATTGTCCATGCCCACATATGACTTTATGAAGAACTATTCTATAGTAATACTACAAGGCAACTTGGTTGGAGGAGGGGACTTAAGAAGGGATTAAGGGAAATCACAGGGCCTATGGAACTGTATTATAAAATGAATAATAATATAAAAAGAAGCAAAATTTTTAAACGAGATTTAAAAAAAAAAAGTAGTTGTATATAAAACCCAGGATATTTTTGGTAGGGAGAAAGAACACACAAATACACAAGTATATGACTGAATGATCTTCTAAAAACAGAAAAACACATATACCTAAATCAAAGTTTGAAATACTTAGATACACTTGAAATTGGTTATTTATGAATATGATTTTTTTTCTTCACTGTTGGGTGTTCTCTATATCTTTTATAATGATCATGGGTGTTTACATGAGTATTTTAAATATAAAGAAACACAATATACATTTTGCCAAACTTAAGTAAAAATCAACCTACCTGAAAGCCAGACTGTTGAGTATTAAAAATATCAGACGTTAAATGTCGTGGTAAGATTTTATGATTTCCTGTATACCTAAAGAGGAAGGGGACTGACAGAGGTGGTGATTATTCTCAGATGGTCAGAATGAAGTTTGAGCATTTGTCTAAAAGCAAAATAAATGATAAAGAAGCTGCCCGTAGTTGACAGAAGGTTCTAGAAAAATGAACTGAAAAAAGTACTAAAATTGATCTTTGGTGGACTAAAGAAAGTCTAATATGAAATGGAACTTTGAAGCAATCAGTAAGTGATATTACTTTTGACAAAATCATGGAAATTAACTTGGTAAGAGCACTTACTTGATAAAAGATGAATGAGTATCTTGGGCACCACAGAGTGCTAAAGATTTGATTAAAGGTAGCAATGGGGTAATTAATATTGGATCCTTTGATGTTTTCTATGTAAAACCTGTACAAAAAGCTGAATGAGAAAAAATGGCAGTCCTGATCCTTCAAAATATAGCAGCAGCATCCTCATTGTCCTGAAACTTTCTCCAGCGCTGACAGGATCTGAGCTGCAAGCTAAAATCTGGGTGACGCACCAAGAATAGCAATAGAATGCACCAAAAAATGGGATTATGGGACTCTTTGAATTATGATTGTTACAGATCACAGAGGAAATTGTGGCCAAAACAGAAGAAACTGGAACTGGGGTAGGGCCTTTGGTGTTCGGAAGCACGAACAGCTGCTCAAGAGACTCTACAGGACTGAGCCTTAGTGTAAAAGTGGATGTGAACAGAGGAAACAGCCAGGCTTGAGTTCTGGCTGAGAGAGACATCCAGGAGAAATCAGAAGTAACGGGAGCCACTGTGATGACTCAGACAGAAGCAGAAGTGGACCATTTAGGGGGAGCTTCCAGCAGGATAGGGTGAATCACAAAGTCACAAGCTCAGTCCTCAAGCCACACGGTGCTGCATAGAGGCAGGGCTGGCAGCGGACGGCAACACCACTGACCTTTGTCACAGGAGCATCAGGGGACTTCAAAGGTCCGTGGAGAAAACAAGCAAATTAAAAGGTGATTACTTTAGTAATCTTTTTTTTTGAAACCCACAGACAGTTTTTCCATAACATCCACTTTCCATGACTTTTTGTAGATGCTTCATGTAAGTGACATTGCACATTTGAGTGCAATCCTGATCACAAGAAGTTGGATTAGGAAGGAGGCAAACAGGAAAAGAGAGCATGGTTTGAGTTCAAGGTGCTAAAATATAAAGAGAAACAGACACAGAGTGTTGTTTGGATCTGTTTAAGCTTCCTCAGTATTGTGGTTTGGCTCCCATGCTTGGGACCCAACCTTCCTCCAAGTCCTCCCAAAGTCAGTTGAAAACAGAAAATCTCTTCCTACAGTCTCTGTGAGCAACAGAGCAACCCCACCCTTCCCTGGGTTCCGAAAGCTTTAGCGTCTGTCCCTCCAACAGCTACTGGGGTGTGTGCTTTTCATTCTCCAAGTGAAAGAGATCTCTTTCTTTTGACGAGCCCTTCAGCAGGGCAGGGACTGTGACTAAAAGAAACCATGCCTGCCCCCAAGGAGGCAGCGTAAAACTAGAATCTGCTGAGTGTAAAACCAGAACCTACTTCACCATTGAGTGACGCAGGGTGTGGGGCACAGAGACCCAAGTAAAACTTTCTGGGTCTAATGGGGGAAAAGCAAAACAACAAACAAAAACCTATGTCCACTTCTGTCTGGAGGTACTAACTAAAAGAATGGCACAGCATTACTGAAGATGGCTTAATAACTACAATGACTTTACCATGACTTGAGCCACAATCCAGGCAGGCCTGATGCGTCTCAGTTTCTCCAAATAATCACCTGATGTTGCTAGCTGCGTGACTCATTCACTCTAATCACTAGGAAGGCTGGGATGGGGACACAGGACGTGGTTCCCAGTCCCTAGCCCCTTTCATGACACTTTGGTCAGCCAGAAAAATCATCCTTTAATAGAACCCTGGAAGCAACGAAGTTGGAAGAAACTCAAACAAAAAATGTGGATTGCCTGCTTCTGTGTAAACCAAAAAATACTCTACATCATCCTACATTCCAAGTGTGATCACAGGCCCACCCCCTATTGTATCAAATTTGGTATTTGCGCAATCACTTTCCTCCCACAGCCCACCTAATCTTATGAGAAACATAATTCTTTTTACTTTTTTTTTCCCATCTCTCCACATAAAGTTAATTTCTGATTCCAAGTTTGTGCAATTATACCAACCTTCTTTCAACGGAAGTATCATCCTGTAGCCTAAACTAGCATTTGGACAAGAGTTTTAGCTATTTTCTATTATCTAAGTTTGCTTTTAGTGACTTTTACAACTGAAGTGTTGATTTTTTTCTTCCCCATTATAAACTGGCTGTGGCACTCTGTGGCAGCACGCTGCAGGCCCAAGTTCATGGTAAGTTCAGAGGAAAGGAATGTTCAAAGAAAACCCCACTCAAAGCATTGTGGGTAGTGATATGGAAAGTGGACCAAACAATGATAAACAATGGGAGGAAAAAAAGAAATAATTAAATTTTCCGAAGCACTGCATCAGCATTTTATGCATTGTTCCTTTTTTTTTTTTTTAGGAAACTGTTTTATTGTTTGTGGTTTCATGGAGAGATACTAACCCAGTCTGTCAGAACAGCACTGTGCATGTACAATGATTATAAAACTTTAATAAAAAAGAAAATGGGAAAATATGTCTGTTTGAGATAAGGCTTTCTGAACAAAATATAATACATGGAAATCCTTTCTTGAAGTGCTTTGTGGATTTAAGGAGGTAGGGAACTTAAAACAGTGGAGTTACACTAAACATTTGAGTCTAAACAAGGTGTGAAAAACTGAACTCTGCCTCAACAGGCAAAACAAGAACTAAAAAATATATATAGCTAAAAGCAAAAATGTAAATGTTTCTTAGATTTGTTCAAAGATACCTATGAAAAGGACATCAACCTTCTGAGATCTGTTTTAAAATATATATTTAATATATTATATAACATATATATTATATATTATTAAACATATATTATTAAACATTATATATTCAATATATTATATATTAAATATATAAATATACATATTAGACTGTCATGGTACCAAAATGCAATCCTTACTCAATTATAAGATACAGTGCATATAAATGTAATGTCTCATTATATCATGTTAATACAAATTACATTGTTTATCTTTATCATTATTATATAACATTTTCAGGCATTATTACACACATAAGAGATTCTTGAGTACAGAACATACAAACTTACTGTGCCCATAACATTAAAGGTTCACGGAAAACGTATAAGGAAAAAGATTCATGCATGGATTTTCTTCAGTGTTTTGCATCTCGATAAATTGTTGCTCCACTTTTCCATCAACTAGTTGAAGTCCCCTCCTATATTGTAGTGAATCAATAGTATGTACTGTTACAGAAAGTCACACATGCAAAAGGCAAAAATGAAGCAAGGAAGACAGCTGGGCTACCCTTAGAACTACAAGGTTTGCTGTTGATGTTGTTGTTAAAAGGGACAGTCATGGGAAGGACACATTTTTCAAGATGCAAGGGAGGAAAGGGAGCAAGTCATTGGTGTATCTGAGAGGAACAAAGTCACGGGTCCAGAGCTGCATGCTGTCCCACAAAGTTGACAGGATCCCAAAGAAAACAGGTGGTGGAGCTGGTGAGGAGCAGGCAAGGAAGAGGGAGACTGGGCCACAATGTGTCAGAGATGAGCAGGCAGCAGGACCCTCGCAAGCAACAAGGCCTTAGCCTTTCTTGGGAAGGGGGACATAGAGGAAGAGTTTCCTGGAGAATGGCACTGTCTGACACACATGAACGATTTGCTTCCCAAAGTAAAAGGAGTGTATCATTTACACTTGGGTTCACAGAACATGATCTAAAACATGTTCTAAGGCTCCAAACCCATGAACAGCAGAGATCCATGAAATAAACAATCCTATTAAACCACTGGGATTTGGTTTTCACCTTCACTTCTTACAATGAACACTGAAGGGTTCCTCAAAATCCAGCCACACACATTCCACTTTGTAGAAAATTCACAGATTACATTTATTTACTGGTATCATGGATTCAGAATGTTAAGCATAACAAATCCACTTGATTCTGTTGTGCATCAGCACAGCAACTCATTTCTTTCCATAGACTAGTTTTCTACAAAGACAGAAAGGGCAGGCATCATTGACATCAGTCAAGCATCAGTTTTGTTCAGCATGTGGAAGGTGATGGAACAAGAATGAGTTGTCACAGTTTGAGATTTTTGATAAGGATACATTGAAACCAGCAAGCTGGAGGAAGGATAATATCTCCTGGCAGACCACACTGCACAATGATCAATATAGACTCAAATCAGATGCTATTGTGCATTATCAATTTAACAGGTTGAGACTTGAGGTTGCAAGAAAAAAACTATTTTTGAAAGAACAGGGAAAAGCAGCATTTTGAACACCCACTCTGGAAAGGTACTTCATAGACTGCTGTACAAATGCACTGCGTTCTTGTCATTCTTGCTTCAGAATCCTGGACTCTACAGCATTCACCACGGAGTTTGATGTGGGAGGCGGAAGGGCTGTGACAGTTCCATGCTCACTGCCAGAGGTGAACTGAGTTGCCTCACTGTACTTGCCCTCCACCGCAGGAGCAAGGATTGTCTAATGACTACTAAATAGGGAGGTCCAAAGGACATTGTACTCCCCCCTCTACCCACCTGCCCTACAACGACTTCCACCACCACCACCACCACCTCAATTTGAGACAGCTCTGAAGGACTCCCCAAAGGACTGGCTGGGCCTGTGTCTCAAGCACATCCCCTTTCAACCTCTCCATCTACCCAACCTGCTTCCCAAGCCCCACATAGGTATTGTTCCCATGAGTGAAGCTCAAGATTCAAATTATCAGTGACTCAGAATGTATTTCCAAAGGGAGCTCTCCAAAGATACCACAGCCAGAATCAGCACCCAAGTACCCTATTAAAGAAGTCAAGTGAAAAGTTAGTACCCTAATATATGGGACTTTCACAGACCCAAATATAAAGATGATTTAAGTATCCAAAAGTCAGGAAATAGATATCATTAACAATCATAATGGATTAAACCAGTAACAAAAGAGACCTATCAAATTCACCACATCTGGGTTTCAGTTAAGCTAATGATATCATACCGATGTGGCTCCTGTCACAAAAGATTTGTGCTAGATAATAGCTTGAGCAGATGAGGCCAGAATACTTTGAATAGCCATATACAGAGAAAACTGCCACTCTGACGTTAATCTGCAGGAAAGACTGTTAGTGACATAAAATCTGCCTTGAGCACATCGCTTCGGGTGCTGTGAAGTAAGATGTGATGATCTACAATGGAAAGGTGGCACTTAGAGAGGCTCTGGGCCCTGGCTTGACCTGTGGGACAGAATCAAGTGTAAGTAACAACAGGATTAGCTTTATTTCCAAAGGAGAAATTCAACAGTAGCTGGCAGGACGAGTTCCTGAAAAACTGCTTTACAACCTAAGGCACAGTTGTACGATACTAGAAATGTCAATTATACAGGTTGCAAAAACGGTCATAATACACATGTTACAAAAGTAAGTGTGACTCAAAAGACATCACTGAGCCCTTATCAACCAGCATCTAACAGTTTTTGAGGATCTACCGTGAGCTGCCAACTTCTCTGGGCTCTGAAGTTACAGCCACAACCAAAAACAAAAAAAACAAAAAAAAGACCCTGTTTAATAATGGTAGAAGAAATAGATAACAAATTACTAATAAAACATTCTGTTTTGATGACTGCTATAAAGTAAATAAATGTATGATAATATGAGACAGACTGAGTTTGGGTGGCAATAAAAGTTATCTCTGACAAGGCATGATTTGAGCTAAGGTCTGAGTAGGAAGCAAACATTTTGAAGTAGGGACAAAGACCACACTTGGCTCAGAGTCCCATGTTAGAACTGCCCCATGTGAACAGCTTGGCAATTCCAAGAGCCAGGAAAGAACAGTCACAAGGCAGAAAGACACGGATGGAAGGTGACGAAGCTTAAGCGAAAACGGTTACAAGCAGGACTCAGATCACGTGGAGCTTTATACACAGATACAGAGCAAAGTGACATAGGGTTTTGTTTAGGAAGATCAGTTAGACAGCTGTTCAAAGAACTTACTGTGCAGACGCTGGTGGTCAGAACAGAAGTTCAAACACCAGGTAGGAAACTATTACTGTACTCCAAGTATGAATACAGAATGAGACTCTAAGAGGCTGAAATTTTAGGAAGAGAAACCTAAGACCTGCTTTTATGACCACAGTCACTTAAAGGCAACAGTTCAATATAGGATGAGAAATATACAAGTTACCAAATAGCAGACTTTAAAAGTACAATTTTAATTAAAAAGCACAGGAAGGCAACCTCTAACAAGCGCCAATAGCCAAAGCTGGAACAATCTGAAGTAGTAACCACTTCCTGCATTAAAATCCAAGTATCTAATATTCATAAACACATACTGATATAAATAAGTGACTGAATAAGAAGAATAGGCCAAGAAACTAATTTCTTCCACAGAACACCAGGTAAGATTTCTATAAATATCCCTCCTGTAAAAATGCTGAGTCTAACTCCCCATCTCTTGGATGTGGGCTGCCCCTTCAATGAATACAGAGTAGAAAGTCGGAACAGAGCAAAGGTCCCAAGAAGTTTCCTTGGACAAGCGACCCAAGAGGACAGCAGGCACCTAGTAGTCACGTGAAAAGAATAACACCTTCCCCTTCTGATCCTTCTCCCCCAAACCCAAAACCTTAAGCCCCAATCCAGCCACAAGAACACACACTGCAAAAACCAATTATAGAACTTTATTAAAATAGTTCAACATCAAGGTCATGTAAAAAAAAATCTGAGACACAGTCACAGGGAAGAGGAGGTTTATGAGACACGACAAGTCAAACCAACTGTAGTAATGGTTTGCCAGCTTCAATGCTGAGGCAAAAATATATCAGGAGAAAAAATCAATGACATCTGACTGAACAAGAGAATTTAGTTAATAAATTACCAGGATTGGTTCATTAGTTATGCCAAACATACCAAACTAATTATTTAAAAAAATATTAGGGGTAAGTGTATATGAGATATAATACTCTGTACTAACTTTTTCAACTTCTCTGAAAGCTACCATTACCAAAAAAAAATCAAAAATATATTTCAGATTCAAGCAGATTGCTCTAAAAATAGATTTAATCAACAGGATGTGTAGCACCTAGAAAGTGGAACCAAAGTTACCTTGATTCAGTCTCACCGGACTGACAAAAGAGTGCTGTGCTAAGACCAGGCACAATGCCTGGAAATAGACACGGAGAAACCGCACTGGAAACGAAGAGCGCCCACAATGGAGAGGAAGCCTAAAATTCTGTTATGAGAAGCAACTTTAAGTACTGGGTATGTTTAACCCAGAAAACCTAAACAACACAATCATTCTCTCAAACTATAGAAGAGAATACCATAAGAAATTCAGATCACACGTTGTACCTTTTCCTCAATTTGTAGCCTTGGTTAAAAATGGAGAGAAGGGCCCAGTGCAATAGCCTAGTGGCTAAAGTCCTTGCCTTGCATGTGCCAGGACCCTATGTGGGCATGGGTGAGTGTCCTGGCTGCTACACTTCCCATCCAGCTCCCTGCTTTGTGGCCTGGGAAAGCAGTTGAGGATGGCCCAAAGCCTTGGGACCCTGCACCTGCATGGGAGACCTAGAAGAAGCTCCTGGCTCCTAGCTATGAATCAGCTTAGCTCTGGCCATTGCAGCCACTTGGAGAGAGAACCAACACGTGGAAGATCTTTCTGTCTCTCCTTCTCTGTAATTCTGACTTTCCAATAGAAAAAAATTTTAAACAGAAAAAAAGGAGGGATAATTGCAACTGGAAAATTTGGAAGAACTTATTATTAACCTGGGATTGTCTGTGCTATAGGGAACAACAAAAGCTTCACATTAAATACACGTGTCTCTATTGCCCAGCGCTAGCAGAAAAGACAAATACGTGTTCTACAGGGGACTGTGTAAGTGTTGAGTAAGAAGATGCAATGTTTTCCTGCTTCTCTACCGGTACTTAATGCATGACAATACCATGCCCACAGTCTATGCTGCACTCATTTGTGTACCTTTGCATAAACCTTCAAGACCTCTTACACACACAGACTTGACAATGCGAGACATCAAAATAACTGTATCTTTTACTAAAATTTTCCATGAACTTTTTCAAGGACTGGCACATATTTCCAGCTCCAGCCTCATTCTGATTTCAACATCCAGCTATCCAATTGCTATTAGCTTGCTCTTTGCATGAATGTCTCCAAACCACTTCCAACTTCATGTGTCCAAAACCAAACTGATGTTCATTGCAAACGCACCTCTCCCCCAGACTTTCTCATCTCAGGAACCACCACCAACCCACCAACCTGCACCTGATTTCCTCCCCTCTATTCCCCAGGTCCGCTTCATTAGCACATCCTATGTTTCATGGTATACTTCTCCCCATCACAGTGCAAACTACGATTTTCAACAGCTGCAATCATTTCCTAGCAGGCTCTTTTACTTCCACTCTTCCCCCTGTAATCCACTGCCCACAAACTCGGCCAAACAGGGACCACACACACAGACACACACAGAGACACACACACATATCTGAGCAAGCCCCTTCTTACAAGTCTCCAGTAACCAATCATCATACTCAGAAGCAAGCAAAAAAAAATCCAGTTCCTTACAGTATTTTCTGGGTTTTGTCAGCATTTTCAAACTCTTCTTACCACTTTCCGCCTTGCCAATACTCCATCCCTTTAAGTCACCTCTGTTCCTCAGTAACCTCAAGTTCCTTGCTCCCTCTGGGATCCTGCACCAGCTGTTCTAATGTTGTCCCCATTGTCTTCTAATGTTTGACTCTTTCTTCTAAAATAGCCACCCAGGCCCTCTTTATCACATCAGCCTGCTTAGAGGCTGCACAGCCCTTGTCGCCAGTCGACATCCTTTTGTTGACTTGTTTTTGTTCGTGTTGCTTTTGTCTGAGTTCTCTGAGAACCAGAGCCACATTGAGTTTATTTGCCACTGTAGCCTCAGAACTCAAAACAGGACCTGTGATGTAACAGGCACTCAGGAAATGCTAGTTCAGTAAATCAGAAATTTTAATAGGAGCGAATTCTTTAAAACTTCCACAAAAAATATGCATTATGAAAAACCACCAATGCAGCTCAAGTTTTTCACACTAATATCAAATTCTCTTTTAATTCCATTTTCTGCAAACTTATAGAATCCACAGATAGGATTTAACATGACATCCTGTCATGACTTGAAACCTGAAAACCGTTTTTTTGAATTTTGAACATAACCAATCGTCTATTAATAAATTAGTACCAACACCAACTGACATTTCCAACCTTGTCCATTCCCCATTCTGACCCTTGTTTTTCCTGTCCTTGTGTATGTGCTGTACTAGCTCTTTGATTGAAACAATTTCCCGAGTGTTTTCTTAACTCCCCTGTCATTAACATCCACTTTCTAAAAAAAATATTTATTTTTATTGGAAAGGCAGATACATAGAGAGGAGAGACAGAAAGAAAAATGTTCTGTGCACTGATTCACTCCCCAAGTGGCCAGAACGGTAGGAGCTGAGCTGATTCGAAAGCAAGAGCTAGGAACCTCCTGTGGATCTCCCAAAGAGAGTCAGGATCCCAAGGCTTTGGGCCGTCCTCAACTACTTTCCCAGGCCACAAGCAGGGAGCTGGATGGAAGTGGAGCAGCAAGGACATGAAGCAGTAAGTGCCCATATGGAACCCCAGTACAAGCAAGTTGAACACTTTCGTCACTAGGCTTCTATGCTGGGCTCTAACATCAATTTTTCACACTGATTCCCAAATGCTATCTTCCCGGTAATATATTCTTTGGCTTAAAAATTAGGACCTTCTGATGAAACTGGAAAAAAAATTAGGACCCATTTTTGTGTGTACCCACAGCTTTTTGTTCCTCAATATCAGTCTGATATTTAATATCATAGGGTTTAATTTTATACGGAAGCAATTTTCACATTTGTGACAGTATTTAAAACTTACACTAGTTTATGAAACACTGCCAAACATCCCACTTAGGGGGTACACAATACACAATACTAAAGACCCTGAGAAAGTGCCGCAGTGAGCAATGTGTTGACTTTAACTTTCTGCAATTTAAACTTACTTGCTGTCTACAATCTAACAACAGAATCATGAATTGTCTTTAACAAAGAGAGTGACAGAGCAACACCATACCTATTGGCATCTCACAGAATATAAATCGAGATCCACCTGACTATTGGCTAAAAGCATGGATTTTAGAAGCTGGCAAACTAGCAGATAAGAATTTTAGTTTGAGCTCAAACAGTTTAAAGAAACATCGGTGAGTAAGACACCAAAGCACTTGAATCTCCATCCTGTATTTCATAAAGTTAGATATGACTGCCACATAGGAATGTGGATCTAATAGGATGCCTGGGACCTTGAAACCACCCTGCAAATGATACCTGCTACTAGAATAATTATATTTCTGTTGCAAATTAGTGAGATCAGACATTTTAAGTATTTACTTGCAAATCCTTCACAAAATCTGATAGTATGAGAGAGCTGTTAGAGTTGCAAACTAAATGATCTGGGAGGGAGTACAGCCCAAATACACATTTAGTTAAGTTCAGATGTTGTCTCAAATGCTTCAGGCCCCACACCACGTCCACTGCCTTACATAATGCCAAATTAATAAAATTTTGCCCTGTGTTTATGTTATTTTGTTCTCTGAGGCACAGGCTTTGTGAACCCTTAGGTTCAAGTCCTCAATTAATGATCATGGATCTGCTTGAGCTCAACGAATTCTTTCTTCCATTTTTATCCACAGAAACTAACCCCTGCTCTGCCACCAAACTCTGAGATGTTGAACAGAATCTCTTAAGAGCAGCTCATCAAAGCACTGACATACATTTAAAATTGAAGTTGCATGGTAAAACATTTACCTTGAAAACTTTTTTTTTTAATTCTAATTCCTTCTCTACTGAAGTAGCCAACAATGGCAGGTGCAGGTCACAACCATTGTAGGTCCCTCTGAATTGGCCACCAATAGCAGTTCCCAGGAGGTGGGAGCTGGACTGAAGACCTCAGGAGAGCCATTGCACCCTGGGGTTTCCATGCAGTCGTTGGAATTTAAAATAGAGCACTTAAAAGAATTTTAAGAGATCATCAAGGCCATCCCCCTGCCTTGTTAGAATATTTTTACATCTCCCAGGTTCAATGTTGAAGTGTGAAGGCTCAGGCTGCTAGAGAAATTCATGGGTTAGAGGGCAAGAAAGCTTAGGGGAGAAAAGAGAAAGCCATAGAAAAATCTGAGGATAAAGGAATTTATGCCCTCCCAATTAACCTTACCAAGGACCTCAAAATTCCCAAGGCAACCTTGATTCTACCTTTCTTTCGTTTGTTTTCAAATATGGAATTTTCCCCCAGACTAATGTTAGAATTGAGCATATTCTTTCTTTGATTTATGAGAACATTCAGGGAATATAAGGTCATGAAAGTTAGCAAACCAGCTGGCTGCAATGCCAAGTAATTAAGTAGAAAGTCTTAAAAACTTAAAATCCTTACCAGGCTTGTTTCAGACAAATGTTAAATTTCCCCTTGCATTTAAAGTACCTTCCTTTTTAATTTTCTAAATATTTATCCTAGGTTTACATTAACCTTCCCCCATGACAGAGGTGGACTTAATTCAAAAACATCTATAAGAGAGCACAAATTAGAGCCCTTCATTTGTGGTGAAAACTACTGGTAGATAACCACACTTCAGGAAATATGCGGTCAAAATAATTAGATAACCATAAACGCCTGTTGATTCAAGAAAGCAAGTAAAATGATGGAAATTTTTCCTTAAAAAAAGTCACTACGATGTGAAATAAAAAAAAGACAATCTAATGTCTTAATAAGTAGAGCAACAGAGCTTAAGCAGTAATAGTCCACATATGAAAACAATATACTCAGAGTGGTATAAATACATAGGTTGAAAACTCCATGCATTAGGTAAAATACATAAATCAGACATTGTGCTATGCCACGTAGTTTTAAATTCTTTATATTCTTCTTAAACTATACTCAGTAATGTCTTCTAGACTACAGCCCACACAGAAAGGAAAGACCTTTACGGTTTGAGATCTACTAATTCCTTTATAATGTGCATATTTAAGCACTAATTACTTCTTTCTCCCAAGAAAAGGACAGACCCTATTCTCCAGCAGGTGTGCTCTTGAGTACATTTACACAAGCAGCTCCCTCTGAGCTTCAGCAGTTGAGCGGCAAATTCTGGTACACGGACTTGATGAAGGGGGACCAGCCGGCAGCAGCTTTCATGGCACAACTAAGCCAATTTGCTCTGCCTTTCACTTGCAGAACCAAGGCATGCTCCTCGGAGTGGCTTCAGATACTTCATCAGCGTTCGCAAGTTTCTGATTCAGCAGGACATAACAGCTCTGTGATTTCTGAAGGCCAAGTGTTCCCATTTTCTTATATACCTTAGTGTGTATGTGTGTAGTGCGTGCACACACACACATGCACACACACCCCAAGAGCAAATGGAGTTGCCACATTACATTTCTCCAAATAAAAGCATTGGATAGGCAAATTAATCTAATTATCTGTGACCCGATTTGATAATATTGCTGAAAGCAACTTGAGCGAGGGCTTCCAGAGTTATGCTCGCCGTTCTCTTACTCTTTTGCTACATTAACCTGAGAAGATAACCGTTTCATGCTGAAATGTACCTTCCTGCACATTCTGTGTGTACACATCGGAGCAACTGAAAAAGCGTCCTCGGTCTCCGAGTCCTAGGAAACCCCTAGCCAGAAGATAACCCTAAAGGTCCTGAGTTTCCCTAAAGTCAAAGAGGCTCTAGGAAGAACAGTGTTTGCACATTTATCTCATCAAAGAAGTAACTCGCAGCTGGTTCAACAGCAGAAAAACTCAACTACCGGTCTCTCCAACAGCACAAGCATCACCTGTCCACACTGCTTCCCTGGAAACTGGACACACTGTCAACTTTCCACTCCTTTCTCCTCTCTTTTCTACCCCTTACTCCTGACCCGACGCACACGGGTCTCTCTCCCTCAGAGAAGCACAGCACAAATGGCAGTATTCCCTCATACAGAGCTGCTTTAAGCACTACACAAGTCACTTCTGTTGTAACCTTTCCTCTAAGAACCTGCACGGAACCGCGCCTCCAAGTCAGGGAGCGCAAGATTTAATCCAAATCAAATGACTTAATACAAAACTTCTGAATCTCTAAAAATGAATTGCCCGATGTATTATCATTCTGAATTTTTAATACTGATAATGGGCAAAATTGCATGCTTGGAACACACCCTTCAACATAATGGTATTGCAACTAAATTTTTATTTGAAGTGCATTTATGATAATAATAACTAATGTTTTCCATGACATAGGTTAAAAGTCTGCAGCCTCTAATTTGACAGGCACTCTATTATCACATTCTGCAAAATAAGACAGGAAAGAATATTAAGACATCTAAAATCTGACAAATAGAACTTGCTTTCCCTTGCTCTCCTTAAAAAAAAACAAAGGAACATGATTCACACAGTTTGACATTCCATTTTAAGGCGATCTACAGGAGCCTAAAAGCTCACACTTTATTTATCCCACCACATATGACCACCTTAAGAATGCACTGGCCCCTGAGTATACTGAACGTGAGAGTGAATTAAGTTTTAACTTTCCATTCTTGGTGGGTGCATCCATCCAGCTTACCTGTTTCAGCTAATTTGAAGAACTATGCTGCAGGATCCCGCCGCATGAGGCTAACGCACAACACATGAGCAACGCTGACAGCTGCTCAGCTAATTACAGATGGGTGGCCGCCATTTACAGCAGCAGGATTGTGCTACTCCTCGGCCGAACAAAAGCTAAACAGAATCCTTTCTCAAAGTGCCAAAAGAGAAGAGAGCGGCAATTCTCTCAGTGGCTTATACAACTGTTACCACTTTTTTGAGTCTCACACTGTACTTGAGTACTTTTTGTTTAGGTCATAACTGCACAAACCTCCAAAGGTTAACAACTGTGTTTCCCGGCGTCTTAGGGACATGAACACGCTGCTTCCTAGAAATAGCCCCCAAATTCTGTCCTTGTGCACATTTCAGTGAAGATTTCACACCAGAGTGTGAATTGCGACTTTTTTCACTCCAGAAAATGCACTCATGAACTCCACGCTTACAACAACACCTCCCTTGAGTTCACCTGAAACCCAGAAGCATTTCACATCAACATATTTACAAACGCCAGCACCCAACATAAAGCTGAGATGCCACTGCATCCGCAAGACCAACATACCTTGGGCATCAAGGCTGGGTGCCCCGCCAGGACCATGGCTCCCGCTGCGGCTACCGGGAAGACTTGGTTATTGATACTGCTGAGGAATTCCTCCCGCAGACAATTCCCAATAGAAACAGGGGCTGTCTTGCTCAGCCCTGTATCCCTCGTGGAGGAACGGTGGCACGTCATGACTGGGCCACCCAAGTTCTGGGGGGCACAGGAACCCCGCACTACGCCTCTCTGACCAGTCCGGCAGCCCTATAAGTTCCCCAGAGCTGGCTGAGCTAAGTTCAGGTGAAGCTGAGTCTAACTCCTCCCTCTATACGTAGAGGGCCACGGAGGGCGGGGCCTCACCTCGCCCACAGGTGTTCATCTTGAAAACTCTCCCAATCTCTACTCAGTAGTTGACAAGCTGCGCAGGTGCCGAGCCTGAGTACTGCTGCGACTCAGCTTCTCTTGCAGAGAGAAACCTGAGCTAAGATAAATCGAAAGAGTTGCCTCTGAGTCAGACGCCCATCTATTCAAGGTGCTCTTTTCTCTATTAGAAATGAACTTTACTGTAGCAGGTAAAGCCACCTGCTTCAGCAGCATCCCATGTGGGTGGCAGTTTGTGTTCCTGGCTGCTACACTTCTGAGCATGCTCCCTGCTAATTCCCTCCTGGGAAAGCAGCTGGGAATAGCCCACGGGAGACCTGGAAGAAGCCCCTCGTTCCTGGCTTCCGTCTAACTCAGAGCTGACTTACAGCCACCTGGGCAGTGAACCAGCAGATAGAAGATCTCTCTCTCCCTCTATTTGTAACTCCGAGTGTAAATAGATAAACATATCTTTCAAAAAACATAAAACAACTTAGGTAAACATCATCTAAGAAAACTACATTTGAGTTTAAATCTGGCCAAATAATAGTTAACAGTTTATCTGTCTGCAGCCTCCACTACAAAACAAAAAACCTCTACTAAGAATTGAGAATAGTGAGGTTAGAGGGATTCAGGTGGTGGAGTTGGAAACCAACTTTAGGAACTTAAGAAGTCATTTGACTTGTTAAGTTTACTTTCTTTCTTTCTTTTTTTTTTTTTTCTGCCAAATGCCATACATTGTTTTAATGTCAGATAGGAAGCAAGAGTTATTTATAGATTGAAATATAACACTATTAAAGCACGATCTTCTATGCAATAACACATTCCAAATAGAGTTCTCAACACTACATTTAAAGTACACATCACTGTAGTCTCTTCCAGCATAGGAATGCTGTCTGCTTAATGGAGTGCCAGATGTACGACGAACACTCCAAAAGGAAACACAATTAACAGAAAAATCTATTCATGTCAATGGTGTATTTTTTACCTTAACCTGAAAATTTATTTTTATGAAGAAACTTTTAAAACTTGGTGTTCCTTTCTGTCTCCATGGGTTTTTTGTTTGTTTTAAGTATCTGCAATTCATGGAAGACTAGTCAACAGACGGCAGCGTGTGTGATATAACTTCACAACAACGGATGTCACTTTTAGCAGTGCTCGCCTTTGACATTTTACTAAATCTAAGTAATCTTTTTTTTAGAAAAAGATTAGCGTTTCTTATTTGGGTATATAGACAGCACTGCATTATCAAATCAGATAAGCCTTTGGATAATTTTCTTTAAGGGCAATTCTGGCATTTGTTGTTATATGAACACCCACAGTCACACCTTTGTCAGTTTCTTCACCCCATAACTAAAAGATTTTAAAATAAGTGTCAGTCTTTAAGTAAATAAACTCAAGAAAAAGTAGAGCAATTTTAAATGTAAGCTGTTTATTGCCCTTAAAATGACAGAACCATCTTCCATTCTTGTGTATCTCAGTGACTTCCATCTACAGCATGACACGTGGAAGGCTGTCCACTCATTTTATTTTAGGGTAAGCAGGGAAATCAGTAGGCTTCTCCCACCCAACAAGATGAGGTGGAAATAAGACAAGAAATTAAAAGAACTGTTTAAACTCAGAATACTATTTTCCTCTTTCATCCTACATTGAAATCAATTCCTACTATAATAGGGCTGCATGATAAATTACAAGACACCCAAATAAGTTTGAATCTGATGAACAATTCTGCTTTAGCATTAAGTGTGTCCCATGTCATATTTTTACTGTGTGTATGAATCACCTGGGTATGCTGCTGAACTGCACGTTCTGATTCACAGGTCTGCATGGCACCATAGAGTCTGGTTTTTCATTTGTTAATTTGGCAAACTGGTCTAAATTATCCATAAGAGAAGAGGAAATCATTAAATGTTCATTTGTCAGCTAATATTTGAAATTAATGAGTTGAACGATAAGTTGCTCTTGATCTACATATTTGGTTCAGTGTCTTCTCGAGAAACTGCAGAATGATGGCCCCCCCAAAAAATCCTGAATAGTTTTGAAAATACTCTTGATAACCTTATCATTCATGCATATTCCTTGCCCATCTTCACAATACAGCCTCTGATTTGTTATATTCAATCCATGTTGGACGACCAAATCATCTGTCTCTAAAAGTCCTCACCTTCAGCCACAATTTAACACAAATGTCTATGGACAGAAAGGGACCCAAAAAGCAGGTGGTAGTACTCTTCCCCAATAATTCCAATGGATGGTCCAAACTGAGAACCTACCCGAAGTCTCTTTTCAACAAACTCTGGTCTGGGAGTTTGGGAGAGACACAGAATCCTAGAGTTTCTGAATCAAAATGGTCTCTTCACAACTAATCAGGGTGATTCACACGCACGTGGCACTGTGCGTCATCCAGAGATGACAACGTAACAGAGCCGCGCTGATGACTTCCACCTCCTGCGTGCTGCTGTGTTGCCACAACACCCCAATATAGCAGAACTTGTCTAATGAGCCACAGTTACTAAGGCAGGAACCTACAGCAATGGTTCAGAGTAACTTACATGCTACCCTGGGACTGGCGGTTTGGTGTAGCCTACGTGCTGGCATCCTAATAGCAGCGCTGGTGAGAGTTCCAGCTCCTCTGCCTCCAGTCCAGCTTCCTGCTAATGTGCCTCCCATGCTGGGAGATGCAGATGGAGCTCCTGGATTCTGGCTTCAGCATGGCCCAGGCCTAGCTGGCCATCTGAGCAGTAAATCAGTAAATGAAACTTCTCTCTGTGTGTCACTTTTAATTTTCAAATAAATCTTAATAAATAATTAAAAAAAAAAAAAGAAAAGAAATGAGGACCCAGCACGGTAGCCTAACGGCTAAAGTCCTCGCCTTGCACACGCCAGGATCCCATATGAGTGCTGGTTCTAATCCCGGCGGCCCCACTCCTCATCAAGCTCCCTGCTTGCACCCTGGGAAAGCAGTCGAGAATGGCTCAAAGCCTTGGGACCCTTGCAACCCAGAAGAGGCTCTGGACTCCTGGCTTTGGATCGGCTCAGCTCCAGCCATTGCGACTACTTAGAGAGTGAATCAACGGACAGAAGATCTTCCTCTGTCTCTCCTCCTCTCTGTATATCTGACTTACTAATAAAAATAAATAAATAAATAAACCTTCTAAAAAATAAATGAATGATTCCATGAGATACTATGTAAAATATTAGTATCAACACCAGAAGGACAGCGCACCTGATCCCAGTTCAAACCCCAAAAGCCAAGAAACCAATATCCAAACAGCAATTATTCTTTCTTTTTCCCCCCTGATGCCAATCATAGTGAATAAAGCAAGCTTTGTTATATGGATATGAAGTTACTATGCCCCGTGCAAGATGCCAAAGAATCCAGAGTGCCTTGAATGTTTCCAGGCAAGGACCTGTAGGTTTTCTGTATGTGTTCCACCAAGTGACATGGTGTTCTTTCCAAATTCCCAGAAACCTAACACAGCTCTGACCTGAACACACATACTATGGTTTGAATATGGTTGGTCCCCATCAAAGTCTATGTTGAGGTTTTAGTTCCTTGCAAACAGCAGTGATAGATGGTGGGACCTTTAAGAAACAATGGGGTCATGAAAAGAATCTATGCAATTCTCATGGGAATGGATCCTCTACTACAGAGCAAAAGGTTATGAACAGGCTGCTCATACTGTTTCTTTCTTTTGTGCCTACTATTTGTTCTTCCATTTTCTGTTGAAGCAGCAAGAAGCTATAGAACAGGGCCCGGCACAATCTCGTAATGGTTAAGGTCCTCGCCTTGAATGCGCCGGGATCCCATATGGGTGCCGGTTCTAATACCAGCAGCTCTGCTTCCAATCCAGATACCTGCTTGTGGCCTGGGAATGCAGTCAAGAACGGCCCACAGCCTTCGGACCCTGCACCTGCGTGGGAGACCCAGAAAGAGGTTCCTGGCTTCTGGCTTCGGATCAGCACAGCACCGGCTTTACAGCCACTTGGGGAGTGAATCATCAGACAGAAGAGCTTCCTCTCTTTCTCTCCTCCTCTGTACATCTGCCTTTCCAATAAAATAAACAAAATAAATAAATCTTAAAAAAAAAAGAAGCTATAGAACACTGTTCCCAGCTAAAGGATTGTGAGCCAGAATCAACTTGTTTTTCCTATAAACTACCAAGTTTCCAGTAATTTGTTACAGCAACAGAAAGCTGATTACAAAACAGCACCAGAGGTCTGCTTTCTTATCCAGGCTGAAATCTAGGTGCTATGATTTGAAGAGTCTCTGGAATGCTTCCCGTCAATCTATTCATATTTGCAGAAAATCTCCTGTGTTGAATAGTGTTCTCCCCTCTGTTGTGACACAGTTGGTTAAGCAATCACTTGGGATACCCACAATGTATATCAAAGTGCCAGTTCATGGCTACACTGCTTCTGGAAAATACATCCTGGGAGGCAGCAGAGATGGCTCAAGTGCTTGGGAGATGATTTTAGTCAAGTGGGAGCACAGATGGAATTCTGGCCTCCTGGCTTCAGCCTGGCCTAGCCCTGAGTTACAGACATTTAGGGACTGAATCAGAGAATGGACACAAACTCTCTCTCTCTCTCTCTCTCTCTCTTTTTCAAATTAATAAAAATAAATAAATAAACATTATACAAAATAATGTTCTCTGCTTCTACAATTCAATGCAGGGGTAGTTCCAACTGTTCATGGAAAACAGAATACATTCATTCTCGGTGCAAAAGAATTTTGACATCCATGCACAGAGTTTGCCCCGAACACTTTCTGCAGGAACTCTTGCATGCGTCTTTGTTTAAAGCACCACATTGCTAAGACATTATAACATTTATTTGCCCAAATCCTAGTGCCGAATTAATATCTATCTCAAAAAGAAATTTATCCTTGAAGAACAAATGAATGAGTTCCACAATCCCGGAGGCATTTAGTATCCGCAAGGAACAAAGAAAGAAGCAACCAGGAACAGTGCACGTTCCCAAACAACAGCCCAGTCTGTGGCATCACTGTCCCTCCACACTGCCATGAGTGACATCCCAGGATGGCTTTGCCCATCCACATGAACAAGAACTGCAACATGTGTTGCAGCACCAATTCACTGGAACTATAAACGAGGAACTGCTTTGAGACAGTAGCCAAACACTGAGTGTATCCAAGAAAACAATCTTCAAAGAAAACATGAAGGCCTGCTAATCATTTTTAGTTTTCATACATTATCTATCATACTCTATAAGAAAGAGCATAGAACTGAAACAGCAAAGACTGTTTCATAGAGTGGATCTGGCGAATAAAGATTCTGGAGCATAATTTAACTTTCGTTGTATTTCATGAAGTGAGCAAGAGAAAATGGCCTCAGTGGAACGAAGGAGCTTCTCACCTTGGAAGCCTATCTATACTGATATCAGAAAAGGGTACGGGTGAAAAATGACAGCAGCCGGCCTGCCCTTTGACCTCTCTAACAGGGCTAGTGGCAGTAAGGAAGCCTAATCAATGCAATGCAAGTGACATTTTGCAGTCAAATCAAATTACATGGAAATGAAAAGAAAATCTGAGGTCCAACCTAAAGGCTGTTCCTCTTACCACTGAGGTCGTCTCCATGGCAACTAAATGCTACACATGTGTAGAGCAAATCCTTAACAAATCTGCAGGAAGCATGTCCAATTGAATATGCTCGTGCCTGCCACTGTACTTCACGGCTTTCTGAACGCTTATGCGAGGCAGCGGCAGAAAGGACTTTAGCAGAAGAGCACAGTCAATGCGACTATGACTCAGTGACAGAGATGCTCAGACTCCAGAGAGGATGAGCTCAGAGTGAACAACTCCAAGACAGTCCTGGTTAAGTGGGTTGGGTTTAATCTGCAATGTTTTCCAGCATTGTTTCTACTTCGACTTAACGTGCCTCTGAAACTTCTCTAGTCCCTGTAAAAGCATTACTACACCAACACCAGGAGGAGGAACCTGCACCGGGTCACAGAGAAGTCCCCCTAAGAGAAGCATCTCCATACCTCACCCCAGTCCTGATGGGTGTGTTCAGAGCCCCTGGATCCCAAGGGTGTGAGGACACTGCACTGTCATCAGTAACATCCAGAGATAAGGGATGGTAAGGACTCTTCTGGTGCTTGCTCCACATAAACTGTTCCAGAAGATGAACTCCTTGTGAATGTCAAGGCACTTTACAACGCCACACAGACAGTCCAAAGAGACATGGACAGAGAGAGTACGTTGACTTACCCCCAAGTGTGCTTTCTTGTCCCTAACACTCAGCAGGATCTTGCTCTCCCCAAACAGCATGGATTCTCAGGTAATTATGCATGTGGCCCGAGATCTGGGTGCCCTCTCCTAAAAACCAAGCCACTGACACAAGGAAGAAGTGGGATAAACACCTGCAAGCTCCATACTCGCCAAATGAAGGGACTGAATCAGTTGTACAGGCTGTATGACAAGAAACATTGTTTTGGGGGTTGAGGGGTTCTTTAAACTCTTTGATAGGATTTAAGCTGGTCACTTCATTAAGTTATGCAACTGGCCACCAGAATTCTTGTTTGGAATACACCAAATTTGGATTTTACTACTGACACTGAAACATATCAACAGCCTTAGTTAAGAGAAATGGGAGACAGGAAATTTTAAAGGAAGTGACAGCATTGCTTCAGTTATAAGAACCATGTGTCATCTTACTATGCTTCTGTTCAAAAAGCAATAGACACGAATGAATTGCCCTGTAGGAGGAAGTATCTGATGGTGACAAAAATAGCAATAATAGTTACCCTAAGTTAATACCAGCTTTTTAAAACCATCATTTTATCACAAATGATCATCTTGTTTCTAGAAGCACTAATGTACACTGGCTTGGGTGTTACAACTAGTAACTTTCCAAAATCAATGATAAAGTAACAGGACATAATCTTTATTGAGCACTCTGTTGGATGGTGATATTCAACCAAAATAAGAGAGACCTGTTGTTCTTTGAGACATTTTTATCAATGCAGCATCAAGGTTTCAAGGTTTGTAATAAGCACAAAGCAAATTTGTTTCATATCGTCTCCCCATAAAATAAATTTCAGCTTAAAGGAGTATCTATTCTCTGTCCTGAAGATGCTAAGTTCAAGCATTTATTAGCAAAATTTGGGGTCCCACTACTCACTTCTCTGTTGCCAATGGTCTTGACTATAAAATGAAACCAATTCTACTCCCCCTTCTTACGCTACAGCATGAGCTGAGAGTGCAATGGAACAGTCTAGGCAGTGTCCGATAATGCCCAGAAAAAGATTTTAGTCTCACAGAGATTATGTCTGCAACAGTAAGAAAACAACTCAACACACACAAGTCTGTTTTGTCAGTACAGTAAACCTGGGATCAGCTGGAAAGGTTCAGTTTTCCTAACTCTATTTAAAGTTTGTAGTGAAATTTGGTTCTCATTGAATAATTCCATATATGAAAGATGGTCAAAATCTATGCTATAACAAAATGAACACTCTACAACTGGCATTTCCAAAATCACTGGTTGATATCAGGTTATTTCCATAAGATTTGCTTCTCTTCTTAAGGAGTCAAGTGTAAAGAGGAGAGAAGAAAATAGTTTTATTGAGGGCTCTAAATATCATATTGAGATGAGTTTTAATCACATTAGACTTTTGTGATAACTTCAATGAGACAGATACAACTCCCCAATTCCCCAATCCTGCCTACTTGGAACATAGCATCTTATTTTTAAAGCCGTACATGTTTTCCCTTTAAAAATGTAGACCTACCTTTATGCAAAGGAGCATTTAGGGCAATTCACAGTGTTTTATCAGCCCCAGATTCTAAATGTCAGTAATTCAGTTGCTACTGTTTCTGTACAGCTGAATTTGAAAACAAAGACAGGAAGGCCTGCCGCAGATGATCACAAATCACACACTATCGCGGAAACACAATGACAAGATTTAAAACGTACTGTGTCATATTTACTTTGGAAATTGCCTTTATAACTGAAATACAGCTGGACAGCACAGTTCTCAACTTCCAAACGCTTAGAGATTTTATCTAACTAATAAACTTGTGGCTTCATAAACCCACAAAGCTCCTGCGATACTATCTGATTTGAAATGGGTGTGAGCTTGCCAGGTGTAAGGAAGCAAATGTGATCTATGGCTTGGTGGACCGCGAAGTGCCTATCTATTTTCAGAGATTATAGGGATGGCACTGGTGCCATTGGTTAAGATAGCAAATTGATTTCTTCAATAAACTAGTGCTCTCATTCACTCACCACAATTTTCTAAAATTGCCCTTTTGATCTGAGGCTTCCCGTCCTGGTCAGAGGTAATTTTTTTATTTTGGAACACAGAAATCTATACTCTTCGACTATTTTTTTCCTTACCATGACCAGAAACACAAACCTTTCTCTCTTCTTTCACTCCACAGAAGATGGTTACTTCACTTTTAACGTAATTTTATGTTTACGGGCTTCAATAATGAGATAAAACTTTGAACAACGAATGCAAAATTTCAGAAGTTCAGCAGTGACAGAAAAAAAGGGGCATGTGAACTGAACAGTCATAAACTAAGGAGTGCTTCAGCCATGGTGGTTACACTGTGATCTTTACTCTGATGAGATTGGGAATCTGTACCCTGGGAAATGATAGAAGATAAGCAATTGCAAAGACATATCTAGGTAGCTTACTGATACGACATGCATGTATGAGAACTGACACCCAGTGTTTTCCATCTTTTGAGAACTTCCTGTAGTACTTTTACTCAACATGTATTAATAAAAAAAAAAACCTTTGAGATATAAATTATTGCCTTAGCTCACAGATGAAGAGACTGAGCCAAAGAAAGGTTCAATCACATGTCCACAACACACAGCCAGAAGAAAGAATGAGTTATAAGATGCTTTCAAAAGAAACTCTTGACATGACAGTGCAATGAGCACGATGCAGAAAGTGTCACTTTCTGACTTCCTTTTTTTTTTAAAGATTTATTTTTATTACAAAGTCAGATATACAGAGAGGAGGAGAGACAGAGAGGAAGATCTTCCACCCAATGCTTCACTCCCCAAGTGAGCCACAACGGGCCGGTGCGCGCCAATCCGATGCCGGGAACCAGGAACCTCTTCCAGGTCTCCCACGCGGGTGCAGTGTCCCAATGCATTGGGCCGTCCTCGACTGATTTCCCGGGCCACAAGCAGGGAGCTGGATGGGAGTGGAGCTGCCAGCGTTAGAACCGGCGCCCATATGGGATCCCAGGGCATTGAAGGCGAGGACTTTAGCCACTAGGCCACGGTGCCGGGGCCCACTTTCTGACTTCCGAATGGATTAGGAATTTAGGTAATTAAGCTCTGCCAATTGCCAATACATCCAGTATAATGCTGGACAGGGACAATAACAGCGAGGTTGATAGAGGGGATGGTGGTGATGCTGTTTCTGACAGTAACAACATCTACTAATAAGTAAATACCATGTCTGCGGAATTGTGCTAAGTGTTCATTTAAATAGCAACAACCCTGGGAGGGAGGTGCTGTCTTCATCTTTCTGTGTTGGATGGGGAAGTGAAGATCAGGTAAGCTAAACAAATGACCAGAGTCATACAACAAGAATGAACTCTAACTCTAGCACCCTCACTCCTAATGGTTACAATGGTTTTTCTCCACAGGAGTAAGAACACCCGGTACTCTCTGGACATTTAGTATAGGCAGACACTGCCCCAAGTACCATCTCGCATCATTTGATTGTCACAACTCTAAGTTTATCATATTCTAGTTTTGGAGAATCGCTTATTCATTCAAACAACTGTTACACAGAGCACAAGGAGCAATAAAACAGTGAGAAAATAAACAGACTCCTGATTATGATGAAAGGAGAAGCTGAGGCTTGTGGAGCTGGAGGGAAGCAGAGCTCACGGGTGAAAAGTCACAGGACAGGGAACTGGCAATATGGTGGGGCCTGGACTTGGGCAGGATACACATCCTGTATCTTCTCTCCCTGGCTGTTCACACAGATCAAGAAGTGAAGGAAAATTTAGGCAAACAATTCAACCTGAAGGTGGAAAGATTTGATTTGCAAGGCAAGTTAATTGAAGATATCCATCAATTTGGTAACTAGTACTCAAAATTCTGCTGAACACAGGTGAATGCTAACTGGATTCACTCCTGGTCTACCCTCCCACCTCACAGGAGTTAAGGGGAGACCTCACTTTCTAGAATCACTGAAGACACCAGGGGTGTGCTGCCACACTTCCACCATAGACAAGATTGTCCCCTTACATTACTTCCTATCAGCACGACTAACAAGGACATTTGGACAACGGTAGTGGGTAGGCTGATAATACCAGTCTACTTACGCTGCCTCCAAGCTGGGGTGATTTGAATCCTCAGACCTCATTCATATCTTTTCAGTACTTCAGGAAGGAGGGAAGAAGAGCAAACACGTAAGAGACCACCAGTTGCTCTGAATTCCTTTTACTGAGCTTGCTGGAACGACCCTTCCCTGTTGAATTTCTCATGAGTAAGAAGTTACCGTGAGGTGGGTATTTTGACTTGGTTTTTAAGACCCTAGGTTGGTTTCCCACATTTCCCATCTGGGTGTCTGGGTTTGCTTCTTGGCGTCATTCCAGTTTCAACTGCCTTCCTGCTTCACAGTCTCAGCTGTAGGTGCCACTGGAGGTTTTAGGGGATTCTCAAACAAACAAACAAACAAAAATACATGGTCATTGCTCCTACATGTCACCTATGAAATCAAATATTCAAGGATCTATAAATCTACAACTAGTAAAGTTCTCTGGATCATCTGATGCACTAACAGATGGAGATTTTGCCCACGGGTGTTAAAAACTGCTAGATTTTCTTTGAGCCAAAAGAAGATACATACCATTTCTAACGTTCACCAACGGCTGGAGATCGTGCACAAACAGCTGAGTCACCACTGGGGACATATGCACTCCAAATCACAGGAAAAGATTTCAGTCCCAGTGACACTTCTAATACAACTCCCTGCTAATGTTCCCAGGAGGCAGCAGAAGATGACCTAAACACTGGAGTTGCTGGCACCCATGGGAGACACCTGAGTGAGTTCCTCGCTCCCAGTTCTTGTCTGACGTACTTGTGGCCCTTGTTAGTGTTTGTGATGTGAACCAGGGGACGGAGCGACTCACTCTCCTTTGTCACTCCCTCTCTTTCTGTAGCCCTTTCAAATCAGAATATATTTTTGGAGACCTGAAAAGCAAGTTCACAAAAATTTCATCTGCTTTTGAGTGGACGCTGATTACCAAAGCCACCAAGACTCCTGGTAATTCCTTCATTTGAAATACAAACACATTCCCTTATTCTCCTGTCTCCTTAGTGGCAGTAAGGAGCTGACCCTCATTTTCTAAAGTAGAAAAATAAACAGGTACTAAATAAGTCCTAACCTGAAACTCCAAAGCCCAACATATTACCTCCATGAGACACAATCATTCATTTCCTTGCTCATTCATTCAACAAGCATTTCTGCAGCACCCACTTACTCAGTGTCGGTCCCTGTGAGAGCCGGGAGGTATGGGACAATGAATGCCTTAGGCTTGAGCAGTCCACAGTGCAGTGAAGAACAGAAACAGAAACCAACAAACACAATTCACTGAAGATGTAACAACTGAACTGCACATGGCATGCAATGATAAAACAGAAGCAGGATTGAACTCATTCTGCAAAATCATGGAAGACTTCCTGGAATATAGGTTGTTTAAGCTGAATTCTGAAGAATAAATAGAAGTTGCCAAGCCAAGAAAGGAGGCACACAACTGTGGGCAGAGAAAACAAGAGATGAGAATACCTGGAGGTCAGACAGAGCTGGTATGAACAGGACACCACAAACATGGGGGTCCTGCTGGAGTTTTTTGAGCAGCTGAGGGAAAGAGGTCTGGGACCACATCACAGTGGTCTTTCATGTGATCTTGGGGAGTTGGCATTTTATCCTGGCCATGCTGTAATGGGAGCTCTAAGATCTGATGTACATCTGGAAAAGTCCCATTAACAGAGAGTATGGCAGCTTAGGAATGTGGCAACACTGGAGGCCCAGGGTACTGGAGTAACACAGTTCATGCCAACTGGGAGAGAAGAAAGCATATTTTATAGAGTTAAGAGCAGGAGCTGTCAGGACCTTGTGACTGAATAGATGGAGGTAAAAGGAAAAAAACATTGCAAGTGTTCCAGGCATTGGAAAAGGGGAAAGTTGTGCAGTGGATTCTAGCATAGACTCTGTGCCAGGTTGCCTGAAGCCAAAGCCTGATTCTGGCAGCTTCTTGCTAAATGAGCTTGGGCAACTTATTTTGTCTTGCTCGATGTCACCCACCTCACCTGTAACAAGGGGAAAATGGTACACTTTCTACGTGTGAGGTCACTATACAACACAAAGAACACACAACAGCTTAGTACATAATAAGTACCATGTTCATGTTAGCTTTGTAAAGATGTCATAACCGGATTTGTTGTCTACCAGGGGTAGCTCCAAATATTAGAAATGTAAAAGATTAACTGTGAATGCCAAAGAATCCAGCATTTTCCCACATGCACTCAGATAAAAGGGTTTAGTCAAAGACACAGCCCTATGAAATAGTTGTGGAGGTGTCTCCTCCCATTCCCATCCTCACCAATTTTATTAGTTTGTTTAGGTCTAGTCTTTCAAAGGTTAGTTTTTATTACATGTATGTTGTCAGTGTTCCACAGCTTTAAATGTTGTATTTTAAAATATTCATACTTCCCCCACATTTCCATTTCCCTGATCTTCAGGGATTCTAAAGTTTTCAAGAAAGCTGAACTGTTTCTGCATTGAACAACACATGTCTGGCCTGTGTCCACGCTAAGTTTTATAATTCATCTCACTTTCCTTCCTGTATTTCTGAAGTAAATCTGAGGTCCTCTAAGTGACTTCCCCTTTTTTATGCCTCTATATTTACACATTGGGTTTCTCCATCTCTTCTACCCATGGTCTATATTCACAACTTTGTGACATCTTTTATTATTATTATTATTAATTATCATCTCCCACATACCTTTAGAGCTTCAACTGTGTACAAAAACATAGTGAATCCCTCTCCGTGATACCCTGGGTTAGTTCATTATGAGAACATTAAACAAACAACAAAAAACAAACAAAAAAAAATCTGCAGACACATGGTGACTTCTGAATAGAGACCTATTCTTGGTGGATGGAAGAAATCTGGTTTTACTTTGTAAAGCTCACTTTGTGGGTGCTCAATAAACTCTCCTAAGCTTTAAATTACTATCCTGGATATCCACGGGGGAGGATGAATGCTACATACCAAAAATCCTTTCCTCCATCAAGCTGATTACAATTGGAGTTTCCTCAAATGAGCTTGTTTGATAATTTGTCTCATTACTACTGAAAAGGAAATGGAAATCAAGGACCCAAGGGCAGGAAGCAGTAAGCAAATATGATCAAAGGTTATGGTGTATGAGATGTTGATTTAGTGCAAAATAATAATAATAAAAGGATTGGCATCCTATCAGATAATACATATATTATATACTTTTCAACTATTAATGAAGCCAGTATGTTCTTACGATTACAAGGCACACAGAGGAACTCTATGTGGATAATCTTTAAACATCAAATACAGACGTCTCTAACTGCAAACCCAAGTACAGATGATGTGGAAAACCAACATTGAGTGTCATGTATTACTTTCCTACTAATGCTAGGGTTAGAATGCACTTTGAATTTGATTGCCCAATTACCCGCATCTATATTATATCGTCTCAAAGCATCGTTACAACATCAGCCTCAATCTTGTGGGAAGGACTGTAAACAAAGGCCAGTTGGCTAAAGATAGATCATCACTGACACATCCACAATAAGGGAGATAACTAGGAGTAATGAGTATAATCAGGAGAAGTAAATTTAGGCTAAATACCAAGAAAGAATGCTCAACAGGGAGGGCAGGATCCTTCCCAGATAAGTGATAAAGATCACTGAAACACTTACATCCATTAAGAACAGCTTAACATTCATCAGGGCATTTGATAAAGGATTCCAAACAGTGAAAGAACTAGAAACTAAAGGAGGCAGGGCAGGAAGATGCTGTTTAGCTGGGAAAAGTTGTGTGACCATGACTTCCTCACAAAACAGAAAAACGGGCTTTTGTATATCAATGCACAGCAAAGATGAGGGTATTTCAAAAATTTCATGGAAGATGGAATTAAACCTATATTTATTTTGGTGCAGAATAGTTTTAAATTCTGAATACAAGGAACCTTAAAGAAGTTCATGGAAATGTGTACCCGGAGAAAACACACATGGATTTTGATTTCTTTTACAGCAAAACATGTTTGTATTTTAACTCCATCTTTCACGAACTCTTTGAAGTACTGCTGCATTAGGCAAAGTGTCACGAAAAAAATCTGGAATCAGAAAGATCTAAGTTCAAATCGCAGTTCTGTTGCTCGCCAAGTGAGTGAATTTCAGCAAGATATTTAACCTTTGTGAGCCTCAATTTCCTTAATTCAAAATGATTACATGAAAACTACAGGGTTGCTTTAAAGTTAAACATACATCAATCTAAGATTGATTGATTATCATACACAGAATACAGCTTGGAAAGGTACAAATGATTAATACATGGTGGCTATTCCATAACAGTGTTAACTTTAAACAACTCTCGTGAGGTGTTGCAACCCATTACCATTCACAAAGAAGAACATCTTTTTACTTCAAAGTAGTCCCTCCAAAGTGAACAATTAACCTAGTGGTCAAGATACCCACAAGCCACATGCCATATCAGTGTTTGAGTTCCATTTCCCGCTGCAAGTCCTCACTTCAGCATACAATCGATGCTGACTCAGGCAGGCCACACAGATGGCTCAAGGAACTGGTTCCTGACACCCAGCAGGACACGGAGATTGAGTTTATAGCTCTAGGTTTTGATGCTGGCCCAGTCCCAGCTACTACAGCTATTTAGGAGGTAAACCAACAGATGAGAATTCTTTTCCATGTCTCGCTTCTCTCTCATACATACACTTTTAAAAATGCAAAATATATAATAAAGCAATCATTGTTGCTGCATTTTTTAAACATCTCACAAGGGGGGTATTATTTTATTTTAGCATTAATTCATAAAATCAGCACATATGTAGCGTGTAGGGCAACTGGATCTTTTGAAATTCTCATCATCTTCTTTAATGTGAAAAATAAATGATACATTCTAAACCTTAGCTAGAATGTTATAGCTGAGATGTGCAGGTCTACTGTCCTTTATTTTAATTTTTCTCTAATACTTTTTGTCTAAACCTCAATATAAAGCATTACGTTCATTTATATGATGAGAGCTTCTGGCCTTAGGGGTAATGTATCATGAACATTATTTAATCTTTCTGTGAAATTTACAAAGTGCTCACACCATCATCCCTCTGGACTTACTCATCATCATAAAATACTATACATGTTGAAGATCCATGTTATCGGAGTCATCTCATACTGACTCATGCTCTTCAAGTCGTTTTATATTAAATAAATACAGAGAATATGCCTTCCTCATCTACATACTGAGTGGGTGTGGAGGGACCCAGGAATTGGTAACTTCACATATTTCTGAAAGTCTATTAATGTAATAAAAAGAAATGCTAACCCATGTTAGTAGTAAAACAAGTAAGCATACTTTGTATTCCAATATACACAATCAAAAATAAGCCAATTAAACAAAAATTGTAGCTTTCACGCATCGCTTATATTATCAAAAAGTTTTCCAACAACTTTATGCACTTTTAATATGCAACAGCATTAGTAATTAAAAAAAGAACTCTGATGCATTCAGAGCCTATAGATCTAAACCAGACAAAACAAAGCCTCATAAATGTGTTTGTTCATTAATTTTTAAAAAGCCAGACTTTGAGTTGTTATCATGTCAACTGGCACCAAACCATACTCAATATAGTGCAACTACAAAGTGTAACCCACAGTCTACAATGGCAGGGTTTTTGATCACACTAATTAACAGCCATTTTGTTTAAAATAAACAGATACTTCTAATTGCCTTTTTTACATAAGAAAGAGAGGATCTTAAAAGTAAAAACATGCAAAAGGAAAGATCAGACAAACGCCACTCGGATGGATAAGCAAAGTGTGTTTGACAGAAACCCAGAGGAAGTGTGGCTTGCTCTTGACAGCCAGTGGAGCAAGGCAAACAGTGTCTCAGAAAGGTCAGAGGATCCAGAGGTGCACCATTTGGGACTATCCATCCTTTCACTGCTTCTCTGGCTGAAGGTATGGCACCTTCTTGCATGATGTAACAGGAAGAAGCAAGCCAACGAATTGCACCTTTCTGTGTAATGCAACAGAAAGCCTCTTCTGAGACAAATCATTCCTTTCGCCTTAGCACGTACTGCCTGAGGAGGAGGTGATGAACCGAAAGTTCAAGAATAAACTCTTGACTGGTTCACTAAATTCCAGATGTAGCTGAATTTTTTACAAACAAGTGTGTCCTTAGATCAGTGCCCTGCATTTTCTAAGGTCTCCAAATAGTTCTCAACCTAAAGTTGACTGTCTTGGGTTGCATAGAATCTATTTTGATTTCAACAACAGCCAGGTTCATGTGCCTGCTGAATTTCCATCTCCCTTGTCTGTAAAAGTAACAGAGAAGCCTTCAGTTGCCACAACTGTCAGGGTTGGCTTTATTAGATATACTGATTCTAAGAAAAAATATGCTACTTAATATGGTGTGTATGTGTGTATGTGAGAAACACTGTGATGTGAATAAGTCAGAAACTAAGTCAGCATAATTTTAAAGTAATTCCTACTGTATGGCCTAAGGTGAGCAAGTTCACAACAGATGTGACCAAGTCACCTCTTCTGCAGTTCATTAGACAACACACAAAGTAATACTTTAAAAAATCGTTAACTGGGGTCCGGCGGCATGGTGGCCTAGCGGCTAACTTCCTAGCCTTGAATGCCCCGGGATCCCATATGGGTGCCGGTTCTAATCCCAGCAGCTCCACTTCCCATCCAGCTCCCTGCTTGTGGCCTGGGAAAGCAGTCGAGGACAGCCCAAAGCTTTGGGATCCTGCACCCATGTGGGAGACCTGGAGGAAGTTCCTGGCTCCTAGCTCCGGATCGGCACAGCACCAGCCATGGCGGCTCACTTGGGGAGTGAGTCTTCGGACGGAAGATCTTCCTCTCTGTCTCTTCTCCTCTCTATATATCTGACTTTGTAATAAAAATAAATAAATCTTTAAAAAAAATCATTAACTGATCGTAACCTCTGCAAAGAATATTTCCCTTTTCATTATTCAGAGAACAGTGACTACTCAAAAAGTATTCATCTTCTTGTTAGTCTTGGTATCCTCTGTTCCTAGAACAAAACCATCCAGAGAAGGGGCTTTCCAAAGTGTCTGGGGGAATCAGTTCTAAATCTTAGCAACTCCACTCCACATGCATTATAATCCACACTCATAATAATTATTATAAGGTTAAAGCTGAAACCAGTGCTGACTGTGCTGCTAAATGTTTAACCATCAGTGTTGGGGGGTGGTAGCAGGGTTTAGGGCAGGGGCAGACACACACACACACACACACACACTCTTAGCGTTTGAAAATTTCATAGTGAAATACCCAGGACAAGTAATTCAAGCCACTAGCTCACCACAAGGTCCCTAGATACAGTTGGGGAAATATGTACTCAGTGGCTGGCAGTCCACAGGTACCACTTCCGTCATACTACACAGCAGATTCCCAATCACCCGATTTGACTATGATTCTCCCAAATCATCAGCAACACCTCAGAGGCTTAAATTCATCTCATTCAAATTCAAAGTTTCTTCTTCTGCAGATCAACCAAACAAAAACTATATCCAACACTCTTGAAGGAATGCAAACAAAGTCCCAGGCAGGGTGTAACATGTACAAATGGTTAGGGCTGGACCTCACTTAGAAAGGATTCCCAAAGGTACAGCCTGCAGGTACAGCCTATCAAATACCCCAATGTATTCCTAATATCAGAGATTCAGAGAAACAAATAAAGATCTGTAATGTAAAAGATCTGTAATCTAAAATGGAGACATTATGCACTTGTGATGCCGTTTTATCCACCTACTCTGCATGTCTGACTGTTGTTTATGAATACAGAGAAGAGAAATAGGGCTGGGTCAAAAGCCCAGCTGTGAAGACCCAGAAAGAGACACCTGCATCCTATATCACAATGCCTGAGTTTGAATCCTAGCTCCTAGCTCCTGATTCCAGCTTCCCACTGAAACAAACCTTGGGAGGTGGTGGGTGTCAGCTCAGTACCTGGGTCCCTGCCCCAGACCTGGGAAGCTTGGGTGCTTCTGCTTCTGGCTGCCTGGGCATTTGGGGAGTAAGTTATTAGATAAGAGTGAGCGCACCCTTGTTTTTTTTTTTTTTTTTTTTTTTTTTGCCTCATAAATAAATAAATATTTGGCTTTTTTGAAGAAATGAAAAACAATGCTTCAGAAAACCAGAAAATAACAAATAATGTAATGGCTATTCAAAGGGCCTGATTAGTCAAAATTTCATACGGTGACATTTTTACAACATTTGAAAATTCTAGGGCATCTTTTACAGGGTTGGTGCCACTGTAGCACAGCACGGTTAGTACCTGTTGCGACACTATCTACTGTATTTTCTGTTGCAGCTCCTTGCTAATGCTCTTGGGAAAGCAGTAAAAGATGGCCCATGAACATGAACCCCTATCACCCAAATCGGGGACCTAAACGGAATTTGAGGTTCCTGGCTTCCGCCTGACCTGGAGACCAAGCACTGGGCACTGAGGCTGTATGAAGGATGCGCTAGCAGGTGGAAAGTCTTGCTCTGCCTTTACCGCTCTCTCTGTGACTCTGGTGGTCACTTAATACAAACAAACAAAAAATTTTTTAAAATAAATACGTGCACAGAAAGTAGTTTATTTCTACAAAAAGGGTGCCAGAAATTATTGTCCCTTAACTTCTAGGAAGAAGTTCACAGGATAGAGAACAGTTCTGAAGGATCATTTTAAAATGTAAAATGAAACAAAATAATATATACATATTTGGGGCCCAGTGCGGTAGTCTAGTGGCTAAATCCTTGCCTTGCATGTACCAGGATCCCATATAAGTGCCGGTTCATGTCTCAGCTGCTCCACTTCCCATCCAGCTTCCTGCTTGTGGCCTGGGAAAGCAGCAGAGGATGGCCCAAAACCTTGTGATCCTGCACCCACATGGGAGACCTGGAAGAGACTCCTGGCTTCGAACTGGCTCAGCTCCAGCCATTGCAGCCACTTCGGAAGTGAACCAGCAGATGCAAGATCTTTCTTTGTGTCTTTCTTTCTCTCTGTAAATTTACCTTTCCAATAAAAATAATTCTATTTTTTAAAATATGCATATTTGTTTTATACACACAGAGAGATATGACAGCTTTGGTTAGATAGATCAGGGCTGAGCAGTTTATCAGAAAGGGAGATACGAATGGAATCTCAGGTTCCTCACTTCGGAATTTGTCATTCTTCCCTTCAAATACATAACTGCTTTTTTTTAAAAAAGACAAAAATTTAAAGGATTTTTCTAGCATATTTCAAACTATTGAAATAATTTTTAAAATTAACAGAAACTTTCTGTACATTGATTTCATCACATTTTTCACTGTATCTACCTTTGATTTTTTTTTCCCAATGCTACAACTCATATGAAAAGAGAAGCAGTAGACATCAAGGCCTGATCACCTTAATAACACTTACTTTGCACTGTCTCTGCGAGGCGATCAACATTCACTCTGTGGGCCAGAGATTCTCCTTACAGCAACATAAGCACGGTAAGGACAGAAAACACATCTGCTTCCTTCCACATCACCAGTCCCTAGAACAGCCTCTTGCTAAACAGGTGCACACCAGAAATGTATGTGAACTGGGCTGACAGTGGAAGTGCCGAGTGGGGTGTGAAAAAGGCTGTTGGGGGGCCCCATGCTGTCACCTCTCCCTGTGCTCCTGGCTCTGACCATCTGATGCACCATCAGTGCGCTGCAACAATGAGTGCCTGGCAAGAGATGTCAGAGTACACATAAGGAAAGACAACAAGCAGATTCTAACCTTTAGTAAGAAGCAGTAAAGGAACTTCTTAAATTTACTGGCAGGAAAGGCAGTTGGTTCCTTGCCCCTGGTATGAGTAAGTCTGAGCACAGAGGGTGAGCATGGGTGATGGCCTCAAGAAAATGGCCCACTGAGGATGCTAATTACTGGGGTGAGAGGAAGGGGATGCAGGCTCTGAGAGCAAGAAACAGAAATAGGTACCACAGGTGCATGGAACCCTTTCACGTCTATGCCTCTACTGATGAGAAATCAGGCCCTGGATTTTTGCATAATCTGTTTGTTTCTTTTGTTCTTTCTCATTGTTTCAATGTGTTCTTACTGGGAGTGGTAATTGCTTTGGTACAGAACAGACTAGGAATTTCAAAGTAACACTGCTATTTGTCACACACTAACCAGGAAGCCCCATTGTAGAGTGTGGAGTTGCCTTGGAGAACTCACCTGGTACCTTGCAATAGACATTCAGAGTGGTCAATCTGGGGTCAACCAAGAAAGCGAAGAGAATGCCTTTTCACAATTGAAAGTGACAAATCCACCACAGAAATGATTGATCAAACATGAACAAAATTTACACTGCTGTGACTGACCAAGCAAAAGCTGGATGACTAAGAGACTGTGGCTTATCCTGCAGTGCAGGGCCCACAGCCTTCAACGACCCTCTTCCGGGTCCCCATGCTGTACACTCTTCTCTTAGCGTGGTCTCTGCCATTAGACTGCAAGTTCCTTGAGGTTGCACTCAGCGTATTGCTCATCTCTGGTCTCTGGTCACAGTAGAGATACGTCCAGAAATTTCCTACAATGATAAATCTCAGCCACAGAAGGATGCAAAAGTGATACTGAGGGTCTGGCGCAATGGTTCAGTGGCTAAATCCTTGCCTTGCATGTGCCAGGATCCCATATGCTACCAGTTCATGTCTCAGGTGTTCCACTTCCCATCCAGTTCCTTGCTTGTGACCCAAGAAAGTAGTAGAGGACTGCCCAAAGTCTTGGGACCCTGTGCCTGCATGGGAAACCCAGAAGAAGCTCCTGGGTTCTAGCTCCTAGGTTCAGATTGGCTCAGTTCCAATTACAGCCACTTGATAAACAGATAAAAGATCTTTCTGTGTTTCCTTCCCTCTTTAAATCTGCCTTTCTAATATAAATAATCTTTTTTAAAAAGTGATATTGAAAAATTGTTCTGTGATCCAGCAATTCCTAGGAATATGGATTCCAATCTGAAGAAAATTCATTATACATTCCCCAAGTGATGTTCAACATCACAAAACTGACAGGGGGTATAGTCTCCCAAAACCACCATTATTTGGATTCTTAAACAAAGGCTCTAGATTTGAGAATTATTATATTTTTGTATGCTGCTATGCACTTGATTTAATGCAGAATTTCATAATCCATGTACAATCATACTTTCACCACCAGAAATGTGGAAAAGCACCACTTTTCAGCAGTTTTGAGGAATACAGAAGTGCTCTGAGTATGGGGGACATATACTGAAGGGGTACGTTCTTCACTCCATGAATGACAGTGTCAATTCAATCATAAGGAACTATTTATAAAAAACAGAGGCAAATCCCTTAAGTCATCTGTGTTTCCAGCTCTTTCCATAATCAGATTCACATTGTTGTCACACTTGTATCATGCATTATTACAAATTTAAGAGCTCGGATGAGCATTATTTGTCTATGAGAATTAGTTTCTTTTTTATCAATATTTATGCTTACATTTATTTTTATCTGAATTCAGTTAATCAGATATATTAACAGATCACAAGTGACAAGCATAGTTTGCATCCCTTGTGAAGTCTATCAACACAAAAACAGCTGAGTAGAGTTACCGTCAACAGAAACGACTGGTTCAAAAAAAAAAATAGCTAAGACACATTTCATTCAGTGGTCAAATTGATAAGTGAAGGCTAACAAACAAAAAAGCCTTCTGAATAGAAATTCAAAGTCTTCAAATAGGTACTAGTAGTAATATTAGAAAAGTGAATTTATCCAATAGCCAGGGAACTCTGACTCCAGAATCGTCTACTTCGTGACATCCAAAATGTTTGGTGGTATACTGAAAGACACTTTTTAATTATTACTGAACTGAAAGAATTACATTTTTTTCTTGACTTATCATTAGACATGAGCACTGGAGTTTAGTGTATTTGATATTAAGCTATCAAGCTCCAAAAAGGATCCGATTTCCACCTATCAACTGAGAGCACAAAGGACATGACTACATTGCTCTGTCCATACTTCCCTGGTCTTACTAGTTTCTGACAAGAAGAAGAAACAGAAGGTATTCTCCTTTAAAGCTGTTAACAACTTTTATCAGGAGACTGCAATATTTACCTTCCAGTCACAGATTTCATGGTTTGCAAACAGAATTATATTCCTTCCCACCTACTTAAAGAATGACCGGGATGGGGGCCAACAGCTCAAGATCAATCAATTCTAAACGGAGCTTATTAGTCCCGTGCCTGTCTAACCTGCTCAGATGCTGTGTTCCCATTTCAGTTAACGGCCCTATTATCCTCTGGGTTACCTGAAATGGGAAATCAGTGGAGCATGATTTATCCATCCTCTTGCTTTTCTTCCGCATCAGTTGCCAAATCTTTACAATTCCCACAAAAGAAATCTTTTTTCCATCTGTTCCCGCCACTGCATTCTCACTGTACTAGCTCAGGACTTCATTGTCTCTTGCCTGAACCATTACCTGACTCCCTCTATATCCTACTCACATATGCCAGATGAAACTTTCCTGGAAGAATTCAGGAGAGCTCCAATCATAAAATTTCTCTGCTCAGAAATCTGAACTATCCTTCAAATGCCTGACAGATAACATCCAACTTATTCTCAGACTTGCATTATCTGGTCCCAGTCCACCTTTACAGCACTCCGTCTCACTACTTCCCCTTTTCATAATATGAATGGATATTGCCTTTAAGCCAATCAAACTGAACTTAGTTCCCATTGCAAATACTGATGTCTTACCTCTGGGTCTCCAATCAGATAGATCAGTCTATAAAATGCATTTCTCTGTATCTTTGCTAAATGTCTAAATTACATACACCTTCCCACATACAAGTTAACTCCCCTGTAACTGTCCTTACTCACTCCTCTCCTCACCTGTCCCATTAGAAATATAAAAAAAAAAAAAAGGTTAAGTCTCTTTTGTATGTGTTGTTTTCCATCCTGCATACTTGTTTCACACATAATTTACCTCTCATTCTAGGATATAAACTAACACTTATTCAGTGTTTACCACGGCCAGGCCCTTGCTATTCTACATACATGCAAGTATGATCTGAGATAATTTTGCAACAACTCTTTTTATACTTGAGGAAAGTGAGCTAAAAAAGAGGTTAAAAATTTTATCCAAGAGAGCCAAGAGCGTGGTATATACAATGCATCTCTGTGAAGTAGTTAAAACTTGCTCATATTTTTGATACAAAAGTATTAAATAAAAACATTCTACAAAGTTTCACATTAAGAAATAATTAAGAAATACTGATGTATTTCTTCAGTTTACCTACTTTTACTTATTATGGGATAACCTAATGTGAGGTAGATCTGGATAAGGTGCAAGTCCTAACGGGAAATGCTTATCAGAAACCTACAAGTCTAAAATATGGCCATTTTAACTACTTCAATTCTGAGATGTACAATTTCCACTTCTAAAGATCGATTTGAGATGCAGAGAGAACACACAGACGACAGGCAGAGTTCTCATCTGATGATTCACTCAACAAATAATGACAACGGATCATGTGGACCAGGGCAGGATCAGCGCAGGGAGCTAGAAATCAAATCCCAGTGCCCACTATAGGAAACGGGGCCTCTTTAAGCACTGGGCCAAATGCCCACCTCCACAATTTCTACTTTTTGAAGAGGATAACTGAACTACAAAGATAAAGCTAACTTACCCCAGTTACCTCAACCTGCAAAGACCCAGAAGAGGGATCTCCACCGAGGAGACCTGGCCCTGTTAGCTATAAGTCCACTGAGTCATGGCACTACACAGCTTTTCCAAAACTGAACTGTCTTCTGTCCACAAGGATTTCAGTACCATCGAGGGTCCTGGCCGCAATGGGATCTAAAATCACCTACATTCTGAAATACTTCAAAATTAACTCTTTGCAATATCCTTTGGCACATTTGTTCATTGTGATCTGAGAACTTCCATTTTTTTCATAATTGCAGTAGTTAGGGGAGTCATCATAAGCTTTGTAGGTTGAAAGATTTCAAGTAGACACATGGAACATGTGGCTGTAAGAATTAGAAGAACACGGCCCCTCCCCTTGGTCTGCATCCTACGCAGCACCTACCAACACAAGAAGTCCCGAGGCAACAGGAGCTATAGCGACTGCTGCCATTTATGCATCAATAATCAGTTCACTCACACATTGAGAAAGATTTCCATATGGGAAATGAAAGAACATAAACAAAAGAAATATGCCAATGTAGGAACAGAAATTGCCCTTAAATGACAGTTCCTTGTGACACAGAATGAAAGATAAGTGTATTCCCCAGAGGAAAGAATGGGGAAACCAGGACGGCTTTCATTAGGCAGTGATCACATCTTCAGAATAATGTTACTCACAGATGTCTCTAACTCTGAAATGCTGACACTCAACATTCCCAGAAGTGACATTCTCCCCACCAGTATGAATATGACCCCTACCCATTTACACCAGGGGAAGATGTTAAGTGGTCCTTGATGAGTGTGGAAAGCTAGCTCTCCTAAGAAATAAAAAGTGTTCACACCTTTACAGTGAAATTTGATTTTAATGTGTCCAACCCTTCTACAGAGAGGATATTTCTTAATTTTCATTTCAGAATAATTTTTCAGTTGTGAGGCTTTTTTTTAGGTCTCACTTTTCATTAGTGTTCTTAAGGGAAGACCAAGAATACAGAAAACCAAGTAAACGTGCATTACCACACATACCAGGGTACTTTAGAAAAGTTCACGGAAGATGCCCCTTTGAAAAATTACATGTGGCTCTCAAAAAAATTCAGGCACTGAAGTAAGGTTATTGTTTAAATTCATTTTCCAAACATTCTCCAAATTATTCTTCTCTACATGTATACTTGGATATTTAAAGAGTATTTTGAATGAAAGGTCACTCTACATTATCTCATTGATTTATATTACCTGTATCAATACCTGTTCTTTGATAGAAAATCAACTTGATATGACTATTACTTAGTGCTTTGTGTGTAAATATGTAAATACACACACACACTGAAATATAGATAGATGAAACAGATATCCTCACGATCACGATCTGAATGGAGCAGCAATGAAAATTCAAAGAACAGTGAAAATACAGAGCTAAAGCCATGGGTAGGACAACTCAAGTTCCACAGGTCCCTGGATCCTCTCTGTGTGGACTGAGTCTGTTTAGACAGACTCCACACCTCTCCTTTGAAAACAGGTGATGCTTTTCTTGTCTTTAAAGATTATGTGTTGAAGATTGTGTTTCTTTTTCCTTCAGCCAAAACAAAAGAGAGTAACAACACGCTGAATACCACTGCAAGTGAAAACACGAGGTGAATCACTTTAGCTCCCCAGCAAATTTCTCTTTCAGTGAAAGTTGGTACAGTTTTTCTGACTCACTCACCACAGAAACTCAGCCTGGTTTGGGCATCCCCATTCTTTGCAATTCAGTTATTTGCATGCATCATAAGTTTTCCTCTCCAGACGAGAGGCTAGTCATGAGAGGAATCTTCATCAAAACCAAAGCAAATGAGTACCTGGCCTTTTGCAGTTTGCAGAAGCAGAATAACTTCTCTGTTTTGAGTTTGCATGAAGGGTCATCCACGGCCAGCCAGCCTCACTTAGCAATAGCGCCTAACCTACGTGGGTCATCTCACTCAGAACAGTGGCAGATTTCTGGTATGAATGATAACAGTCCTGCTAAAGCACCTGAGCACTGAAGTTTCAGCTACCACGTGACAACAATTTGGCCACAATGAACCCACATGGGATATAAGCTTTCTTAGGAGTTTTCTGTATTTTAAACTACACACATAAAACTCATCCATCTTTTAAATTTTTCTCCATTAGTTCTGAATCAAAACAACACAATGCTTTTTCTAGATTCTTTGGATGTAATGCATTTTTTTTTCCATAAAGGAAAGTAGGAAGAATTGGATAGATATGTCACAAAGGCAAGAAATAATTCAGAAGTGTCCATTACATTTCCACACTGTATATGCCATTGACTTAAAAGTGTTGCAACAAATCTGCAAAGTTGATAGTACCGATAACTATCATTTTGTCAGTATGGAGGGTCTTTGCTCTCAAAGACTTACAAAGGAATAAATTTAGCTATTTATCATGACTCCTACCACAGTACTGATTTAGTACTCATATATATACATATATATATTTCTTCTAATCTTTTCTGATAAGTCAATCCATTCAACTCATTAATCTTGTCTGTTTCCTGTCTTTGATTGTTTCCATTGGTAGATTAGAAAGGTAAAATTTTTTGGAAGCCATTGCTATAATTTCATTTCAAAACATTAAAAACTTTTCGAGGGCAAGAACCATATATTCTTTTAATGAAAAGCAAATGTCCGCAATAAGATGCCTTATTAGAGATGATCTCGAACCACTTTGCCTTTTGCTAGTTGACAATGGTTTAAATCACATGAATTAGGAACACTGTGTCTGTTGCTTCTTGTTTTCTAGGAAGAGATAAATCAGAACTGAGCACTTTCAAAACTTAATACTTGTGTGCAAGTGTTTGTTGGGATTTCTCACTACTATTGAATGCCTTCTGATAAAACCATTCTCTTACATTTCCCCAGGGAAATTAATACAGCACATGCATCATAACAAATAGTTCTTGTTTTCCCTTAGGAAAAAAAATAACTGTGTGAAAAACATTTCTGGAATCATTTTCCAGTGAACATTCAGGACCTTTCCCAAACTATTAACTTACATTAATACTAATATTAACTTATATTAATACTGGGCCCTGCGTGATAGCCTAGTGACTAAAATATCACCTTACATGCATCAGGATACCATATGGGAGCCAGTTCACATCTCAGCTGCTCCACTTCCCATCGAGCTCCCTGCTTATGACCTGAGAATGCAGTAGAGAATGGCCCAAAGCCTTGAACCCTGCACCTGTATCCAGGAGAAGAAACTGGCTTCTGGCTTCAGACTGGCTCAGCTTTGGCCATATAAAACACTTGGGGAGTGAAGCAGCAGATAAAAGATCTTTCTCTCTGTCTCTCCTTCTCTCTGTAAATCAGCCTTTTCAAATAAAACAAAAATCTTTAAAAAAATATTTACTAATGCAATGCCTTAATTAACTTGTATTATTCTCTGTTCACCGAGTTGCACAAGGTTGAATGCAAAAAGCTTAATTCTGGTGGTAGTAATATAACATAAGCAAATGATAAAATTCAATAATACAGAGCCCTTTATTGAAAAGAATATTTAAAACATATGGAAAATAAGCACTTTTGTACCAAGCAGATTCATAAATTGGAACTTACGGGTACATTCATAAGGTTCCAACAGATGGAGAAAGGAATAAGAGCAATTAGGTATTGGAAAAAAAAATGGCCTTCACAGAAAAATCGAGATGAGTTTAGGTAAAATGATACAAAGAAGTAAAACACAAGCTACTCAACAAAACGTTAATAATATATCACAGCAGAATGAAGACAGCAAAATGCAAATACCATATCCTAACAAATAATAGTGACAAAATAGGCCAGATAATTAAAATAACATTTGGGGTGTTCTTGGCTTCAAACTACATGATTAATTCCAAGATTTTTCTAGTCTTAATAATCAAAACTCCAATTTCAGAGGCTATTAAAAAATAACTTTTCCAGCAATTCAGATAAGCATACAAGTAGCTCAGAATTGGCATTAAAAGGAAAGAATTGTCCAAAGAAACTGTTAGCAAGACTCTTCAGTGGTGTAGTCAGGAAGAAACAACCTGGACCAGACAGACTCCACTTCATGAGGTCCCTGCCACTGACTTTCTACATGGTAATCACCCCATAGTTGATTTCTTTTATCTGTAAAGTAGACATAACATAAAAAGTCTTTCCTAATTATTGTAATGACTAGATAGCAGGTTTCTAAAGAGCACCTGAAAAACTTGAGGTACATAACAGGTTTCACCAATCAGTATTGTTACTACTATCTATTTCTTGCACATATTCTCCTGGTAAACTAGGATTTTAAACATCCTCTCACTCCTTTCCTCAACTCTAAGATTCCTGTCTTCCTCCATTCACCTTTCAAAAAGCTGGCAGTCTACTAGCTAACTATTATTCTAATACAGTTATAAATAACTCACTTTGTTATATATAACCATACACAACCCTGTAATTTTTTTCCTGAAGACCATTTCAATTTGTACACTTTTGTCTTGAGACATAACAAATACAATAAATAAATTCACTGTCAACCCATATACCTTTCCATATATCATGTGCAACTCAAAAGCCTAAGAATCTAAGGGGACTCAGAAGCAACCTGACCCAATCATTACCAAATACTCAAACTGAATCTTTATGTCCAAGCAAATGATTAGTTCAGTCTCAGTGAAACGTGTTCAGAGAGTCTACTATCTCTAATAGTCCACTGCAACCTGAAGAAGTTCTCATAGATTCCTCTTTTGATCCAGCCTGTCTCCAATAAAAACCACATAGAGAGCTAAGCACCTTTAGATTTTAAATTTGAATTACTGTCAACCAACATATGGCTAATTTATTTCAGTATGCCATACTCTTCAAATCACATCAACAACCAATAAGCTGCTGACCTGAGAGAGCAAGTTATATATCTGTGGTCAGATTCAGAGCCCTCTAGCTACACACTAGAAGTTTTCAATACTGTATCAGTCTATGTAATGAGAATTTTGTTGCCCTAAACTCACAATTATCATTATCATTAACAAATACCCATTGATATCTAAATGCACTACATCCAATGCATTCCCTTCATCAATCGTGTCTTGAAAAAAATAGAAGAAATATTATATTTCTTAGGATTCCCTGTGAGTTAAAAGTAAATACGTAAAAGTTGGGTGTGATTGCCCATATGCCACTTGGGAAATGACATTAAACAAGTTGGATTTAAGAAATCAGAAGCTAATCAAAAAGTTCATAAAACTTTACCACCAACCACCCTAACCTATTATATCCCATACATTAATTAAATCCATGAAATATTCCTTGAAAATATTGCAGACTTCCAATCAATCTAGATTTAGAACCCCAACATTTATGCCTTCATTTATGTGAAAATAAAATCTTAAAAAAAGTTAGAACCAGTGTGCAGCACAATGGGTTAAGCCAAGTACTTGCTACTCTGCTTCTGATCCAGCTTCCAATCTGCTCAAGTGCCTGGAAGGATAGTGATTGAAGATGGCCCAAGTATACGGGCACCTGCCACCCACATACAAGACCAGGATCGAGTTCCTATTTCCTGGCTTTAACCTGGGCCAGTCCCAGCTATTGCAGCTATTTAAGGAGTAAACCACAAGATGGAAGTGATTTTCTTTTCTGTTTCTTTCCTTCACCTCTCTCTCTGTTATTCTTTTCAAATAAATACACCTCTTGCTATTAAATCAGGAAATGTTTCCTTACAAATTGTGACTTTCTAAAATTTACTCTACATATCCAAGATAACAACAAATACTTCTCTTACAACAAACCAAAAAGTGAAAACTAGAAGGAGGCTATAGACACAAGGGATCTGTACCAGGTAGGATATTTTGTGAATATTCATTGAAAGAGCCATAAGGCAGGTGTAAAGGCAGGTGTATGAAGAGGCTGATATGCAAGGATAACATAAAATGTCTCCCTAGTAATTCTTAAAATATTTTTACATAGTCTATTTCTTCATTTAAAAATAAGCAATTGAAAATCCTCCTTAATATTCTGTGGAAGACAGGGAGTTTTCCAAAGCAACAAAAACTACCTATGTCTTGCTGACCTTCAAATTCTGGACACATTTCTAAGGACAGACAATGAGTGTTTAATTCTGATTTCCATTCAATAGGTTGTCACCATCACAACTTCAAATCTCTGCTTTCTTAGGGAACCAAATGCCAGCAGATGAATTTGTGTCTCTGCCAATCAGTTTCATAGTAACCAGGGCTTCTTTTTCTTTGTTGTTGTTGTTTTTTTTCCCCCAAAGTAGGAAGTTTTCAATAGAGCTTTCAATACTTTTACAGTCAGACAACAGTAGGATTCAGTACATTCCAAACCCAGGGAACAGAAGAGTTCAGTTCTCATCCTTCTTCCACAGCAGGATTGGGGAATACCTTTATCTCCCAATTAAAACACAGTAGACAAAAGCTAAATGAGTCTTATTGCCCTGGAGCAAAATTAAAATATTTGGTTCTTAGTTTGTCAAACTGTCAAAAGGTGTGAACCTTAAAAGGAGGGAAAAAAATGTTGACAATCCAATAACTCACCCTGGATCTATTCAAGCATGACTCAAAGTATTTGTTTTTAATTAAGGTTAAAATAATATTTTCAGCACCGTATACTATCTATAGTCTATATCTTTTTAAAAAGATTTATTTATTTTTATTGCAAAGTCAAATATATATAGAGGAGGAGAGACAGAGAGAAAGATCTTCCGTCCAAGGATTCACTCCCCAAATGACTGCAACAGCCGGAGCTGAGCCGATCCAATGCCAGGAGCCTGGAGCCTCTCCCGGGTCTCCCTCATGGGTATAGGATCCCTAGGCTTTGGGCCATCCTTGACTGCTTTCTCAAGTCAAAAGCAGAGAGCTGGATGGGAAGTGGGGCTACTGGGATTAGAACCAGCACCCATATGGGATTCCGGCGCATTCAAAGTGAGGACTTTTAGCCGCTAGGCGACCGTGCCGGGCCCTATTGTCTATATCTTATTATTTGTTTCAAGCAATTACTAAGTTCCCAGATATAAGGTATGTCTAATCAATATATTAGCAAAACAAAAAATCACCTATAATGTGACTAATTCTATAATTAGATTCAACTAGAAATTTTTGAAAATTTTATAATTGTTTAAAAGCTAATCTCTTCCTTCACCATAAGTCAGAACTGCCAATCTTATAAAATCCTCCTGAGAACTCAACCCAGTCTCTACCCAGACCAGACTCCTTTCAACCCTGCCTACTCCACGCAGTCCAAGTCGTGTTCTGAAGCACAAACACAACGCTGGGCGACGAGTTAATCTTTACAGATTAGGGATTTCAAGATTTTCGTTTTTCTAAAAAAAAATATTCTACCAGAAATTCAAAGCTAGGCTGGGGAGAGATCCCAGCAAACTATATTTATTGTGTTAATGTACCATTTGTCTTCTGGGCAAGTAACTAAAGGTCATTTGTTCTTCATGGCAAGTGTTGAAAATAGTTTGCATTGAAGGTCTAACTTAAAAGAACAATGTGAAACCCCTGGGGCCTGAAGTGACCTTTTCATGCCAACACGATGTCCACATCTCTTACAGAGGACAGCAGTGATGTCTGCACTCTGATTTTTGGTTACTTCAACTCCCTTTTCCTAAATTACTCTAATGGAGAAACGGGAATCTTTTCTTTCCTGCACATCTCAGTGTGCTTGTTCAACTGTTAGAGCCAAGGATCAAAGTTGAATGTTGGACTGGGGAGGGGCTGCTTTCCAAACCTACATTTACCAAGTCAAAGGGGAGGCTGCAGGAGGGGCATGCAGTAAAATCTGGTTGGCAGAGGATGGAGGCTGCTCACAGATCCCACAGCAGGGCCTGGCTGGAGCTCAAGGCCTACACTGGGCACACGCTGGAGAGCAAATGAAGAGGGGAAGAAGAATACAGAGGCAATGAGAAAAGGCCTGGAGTTAAAGCTGATGGCTGGCTGTTGCACTGAATTAAACTCCTTCATGTTTCCCAACAGCTGTGAGCTTTTAGGAATTGTTAACTCCAGATCTTTCTACAAAACTCAGAATCACCAAGTGGTTTTTAAAAAGCAAAAAGAAAGCTGTCATCTTCAAATCCATGGATCCAGCCAACATTCACCGAATTTCAGTGGCAAGTTGGTCATCTTCCTTTCTGTCCCTTTCTGTGAGGGGCACCTCACAGCAGTCCTTGATGCTCTAGCAGTGATAGTGGGGCAGTTTTCATTTTGTCTTTTCCATCAGTTGGTGATAATTATTCACTCAGGCTTTTATCTAAGCAAAATAATTCACAAATACACCCAAGACATTTTCTCACTTTCAAAGTGATGCATAGAGGCTGGCACAATGGCTCAATTGGCTAATCTTTAGCTGTAAGGCCCAGCATCTCATATAGGCACCCATTCACATCTCAGCTGCTCTACCTCCCATGCAGCTCCCTGCTTGTGGCCTCAGAAAGCAGCAGAGGATGGCCCAGAGCCTCAGGACCCGCACCCGCATGGGAGACCCACAAGAAGCTCCTGGCTCCTGGTTTCAGATCGGCTCAGCTCTGGCCATTGCAAACACTTGGGGGAGTGAAGCAGTAGATGGAAGATCCTTCTCTCCTTCTCCTTCTCTCTGTAAATCTACTTTTCAATAAAAATAAATACATCTTTTTTTTAAGTGATGTATAAAGATACCCAGTTTCCAGTTCACTCATAACTTCTCACAGACAGAAGAAAAACTGAATGTAGAAGCCCTAACAACACACCTCTTCTGGGTTCCCAGGCCTTCACACACCACTGCTGTGTGGCAACGTAAAAGCCCAGCACAGAAATCCCAATGAGCATGGGAGTGGGAAAAGCAATGTTTCTGGGACCTTTGAACATGATTTTCCCTGTTTCCTGTGAAGTAAATGAGCATGCTGCCCTTTTACCAAGCAATTTCCTTTCATGATGACCATTAGGAAACAGGTATGAAGCCAATGTGCCCAACTGTGGCAGAGACCCAAAGGGCCGTTTTTTTTTTTGGTTTTTTTTTTGTTCCACTTTTAAAAGAAAACTCAGGAAAAACTGGTTATACAGACAGCACATAGTTTCTTTTGGAATGCTTGCATGGAAATTTGGGCTGTACTTGATACACACACCGTATTTTTCAACAGTGTTGTGTGGGTGGGTTGGAGGCACAGCAAGAGCTCCCGGATCCATGTGAATATCCAGCAGAGGCTCACACTTGCTCTCCTGTCCTTCCGAGGGGCCGCTGCCCGTCTGCTCATTGTTACTGGGAGCAGGAAGCTCTAATACTCCTTGATGCATGTTTTAACATGAACATTAGCACCAGGCTTTAAAACATGCGACTAAAAATGGTATTACTCCAAAACAACAAAAAAATACCCAAAAAGCTGCCACATTCAAAATAAGAGGTAAGACAGGACTTCTCCCCTACTTTTTTTTATTACTTTTTTTTCCTTTTTTTTTATTCATTAATTACATTGTATTATGTGTCACAGTTTCATAAGTACTGGGATTCTCCCCACCCCTCCCCACACCCTCCCATCATGGTGGATTCCTCCACCTTGTTGCATAACCACAGTTCAAGTTCAATTGAGAGTCCCTCATTGCAAGCATATACCAAACATAGAGTCCAGCATCTTACTGTCCAGTCAAGTTCAATGGCTTCTTAGGTATACCCTCTCTGGTTTGAAGACAGAGCCAGCAGAGTATCATCCCGATCAATTAAAAGCTCCAACATACCATCAGTAAAAATTTACATCATTATGGAATTGACATAGTAATGAGTAGCCAATATGTTAAAAATGCTAGTTCTTAACCACCTTCTGTGACCACCTCATTGACATTTCAATTTTCGTTTATACACAACATATAGCATACACAACCAACCAACAAAACCCGAATCTCTCCTCCCCTTCTCCCTCTCTCATTCTCTGGTCATGCCAGGGCTGTTGCCACCTGGGTGGCAGTCATTCACACTGGCTTGTGTGCTCTGGGAGGGAAGGGACTAGTTAATGAGGAAATTATAGATGCCCTGATGTGGTGGGTTCTTTGATTTACATTTGTGGTGAAACCCAAGGCAACCGATCTGTAACTCTGACTTGAATTGAGCCCTTACATGGAAATTTTCCCTGACTGTGGCAGTACCTAAAACATGCTTTCTGGGAAGAACTCAAGTGCCTAGCCTTCGTGGGGCAGCCTTTGCCAGGGTATTTTTATCTCTTCTATTAAGCTAATCATGATAGCTCTTAACATGCCTCCCAGAACCATCAGAAAAGCACAATTCCATGAAGTCACATGCCAGTGTTCAGTCCAAGAAAGAAAAAATATATTAAAAAAATAAAAGAAGAATTACAGCATGATATACTGTGGCCTTTTCATGTTATAAAACATATTTGAATCAATTTTTTTTAAAAATCAAGATGCAATAGCATCTGAAGTATAACAACACATGGAATTTTAAATGTTCAGGTACAGGATGCCACAGAGAGCAGCACGTAGCCAAGGACCTATGAACATGGACCAGAATGATAAACACTGGGTTCAAATTTCAAACACAAGGTCATCCATGGCAATTAACACTCACTCTAAAAGTGAGAATACCATGAAGCCAGTCTGCCTCCCCTGAACTATTGTACCTCTTGAGGGAAGAACATGCTTTGTCTTTCTCTGTGGGGATGTATCGTTTCACACTCCTAGCACCGTACGTCTTTTCAGGTCCACAATAAACCAGCAAGTAGCCACAGGTTCAGAACACATTGGCTGAGTCAGGGAACAAGTTCTCCATTTCATTTTGTTGCTTTGAAGCAATGAAGGCTTGACAGCTTTGGTTAAAGCAAGAATCGCAGGCAGGCTCACAGTGACATTTCAGACTGGTTAACAGGGGCTTCCCAAGCCATGCTCAAGTGTGGTAACCATAAACGCTTAACAACTTGAATAGCTGCTGATTTTGGTAACTAAAAGTCGGGCAATAAAGGAAATGCCTCTTTACTGATGGCTTGACCTTACCGCTCCTAATTTAAAAGTCCCTGAAAAGTTTCCCCTTCTTTGCCATGAAGCAAAGATAACAACTCTCTCGGCAGAGGGCATATTTTGCCCACCTGAACACACACTGCATTGTAAGGTTCCACCTACCGCTGGAGGTTTAGTCAACTGGAGAACTGCAAAGGAGGGCCTCGGCCACCACATACAACAGCCGTGATGCTCCCGAGAGGGTGAAAGGCAATGACTGACTTCAGGAAAATTCCTTTTCAAAGTCAGTCATTCAGTCCCATCAAGCATTGGAAAACAGAGACCGGAGGTTGTAATAAACACTTACGGCCATATTAGCAATGGTAAGTGAGACTAAACAATGTTACCAGACTCGAATCATTTCTTCAAGCTTCCAAGTAATACTTATGTATTTTGTTCTTCATACTTTCTGATGAAAATTGGCCTTTTATGAAAAAATGGGCTACAAAATGGTACAGAGTTTATTGCTATGCACAAAGTTTCAGAAGTAATTTATGTGTACATTAAAATATTTTAAGAAAGAATATATTTGATAAGAAAATCCAAACCGATGTGAATGGCATTCAGATTTCTCATGACTTCTTCACTTTCTGTTCATTAAATAAATAGGTTCGTTACCATGAACAGACCTCAATTGTATAAGTAATCTTTTCCAGCATTCATTTCCTTAGGGTGCCTTACCAACTGGCTTGCTAAAATGACAAGGTTTCATGAAGGCATCCCATATATCTTATTCGAGTTTCATGGTTTGATTTTGTGAGCCTGCCCTATCCTTACACTTTCCAATAAATTATATCTTTTTTCATACTATGGGGGCTTATTTTTGAGTTGGAAACAAAGTTTCTTATCATTTTCTCATAATGAGCAAGCTTGAAATCTCTGGTTTAAAGTGTCAACAGAATTCAAAACTGTCAAAACCTTAAAAAAAAATAAAAGAACACCCCAGAAATAGCACAGTGAGGAGCAGCCTGAGAGATTAGCATAACAAGGAATCCGCAAAAGGACCCTGGAACAGAAACACATACTAAGGCAAAACTAGAGGAATCAAGATAAAAGATGAGCTTTAAGTGAATATTATGTATCAGTATCAGATCATTAATTGTAACTAATGTACCATGCCAATGTAAGATGTTAATAATGGGGAAAACGGGTAGAGGGGCTGGGAGGCCTCTTCTCCAACTGCTCTGGAACAGCACTGTGGCGAAGGACACGACTGAACCCTAAGGAAATACAAGAATGCTCTTATCAACTGAGAGCTTCCCCAATTTTAGAATGTCCCAGATAATGTGAAAAAAAAAATGGAAAAGTACACAGCTCTTTAGAAATAATGCTATCTATTGAAATTTGGTGCTCACCGTGAAAATCGTTTGGGGATTTTTTTTTGCCATAAAGAGGAGGGGGAATGTCTGGGTAAAGAACATCAGTGTGGGAACACATTCACAGAGTGCCTAGGGAGGAAAGTAGCTCCATACGCTTCCCTTCCAGCGACACGAGAGGAATAAGAAACTCTGAGGAGCTCCGCTTGCACCTGTAACATAAATAAAGGAGATAACCATGGGAGCTGATGGCTTTACTGCTCCCTGAAGATGAGTTATCAAGGCAAGCAACTGGAGCATATTTTTAAAGCCAGGCCATCCAACAAAAAAGGCCATGGATAATAATACCTTTGAAGATTTCAAAGTGCTTCACTTTTATTATTTTATCTTCACAACAACAGTATATAACAGAGTGCCTAAGTTATTATCACCATCATTTATGGCAAAAAAAAAAAAAAAAAACTAAAGCATAGAAATGCCACAAAACTCATCTGAAGTCGCTATAAGGGAACATCTGAACTACCAGCTTCAACCCCACATTAACACTTACCTAGGAATAATGTACTTTTGAGAGAAGACTTTTGTATTTATCTTCATATTTTAGTTTGCAATCTAACAGAAGTCTGTAGTGAGGCAGTTTCAATGTGCAAAAGTGTCCTATAAAAATAACTGCTAAGGAAAATAAACAGGACATGATAAAAAAAAATCCTCATTCTTTTCCTGCCAATAAAATTTAAAACTACAAAAAAATTATATATTACTCATTTTTTAAAGTACGGAATTAATTATAGAAGCTAGCAAATTTATCTACCAATATATATTACAGGAGTGGTGTTCATTTTGTATCTATTTGTATCATTTATTAATGTTATATCATTCTTGCCTTAAATCATTTTACTTTCTCATATCATGACACCACAGCAACTTGAAGTACTCATTAACCTACCATGTATAGTCACTTTCATTATAAAATTGTGAATAGAGAAGTTTAAATTCCAACTTGTTTTCAATGAATCTTTGTCAAATTAAGGCTATCTAGCCATCTTTAAATGTTTAAGACATAGCAAAATCAATTTTTCTTTTTAGCTTCAGCCACAACCAAACTATCAGAGTGACTTGGGTGCTCAGCAACTAACTACTGAGAGGCTGCTGTGGCCGCTGTGCCACACTGTGGACCTCATGCAAATGAGACATGGCTCCAGCATACCAGGGAGCAGTCAATGGAAGCCTACGTGAAGCAGCTACGGAAATTAAGGAACTTGGGGTTAAAGAAAGTAACCATCTGCTTGTGGTTCTTTTTCCTTCCTGCACTTAGAACTATAAATGAAATCCAAAAGTGGATAGAATATTAGAAAAAGCAATCAGAAAAAGAAAAAAACAACAACAACAATAACAATTTACAAAACAGTGCTCAGGAACTCAATTCCAGAAAACTCAAAATGGTTCCCCTGAAGAGTACCAACCAATAATGGCTCTGGTCTCTTTGCAGTTTGAAGGAAGACTGGAGGACAGTGATTACTTCTAGGCCAGCTTCCAAAACAACATCAAAAATACACAATCATTTCTGGTTTGGGTTCAAGGGTTTGATCTTAAGTCTTTTAAGTTGTGAAATCTATCTCATGACACACCAACATGTGAAAGTGTACCAGTTATGAATAACTACTTATAACTAAGGAAATCAGAGAAGGTATAGGGTTGAGTCAAAAAAAAAAAAAAAAAAAAAAACCACAGGGATGAGGGAGGTGTGAGGGGGCAGGGAATACAAGTCTTCATTTAGAGCTAAACTCCAAGAGGGTCTCTTCCCAGTGAGAGAGATGAGGACGGAATTTTCAACCCTGCGTATAATTTCTACGTGGTAGAAATCACTCCAATGTAGTTTAAAAGCTACAGTAAGAATAAGGATGAAATGAATCATATAATGTTATTTTACGACAGTAAATTCTGTTAGATATGCCACTGTGTTTCAAACTGTTGAAGGGAGAACACATTTGAAAAAGTCTAATCTTAAAACAAACAAACTTGAAGAGTAACTTCCATCTATCTTGACCCCAAAGGAGGGCTGGATGGAGTCAATTTCAATACCTTAATGACTACCACTTCCACTTGATTTCCAAGCCACTCTTACACGCTCAAAAATACCTGCAGAGAACAGTAAGGCATGAACAGCTACAGGTTACTTAAAGTTAACTCTAACTTTTTTTAAAAGCCAACTTTGGGTTACACATCCCTAGAGACATAGTTTGCGTCTGTCCTTTTTGGCTTTTTGACTAGATGAAAAGAACAATTAGAGAAAGTGTCATTCACTGCAAAATGTCCTTTTTTAAATTTAAATTTTGAAATGTTAAAGTTAAAACACTTTTCCAGATTCTTCCTTATCCCCAAATTATCCAAAATAATTCTTACATTTAAGAAAGTAAGAATTTCAGGTATTTTGGCCATCTGACTCCAGGGAGCCAAGCTGCACAGTTTCCAGGTAACTTATGTAATGTTACTGGGAGTAGCAGAAGAGAAACAAAACAATTGTACAAAAAGCCTTCAGGGATTTTTCTATTTGGCTGGTTAAAATGTTCAGAATTATTTAAGAGTTGGAAAAGCGACAGTAAACCACACCCTCAAAGGACTCCAGTCTGCATTCCACCATTAGTTTACACTACGTTTTCCAATCCAAAATTTCAGAGTATTAATGAGAACGAAGCAAAAAAGCTTCCAAAGAATGTGTTGATGTCATCTGAGCATGCCTGAAATCAAATTTCAAAACCATAAATCGTTCAAAGAACGCAGACTGAGTTGATTACTTTACACCTTGGTCATTATGAATGTACTTCTATAAATCATACTAGCTCCTTCCCAAATTGCCAAAGCTCATCTCCTCATAATTGATGACTTCTATGTCACGACACAGAGCTCTTGGGGACTGACGTGAAGTAAGCTGTTAGGAAAACTGTCTCCCTACAATGGCCCAATACAGTGGAGACAGATCTATAAGAATAAAGCAGAGGGTGGCCATAAATCCCTTAACTGAGAAAAGTTATTTGGCAATAACTTCTCACATGCATAATGTTATAGTTGAACCAGCCATGCAAACAAATGAGTGATATATTTAGCTTGCTGTTGCTTACTAGGCAGCTACCGTATCTCTCTCCAAAATATTACCTGTTGAAGACATATTTCTCATCTGCCACACACACACAAAAGATTTTGTTGCAGTGTGTTTACTTAAAAAATAAATTTCCTTTCTTTTACCTCTTTAACCAACAACAGGACCATCGGACGATCCAGGGAACAAAGAGATAAGGGTAGGTCCCCAGTCCAAACTACCTTCACACTCTAGGGAGCTTGTGTTTTCAAGCTCTGGAGAATTCATGGGTGTTTCTAAGGCTAGGCATCATCTCAGGGCTTCACATGGATGAATTTAGTTGAAAAATTCACAATGCCATCATCATTTCACCAGCGTGGCAACTAAGATGAAGCGAGATGCAATAATATTCCAAGAAACCAAGCCAGATGGTGAGAGAGCTGATCTGATCTGGTTCCCAAATCCACACTGCAAGCCCTCTGCCATACTGCCTTGGTGTTAACAGACACCTGTCCTTCGCACTTTTATTCCTCCTCAAAGCATTAAGAATATATAGATCAGCAAATGGTCTAGAATCATCTCCACTTTCTCTGCCTTGACAAAATATTAACTTCAAATACTCACCACAAGAAAAGTTTTCAAATCCCCACAGATTCATTCATTCAACAACCTGACAAATACTTCTTGTGAATGGAGGTGACTAACACATGACTTCTACCCAGAAAGAATTTGTCAATTACTGGAAGAAAAAAAAAAGACTATACAAATTATCAAGATAAATTATATGAATTGAAAAAAGGCAGAGCATCACACTCTAGGGCCTGAAACTTCCCATAGACCTTGAAACCAATATCATTTTTGCTAGTCCACAAACCCCACTGTGACCTGGCCTCTGGCCGTCTCTCCTGGAGCCTCTCCTAGTTACTTCTTGGGCTGGCTCTACTGAAGACACCTGACCTCCATCTTCTCGGAATTCACAACCTCCTCTGCCACAGAGCCTTGGTGCTTGCCCTTTTCTTCTCTCAGATCCTCCCAAGGATGAGTTCGTCTTTGTTTTCAAGTTCTAACCTAACGACACCTTTTTTGCTCAAAGAGGCCCAGCCTGACTCACGCTATCTGGCTCCGTTCTCTCTTTCGTCCCAAGTAGCATTCTAGCACAGTCCTCTACTTGTGTACGTAGCACAGGTTACCATTGGAACTTCAGTCTCCAATCAGGAACCTTGCTGTCTTCTTGCCTGTTGTTGTCCACCAGCCCCCATCCAGCCCAGCACCCAGAACGCTGTCAGAAACACAGAAGGCACTTAACATATATTTCTTGGATAAAATCAAGGGCTAGGAGGATTATCGTAGAGAAGGCTATTGCATCTTTTTAGATAAGAAAAAACTTTACAAAATCAACCGTTTGGGTCACGGATTTTGAAAGTGATTTATGGGTTCAGCAAGGTAGCTTGGCAAAGCAGGGCCAAGAAAGAGAAGAGCACAAGCAAATGGCACAGGCCTAGGGAAGATGGGCTGGTTCAGGGGGGTGGGATGCACTCCACAGGAGCAGAGAGGACCGAACCAGCAGCATAGAGGGCAGAAGAACTCCATGGGCTGCTGGGGAGCCACATGATGCTTCTTAGCAAGCAAGACACGGGCCAAAGCCTCCCCCAGCCCAAAGACACTGATCACAGCCTTAAGTTGTCCTGATGAAACACTGAACGCCTCTGCCTTTTTTTTTTTTTAATAGAAAATTCCCAAGGGAGGACAGGAAGAGGACTATGAACTTAGTGCCATTCACTATTGGAACAGAAAGTACAGAGTTACGAAGTATAAAGTTGAACACAATGATGAAATTTGTTTCCCTAATATCTGTTCAAAAGCCCTTTGCAAAATAAACACAGATTTTTATTAGATCAAACCACCCAATATGACTCATCTCTGTGGTAATGCGTAGCCAGGATCTTCTTTCCTGAGGCCTCAAATTCTTTCTGAAAAATCAAGCAGATTAGCAGCTTGATGACAGCACAGAAGTCAGAGCTGCAAATTTTCAATCCAGTCCTGCCCCCGATTTGTAGCCTGACACTTCACGTTTGTATCTGTAAGGAGTTGTCGTTATGTGGTGAGTGTTTTATAAAGTAGCTAATCAGTGACTAGGAAGCCATATAAACCTCCAAGGTGATCGCATAGGCACCTTGAAGTGAGCAGAAAGACTCTTTTACAAAGAATGAGCCCGTACTTATTTCCCAGTTGGGAAGGAAAAAAATAAAAGAGAGAGAGAGAAACATTCACATATCAACAATGAACAGTGGCTCTGTCCTTAAAAAATTCCCAGATAACAAAACTGGGCTTTTTTTTTTTTTTGAAAAGTTTCTTTTTAAAAGACATGATGATATAAACACAAGGAAGTTTAAAATAACACTTGTATAAACTGTTTGAACTGAAAAGAAAAAAAAACACACCCCAAAAGAGTTTTGTCAGAATAAAAAGAAAACAAATCCCAAATCCTGACAGCTACATAAAAGCCAAGTTCTGCTCTTTCCCTGTCATAATGGCTTTTCTATTGAGCTTCATTTTGACCTTTCATTACTTGCCCAACACTGCAGAACACTGCCTTTCAGAATCCTCCATTTCTCCGCCGCTGGTATTATTATTCCACCCCCCATTGTTGAGTGCTTAGCTACCACTGTTTAGGTAGGAAAGACACAATCTTTGCTTTCTCCCAGAGAAATATAAACCTCCCTTTTTATACCCTTTCTCCTTTAAATCCCTACCCTGCATATATAGAAAGATCATCATAACACTGCACACATGCCAAGAAAAAGAAAACAGCCAAGTTAGCTGGCTGTTTGCTAGAAACCACTGGTCATAGCATGAATCCCTGGCGCAGGCGCCCTGCCCACTTGGCAGCCACAGGATGGGCTCCCGTGCAAAGGGCAAGCTGGGCAGCCTCCAGTCGTTCATTAGTCAGGCCTGGGGGGGGAGTGGACCCACGGCTTCATCTGATTGATAAAGTTTCATTACGAATTAGCCCATGTCTTTGATGAAAACAAGCAAGGCAGAGACTGTACCATCATTTTATCCTCATAAATTAGCCAACCAGACAAACACTAAACAGAGATGGCCACAGGAGGGGCAAACTAATTTAATTAATTCATACACAGCACCTCATTAAGAACGGTTTTAGCACTGAGGTTGCGATCTTGTTGAGTCTGCATTATTCTCCACAAAGATGCCCACGCAGTCGTCAGGGATGATGGACCAGGATAGGGGCAAGGTACACGCACTCGTATACTGTTTAAACTGAGCTTGTTGGGTGTGGGGAAAAATCACAGCAGCAAGCTCTAGCTCCCCGGATTGCAAGTGCCCATACGAAAGACTGCTAACCCAGGTATTCCTTTGAACGTGCTATATTATTGCTTTTGTTTTGGTTATGTGTCTCATACTTTCAAGTGGTAGTGAAAACAAATACCTGGTACAATATAATTCTTAGTTGGAATTGTAAGTGAAAAAAAAAGAAAATGGATCATTTGTAAACTGCAAAGATGATTATGAGTGCTTCAGGGTCCCTTGGGCAAAGACAGAAATACGGTTCTCCTATCTCTTCATGTCCTACAAAGTACATTCCGCCTGCACTGGGCTCCCCAGATCAAACGCTAGGAGACAGCCTTCTAGGCTGTAGCACCCAGCTCTAAACATCTTGACTGACTTATTTAGCATTTCCCTCTTTTATATAGACTCCTCAAATCATAGTTCATTACTTTTTATATATAAATTCATGCACAAGGCCTTAGCTCCACATATAGGTCAAAAGCAATGTCTCTAAGTTATCATTCTCCAGTGTGTAGCAACACAATGGGAAGTCCTGCAAGAAGCAAGTGCTTCAGTGATGGGACAGGGGAAACACAGGATGAGCCCGGAACATGAGAAAGAAAGTGGTGGAAAAAATAATAAGGGTAGTTCAAAATAACACAGAACCAAACCTAAGGAGTTCAAAATGGTCAAAATGAAACAATTAGAGCAATCACATAATAAAGACACTGCCAGTTCATAAAAATAAAGCAAAACCAGACAAGAATCCACATGGATGGAACTGGTGAAACTCACTGGCATTGAAAGTCAATCACCGACACAAATCAGTGAAAGACGGAGAAGACACAGCTCTTCCATTTCAGAAAAATTCCAAGTAAGTGTCAAAGAAAAGGAAGAAATACGGATTCAACTTTAGAAAACTGCAGTAACAATTGTTACCAACAAGATATACCTATGCATGCTAAAATTAGTGGGCAGAAGTCCAAGAAAAAACAAGATGTTTGTATAGATTCATAGAATTAACTCGCAATGAATTTTCTAATTCAGTGGAAAAAAACAGTAAGTTTTGGAGTGCAGAAATGCAACAGACATCACCTTAGCCAAACGAGCAAGATTAACATCACCATGAATAAGTCACAATGTTCCCCCACTACCTCTGGAATGACAGAGAAAAACAACATCATTTCTCTGGTATTATAACAAAAAAATGTATATCCTCAGTAACTTCATGAGACACTTTATGCAAAATAACTGACTAGTATTCATCAAAGTTATCAAGGTCATTCATGAACAATAAAAGAATTGTCATATTTTGTAGGAAACAAGGGAGTTGTAACAACTAAATGTGATGAGGAATTCTGGATTCCGTCTTGCATCACAAGAATGAATCACCACAGTCTAAAAACAATTTTGAGTTTCTTAGATTAGAAAGTAAAAAGAATCTTCTATTCCAATGATAAGGAAATATGAAGCAAATGCTTTACTTTCTTGAACTCTTGGCCTAGTTCCCTGTGGCTTTCTTCATAGCAGTCTTTTACACATAATTAATAAACAGTTGAATTAATGTGGCCACTGTATTGTCCAATTTTCTTACACAGTCTCCAATCATTATGGCACAGGTTAATAAACATTTTAATCATATTAACACAGAGAGATCTTTAAACTGGGAATCCCCATACTCTATGATTGGTCCAAGTCCTTACAGGACTCATTGACTGATCTTCTAAGCAGGCTTCCCAGCATCAACTTTAGGACCTTGAAAATAATATTTTAAAAATATTATTATATTTTTAAATGCAAACTTTTTTTTAAGCTTTAGATTACAGATCACTAAAAGCTTTTTCATTCAACCGTATACCTAATTCACAGATGCCGAAAGAAAGCTATGAGAGAGAGAGAGAGAGAGAGAGAGAGAGAGAGAGATAATTTCCTCCCTTTGAGAGGCAGAAAGCAAGACAACAGCCTCCATCTGCTGGCACACTCCACAAATGCCCCATACTAGCCAGGAGCTAGAAGCTCAATCCAGGCATCATTCATGAATGGCAGAAACCCAGCCCCAAGAGCCAGAGTGCTGCTTCCTGAAGCCCACATGAGCAGGAAGCTGGATAAGGGAGCCAGAGCCAGGAGCCACCCCAGCACTCTGACATGAGACGCAGGCTTCCTAACCACCACAGGAGTATTTTAAGACTAAAATTAGTTATCATCAAAATATGCAGGTGTTACCACTTTTCTAAAATATTAACATTTCATCTAAAAACCAAAATTTCTTTCCTGACAGTCCGGATGGTCAAAAGCATGTGTACCTTATTTTCAAATTTTCTACCATGTTTTCAAATTGAAATTAAACGCAATAACTATATACCTAAGCAGTAGATCCAAGCATTTGGATGGAATCTACTCTTTCTTTCTTTTTGCTCCCAATGGATAATCATGTGAACTTGAACTCCAGGGTTCTTTCTTTCCAAGCACAACCCGATCTTTATGTTCCTGTCTACCTGGATGAGTTGAATCAAAAGCCTAGCACCCTGAGACTCGAGCTAACCCAAAATAACCCAAACGTGGTGCAATTATAATATTTCCAACCACCCTAGCTGCTCTCCCCCGACTCCTTTTTGTTTTCATACTGAATTGATGATCAAAATGCAGGTGAGAGAAAACAACAACAAAACATCAGAACTATTTAAAGTACTACCCCTGCATACTGGGGTTTGCAAATCGTGCATGGAAATGAGACAACAGAGAAGACAGGAGAGATCAACATTTACTCTGCATTAATAAAAGCAGTCTTAAGACCAGGCCACATTCTTGATATCTGCCTAACTTTGGAAGGGCCTAAGCAGTCGCAATGGTGCTGTTTTTTGTCATCAACTTATCCTTTTTAGCTTCAGAAATAGTGGTTCATCTCGTTCATTCAGATCAGTCCCTGCAAATAATATCAGTACCAGTTGGGCTCAACAGGACTTCAACTGAAAGCTTACCATGTGAAAAAAGCCCAAGTTACGTCTGAAACAGAGAAAGAAACCATAGAAACCAAAGAGGAAGTCAGGCGAAAGCTCCCTGGAGGTGAGCCATCAATATAGGAGAATAGATGGCATTGAAATTAAAAATAAGAAAACTGTGATGGCTTCTAGAGATGTTACTGAATTATTTAACAGCTGGAAAAAATAAGAAGGGTGAGTATGGGTCACTCTTTCATCATGGAACTTCTTTTGAATATGTTCACATTTAGCCATATGGGAAATAAACTTAACTGTAAGAACTTTGTAAACATATCCTGAGAACACAGGTGCCCTGATAACAAGAAACTTTTCATTGTTACACTGCTGTTGCACAGCTAACTTATCTACATGGGAGTTAACCAAGCAACCAAGTGGATCAAAAAGCAGTGTTTGCCTTGATTTTACCGACAAGTAGTACACAAGTTCTCACATTGATATGCTCTGTGAGTCCATGAGGTTTTAGGCAAAACACTATCCTAATTGCTTATGCCAAGCTTGCCTTACTTAGAATATCCCACAGAGGGCTGGCGAGTTTGTGCACGTGTGTATGTGTGTGTGTGTGTGTGTGTGTGTGTACACATGTGGATGATGAAGACTGACAAGTAGAGAGTAGGTAATTTCCCCCTTCAAACATACACCTATGGTCACAGGCTTTGTCTCCTCTTCCTCCTCCACCTCTTTCCCCAGCTCTGCCCAATACATCAGGAACACATGTTAACATTGTGTTCTACACATTTCATACATTCTAATTCATTTGCTCTTCAAAATAACACTATGAAGTCACTTTAATTATAACAATTTCCAGTTTACAAATGAGCACATTTTCTAGAAAAGATAAGCAAAGAATCTGAGGTAAATGACCAAGCTGTGGTGACACACAGGAAGTTTAGCTCCACTTCTGGAAGCCTTAAACATTTGCAGCCTATATTCATTTGAGAAATGTCTAGGTGTGAGCTTGCGGCCTGCATGAATTATACCAGCACAGGATCCATTTAACTCAGCTTACCCTGACAGCTTTTGGGCCCTCCACAGCTTCCTCAATGCTGAGAACTCCCACCACAGGTCTCAGATCTCCGAGCTGCAAGCGTCCATGCGTCCCTGCTGGTTAGGCCCACGAATGCTCTTCAGTCCAACATCCAGTGGATGATCTCCTTGCTGCTTCTCCTCGGTCCCTGATTTACAGTGCTTTTCTTACTCCTACCCAGTTCCTGTGGATATGTACAGTAATATAACTTCTATAAGAAAGGGAAGACCAGTTATTACTCACTAGGAAGCTCAGAAGCAGTCTCTTTGTCTCTCTCATATATTTGAAGTAGTTTAATAACTTCAGGTAGCAAATACATACTGCATATTTGCCCAACATGCTCATCATATTTCACATGCAAGTGAAAGGATGAAAAACATACCAATTTCTATTTGTCAACAGCAACTTTTTTTTGCAATACCAATTCTAATGTCTGTGTACTATTCTAACATGAGGAATACTGTAATTTCTTTTAGCAGTGCCCCACTTTTTAAACATTCCTAATGTTTTTAATGAACTATTGCAAATACATGAAGTAAGCCTGACTGACAACCTAAAGAAGAAAACAACATTAAAAAAATCTGAATTTTAGGGTCAGTTTTATGGTGTAACAGGTTAAGCCAGTGTCTCCAATGCTTGCATCCCATATGGGTGCTGGATCAAGTGGCTGTTTCACTTGTGATCCAGGCACTTGGGATCTTAAACTCATTAGGAGACTTGCATGAAGCTCCTGGCACCAGCCTGGCCCAGTTGTTCCAGCCATTTGGGAAATGAATCACTGCATATAAGAACTCTCCATATGTCTCTACCTTTCCCTCATAATATTGCCTTTCAAATAAATAAAATGAATCTTTTTTAATGCAAAAATGGCCAGTTGATGTAAGTTCATACAACTCTCTCAGAGGCAGAGAGAGAGAGAGAGAGATGCCATACTGAGGCTGAATAAATGATTGGGATATTTGTGTTCTACAAAACTGCTATAAGTGGCAAACCTTTGGATCAGACTGTCTGCAGTGAAACAAATTTTTACTTAGAAAAGAATGACACTCTCACTTCACTGTGAAGCTGAGACAAGCATGGAATTTCATGTAGAAGCAAGCGGCATGCAGTTTGGTTCTGTAGGGTTGCTGATGCTTTCCTACCAAAGAAATCGGATCTGAGCCTCAAACAATGATGAAAACTTGGCTACATAATAATAATAAAAAAGGTCTTCCCTCTCAAACACTAGTTGTACTTCAGGGTAGCCAAATGGTCTTGCTTGATGAGGTGAAATTCTTTACATAAGAGTTTCAGCCAGGAAAAAAATGTGGAAGAAATTATGGTGAATTATGCAATTAACATTTAGCAACCCTTAATGGAAATAATTGATTTGGGCAATGATCATCAATGGATTAAACTATTATTTGCACATGATTGATGGTGATTTTGATGAGAGAGGAATGAGGCCGTCATCACTCGAACCCACTGATTGGTGCTGAAAGAGAGAGAGAGAGGGAGGGAGAGAGAGAGAGAAGAAAGAGCAAGCCAAGGAGGGAAAGCATACTGAACCTGACTCTAATCAATCCTCTAAAGTTAGTCTGTATTTCTATAGTAGAGAGGGAAATAAGTTAATACGACAAGAAGGCAAACTATGGAACTCTCTAGATGACAGCTGCACAGGCCTAGTTTCTGCAACATATAAATGGCATTAATAAGAGGGGATTGAGAACAATTTATTCTCAATCAAAGCAGTATCTGAGAGTTTACCAAATTTAATATGTAGTACTCACATGAATCATTATTTTGAAAATCTAACTGTAAAACACAACAGTTTGGTCACAAATTTGAAATGGCTATGAGGCACAGAAGACGACTTGAAGAAATTACTGTCAACTTCATTAGGCTTAAAATGACAATGAATGAAAATGCCTGCACTTTTGAAGACAAACTGAAATACAGCAGAACTATATGGAATCTTAAATTTTCCTTAAAATCCTTCACCCAAAGGAAAAAGGTAGGAGGAGGAGGGAAAAGTTAAGTGAAACGGCACAAAATCTTAATACTGAATTCAGTAGTGATCAAACTTGTCTCATTCATTTCCCCAAGAATATACATTCTCTTTTTTTAAGTTCAAACACTAGGTGCAGAGCAAGGAGCCAACAAACTCAAGTGTTAGGTATCAGACAGACAAAACAGCACCAGCAAGGACTCTTGACTCCAGAAATGCTGTGTCATCGTCAGAGTCCAGCAAGCAGTTGGATCTGAAGGGCAGGCAGCACAAGGTAGGGCCCAGTCCTAGTCAACTTGGCCTGTCAAGGTAAGGAACTGTTACTCTGCTTCTAGACCTTTGCTCCAACAGCCCTGTGCAGAACTAACTTCAAAAAGACTGCACTGTGGAAAAGAGGGCAAGGCTGCAGTAATGGAATCCAGGGAGAAACTACAGACAAGGCCCAGTAATGAAGAGGAGGAGGGGGTCAGGAAGGGAAAGAAACAGCAAGCATCACAACTGGCTTCCAGCTTTCATTTACAGCGACTGTAACACTGATGGATAGAGTTAAGAAGGAAATGTACACTCCAAAGACACGGTTTGGAGGTTGCAGTAGAAGCCAATGAGCAAGGAACTGACAAAACTTATGCTGAGCAACTGAAGTTTGAGTGTTTGCCAGATGCCCAAGCAGGGAGGGCATGAGCAGCACAAGGCACTGATAACAGCCAGAGCTACATATTCAAGCTGGAATCCTCAGTATTCAGGCCACACCCGAAGCCCAGGAACACACAGGGTTACTCACTCTGTGGATCAGGGGCTGTGTCTGCCATGATGCCTACCATCTACCACGGAGCAGAGCTCTTAATAAAGACACAATGAGTGTTGAGATTGTCAGGGAGAAAGCAGAGGAAGCAAAGAGAGCAAAGAACAGCTATGGAGGTTTGTTGTCAAGGAGCAAAAGCATATCAAGGGATCCTGAAGGAAGTGAATGATGAAACCCAGACTGAAAGGAAATCAGGGACCACAGACACAGAAAGTCCAAAGAACCAAGGATAAGGAATTACCAGTGTCATCTACACCGAATGAGCTGAGACGCAGCCTGGATATTGCCCATTTCATTGGCCAAAACTGAAGTCCCTGATAACCTTACTTCTTCCAAGAAGTATCTCGGGCAAACGTCCTATTTTTTATCACCCTAAAAATAAAGATAAGTAGCAGCCTAATGGCTAGTCAGGTAGACAATGCCATTATTTGTGCGATTGTGACCATGTCATTGAATCTTTCTATTCTTTCCTTATTCCGAACACGAAGCCCATGAACCATATTATCTGTAAGGTTACATCCAATTGTAAAAGTCCACAAAAGCAAATCCTTTGGTTTAAAGTGTTCCGAAGATAGTAGGAGCCAAGTGCCCACTTTGAGATCCATTATATTTCAGGGTGCACCTCTGCTAAACTCACTCTCTTCTGCTTCACCTACTTTTTCTTTCTCGCCTCACCCTGCATCCTCATTTCTAAATTGCCTCATGGGTGAAAGTGATGGACTTTATAAGAACATAAAAAAATTACCATTAGATTTATGCCAACCACAAAAAAAAAAAAAAAAAGAAAGAAAGGAAAAGAAAAGAAACCTGAAGAGGTATGCTGGGCTCAGAATTTTTGTGACAATATTCAAATACTAATAGTTGGTTCCTAACATTTTCTTTGGTGATAACAAATAATCAGTACAGATAGCCCAAATGCTACTCAACCAATATGTCACAAATGCACACAGCATGGAACTCCCTAAACTGCAGGAAGTTAGGTAAAATGCCTTATTTAATATGTGCTGGTCCCTACCCAGCAAGCTATAAAAAGACCCTCCCTTTTATTTGCGCTTCATTTATATATGGTTGTCAGGCTGTTGGCTCAGCAAACGACTAGAGAATTACTTCATGCTACTTTAACATCCACACTAAATATTTAAATTATGTCAGACAGATCATGGTTTTACACTGGAACCAGAAGTCTATATACAGATAAGAACAATGATGTCACCTGAAACATAAGAAGTTTTATGTTATAAGAGAAATTATTCAAATGGCCTGGAATCGTTTCTGAAATTAATCTCACAATCGAGTAACTACAGAAACAAGTCATGCTCAAAACAGATATTTGTGCTATCTATGTACAATCAACACACAGGTGAGCACTGTGTGTTTTGGAAGCACTCACAGAGCAAAGAATGAAGGTGCAAAAAAACCCAAGAGAATATTCTGCAGGAGGATGATGGAGGGACTAAGTCCATATCAACTGACCTTAATAGATGCTCTGCATATGGCTGAGATTTTTAGCCGAGGTCTGTTTCTTCATAACTCAATCAACTGGTTCTAATTTTCAATTTTTTAATGATCTCAAAAGAGTTATGCCCCCTAAATACTGATTAAGACAAATCAAATTAAACACCTAAAGAAGGGGTCATTACACAGGCAGGAAGAGACCATCCAGGCAGGAAGTAAAGAGCAGGTAGATAAGCAAATAGGATACAGATCCCCGGCAGCAACAGCCAGAGAGTTCACAGTGATCGGAAACATATGTACAAGCCTTTGGAAACTACATGCCTGGGCCACAGCCCTGCAGAGTCTCATAGCTCCTCACGGTGAAGAATTCCCAAGTGACTCTGATGATCGGCCAAAATGGAAATCAAGGGCTCTAAGGTGCAAGATAGGAGATCTGAGGGCAATGTGCACGTGCCAGGTTACTGACAGCATGTGACGCTGGGCTCAGCAAAAATTTCTTACACACATGAATCTAGACCCAGAGCCAGCCCAGTCAAATGAGTACTCACAATGGACAGCAAGTGAGTATTCCTGGCTAGAAGGCAGAAGAAGGAAGGAAATACAAAGAAATCTTTCCAGGGCATTCCATGTATTTTCACAGTCACACAAATCTTAGGCAGTGGTACAAATAGCTTCAAATGCTAATGTCTGCCCACCAAGCCTTTCATGAAAAAAGAGAGTATGTGTTTTACACGTCACTGCACTACATGGGGGACACAGAATATATGCAATGACATACTATAACCATTTGTTGCTAGGGAATCTCCCAAACACATCCCTTCCTTGGCCTTGCAACTCGCTCCCTGAAATCACACGAACCAAAAACTTCACTTTTGATTTTCATTTTCAAATATTCTCTTTATTCTCAATTACACTTTTAAAATTATATGGCTTTCAATTTTCTATATTAACATTTCAATTAGGTAATCTGTTCATATTTAGCTTAAACTACTTACATCTCTTTTTCCACAATACTCATGGTTCTGAGTATTTTTATATTTCTATGTAAACTTTTATGGCATTAAAATAGAAAATTACTGACCAGGAACTGTTCACAAACATTCAGTCAGTTTAAATTGCATCATTGTGATTATTTCTGAAGTTATGTATATTTTAAAAACATTTACAAAGGGTTTTTAAAAATCTTAATTGAACTAGTCTAATAAACAATTACTGTGCACATACTATGAGTACCTCAGATTTTATTATAAATTTTAGTGAATCAACTAATGATTTAGGATGTTGATCAACAAAAATCTCTGCAATACAATTTGTATGATAATCTGTTACCCCAATTAAGTCCTGTATTGTCAATTATTATTGAAAACCACAAAGTACTACCACTTAAATCTATTTCCCAATCACAGATGGAAAAAACCTCAAACAATTACAAGAAAAAAAATTGATTCTTAATAATTTTCAACGAAGTACTCAAGCATAATGACCTTCCTGTCCACAAGAAATTCAGAGGTCTAAATTAACTCTAGGAAAAGTGATACTCCATTCAGACGTCTTAGATTTTCCTAGTTTAAAAGTTTCTCCAAAACACAGACACTTGCTCTATCTACTACTGTAATGGAAACCTACATAATTCAGAATAAATTGCTAAAATGCTTTTAAGCTTTAAATCCTTTTTTAAATGGACACAGATTCCTCTCTCTACCCTTTCCATTTTCACTAGAAGTTTAACAATGGACTCTTATTTCACTTTCAGAGATCAACATTTAATAAAAATGAAAAATATCTAAGACTTCAGATATAACACCTTTAACGTAATGGACACAATGTGGAGACTGGCTCGCTTTTCCTCTGTGTGTCTTTGACACACTCTACACCTTCAGCTTGGTTTAATAAGAAACGTAGTGATTGTGGTACAAAACAAAGAGAGTGCGTTGAATGGAAATCTTAAGAGCAAGTTTCGATTCTCATGCTACTATAAAATAAACAGAGTTACTCTGGGCAGGTCAGTCATTCTGGAACTCAACAAAACTTCACAATAGGTTAGCATTCAGATCTCCTTCAAATCCAAGATTCGGTATACAGAGTGACTTATAAATTCAAGTTAGAATCTATTCCATCAAAACTAGAGTCCGTCAGGTCTTTGGGGTTAACCCTGATACAATCTGTGCACCAACAGAAGTAGTCTTTGTTTCTTTGCTTGTTTTTTTAAGTATTTAAGACTTTAACATGGTTGTTCTTTACAAATGAAACCTCATGTTTAACTCAATACAAAAGCAAAAATCATTCCATTCCCAAACGAAATTTCTTGTTTATAACCTGGTAGACTTTTCTTCTAACCAAAGCAGAGACACCATTTTAGGGAATAATTAGAGGGATCTCTGATATATGTCTATTCTTTACCTCTGCAACAATCCAGGAGTCAAATTCAGACCACCGGGCTTCTTTATACACTTCTGTATTTACGTGGGAACATCACAGGAATGTTTGAAGGAGAAATGGGTTGGCCACTCCCCATTCTGACTTTAATTATAGTCTTCAAGATTGCTACTGAATTTAATCTGTTAAAAAAAAGAAAAAAGAAAAAAAAAAAGATGCTCCACTCATACCCACACTATTTCCCCTGAAGCAAATTCTTCTTATCTTCTCAGATTGTCAGAACAGGTTTGTTAAATTATAGAACTAAACAATTTTAAAGATAGAAAACTTCAGAGATTTTCTTACTGGAGTCTTATCTTAATAGAAATGGTCCACCACGTTGTGTGTAAGAGGATTTCCACTGCTTCCCAGAGTAATCCTTTCTGCTGCTGGACAGCTCTCCCTTTCTGGAAGCCTTCGGGGACTTCCAATGGTCTCTGAGAGACACACAAAGCCAAGCTACTCTCTCTTCCACAGGCAGGATCTGAAGATCATTATGAGGTTCATACTTTCCCTTCTGCACCTACTCAACTTTTTCAAGAAGGCCTTTGAACAGTTAGCCAATTGCTTCTTTGAACACCACCATCAAATCACAGGCTTCCTCATCATTTAAATTCCATAGTCTCCTTTTCAAAGAAACTGCTTTTAGGAGAGTTTCCACCACTTATCTGAACATTACTTTTACAATTATCTGAACATTGAGTCCTTATAATTTTATTTCAACACATAAACTAAGCTACAAAGACGTGCATCCTCTAAAGATCTAAAATGGTGCTTTTACTGAAGGCATCAACAGATACTTGAAAACAAAGGAAAGGTCATTTCTATATTCGATTAACACTGATGGGTTCATCAATGATACATGTGGCAACTGTTACACTTGCCAAAGACTGCATAAACATCTCATGCTATCATTTTCCTCATTGGTGACAAAAGAAATGGATGTGTCCAATATTGAAAATACAAAAACATCTTAAAGATATGACATGTTTGGAGTCTGCACTGTGGCACAGTGGGTGAAAACACTACCTGTCACACCCACATGCCATATCTGGATACAGTTTCAAGTCCTGGCTGCTCAGCTTCTGATCCAGGTTCCTGTCAATGCACCAGGGAGAACAAACGGAGGATGACCACAGTACTCGAGTCCCTGCCACCCAGCTGCACACCTGGATGGAGTTCCTGGCTCCTCGCATTGGCTAACATGATCAGGGCTACTGCAGTAACTTGGGAAGAGAGCTACCAGAAGATGGCAGATTGTTCTCTCTCTCTCTCTCTCTCTCTCTCTCACACACACACACACACACACACATTCTCTCTCCCTCTTGGTCTCTCATTCACTCTACCTTTCAAATAAATACATTGTTTTGAGAGGATATATCATAGCCATAAGATAGAAATTGTCTGAGTTTCCTTTCAGTTAAAAGTGTGCTCCTTCAGCTTGGTCCTGGCAAGTTTTACTGGGGTAAGCTACAAAAATTACTTGTTCCTTTAATCCCAGCTTTCTCACTGGTAATATTTGGTTTGTTGAGCTACTGTGAGGCTTAAACAAATCCATACATGTAAAGTGTTTAGAATTATGCCCTATTTATAGTAGCACTAATGATATTTAGCTGTTAGTAATAGTATTATTTCTATTTTTCATATTGTACAATGCTTTGATCTTCCTTTCAAATCAGAACTTGATATAATAAAAAGAATGTTGAAGAGGGAATCAGGCCAACTTGATTTTAATTCCAAGTCTGTCACAGCATTTCCTAAAACACAATTGTGACTTTTCAAATGGCTAAATACTAAAATGAAATAGACACGAGACAGCTGAATAGTACCTTACAGCCATTTTAAGGTATATAGCAGCCGGTCCTGTATATAAACTAAAATTGAAATGTCAATGAGCTAATCATAGGTTGTGGTTAAGAACTTGTTTTTTTTTTTTTTTAACATACTGGTTACTCAAAACCATGTCAATTCCATAATGTTGCAAACTGCTGTTGATGTAGTATTGGGACTCTTAATTGACTGGGATGATATTCTACCAGCTCTAACTTCGGACCAGAAATGGTCTCCCCAAGAAACTGTTCAACCCATCTGGACAATAAGTAGCTGGACTCTATGCTTGGTATACGTTTGCAAGGAAAGAATCTTGATTGAATTTGAACTGTAATACTGCATCAAGGTGGAGGAATCCACCAGGGGGAGAGGGGCGTGGGGAGGGGTGGAGGATTTCCCAAGTCTATGAAACTGTCACATAATGCAAAATAATTAATAAAAAATATATATAGCTTCAAAAAAATTGTGATTTTTAAAATTAAATGCCAGGGGGAGAATCAAGATGGCAGAATAGGGTAAGGACACGTTTAAACGGACGGAAAAACGTTTAATCAGGATGAAGCAGAGAGGACATATTTCAGGAAATAGGAAAGGACAGAACAACAACAGAGGGGTACCTGGAGACTGAGAGACACAGGAAAGCAGCGGACACAACGGTGTGGTGTTGCAGTGACTGATACCCCAGAGGCATTCAGCTAACGGGTGATCTGAACTCCACCAGCAGCCAGAACTCCACCAGCAACCAGGTGGGAAGGGACTTTCACTGGGAGCTTGGAAGGTGAACCCAGACAAAGAACTGTCCATCCTGCTGGTCCGTTTGATTTGACCAGGAGCAGAGACAGAGCAGCAGATTCCAGAGGGGAAGTGCGAGAACAGGGTGGATTTCATAGCCCAACCAGCCCCCTAGAGCTGAATTGGGTGCCATTTTGCGTAAGGAGGCAAAGGCAAGGGAAAGGACTGAGCATACGCTGAGCTGGGAGTGGACTCATTTCTGACTCAGTGAACTGCAGCAACGTGGCATTCTACAGGTTCCACCCAAGACAGGTCTGGGTAGCCCTCAGATCTGACGGCCAGCAATTCAAGAACTGTAGTGGTGGTACGTCAGGCGCCATTTTGCACACTGTGGCAATAGCTTTAGGACTGCAGGGGACAACAGTGAACTGTGCATGTGCTGAGCTCGCGAGAACTCACTGAGGCCACTGGATTGCAATGGTCCTGCAGGAAAATAATACCTACTTTGGCATTGTACAGGTCAAAATAGGTCCATGTGGCATCCAGACCCAATGTCCAACAGGTTCTGGCAAGATCAGTACCACCAACAACCTAATTATATAGGACACTTGGTGTCTCTCTAATCCTGGGACCTGCTCCAACCAGAAGTGGGAGAAAGGTTGCAGAGACAACGGTGCAGCCTCAGCACAGTATCACAGGAGGTGGAGAGTGGTGAGCCAGGAGCTGGGGCTGTGGAGACCACAGTGGAAATCTGACATAAGAACCCAGACCTGGAGGTTGTGGCACAAGTGGCTGCAAGCAAAAAGTTGTGTACCAACTGCAATAAGTAAAATCACATTGTAGACCTGTGGGTGACACAGCTTAGAAACCTGCCCCAAGGAGAAGACTCTTCTAGCCAGAAGTATAATGATCAAGAGCAAAAGAAGAGACAAAGGCACAATGAATATTGCCAAAAACTCCCCTGCAAAGGAGAAAAACCTTATGCCAACCTCAGAGTTAACTGAGGAAGACATCGAGAAAATGGGGGACACAGAATCCATAAGACTCATTTTAAAGATTCTGATCAAAAATGAGAAGCTCATGCAAGAGTTCAAAGAATTTAAGGAAGCAATAAAGCAAATCAAGGCTGATATATCAGAAATTAAGAACACAGTAGAGCAAATTAAAAGTACAGTGGAGAGTCTTCAAAATAGAATGAAGCAAGCAGAAGAAAGAATCTCAGAATTGGAAGATATTTCCTGTCATCAGGGGGAAGCAAACAAAAAGCTGGAAGCAGAGCTGGATCAGGCAAAAAAAAGTATTCGAGAATTGAAAGACACTATTAAGAGGCCAAATATAAGAGTTACGGGAGTTCCAGAAGGTGCAGAAAGAGAAGCTGAGTTTGCAAATGTATTTAATGAAATAATAAAGGAAAATTTCCCTAATCTGGAGAAAGAATTGGGAAACAACACCCAGGAGGGGCACAGAACTCCCAACAGGCTTGATCAAAAGCGATCCTCACCAAGACACATGATTATCAAGCCCTCTTCAATTGAACATAAGGAAAAGATCCTTAAATGTGCACATGAAAAAAATCAATTGACATATAAAGGCATGCCAATTAAGCTCACAGGAGATCTCTCACAGGAAATTCTATAGGCAAGTAGAGAATGGAGCGACATATTCCAGATTCTAAAAGAAAAAAATTGTTGGCCTAGGATAACATATCCAGCAAAGATTTTCTTTGTCTTTGAAAATGAAATAAAATTCTTCCACAGTAAAGTTAAAAGAATTTGCCTCTTTCAAATCTGCTCTGCAAATGATACTTCAAGATGTTCTCTTGACAGAGAAAAGGAATAACAACTACCAAAACCAAAGGCAAATGGGAAGAACATCCCAGTAAAATGACAACAGAAGACTAAACCAATGAACAACCCATTCCTAAAATGACAGGACCAAAGTATCACCCATATATATTAAACTCTGAATGTAAATGGCTTAAGCTTAATCAAACGTCATTGATTAGTAGACTAGATTAAAAAACAAAACCATCAGCTTATTGTCTGGAGGAGACACACTTCACCAACAAAGATTAGCGGAAACTACATCGCATGGGTTTTGTAGTTTTCTTAGTTTCATCTCTTCAAAACACTTTCTTCTCATTAAATCATTCAATGACGCGTAGATCATGCAGTGGCATCATTTTTGGCAAGAAGGTTCTTAATTTTCATTTCTTCAGCTACACGTTAATCATTTAATAGCATGTTATTTAACTTCTTGGTGTTGTTAATTTCTTTTTTCTCCCTGATGTTGACATTGTTTTGTGGCTCTTTTTTTTTTTTTTTTTTTTTTTGGTGGCTCTTCATTTAAGGGGATGTATAGTAGCTGTGCAATGGAGACTGTCATATCTAGTAACGTGTCATTTAACTTCATGGCATTGTAAATTTCTATTTTTCTTTCTATTGTTGATTTTGTATTATGACTTTCCATTTAAGGGGATGTACAGTAGCTGTGAAATGGAGACTAACATCCAGATGTGAAGATGCAGTGTAGTATGCATTTCTGCTTCCAGACAAAGATGGACTTACAATGAAACTGTTCACTCCAACTTGATAATAAGATTCTGGACTCTCTACCAATGTTCATGCCTGCAATGATGGACAGATGACTGTGTATGAAGAATTATATGTTAGTAATGATATAGAGGAACTAGGTGGGGGGGAAGGAATTGGGGAGGGGATAAGGGAATATGGAACTGTATCATCAAATGATACTAATAATACTAAAATGTAAAATAAATATATAAAATTTTTAAAAAGTTTAGTATATGTGCCATATGATATTTCAGATACACTGAAATTGAAAGAGTCTGTTGTTTTTCTGGAATCATGAGGACAACATTAAAAGTTTCTTGTTTTCCTTATTAAAAAAATTAAATGGAAAACCACAGCATTCAAATCCAAAAAACTTATCAAAAGGCAAAAGTTATTCTTCTCAAGCTATGTATTATTTTTTCATAAACAAAAATAGTCCACTTATCAATTCACCTGTACCACAAAATTAATGTTTCCACTTACATTTCTTTCTGCTTATAAGTCACATGTTTTCATTTACATTTTCCAGGATTTTTCTCAGAATTATGAGAAAAATTACAATTCATTTGCAAAGCTGCTCAAATGTAACTGTACAATTGTGAATAAACAAACACAAATGTACCTTTGTCTGGTACTATAAACTTGAACTTACTTTAAAACAATCTGTAACTCTTTTTACTCCAGTCTAAGCTTGTGTTTCCACTTAGCTCTGCTGCCTGTCCATTTAATAGTATGGAAATAAAATATGAATGCTTCAGTTTTTCCTTCAAAATATCAATTAATTATATTACAGCCCAGTGTTATCAGAGATTTTTGAGCACAATGATAACTTCATTACATTTTAGTGCAGTGGTGCAGTACGTTAAACTGCCACTTGCAGCGCTAGCATCTCATATGAGTAAGAGTCCTGATTGCTTCACTTCCTGTCCAGCCCCCTGCTAATACACCTAGCAAAGCAGAAGAGGATGGTTTAAATGCTTCAGCCACTGAATCCATGTGGGAGACCCAGAAGATGTTCCTGGCTCCTGGCTTTGTAGCAACACAGCTCCCGCCACTGGAACCATCTGAGGAGTGCACCAGCAGATGGAAACTCACTCTCTCTCTCTCTTCTCTCTCTCTCTCTCTCTCTCTCTCTCTCTCTCTCTCTCCTCTCTTTCTCTGTGTAACGCTTTCAAGTAAATAAATCCTTAAAAAGATAATATGTTCTAGCTTCCTACCCTTTCTTCTTTGATCCTTATCCCCATTTAAATGCCAAAATTCTCTAAGAGTCTGACATGGTTACACTTTTATTTAACTTCCTTTCTCTCTCAGCAGAATTATTCTCAATTACATAGTCAGAATTACAATTTTGAGCATCTCATCCTTCATGAGCTGTACTTCGTCTTTATAATCTCTGTACACGGCTCTATAAATCAGGCTACATTCATGCTTAATTGGTATTTTCAGTGTAATTTTTTGGTTTTTTTTCCCTCTATTCTTTATGTTTCAGCTTCAAAACATTTAGGCTCTTAATACCAGAAAAGATAAAAATAATAATATCAATTTGTTCTTTTGTATCTATAAAGCTTTTTTATTTCAGTTCCAATGCTTGAGCTCCTTAATCTGTAGAATGATTTAAAATCTTAATACTTACTCAACAATTAACAAGTGAACAAAAAAAATTATCCTAAGTAACTTAAATACTGAGCCTAAAATATACATTAGCTTTGGGAAAGCAGGCATATTGTAACTGATGCTGAAAAACTGAGTTAGCAATTCAAAGGACAATCATGCCTTGTTCTTGCAGCAAAGGATTCTGGTAGCCCCAGTCAAGTGAAACAGTTAAAATGTCCGGTGCTAGATTCCCTCCTCTTGCTACCTCTTTACCAAAGAGGAAATGCTGTGAGCAGGGAACTAATAAATCCCAAACAGCATGTCAAAAATGTGTATTCTCAAGAAGACCTGGCATCCTTCACAATTCACCAATGCCTCAGAGAGGAGAGCTTCCCTTACTGAGGGTGAATCCCATGGTCAAGTCAACACCCACAGACGAAAGCAGTCCAGGAGAGGAGCAAAGGAATTTCAGTTCTATCACCCTGAGCGGGCAGTAGATAACCGGAGAGCTACATGGTCCCTGCAGTGCTTGACGACACCAAGAAACTACAGTGTGGGACAGTAATTCGCGTCCCTAATGATGATCCCAGAGGAATAACAGATGGTAAGCTCTGATCAAATGCAATAACTAGTAAGTACTGTAGTACTGTACCACATATAACTCTATGTGTGGGTTGTTTTTTCTTTTTGCAACCTCTCAATATTTAGAAATCTGCCACAGGTAAGTTCATATGTATGCGACAATCCTCTCAGCAAAACATGAGAAAACACTCCTTCTATTGGGACTCAAAAAGTAACACAATCCTTTAGCTGATATGTCTCTTTAAAGTTTTGAAACCACCTTATACTAATTTTCGAATGGAAAACCATAACTCCTGTTTTGTGAAATCGGTGGATAGAAAACCTAGTTTCAACAAACACAGTACAATTTGGTGATTTTTGATCTTTCACAATATCTGTTTCCTACAACCTTCAGTTTTGTTTTCTCTGAATAGTGATTACAAACTGTACAAGTGTCATATTAGAAAAATCTAAGTCAGGTTGGGAGATTTTGTTAAAGATCATATTCTCCCTTAGTTACCTAATCAGGAGTTGTTGACAAGGAAGTGCTAAGAAACTAAAAGGTAGTTTTCTTCTCTGCTACAGAAAGTACAGAGAGTCACTTTCATCTCAGCCAAATATATTCAGAATATTGGCAACTCAAATAGGAATGATTGACACAAGTAGATAACACCCAAAACATACCCAAGGCTAAAGAAAATCGTTATCCTAAGCAGTTTTGCAACCATTTTTTTTCCCTCTGTAAAGCAGGTAAAGAATGCTCCAAGATATCGCACATAGTCATTTACATGTAGTATCATTTTATGGAATTTTCCAGGGTGTTAATTAAAAGTTTTAATGAATGTTAATCATCTGTCAATTTCATTGGCAATCTCTGTTTAACCATATGCTTCTTTTTTTCACCTGTAAGTTTAAAAAATTACTTTAAATTGTTTAACTTGCTTAACACTATGTATTAATATTTAGGAAAACAAACTTCCAATCACTATATAGCAATTTTTATAGTTTTTAATGTAGTTTCTAACTCCATTAAATAAGGTATGGTTTTGTAGGATTTGCATGATCATTATCCTTCCAAGAAAGGTCCTAAAATTTATTCCTCTCTTAAAATCCTTTGCTCTGGTTACTTGCCCAAGGAATACCGCTGAACTAGAAAACACAACATTTCATTCCAAGACCCCAGAAACAAAATCCCATCTCATCATCATAGCACAATTGTTATCACCTTCATTTTACTCTTGTCCATCATGTTTTTATAATTCATCATCTGTACACTCACTCCAAAAAAAAAATCCACAGGATATTCTTCTAAGTTCTGGGCATTTATGAACAGAACAGAAGAGGGAAGTAAGATGACACAGAGTAAAGTCAGGTAAGTAAGAAGAAGCACAAAGCAGGAAGCAAAGTGAAAGAACGAGAGTATGCAGGTGCTCTTGGGAGGGGAGAAAACGATCGTGACATTTTAGACACAGTTGTCAGGAAATATGTCACTAACAAAAACACTCAGATATTTGAGTTAAGATCTAAAGGACAGTAATTCATACAGACACTTAAAATAAGTGCTTCAGGCAACAGGGGCAACAGAACCAAGGCCCTGGGGTGAGGAAGAGCATGATTTCCTTGAGGAACATCCATTGCGAGTGGAGCTGATTATACAAAAGGAATATGTCACACAAGAAGTCTTACAGGCAGGAGAAGAACACATCATAATGGCATTGTAAGTTTGCGCAATAACTTGCTGCTGATCTATGACAGAAACACAATGGCAGGCGCAATAACACCCTCTGTCCCCATGTTAATATTTTTACTCCAGAAATACACATCCAGACTCAGGAATCTCAGAATTGAATATGCCAAAATCAGTCCAAAGAGGATTAACATTAAGACATACTATAAATGAAAATGAAAAACAAATAATTTTGAAAGCAAGAATTAAGAGCAATTTGTCACACAAGAGGGAATCCTGATAAAGTATCAGCAGATTTCTCTGAAGAAACCTCATAGAGCAGGAAAGAACAGGATGACAGATTCAAAACACACCCACAGACACACACAAAATCCAACCAAGAATTATCACTTACATCAGGGAGAAACAAAATCTCAGACAACAAAACTGGTATCACCATTATACCTGCCTTACAAGACATGTTTGAGAGAGCTACTTGAATCAAAATGAACACATGCTTAAACAGAACCATGAAAACATAATTCCAACAGACTAATGGAAGTCTATAGAGGGGATACATAACTATTTTTAACCCTAATAAAAAATTTAGTAGAAAAAATGTTAGTGGGTAGGAGAAGTAAAAGTGGTATGCTTTTTCTACACAACTGATATTGTCAACTTGAAACGGAAGATAGTTTACTTGAGTTTCAAGCCAACAATGGAAAAAAACCATACACACACAAAATAGAAAATAAAACAAATCGCTAACAAAAGATATAAGCAAACTTAAAAAGGAAAACAGAAGAGGTCAAGAGCAACAAAACAAGTAATTAACATGAAATAACTCAAAATAGCAAGAGTAAAGATTCATTTATCAATAATTTTCTTAAATATAAGTGGATTAAATTCACCAATCAAAAGGCATAGAGTATCTGAACATAATAGGCTCACTTTTGCATTTAAAACATACATGGTAAAAGTTAAGAGACTGAAGAAGATATTTCATGCAAATGGCAACCAGAGCTTTTAAATCTAAAATTGTTTCTAGAGGCACCGTCAATAAATGGACAATGAAAAAAAAGATCAATTCCACAGATATAGCAATTACAAGTATATGTGCACCCAAAATCAGCGAATCTAAATTTATACAGTAGATACTGACAGATGTGAAGGAAGAAATTGACAGTAATACAGTAAGAGTAAGGGGCTCCAAGACCCCATTTACAATAATGAATAGAGGAACTAGACAGAAAATCAATAAAGAAAATGATTGACTTATAAAGATCTACAGACCAAAAGGACAAAACAGATACACACAAAGTTTCTCCTTAACAACAGAATACACAATAAAACAAACCTTAACACATTTAAGAAAAATTAAATTGTTTCAATTATCTTTACAATTATAGTAGAAAGAGCTATTAAAAGTTGCAAGAAAATTGGAAAAATCACAAATATGTGGAATCCAAACAGCACACACATGTGAGCCACCATCGGTTTAAGGAGGAAACCAAACGGAATAGAAAAAATATATTGAAGCAAATTAAAATAGAAACACTACATACCAAACCTCAAGTTGATGAAGCAAAAGGAGTATTAAAAGAGAAGCTTATAGTGATAAATACTGACATTAAAAAAGGAAAAACCTCAAACAAGCAATCTAATTTACATATCAATGAACTACAAAATTAAGCCCAAAGCTAGCAGGACAAGGAAATAATAAAGCAATGAAAATTAGAACTGAAGTAAATGACAGAGAACCAAATAAAGAAATATAGAAAAAGTCAACAAAACTAAGAGCTGGCTTTTTTTTTAAAAAGATAAATAAAATTTAACAAACCCTTTACTACACTAAGAAGAGCAGAGAAAAGACGTAAACAAACAAAATCGAAAATGAAAGAAGAAACATTACAACTATGCCTCAGAAATAAAAAGGATCCTAAGAGACTATGATGAACAATTAAATGCCAACAAACTGGATGACCTACAAAAATGTTGATGAATTCTGAGAAACACAAAAATCCACAAGACTGAATATTGAAGAACTAGAAAGTATGAAAAAACCTATAATTTGTATGGAGATTGAATCAATAAATCAAAACATCCAAGAAAAGTTCAAGACCTCAAGATGTCACTGGTTAATGCTACCACACATTTAGACAATGAGTGCCAATCTTTCTCAAATTCTTCCAAAAGCTGAAGAGGAGCAAACACTTCTTAACTCATTTGTATGAGGCAGCACCACCCTAATACCAAAGTTAAAGATACCACAGTAGAGATGGGACCACAGCACCCTAGGTTAAGTCTCTCCCTGCAGCCTCGGTATCCCATATAGTACCTGGTTCGTGTCCTAGCTGCTCCACTTCTGATCCAGTTCCCTGCTAATGGCCTGAGAAAGCAGTAGAAGACAGTTCAAGTCCTTGACTTCCTGTACCTGTGTGGGAAACCTAGAGGAAGCTTCTGGTTCGTGGATTTAAATTAGCCCAGTTCTAGGCATTGTGTCCATTTGGGAAGTGAACCAGTAGATGGAAGATATCTCTCTCTCTCTCTTTCAAATACAATAAAAATTTTAAATATGTATAACACAGTAGCAGAACACTACAGGCCAATGTTGCTAATGACTATACAGGTAGATGCAGAAAACTTCATAAAACTACTGAATCAAATTCAACAGGATGCCCTTTCAAAAACTTTTTTCTATAGAATTTACTTAAAAGAGTTACAAAGTTAGAGGGCAAGACAGAGAGAGAGAGAAATCTTTCATTTGCTGGTTCACTCTCCAAATGGTCACAGAAGTCAGGGCTGGCCCAGGCTGAAGGCAGGAACCAGGGGCTTCTTCTAGGGCTCCTAAATGAATGGTGGGGGCACAAGAACTTAGGCCATGTTCTGTTACTCTTCTCAGGCTGTTAACAAGCAGCCAGACTTCAAACGGAACTGCCAAGATGCCAAGTGCTACCCACAGAGAGCCCACAATACCAGCCCCCTAACAGCATCTTAAAAGGATCACATCACAGGAGCAAGTGGGATTTACTCCTGAGATGCAAAGATGATTAAGTATAGGCAAATCAGTATGATATATACATTGACAGAATAAACAGGGAGTGGGAATCACATGAAATCTCACGGCCGAAACAAATGAAAAATTCCTAAATCCTTTCATGACTGAATAAAAATCTTCTCAGCATACTAGAAGAAGAAGGAACGCACTTTGACAGAAGAAGCCATATGTGAAAGGCCTCCAGCTGCACATTTTCATCAGTAAAACCCTGAAAGCCTTCATGCAACAAGGCAAGGACAGCCGTTTTTGCCACTTCTGCTCAATCTAGTACTAGAAGTCCCCGCGAGAGCACTCAGACAACATAAGAAATACAAAATCATCCAAATCAGAAAGACAGCAGCTCAACTATCCTTCTTTGTAATTGGCACAATGTTATACGTGGATACAGGCAACCCAAAGCACTTCATTAAATGGGTAGAACTAATAAATGCTAACAATAACATTACAGGAAACAAAATGAGTATACAAAAGCAATTGTATCCCTAAACACTATGAACTACCTGGAAAAAAGCAGCATCAAGTCACCACTTGGAATGCCTGCACACCGTGTTAGGATGGTGGGTCAAGTGTCAGCTGTTTCATCTCCAATCCAACTCTCTGTTAATGTGCCTAGGGAAAGCACTGAAACATGGTCCTTGTGCTTGCAGCTCTGCTGCCCACACTGGCGGCTGGTTTGAAGTTCCAGGCTTCGGGGTGGCTGATTCCGGGACACTGTGGTCCTGTGGGCAGTGAGTCAAGATGTAAGATCACAAACTCTTGGTCCCAGCGTAGTGGCCTAGCGGCTAAAGCTCTCACCTTTAATTACAACGGGATCCCATATGGGAACCGGTTCTAATCCCGGCAGTTCCACTCCCCATCCAGCTCCCTGCTTGTGGCCTGGGAAAGCAGTCGAGGATGGCCCAAAGCTTTGGGATCCTGTACTCGTGTGGGAGACCTGGAGGAAGTTCCTGGCTCCTGGCTTCGGATAGGTGCAGCACCAACCGTTATGGTCACTTGAGAAGTGAATCATCGGATGGAGGATCTTCCTCTCTGTCTCTCTTCTCTATATATCTGACTTTACAATGAAATAAATAAATCTTCAAAAAAAAAAGATCACTCACTCTTTCTTTCATTCTCTCTTTCTGTAACTTATGGCTTTCAAACAAAAATAAAGTGAGTCTTTAAAAAGAATCGTCTAATGACTTAGACTTTTCCCTAAGAAGACATATAAATGGAGAACACATATATGAAAAGATATTCACTGTGACGAACCATCAGGGAAATACAACTGAAAACCACAATGAAATACCACCACCTTAGAGCTGCCAGGATGCTATCATTAAAAACAAAGGAGAAGTGTGGGTAAGGACCAGGAGAAGCTGGAGCCGAGGCACACCAGTGGTGGGGATGCCAAATGGTGTAGCTTCCATGGAGAACAGCACAAAGGTTCTGGGAAAACTTAAAATACCATGTCATTCAACAGCAATCGCACTTCTCATTATTTATCCAGAAGGAATGAAATAAAGAGCTTACAAAGATATCTGTACATCCAAGTCCATTTCAGTGTGGTATAGAAACACAAGAACATTATCCAGCCTTAAGAAAGACAAGAAGGAAATTCTTGAAAACACAATGAGCCTTAAGAACCTAGTACCAAGTGACATAAGTTAGTCACACTTAGGTGAGACTGCTCACATAGTCAAACATAGAAACCAAAGAATGTTGGTAATTAGGAGAAAGCTGAAATGAGAGTTGTTACTCAATAGACCTATATAGACAGTTAAGCAAAATACTTGGGAAAAAATGGTTACTTTCCCAGACACATTATTACGAAGCTGGATTGGAAAGTAGAGCAGTCAGGTTGAAATGCAGCACCATGAATTATGGGTTTTTTTTTAAAGATTAACTTATTTTTATTAGAAAAATCTACAAAGATAGGAGAGACAGAAAGATCTGTCCTCTGGTTCACTCCCCAAGTGGCTGCAATGGCCAGAGCTGAGCCGATCCAAAGCCAGGTGCCAGGAGTTTCTTCCAGGTCTCCCACAGAAAGGCAGGCTCCCAAGGCTTTGGACCATCCTGTACTGCTGTACCAGGCCACAAGCAGGGAGGTGGAAGGGAAGTGGAGCAGCCAGGATTAGAACCAGTGCCCTGTATGGGATCCCAGTGCATGCAGGGCAAAGACTTTAGCCTCTAGGCTACCGTGCCAGGCCCCTTAGTTACAGCTTAAGGTGCTGTGCCACAGCACTGGCCTCCAGTCTTGCCCTGACAAGGAAGGGAAGGTACCTTGAGGGGACCCTGCACCCCAAGGAATGCCTTGTCTAACACACTGCCCCTTTGCCACATCTCAGACCTCAATTACATAAACAACACAGAAGACTTTGGCGTGTTTGAACTGTAAGCGACACCATTTATGGAAAATATCAACAGGGATTTTTTTTTCATGGCTGGAGGTCTTTTCCTCATCTAAATATTAAAGCCTGACAAGTCCTTCCAATTTAGTGGAGCATAATCTTGCTTGCTACTTGTTAATTAGGAGCAGAGTGATAACTATTAAAGTTGAAAGACTTTCCTGGTAGTTGCAACAAGTTTCAACACCATCTCAGGCTTGTCAATAAGCACAAGGGGAGAAAGAAAGCAAAACAAAAACCCCCAGCCGACATGGGACAGAGGCTGTGTTATCTGCGAGAGGAGTGCATGCCTCTGCTCACAAGTCTGGGCTTCCGGGGAGGCCACAGTCAGAGCCCGGAGGCAGGGCCCCTGCGAAGCACCCAGGACATCTGCCACCTGAGATTCAATCTACAACTTTCCTGGGTAAGTGTAAAACTCTGATTCCACAAGCCTGGCCCTCAGACCTCACAGTTGGTTTGGAGAAGGGGTACAGGCTCTGCAAACGTGTTTCCACCGCCCAAGTGGAAGTCTTAGGGGGAATTTTGCAAAACACTCCTGAAAGCGTGAACATTATAGTTAGCTTCTTTTTTTATATATAAGCAAATTCTTGGTCTATGATCGCTGGCATTGGTAATGCCACTTTTCAATTGTAACTTCTCTGAGTTTTGCATACATTATCTCCACTTGTTCCTTTGAGCAATCTTGTAAAACATGCATCACTGTGTACTTAAAAAAAAAAAAAAACTGGGCAAGGAAGAGAATTAAAGAGAAAAGGAGATTAAGTGACTTGCCTAAGGACAGAACCAAGGTGCCACAACCAACACCCAAAACATCTGTCCCTGTCACTTCTCTTGGAATTAGAATTCCTCAGTCCAAACCCAGTCACTGCGCCTAGAGGCCCGTTACCACACAGAAAATAGAAGCAAACAATGAACAAGAAGAGAATGAATCCCTCTGAGGAAAGATCACACATGGCTCCCAGGAACTACCTTACCACACTGGGCTTTCCCCCAGCCCTTTGAATCAGTGTTTTTCAGAGAAGTCAGTCTAAAATAAATTTGTCTACAGTGACACATTTCCTAAGACAAATATTAAACAGAGCTACTGGGATCTGTGAAGCATGTTATCAAAATAATGAGACACACATACTCAAATTTATACACTACATACCTTTTGACAGAAAGAAAATACACACATCATCCCACTGGCCTAAACTAAAATTTACATTTACATTACTCAAGAAAAGGCAAAAGAAAAACAAGAGACAGAATCCAAAGAGAGTTCAAGGGTAAAGGTCATGACATGTATTGTCAACACTCAGGGTGCCCTCAGAGAAGTCTTAATCCAAACTGTGCAACAATCAGAAAGAAGCAGTCAGTACTATTTCCCCCCCTGGGGCTTGCATGGTTAGTACAATTCCTGTTGAAAAGCCATAAAAATGTGAACCTCATTGTAAGGCATCCAACACATGAGCAAGATCATAAACCCATCAACCAAACTTAACCAAAAACCCAGCAGTAATACAAATTGCCCTGCATGTCACCAAATCAAAGCCTGCACAGATCACATCTATTTCAGTATTTCAGGTTGCAAAATGCATTCATAAAACTGGCTCGTTGGAATATCACTCAAATCCTATGAATTAAATTCAGTTTTACAAAACAGAGATTCAGAGTAATGTGGAGAACTGAGCACAGAAAATCCAGCTGATAACTTTAAATCTTTACCAAGTATATTCTGAAGGAGAGATATGGAACTGGGTGGGGCATATTATGGAACTGATATGTAACATATTTTTAAGCGATTAAGAAATAGAAGTCTAAAAAAAAAAAAGAAATAGAAGTCTAGAGTAACGTTTTTGAATTATTTAAAAAAGAAAAAAGAGAAGTCTGTATGCAGTACTTTCCTAGAAAGCCTGTTTTCATGGTACATTTTCCACTTTTATTCAATATACAGTAAGAGTGGACTTAATTTAAATTACAAAAAAAAAAAAAAATAGGGCCCGGCGGCGTGGCCTAGTGGCTAAAGTCCTCGCGTTGAACACACCCCGGGATCCCATATGGGCGCCGGTTCTAATCCCGGCAGCTCCACTTCCCATCCAGCTCCCTGCTTGTGGCCTGGGAAAGCAGTCGAGGATGGCCCAAAGCTTTGGGACCCTGCACCCACGTGGGAGACCCAGAGGAAGAGGCTCCATGTTCCCGGCTTCGGATCGGCGCGCACCGGCCCGTTGCGCTCACTTGGGGAGTGAATCATCGGATGGAAGATCTTCCTCTCTGTTTCTCCTCCTCTCTGTATATCTGACTTTGTAATAAAAATAAAAAAATATTTTTAAAAAATTACAAAAAAGAAGGAATAAAGGAAATAAGGGAGGAAAAAGAAAGAAAAGGAGAAAGGATAAATTTATTACTTGGCTAAACAATTATATTTCCTTCCTTGAACATTGTGATAGTAAGACATAATTACATAAATTAGATTAAAAATGGAACTTGAAATGTTAAAAAATGTGCAAATGAAATTCAGATAGGAACAATAAGATCTATTAAAATTTTAAAGTTATGGATGTCAGGCTCAACACTATTACCTAGGTAACAAAAATGATTCACAAAGTCATATTCCAACTTAGTTTGCAATTTGGAAAAAAGAACCCATTGCTATAGAATCCAAATCTTATTCTTAGCACACACACATTAACTTGAATTGCTCCCTTTAGTGAATTCACAAGGATAACTACTCGTGTTTAAGCCTTCTCCAAAAAGGACAACTCACTGAGTCATCTGAATTTTCAAATTATATCTTCTGCTAATCCAATACTCTTCACTGAACCTACTCTTGCTTCTAAGAAGTCTTCTGATATTATTTCTTGTAATGGAGCATTCTGAAGGACTGTGGGGATACCAGATAGAAGGTTCTGGACACAGCAATAGCTGAGACTCATTCCAAAATCAAATCAGGTGAACATCTGAATACACACTTTCTTTTAAATAACTTCGCAAAATTACAATCATTTTAAATAGATTACTATGCAAGCCGGTCGTGAAACTCTGTGATGTATTATTATTTATTTCTTACTACTTATCCATGCAAATGATGTCTGTGCAAGCAACTCTGCCAGTGTCAAAGTAAGTAGACTTGCTTTGATGAACCCAAAAACATAAACTCAAACAAAGGAATTCCCGGAAATAAGTTCCATTATTAGGAAAAGTGAAGTAACTTCTGACCAATAACAAGAAGGAAACAAATGAATATACACTGAAAACATTTAGGTTCTAGACATACTGAATTATTATTGTTAGGGAAAAAAAGAACAGTTTTTCAAAGACTCTATGCATTTGTAATTTGGAAAGGGCAGGCACAACAATCTAAAAATGGACATATTTTTGCATGTCAGTTATAACAGATGCACACAAAAACACATTAAATCCATCTTGATTATGGCTATACTACATTTAACTAGTTTATAGCTATAAAGTAATATAACATATTGTGAACCTATTTTAAATCACATTTCAAATCTTCATAAGTGGGTAAACCTTCAAAGAATGTAAAAAAACCTGGGCTCATCTCCCTGTTGCCACTGCGGCTTGAACCATTTTTAGAGTCCTTGTTTTGTAATCCTCTGGTTTATGATTGACCAAAGAAAACAGATTTGTTATTTTAGTTCCACAATTCATGTTGCACTCCACTGCTCCCTGGCCCCCTTTTGATTACCTGCCTGCTTTACTCACCAGATCAGTCAAACACATCATCTGACTGTTTTCAAACACAAAACATTCCTCCAAAGTTACAAAATTCGCCCACTGTAATTACAAAAGAGTATGTTCTTGGCGCTACAGCAGCCCAAAAGAGGTGTTCTCCTAGCACTAGGACCGAGTTGAGCAACCAGATCTCAAGGCAGCTCCCGAAATCAAATTAAGGACTTTTTCTGCAATAAAAGTTGGACGAGGTGATCAACTTGTTAGCCAAGCGTCCTGAGAGGGAATACCCAGCGACCACAGCAAGAATACAACCTGGCCAAAAAGGAAGCGGGAGATTCTTATCCTTCCTACATTGAGGCAAGGATCCATTCAGCAGATGCACCTTTAGCTTATCTTGCTAATCCTCAATTCCTCTCTTCTTGTCTCACAAACCCGTTAAAATGCCTGGACTGCTTTCCTATCTACTCTGACCTACCTTGTAGTCTAGCTACTTGAAACTGAATCCATTGTATTTGGGGTTTTCTCTAATACCAGTATATTTGAATCTATTACCATCTCAACATTTGAACATAACCAAAACAACTACCAAAAAAAAAAAAAAAAAAAAAAAAAGAACTTGAAGCTGGGAGAACTGGGAGGAAATACTCACTCTAGACTCCCAAAGAGCATGGACGCTGCCGCAAGAGCCAGCGGGCATAAGGGCAAAGTTGTGCTGAAAAGAGGAAATAAGGGTAGGATAGAGGACAACATCACCACAATTCACCAACACTGCCCGGCACAACATAAACTCTGATAGACTGATCCCAAGTAGAAGAGATTGTGGATAAGTGTCATTATTGCTAAAGAGACTAATGATTCTACAAACTCATACTTCCATTTTATATTTGCCTCTGACTCTAAGACAGTTTGTTTCAACATGATTTCATAATGAAGTAAGAGGTGATCATGTGCAAAAGCACTAGATCTGGAGGAGACCAAATGAATCACAGTCTTCAAAATGAAACTTCTATGATGAGTTTACTAGTAGCTAACCAGAAACCAGATGACTTCAAACTACAGAAAAACCGCTAGCACTTTCTGAAAAGAGCAGATTGCAAGCTGAATGAATCCTTTGACTGTATTCTTTCCCAACTCTCTCTCAGAGCAAAGCAAGCTGATTTACACGTCTATGTCTCTAATGAATTTTGAACTTCTGAGTAAATCTATCATTTGAGGTTACAAATAAACATTTTTTCCTTTCTTTAAATCTGTGACCTATATAATTACATTGCTGGGGGTTTTGTTGTTGTTGTTGCTCTACTCTGAATTACAAGTTTGTTTTACAAATCAAAACGATAATAATTCTAATATTCTATTGGGATTAAACTGTTATCATTCCCATTTTGTGAGCAAGGTGTCTCAGATTAATAATAATAATCATAATCAAAAAGTATCAATTCTTGAAATGCCTTAGAATCTGTTGACTTTAGAACTCAGACTCTCCCTACCCTGCATTGGGAAGGTAATTCGATGTTAACAATGTGAAGCTCATTTCTCACACACACAGAGTTCTTTGCTGATACATAAAACGGAGGCTCTTTATAACAAATACCCCAAAGATCTTTAATTGGTAGTTAGGAAACAGGCTTTTCCTAATCATTGAGGTTCTTTCATATATTGTATTTTAAAATACTCATTTAGGGAAACGAATGAGGTAAGATATGAGAGGAATAAAGAAGGTAGTATGTTGTTTTCAAAATTAAAATTTTCAGGACATCAGTCCAGCAGGCATAAAACAACATAAAACAAATAACTAGAAAATCAAACAATAAAAGCAAACTAGAAATAATATGAAAGCTTTTTTAAAAACTGTTATTGCACATATGCAATAATTACTTCCATCAAGACTTTTATTATACATTTGTTTTAATGGAATCATAAATGCACAAGCACATGCTATTGTTTAAACACATTCACCACATACTCCATAACAGAATATGATGACATTATGTATTAAGGATAATACAGAAAATGTGGCTAAATGCATTCTGTATTATGGTTCCATAATACAGCATGCAAATGGTTCTGACTAAGCAGTCACAGGAGACGGTCGTTGGTGTGCACGCTGTGAATGTATATTATGAATAATGCATAAAACTTGGCTAAATCCTAATGAGTCCATTGACATCCTATGGGGTCCAAAGGAGGCTCAGTTCCCAAAGCGTGGCCCTGGCACGTTTCTACCACCAATCATTATAAAAAAAACAATAGCATGAAAACAAAGGACATTAAGCTACATGAATATACTCTCATTTTAGGTAAAGGTTCTGAGAGTTAAGTGCAAAAATTAGAAGGAACTTTGAAAAGAGAGCTAAAAATCCATCTTACATCATCATCCCACTTACAGTTTTTGAAAATTATCCATTGCAATTCAAATGGGACAAAAGCTGCAGTGAAGGGTTTGACGTTACTTCTTTTCTCTAGTTTTCTTCAGGGCGCTGCTATTACAAGGAAGATCTGAGCAATGCCTAAGAAAAGTGACCCAACTCTTAGACCAACAGTGTAGCAAGTCTTGCTGCTTACAAAGGGTGATATTTGAAAAACAGAATACAGTCGATTAAATAAAGAAATAGATTTAATCGTCTGAAAGCATTCTCCAAAGTAAAAACTCCTTCAAACTCTTTTACAGTGTTTGAAAAAGAACGCCATGAACATGTTACTTACAGCACCTCAAAAAAAAATCAACGTTTTTCCTAATAACCATTAAATAGACTTTTGAAAACTGACTCCTTGAAAGAGAAAAAGTATCTACTATCCTCACGTGGGAGTACCCAGTACGAACATTCATGTGTTCAATGTTCAATGTGTTCACTGCGCCAGTTGTGATTGAGATGCACAAATGAGGGCCAGGCCAGAGGCCTGCATGCCCAAGTTTCTGCTGGAATGCATGGTGAGAAAACAACTTCTTCCTGGTGCTCCTTCAGGCAGGTGGGAACCAGGCCTGCTGAGAGCACACCCGGAGTGTATATAGGGCACACAAGCACTGGCCACTTGGGGAATGCAGCAGGGCAAGAAAAACTCCGCACGCGCAGAAAACATGCACGAGCAAATCGTCGGAGTGGGAGCTGAAATCCAAGTTCTGGGAATGGGCTCTGGTCGCTTTGCCCAATTCCAGAGCATGTTTTCCCACCCCTTTACCATGCACAAGAACAAGACACCATCAAGGCAAAAGCCCAAACTGGAAGCAAGAAAATGTGTCAATATCTGCACCATGGAATCTAAAACAAAGGTCATTTACTAGCCCATATTTGGACTAACATCAGCTCCTAGTTTAGGAAAATGGGAATTTACTCTATCATGCTGTGAATTAAGAGCTCACTGAAAAACATTTTTTCCAAAATAATGTTGCCATATTTCCCCATTTCTCACCACCAGTAAAAGCAGAAACACAAGCTCCATAAACACTTATGAAAACAACCCCTCAGAAGTTTCTATTTAAAGTATGAATACCCCTGGGTATAGTTAAGAACCATCATGATAAATCTGTATATGTTTCCAATTTGTTTTCTTTTATGAGAACTAGGACAGGAGCGGAATGTGCCACGTTTGGGGTAGGGACTGAGCAATGCAGAAGCAGGTTGGGCTGGGGATTGAGTCTAGCAGGTCAGAATGCAGTGTTTCACGCCAGTGACAGCCTAGGATGGATTGCTGGCTCTGCCTCCTGACTTGGCTCCCTGCTAATGTGCACCCCAAGAAGCAGCAGCTAATGGGTCAAGTCATTGGGTCCCTGCCACTGCAACAGAGACCCTAATGGAGTTCCTGGCTCCTGGCTTTTGTAGGTATTTAGGGAGTGAACCAGCTGACTAAAATGCTCTTACTCTCCGTGTGTGTGTGTGTGTGTGTGTGTGTGTGTGTGTGTGTTTCAAATGACACAAATACACCTCTCTGGCCACTACGTTATTATGTTTGTATTTACACCTGGGTAAGTGCTTCACTGTTGCTAGAGCATGAAGTATGAAAATCATGCTGAAAAACAAGGCATCTGTTGTAACCACTTCTGCTGTTTCCTTCGTTCTAAAACCTGCCTCCTATCGGGTGCAATAGACCAAAGTTCAGTTCCTGATACAACAATTCTACAAAGCTATTTTGCCTTTGAAAACCATCCTCCACCACGGCTGGTCCCAGGCACACTGTAAGTGGCTGCCGATTGCATCTCCTCTCTCTCCAGTGCTCCTTTACCCCCCTCCCAGATGCCACCAAAAGAATAAGAGAAAAGTCTCCCAGCAGCACTTTGCTTCCCAGCAGGAAAGCTGTACTGTCTGTGATATCCATTTTGATACAAACCTAAATTAGGCCTCTGGAAATAGGTAATGCATAAAAAGAAGCATTTTGTGTCACCAAATTTTTATTATAGGTTACTGTTAACCCTTGGAAGATAGAGGTGAGCTCGGTAGCTCCCCACTGGGGTGACTATTTGTCATGAAATCATAGGCCCTGCCTCAAAAGATGTTTCAGGTGAGCTTGCTACAAGGCGAACTATCTAGTTGACCTATAGGATTCTGATAGTTGGTTTAAGTGGGGAAGGAAGAGAAATGCCAGTTAAACAAAAGGATCAGCACAGCGTGGGGAGCCAGCAGTTGGCCAGCATCAGTTTAACAGCTGACAGAGCCTAGAGATGTAGGGACCAAGGTATTTCACTATCAGACTGATTTAAGACCCTTCCCTCCAACTACTCTTGCAAAGACCTGTTCGGTTTGGAGGAGCCAAAGTTCGACACAACATACAGTTCTTATGGTGAAATAACTTTACTTAAAAATAAATCTGCTTAAAAAATGCAAATCACTCGCCCACCTTTAGGATTCAGGGAAATCTCAGAACCAATCCTAATATGACTCCTCTATGACAACCCTAGCACCAATTCTAGAAAAAACTTGCCATGGCTTTTGGTCCTGTTTCTTTTTCATCTTTGCAGTACTTGACTCTCCCTTTTTCTTCTTTCTTTGTCATATTCAAATAAGCAGCATTCATGGTGTGAAGCATAAACAACCAAATTTTAAGGACTCCAATCAAAGATCACTTGGGTCAATCTGCAGTAAATAATGGAGGAAACATACAGAATGTAAAAAACGGGACTCAGGTCCCGGTGAAAAACTGCACAAGCATCACATCGTAGAGTAATAACTTGGCGTGTGTCCTTCCCTATGCATTTTTATTCTGTTTGGGTAAAAATCATCATAGAGGCCTGTTTTACTGGTCTCACCCAAACAAACACACAACTTGAATTCAGATCCCTCAGGACACAGCAAATACAATGTAATTCCTCAAATTGGAATAACTGATACTTGTTGAATTAACAGCTAAAAAATGTCAATTTCTTCTGACTGTCACAGTGATGAAGGGATGAAGAGCACCGCAAATTATTCTGTGATAGACAACATGGGAAAACAGCCAGAATAGCCCATGTTTCAGAAGGAGTGTAAGGCTACTGGCCAAGCCTCACAGCCGCCCAGAATCTGTACCTGACTCCTTAAAATTTAAAGGTGAAATAAATATTCCTCTTCCACTTTCTGGACACAGCCTATGAAATGACTGGCCCTTTTTAATGTCCAAGACACTTGTTCAGGTGTCCTTCTACCCAATGTGATCTTCAGATTGGGCCGGGCCAGGGAGGGGGCGGGGGAAGGAGGCGCTATTCAACATCATCAAGCTACGAGAAAACAACAAAAATCCTGCAACCACACCTAGGGAGAGGCCCCCCTAAAATATAAGCACAGCCTGAGTCAAGGAATTCTGACCAGCCCATGACTTGCTTTACTCAGGATATCTAGTTCTCATCTGAGTGTCAGGTACTGAAATTACACCTCCTACATTCCCATTTTCTAAGATCCTTCCTCATCACAAATATGCAAGAGCTCCTTACCCTAGTCACGGTTTGGGCACCTCACCATTGACAAGGCAATGGCTTGAAAGTTCCTACTGGCTATTTGGCCATACTGTACATACCTGCACAGTTCATTCCAGGGATAGTTGTTTTTTCCATAGCTTCCTCCTTAAAAATATTCCTGTACACATGCTGGCTTTGTATCTGCTCAGCTCAAATTTAGATGCATTGGTACTTTTCCATGGTTACATTTCTTGTTCGATTGCTGTTTCCTTTCATTTATTCTGAAGTTTTCAATGTAAGACAAACAGGAACATCACCTTCTGAAATTACTACTATCCTACGGTCCTCCAATGGAACATTAACGGGAAGCAATATTCTCCCAAGCTATGAAGCATACACTGCCCTAAATTACACTGCAGCCGCTGCCCTGAGCTCACACATTTTTGAATAGAAAGGCTCGCAGGGATCTCTCTGTACTGACTGCATTTACTGCTTTAAAATATTTTTAACCCAGACGCTGAAGTGCCAGGCTTGCAGTTCCTCATTCTAATCCCAGCCTGGGTGGCTGTTCTTCAGGGAAAGCATTCAAAACATTGTAGCAGTGCATCAACTTTGACCCTTTTCACTTAAACATGAGACGCTTAAAAAAAGTCTGAATTCCAGAGGGAATCACTGAACTTTGACCTGCTTAAAATTAGTTTTGTTTTAGTGCCTTCATGGTGACTCAACAAGACAATTTTCCAGACGCTTTAGAACGGTTCTGCCCCAGAAGACTCCAGTTCAAGTCCACCATTATGTTCACCGATCAGATCGGAACACTCTGTCCCTGAGCTCCAAACAGCAAATTCCCAGCTGCCCATATCCTTGCCAGATGTTGGCATTGGTTGGTATCAAGCTGGATCTAAGCATACACAATCAGAGGCTTATAGGACAGGCCCTAAATTCTCTGTTTTGTTTTGTTTTCACTTAGAGCCTTTTAGGAAACAAAGTTTCCCACTCAAAATTCAGTCATGGGGAAATGTTTATCGAGATTATATAAACATGGCTTACTATCCCAACTCCTACAAGACTGTACTCCTAACTTAGGATTTAACAATACAATGGCACTTTACAATATAGTCTAAGTTATCATGTATCAAGGTGGGAAGAAACCGACAGGCATTTCATTTTTTAATCTCCTACAGATCTTAAAAGTTGGTCAATGAACAATTAGATCACAAATGTATGATATCTGAGTGAGATATTTCCCTTCAGTGGAATTTCAAATAGAACATCTGCTGTTTAAAACAAACATTAATGAGTAAGTAAAGTAAATTTACCAAAGAACTAGAAGGTCTATGTATACGTTCAGGTTGGTGTTGTGTCTCAAAACTGTTCTCTTTAAGAAAGTAAATTTGGCAAAACCAACCACTCTGATTTCATTGATAAATGCTGAAGAATTAACGGTGAGAAGCAGCTCTTAGGTTAAAATAATCCCATGCACTGACCCTGTACTTTAGACATCTTTATAAAAGTCAAGGCTACATGAAAACCCCGTTTAGTAATAAGAAACTGGAGAAAATGAAATGTTAACCAGAATAAAAAAATCAATTTGACAGAATTGGTACAAACTGCATACCATATTAACCATAGTCTTTATTATGTCCAAAAGGTGGCTGGCTGCATTGAAAGTTGATGCAAAAATTGTGCTCCAGATCCTCATATTTAAACACTGGTTTGTACTTACTGCCATTGATCACAAAAGGACTATCAATGACATCCTTAAAATGAAGGCATTTGACTCCTGTAGCTAATGACATAACAGCAAAAGTAAGAAACCACATATGTGGTAAAGAGTTGCAAAAAATTATGAGAGCAAAATCATATTTTTTGTTTCCTTTCCATTAGACAGTACTAGCTAATATTCAAATATTGATAACAGAAACCATTCAATTAAGTCTCTCTGGTAATCATTCCTTCACTTCTACTGACTTAGGATGAATGCAATGCAGTTAGTCAAAGTAGCAGGGGGAGTGGTCAACTTCTGCATATTTAGATTAGACCAGATATTTTTTGTTTTCATTCTATCCATAAATCGTTCAACACATACACACTGAATGACCACGGATCACTTAAATTTTTTTAAAAATTTTGATTTGTTTCCAATCATAGTACATTTTAAGCACATGTAATGGTGTGGGTTCTCTACTGATGCTAAAGAAAAAAGTTACTAACAGTTTTGAAAACTGGGTCAATTATTTCTGTGAGGCGGTCAACTGATGCGAAAATTTTAAGTGTTACCAACTAGTACCTTCAAATGACACAAAAATTGTATAAGATGCTAATGAAGAAATAAAATAAGTATCACACAGTAAATGGCAGGATTTAAATAAAATAAAATTACATAGAGACATTCCCATGTAAGGACAATTATCTGAAGAATCTGCCAACACAGGATTAGTATTGTAGCTGCTTAATCCTTTAATTGTCTTAATAATAAAATATGCTACTAATTATGGAAGGTATTTTGGTCTTGCATTCCAAAAAAGACATTTGCATTTTTTCTTTGTATATTGTTGTAGAAACTAATAGACATGTCATTAAAAGCAATGCAACCAGTTTTTAGACAAACATAACTTGTCATTTAAGTCCAAATGTATTTTTCCCTCACAGTGGTCACCTTAGGATACTAGTCACGTAAAGAGAAGTCAGTATTCACAGCATTTTCACCTTTGTTTAAATGTGTTTTCTAGTCTAGACACACAAGCACAATGCAAGTCTAAATATCTTGAAGGGTGACAGATTTCATAATTTGAAAGTAAATTTAAGCCATTTTCATCATTTTAGAGAGAGATTTATAGCCAATTTTGGTGGATACCAAAAAAAAAAAAAAGATGATGAATCCTTCTGTAAAACGCAGTTAGACAGTAATGAGATGAGTTTCTACTCAGACTTGCAAATGATTCAAAAGCCAACTCCAAGAAATAAAGTTTTCCAAAATGTCCTGCGCAAGGGCCTCATCAGAGTACAGGTTTTCCTTCCTCGGGTGACAACTTCGAAAACCAGTATTAATCCAAGTTCACCAAGTATAGCACTGCCGTTGTTTCCAAAATCACACTCCAGATTTTTTGGCCATAATTCAGCCAAGATAACACAGAGAAGATGGACATTTTAGTGATGTGCATCCTGAAACTCCCACTGGGTGAAATCAACCAAAGGTTGATTCACAAACCATTACATATAGTATGAACATGACACAACACTTGATCTTTCCAAAGAGTTGGCATATACATTTTTAAAAGTCTTCTTTTCATAATCAGGAATTGACATTCAACCCCAATCTGTAAGCAACTATAAGCTTTTTTTTTCCTCCTATACCGTCAAAACCTGTGACAAGAGCTCACTGTGTGATTATGCACAAAAACTGCAAATTTAAACAAGGTGTGATCGTATACTTTCTCACACTTTACTGTATCATGCTGCACCAGAACACTAATGTATGCACTGTTCCAAAATAGCTTGGGCTATTACTGCGCAGCCTTGAAAATACTAAAATTCCACAGAGAGACCTTCCAAAAGGTGTTCTTTAATATTGTACACTAGCAAAAGGTTGCTTTCATTATTTGCATTTTACAATAGCAAAAGATAAATAAATGTCTGTGGCACCGCCTCATAATTCCGAGGTCTTCTGTCTCGTTAGGCTCTGCAGTCACAGAAGGTGCTCCCTCAGTACGACCATGACAATAGGATTCAATACTATTGCACTGACTCAATTATGAAACAAGTTTGCTTTTTTCCTTATGCTGCCCTACTTTTTTAAAACTTGCATTTGAATTATTGATGAAATTGCAATAAAGCATTTTTTGTTATACACAAACGCAGAGAAGGATGCTTCATGGTTAATTTTTAGACTCAAGAAACAGTGCTAAAGTAAATACTTGGCTTTTCAAAGAAAGCCTATGCATGGTACATGCGTAAAAAGAATGACTTTCCATTTCTTTTTCTGTTTGGAAGAACAGAATGTGAACTGTAAGCAACCGAATAGTTTAAAAATTACTGTAGAGTTCAGATCCTCTTGGGTGAAAAAAAATGCTTAAATAAATTTATCCTCTGTTTTTTCTTAATTCTTTCACAGCCTTCACATATTAAGAGAACAGTCCCAAAAGCTGGTAGAAAAGACAGTCTTCAGGATGAGGACAACATTCCCCACTTAGCCTGACTCTAATCCACACTTGGCTGAAGTCCCTCCCACTCCATTTTCCAAGTACCCATCAAACTGACCTCTCAGAATCCAAATCCGAATCTGTGCATTACTGGCATTGTTGATAGGGGTCGGGCGGTGGGGGGAACCTGAAAACTTGGTCCGGGCATGAAGCTATGTGAAATACCTCCTGCCTCTTCCACCCGCACCTTTCACCATTTCATTCCTTCTCTGTCCCAGCCACAGTCGTCTCCACGCACCAGGCTGCTAGAGACATGGAGGTGCCCCAGTACCCCTATAAAACCTATCGCTGGCCATGACACTCTCAAGGCAAAAAAGGCTCCTGTAGCATATTCACTCCCACTCTCACCATCAAAAATAAAACAAATAACAACAACAACAAAAAGCTGTGACTATTTGTTTTACTCAAATGGCAGAGCAACAGAGAGTGTGAGAAAGACCTTTCACCCTCTGTTTCACATCCAGGGCAGGGCAGGGCAGAAGCCAGGAGCCCTATGCGGCAACAGGGTCTCCCACACGGGCAGAAGGGGCACAGGCACTTGAGCCATCATCCACTACCTCAGCACTTTAATTGCTTGTTCATTTCAAGTCTCTATGTGTCTTTTCTGTTATTTGGAGTCGATTAATTAAATATACTACATATATTAAATGAAATATACCATATATATTAAATGAAATATAAGAACAAAAGTGGTATACGAGTGAAACTAAATTAGATGCAGGAAAGAATAAAATAAATAGCTTTTGATTATTGATGTTTGATGTCAAATAACTTCACAAAATAGCAATAATTTGTTTTTAAGGAGGGACCTTTTCACATCAGTTAAGATGCCTTTTAAGGCACCTGCAAGCTGTATCACATTTGGTCTGAATCCAGAAAGTCACTTCAGATCCAGATTCCTAATTTTTTTAAATTGTATTTAGCTAAATTAATGAATAACTAAGGTTAGTCAACAACAACATTGTTTAATTTAAGCTACTACTAAGATCAATATGCAAATAGTCATAAAAGGATTGAGAACAAATTCAGAAGTCGTCTGAAAATTTCACGCCATATTTTTTCTGAGAGCCAACATATGCTTCCACTAATGGGAAGATCATTTGTACAACACACGGAAAAATAATTTTAATTTTTAAAAATTTTAAAGGGCTGTACGCACTAATCTAACAAGGTTTCTTGTCTTTGAACTCTAGTCAAGATTATATAATTAAATTTCCTCATGGATCCAATTGTAATTATTAGATCCTTATGAAAACTTTTGTATACTGGTTCAAAATGCAGCTTATCTTTTAGTTTTATCTGAAAGGGAAAGCAATAATAGTACTATCTGAAATGTATTTATCCCCTACCTCTCAAGAAACTCAAAACCAGTATCTTCTAAGCAGGCAATGTTAAATAGGAGAATGTAACAAAAATGCATTTTTATTAAGAAATCAGAAGATGTTAATAAGGAAGCTAAGCTATCTGAAGCTCAGGCACAACATGATTTGGGAAAATCCTATAAACCAGGCTAAGTTTTAACAAGAAAAAAAACTGCTTATAAATATTTAAAATTCCAGAAAGATAGTAAGGAATTTGCATGATAGCCATGGATGATTTTTTTTTCTTTTCAGGTTCTCTTTTGCTAAACACACTACATGTAGCTTTGAATTGCTGCACTGAGATGACCTATACATTGATGGATGATAAACGAAAAACCACCAATGAGAGAACGCTCAAAAGCATCCTGGATGCAAGGCAGGACGCATGTGCTAAACAGGAAAGAGCTATAAAGAGGAGCAAGCATGTCAGTGTGCCCCACGTTCTTACTGATCATCAAGAAAGGCTAAATAGGAGAAAAGAAGTTACCGCGGCCCTGACTAGTTAACATGTGCACATATACACACGTATACAGTCACACATGAGTCCACACACATGCACATACACACGTATACAGTCATACATGAGTCCACACACACGTACACGCACATGTATACAGTCACACGAGTCCATACACGCACGTACATGCACATGTATACAGTCACACATTAGTCTATGCACACGCACGTACACACACGTATAGTCACACATGAGTGCACACACACGTATACAGTCACACATGAGTCCACGCACATGCACGTACACACATGTATACAGTCACACATGAGTCCACACACGCACATACACACATGTACACAGTCACACATGAGTCCACACACATGCACACACATGTATACAGTCACACATGAGTCCACGCACATGCACGTACACACATGTATACAGTCACATATGAGTGCACACACATACACACATGTATACAGTCACACATGAGTCCACGCACATGCACATACACGCACATGTATACAGTCACACATGAGTCCACACACATGCACATTAATTTCTAAAACACTTTAAAGCACCTAACCATATTCTGAAGACTAGTTTTTCAACCAGGCTTTTTTTTTAAAAAATTGGTGTTCATACTATTTCATTTCAATTGTAGTATATTTATAAGCAAACTCATAAAATTGTTCAAGTTCTTCACCAGTGTCTTTTTCTCCATTTAATATGTGCTGCAAAATTCCAGCTCAGCAGTTTTCAAGGGGAGATGTAAGGAAAAAATAAACACATATGACATACCTTCAAAAAATAACACAACTTCTATTTAAATTTCCATTTTATATTCATTTAATTGACAATTCTCTTTAAACTTTGATGTATATATTTTAATTTTATTTGAAAGGCAGAAAGCTAGAGCTCTGCCATCTACTAGTCCATGTCCCAAATAGCCACAACAGCCAAGGCTGGCACAGGTCGGAGTCAGGAACCAGGAACGCCATCCCCGCCGCCGACATGGGTAGGTGGTGGGGACCCCTGAACTTTATGCATGAGCTGCTGCCTTCAGGATGTGAATTAAAAGAAAGCGGGATCCAAGAGGTGCAAAACTAGAACCAGGGATGCCAATCTAGAAACAGTACATTAATCACTATGCCAAACACATGCCCCCATAGATATTCTTTATTCTTTTTATCTCATTCTTTATATTTCCATTTTATGCTTATTTGTAGTATTATTTAAATGGCTGATGTATATTCATGATCACAAAATTAGGAAACCAATAAGTAAAATATCACCTACTGAAACACCTAGGATGACTCACCATGGCTGCTGAGCTCTTAACAATTGCTGGGCAGCAAACCTACCGTGCACATCCACCGCTGCTCAAGACACCAATACCAATGACGCATGTCTAGGACCAATCAGCTGTCTTACCTCCAATTAAAATGTTCCTTTGGGCCCGGGACGATAGCGTAGTGGTTAAAGTCCTAGCCTTGCACGTGCCAGGATCCCATATGGTCGCCGGTTCTAATCCCAGTGGCTCCCTGCTTGTGGCCTGAGAAAGCAGTCGAGGATGGCCCAAAGCCTTGGGACCCTGCACCAGTGTGGGAGACCTGGAAGAGCTCCTGGCTCCTGGCTTAAGATTGGTTCAGTTCCAGCCGTTGTGGTCACCTGGGGAGTGAATCACCCTATGGAAGATCTTCCTCTCTGTATATCTGACTTGCCAAAAAAAAAAAAAAAGTTCCCTCAGTTGGATTCCATTAAAAAATTTCCTCTAAAGCCAGAAATTAAGCATAACTCAAAAGGCCTTCTTTTCTTAATCTAATTACTAATAAACTGCCTTAGGAACCCTTGTTTTCACAACAGGAAGGAATTCAGGTTAACGACCTTCTCTCTCTTTCATTTCATTATAAGTGACAGTTTTCACATGGTACAGGAAAACGCTTATGGATTATGTTGTCCAAGCATAGCTAAATTAATCTGCATAAAATGGACAAGTGGTTGAAACAAATTATTGTCCACTCCCCACTGCCTCCAAAAAATTCTACACATTTTCATGCCATACAAATGCAAACATAGGTGAGCATGGGAAAATGGTAGAACTTTCATGTTTTAAATTTCTGGCTGTTTGTCAGCCGTGTCTCAAGAAAAACAGGAGAATTTAAAAAACAGAGGCATGAAGAAAAAGGGCATGGACAATGGATGTCACGATGTGCTGTCCAGTGCCGTCCATTCTCCCGGCTGCCAGGAACGTTGGCTGCTGAAGGCTCATGGCCAAGTCTCTTCCAAGAACTGCCGCTGACCTGCCCAGGAAGAGCTCGCATACAACATCAAAGGGTAGCAACAAAGCTCAACCCCCGGCTCAGCTTAGAGCATCTCTGAAGAGTTACCCACTGGCAAAATGTCCCACTGGCCACCAAAGCTCCCCGCATCTGTCACCTTCTCCCTCAACTGGTCTTGCTTCGTTCACCCCTTTGCAAGTGGCAATAGCGCTGAGAGACCCCTCCCAAAACTCACTGCATGCAGATCCACATGTCAGCGTCAGCCTCTAGGAAAGAACCCAGACACAGAACTGCGACTGTCACACTGAATCCTGCTTGGAGTGTGTCCTGGACCTCCAATGTTCATGAAGGTAGCAAGACACGCACACAAACTACGAATACATGTAAGGTGTATTCTGACAGACTGTGAACCCCAAAAATGGTACCGAAGGGATAGCCCTAAAATTACTAATATGCCAGCAGCTATGCAAAGAAAGCCTGCTAACTGCTAACTTAAGGGGCTAGTTTCTTTCTTTTTTCTCTCTCTATCTCTCACTCTCTCTTTACCTTTTTATTCATAATCAAAGATCATGATACTTAACTGAATCAGGTTCTCCAGTGCCTACAAGAGAGAATCAAGTTCAAACTGACGAAAAGATCACCTTCCTCTGACGACCACTGCCAATCACCGCTTCCTCCTCTCAGCTAACACCATCATGCACTTCACACTTTACCAAGCTGTCTGTAATTTCACAACACAACACACAAAAAAACTATGTCTCACCCCCATATCCCTTTACTCACGCAGTTGAGTTGTCTGATAGAAACCCCCTCCTACTCTCTCTGAGTGACACTCCTACCTTTCTTTAGCTGACTCAAACCAGAGCCTTAACAAAGCTATGTTGGTGGAAGCCAGGGAGAGGACAGAACAAGGGTATGTTATGTGCAGAACATTCAAGAAATGTACTTGATATAACCGATTAAATGCCAGTGAGCTTTTTACTATCACATGACTGCAACAGTACTAAATTATGTCATTACAAAATGGTCCTTCCATGACTGCTCTTAAGACCTGCTCTGGACATGCCACTGCCCATTAAACCATGGCATAGGAATTCCTATCAATTCTGAGCTCAGCTGCTAAACCTTGCAGGTTTCATGAGACATCATTACTGACTTCAGGAAACCAAAGAAGGTATATTAAAAAGCCAAAGTAATCAATATACAATACTCTTAAAGATGCATATTTAAATGATGAAAGCTACTATACTATTGAACTGACTTTAAAAAGAGAAAAAGAAAGAAGACTGAAATGATATTGCAGATGGACATTTGGCACAGCAGTGAAACGCCCCGTTAAAGAGCCTGTACCCCACTGTGAAGGCCTAGGCTCAGTCCCAGCTCCCCTCCTGATCCTAGTTTCACACTAACTGGCACCCTTGGGGGTAGCATTGATGGCTCTAGTATTTGGGTCCCTGTCACCCATGTGGACACCTAAATTGAGCTCCTAGCTCCCAGCTTCAGCGTAGCTCAGCCCTGGCCATCGCAGACATTTGGAAAGGCCACCGTGGATGGGAATTGACTCAAATATACACATATACACTTCTCAAATATACAAATAAGAATTCATGTGGCTTCAGGAAAGAAAGATAGGATAAATGCAGTACAAAACAGTACAAAAGTAGGAAGCTAACCAATCTCTAACATTATTTTGAAAATTAAGAGGAAAAAAGACAAAAATTTTATACTTGGAATTATAGAACTGAGCGGCCGGCATTGGGGCATAGCAGGTAAATGAGCTGCCTGTAGCGCTGGCATTCCATATGGGCACAAGTTTGAGTCCTGGCGGCTCCACTTCTGATTCAGTTCCTTGCTAACGCATGTGGGAAAGCAGCAGAGTTTCAGAGTACCATTTATCACTATGAAATAACATGACACAGTGGAGTTCAGGATGGACCAGAGATTATCCTAAGTGCTTTGCATTTATTTTATCATTCATTCCTCACCAGTACCATGGGAAGTAAATACAACTCTTCCCGTTTTGCAGATGCAGAACCATACTGGCACTGCACACATGCTGCCTCTGTAACTGCAAGCGCATGCCCTGTTCCCCTCCTCTTTGACATGTCTGCAGGTGCTACCTCACGCTGCTCCCTCCACCTGGGAAGTGTGTTCTCCCTGTGCCCTTGACCTCAGTAGCCACCTTCCCACCGCGACTTCATGGAAGCCTCTCTGGCTCCCCCTATCCCAAATACATCAGAGACAGCTCTTGTGTGCTACATATACTTCCAGAAGCACAGTTCTACGATCTGCACTCATAAATGCCAGCGGTTACCTTATTGAATTTCACGTGTTCGGATGGACTTCAAATCCTTGTATGCATACACCGCACATCACTGAATCACCAGCCACCCTAGGTGTTCCATCATCATGGACGGAAGATAGAATGAGTCTAGAAGGGAAAGGCGAGCTACAAAGTCAAGTGCACCAGAACCCAAGGAAGGCCCACTGATAAAGAGGTTTGAAGAAGATGGGAAAGGCCCCTTCTGGGAGGAGTCTCGGCTTCAGGAAGGGCTAACGGACCTCACCGGCACCCGTACACTGGCCACAGCATCCAGTACACACATGCTTCAGAGTTCACCAGACTGACCAACACTGCATGCAATGCGGGGGCATCATGGAAGCCGCTTACAACCTGAACCAGATCACAGCAAATCATTCTTGAAGGGAAGGCTGCAAACAGGAGCCCGTAAAGCTGGGAGACTGGTGAATAGATGGCAGAGGCCTTTAAAAGCCAGACTCGAGGACCTGCCTTCTCTCCAGCGTTAGTACTACGCGCTTTGAATTTCCGACATACGGGCAACATGACCTAAATAGCACGTCAGGAAGATTGGCCTGACAGCTAAACAGCACTAAACAGAGCAGACTGCAGGGAGAGATACTAGTTTGGGAAACTTTGCAATGATTCAGCATGATGCAAGTGGGACTGGAAGCAGGAGGGAAATGCAAGTGTCATTTTGAGGGATGACTTAACAGGATTTAAAATATGTTTGTTACAATCAGTAAGAGTGCAGACTCCAAGATCAGACCACTCTGTGTACCAATCTCAGCTACAACACTCCCTAGCTTGGCCGCTTTGGGCAACTCATTCGCCTTTTCCGTTTACTGAGACAACATCAGTGCCTATGTCAGAATTATTAGGAAGACGAAGATACATATCAGCTGCTTGACATGATGCCTAGCAACAGGAACACACCAGTGTCAACTGTCCTTTGACATAAGAGAGGAGAAGGGGCACAGTGAAGGCATTCCCGGGAAGGAATTACTGTCTGTGGCCAAGTCTTCATGGCACGAAAGGAGAGCCAGCTTTAGTGTCAAAAGTCAACCCTTGGCCTGGCTTCCACCTGATCCTTTTAATAACCTGCTTACCTCTGTGGCTTCTGCTCTGGACTCATGTCAAGTGCAATCTTGGTTTGCTCTGTTGGGATGCCCCGCTTCCAGTCTCCAAACTGCTTGAGCTACTTCTGCACTTCCATCTTTGACATTTACATCCACCCTGCCCTCTTATTCTAATGCACCCTGCACCCCCGCTCCCGAAACATCCTCTGACCCACAACTCTCGGGCAAGCCCTCTATGCACTACTACTTTTTCTTCCAAGAAATATTAGAAAGATTATGTTGAAAACAAGTGCAATGCTACACTTGGTTTTTAAGAGTTAACACAGATTTTTCTTCCCCTCCCAAGATAGGTAATAGCATCAGATTCTGAAATTAAGCACAGCAGGAAGAAAGAGCCCGCATAGATTTCACAGAGTATCACAGGCCTCTGCAATAAAGCACTTAAAAATGCCTGTATTACTAATTCTTTACACAATCTCCTTTTATTTCCAGAGCCATATGAGGGGCTTGAGCCATGAGACATGCATTGATGTTAACATTACACTGCTTGAATTAGAGACATTTTTCTACTGAAACTCCTGTTAGGTTTAGAATTACTTTGTACCTTTTTCCCCTCAACACATTTTCCACATCAAATGAATGGCTGCCTCTTGGAACAATACTGAACTCACTTTTCGGTACCTCAGCTATCATTCCCTTTGCGATTCCAATAACGAGGCCAAGAGCTATATGGGAAAATCTGCCTGCTTAAAGATCATGGGATCACATTTCACTCTGAGACTTCTAAACGAATGGAGCCACCTCTCCTAGACAGCTCTCTCCACTTGCACTTCCAACCCAGTCCAATACCAATACTCTTTATTCATTCATACAATTATTCATCCAATAGCTATCGAACAGTTGGTACCACGATGGCACTGTCCTAGGCACCGTGGCAGATTTTCACAGAAGCAAAAATGCAAATCATCAGATGAACACTAAGCAGAGTGGCTGAAAATGTGCAGTTTATGGAACTTTGCCATTGTCAATGTCATCAATCTACCAGTTAGCAGTTACGATGATTTTTCTATGTTCGTAAGATATTTTTGTAGACTGTAAATGCCTTTTCTTCCAGTCCATGTGAAAATTCACTGTCATTTGTTGAATAACTACTTGAGTACTATTGTCATTTGGGGAACAAAAAAGCACAAGGTAACTGCTTATCCCACAACAATGTGCACACACAGCCTTGTGTTTCAACCCACACAAAACTGAGACTTTCTCACTTTAGTGACTATTTATGTGAATAAAGACACTCTCCCTAAGAACCCTATTATTCCAATGAAAACCATGTTCTTATCCATTTGGCCTAGCATTCCCTCTCAGTGGCCCTTTTTGTTGATGTCATTATCTATAGCGGAGGAGTTCATCTCTTAATTGTGCTTTAGTCACCTTTGGTCAACAAGGGCCCCAAAATTTTAAATGGAAACCTGTAGAAAATAACTTCAGCGTTCCAATTGTGTACCATTCTAAGTTGTGTTGGGAAATCACGTGCCTCCCCTCTGACCAGTGTATCCACGTTGTAGAAAACATTTGCCGCCAGACTACATTTATCATATTGTTATTAATGTCAATCCCTTACTGCGCTTAGCATAATTTAATTTTAATCATACGTATGAATGTATGGAGAAAACATTTCTCACCTACTTTTTCAAAACTATTTATGAGTTTGAAAATCAGAGTTAACAGAGAGATCTTGTATCTGCTGGTTCACTCTCCAGATGACCACAAAGTCTGGGACTGAGCCAAGTTGAAGCCAGAGACCAGGAGCTTCTTCCAGGTTCCATATGTGGGTAATAGGGCCCCAAGCACTCGGGCCAGCCTCTACTTTTCCCCCCAGCTCATTAGCAACCTGGACCAGAAGTGGAGCAATAAAGACAAGACCAACATCTTTACCCGCAACACTACAACCACAAAACCAGCCCTCTCCTAGTGAAATTTGTCCACTGACTAAACAGGTTTAAGCCCCTACTGTGTGTCCCAGACACCGTGCTAAGTATGTGGGATACAGAGCTATAAAAACAGCTCAACCTCTGACTTTCGCACAATTAGCCACTCGAAATTCAACCCAACAGAAACTCCGTTGCAGAGGAAGCATTTGGACTAGCAGTTAAGATTTTGTTCGAGGTACTCATACCCCATATCAAAAATGCCAGGTTCAGCTTCTGGCTTTGCCCGCGAATCCCACTACGTCCTGATCCGCACCCTGAGACGCAGCGCTGATCACACAAGCGGCGGGGTCCCTGCAACCCACTTAGGAGATTAGGTTCCAGCTTCTGGCTTCATCCTGGTCTAGCCCCAACTCCTGCAGACCTCTGGGGAGCAAACTTTGGATGAGGGCTGTTGTGCTCCCTCCAACTCTTTCTCTTTGCCTATCAAAAACAATTTTTAAGTTATTTCCAATGCTAGAATACATATTACTGCCATTCTTCTCCTGACCCCAATTTAATTTCCTTGTGTCAGATTCTCTCAACTGTTGGCTAGAAGCAGGTTAATGTTCTAAAAACTCAAAAACACTAAAGGTTCTTAATATTTCACTTCGAAACTTCTAAAACTACATCATCATCCAATAAATAAAAAGTGTGCTTCCTAGTCCAGCAATCAGCTGTACTCGATCCTGGCACTGCAACAGCCTTTGAACATCTTGCTTAAATTCCACATCATGCTTACACTTTATTATTCCAAACCAGGCCAAACTCTTTATTATTGGGTCTCACTCTTTTATGTACAAAAGAATCCATCACCAACCATGCCACAGCCACTGAGATTCAAGTGACTGTATGTCTCAGGTGAGGCCCAGAAAGATGGACTTTTAACAAACATTCCAAATGGCTTTCAATGAGAGACTGCAACACGATGACACTCCTTAGATTTCTGTTTTTCTGTATCCAGACTCTGTCTACCTATGGAAAATGCAAAGGGACTTCAAAAAGTTCAAGAAAAAAAGATGTAATTATGGCCTAGGAAAACAACAGAAGATGGTCCAAGTGGTTGGGCTCTTGCATCCACATGGGAGACGTGGAAGAATCTCCTGGCTCCTGACATTGGCAATCTGGGGAGTGAGCCAAAGGATGGAAGATAGCCTGCTCTCTCTCTCTTTCCTTCCTTCCTTCCCTTCCTCCATCCCTCTCTCTCTGTCTTTTCTTCTCTCCCTCCCTTTCCCACTCTTTCCATCTCTCTCTGTAATTCTGCCTTTCCAATAAAAATAAATACATCTTTAAATGAAAGATAGTGTTAATGCCCCACAAACTTTTTAGAGCCCTTTTGTATTTCTCATTTGGTATAAACAACACATGTTTCTGTTCAATAAAAAATTTTTTGGCTATTAAGAAGGCATTAGAAAACATTCATGGCAAATGAAATGAAAGACTGATTTATCTTAGTACAACAAATTTTGAAATCAACACATATTGGGGGAGTTTTCAAGAATTCACAGGATGTGTGCATATTATTTAAAAACCTGCTTATATTTCAAGGATTTGCATCAAAACAAATCTTTTACTTCCTTTTCCATGAATTTATGAGGCATCCATATTATGGGTTAACAGGCACTTGATATTATCAAGTAGCATACACAATGCCAATGATGCCATTTACAGCTCAGGAGGACCTACCACCGCTTCTCCTGATTTCTCTTACTTGCCAATCACAGTGGACAGGCAGGTATTGTTAGTGTCCCTAAATGACAGAGTGGACACCCACATCAACACCCTGGCATGAAGAGAGTCAAAGTGGCAAAATCGAGCCAAGTGAAGTTAAGGTAATAACTCTCCAGCCCACTAGAGCTGAGGAAAACAGAAAGTCATCACAGTCTGTCTGATTATTGCAAGCAGGGGTTAACAGGAACACAATAGAAGGATTCACAGAATACTGTGACATTACCCAGGTAAAGCACCTGACACTGGGCCTGGAACATGGAAACAGTAGCTGCTTGTTCTCCCACTTTGCCATCAGGCAGGGCTGTCTGGATGCAAAATGAAATTCAGTTTGCAAGCGAAGTCCACTCAGCAGTCATTTATTCTCTGTGACTCTATTCTGAGCACTGTGTTTGTGCTATGGATGGAATCCAAAGCTTTCTGGGAGTTTATCTTCCGATGGGAAAAAATTACATTACTCAATGGTCACCCCTTTCTACTCAGGCGGCAAGATGTTCACTTTACCCAATGATGTCCACTCTGAACAGAGCGGACAGCGATGCTGAAACAAAAGCCTCTGATTAAGAGAAAGGTTTAGGAGAGCCCGTAAGACAGCAATAGGGAAAGGAAAGCAGGGAAGCAAGAACATGGGGTGGCATGATTGATTACGTCCATACGCTTCCTTTGCATGATCATGGTATTTCTTGACTGAACTTAGAAAAAAGACACCACCATTCTGGTGGGAGACAAGAATGAGAATGCAAGCTTAAAATTCAAGCCAGAGTTATAAGAAATGCTATGTTCTCATGGCCCTTCGACCTGGTGGCCAAGATGACAGTCCTCAAATCAGACTACCCAGCTCCAATTCCTGACAATACCTTCCTGCAAATACAAACTCTGGGAGGAGGAATAAGTCATAACTCAAATAACTGGGATCCCAGTGTGGAAGACCTGCCTTGAGGTCTCGGCTCGTCGCTTCAAGCTACCCCATGCCTGGCCATTGCAGGCATTTGAGTAGTTATACCAGAGAGAGTTTTCTTTTTTCTCTACCCCCCTTCCCACTCTGTACCAGACCATGTAACTCTTGTCCCTCAAATAAATAAAAAAGCAGTCCCCGGTACAAGGGTAACTTCATGAGACTGATCCTGCAAGACATCTGTGAAGGAGTGCCAATACCGCAGAGGAACCCCAAGCGTCCCAAGAGCTCACATGCAGAGCTCAGTCTGCTCCTGATATTATACATCAAACAAACTTCAGCCTGCAGGAGACAGGAATTATGTCTTAGCAGAGAGCAGAGCTTGCAGCACTTACTAAATCAGAAATGAAGATGAACCAGAAACTGCCAAGAATACACAACCCAGCACAGTGGAGAACTAAACCAGCAATTTTGTGAGAAATACCATCTAGGAAGCACTGTCCAATGCACTAACATCTTTTTCTTTCTCTCCCACAAATCCAAGACCAAAAGCCTTTTATTTTTTTCAACAAGAGACACTAAAGGAACCAATGCTCACTCTTAGGGAAAAAATTATGCCAAAAGCATCACAATATACAATCCTTATCCTGGGCACAGATTCCCCAGAGGGGTCCCTTGTCTGAAGAATGTGTCAAAAATTAGCTCTCTTTTCCTGCCTCCCATCCTCCTTGGATTCTGAACTTGACCCACTGCCAGTTTCCCACAGTAAAACACACAGAACCACCTACAAATCTGGGGCAAAATACTATGGGTCTCACAAGTCCCACAAAACCTCAGGCTCAGTGGATTTCTCGTGTGCAAAACCCTGTTGCCCCAACCCTCCCCAGTGCACACCACGGTACACCAGCCAATGGATACTTACAGCTCTCCCCAGTACACACCACGGTGGGTCTCTGAGTTAAGCAACAGGGTCTCAGTCTGAACCAGATGGTCTTCCTTCTCTGCCACAACCACCCTCTCCACCCCCCCCACTGCCCCTGCACACTGACCCTGGCCTCCCAAAAAATAGCAACAACTCAATTCTCAGTGCAATAACATCTTTTCTCAGATATTGTTCTCCCAGTGGGGCAAAGAGTGAACTGCTGCATCGCCACCAGCTCCTCTACAGTGTCTTTTAATTTAAAGTTACAACAGGAGGGAAGAAAAGAGACTTTCTATTAAGGGACAACTCCCTGAAGGGGCTCTTAGCTGACAATCGAAGGACTGCTCATGGCAGTGATCAAATCTAACGCAACAAAGTGCTGGTGGCTCTGTGACTCATCCCAGCAGGAGCTCGAGCGGAGGGCCACTTGAGTTCAGTGCTTTGTGGTGCTGTGAGTTGGTTTAGGAACAGTCACACCAGGGAGCAAAGACTGGCAAGGTGTTTGAGGCTCAAGATAAAATGCAGACTTGCAGGGCTTGCTTCGCCACTGCACAGAAAGCCTACAGAGGCAAGGAAATGAAGAGAGAGTTCTGTCTACCTCATGCTTGCAGGCCAATTACCTAAAGACAGTCAAGGTCAGTTAATCTACTGTGGTGCATGCTTTATCACCTGTTACAAATAAGAACTGAAGCCTGAGAAATCAACAAGGAGCTGCTTTGGAAAGAGAAACGTTAAGGATGTTTGCTTACATAAACAATGCCTTCCATCTACACAAAACATACACGGTTGAAATATATTTACCACCATCTGATAGAAATCCGCTTATCACTCCGCCGCATTTTGTTAAGTACACTATAAAGAGAGCAGTATATATTGAATATTTCCTCTGGGACTTACATAAGATCTTATACAATCTCATTTATTCCTAACTAGTGAAGGGACACAGTCTTGCATTCATTTTTTTGCAATGGAAGAAACCAAAGCATCTGAGAGCTCAGAGACTCTGTCAGGTCTTATACTATGTGGCAGCACAGCAAGCATGGCTAACCCCTGGACTATCTTGTCAAGCCATGATTCGGCCATGGCCTCCTGTTTGGAGCATGTAATTGACTCACAGCCCAAGCTGCTTCCTCTGTGGCTCTAGCACCACTGTGTGACAGGCTGTCCCCCAATCCCAACCCCCCAGTTTGACTCCCCGTGGCTCCCAGCCTGATGGAGTGCAAGTGTTGAAACAGGGCATCCTTTCAAGGCAGAGGGCTCCTCCAAGGGCCGACTCCCATTGGCCTAGTCAGACCCTTTAAGGACTGTGATAAAGTCAAGCTTCGCCCTGCTCAATCCTCCTCCACTCTCCCCTCATCTAAGCATCAATACTGCATCTTGGTCAAAAGGCCTTCCCAGGATTCTTATCCTTCATCCTCCAATAAAGCTCCTTACGTACAGAATCCCTTCTTGACATCTGCTTCTTGAAAAGCCCAAATTAATGCATCAACCAAGTCATTTATTTGCTTTTTAAAGAAGCCTTTCATTTTTCTTTGATCAGTTGCACTTACAGACAAATTGTGTTTTCCTAGGAAGAGAAAACAACCACTAATTTCTCCTTATTACTGTACAACATTTCTTCAAACCAGCCAATGGAGTACTTACAGTTTTGTTCTCCTAGCACCCAATTTAAACAAACCCATGAGATTTGCATTGATGGAAAAGTTGGCATCATTAATACCACTTTCGGAAAACTAGGTTTATCTCTTTCTCCAAAAAGAATCTACAATCTACATAAACTTAATATAAACCAGAAACACATGATTATCAATAGATACACTCTTAGCAAACTAGTTCGTACCATCTAACAGTAAATTTTTTTAAAACAACAAGGAAAAATCTACAGTTAAGTTCTAAAGTTTTTTTTTTAATTTTTTAAATTTGTCTTTACCTTTCTATAGCACAAAAAATGTTAATTGCTCAAAGAGCACGTATATGAATAAAAGATAGAATTCACACTTGCATTAAATACAGCATCTTAATAAACCACATTGTTAGAGATAATATATAGGTGTTAACTGAATCACTATTCTAAAGTGGTGATCTCAATCTCAAGAAAGTAACAGATTTTTTTTCTTCTTAGATGTAAAAAATGTTCAAGGTAGCATGAGATGAAGCTTCCAACCTTAAGGACCTAGACTAGGCGGGAGAGGGAGAACAGTGTGTGGCTAACATTGACTACCTCCTTCAGGAAAACAGAACAGCACTACACGAGGAATTTCACAGTATCCACCACAATCCACACAGAAAGGGCAGGGTGACCTCCAGCTTTAGAGGTGAAAAGGAGGCAGAGGCCAGGAAGCCCGAAGCTCCAAATCGAAGGACAGACGAACCATAAATAGACCTAAACTGAAAAGCTCCAAAATCCAAAAGGGTAGCCTCCTCGACTTTCAATTTCCCTCCTGAACTCCTTTCCCTCCAGGACTTTCCCAGGGCCCACTGTGAGAACAAAGTTCCTTGAGTCACCAGAGAATATCAGCTAGCTTGATGTCAAACTAGAATCCTTTCATGGCTGTATCTGGTATACTATTAGTCCCCTATGGACACAGGTATCACAAAACCTTAAACTAGTTGAATGACACGTCACTGAGCATCAAAGATACAATCAGGACTTCAAGTTGCTTGTTCAAACTTATAATAACTTTAAGCTATAGAGAAGGAATGGACTAGATCTAAATTTGTAGACTTCAACACCACCATTAACCCTATTCCCCAACATACACTATACCACAACTCAATTCTTAAGGACGGTTGTTTAATATATCCTCCAAATATGTTCATTCTTCCCTTAACTTTATCAACATGCTTCCTTTATCTTTACCTGCAAATACAATAAGTTGCCCTTGGGGATGATTCAAGTAGAAAAAAAATCCTTATATGCTTATAAATACTCAAGTCTTGGCAACTTTCTTTGATGCCCATAACAAACAGTAAAAATGATAATACTATCTGGTGGAAAGTTAAATCATAATGAAATGTTCTCAGGTTCTACCCTGTCACCTAACCATAAGGGCTCAATTTTTACACCTTTTAACAGCTCCAAGATTAGATACTTGCTTCACATCTTTGAAAGATTCATTTTATATTTCCACTAACAGCATCTTTTCATGTAAATGAACTCTTGACTAATTAAAGATCATTAAACAACTTACTCACATCTAAAATCCCCACAAATGTCAGGTATGAGTGATTGTTTATGTTACATTACACACAGAAAATAAACAACAAAGACCCCACAAACATTTGAGAATCATTTACTCTTCCCACTCCCCAAGCTCCCTCAAAAGGGAAATGGAATAACAAGGCTGATCATAATTGGATTAAGAACCATAATTCTTTAATTCATTCATCAAATTGAGGCATTTGGAACAGTTTATTTACAGAGTTGTTTAGACAGTTTTGTGTGGTGTTTTTTAAGATAAACCAAAATGCCTTTCTGAAATAAGTTTCAGATCCCAAATCATTAACATATGAAATCCAAATGTAAACAATTTACAAATGGGTGTTTTACAACAATGTTTGGAACAAAACTGGACTTTTATTTTATTAGCTATCTACAAATCTAAGGTCAGGATATAATTTATTTGAAACAACTAAAGCACTTTCCTCGCCTTTAGAATAAATCTACATTTCTCAGACTGAAAAAGTGTGATGAGTGTGCAAGGGAATGCCTGTGACTTTAGGCCTAGACAAGTTTCTGTGCAACTCTGACAATGAATTACTCCAAACATTCTCCACCCTTGGCGTTGCTTGTATATCGAGTGAATCCATCCAGATTCAGCTGATCGATCATACGCAGCACTTACACCTGGTGAAAATCTAACAGGCTACAACACTGAAACTTCACTTGTTTGAGATTCAGAGTAGGTCAGTAAGGATTGCAGGTTTTACTTTTTTGGAACTTTGATTATTTGCAATTATTTTAGGAAGTTTTGCTTTTTTTACAGAGTTCCAGAACACCTTCAAAGGCTTCTTATCCTGCTAAAGCAAGGAAGCCTTTTTGTAAGAAGTACATCTTCATAAGCATTGTATCATATTTTAAAATTTGTGTTTATAAGAACAAAATCTCAGGCACTCCAATTTATCTTACCAATTACAAAAAGAAAACTGGGAAATTTAAACCCTCCCTATTAATTTGTGCATTACCCCAAACAAGGGCCCCCAAACAGAAGCCCTCATACTAAAGGTGAAACTTCACTCCTGCCATATACTATTTACTCCATACACTCCTCAGATAGCAACTTTATATTTTCATTTGGTTTTCTGGTACAAAACCATTGTCAACTTGGACAGGATGTGCATTTACATGTATAGAACTAAGCTAACTTGAAATAACCACTGGACCTCAAATGCCTTGTTATTTACCAAATAAGCTGGGAAGTTTCAAATCCTGTGTACAACACGTCATTCAACCAGAACTGCTTAAGTTCCACAACAAAACTGATACATGGTTTTTGCGTTAAGAATTGAAGCTTCATTCTTCCTCGTATTAAGAGTTTAGCTTTCCAGACTGGGTCAGATTGGATCAACATTTCCTATTCTAGAAGGCTACAGAAAGAAAAAAACTCCAAACTCACAAGCCAAAAAAAAAAAAAAAAACCAAACGTTGATTCCTCACGCACAAGGCTGTTAGAAGACCACCAGAAAGAAAGGGGGGGGGGGAAGAAAAGAATTTCAAGCTAGCATGCTACTATGTAATTAACACAAATAACTAAATAATTATGCACATCCCTTCCCACCCCCACAATTAAATGTTTTTAAACAACTCATGTGATGAAAGATCTACCTTTTAGGCAAACAAAAGCAATCCCTACCAGGTCAAGGATTTAAGGCTGTGTTGCATCAGTTTTAAGTGATGCTTATGATCTTTATCTTGCACAGCTCTAAGGAGTAAACAGTTGATGGCATAATTTGCAGGAGAACTTCGCACAGTGTCTAAGAACTTTCGGGGTAACTGCTTATGATTTTAAATCATCCTGGCTGAATGTATCCAGGCTCCAGCCGCAGAGCTATATTTAAAATCAGGAAGAAGAACCCCCTAGAAACTTTGCTCCATCTATCTGCGCTTGAAGCCGGATTCCTTCCCTATCTGAGCGAACAGCCATTCTCCTACAGCTGAATTCCTTTAAAATTAGACAGCAGAAAATTTAGCAGCTCTGTTAAGACTCTACGAAACTGTTCTCTTTTTTGAATGCTATAAAAGTCAAACTTTAAAAAAAAACAACATTTCCGTATACTTTAAAACCATCTGCTCCTTAACCTAATCACTCTTGGCAATGCAGCCTCTCTCCCGTAATCCCGATCACACACTCTGCTTTTTCTGATTGAAATGTCCACCGCCGGCAAATCTCCCACGAGCGTGTGGGGGGGGGGGGGAGATACCAGAGCCCATTATTTATGAACAGCAAGAAAACAAACCACTCTGTCTGGTCCCTCCGCAGATTCCCACACTTATTACCCGAAATCCCACAGATTTCCCTCGGTCCTGCCCTTGACTAAGCCTGAAGGCATTCCCTGGGGGAAAGCTCTCATGCCTTTCTGACAAACTCCTTCGGATCTGTGGATCCTGCTGGGCTCGCCCAGTGGAGCTAGAACAAATTCCTCAACTTTTTTTTTTTTTTTTTCCCTGAGCGAGCACAGCTGAGTGCCGCCCAGATCGCCTGGACCCGCGCGGCTCTGCCAAATCCTCCGGGGGGACCTGCACGGATTGAGGGAGAAGGACAGTGACAAGGATTCACAGTCTCGGATTCCGTGGCAGAGACCCGAGGTCTCCAGTTCCTACCCACAGTCACTCAGTTGTGTTTATTAATCGCATTCACTGAGTACGGAGTAGAAAGGAACGGGAAGACCCCTAAAACGTGTCAGCAGGGCGAGACGCTGGCCGTCCAGACAGCCTACGGCCGCACGACAACGTAAACATTCCCAAAGCCAAGGTGGATTTCAACTCCTTGTCACCTCTTTGTCGGGCTGCTTCTTCCCGTCGCCCCAAAGTGCAGGCGAGTCCCCCATCACCACTCCCCAACCCCCAACCCTGCGCTTAAAGCGACGCCACACGTGAGTGGTCTTCACTCGGCACACGGGAGCGAGCAGGGGGAAAACACGGCTGCGATTACAAGCGGAGGCTTCCGGCCTCTGGGATCCCTCGAATCCTCCAGGATGAGACTGGTGGCCGAAATTCCAAGGGGAGGGAGAACGAGGCCAGAAAGCGAAACAAAAAGACGCACGGGCGGACGCTGGCGACTGCGGACGCAGGGGGTCGGGGGGTCGCGCTTCTGTTCCGCAAAGACCTGGGGGTGGGGGGGAGCTCGCTCCAACTTTGAAGGGCGAACGCCGGGGCGTCCTCGGCTCCGCGCGCGCTCCTGCCCACGGCTCGCATCCCCTCGGCGGCCGCCTCCACCACTTGGCAAACAATACCGGACACAAGACGCGGGCTGCCCCACCGGACACCCAAAGTTGTCCCCGCGCCCGGGCCGGGTCCGAGCCCGCACCCGAGGCCCCCGGCGGCAGCCCGGGGGATGACAGGGCCCCAGCCAGCGACGGCGGCGCCCGCCCCCACCCCGGCCCCAGTCCCCTCCCCGCGTACTTGAGGAAACTCCGGCGGCGGCCCCCTCCCTCCTCGCCCGCTCCTGCGGGAGCCGGGAGAGTGCGGAGCGGCGGCGGCGGCGGCGGTGGCGGTGGGGAGCTCAGAGCTTGGAGGGCTGCCCGCCGCGACGTCGGAACCCACAACAAAGTTAAAACGCTGCGGTTCACGCACCTTACCCGGTCTCGGCCACCTCTCCTCCGGCGCGGGATGCAAAGTGGCACGGGGGGGCGGGGGGTGCCCCCGGGAGGAGACGGAGCAGGGCTCGGCGGCTCGCCCGTTGCACTGTGTGCGTGTGTGTGTGTGTGTGTGCGCGCGTGTGTGTGTGTGTGTGCCGGGTGTGTGCGCGCGCGTGTCCCTCTCCCCCGGCTCTTGCTTGCTCGCCCGCTCGCGCTCCCCGTGTTGCTCTCAAGGACGAGGTGAAATCCCTTTGCTGGTCAGGAGGCGGCTTCAGAGACAAACAACACAATGCGAGTGCAAATAACAAAAGGCAAAAAAAGACAGTGGGAACAATGGGGGAGGCGAGGGCAGCGCACCAGCCGGCGGTCACCGCGGCCCGGCGCCCGCCCCGGGGGTGCGGCGCGGGGGCGGGCGCGGCGCGGGGGCGGCGCCGGGGGCTCCCGCTCGTTCCAGGTCGCCCCCAGTTCCCGCGATCCCACCCTGACCTCCTTCCTGCTCTCGCCGCCCCCGGGCCGCTCTCTGCGTCCAAGGCAAAGCCGCCCCGGACTTTGCCTGCCCGCCAGCCGCACAGCAACTCGTAACTCGGTGCAGGAGAGCCCGGCGGCTGCCCACTCCAAGCAAGAACGCTCTCTCAAAACCTTTTCCCCGCCGCCCGGGGCCATCCACCGACCTGGTTGGAGCCGAGGGAGGCCGGCCGCGCCGCCGTCTCCTGCCTGGCCACGGAGCTCGCGTCTAGAAACGCGCATTCCCGTTTGCCCAAGTCCCCTTTGTCAACTTCTGCCCCGCGCGCCAGCCTCATCCGCAGTCCTGGACCCTGGCCCGGGCCCCTGGGGGCCCCGAGATCCCCACCCCATCCCACAGCGCGGGTCCCGGGCAAGGCCACCGGACAGGGAGCGCGGGGTGGGCGGCGGGGGGCTGCGGAGCTTTCCAGGAGGCCCGGCGCCGAGGCGGCGAAGCGGCCGCTGCGTCCCCGAGCCCGGCGGCGCGCCGCGGGTCCCGCCGCCCGCCAGCGCTCCGCACCCACGGACTCCTAGCAAGGGACAAAAGTTTGGAGGCCACCTCATCTGTGCCTCCAGTGGGTCGGACCGGTCTGGATTTGTGTGCGTGCAGCCCATACCCAAGAAACCCCAGCGGCCGAGAATCAGGGGGTGATACTGACAGCGTGGGACCGGGATAGGGGGTGGGGAGGACGACTAAGACTGGGGCGCTGCGCGGAGACTGCCGCCGCGGGGACAGACGCCGGGACGGGTGTGAGAGGCCAGGGCGAACCTCGGAGTTGCCTTCCCAGTGGGGTAGCTCCCTGGGTACCGCCCGGGGCAGCAGCTGCGGGGCCACCGAAGTGTGCGCGCTGACAGCTCCCGCGCAGCCCCTGTGCTTATCTCATCTAATCTCACTTTCATTGACTTGAAACAGCTGCCGGTTTGCAGGGGTGGGGAGGGAGCGGGTTCCTGACAGCGATCTTCCAGGAGCTGCGTCCAGAAAGGGGCGCGGGTCGGGTGCGAGAGGCCTGGGGGCGGGGTGACAATGTTGGGGGGCGGAGAGCGGTGATGGAGGTGGGGGAAGAGAAGGTAGGAGTGGGAGGCCGCAGGCCAGAAAGGTGATGGAGGAGACTCGGAGCAAGCAACACGTTTCCTTCTCTCGCTAGTCCTGCGGTGCTGTGTTAGACGCTGATCTGCGATTTCCCAGTCTCTGTGATTTGCTTCGGACGCGCATCCATCGACAGCGCCCGGGCCCGGCCCCCCCGCCGACTCCCAGAGTGCAACCACAGCACCCAGGATCGATGGTCACCTCTGCGTGATCCCCACGCGTCTGGCCGAGCACAGCGGCCAGGGACTGAGCGCGCGGCCACCTCGCTGCAGGCTCAGACTTTCTGGCTGATGTCTAAACGGCGACGTGGAGGAGAAGACCTTATCCTAATGCACGCAACGCTTTCCCAGTTGCAACCTCTTCACTTGGAAAAGTGGCACCTCCCTTCCCTTCACTTCCCACCCTTGCCGAGATGTGTTCCTTGCGAGCGGATTGCTCATAGCCGAGATGTGGCACTTGTCTGGGCCGGGAACTTTCCGGGCTGCTTGACGATTGATTATCTGCTACCTGTTTTTCTAAAAATGGCTAAACACCTTTCCTGGAACAAAAGTGAGAAATGCAAATCATAATAGCTCCAGGCCAAAAAAAAAAAAATTTCAGTGTGTAAGCACAGTTATTATCCACTGCCACAAAGAACCGCTTCATCTTCCACAAATATTTGATAGCATAGAATCCGGTAATTAAGAGAACAATCAAACTCAGAGCTTTCATGACAACTCTAACTTAACATTTGCCTGGAATTTATAAATAATGTGAGGTTGGAGATATATATATACACACACATATATAGATGAAGACCACATACGAAGAGCAAATGCGCATCCTTAACCAGTTTCACTAGATTTTGATAAGTATTTAATAAGAGAGACCAGCGATGACAGCATTCAGACTGATGCATTTTTGTGCTCTGAGGAAGTGAGGGGAGAAAGTGTGTGTGTCTGTGAGACAACTTTCCCACCTGTGACTTCTCTCCTCCCCTTGGTCCAGTCACGCTTCAAGTTGGAACTACTTAAATACATGGATGGCATAAGCATTCATGGACAATTGAATCCCACCTTGAATGCAAATGTGACTTTTATTATAATGAGATGAATTATTTATTCTCAAATACATAAGCAGTTGCTGTTCCAAATTAGATACTAGTATGGTAGGTTCAGTTATTTAAAATAATGGGCAAATGCCAAAACAGGCCCCATTGTTAAAAAAAAAGTTCCCACTACTAATTATGTAAAAATACAAAGCATTTGCAAAAGGATTATCAGGGATGGCACTGTGGCAGAACAAAGCTGCCAGTTGCTGTGCCAGCATCCCATATGGGCAACGATTCCAGTCATAGATGCTCCACGTTTTAATCCAGCTCCCTGCTAACGTGGCTGGGAAAGCAATGGAGGATGGCCTGAGTGCTTGGGCCCCTGCACATGGGAGACCTGGAACAAGTTTCTAGCTCCTGGCTTCTAACCAGTCTAGCTCTGGCCGTTGTGGCCATCTAGGGAATAAACCAGCAAACAGAAAAATCTCTCTCTCTTTCTGTGTGTGTGTGTGTGTGTGTGTGTGTGTGTGTGTGTGCGCACGCGCCTGTCTCTCTACAAATTCTTTAAAAAAGACAATGGATTATTATTGAGGGTTTTTTTTCCCAGACTTATGCCTTATTTACTTGAAAGACAGAGTTAATGCAGAAAGGAGAGAGGGGGGGATCTTCCTTCCATAGGTTTACTCTCCAAATGGCCACAATGGCAGGGGCTGGGCCAGGTTGAGGCTAGGAGCCAGAAGCTTCTTCCAAGTCTCCTATTTGAGTGTAGATCCAAGCACGTGGGCTATCTTTCTGATAATCCCCCGGCACATTAGCAGGCAGCAGGATCGGAAGTGGGACAGGCAGAGGCTTAACTGGCTGCACCTTAGCAGCAGCCCTTCCACACTGAGTCTTCATCCCTCTCAGTGAAGGAACATAAGCCTCTAGAGGAAGCCGCTCGCTGGTGGGTTAGCCGTGTGCCTGCAGCTCTAACCTCACCAGGCAGAGCAGCAGCACCCACTCAGGGTTTCAGCTGCTGCTACTTCTTCAGCGTTAACAGGCTCCGGCCAGGAAAGGGAGAGACAGCCAAGGCACAGTCTCCAGCTGCTTGTAGATGCAGTGGTGACATGGAAATTATACCGAACCTTCCCTCCTTGTGCTCCTCCAGCTTCCAACCACTTGGGCTGTGAAGCCGCCCTTAAGACTGAGCCTTGAGGGCCCAGCGGCGTGGCCTAGTGGCTAAAGTCCTCGCCTTGAAAGCCCCGGGATTCTACATGGGCGCCGGTTCTAATCCCAGCAGCTCCACTTCCCATCCAGCTCCCTGCTTGTGGCCTGGGAAAGCAGTTGAGGACGGCCCAAGGCTTTGGGACCCTGCACCCGCGTGGGAGACCTGGAAGAGGTTCCAGGTTCCCGGCTTCAGATCCGCGCAGCACTGGCCCGTTGCGGCTCACTTGGGGAGTGAATCATCGGAAGGAAGATCTTCCTTTCTGTCTCTCCTCCTCTCTGTACATCCGACTTTGTAATGAAAATAAATAAATCTTATTTAAAAAAAGACTGAGCCATGATCATTGTACAGTAGCAGCACAGTGATCAGAAATGAACAGTGGGAGGATCACACCAGGACTCAAATCCACACTTCTGCAGCTTCAAGCCTGTGCCCTTACATTTTATTGTGAGGCCATGCCAGCTTTCGGTGGGAAATATTATTTCATTGTAAGAGTAGATTTAAAGCTTTTACAAGAAAAATAAATAAATACATAGTAATTTTTTTAAGAGTGGATTTTAAATATCCAAATTAAACTGTGTTCATTTCTGATGTGTAGGCTATGAGATGATATCAAAATTTCTAAGAAGATCTGTGCCAGACAGGGGCACACATGTGTTGTGTGTATGGCATGTAAAAGGCACTTAACATATTTGTGAAATTCTTGTATAGGCTACATGATTATGCTTTATATATACATTTATGTATATATGCATATGATATATATAGATGGCATCATGTACCAGTAAATGACTAAAGCTTTGGAATGCGTACATTTGTACAAGCATTCTTCTCAATGCTTAAGTATATGCTCATTTAATCTTTAAAACTTCCCTGGGAGGGACATCATTTTACCTATCACTTTATAGATAAGAAGATATCATGGAAGTTATATGACTTGCCAAAATTTCTACACATAGCAGGAAATGAGCCTGGATTCACACCCAAAAAAAATCTCGCTTCAAGATGCACGTCTTTAACCACTTTGCTACGCCACCTTTCAATACACAAATATCAAGATGGCTACCCAATATACACTGATTAATCATGGACAGAGATCCAGCTGGAGATATAGCCATGGCATCTAGAAATACTGCTGATGAGAGAGTTTCCATTTCTCCAAAGTATTCAAGATTATGTTAAAAAACTATCTCAATTCCTGAAACCTATTTAAAGGTATTGGGCGAGGGCTAGAACATATTTTTAAAATTATGTAACATTTGACCTAAGCATATTTGCAAAAGGCTATTTTGCTATTTATTTAGTCACATACATTAAAAATAGCACAAGGTACTTGGAAACCCTAAAGGAGAAAGTGGAATACGGTTTGAGTCTACTCTCTGTTGAGACAAGGTTATCAATAAAGAAAAGCAATTTCTGTAGCTCAGGGTCTGAGAACCTGGGAAGCACAAGTGTGGACAGCTACCTGTGGCAAGGGCCTCATTCTTCCATACTAGCATCGTCACTGGCATCGCACATGGTCACTGGCATCGCACATGGTAAGTGGTACCATGCAAGAGAGTTAACAGACAAGGTACAGGCTTGCTTTCTACCAGCCTGGTCTACACACATCCACATGCACAGAGGAGAACTCACTGACTGCCCGCAGGGAGTGACATTCACTCACGCAGAAGTATTTTTCTCTATGACCCATGGACACCCCAGGAGGCCACACTTCCCAATACCACTTCACTGAGGAATCAAGTTCAACAGGAGTTTTGAAAAGCATACTCAAATCACAGAACAAATCAACAAGCAAGAAAAGCTGGGACTTGAGAGGTAGACAGAACTTGAAGTGAAGGAGGAGAATGAACGGCCTTAACGTCAATGAATTACCCATTTTTATTTTTAATACATTAAAGTAGTTTGTCAACCCTCGGCCCACTAACAAGAGAGGAATATAAAATGCTGATTTACATTTAACAGCTATGAATTATGATACTGACACTCCTCAAAGGAACCTTAAAATACCTGACAAGAATCCCAGAAGTATGAATGGTTTATTAATTCCACTTCTAATTTTACCTGCCTCATCAAATACAAGGTACAGATCACATTGCAGAAGTGGATTTCTGGGGGGCCAGCACAAAGGCATAACACACTAACCCACCACCTATTAGCACAGGCATCCCTTAAGGTCCTGGTTCATGTACTGGCTGCATCACTTCCAAACCAACTCGCTGCCTGCAAAAGCAGTGGAGGATAATTCAAGTTCTTGGCCCCATGCACCCATGGGGGAAAAATGGAAGAAGCTCCTGGCTCCCATCTTCCAGGCAACTAACCTCTGGCCAGGGCAGCCGTTTGGGGATGAAACAGCAGATTGATAACCTCTCTGTCGCTCCTCTCTCTCCGTAAAATCTGCCTTTAGAAATAAATAAATCTTTGTAAGTCAGATATACAAAGAAGCAAGAAAGGAATATCTTCCATCCGCTGATTTACTCCCCAAGTGGTTGCAACGGCTGGAGCTGAGCCAATTCAAAGCCTGGAGCTTCTTCCAGGTCTCTCACGCTGGTGCAGGGTCCCAAGGCTTTGGGCCGATCTTGACTGCTTTCCCAAGCTCTCCCAGGCAGGGAGCTGGATGGGAAGTGAAGCCACCAGGATATGAACTGGGATCCCAGTGCATATGGGATCCCAGTGCATGCAAGGCGAGGACTTTAGCCACTAGGCTACCACATCAGGCCCATAAATAAATCTTTGAATAAATAAATACATAAATCTTTCTTAAAAAAAAACGAGTTTCTCCAAATCAACCAGTTTTGAACAAGTATTTGATGATTCTCCTCTTCTCTCTCCTTCTCTTGCTAAATACAAAAGAAGACACCAGCTAGGGAAGGGGGACTGACAGCGATCTTCCTTGGGGAACTGTAGTTCTGGCACGTGAGAGACAGACAGTAACTTCCCTGGGCCTAATGCGCCTCTGCAGAAAACCCGAAGACACCCTGTGCCTAACAGAAACCACACATTCAGCTCTCGCTGAAAAAAAAAAAAAAGACTTTTAAAGCCCTATTATTGATACATATGTTTTCACTTACAAACTAGTATGAAGTAGAGTGTTCTTTTATTTAAACATTCCCCTGTGGTTCTACCAATTAAGGATCGGTAGTACTGTATTAACAAGTGAGAGCCAGGCCCCGCTGAACTGGTTAGAAACAGTTGGCTGAACTACCAGCACTGGTTTTGCTGCCCAAATGGACTGAAAAGTGAGGAAGTGAACAAATTAAACAATTCATTTTAATCTTCTGAGCTTTCTTATTTTGCTATGTATTTAGAATGAAATTTTTTATTTCAGCTAAGGTTTTGAAAAGAAGAAATAATGTATAAAATCCAGATACTCTACACAACCAAAATCATAATCACATTGCTCTTATTAGTAAAGAGGGTTAATTATTCCAATTCATCATTTTTCCCTTCCTGGGAGAAGCACCGGAGGGAACAAGACAAGTTGATTCAAGAAAAACAACTTGCAGGCGTCCTGCCTTGTGTCTTCATGCACTGTTGGTCACTTTGACTTCTGTCCTTCAATTATAAATAATGAGTATACGATGTGGAGAAAGGAGTTTAGCCATATAAAATTATCTTTTCAATATGTGGCTTTCTTTTGGTTTGGCTTGACTTTCATCATACATTCTGTATTCTCTATTGCTAGGAAATTTTTGTCCTAAAGTTACATGCAATCGGATACATTAATCTTATTTATACATTAAAGGATAATGGGAATTCGTGTTGGGACTGCAGTTCAGGTGCCAATGTTGGCTCCTGGCTCCTGACTCCCACTTCCTGTGGATGCAGACTCTGGGGCAAGGGTGATAGCTAAGGCATCTGAGGAGCAAGCCCTTTCCGTGCCACAGAGAAGAAAGAAGTGTAGCTACAGGACAGAGAAAGAGAGGAGGGGAGGAGCAAAGTGGAGAGGTGATGGGGGCAATGAGTGAGATCATTTGCTGATTTTAAATGGATACCAGAAGTAATGAAATGACAGTGCAGTGTGGGTGTTTCTTTACTTCTTTAGCATTTTTGTTTGGTGGCTGCAATGATGTTACGTTAAAAAAGAAGAAATCTGGTGGGCAAATGAAAGTTGAACATAAGCTTACAGAAGAAAGAGGGTGACTAAAAAAATCACTTACAAATGTCCTCCTTCTTTGACTCGCAGCAAATTATTTGAAGAGAGCCAATAAATTTTTAGGCACTATATCTCTGGGACTTTCAACCATCATCTTCTTATAAATCAGATGAATTTCAACAGATTTAAATTTTAATTCACAGATTGGGCCCGGCGGCGTGGCCTAGCGGCTAAAGTCCTCGCCTTGAAAGCCCCGGGATCCCATATGGGCGCCAGTTCTAATCCCGGCAGGCTCCACTTCCCGTCCAGCTCCCTGCTTGTGGCCTGGGAAAGCAGTTGAGGACGGCCCAATGCATTGGGACCCTGCACCCGCGTGGGAGACCCGGAAGAGGTTCCAGGTTCCCGGCTTCGGATTGGCGCGCACCGGCCCGTTGCGGCTCACTTGGGGAGTGAATCATCGGACGGAAGATCTTCCTCTCTGTCTCTCCTCTGTGTATATCTGGCTGTAATAAAATGAATAAATCTTTATAAAAAAAAATTTTAATTCACAGATTGATTAAAAAAAGAATTTATTAGGTTTTCATACCATAAACTACTGCATTTTCATTGGCTGCTAAAAGGACCAAATAACCAAGTGGAACAAGGAGCCACTACTCCGGGCATCAGAAACACCCTGGAAGCTTATGAGCCATTTCCATTTTTCAGTTCTCTCTTTGAGTGTACAACATTTTAGCAATCTCCCACCTATTTCTTGGTTTTCTTCATATTGCCAAGTAAATAACCATGCTCTTACACAATAAAAATAAATAAATAAATGTAGACCCTGCGGGTGGCTTTTTAAATACTGAATGTTAAATCGCACATAGTTAGGGTTGACAATACATATTCCTGCCCTTCTGTAGAAGGAAAGTATAACATATAAAGACTCCTAAATTTTTCAGGCTTTCAAAATGAAATGAAGGAAACAGTGGGATGATTTGTCCAAAACAAAATGAAGGCCTAAATATGGTATTGTTTCCTTTTCTTTAAAAAAATCTGTTTTAAGATGGTTATTCAATAATGTACTTCACTAAAAGATCTGAGAATATCAAATTGGTCCCAAAAATGAGAACAAATCTTCAAATCAGCATGAAAAATGCCATTGTGCTCGTTCTAGGTCTGCTCATTAAAACCTGGACAAATCTGGATTGCAGAGAAAAACAACAAAACTGACCAAACCATTGGAAACAGAACCAAGAAGATGAGAGGAGAGGGATAGCAGTGGCCTGAATGGACACACATTAAAAATTTTTGAGATATGGATATTGGTCAGATGTTCCACAACTACAAACCCAGAAGTAAAAAGACCTGGATTTGAATTTAGGTTTATTAAAAACAAAGTGCGTTGAGCAGAGCTGTTGAAGATTTCATTTAGGGTATCTACATCCCTCATCGGAATGCCTCGTTCAACTCCAACTACCTTGCATCTGATCCGGCCTCCTGCTAACGCACACCCTGGGAGGCAGCAGATGATGGCTCACCCAAGTTCTTGGATTCTTGCCATCCACATGAGAGACCGAAATGGAGTTCCTGGATCTTTGCTTCAGCCTGGCCCAGCTCTGGCATTCAGGCATTTGGAGAACAAACCAGCAGATACAGATCATGGGAATGAAATAGAGTCAGGAGTAAGTTTATCAGAAAATACACCTGTCACTTTAGAGTTCTGTGTCCTTCTCGATGTTATTTATTGAGCACATGTTTGTGCCAGCAGCTGTGCTAGAAGTGAGCGTCAGATCTAACTTCAGTCTCTCCAACAGTAAACAAGGAGGGAAGTGTCTACTTCGATATTTATAACTGTTAGGAAAAGTGTAATTATTTTTGACATCAATACCTAACAAAATATTTTCCTGGGGGTGTATTTCTCCAGGACATTGGGTAATGTTAAGATAAACTTCCTGGAATGAAAAGGCAAGAGTGTCAGCAGATTATTTCTTAGACTCCTGTTGGAAGAAACACTGCACCATAAGTCTCTTACGCAGATAGTCCGAGAGTGCCACGCATGAACACTTTCTCCCCAGGCCATTTCTGAGGGTGGTACTTAACAATGATCAGAGATGAGGTCTCATTCACCAAAACAGAGTATTTTTATTTACTGATTGCTATAAAAGATTCAGCTTCTCCAAGCTCAGGGCTTCTCATCTGCCATGCAGACCCACTCTGTGAAGAGCCCCATTCCTAAGAATGACAGGTTTATCCCTAAAAGCAAATCTAAGTCATTCTGGTTGATTCACTTTAGAGTTGACAACCCAGCAAAAAGTCGGCAGACAGGACTCAAATTTAATTTAGGCTCAGTTCCCCAAAATATGTTGTTGACAAAGTTGTAGCTCATGTGGACAATGACCATTTGGTCTGGTAAACTATTCACTGAACTCAGCTACATGGGTCAAAATGGTAGGTGTGATGGAACTTTGTACATTTTGTCAAAAGGCCTTGTCATGTATGCATCTCAGCTCTTTAGACCAAAGATCTGGATCCAAGCCAGAGGTAATCAGAGATGGATGAATTTTAGTTGTTGGGGTGGACTTATCAATTTTATAGCCACCAAAGAACAATAATTCCAGCACTTAGGGAACACCTCAGTTCCTAAAGAAAGCTTCAGAAAAGTGCTGGCTGCTACGGAGACAAACAACGTTCTAGTCAGCACACACTTTTGCTGTTCACCTTCTTTGGGCATGACATTAGAGCTTAGAACAGACACTGTGACCAGGAAGGACAAGTGCATCCCAAGAATGGCTCAATAGAAATAAGAATATTATCTGGGAATCTAGAAGTGACTAGGGAGTTTGCTAAGACCCATCAACTGCTTACCTCTGGACTTCTCTTTATATAAGATAAATAAAACCCTTATTTTTGGCCAGCACTTCACTATTTTCATTTCCTGTAACTGAATGCAGCTACTAAAATTTAGTAAATACATTAACCAAACATTTTTCTTTGGGTCCATATCCTTCTCATCTCCAGGAAATTTTTCTCCATTCTCTAGTTGAACAAGTTCTCTCATTGCTTTAGTTGTAAGATCCCTTCCTTTCATACTTCACCTTTCTGATTGGTTAAGTGTTTGGCTGTGGGATTAGCCACAGGATCTAAACTGGCTCAACTGTATTTTTGGCTACTCCCAAAGCAAACAAATGTGAAAGAAGGGGCTTACAAAATAAACTGGCCAGTCAGAGTCCTTGGTTTTTATGCGTCTGCTTGCTTTTTATTGTAACCAATGGGAATAGTCCTTTATTGCCTCAGGTTGCAAGCTTTGAAAACACAAACTCAGGAGCTGTGATTAGTCGATAAGTCACACATCTGAGTCTAGGCAACTAACCTGAGAGAATGAGAAAAACATGCAAGAAGAGAAAGACCGTGCCCAGGGTATTCAGGACCATTTTTTCCCAGCCAGAGAGCATCTGAGCTGTCCTAGTTTCTATCCTTCATTTTTTTGGCTCTTCCTTTAATTTTGACCTGTTGGTACCTTTCCAACAGATTTTGTGAATTTTTTTTTTTTGCTTCAGTAAGTTCAAGTTCAGTTTCTTTCATATGCAAAAGAATAGTGACCAACATAAAAAGGAAATGGAAAATAATATGAGAACACACAGCAGGTGTACTTAGATTTGATGAGAACAAGAAGTTCTCTGGAAGAAATTTCATGATACAGGGAGGATGAGTAGGTAGGAGTCAAGGTGAGCATTACAGGGGTGGAAGAAGGCAAATGTAAAACCATGGACCCAACACCAGGTCTGTTCATTTGAGAAATGATATACAGGCTGGCTTAGAGCATAGAACAGCAGAAGGACAAGCAGAAGAGTAAGCGTAGGGGCCAGTATGGGGGTGCAGCAGGCTAATCATCCACCCTGTGGCGTTATTGTAATAGCTGCCCCACTTCTGATCCAGCTCTCTGTGTACGGACTGGAAAAGCAGCAGAAGATGACTCAAGTCCTTGGGCCCCTGCACCAGTGTGGGAGACCTAAAAGAACCCCTTGCTCCCAGCTTTGGATCAGCCCAACTCTGCTTGTTGTGACACTTTGGGGAATGAACCAGCCAATGGAAGTCCTTCTCTCTCTATCTCTGTAAAATCTGTCTTTCTAAAATAGTAAGGCTAGCTGGTGAGGAATCAAAACATATTTCTTTATCCTGCAGTTGTAAGCAGGGAACGACAAGATGAGATTTGCGTCTCAGAAGATCATTCTGGCTACAGTGTGGAGGACTGGCAGAGAGGATGGTGGAAGCTGCAAAGGCACATAGAGAAACACTGGAGGCTTGGCAGTCCTGATCTTCCAAGATGCAGACACCAACATGAAATTTGACGTGCAAGCAATGTATTTGGAGAAATGCTTGCGAAAGATGAGAGAACAGGACTAGGCAAGCTGGAAAACCAATAAAAGGAGAGAGGAAAGGAAGCAGGATTGGGTAGGAAAGGCCTCTAACTGCATGGTAGCTCAGTGAAAATCTTGGTCTAGCTGATGGATGGCCTGTGATGGATATCCTGGATAAAGATCACTCGTATGAGAGTCCAGGGTTGGGACTAGATGGCCTTGCTCTAGGACCTCCTCCATGCTCACAGATTACTGTGTAGAAGCAATTCAGAGAAAGAGTCAGGTTTGACAGCAGAGTCACAGTGGATCTGAAGCTTCTGCAGCTGCAGGCAGTCAGCTAACTGCTGTCTTTGCAGCCGCTTCCCCCAAGACTGTCACACACAAAGGCAGAGGGATAGAGAAAAACAAATGTAAGATATTTTGGCTATTGAGTAATTAGGATTTGGTTGAATTTAGGAGAGATTTTTACTTGCTTCAATGATACTATTCACTGAAAAGCTTTGAGCAAAAATTTTTGTGTCTCTTTTTAAAACATTTATTTGAGAGGCAGACAGACAAAAAGAGCTCCATCCCCTAATGTTCACAGAGACCAGAGCTGGCCCAAGTAAAAGCTGGGAGCCAGAAACTCAATCTGGATCTCCCACAAACCCAAGTACTTGAGTTAAGACCTGCGCCTTCCAGGTGAGTTACAACAGGAAATTGAAACCGTGAGCAGGAGCTCGACACTCAACTCAGGAACCCCCTTTCTAATAGGCAGAGACCCTAACTGCCAGATCAAGTGTCTATACATTGAGCAAGATTTGCAATTCTGTTGGCTTAGAAAGTAGATAAAGCACCTTAAGGCTCAGCATAAAAACCATTTATAACAACACCCTTAGTTCTAGACATATAGGACCTAAAACTGATGTTACAAGAAGAAACATTTATGGAAAGCCTACTGTTTGTTCATTCTGGTTCTAGGTGTTAGGATGACAGACAAAAAAAGACTGGATCAGAAACTGGAGACTCTATAGGAACAAGACAGATGTTAAGGATGCTAAGTTAAAAAAAAATCACATCCAGTGATGACTTGAGAGCATTAATTCTATTTAAGAAAGATCTTCCTCAAGTAGGGACTAATGTTCTTTTCCTCTCCTACCCCAGAGTCAATTCCTGCTTTGTAGTGTATCCTGCATCCAGTCACCCGCATGCCTGACTAACACTAGAGATTAGGGCCAAACTTTGTCTGTTCTCTCTGGAACATGACTCACTGGGATATGGAATGCATCACGCCAGAATCCCTGAGACTGCCCTGGGCACTATTTCTACAAGGCTGCTGTGGTGAGCGACAGTTCTCAATAAGCGTGCAGAGTCAGATGTTGGCCTTCCCTGTTCACTTGTTGGAAGACTTTGTAATCCTCACAGATGATTGTATCAAGGGCTACTGATTACAGTTATGATCTCTCAAATTTAAAGATGCTACCAACGAGAAGTCTAGAAAATCACCTCCTTTTCTAAAAGCATGGGATGCAGCGTAACGACTCAGTGGCTAAATTCCCCACCTTCAAGCACCAGGATCTCATATGGGTGCCAGTTTGTGTCCTGGCTGCTCCATGTCCCATCCAACTCCCTAATTATGTTGTGGGAAAGCAGTAGAGGATGGTCCAAAGCTTTAGGACCCTGCATCCACATGGGGGACCTGAAGAATCTCCTCCTGGCTTTGGATCAACTCAGCTCCAGCCATTGCAGCCATCTGAGTAATAAACAAGCACACAGAAGATTTTTCTCTCAGTCTCTCCCTCTTTCCATAAATCTAATCTGCCTGTCCAATAAAAGTAAAAAAAAAATCAAAAGTAATTAGATATATACATATAAGGCACTGGATTAGTCAAACTTTTGGTAGCTCATCAATGTCTCATTAACAACATAAAGTATGAAATATTCAAACATGCATATGAAAATTCAAAATTCCAAGAGAAAGGAAATGATATCAATATACAAATTGAAATACATGCAAGGGATCAGAGGTAACAAAAGTGGAAGAAGTTGTGACGTTTAGATTTCTTCTTGCTTCCACAATGCAGTGCAGAAACCTGCCTATTCAATATTTTTTCCTTTTCCTTAAGATTCATCTGTCTTTAAAGCTGAATTTCTTTCAGTGTGCCCTGGTTTGCACTGGCGTGCATCATCACTCAGTATTACAGTTTTTTGGGGGAGAATGCTCCCCTAAGGCACTGTGAGAACTACCAGCCTTGGCCCTCGCTGTAAATGGAATTTCAGAAATAAGCTTTTGGTTATGGACTTCTGAAGCATGGAGGGACATTCAGAAAACGCTCATTCCATCTTCCTTCCATCACAAATAACTTAATTCAACATAACACTAGTAAAATCAAGGAAGTAAAATAATATTAAAATAAATAATCTTTTAAAGAACAACCTTTCTGGGGCTGGCACAGCATCTCAACAGCCTAATCCTTCACCTGCGAGTGCTGGCATATGGGCGCTAGTTTGTGTATTGGCTATTCCACTTCCACTTCCCATTCAGCTCCCTGCGTATGGCCTGGGAGAGCAGTGGAAGATGGCCCAAACTCTTGGGCCCTCGCACCCGCATGGGAGACCTGGAAGGGGCTCCTGACTCTTGGCTTTGGATCAGCTCAGTTCCAGCTGTTGGGGCCATTTAGAGAGTTGAACCAGCGGATGGAACATCTTTGTCTCTCCTTCTCTCTCTAAATTTGCCTTTCCAATAAAAATAAACAAACCTTTAAAAAAAGGCAACCATATTACATAATCAATAATCAGAGACTAAGATGATGCTTTTTCTTATTTAAAAATTTTGCACACAACAAAGAACACTTAGTGCCTTTCTCCAGGGGCCGTTTTCTTGTTAGACTGACCTGACCTGAAGCAGTTGTCTGTGTTGCATTCCCCTGCTGACGTGTGGGAGGGAAGAGACTCCAGCGGAATTCACTCAGGAAACTGTGGCTCTGCTGCATGATTAGGGTAATGGCACTTGGGCCAAGTTCCATTGTGGTCAAGTTCACAGCTAACACAAACCAGCCACCAGCTGCAGGTCTAAGTGTAGAAAATTCTGAAATGAAGACTCTAGAATTGAGAGGTGAATTTAAGAGAGAAATTTTAACTTTTTTCCTGTTTTTTTTTTTTCCAGTTGGAGTGAATAGACAATGGAAACTGTTAGTAAGAAGGTAACAGCACAGGCATTTGACAAGCAGCCATTCACTCCCCAGCTTCAGATGCCCCCATATCCTCTACTAGAATATAAATTAAAGTCCTAGGAGTAGTGCACTTGGGAGTCGGTGGGTAATAGCTCAAGTACTTCAGTTCCTGCCACTCACATGGGATATGAGGATGGAGTTCTGGCTGCTGGCTTCAGCCTGGCCAACCCTCTGGCAACATGGCCACTTGAGGAGCAAACCAGGCTATAGAAGATCACTTTGTTACTCTGCCTCCAAAAAAAGTAAATATATCTTTAAAACAGAAAAAGAAGCTAATACTTATTAGAAACTTTTTTAGCAAGAATTTACTCTGTTAAACTTCATCTTATTTTCACAAAATCCTAAAAGAGAAGTACTGTCAGTACTCTATCACTGATCAAGAAACTGGGGTACACAGAAGAGAAGCAACTTTCCCAAGGTCACACGTCTAACAGCTATTGCAGACTAATGCTGAACAGCAAAGGCAGCATCGAATCTCAGTAGTACAGAGTCATGTTCAAGAAAATGGGACTGCATATGTGAACATGAAAGCATGCTGTTTTAAACTTTTGAAGATATTTAAATATGCTAGTATAAATGTATACTAAGACTAGCATTAAATTATTAAATATAATTTCAAGTGAATTTCTGGCTTCACCTCAGACAAGTATAAAACATGGAAGTCATCACCTCTATTGTTACAAGAAGAAGCTGGACGAATTGAAATCCAGTGACTTTTCTTGAGCCATTAGGACACTAAGGTCCCGTGAGAAAGCATCACTGCCCCCCAGGGATCACAGGCGGATTTGGTTAGACCAGATGAGAAGACGGCAGCATCATGGACTTTCAGGAACACCGAAATGGTAATATTGATGGACTGCCAGAAGCTGTGTACAAACTAGCTGGAGACAGATAAGTTTCTATCTTCTATAACAACCCCTTCACCTTGGTGACTTCACACCCAAAGACCACCAGGTTTTCACGATGGAGATCCTTGTCCTCCGGGCTTCAGCAAGGGTACGAGGCAAGTGGCCTTTATGAAAGGAAAGTCGGCCTGCAGCAGGGAAGCGACTTCACCGGCGCCTCATTCCCACTGCGGGCAGTGCACTCCTCCCAGTCTGGCCCCTTCCAGCCCTCCAAGCTCACCTATGTCACCCAGGAGCCGGAAAATAGTCAACAGAGTCTCAAGGTTAGAGGAGAAAGGGAAGAGCTGGCAGTGGAGGGGAGGAGAAATATCTGAGAATGTCTGTCTCAAGACAAAGGCCCACTAAAAAAATTAACATTTAATCCATTTATGAAATACTGTCCCTTCCTGCTGCACATAACCATCACCATAAGTGGGCGAAGCATAGCTGAAGAATTACAAAATGTGGGCTTTCAGGAACCCAAAGTGCTGGAGGAGAAACCAAAACAAGGACACCAGTGGAGCTGACATTTCTGTCACCTAAAGCCACAGCAAATATAAACTTTCCAACCTTTGGCCATTCATTGTAAGTCCCTTCAGTAAGCCTTAGTCACCTCAGTTCTGTGTGATGGAGCCCACCCAGCTTTCAAAAACTAAGTTACAAGGCAGGCCCAGAGCCAGGAAACAACACAGACCGAAGAGAAAAAGCAACCATCAGACTCACACTCACACGTGAAAGATGTCGGAATTTTCAGATGGAAAGTTAAAGTAGTAATGCTTAATTTGTTAAGGGCTCCTAGTTAAAAAAAAAAAAAACAGTATGCCGGAACACATGTCTAATATGAAATAAACGTAGAAACGACAATAAAAAAAGTAAAAGAAAATGTTATAAATCAAATTCCCTGTAATGGAAGTAAGGGTGTCTTTGAGCTCAATGGTGACTGGACTTGGCTCAGGAAACAACTGGTGAGTTTAAATACAGATTGATAGAAACCTGCCAAATTGAAACACAAAGAGGAAAAAAAAATGAAAAAAAAATAGGACATCCAGGAGCTGTAAGGTTATTTTAAAGGTATAACATAGGCATGAAGAGCAGGCAGAAGAAATTTTCAAATATTGACCAAGACAATTCCTAGTAATAGGCACAGTACTGAGTTGAATAGCATATCTTCAAAACGAATCTCCATGGATATTGTGAATTTACTTGGTCATGGGGTCTTTAGGAAGGTCCTGGAGATACACACACACACAGAGAGAGAGAGAGAGAGAGAGAGAGAGAGAAAGAGAGAGATGCAGCTACAAGGAATACAAGAAAGGACTACCAAGGATTGACAGCAACTACATGCTGGGAAGAAATGAGAAAGGATTTTTTTCTTCAGTACTTTCTTTTCTTTTTTTAAAAGATTTTTACGTTTTAATTTTTATTGGAAAGTCAGATATACAGAAGGGAGAGACAGAGAGGAAGATCTTTCACCCGCTGACTCACTCCCCATACGGCCACAATGGCCAGTGCTGAGACAATCCGAATCCAGGAGCCAGGAGACTCTTCTGCGTCTCCCACGTGTTCATCGACTACTTTCCCAGACCACAAGCAGACAGCTGGATAGGAAGTGGGGTCTCTGGTGCCAATATGGGATCATGGCGCATGCAAGCTGAGGACATTAGCCACTAGGCTACGGTGCTGGGGCCCCTCCAGTACTTTCAAAGGGAATATGGCCCACTACCTCCGAACATCAGAGCCTCTAGAACTATGACGAAACAAATGTCTATTTCTGTCAGCCACCCAGCTTATGGTAATCTGGTATGGCAGACCCAGAACATGAACACACACAGAAAACTACAAACCTAGGCAACAGCTAACAGCAACCAGAATAAATATTTTAAAAATTTATTTACTTATTTGAAAGAGAAACAGAGAGTCATCCACAGTTCCCCCTCAAATGTCCGTAACAGCTGAGCCTGAGCCAGGTGAAGTCAACTCAGTCCAGGTTTCCAACATGAGTGGCAGGGATCCAATCTAGTAAGCTATCAATTGGTGCCTTCTAGGGGATGCACTACCAGCAAGCAGGAAATGAAAGTACAGACAGGACTCTCATCAAGCGCTTGAGTACTGGATGTGGGATTCCCAAGTGCTGCCTTAACTGTTTCACCCAAAACTCACCCTATAAAAAACGCTTGTAGAAATGCATGCTGAGATATGCCCTATTCAAACTACAGAAAATCAAAGTTCCAGAGAAGATACCAAAAGAAGCCAGAGGCTGTGTATGAACAGGTTCAGAACTACCCTCATCCTTCCTAACAGAAGCCAGGGTAACAAGAAAGTGAAGTGAAAATTTTAAAGCATCACAAGAAAAAAATCTTGCCACTCTAGAATTCTATATCTAGCCAAACGTTGTCCTTCAAAATTGGAAGAGATGAAGGAACTAAACAGAGAACTACACAAATTCACTATTACACTTGGAGACTTCACCATCCCCCTGTCAGCAATTGATAGATCCAACAGGCAGAAAATCACCCAGGATGCAGACAACCCAAGCAGTATTATCAACCACGGTTGTGGAATTATCAATGACGGTTGTGGAATACAGCATCCACCAGCAGGACGTACAGTCATCCCCAGCTCTCATGGAACATTCATGAAGAGAGATCACGTTCTGGTCATTGAACATGCCTTGACACATTGACAAGTATAAAAATTACTCAAAATATTTTCTCACACTAGTATTTAATCAAAGTAGAACTCAACAGAAGGAAACATAACAGAAAATCCTCAAACATTTGTAAATATAAATATTAAAGACTGTACTTCTAAATGACCCATGGGCCAAAGAAGAAGTTGCAAGAGAAATTTTAAAATAATTGAACCAAAAGAAACAGAAATTACAACTTACTAAAATTCATGGGATATAGCAAAATGAGGCTTTCTGAGACATTCATAGCACTAAATATAAAAGAAAAACAGCTATAATCAATATCTCAGCTTATTTCTGAAAATCATGATGAAAGGAATAAATTAATCCCAAATAAAGCAGAAAATTACATAAGGTCATAATATTTAAAAACTGAAAGTGAAACAGGAGAAAAATAAAAAAAATAAAAAACAAAATCTGGTTCTTTGAAAAGATTAGTAATATTGATAAGTCTCTGATTTGGCTAGCCAAGAATAAAAAAGACAAAAAGTACCAGGATGAGAAGGCATACAAGCTGACAAAGAACGCACATGAAGAGATATAATAGCCTGAAATTCCTTATATCTATTACAGAAGTTGACTCAGTAGTCAATAACGTGGACTAGTGTTGTGCCACAGCAATTAAAGCTGCCCCTTTGGCCATCAACTCATGTTCCAGTTGCTCCATTCTCAATCCAGCTTCCTGAAAAAAAGCAGTGAGTGATGCCCCTAAGCATTTGGGGGTCGTCTACCCTTCTGGGACCACTGGACAAAGCCCCTGGCTCCTGGCTTCAGAGAGGCACATCCCCGGCTGGAGCCATTTAGGTGTGAACCATCAAAGGCAGATCTCTTCCCGACTCTTTTCTCTCTGCAACCTTTATTTAAATCAAATAAAGAAATCTTTATGATGAAAAAAATCCTTTTCTTGACGATTTATTTATTTTTATTGGAAAGGCAGATCAGATTTATGGAGAGGAGAGACAAAGATCTTCCATTTGCTGGTTCATTCCTCAAGTGGTTGTAAGGGCTGGAGTGGAGCTGATCCGAAGCCAGGAGCCAGGAGCTTCTTCCGTGGGTCCTATGTGGGCATCAGGTTCCCAAGGCTTTTCACCACCCTCTACTACTTTCCCAGGCCATAAACAGGGAAATGGAGAGGATGGGGAGCAGCCGGGACACAAACTAGCACCCGTATGGGATCCCAGGCCAAAAAATAACCTTCTGAAAAAGAAAGCACCAAGTCAGATGGTTTCATTGGTGAACTCCAGCAAAAGTTGAAAGGAAAGAGAACATCAATTTTTCACAAACCCCTCCAGAAAACAGAAGCAGATGGAAAAACTTTTTGAGTGCAACACCAGCACTATTTCAATATAAAAACTAGATAAACACATTACAGAAAAAGAAATTAACAGATCAATATCTTTCAAGAGCATGCATGAAGGTATCTTTAGCAAAAGATTAGGAAACCAAATCCAACAATGTACCAAAAAAATGATATCCATGACCATGTGGGATTTATTGCAGGTATGCAAGCCCATCTCAGCATCCAGGGTCCCTGCAGTCCATATCAGGGCACCGACAGGAGTTGCAGGCTCTTTACTTCAGACCCAGTTGCCTGCTAATGCCTCTTGGGAAACAGCAGATGATAGCATACTCATGGAAATAATTCCTGCCTTCCAGTCTAGATAATTCACATGCCAGGGAGTTGCCCAGACCTTCTAGAAGGCCTGCTAGACTATGACCAGTAATGTTCAGAAAGGATGATCTATCTGAAAACATCTCTAATGCATGCTCCCAAGTGAAACCAAGGTGAATTCAGATCACATGATGCCATGTATGAAAGTAAGAACACATTGATATACATATATTCATTCAGAAACAACCATGCACAACAGTATTTATTACGCGTATTGCTCAAAACATGAAAAATGAAAGCAAAACTGTTATGTAATGAGGTATTTTCTTTAAAAATAATAAAAGCATCAGAGGTAGGATGAAACAATTATACGAATAATATGGTTCCTATCATTTTTAAGACTACACAAACTCAAATACAAACATACTCAAGACACATATATATCCATATATGGGACCTAGTGAAAAATTAGATTGTGTGTTCTATGTCAAAAAATTGAATTTAATCCTGCAACAGCAGAGCACTATACTTCATGGACGCCTGCACAGCTGTATGGGTTACAAATAGATGACAAGCATGAAAATCATGACCCTGCATATGCATACACACACATACATACACTCGCATACACATCACACACATATGTATCTATGCACAGGGATACACTTCAGCATACATACATCATTTCTTGAGTGCAATGATTACATCTTTAGAAAAGAAGATGATGCTTACAACTACAGTTCTACTCTACAATGCTGTTCTGAGATCCAATTACTTTGCATCCTTCCCTTGTCCCAGCGGACTGATGCATTATTCCTCCTTGTCTTCCTGTTTAGTACAGCTTTTCCTAGTGTTTGCACTCATCTTTTGCGAATTCCCATCCTATGCCATGTGATTCTCTTTATGTTTTAATAGGCTACATCAGAAGCAATGAATAAAAAATAATTGGGACCCCATTAATTAATGGGGTACAAAATATATGCAAACAGTTTGTTATTAAGATTGAAATCAAGACCTATATACTTACTCTCTCTTCTGCCTCTTCCCAAGGTAACATTAATACAAGAAATAAAAATGGTCTAGGTACTTAGTGGACTGTAAGTACACTACTGTCCAGGCCAACACAATGAGAACAACTACTAAGGTTTCTTCATGACTTCTGTATCATGCTTTATGATAAGAAAGTAAAATGCCAAACTGGGAAGCAATACAGAATATTGAAAAGGACACAATGCAAAGAGTGGCCAAGTCAAACCCAAACTTTTGTTACAAATTAGTTCCAACTGCCAGGGTTGGAAAGAACTTAAATCTTAAGACAAAAGCATCATTTATAAGTAATTTTTCAGTTTTAATCCCTGTATATGTTTCCTCATTTGAATTTTTGCAATAATCCTAAGTGAATTTCGATTACTGTTTCTATTTTATGGATGAAGAAACTGGGGAACAAAGCAGTGACCTACTTTTTTCAGCTTCAAGTGTTGAGTAACATTTGAACTTAGAGAATGTAAGTTGGCTAACTGTATTATTAACTAATACATTTATCCTTCTAATGCATTTATCCAACGTCCTTAGCATGCTTTCCAGCAACTGCACTGTTCTCTTTGGTTGAGACAGTCGGTATTTCTTTGTATTGATCCAGCATTTATTCCCTGTAACATCAATTTAGTAGCTCTAGCCCTATCGTTGATGAGAACACATCTGACTTCTATTTAATGGCCATTCAGCTATTTGATAACTAATTTGAAGTGAGCATCCATTGCCCAGGAACCCTCTCTTCTCTACACTAACATTTCAGTTACAACTCATGGGAAATTATTTTGAATTTCCTCACCCTAAGAATATTCCTTTTTTGAATGTCTAATTTGTCTATTTCCCAGACCCTCAGAGCTGAATGTTACATGCAGGATTGTTCCTGGAGCAGGCTGATCCCTTCTCTCATTCCGACCATTACAGATCTACTATCATGTTCAAAAGAGGCATGAGTTCTCTCAGCTACCATGTCTGATTGTTGAGTTTTATTGAAATAGAATCCATAAATCTTACATAGGTGTCACTAGGCCATGGTCCCTGAGCCTATAAGACTCCAGCTGTATGTGTAGGAGAGGAGGCAGAGGCTGCCACTCCCATGTGTTAGTTAAGTCCCAAATTGACTTGTGATATTTTTCATGCTGTTAAATATGGCACTTCTCTGCACATGTTCGGGTCTTGAGTTTTGGCTTTCGGGGATCATAATGCCTTCACACTTGGAATTCTCTAACTCCCCAATTTATCCTTAAAAATAAACTCTTTCAGATCTTCATTTGAGTCTAGAATGAAAAAACATGAACTGAACAAGATAAAGCCCTTCAGCTAGTCAATAGAGACCAGCTTCTAAGCCGGCAGAAGTACATCAGTCCCATTAAAAAAATATATACATAATGAACAATTTACAAAAGGAAGGATCTGTAGCCCATTACTGTTCAGTCCAACCAAGACTGTTAGGTGTCACACAGGAAGGACAAGCAGGAGACAGAAGGAGGAGGGGCGGTTTCTCCCTGGGATGCACTCTTTGGACCATGCTGCTGATTTACAGATTTTCAAGCCAGGACAGTGGAGCTGCCCTCCTGCAGTTCCCTAGAAAAAAAAATCAGGTTTTTCCCTCTTTGAAGTTGAATTGAAAACAAACTTGGGCCATAAGGTCAGCCTTTCTTTCTTCTTCATTAGCTTTGGAAACAAAACAATAAAATTCTGCAGTGAACCCCTTTGACGCCTCCCCCACACGTACAAAATCTGTGTTAAGAATCAGAGTCATAAATAAGATTTTCTTTTCAGTGTCTTCCAAGTTCATGGTCCAGTGTGGTCTGAGCAAATGAGGCTTTGGAACAAGAAGGGGGACTGTCCAATAAACACCCAGTTAGCATTCTGGGTAATGTCACATCATTTTGAAGATGAAGACAAAAATGAGTTATTTACCTAGGCCTGTTTCCTGTATCGAGTCCTCCAACAGTAAGTACTGTGACAACCCTAGTCTACATCCTTGGGAAGAAAAAAGATGTCTGGAGCCACTAAAAAATCAATACTGATTATTTGCTATAAATTTGAAAACTAAATCTCCTTAGTCCTTACAACTGCTATGGTATATAATATGGAGTGCATTATTTTCAACTTGAAATACTTTTCAACTTAATGGATACATTAAAAATGTACATATTTATGGGGCACCATATAATACTCTGATATATGTGTGCTCTGTGTAATGTCTTATATTAAGATAAACACATCTCCTCAAGGATTTATCACTTCTTTGGGGTTAAAAAAATGCTCAAAATCCTTTATTCTACCTGAAGAAATACATACAGTATATTATGGCTAATTTTAGAAGTCTTAACCCTAGCCCACATTCCTTCTCTAGAATGTAGCTTTGCTGTGGCACCCCAATATTTGGCAGAGACTTTTCCCCTGGTTTAAGCATATCTGTGTGCACATGAGCGACACTGAACTCTCTCTGCTCCCTTAGGAGTCCTGTTTACTACTTCTTCCTCCTCCTGACTTCTTTCTGTGCCCTTGAGACAGCCTCTCCAGCACGTGACAGGAGTAGGTGGTACTACAGGCAGCAGATCAGTCACTGGGCATGGAGAAGCGAGAGAGGCACTTAGCAGTCCTCAACCTCCAGAATTTGTGCCCATTTCTTCATCACTCTCCTTTCTATTGCCCCTTTTGTTACGGTTTCCTCTTTTTTCTCTTCTTTCTTTCATTCCCTTGTTGCCCCCCCCCCTTTTTTTTAATCTAGCCTCTTGGGTCTTCCTGTTTTGAACTTGACTTCCTTTCTCAGTCTGTCTTCAGACAACTATGTCATCCCATTGTTACTCTACTCCCTTTCCAGTTTTCATGTTCTTACACTCATCCATTCCTATTCAACCACTGGATTTTCTTCATTCACTGATCACTTGTCACCAGCTCTTTGATTCACAAGAGTTTGCCTTCTTCTATTCTTTTTACTTTTTGCAGTTCCCTTTTAAGGTCAGGAATTGATGCTCACTGCATTGGAAAAGTTGATAGAGTCATTAAAACACATACACAAGAAGGCTAGCACCCAGGTCTGCCAGATTTAGCAAAATAAAAATACACATGTCGAAAATTAAACTTAAGTGTCAATTTCAGGTGCAAAATTAGTTGACTGTTTTTAGTCTAACTATGTTCTATCAATATTTCCATCCTTTAAAAGTTATCTTGTTTATCTGATATTAAAATTTAATTGAGCTTCTGACATTTTGTCTGGCAACTCTACCAGTAATACATTTGACTAAACTCTCAGTAAATAAATACTGAATCTACTCTGCTTTGTACACTTAAGCAGCTTTGCAAATGATATAAAGAATAATGTATGTATATAAAAATCGATGCCTGCTAGGATGGTAATGTAGTCTAGTGGTTAAAACACTGGCTAAGATGGTCTTGCCCCATACTAGAGTGTGTGAGTTCAAATCCCAGTTCTTCACACGACTCAAGCATTCCTGTTCATGTGGACTCTGGGAGGCAACAGGGATAGCCCAAAAAGTTGAGTTCAGGCTACATACATGGTAGACTGCACTGAGTTCTTGGCTCCTGACTTAGACCCAAGTCCAGTCCTGGCCTTTATGTATCTGGGGAGTCAACCAACAGATGGGAGCTCTGCCTATTTCTCTACCTCTTAAATAAAGTAACCAACTAACAAAATAAACAAGTACAAGAAACAGCCACCATTAAAGAATTCACTATATAAAGAATTTTAAATAATAAAGAAGTAGAAAACAATGAAAGCTAGCATACAATTAAATGTTTAACTGGTCGTAATTCTAAGTCTGGGATAAATTCATGGACTTACTGGGAGGAACAGCTCAGGTTCATTTCTCCCAAGGCAGAGGCTATGATCTGGGATGATTAATGGTTCCTGCTCTGCCCCCACACATTCTTGCTCCTGCCTTCTGAAGCTACTTCCTTCTCTAGAAACAGTCTCACCTCAGCCATGTGTCTTGGAGATCTTTCCTACTTAAGATCTTTGTTATTTTAAGAAGTTCTTGGGGCCCAGCGGCGTGGCCTAGTGACTAAAGTCCTCGCCTTGAAAGCCCCGGGATCTCATATGGGCGCCGGTTCTAATCCCGGCAGGCTCCACTTCCCGTCCAGCTCCCTGCTTGTGGCCTGGGAGGGCAGGAGAGGACGGCCCAATGCATTGGGACCCTGCACCCGCGTGGGAGACCTGGAAGAGGTTCCAGGTTCCCGGCTTCGGATCGGCACGCACCGCCCCGTTGCGGCTCACTTGGGGAGTGAATCATCGGACGGAGGATCTTCCTCTCTGTCTCTCCTCTCTGTATATCTGACTTTGTAATAAAATAAATAAATCTAAAAAAAAAAAAAAAAAAGAAGTTCTGCCTCCACATGGTGCTGATAATTCTTTGCATTGTTGCACTGGTTAATTTTGGATAATCCTTAGGGCTTATCTGCTTTCTCAAGGAAAGTACTACATCCATGCAGAGCAAATATGCCACCAACTTCTATGAAATGAGCGAATTCACCGATCATAGATACATATCTGTCCCTTCAATGTCTAGGCCCTTCTCCTTTCAACTGTTATTTTTACACAGGCATATTACCAGTGTGCGTATACACACGTTACATATTGTACCAACACTGTCCCCTTTGCCATTGTGCTTTTTACAGGCAGCACTGGACACTGATTCTTCTAGGCACCCAAAACTCCCAGTATCTTTAATACATGCTGACTGTGCTACTGCACTGCTATTATTTGCATGTATATTAATTCCTTCTACTGGCCTATGAACTATGCCCTGTTGTGTGTGTGTGTGTGTATATATACTCACAGTGCTATTTCAGTAAGTACTAAAAAGTGGGACAGAAAATACTTTGAGGAAAACAAGTGAATCTTTTTCAGTCTTAGTTTGTTCTTACATTGGTAAAAGCAAATCACATGCTATAAATTGATAATAACTACAATAGGAGATCCTATTTATAGTAAAATTAATTATGGATGGCACATGTTTCATTGTGAAACAGACTAAATTCTTCTTGGATGAATATAATTTAACTTTGCAGTTATTTTAAAACCCCCATTTAAAATGTGACCTCACTCTAATTTGCTTTCATGCATACAGAAGATAAACACATTACTCACTTTTTAGAAATCTATATTTGCATGGTAATATATTTATAAAAACGTAATAGTTATTTATACAGTTTTGGTCTAATTGGAATTATTGTTTGTAAATATTTGTTCTTGTCTAAAGCAAAATTTTTTCCATGATGCTGTAAGTCCTTTCTGCAAGCCTTTGTTAGCTGTTTTTGGAAGCTCTCCAGACAGTGCAAATTGCTAAGAAACAATACAGGACTTCAAAATCATGTCTATTTGCACCACAATACAGAAGTCACTATCATACATAGGTATGTTTTAAAGTGTACTCATTCATTCAAAAAGCAGAGACAGATATCTTTCATCCACTGGTGAACTGCCCTAATGACCAAAAAACCCAGGCACTAAGAACTCAACCCTGATTTCTTATATGCATGGCATGGACCCAACTACTCAAGCTGATGCCACAGCCTCCCAGAGGGTGCGCTGCCAGGAAGCCTGACTTAAGAAGGAGCGCTAAGAATTAAACCCAGGCCTTGTGATGGCAGCTGAACTGTTAGTGTGAATGTTTTGAGAACTTTACTCTCACTTATACAATAGGAGATTTTCTAGTAAAAAGCTATAGCAATTCATTACGATCTTTTTCTTTTGCCTCTAAAGACTTTGAGCCAGTGCCCCTGCTATGGGTACAAAACAAAAAGGAACCCTTGGTTTGATTTGATTAACCCTTAGGCAGGGCTGTGCTGCTCAACCAGGGCTGCAGATGAGAGGCAGTGCAGTGATCACACCGTGAACCCACCAGACCCACGGAATCAGCATTCCTGCAGGGGGGATTTCCAAAGCTATACCGTGAGTCTGGCACTCATCTACCATTTGAAGCCACGACTGCAGCTATTATTCAAGGGAAATCATCTGTAAGAATCAGAACTAGAACTGGTGGGAAATTATAAGGATTATTAAACATTTGGTGGATGAAATATACTTGCTTTTCACATATTATATTTCTTTAATTTCAACTGAACAAATTATTTTTGAATTCTTACTAGGGTTTTTCTTATTCATAGAAATTACTAAACAACTGACCTAGAAGTTTAAGTATAATTATGATATCTCATCAAATCGGCAACACATTATTTCTAACCAATTAATTTGATTATCTTTTAAAAATCAAAAATGATTGGCCATTCTGCAATGCAGACTATTTTTCAATATGTTCAAGGCAAGAAAAATTCTGATCTCATTGTCATTAAGTTTATTAAAGGAACACCATTATCATAATGAGTAGTAAGAACTGTATATTTATCTGTTATAAAGCAACTCTATATGTGATAACAACCTTTAAGTATTTAAACATTTGAATTATTGGGTGTGGCATGATACCTTAGTGGCTAAATCCTTGCCTTGCACTGGTTCATAGCCCAGCTGCTCCACTTCCCATCCAGCTCCCTGCCTGTGGCCTGGGAAAGCAGTAGAGGACGGCCCAAAGCCTTGGGACCCTGCACCCATGTGGGAGACTTAGAAGCAATTACCGGCTCCTAGCTTTGGATCAGCTCAGTTCTGGCCATGGTGGCCACTTGGGGAGTGAATCAGCAAATGGAATATCTTTCTCTTTGTATCTCCTTTTCTCTTTAAATCTGCCTTTCCAAAAAAATGGAAATTTTTAAAATTATTCAACTATTATATGACATCAAACTCATGTGTTTTTATAAATCTGCTTAATTTCTCCATTATTTCTTTAAAAATATCCTTAAGAAATAAGAAATAGCTTAATAGTCAATAATCAAATGGAAGAATAGCTAATAGTCCAATTACTGATCCAAATAAATTAAAATTAATCATATAAAAGAGTACATAGTACATTATGGAATGATCGAAGATATTGCTTCATATAAATTATCTTCTCATCACTAAAATAAATTTATTCTTACAATCAAAGATTTTGCAAAATTTTATTAAGAATGATAGATACATCTGATCTCTATGTGACAGATATTTGAAAAACAACTCCATGTATGATTTTGTCATTCCTTATATAATATTGCCTAATTAACCAGGTTTCAAAGTAAATGAGGTCAGTGTGTGCAAGTGAATTGGCTAATTCAATTGCCTTGTAGGATGGAAGAACATGACCCCCTCTAGTGGATAAATGAGAGAGAAAGGCTTTGATGGATTGAAAGATGGACTCGTTTTCCTTAAATCGCCATTCTCTTAGGAAGTTAATAGATTAACTACCTTAGACATATTTCATTTCAAGCACATTGTCTTTGAAAAGGTACTTACTTTGTCACACATATTTATTATAGAGATGGAGAACGGTGCTTGGAACTTAACACAATGCAATAAAGGAAGTGTAGTTCATGCCAGGCATCCTGTTTCATGTTGAAAAGAATGGATCTACAGGACACTGTCCTACAATGCTTACTTCTAGTCAGCAAAAACACCATGCAAACTAGTCAGGGAAAAAGAAAACAGTGGGAAAAAAAACTTCTTATTTCTTCAATCGAGAATTTCTACTTACTAGGTATTTTTAGATGTATGTTTTCACATTAAGTGAGCCATTCTTTTGCCTATAACACCCTTAAAAAATTATAGCCCATCACTTAAAATTTTCTAGAAAGGAAACACATTTATGTGTAATTAAAATAATACATATGTATGTGTACATACATACAATTTAAAAACTACAAATCCATATACACGCAGACACATACACACATCTGGCAGCTGATTCATTTTCTGGAATTCATCTATTAGCAAATAGTCCATTATACTCTGCTCAAGAGGAAATTTGAGGTCATTCAAGCCATATGATGGCTGGCTTTGACTTTATATAAGTAGAACAAATAGAACAAATAAGTCCGTGACAAAACTTAAGTAGATTTGTTTCCTCTGTTGAGAATTATCAAAGCCAATATCCTCAAACTAGTGTCTGGTAAATGTCTGTCTTCTTCCTTTGGCATTTAGCACAAGTGAAGGTATAATTACTTTATCACTAACAGATCATTGTCATATCTAGACAAACAGTTTTGCATTACCTTAATATTTTCTCCTTTATTATATTAAAACTGAATGACGTATTAAAAACTTTTAGAAGTATTTCCAAACAACTCTGCACTTCTACTCAGGAATCTGAATGCATATTTTGCGGTAGTCCGTACAAGCGCGGGTTCCTGGGTTAGTCTCTATCATAGCCTCTTTTTTTTCAGGCAGTCAGCAGCCATTACCTTTTTAAAAAAAAATATTTTATTTTTATTGGAAAGTCAGAGATACCAAGAGGAGGAAAGACAGAGAGGAAGATCTTCTATCTGCTGGTTCACTCCCCAAGCGGCCACAATGGCTGGAACTGAGCCAATCTAAAGCCAGGAGCCAGGAGCCTCTTCTGGGTCTTTCATCGGGGTACAGGGTCCCAAGGCTCCAGGGCCACATGCAGGGACTGGATGGGAAGTGGGATCTAGGTGTGTGCAAGGGGAGGACTTAAGCCGCTAGGCTATCGCACAGGGCCCAGTCTGCAGCCATTTTCTAAGAACTTTTGAAGACCACTTGCAGTTTCCTTGGTCATCATGAAGACTGGAGGAGAGTAGGTGGTCAGATGTCACACAACTTCATTTTATAACAGGAATGAAATGATCAGAAATTAGAACACAGCGTTCTAACTTGCATTTCTTTCTCTGTCTTTGTGTAAACCCTTTTTGAGTAAGCACATGGAAGCGGCAAAACAAAAAGTGATTAAGGCGTGGTGAGTCAATTAATTAAGGTCCTAGCTCTAAGCTAGGACCCTTAAAATGTGTGGGTACACGTAAGATGGCAATGCTGGGTAGAAGATGAATTTAGCAGCAGGCTAAGGAGTTTGGATTTTAACTGAAGCTCAGCAGAGTTAAGTCTGCTGTAGCACAAATTATAACTGAGAAACAACAAAAGCCTGAAGCTAAATTTTATGTCTTTATAAGGCACCAAAGCATGAAAAACATGATCAAAATTATGTTTTAGTGGCAGTTGTCAGGATGGTTAGAAGAGAAGAAAATACTAAAGATAGGGAGATTGAGTTGTTAATAGATTAGCTAAGATTGAAGAACGTAGGGAAGGAGGAAAGGATTGAAAAGGCAGAATGAAGGAGAAACACAGACAAAAATGGAATGCAGTAAGGAGTAACGACTGCAAAGCTCAGTTCAAGGTGGTTTTGAGGTTTCCATTCTTGTGTCTGGCACCATTCACAAAAATAGGGGATTGGTTTGATCAGGAAAACACAATTTTCAATTTTAGACTTGCTGAACATATGCATCTTAATATGTTGAGCAGTTTCTTTGGGAGACTAATTGGATTCTTCCGCTAAACCATTTGCTTATATTTGTTACATGCTAAGGAAAACTGGGTCTCAACCAATGAAAGGACTCTAGGGAATCCTATCTTTCCGGAGCTAACTTCCCTTTCTCAAGGCAGCTTTCACACACTTCACTGGTTGTGGTTGACACTGGGCAGCTGCGGTCACCGCCAGAGCCAGCTTTAGGCAAGGCTCTACAGCAGCAGATTCGGCTTTGACAGAGCTCTTTTTCTGTGATCTGTCCTCCCCAGTGGGTCCTGTGCACTGTGGGCTCCACAGGGGCACTTCCCAGACTTCATAGCATGGGACAGCCCTTTGGCATCTCAGTGAAGCTCCGCTTGGGATGCCTATGCCCCTACACCAAAGGCCTGGATTGGAATCCTACCTCTGCTTCCAGTTCCACTTTGCTGCTCACACGTGCACTAGGGGTAGCATTGTGGGCTAAAACACCAGGTTCATTGTCGCTGTTAACACCTGGACTGAGTTCCAGGCTCTTGACTTCAGCCTGGTACAGGCATAGCTTTGGGGCACACTTGGGGAGCAAAAAAAAGCACATGGGAGACGTCTTTCACTCCCATTCAGATAGGATGAGTGTGTGTGTGTGTGTGTGTGTGTGTGTGTGCGTCTGTGACTCCTTCACCTATAAGATGCCTGGCATATAGAAGGCATTTTACAAACGTCAGTTGTAGGAATAAATGCAAAAAAACAAATGAGGGAAGTAATGACTGAATAAAATACTTGACATTTGTTTACTCTAATATTATGTGTGTTCAATCTGGGCATCTCTCCCCAAATTATCTGCATCAAAAACGGCCATCTGGAGAAGTACAGGGGTACTTCAAAGAGTTCACAGCGAGTGGAATTAAAAGATAATTTGATTTTTCTGTAAAAACTTTCTTTGAAATCTATGCACACAGGGAGACATCATAAAGTACATAGAAAACTTGTATTTAAAAAAAAACTATGCAGATTTCAAAATTCTTGCATTCAAGTCCATTTCTCCACCATCATTTTGAAGTAACTTCATATTATAGAATCTAATAGAAGGAATTACGACTGACAGATTTCAGCCCAACAGTGGAGTCTGCAATCTAAAAGCAAGAGTCCGTTTATGAGTTTAAGTCACATGAGACAGACGGCCATGTGCACACACAGTAGTCTGCTTTCAACAGCGGCTCTGAGGCTTCCTACTACTTTACTTATTGTGCAGTGACAGTATAAGTAAATAAAGTTCTGTATACTGGGTAGCAAAATTCAGTATTGCTCTCTGGGCCTAAAAGACGTTTCTATTCTCACTATGTTTCTTCTTGAAAGAAATCTGAGCAAACATAGTGCGATGCACATTTAAGTCTTGTACTGTGTTTCCATTTGACAGAACTGCCAAAACACAAAGTCACATAGTCAGGTTATCGATGCAATTATTTACTTTGTTTCTCAGATTACTTGTTGACAAGAGAGCCTGGATTAAAACTGAAAACAAATTTCACAGACTGTTAATAGCATTGTACATAGAAATGTTATACACATGGCCACTGACTTTATATAACATCATTTTAAAATAAATAAGTATTTTAATAACATTCCATTGATGGCTAGAGGCATGAGGAATACATGGAAATAGTCCTTCTGGAGAACTATTCCAAGCCCCTGAGTCCCTCTAATTTTATGTTGACAGAAATCTTGGGTGAATGACCCTGTTTTCAACCCTTTCCAATACTGGCCTTTCTCAGAGTAGCACATCTGCTTGCCTGTGCGTGTGGTTAAGAATAGGAAGCACTGAGAGGGGATGTTCTCAGTCACCAAGTAATTTGAATAAAATGTCACTGTTATTCATGCCAAATTTTAATGGATTCTGCAGGATGATCTCCCTTTGTTACTCATATCCTTGGGCAAAACAGTGAGTCCATGTATTTAGAAGTATGTAAGAGTATAACACATATGAGTTTATGTTCAGATTTTTCTCTTTCAAAATCACCATTGAGTACAAAACCATAAACATGAACTTATAAGTCAAAGAACTTAAAATGCCAATACACCAGTCTCCAAGGTTTGATTCGGGAAAGAACAATACATTTAGATGATATACACATTTATACACATTATATACACATTTATTCACATTTAAAATGATTTTAATAAAATTAAAAGGGTTCTTTTTTTAATTTTTAAAGTATGTATTGGAGAGGTTCCACCTACCGTTTTACTCCCCAAATGCTTGCAGCAGCCCAAAGGCAGGGCTTAAGGCAGAAGTCAGAAACTGAACCCAGATCTGTGCCTATGAGTGGCAGGAATCAATCACTTGAGCTTTCACTGTTGCCACCAAGGATATACATTAGCAGGAAGTTAGAATCAGAGACTCAAGATGGCAGAATAGTGTAAGGACATGTCTACATTTGCCAGGCTGAAGAAGAGAGGTCACATTCCAGAAAATAGGAGAGGTCAGACTGATGGCCAAGGGGCACCTGGAGACTGATGGACACAGGAAAGCAGAGGAGACAACAGTGTGGTGTTGCAGTGACCAGATGCCCCAGTGGCAGTCAGCGAATGGTGATCTGAGCTCCATCAGTGGCCAGGTGGGAAGGGGAGATCACCAGGAGCTCGGGTGGTAAGCCCAGGCAAAGAACGGTCTGTCCTGCTGATTGATTTGACCAGGAGCAGATACAGAACAGTATAGAAACAGGCAGTGCAGGAACAGGATGGATTTCATAGCCCAAACCCCCAACAGGGCCCCACCAGAACCACATTGGGCGTCATTCTGTATAGGGAGGCAAAGGCTATGGGATGGGACTGAACATTTGCTAAACTTGGAGTGAACTCATTTCTGGCTCAGCACATTGCACCTAAAAAGCCTCCTACAGGTTCCACCCACAATTGGTCCAGGTAGGCCCCCGAATTAATGGCCAGCAGATCCAGAACTCCCTCAGTGGCACATTTTGTATAGTGTAGTAAAGGCTGAGAAACTGTAGGGACAACAGTGAGCTGTGTGTACGCTGAACTGGGAGTGAACTCACTTGCAGCTCAGTGCATTGCACTGGTCTCACAGGGACAACTTTGACAACCTATGGGTCAAAATAAGTCTGCGTGGCCCTCAGTCTTAAAAGCCAGCAGGTTCCGGCAAGATAAGCACTACCAAAAACCCAGTTGTTGAAGGCACCTGGTGTCTCCCTAATCCCGAGTGGGAAAAAGATTGAACAGACAACAGTGCAGCCACAGCACAGTATTACAGGAGGTAGAGGATGGTGAGCCAGGAGCCAGGGCTACATAGGCTGTGGAAGAAGCCTAACACAAAAATCCAGACCTGAAACACTGAAACAAAATCAAGGAAAATTACTAGAAATGAAGGACACAATGGAGCAAATTAAAAGTACAAAGCCTCAACAATAGAATGAATGGGGCAGAAGAAAGAATCTCAGAATTAGAAGATATTTCTTGTCACGATGGGGAAACAATCAAAAAGATGGAAGAGAAACTAAATCAAACTAAGAAAAGCATTCAAGAATTAAGGGACACTATTAAAAGCCAAATATAGGAGTTATGGAAGTTCCAGAAAGCACAGAAAGAGAAGCTGGGTTTAAAAAATGTCTTTAATAAAATGATACAGGAAAACTTCCCTAACCCGGAGAAACAACTGGAAAACAGAATACAGGAGGGTATTGACCCAAACAGTTTTCACCAAGACACATGATAATCAAGCTCTCTTCAGTGGAACATAAGGAAAAGATCCTAAAATGTGCACATGAAAAAATCAACTGACATATAGAGGAAATCAGACTCCAGGAAACCCCAAAGGCCATAGAGAATGGACATATTCCGGATTCTAAAAGGAAAAATATTATTGGCCCCAAATAATGTACTCAGCAATGCTTTCCTTTGTCTTTGAAAATGAAATAGAATTATTCCACATTAAAGAAAAGCTCAAAGAATATGCCTCTTCCAGACCCGCACTACAAATGATACTTAAAGATGTTCTCTTGACAGAGAAAAAGAATAGCACCCACCAAAACCAGAGGGGAATGTGAAGAACATCCTAGTTAAATAACAACAGAAGACTAAATCAAGCAGTGATCAACCCATTGCTAAAATGACAGGACCAAAGTACCATCGATTCATATTCACCTTGAATGTAAACAATTTAAACTCACCAATCAAATGTCATAGATTAGTAAACTGGATCAAAAAACAAAATCTATCTGTTGCCTACAGGAGACACATCTCACCAACAAAGATCAGTGGAAACTATATCTCATGGATTTTTGTGTTTTTATTTTTATTTTCATTTCTTCAAAACAGTTTTTTCTCATACTAAATTCTTCACTGACTCATACGTGATACAGTAGTATCATTTTCTTTAAGAAAGTTCTTGATTTTCATTTCTTCAGTGACACATTAGTCATACAGTAGCATGTTATTTAAATTCATGGCATGTAAATATCTATCTTTCTTCCTGTTGTTGATTTTGTGTTGTGGTTTTTCATTTAAGGGGATGTATAGTAACTGTGTAATGGAGACTGTCATATCCAGATATGAGGATACAATGCAGTATGCATCTCTACTTCCAGATCAAAGACGGATTCCCAATGATACTCTTAATTATATCATGACAATATGATGTTGGATTCTGCCATTGTCCATGCCTGCAATGATGGACTTATGACTGTTTATGAAAAACTATACTATTACAATAATATAGGAGAACTCAGTAGTGGGGGAGGGGATTTGAGAAGGGAGTAAATCCCAGAGCCTATGGAACTGAATCATACGTAATAATAATTTTTAAAAGGAAGATATAATCCGGAGCAGAGCTAGATATCAAATCCAGACATACCAATGCAACACAATGCCATTTAGAATTATTAGTTCTTTGTATTTATTTGAAATGCAGAGACAGAGATATTTCCCATTTACTAATTCCATAAATCTTTAAAATAGCCATGATTGGGCTTGACCAAGGCCAGAAGCCTAAAACTTCACCTGCATCTCCCATGTGGGTAACAGGGACCCAAACACTCAAATGCGTGGTCTCTCAGGTCACATCTGTGAAGACGCAGTATTGGAAATAGTCATTGGCGCCTGAACCAGACATTCTAATATGGAATGCAGGTGTCCTCAGTGGCATCTCCACCTGCCTTAGATGCGAGTATGTTAACCAACCTTTTAACTGCTAGACCAAACAGGTAAAGTATTTTTTACAAGTATTTTCAATGTATAACAAAACATGAATGAAATTACATCCATAAATATTAAAATATCAGTTCTTAACATACTTTCTGCACCTTTTAAAAATACTTATTTAATTTATGCCCATTTTTTAGATCTGCAGCCTTATAATTCATCCTATGACAAGCAACTGAAGTTACTGTGATTTGCCAAGAACACTTTAATGCATCTATGAAAATATATAATAAAATCTAAAATATACAACTAACTATGAAAGTAAATGTATCAAATAAATGCTAATAAAGAAATAGTAAAAATGTTTTTCAGTTTTATGACTGGTTCACTGATAAGAGAGTTAAAAATAGATGTGAGGAATTAAAAATGTAAGTTAGAGATCCAACAACTTGGGGCAGGAAAAAGAAAAAGAATAGATAGCTGTGACCAATCCACACTAACAAAATTTCAAAGAATAATATTTTCCTTGCATTGTTTTAGCTACTCCTATAAAGATTTAAAAACCATACTATACTTTCATGAACATAAACATAACCAAGAAACTACACTTGGCTTTTTCCACCCAGATTAGCCGGCACTAAGAGAACTGGAAGGTAGAACTAGCTCCTAGGACTGAAGCTCTCTGTTCTTTCACCAGAAAGAAAAACAGCCCAACATTGGAAATTAAGGTTGTGTCAGCCTGAAGACGTTGGTCTCAGGGCTTCAAGTAGCCGAAGGCCAAGGAAGGGCTTGAGAAAGTTCTCCCTCAACACACCTCTTTCGGTGCTGCCTTTTGCAGCAGAGGGACTTGGCAATGGAGTCTAGGTGCACTGCACTGTTCTCCGTGGCTCCTGGGCAAAGCAGGACACTTTCTGAAGGAACAGGGCAGGGGCTTGGCAAACTGCTGGCACATAAACAGAGCTGCCAGAGAGCAACACATCTCAGTCCTGTGATTTTTTTTCTTAATGTGTGATGAAGCAAGCCATTGGAGTTCGTTTCAAAATCAACTATGAAAACGCTTTTGAGAAAAGGAGAAAATATTGATATTTCTAAAACAAAATGCTTGGAGGACTGAATTTTTACTAGTCTTTAGAATTAATTATCTGTAGCTACTTCCTAATTTGTTTGGTGCCTATTTCTAATTTTATTGTCACCGATATTTTTAACCTAGGCTCTATTTAAAGCATCAAGATAGACCAGGAGTGGAAAATCATTACTGTAACGTTCAGTTATGGAAAAAAAAGATGCAAATCTTAAACACACACACACACACACACACACACACACACACACACACACACGCTACTTTTTCCTTCAAGGTATAATGCTCACATGCTTTAGAAATTCTGAAAATATTATATTGGCCAGTCGGTTCAGGGTTGTTAGGGTGAGTTAATGTTTTGCACATTATAGGACTGAGAAATCACTGTGTTTTCCAACAGGTCTTAAAGCTCATTTTAAAAACAGAATAGAAAAAGTAGTTTTAACATAGGTATCATAATTAAAGAATCCAATTTTCAACCTCTAAAAGTAATCATCAAAAAGCCATAAGCCAGGGTCACCATTTTTTATGTGACTGCTCACTAACCCCTTTTCTAAAGGACAGTCCCATATTCCCTACTCATCTGTTCAATTTCAGCAAAGGTTGGTATTTTCATAAGATACCCCAAAGGGACTAACATTTCACCTAACACTTTACTTTTAAAAACGTCTCAGCACTAATTCTTCAATCATTGGTATGTTTTACATTCATAGCTACACATCATCTTACATGGTTGGTAATATTATTCTCCCAGAACTATAGCTCTCATGCATTATAAATCCATGGTAACAAAAATCCATTCCCTGTATTCAGTAACTTCGCCTGGCTCTCAAAGTGCAACACAGAGCGCTACCTTGTTGCACTGATGGGCTGCCCAAAAGAACGGGGCAACAGGAATGTGACCAGACTTGATGTGGGCACTACTTCACAGCAGAAACTGTGTATCTGAGCGGCTTCCATTTGGGCTTTTGCATTCCAGAGTCTGCCACAACGACAGTAGCTCCGGCTCAGGTCCAATCTCCTAGCCTGTTGCCCTTTGTCCAGCAGCTGAAGACACGTACAGAGTAGATCCAAGCAAAAGTCAAAAGAATTGTAGTCAACTGGCAGATTTGTAAATGAAACAGCCGAGTTTGATGTGGAAAGCTGCTGAGATTTAGGGGACATTTGTTACCAAGGCAAAAATGTTAATAGACCATAATCAATAGAAAAAAAAAAGAAACTAACAATTCAAATGTTTTTGTAACAGAAAAAGGAGAAATATTGCAAATTGGGATAGAGATGAGAATACAATGCAGCTAGACAAAGCTTAAGTGTTCACTTCAGTGGTAATAATCTGTTGCCTGTTCTGGACATTGCACAGTATGTCAGTTTTCCATTGCTATTTCAAAAAGTACTCCCGAGTCAGGAGACCAGATGTGCTAAGTCTCTCTGACTCAAGGTCTCATGAAGTTACAGTCAAGTTACCAACTAGGGCTTTGGTCTCATCTGTGGGCTTGGTTGGGGATGAAGGATCTATTTCCAAAATCACTATCATGATTGTCAGCAGGCTTTGGTCTCTTGTCACGTGAATTTCTTTGGTGATCTTTTACAGTCACCATCATCTTAAAGGTTTCCTACTATCAACGTTGCATATGAACTCTCTGAGTTTCAATTGCTCAAGTTGTAAATGGGTACAATTTTACCTACGTGGCTTACCTTATAGAAATTGTATAAGGTCAAGTAACCAAATGTGTGAAAAACTGATTTATACATGCTAAAGTAGTAATAGATTACTATATATTATTATGACACACATTATATATTACACATATTATATACCACACATTGTTATGACACATATTATATATTATATGTATATTATATACATAATGCTTTAGCTAATCTGAGTTATTTGAGAAGCAAACGCCCAGATGAGAGTAAAAGCACAGGATTCCATTACAGGGCAACATGTCTCATCTACATGTGGCCTTCCTGTTGACAGCTCAGAGCACCACCTGAAAACAGGGAGTATGCTTGTCTATTCAGTCTGATCTTTGGTCCTTTTCTTATAAAGCTATCAGGGTTCAATCCTGGGTCCCATGCTAGTGATTTATCTAATCATAATCATTTTACAAAGGTCCCACCTCTAAACACTGCAGATAACTCAAGATGGTTATTAAACTGCAGCCCATCATTTCCTATCATATCCAAACCTCAGCAGACTTTTAAAATGTTAACCATTATTACTGGTGATCATTATGAAAACTCTCCCACATATAAACTAAACTGCACCGTATTATTATGAGTCTTATGGCACCTCTGATTGGAGTTAACTGAGTTTCATGTTTTGAGAAGAAAGTCAGGAATTGCGCAAAGAGAAACGGAGGGGTGGGGAAGGAGAGAGAACTGTTTTCAGGTGCACTGATTCAACGTCATGGTCTTACCAGTTCAATCTGAGGCCGCTTGTGCTTGCTTAAAAACTGTGCTCTCTCTGAGGCTGGAGGGCTTATCTCCTCCTCTGATTTCTCAACCCTGGCTGGATTACTTCATTTGCTAGCGACTTCAGTTGGTTTAGTCCTGGATCCTACTACCAGGTTTTGCCTTTTGAAAGTTAAATCCTAATGAGTTGGTTCTGGAGCTGAGATTCAATCCCATTCAAAGAAATCGGGGCATACAGGGATTGGGGGACCGCAGTGCTCAGTTTTAGCTATTGTGTGCAACTTGGTTCCTTTTCCAGCCGCTTTCACAATAGATTTGTTTTCTTAATTGCCTTGTTACTGCCCAAAATAGGCCCATCAATAAAGAAAAAGTGGTAGACTGGAAAAGATGTAGGTGCTTTTGCTGGCCTAATTTGCTATTTTATATATATACACACATATATATAATATGCATACACACACACACACATATATATATAAAGCATGTTCTCAACGGCACTAATTCAGTATTGTTAGGCTTCATGAACACTGGATGGAAAGGTTTAATTAAAAACGCTACTCAGAAACAGCCTTGTAGCATAACACAGAACCTCCATAGCCTCCTTCTCATTCACAGTTGTGCTACCCCCACCCCTCCTTTTATCACTTCATTATCTCAAGCCAAATGTTGATTTGGTCAATTTCCTGTTTGAGTGTAAGCCAATCCCTTGAAGTTATTTCAGTATTGTGGCACTTAAACTCCAAGGTTTTGCTGTAACATTTCCACCATTTTAACACTTCATCTATTGTTTCTTTTTTCTCTGATGACAAGCACCAAAAGGGCATTTTCAAGTCTACCATTTAATAACCTCATGTGCTTTTGATAGACTAACCCAGTTCTCAGAACCCTTACAACATTCGGTGCAAGTAGAGGTACATCAGAGGAATTTTTAAATATGAAAACATTATTTAGGGAGCTATTCCTTTCCTTTATTTGCTTGTTCAACTTTCCCTTTGTTTTGAAATATTGTCAAACTACATAAATCAGCTTCGTTTCTCCGTTCTCTTCATTTTTCAGCCTAATAAAAATGAAACCACAATCTTTGATTAAATATTTCTGAAGAGTATCTACCTCTTATATGACATGAGAACACCCAAAACTTTTGTCAATTTTAGAACTGTCCAGGAAAGTTATTTTGCTCAGTTTTCTTGTTTCCTGTCTGGGGAAACTGAATGCCGGAAATGTGATGGGGTCTGTCGAAAATGACCCATTCAGCTCAGTGAGCCAGAGATTATTTTTGCTCCCTCAGACCATGACAATTTCCAAATTAGAGTCTTTCCTTATAGGTTTTGTTTTCAAATTCAGAAAATTACAGAAACTTTTTTAACAATTCATTTCAGTATAATTTTCATGTAGTAAGATTAGTGAACTCTAAGACTATATTTTAGGAGGCTGGCATTTGGGTAAAGTGGTTAAAGCTGCCACCTGCAATGCTAGCATCCCACTTGGTGCCTGATCATGTCCTAGGTGCTCCATTTCTGATCTGCCTGCCTGCAAGTGACTTGGGAAAAAGTGGAGAAAGATAGTCTAAGTGCTGGGACCTTGACAATCACACAGGAGTTCCAGAAGTCCTGGCTCCTGGCTTTGGTATGGCTCAGTTCTGGGTCTGCAGCCATCTGGGGAGTGAACAAGCAGACAGAAGACAGCTATCCTGTGCGTCTCCCCTGTTCTTTCTCCTTGTGGCTCTCTTTTTCAAATAAATAAATAAGTAAATAAAGCCTAATCATATAATACTTTGATTAGGTTCTGGCCAATTTAGATTGTTTGGTAGCCACCACCATAAGAGACACAGAATGTCTTCATTACTGTAATTTGTAGTTGATCCTCTTTCTCTATATCCTGGCCTAGTACAGCCACTATTCTGTTTTCTCTACTGGAATTCCACCTTTTCTTGAAATTTTTAAGCAATGCTGTCTTACAGTATGTAGCTTTATACATGGGGCTTTCCTACCAACATTGACAAGAAAAGATTCATTTATTTGAAGTGCAGAGTTACAAGGGGTACAGGGTTGGGGAAGAGAATCTTTTATTTGCTGGTTCATTCTCCAAAGGGTCTCAGCAGCCAGGACTTGGCCATCCTAAAGTCAAGAGACAGGAACTCATCAGGGTTTTCCACATGGGTGGCAGGAGCCCAGCATTTGAGCCATTCTCCATGAATTCTCCCAGACTCATCAGCAGGGACCTACATTGGAAGTGTAGCAGCCACGACTCTTAACTGGCACTCATACGGAATGCCCACATACATGTAGTAGCTTAACTTATTGTGGCCCAACACTGGCCCCATCACCCACATCTCATGTATCTTTAGTTGGTTCTTTTTGTATTTATCCATTGATCCACCTGATAGTTTTCAGTTTCTGACCATTATAAAAAATGATATCCATAATACAATGTAATTAATGAATTAAAAATAATAAATCATAAAAAAATGATATCATACACATTCATGTATAAAAATTTGGTATGGTCACATTCTTTCAATTCTCTTCAAGAAAACAGTTGTAAGCAGCTAGGGCATATATAATATGTTTGTGATTTATTTTTAAAACATTTATTTATATATTTTATTTATTTGGAAGGTAGAGTTGCAAAAAGACGGGGAGAGAGAGAGAATCCATCATCTGGTTCACTCTCCAAATGGCTACAACACATGGAATAGAGTTAGTCCAAAACCAGGAGCATCTTCTAGGTCTCCCACATTGGCGCAGGGTCCCAAGGACTTGACACATCTTCCACTACTTTTGCAGGCCATAAGCTGGGAGTTGGCTCAGAAGTGAAGCAGCTGGGACATAAACCAGTGCCCATATGGGATGCCCATGCTTGGAGGTAGAAGATTGGCCAGTTGAACTTCCCATCCAGCACCCTGCTTTATGGCCTAGGAAAGCAGCAGAGGATGGCTCAAGTCTCTGGGACTCTGCACCCATGTGGGAGACCTGGAAGAGACTCCAGGCTTCTGGCTTTGAACCAGCCCAGCTCAGGCCATTACAGCCATTTTGGGAGTGAACCAGTAGATGGAAGCTCTTTCTCTGTCTGTCTCTCTCTCTCTCTGCAACTCTTTCAAGTAAAACAAAGAAATCTTTTCAAAAGCCACTAGAAGCAATAAAAATAACTGGAGCTACAATAATTTGCTAATGGATACATAATGTAAAAAAATGTGAATTCCAATCTCAATAACAAAACATGAGGGGAGATGTGAAAAAACAGAATTTATTTTGTATGTGGTTGAAGTTCTATGCTTAGAAAACATGATTGTAGCTGTTTTATGTGACTCTATGGTAATCACAAAGAAAAATGCTGTGGCCAGTATACAGAAGATGAAAAGGAATCAAAATGTACCACTACAAAAAAACAAAAAAGATGAAGTCACTAAGGAAGACGCCAAGACAAAGAAAGGGATTCTAAGCAGTCTGAAAACTCTTTTGAAAGGCAATAGATAAAGTCTTACTGCCAACATTTGTGTTATGTCCAAAGACACAAAATGACTATATAGATTCTAAAAACCCCTTCTACTTGTCTATAAGAAACTCACTTTGGGACATAGAAAGACCGAAACTGAACAGGAGAAAAACAATACATCAGAAGAGACAAAGAAAAGCATTATAAAACAATAAAGATAGTTCATCATGAGAATAGAACTATTATAATTATAGATGGACTCAACATCAGAGAGCCCAGATATGCAAAGTAAATATTAACAGACTGAAAAGGAGATATAAAACAATATTAGCAGAGGATGTCAATCCCCAACCTCAGCAGTGCCTACATCATCCAGACAGAAAATGAATAACAAACAGTGTGCCTGAACAACACTGGGGATCAAATGATCTGAACAGAGGTATGGCAAATGTTCCACCAGAGAGAAGAAAAATATACCTATTTTCAAGGACACAAAGAAATATTCTGTGAATTAGATCATACAATAGGCCAGAAAACCTTTCCAAACAAATCTGAACTTAGGGGTGGATGTTAAGCACAGCAATGTTAAGTCCCTGCTTCAGATATTCACAGAACATGCTGGATTTTCTGGTTCTAGTCTCCAGTCACTCTGTTGCCGTGCATCCTGGGAGGCAGCAGATGACAGCAATGTTCACTGCATTTCTGCCACCCACGTAGGAGATCCAGACTGAGTGCTGAGCTCTCACCTTCAGTGTGGCCCAGATAAGCAGGGTGCAGGCGTTTGGGGGAGTGAGCCAGTACATGCAAGATGTGTGTGTGTCTACATTTCAAATAAAATGAAAATAAATACAAACAAAACTTTCAAAAGAAACAAAGCTTGCCTTGGCACGATAGCCTAGCGGCTAAAGTCCTTGCCTTGAACGTGCCGGGATCCCATAAGGGTGCCGGTTCTAATCCCGGCAGCCCTGCTTCCCATCCAGCTCCCTGCTTGTGGCCTGGGAAAGCAGTTGAGGACGGCCCAAGGCTTTGGGACCCTGCACCCGTGTAGGAGACCCAGAAGAAGTTCCTGGCTCCTGGCTTCGGATCAGCTCAGCTCTGGCCGTCGTGGCTACTTGGGGAGTGAATCATTGGATGGAAGATCTTCCTCTCTGACTCTCCTCCTTTCTGTATGTCTGACTTTCCAATAAAAATAAATAAAGCTTAAAAAAGGGGGAACAATGTTTTGCTCATTTTAAATATTACTTTTTTTTTATAATACGTGAAGGCGGCACCAACAACAGTCAGAAAATTAAAGGTATATTGTAAATTGATTAATGCACTGGAGCAGCCAATGATTCAAAGGAGAAATTACAAATTTACAAATTACAAATTATTTAAAACAAGCAAAAATGGAAAAACATACCAAACCTATTGGGATTTAGTAAAAACTATCTGAAAGAGAGACTTGTGTATAGTGATAAACTCCTCCATCAGGAAAAAAAAAAATCTTATACTTAACAGTTAACTTTATATGTCAAGGAACTAAAAAAAAAAGCTAAGCCCAAAGTTAATGGATGAAAGGAAATAATAAAGATCAGAGTCAAAATAAATGAAATGGAAATAATCTTGAAAATTAATGAAGTTGAGAGATAATTTTTGGAAATGATAAAATATTACAACGTTTAGTTAAAGAAAAAAACAAAGAAATAAAATAACTGGAAGATGAAACATTAAAACTGAAGCCAGAAATAGAAAGGATCAAACAGACTATTATAAATAATTATATGCCATACAATGGATTATCATGAATAATGGATAAGTACCTAAAAGTCGAACCACCACTGGCTCCAGCAATCCCACTGTTAGTACACAAATTCAAGATCTGAAAGTTAGCTGTGCTTAGATGATCACTGAAGCATTTTAACAATAGTCCAAATAAGCAATCTATCTAACCAGTCATTGACTAGTGAATGAGTAAAGAAAGTGTGATGTATAATAGAACCTTGTTCCATTTTATAAAAGCAGCAAATCCTGTCCTGGAAGATATTATGCAAGCTGAAATAAGGCAGGCACAGAGAGGCAAATAGCATAAGATTTCACTTATATATGGAATCTAATAAAACTTGAACTCCTAGAAGCAGTGGATAGTTTGGTAGTAATCAGAGGTAAGAGATGAGGGAAATGTTGATCAATATGTTCTGGCAATTCAATGATCAGTACAGTGATTATAGCTAATCTACCACATCATGCACCTAAAATGTTTAAGAGTAGATCTCAACTGTCTCACTAAAATCACAAAAATGGTAACAGTGTAAGGTGATAGATAGGATCATTTCACCATATATACAGACACGCATACATAGGCATATACATATTTGTGCTGTCCATCTCAAACACACCAGTTTTTGTTGTCAATTATATTTCTTTTTTAAAAAAAGATTTATTTATTTTTTTATTACAAAGTCAAATATACAGAGAGGAGGAGAGACAGAGAGAAAGATCTTCCGTCCAAGGATTCACTCCCCAAGTGACCACAACGGCCAGTGCTGCACCGATCCGAAGCCGGGAACCAGGAACCTCTTCCAGGTCTCCCACATGGGTACAAGGTCCCAAAGCCTTGGGCCGTCCTCAACTGCTTTCCCAGGCCACAAGCAGGGAGCTGGATGGGAAGTGGAACTGCCAGGATTAGAACCGGCGCCCATATGGGATCCAGGGGCGTTCGAGGCGAGGACCTTAGCCACTAGGCCACGCTGCCAGGCCCCAATTACATTTCAATAAACTGGAGAAAAAGGAATTCAGCAGGACAACTAAAGGAATTGGAAGACAGATTTTACATATATGTGTATATGTAATGGTACTATCCAAATGAATTTATAGTTTGTCCACACTCACTGAACATTATCAATTGTGCTTGTTTTTGAAGGTTCATGATGGAATATTTGAGGAAGATGAAGCAAATACAATAAAAAGTCACCCTTTACCCTTTTGGTGAATGTACTACATTACAACTCTTACATAGTTTGAAATCTTCAAAAATCATGCAGAGGGAGAGGAAACTCACCCTGCAGAAATTCGTTTTTACACTTATGTGCTTACTCCCTGACTACATCCTGCTCGTTACAGAATTTTAAGAAGTAACGTCAGCGAATTCCACTAAATCAGACTCAGTGTTGGAAATTTTACAAGATGTACTTCTTTTTAATGAGGTTGACTGGAAGTCAAAGACCGTAAAAATGTGTCCCTCTTCAACTCAGACAGAACATTTTATCTCAAGGAGAAGACACTCTTAGAGACGCCTTGATTTGGGCATGATTTTAGCTGCCTGAGTTGTTGAGGTGCCCAGGCAGTCTTGTCCCCTGGATCTTGTTAAGCATCCACAGTCCTGCGGGGGGGCTAACAGAAGGAACTGGGAGCACCTCTTAACACAACCAAACTTTTGTGTAGGTTTTGCTAAAAGTGAAAAAGAGACGGTGCTTCCCTCTGCCCTCGGGGTAGCTAGGCAAAAGAGAATGTTCTAGCACAGGGTTATGACTTCACAAGAGACTTAGCTTGGCAACATGCTTTCTGAAAGAAGAAGCTTGTGAAGCTGTAGCTCATGTCCCATACTTTTAACTTTATTCTTGTCCCCTTCTGTGCTCCTGTGGCTCAGCTTCTCTTGGGAAACCATACCACAATGGACGGTATAGTGAGAGAAGCAGCATTCACGTAAAAGGTGGCGCTGAACAGGTCCGTCACCTGCTTAGAGGAGCTTTAAGATGGCACTCAGGAAAGCCACTCCTTGTGTGTCCAAATCAAACTGAGAAAAATGCTGGCTTTGAGAAATGTGAGATGGTGGCTATTTTCTAAAGTAAACTGAAAACAAAACAAAACAAAAAACCCATTGCGATTTGTTTTCAAGCTCACCCCTGTCAGAACTAGACAATCTGTGATAGGTATCCTGCAATGATTTTCCATCACCGGGTTGTGAATTCCTGAGGATTCTGCTGGGGCAGACAGAGTCCATCACAAAACAATCATGAAGATGGCATTGAAATGCTACAAAAGCTTGGTTCAACTTGTAGATCTTTAAACTTTCTTGTATCTTTGTAGGACACCATTATAACAGAAGAAACTACCTGCCATGGTCACAAAATGTCTTGTCTCTTTTGAACAGAAACACTCGAAGCAGGCATCACATTTATCTGCTTTCTGATCATCACTTGGGAACATTTTGAAAGTGCTCAACAAATACTATGAGATTAATCTCAGACTATATGGATCATAAGTGTGAATTGTCACTTACTCCACAGCAAATGGAGAATAACTATTCCTAAACTTTCATAGCCATATGTCACATTTTTTTCTGCCTTTCCCTAAGAAATATTTATACAGAGTCAAGTATAATAAAAGATAGGGGATGCTCCTAAAACATGATGTTAATGTAACTTCCCTGTGAGACAAATATCAGCCTCCGAGGCTGAGCATAGCAAAAATTCTTGCCGTTTTAGGAACAAATTTTACCCTGCCCTCATTAGCCATAAGTCAATGTACTCATTTAGGACGAGCCTATATCCCTTCCTCAGGATCACAGTAGTGTTTTGTGAAGGAAGGGAGAGTAACGTTATTCTAAACTCTCTGGCAGTTTGCTTTCAAAATAGTGAAAGCAAATCAGAGTGAAAATTCATGATTTAATGAAAAGAATACAGATCCAACACCGGGTGTATACACATAAAAAGGGCATTTAAAAATTAAGTGAAATACACAAAATGGATTTCAAAATTTCTTATATCCTATTCCCTCATGAACTTCTAATAGCTCCCCTCAGATAAGTAGTTACCACCACTCCCCCTGAAACAAATTTGCTAACATAAATATTTTTGAATATTGAAATCTAACCATTAATCTACGGAATTTTAGATCAATAAGACACCTCTAGAAGTTGGTCAGTGCTATTGTTTCAAGTTTGGCTGCAAAAAGAAAAAGGAGTTCATTAGGCCCAGTACTAGACAAGACTACAAGCATAATGGAAAAGATTGTTAACTGTAAGTTCACCAGGAGAACTTGGCAGTAAGGTCATGCTGCTGGTCCCACTGCTCCCTTACTCACTTCCACCTGTAAAGGGACTGGACAATGGTGATTTCAGATTTGTTTCCTTTCCCTTCTCCTCTGGCATCCCTGGGGGGCTTCTCAATTCAACAAAACTTCAGGACAAACAGGCCGCTTACTGTGAATAATTCCAAGCAATCTATAGATTCAAAAGCAGTTGAAATTCTGAGAAGAGATTGGAATGTTTTAAGAGTAAGTGGGCTAGCATTTTAAAGACAGAACTGTCCTTGTTCAGTATCAAAGGAGTATAAACAGCTACAAGTTTCCAGTAACCTGCATTATTTATGTAGGAATCTGTATCCCTCTACACTGCAGGAAACCGAGTCCATGCAATCAGAATCTACGTGTATTTTAAAACAGAAGTTTTTTTCTTTCCAACTTTGTCTTTTATTTTTCTTTCTTTCTTTTTCTTTTCCTTCCTTCCTTCCTTTCTTCTCTCTCTGTTTCTTTTTTTCTTTCTTTCTTTCATTTCTCTCTCTTTCATTCATTTTTTGAAGATAACAAATGGCAGTTTTCTCCTTATGCCATAAAAAGGCCCAACACATGGTGCACTTTCTTTGGACATTTAAGCAAATCTACCATTGTAAGAGGAAAACATTACATGAATTAGGACACACTTCTTAAATGCAAAAGCATAAATATTACACCGTATCAGAAATAAGAATGCTATACACGAGAGTTGTTCAGAAAGAAAAATGAATTATTTTTGTACTACACTCTTTCAAAAATATATTATTTGTTAAAAAAAAATCAAAGAAACGCCCTGCTGAACCTCAAATGCACCTCCGACAGTAGGGAAAGACAATTACGTGTTTGAAACATCTCTCTAAAACTTCAGCTTTCCAGGACACCATCAAAGTTTGCCCTGACATATATCAACATCTTTGAATATATATCATCACTGGAAGACAGGAAAGAGGGAAAATGTCCAATTCTACATTTATTTTAAAATTTATATGATGAAAATACTATTTCTCAAGACAATGCAAGGAACTCAAAAGAAGTGACATGCAAGTAAAAGTCAAATCAGAAATTTTATTGAATTTAATTCATACCTAATATATAGAGCTCTACTTTAAATAAAATATTATTATTAGAAAGTCCAGTTAAATACAAACCTTTCTCTCAAAGAATTTATAGTCTCACTTGAAGTAGCTGCTAATAACAAATTCAATTCTAATTTCGCAGAGATGGAGAGAAGTAAGAACATAAAGGAGAGACTTTTTGCGATTGAATTGTATGTGTCACAAATGCTTTAACAATGGAGCACGAATTTAGAAAGAAATGAAATTTTAACACTCAGAAGACAACAAAGGGGACTCTCGGGGAGGAGAAAATTGGAGAAGAAGAAATGAGGACAGGGCACAGCGCGGTGGCCTAGCGGCTAAAGTTCTTGCCTTGAACACGCTAGGATCCCATGTGGGCGCCGGTTCTAATCCCGGCAGCTCCACTTCCCATCCCGCTCCCTGCTTGTGGTCTGAGAAAGCAGTCAAGGACGGCCCAAAACCTTGGGACCCTGCACCCGCATGGGAGACCTGGAGGAAGTTCCTGGCTCCTGACTTCGGATCAGCTCAGCTCTGGCTGTTGCACTCACTTGGGGAGTGAATCATTGGACAGAAGATCTTCCTCTCTATCTCTCCTCCTTTCTGTATATCTGACTTACAATAAAAGTAAAATAAATCTTTTAAAAAAAGAAATGAGGTCAGACTCTTTGGTTCCACAAGGATCAAGAGAACAAATGTGGAGGAAAAGCTAATAAATGTAATTTGAGACCAAATCTGGCTTTGACATCATTCCACTGAGTTAGGGTAGGAGATCTTCTGGAGCTTATTTTTGAGCAATTTCATGGTCAGTCATTATCTTCTCAGGTGGAATGACCTAAACCCACAGTGTAGAGTCCACCACAACAGTCTCTATTAAATGAGAATGGCAGGAAGTAGGGTGGTGATGACTAAATGGATGGGTCTAAGTGATCTCACAAAGAAAGAACTTGTAAGTTGTCAATTACTAGATGTGGATGGTAATAATAAAGGAGCAATTAACAAGAAGTTGTAGAATAGAATCTGGAGTGTGGGGAAAATGATAAAGCTAATTGAGGAAAAAAAAAACCTCCCTTGAAATAATTCATATAACCTTAGGAATCGTGCTGTAAATCTAGATGTTCCAGCAGAGGTTAGCATATAACACTACAAAGCAACCTGAGTACTCAACAAAATAATTTGCTAATCTTCTCATGATTTTTGCAAATATTCATAAAATACACTGACTTTATAGGTAAAACATTATCAAAGATGGTAAAACTTTATCAAAGATAAAACCTTATCAAAATGGCTGTCTAACCTTTCCAAAATGTCACTGAATGAAGTCTTAATGTTTTCCTTTTGACCTTCATGTCCTAGTCAGCTTCACTATCGTATGATAAATAACTTTTAGATTTATTTTAATCACTAATTTGGAAGGTTCTCATTCTTTCTCTGGACCCAGCATGAGCACTTGAGCAGAACATGCACAGTTTTCTTGCTGGCTTCTGCTGCCCATTCTCAGGAAGACTGCAGTTGGCTCCACCGGCCACATGTTTGATGACAAAGTTGCTAGACATTTTTCTTCCAATTTGCTGGTTTAGGAGACTGAGGGGATGTAGTTTGACAGAAGCTATTGTTCCACATAGCACATTTCCCAAGCATTTTAGTAATTAAAGATTAATTTCAATTAATAAACACTTCTTGTAAAATGCAAGCATCCCTGTGGAGAAGGAGTTTAATCAGATGTTTAGATCTTAATATGAATTAATTTAATGCCCTACTCTGTCAGGCCTAACTCATTAACAAAATGGAAATGCTGGTGGGCAAGCTAACGCGGGAATAAAGGTCTTGGTAGGAAAGAAAGTGAGCAGATCAGAGGGAGTCAAGCAGCTGTGAAGGTGAGAAGCAAGAGGCGAGAATATAGAACACATTGGTTTGATACTCTCTTGGTGAGTAGAGAGGGAACATATTCCAAGATCCTTTGAGACACTTGCAGTGACAGGTAGTACTAAAATCAGACACAAGCCCTGTGATGATGTGGCAGTCTATCGGGTAATTGAGATGGCTGATATTAAATAATAACAAACGAGTAGATAGTGAACACTGCCAGAGTACGCTGGGCATTGGAATGATTCCCGTCTCAGGAAGGGCACAGCAGGGCAACACAAGATCCCAACACGCTACTCAGAAGAGTGTGCCGTTGAAGTATCGTTTACTCTTAGGATTTTCCTTTTAATATGCACAAACTCCAAGTCACGGAAACTGAAACTAGACAACTGCATATGAATGAATTTTAGACTAACTGTGTGCTTGTCGTAATACTCATATAAAGCATGAATATTTATTTTCAAAGAGAGAGAATTCACCAGGAATATTATCTAAAAGTATTTCTGAGATGGACTTAGTGTCAGCAAGAAAGCTGTAATGTGTGTTATCTAACAAAGACAATGTGTCGACAGGTGATCTCCAAACAGTTTGGAGATAAATATGAAAACCTCCCTGTAGAGAGTTAATATATTTCTGGATTAGGCGTATAGGTTACAATTGTCAGGTGGCACAGCAGGAGCTCTAAATACTTAGCATCCCTCCATGGGTATTATTAAGATTAACCTATAGTTAGAATGAAGTCTTGACGACTTCCTCAAACATATTAAACATTGTTCAGTCTTCCATAATCTGTATCATGTACTCCAGAGAGGAATGAAAGGTTCTCTGGTGAACATCGTCAAAGCATGTCCTGGATGCATTCTTACACGGGCCCTATGTGCAAGTAAGGTTTTCTGTCATTCAATCAAGAATATATTGTTAAACTTCAAAATCTTCTTAACAGACTATTAATTTTATTACCCATGTATTTGGAATCCAAAGGATCTGCCAAAGAATAGCTGTGATGGTATCCTTAGTCCAGGTTCTTGTTAGAGGACTTAGCTATCCTACACCCTGTGCCCAACGAAAACCTTGGGGGGGTGATTAATATGCTTGCTCAAACGACAAGCTATCAAACCACTCCTTTAGAAACAAAAAAATAAAAAGTCTGAAAACAATATAACCAAAAGATGAGAACACAGATGGATCATACCACCTTTTCCCTCAACATGACAACCAACATTGGACTGTGCTATGCTACGTAGCTCCTAATTTTCATCAGTGGAAACCTAAAGCATGAACTTCTGTGGGAATTGAATAACTGCATAGGAACATTATTTACTCTTCTGCGCTCCAGAATCTGTTTACTGACAATGATGTTCTTGTTTCTATCGGTCACAACAGACAGAACTATACATTTCTACCACCTTTACACTGGCTCGTGGAGAAAGGAGCTTTCCATTTGCCAAAAATCCTTCATGTTTTTTCTGACGGATTTGGGAACTGAATGGCATTCTGGAAACTGCTCTGTGGGGCTGTCGCTAGTCTCAGTTCCGCAGTGAACAATTTCATGACCTTCAGCAAATTAGTTCATGCTCTGCTTGAAGCGATTAAACTTTTTTTTTCAGAGTTTTTCATATTGCTTGTTGAAACACCACAAAACAAAGACAATCACAAGTTCCCATTGATACATGATGTATGAAAGCACCCATTATATTTCATCATTATGAGTAATATCAATGAGTAATTTTATGCTTTTTAATTTTCTAGAGAAAATTTTTATTTCCATTTTGTTTTCCTAAGGATAAGACGACTTTGCTTTTAAGGGCAGTGTTCAGTTCACAGCAAAATTGAACAGAAAGCACAGAGTCAAATTCTTGACTCCACATGCACACAATCTCCTGCATTATTAATACCCCCCCATAGCAGTGGTACTTTTTAAAAAGATTTCTTATTTTTCTTGGAAAGGCAGCTTGTTCAGAGAGGAGATAAAGACAGAAAGATCTTCTATCCACTGGTTCACTCCCCAGTTGGCTACAATGGTCAGAGCTGAGCTAATCCAAGCCCAGGAGCCAGGAGCTTCTTCTGGGTCTCCCACGCAGGTGCAGGGTCCCAAGGCTTTGGGCCATCCTCAACTGCTTCCTCAGGCCACAGGCAGGGAGCTGGATGAGAAGTACAGCAGCCAGGAGACCAGAGCCCACAAGGGATCCAGGCAACTGCAAGGCAAGGATTTAGCTACCTGACCACTGTGCCAGGCCCACCGTGGTGCAGTTCTTAGATTCCATGAACCTGCACTGACATACCATCATCATCCAGTGTATGCAGTTTACATTGGTGTTCCCTCTTTGGTTCTGCATGCCCTATGAGTTTTTACAGTAGAATGCATTCTCCAGCTCTGTAGATAAAACAGAAGCTTTACTACCCTAAAACTGCCTATTTTCTCCGTACTCATCCTTTCTCCTACCCACAAACATGGTTATTTTTATTGTCTCCATAGTTCTTCCCATTCCAGAACGTCAGATATTGTAAGTATGAAGCATGTAGCTTTTTCAGATTGGTTCCTCTCATTTAGTAACACACATTTAAAGCCCCTCTCTGTTTTCCTGGCTTGAAAGTTCGTTTGTTTGTAGCTGGGAAAGACTGCATTATATAAATGTAGCACAGTTTACTTAGCCATTCACTAAGTGAAGGCCACCTCGACTGCTTTCAGGTCTCTGCAGTTACGAACTTGGAAGCTACAAACATTCACATGCGGAGTTTTATGTAGACACAAGTTTTCAACGCCTTTGTATAAATGCCAAGTAGTATTGTTTCATTGTATGGGAAGAATGTGCTTGGCTTTGTAAGAAAAGACCTCTTCCAAAGTGCCTCTACCTTTCTGTACTTCCGTGAACAGGGAATGAGAGTTCCCATTGCTTCACATCTTCGCATACAGTTGGCATGACCAGCGTTAGGAATCTGGGGACATTCCTTTCTCTCTGCCTTTCCTTCTCTCTGTAGTTCTGACTCTCAAATAAATAAATAAATAAATAAATAGATAGATAGATAGATAAATAAATAATAAATCTTTAAAAAAAATCTATAAGGGCTATCAAAAAGGACTTGCCTTCCTGTTTGAGATTTGAGAAAACTCTAGCAGCCCTAGAATGTAGACAATGATTTAAATATGGACATCTCATGCATCAGCCAACATCCCTGTAATTCTTAGAGACAATATAGTGTGGGGTAGAGGACAGCCTTCAAGCTTATCTAGCGGTTAATTCTTGGTGGATTGCTACACATATACTCAGCCTTTCTCTTTCCTTCTATGGTTAAAGAAATGCTAAATAGCATGATGTTGATCATTCATTAGTTCATTTATTTCTGATGCAAGCTGCCCTACAATAGGAATTATTTGTAGGAATACAGAAGATGGTATTTAGCTGAAAGCCATTCCTTAATTTGAATGTTCCCTTGGTACAATGCTTAACTTCTTCATGGCTACATCTAAGGCATATTTTCGACAGCTATTCCAGAATCTCAGGATGCATCAAAGTAACTATCGATAGATCCACTGCATTACCTCAGAAATGCGCTCTACTCAGATACCCAAAATGAAGTTCTATCATGTAGATAAATGGTGGACTCAATGTGTAAAAGCCCATTATTCAAGTAATATCAATATTTTCCAACTAAGTGCCCTTTTCTGCACTGTAGGCAACTTTGGTAAAAGCATTTCTTTTTTTCTTAATAAGAAAAATCATTTGAAAGAAAATTTAGATCTGATTCTCTAGCATTAGACACTGTACATTAAGCTCCCTCTCCCAGAAATATTTTTCTGCCAGCATGTACACATAGAACAACAATCTAAAACAATTTCACTTCATACTTGGAATGTATGTTGTGTGTATTTAAAGGAAATGTGAATTTATTCTTAGCCAAAAGAAGAAGTTCTCATGATCTTAATAAGCTCATCCCAGATGCAGTTTTAGAAAAATGCATGGCCTTCTTCAATCCTTTGTCTGTACCTCATTTGGAAGGTGAGAAGGTTAGGAGAATCCAGGTCAGATGCATAGTTGCTGAGATAGCTGCATTTTGTGCTGTATGACACCACTGTTACAGTTCTCTTGGCACCACACCCCCAACTTCGACCTACACAGTCCTTCTCTTTCTTGTTTTCTTTCAGTATGCACCCAGTTAGTTCTTCAAACATATTTTTTTCCTACATGTATCTTCACCCTTATTTTTTGTTAATTGCTTATTCTGTTTATAGTTCCTCCCTTCTAATGCATCCACAAAAAAGTGGCAAAACCTATATATATATGGATGTGTTAATGTATGCATAAAAACATTTGTAAATCTTTGTCTATTAACAAAATGTATATATACATGTAAGTGGTTTAGTAAAGAGAGTATGTTGATATTAGGTTCTGCAAGGGCCCCAAAAGAGCTAGAATAATTGTGATTTATATCTACATACGTGAAGAATTTACAATGTATGATGTGACGGAACAAGTCTTCATTGAAATTTTCCTCTTTTTATTGCCTTTTAAAACATAGACCAAGGAATCATTTTACAGTTTGGCAGAATGTCGAAGCGTTAAACATGTGTAGTTGTTTACAACTTCATGTAGGCATATACAGCTTCTTATTCAACAACTTTGAGAAGAAAATCAATGATCAAACATGCAATATGCATAGTATTGATTAGTTAATTCCTACAGACATAAACATTAAGCTATGGGCCTGGCATGGTAGCCTAACAGTTAAAGTCCTCGCCTTGCACACACCATGATCCCATATGAGCACTGGTTCGTGTCCCGGCAGCGCTGCTTCCCATCCAGCTCCCTGCTTGTGGCCTGGGAAAGCAGTTGAGGACGGCCCAAAGCCTTGGAACCCTGCACCTGCATGGGAGACCCAGAAGAACTTCAGGCTCCTGGCTTCAGATTGGTACAGCTGCGGTTGTTGCAGCCACTTGGGGAGTGAATCAATGGACAGAAGATCTTCCTCTCTGTCTCTCCTCCTCTGTATATTTGCCTTTCCAAGAAAAATAATAAATTTTAAGAACTAAATTTGGGAAGCCATCCTAGTAATGTTTTATTCCCTGGAAATTCTCAGGTAGAGGAACTATGTGAGGATCACTCTGCAATGCTTTCAGAAGTCATAGCTGTGTAATAGTGAGAATGTTTCTATCCTTTTAAGTGATCTTAAGATAAACAGTACATCTTTTTGCTAATCTTTTGAGGAGACCATTCATAAAGAGGTTGTGGTGTTGCCTGTTTCACTGTTTCCTCATATTGTTGTGGGAATCACCAATTCCTCCAATTTCTACCTCTTTTAAGGTAGAATTATTTAATATTGGGGGTATGGCAGGCTAATACTCCACATTTAGTGCCAACATCCCATATGAGTATCAGTTCAGTGTTGATTGTTCCATTTCTCAGGCCACCAGTAGGGAGCTGGATGGGAAGCGGGGCTCCTGGGACACAAAGCAGTGCCCATATGGGATCCCAGCACATGCAAGGCAAGGACTTTAGCCGCTAGGTTACCCCGCCAGGCCACCATGCCAGGCCTGTGAATACAGAGTAAAATTTTTTATAAACTTGATCTATTGACAGCTTTATAAGATCTGGGGCCAGAGTTGTAGAGCAGCGTGTTAAGTCACCACTAGCAAAACTAGTATGCCAATCAAAATGCTAGATCACATCCTACTGTTTGCTTCTGTTCCAGTGCCTTGCTAATGTACTTCAGAAGGTAAAAGAACATGGACATAATGCTTGAAGCCTGCCACCCATGTGAGTGACCAGGATGGAGCTTCCAACTCTGGACTTTAGCCTCTCATCCACATTGGCTGCTCAGGACATTTGGAGAGCGAACCAGCAGCAGATGAAAGACCAGGCTCTGTCTCCTTCTCTCTCACACCCTCCATTTGCCTTCAGAATTAATTAAATAATTAATTTGCAAAACCAAAGAGACAAAACCCATTATAACAGATTACAAAAGTAATTACAGAATTTGTTACTTCGACTTTCAAATAAATGCATCCTTTTTTTTTTAACAAAGCCCCAGGAGCCATGGTTGCATAAGATGTTGCAGAAGCATATCATGGGAGCTCAGGATTGAACTTTATTGGAGGGAGTGGCATGAGCAAGGCAAAGGAAGATCTGAACACTGAACTGGATCAATAAAGTCGAACTGCGGACAACACAGCTTAAAAACTGGCTCCAAGGAGAAGAATCCACTAATCAGTTGCAATGGCCAAGGGCAAGAGAAGCACAAGTAAAATTAATGAGGTTCGAGTCCTGGTTCCACCGTGGACATCAACTGCCTGCTAAGGGCATCAAAGGAAGTAGCAAATCATGGTTTGAGTACTTGAATCCCTTCAAATTAAGTGGGAGAACTGAACGAAGTTCCAGGCTCCCAATTTCTGCCTGGCTCAGACCCAGCTGTTGTGAACATTTGAGGAATGAATCAACTTAACTGTATCTCTCTGTCTCTCAAATAAACAAATTTTTAAAAGAAAGAAAAAAGAAGCCATCCTGAGGGGCAATTCCTGATCTGAATAGTTGGAAGAAAAATTAAGATTACTATGGATATTTGGGGGGGTATCTCCAAAGTAGATGAGTAAGAAAACTTGGTATTCCAGATTTGGTTTATATTTGTATTTCTAACCATTAGCATTTCATGAGGCATTTAAATTAAAGCATTTGTTTAATTGAATGAATGGAATATCCGTTTTCTAAATGAATGAATACATTAACAGATACTGGACTCATGAAAAGTCAGTTGTTAACAATGCTAACTTCATGAATTGCCGAAGGCTAAAAACAGCCTAAAGGGGATGTAATATGCCAAGCTGGGTGCACTAATGTATTTTAGACAAGCTATAATTGATCTCCTCAAAGTCTTATAAATGTCTTCAGTTATATGTTTTCAGAACCCCAGAACATTTATGTCCTTGGTGGGCAAAATTCTGCAAACTAAACAATCTGTTCTTCTTTTTGAAATATAGTCATCTGGAATCATGAATGTTTTATCAGACCACGGGAATTCATCTGCTTTCAATGGCTAATAAGTTGGGTCAACCTAACTCTAATCACTTGCTAAAATCCTCAAGAATAACACAGACTTAATATCTAGGGATGGTTTATAAATTATATTCTTCTCTCAAAGCCCCTGATCGCTTTTACATACATATTTGTGTTTTCATAATCCATAACTTATATATCTTCCCCCTCATCTTTTGCAGCAGAGCTTCTGTCTATTAAAATGGAAAGAGCTTTAATCTAAGTCAGAGCCAAGCTTCGAGAGTCAAGGGGAAGGCCAATCTCCTGAAGTTCAAAATCAATTCAGTTGCTATTAACAGCCTTGTTCTCATACCAGTTTCAGCACTCAGTACTGAAGTGTAGAGTGTTTTATATTATTATTATTATTATTAGCCATTTATTTTGTCTCAGAGTACGGTTAGCATGCCAAAGAAACGACCCAGCATCAAGTGCTGAGGAGGTGCTAAACTTTTATAACCTGAGACCAAACACAAACTTGAAAGAAAATTTCATCATTAAAGCTAGAAGAAAGGACAATAGGATTCCTATTTCTTTTAAGAGCCAACACCAGAACTCCCACTGTCAGGGAACATCAGCTATTAGAGATTTTTTTCTTTTAAAAAGGTCATCTTTACCCAACAGCCTTTTTTGGGAGGCGAGACAAAAATCGACTGGATGCACACAAGATTTACTTTTCATTTCTGTCGAATAACACAGCTTAATGTATGCAACAGAAGCTCCGCTTGCCAATCCTGAAACAAAGCATTGTTGGTGATTTTGAAAGCAGTTCTGATTTCACCAGGAAGAAGTGGAAGATAGGAAATGCTTTGCACTTTACCGTGCGTTTCACCAACAGTTAGATTGTTGTTTTCCTGGACTGCAAGGCTGAGGTTTATTACAAGCAAGAAGTAATTCTCATGTATAGATTAATAAGAATAAACTGAGGCATTGAAATTTGACTTACTTTTTCATAGCAAATGAAAGTGACAGAAAATTTAAAAACAAATCTCTCAGTTTTATTGACTTCAATACCAGCAAGAAGCAAATAACTAGGAAACAAAAGTTACAAGGGAAAAGTGAGAGACAATGAAGCTTAAGGTATTGAGTTGAGCAAAACAGAAAGCATGGTACGTTTCATCACATGCTCATTACCATATAGAATTCACTTGCGCTCAAGTCTGAGCTGTTACTGAGAATTGAAACAATTTTCTGTCCTGAAACATGGAGAAGGTAATCCAAGAGCGATTCTAACTTTACACGAAAGTATCCATTCAACTTGGCTCCACTTCGATCTAAGTTAAAATTTAAAAATATGATTTTGTCTCATTTATAAAACATCAGTTCCACTGGATCCTTCAAATTCTCACAGGCTAACTTTCTAGTTAGGAAGGAGGCCTCCTTTTTACCCTCAGACTAGAAATGGAGACTGCGTCGATTCAGGAAGTCAAGGATTGAGACCAGCACTGTGGCACAGTAGGTGAAACCACTGCCAACATTCCATATCACTCCCCGTTTGTGTCCTAGACGCTGCACATCCATCCAACCCCTGCTAATATACATAAGGAAAGCAATGGCAAACGGCCAAAGTGCTTGAACCCAATGAACCTCCCGGGCGCAGCCTGGCCCTGATCTGGCCATCTGTGGAGTGAACCAGCAGAGGAAAAATATTCTGTGTCCCTGTTTCTATGCAACTCTGACATTCAGATAAATAAATAAATCTTTTAAAAAGGATTATGGTCCTCATCTTTCCTATAAGTGCATTATATTATCAGTTAAAAAAAACAGCCTAAAGCTTATGAATGACAAGGTAGGTAACACTGCACACATCTAGGAATATATGGGCTTTGACATACGTTGGGGTCAGCACTGCTCCAACCTGGTCCAGCACGACTCATTGTAGCCATTTGGTGAGTGAACCAGCAATTGGAAGATCTTTCCCTTTCTCTATTTCCTCTGCCTTTCCGTACTTCCTGCTGTTTGAGTCTAGGCAGGGACTAGAAATGCCCAAACTGAGATCAGACAAATGCTTCATGTTAAAAAGAGTTTCCAGCTGATTTTATAATTTTTTTAAAGATTTATTTTTGTTGGAAAGGTAAATCAGATTTGCAGAGAGAGAAAAAACATCTACCACCAGCTGGTTCACTCCCTAAGTGGCCACAATGGCTGGAGCTGAGTCAATGCGAAGCCAGGGGCTTCTTCTGAGTCTCACATGCAGGTGTAGGGTCCCAAAGCTTTGGGCCGTCCTTGACTGCTCTCCCAGGCCACAAGCAGGGAGCTGGATGGAATGTGCAGCAGCCGGGACATGAACCAGCACTTGCAAGGGGAGGATTTAGGCACTGAACCATTGAGCCTTGCCCAGCTGAGAAGAAGTAGCTGCTAGCTCAAGTATTGGGGTCCCTGTTACTTACGTGGGAGACCCAGATGGAGATGCCTGGCTTCAGCACAGACTGGCTTACCCAGCTATTTGCAGGTATCTGGGTAGTGAGTCAGGATAAAAGACACACACACTTTCTCTCTCTTTTTGTGTGTGTGTGTGGGGGGGGAAGCTTAGCCTTTCAACTAAACAAAAATATATATTTTGAAAAAGTGTATTTTGGGCCCGGCGTGGCAGCCTAGCGACTAAAGTCCTCACTTTGCATGTGCTGGGATCCCACATGGGCGCCAGTTTATGTCACAGCTGCTCCACTTCCCTTCCAGCTCCTTCCTTGTGGCCTGGAAAAGCAGTAGAGAGGATGGCCCAAAGCCTTGGGATCCTGCACCCATGTGGGAGACCGAGAAGAAGCTCCTCGTTCCTGGCTTCATTGGCTCAGCTCTGGCCATTACAGTCACTTCAGGAGTGAATCATTGGACAGAAGATCTTTCTCTCTGTATATGTGCCTTTCAAACAAAAATAAATAAATCTGAAAAAGAAAAAGAATGTTTATGGGGCTGACAAAGTGGAATAGCAAACTAATCCTCCACCTGTGGCACTGGCATGCCATATTGGTGCTGGTTCATGGCCTTGCTGCCCTATTTCCCATCCTGTTCCCTGCTGGTGGTCTAACAAGGCAGTGCAAGATGTCCCAGGGTGTTGGGTCCCTGTACCCTCTTGGGGGACCAGGAGGGAATTCCTGGCTTCAGAACAGCCCAGCTCTGTTTGGGGATGTTGCAGCCATTTGGAGATGAACCAGTATATGGAAAATCAATTGTCTTTCTCTCCCTCACTCTCTCTGTCTTCCCCCTCTCTCTAACTCTGACTTTAAGTAAAAACCAATAAATCTTTTTAAAAGCTTGCTTACAATTGTAATGCCATATTGTACGAGGACCACTTTCAACCGCATATGAAAGAAAATTTCAGACAGTGAAGATTTAAACAAACTAGCTTACTGCTCTCTTATATAAAAGAAATAGGAGTGCAGACAGTTTTTAAACTGCTTTCTTTGAAATCCCCCCAAACCATTCTGCTTACATTTCATTGGCCAGAATTTAACCAAATAGCCATACTTAGCTATAAAAATATTGGAAAATGCAACCATCTAGTTACAATATGTTCCTGGAAAATTTGAGCTGTGTTACTAAAAAAGAAAAAGAGAACAGATACAAGGTAGCATCTAGTAGTGTCTTCTGAAAATAACATCTGGCTATTCTGAAATCACATAAGAAGAAATCAAACTACATTTAAGTGGTTCTATCTGCTGTCTCACTGTCCCTGCAGCATGGAAGGAGCAAGGGCACAGGGACAGGGGACTACTGTCATATTGATGGTACCTTCACCGAAATCAATAAAATTTAATATGGCACATTGATTCATTTGGACAAAGTATTACTTGAGGTAAGTTTGTTCATTTTAGCTTTAACTAAACAATTTTTAAATATGAACATTCAATGCTAACAATTTTTCCTTAATTGCCTCCTCTACTCCATATTTCAATTCATGTTCCGCATGTAACACAAACAGTTCAATTTTGACAAATGTTAGGATATGACTGAACACTGCAATCCTGATTTGTGCTTGCTTATTCAGAGATGTTCAAAGCACAGAAGAATTAAATGTAGAGAAAGATCCAGTAGACTAGAAGGGTTCTGGTATCCGAAGTACATACAATCCTGAACACTACAGGGAAGCTCTATGGCACTCAAGCTTCTGACACCCTTTTGGAAACTTTCAGTCGTCCTGAAAACTTCTCCAGGACTTCTTAGGGGTCATGACCCCGATTTTGAATAAGACCACATTAGTGGTTATTCTAAAGAGAATTCTGATAGTCTATCTTTCAACCACTTAAACTATTAATTCTAAATATTAAACTATAAAGAAAAAATTTGTGTGAAATAATGGATAGGGCAGTGTTACCATTTTTCAAGAAGATATTTTCTCTCAGCTAAAATCCTCCATGAAAGCTGATTCTCCAGAGAATATCCTCCTTGAAAAACAAAGTGTATGAATTCAGTGAAAATTCATCCCAGACATCATTTAAAATATCATACACAGTCCCCTTTCTCTCTCTCTCTCTCTCTCTCTCTCCACACACACACACACACACACACACACACACACACAGGTTACTCAGAGGAGATATATGGAATTTTCTGATGGATTTGGAGTTCTTTGTACTTACACTTTGAAGAAGATGAAGTGAGTATATGTCGAAATATGCATATTAATATTTTCGAAAAGCCTTAAACTGTGAAATTCATCAACTTGCAAATTTTAGGAATTTTAGTTTCCTTAACATCATCAAAATTATTCTATGAAAGCATTCAAATGGTCATAAAATAGGCAAATGGCCCTTCTATGGGCACCATCTTTTACAGATGTAAGGCCATTTCCCTAGCTAGCACTCTTAATGATTTTTCCAATTGCAGTTAAAATGTTTCCAGCAAGTTTCCATAATTCATATAGGCATAACAGTCTACAGCTGAATCAAAAAAATGTACCTGATGAAAAAGTGAAAAAGAACTAATGCTATATACACTATTATGAACCTAAATGTAATAAGAGAGCAAGTTACTAAACTGGCTGCCATCAAAATTTAAGACGAATGCTCCTTGAAAGAGACTACTTATAAAACGAAAAAAACCTAGCAAGAATCACAAGGGAACATCTACAAAACATACATAAGGAAAAACCTTTGTATCCAGAAGACATCAGGAATTTCTAGGTTGATAATAAGACTTTACTAATAATAAATATTAGCCAAGTATTTCAATATTCACTTTACTAAAGTCATACAGATGACAAACAGGCAGAAGAAAGGGTACCTATAACATTAGTTCCTAGAGAACAGAAGTTAAATTCATAACAAGGTGCTACAATGTACCTATTACACTTTTAAAAATAAAAAGAATAACTATACTAAGTGTTGAAGAAGAGATAGAGGGATTGTAACTCTTACAATGCTTGTCATCTGCAAAAGGTACAATCTCTCTGGAAAAAAAAAAATGTCTTACAAGTCAATCCAGCCATTCCTTGCCTTGCGCATATACCAAAGAGAAATGAAAACATATGTCTATATAAAGACTTAGGTTCAAAATTCCATTCCAATTGAATTTGTAATAGCCCAAACCTGAAAACACACATGTTCATCAACAAATGAACGCACAAACGGTCACACATTCATCCTTTGCCCCAGTACTCAGCAATGAAAAAGAAATGAGCACTAGTTCATGCTCTAACATGTATAAATTACAAAATAATTTTGCTGAGTTAAAGGAAAAAAGGGAAACAATAAAGCAGTGTGTTTGGCTGAATCTTTATTTAATTACAAGATATTAAAGCTGATCCATAATAACAGAAAAAAGTGGGGTAGCGTGGAAAGCACAGTAAAAAAAAAAAGACTAAAAAGGCAACAGGGACCTTTTGGCAGTGGCAGATGTGTTCGCTATCTTGATTGTGGCGATGGTTTTGTGGTTATACATAAATGGCAAAACTCAACAAGTCATACACTCACAGGCAACATTTTCTACATCACTGTAACAAAGTTACTAAAAATGTAGCTATTAAAAAATAAAATGAGGTCATTTTAATATTGAAGTTCTTTCTGACAGTCAACCCTCTTTTACAATTTTTCTTTTTAAAAAAACCTATTTTATTTACTTGAAAAGCAGATTTATAGAGATGGAGAGATAGAGAAGGTTTTCCCATCCATTGCTTCACACGCCAAATGGCTGCAACAGCTGGGGCTGGACCAGGTCAAAGCCAGGAGCCAGGAACTTCTTCCAGGTCTCCATCATGGGTGCAGGGACTCAAGACTCGGGGAGAGATCCTGCATCTTTCCCAGATGCATTAGCAGGGCCAGGACTCAAAGTGGTGCTGAGATCCCACATGAGCACCAGTTTCTGTCCCAGCTGCTCCACTTATCATCCAACTTCCTGCTTGTGGCCTGGAAAAGCAGCAGCGGATGGGCCAAAGCCTTGAGATCTGGAGGGGGCTCCTGGCTTCTGACTTCAGATAGGTTCAGCTCTGGCCATTATGGCCATTTGGGGAGTGAACCAGTGGATGAAAAATCTTTCTCTCTGCCTCCCCTTCTCTTTATAAAATCTGCCTTTTCAATAAAAATAAATAAATATTTTTAAAATACATGTTTGTATTGAAACATGGAGTATTGTTGAAAGAACAGGAGTCAAAAACACTGGATTATTATTCTGCCAGAGGCTTGGGTGGCATTTGACAAAAATCTGTTTTATGTTCATAAGGTCTTAAATCTCTCACCTGATAAAATGCTTTAAGTTCCCAAAACCCAAATTCATGTGTTTTTCATTCATGTGTTTCACTATTTTTCCACTAAAAAGGTGGCAAAGTACTGCCTTAAGATGCATATCTGCCATCTTTAGTTCTGAGAAATTGCCAGTTTCATAAAACATATATGAAGACATTTAAAATTAAGTTATGAAAGAATTGTACAACTGGTAGGTTTTTTAAAATTCAAATGTGTATCACAAGAAAAGGCAGAAATGTTACTTCTTTTTGTTTTTCAGTTTAGTACTTTTTTTTATTGAAACCTTCAAATTGTGATTCTGAGAGGTACCTTTCATCATTTTTGTGCTTAGTCCTTCAGCAGATGTGACTGGAAAGACCATTCAGACAATAGAATTGCTTCTTGGGTGCAGGCCACTGCACGTCATGTAGCAGACATACTTAACAGTTACGTGTCTGGCAGAGTGACTAAGACATCGCTTGGGGAACAGGCGTCCCAAATCTGGGAGTCTGGGTTAGTCTCTGCTCACTTCAATGTCCTGTTAATGCACACCCTGCTAGGAAGCAGGTGATGGCTCCTGTATGGGTTCTCTCCTCCCACGAGGGAGTCTCAGATTGAATTCATGGTTCCTGGCTTCTGCCTGGCTCAGTCCTGGATGCTGAGGCCATTGGGGTAACTGCCTCTTCATCCTTTCCTTCCCTTTCCCTCTCGCCTCCTACCTCTTCTTCTCTCTGCCTTTCAAACAAATAAAGTATCTTCCAAATTTAAAGTAAAAATTGAGGGAAAAGCAAACGCTCTTGTAGATCTCCACTACATCTTGGGTTGTATTTGTTCATTGTGACATACTGTCCAATAATTTCCAATTTTTTCTGTACCATAATCAGTAGCAGCAAAATGGTAGTACGCAAAGAGAAAAATTAATTTTTGATGACAATAAAGTCTGAACAACTCCAGATTTTGCAAACTGGACAGTTACATAGATTTGGAGAACACCCGGGCTTCCCCCACTGTTTACACAAAACACACTGAATCTGCGATTCCACAAATATATATCAAACACCTGTTTGATCCCATGTAGTCCATTCTCAGAGAAGCTACTGAAGGGGGAAAATGTGGACCTTTTTTTTTTAAGATTTATTTTATTTTTATTACAAAGTCAGATATACTGAGAGGAGGAGAGATAGAGAGGAAGTGGAGCTGCCGGGATTAGAACCAGCAGCCATATGGGATCAAGGCAAGGACCTTAGCCACTAGGCCACGCTGCTGAGCCCAAAAATGTGGACTTTTAAAGTAAGTCAGCTCATGCTTGTCAACCTGCAAGAAATGAGGTAAAATCTTAAGGAAAAAAAATACCTTCTGCAGCCACTTCCCTCATGGCTGCTACTCTTTCCTGTCTTTCCCAAACTCCCAGAACATTTATGTTTCTCTTCCCTCCCATTCTATAGCGATAAAACATTTCTTGCTCTGAGACACACACACCTCCTGATTCAGTAATATATCTGTCCAAGAAAATCTTAACAGTGAAAGAAAAGAAAAAAAAATCTAGCCAGGCCAATCATCACTTTAGCAGCCAGAAACAGAGAAAAGGTTGAAATTATTTTTATGCTACTTTTCATCAGGCATAAACACATCCTGAAGGTACCAGGAGGAGTTAGAGTCCAGGTACAAAGAAGAGTGCAAAGAAATCTTATCACTTAGGTTCCATCAGATCTTCAGTGTGCTAGGCAATCAAGTGGACAACTGACGGCGGAAAGGAACTAGACTTCATTTATATGGATCAGTGGACTTCGGAAAGTTAGAAAGAGCCATAAGGATCTTGAAAATAAATGTATTTTTTTCCAATATGTATTGTCCTCTCTGAGTATGGAGCATTCAATAATTTTGCAAGGCTACATATAAGATAATGATGACATGAATATAACAGAACTAACAATTAAAACAGGAACAAATAAAATCTTTCCTAATTCTAGGATTTTGTGTTCATTTACATGATTCTGAACTTAACTGTAACTCACATAACACAACTGGCAAGGAGATCACATACAGTGGTATGGAGAGACTGCAATTATCAAGAGAGCTGCTAGGAAAATCATTCTGCTAAAAGTGGAATGTCTGATAAATTCTTGGCTTGCCTGCTGACAGTGTCACTTCACAGAAACAGGAGGTAGTGACAGAGGGAGCTGCCTCTCTGAAATTAATTCTGAAGGCAAGTGAGAACTAGTTGGTCAGGTGAGCATTGTAGGGAATTTAAGGGAAAAGAATAAAATCATTTTAGGATTCATAACAACAAAATTTTGATTATCTTCTGGCCTTATTTGAATCATTTTGCTAACTCACAAATATCTATCAGGTACCTGCTGTGTGCTACACTGCCACACCAGGGGTGGGTGTGTGCACACACCTACTAAATGTGTGTTTAGTAAGTCTTTGTTCTCAAAGACTATTGGAAAAGTCAAACAGCAAAACAAATGATTCCTCTCCCATTCCAGACTCACCAGGCTGTGAAGTCAAAGGTATCACAATAATGCAAAAACTCACATGTGCCAAGGTATGACCTCTATGTTGCTTCCAGTAGACTTCTGATTCTACAAAACTGCTACTCACATACACACACACAAAATACACACACATACACACATGCACACATACACACATGCACAGACATATGCACATGTACATATACATAAACACGCAATACACAAACATACACACATACAGGAGACATACACACATATACAAGCACACATATACATACATTTCTTGAGGGAATCAGAAAATGGTCTATTTCTAGGAATTTGCAGAAATAAACAAAAGGGGGGATGGATGTAGACGTCCTCATGTTACAGAACTGGGACTGTGGGTTAAGTTTACCTACATATCTGACAGCCCTACTAAGACTCTCTTCCTCCCTATCTCCAACCTAGGCAAGGGACAGAAATGAACCCACGTGACTCCATCATGATACACGGGCTCATCTGCATTTTCCCTAGGGGAACAGAATTTTGTTTCCTCATAGGTCTCGTTACTGGGCCATGCAGAAATGCCCTTCTCTGCCTCCTAATGGATTATATTCTGTGCCACAAAGCAACTTGGGCCCTCATTGTCGTAAAGATTCCTAACAGCCCTGCCATATTAACTCAGATTTGTTCTAGTGCAGCTTAAACTAAGGGCAAAGGCCCCATTACACATAAACCAGAGTCCATGGCTCAAACTTGTGGAAGTGAGGAACATTTTCAAATATAAACACCTTAATTTAATTTCAGGTGGTTTTAACATATGACAACAGTGAAGAAGGAATTGAAGGAAAGTCTTTATGCTGTTTGAGGAGTTTTGTTAGATTCGTGATTAAAGAGAACACAAATAAGGACAGAGCACAACACATAACCAAGAGTGAAAATAGAGAAAAAGAGCCTCAAAGTATGTTCTGATATGCAGAAATGTGGAAAAGTGGGGGAGAAAACTTAAAGCTATCTTACAGTGGAAAAAGAAGCCACAGAAAGATAAGTTAGGTATTTAATTTTCATCTTATTATGCTAACAGATTACACAAAGAACTACTCATCTCCTCTGATTGCTTCTATTTTCTCTATCAGGAAAAATGATCTTCAAAAAGAGTAGAATAAACATGGTTAAGAGGCAAATAAAGCTCCAATTAGGTGAAGAGATGATGAGAGAGCACCTTGCTGCTTCGAATAGTTCATGTCCCAGAAAACTGAAGGAACGCACAGGTAGAGCTCAGAAACACCACCAGCAGAAGAGAGGCAATCAGAGAACACTGAAAATGTGAATCAACCATCAACAAGAGAAAAACAGAAGCAGAGGTTTTCAGAAGTTAATGGGAAATGCAGTTTAAGAGCAAAGGAAGCACTTGCACAATGAACAGCTCACCTTTAATTTCCCTTTTCAGTGACGTGCCCTCAGACATTGCAAAAAAAAAAAAAAAAGAAAAAGAAAAAGGCTTGTTTTTTTTTCCTTGGAAAAGTCAGGGTATTCCATGAAAATGAAAATGCTACTTTGCATTTTGAGAATGAACATATGTAAAGGACACAGCAACCATTTGAAACCACATGGATACCCCAAGATTCTAGCATTTTTAGGTAACTCTAGGACATTATCAGAAAAAAAAAGGAGGAGAGGAAGTGGGATTTATAGAATTCTAAAGAAGCAAAGTTTTAAAAACTAAAAAGAGACAGTGAAAGGAGATAAGCAGAAAATGGAAGATCAAACAGTATACGCCTTTAGACTGCACAAAAGGAGTTCATAAAGTATGTGGAAACTCAATCATGCTTATTATGGCAAAAACAATCTGAAATTCATGCATAGTTTTTGCATAATATGCATTTTCCACAAACTTTTTAATGATCCCTGCATGTATCTGTTTCCTAAACCAAAGTTTGTATGAAAGCTGAAAAAAAAAACTGTCAAGCAGGTGGCCAATGTGTTAGTGAAAAATAATTTTTAAGAAGTCTTACAAGAGGTAACAGGAAATGTTAAAATAAGAAAAATATGGTAATGCCAGGCTGGAAACAATGTGAACGCAAATATTCATCAGAAATTCAGAAGAGGGGCTAGCATGTTGGCATGGCAGGTAAACCCTCCTGAGGGGCTAGCATCCCATATGGGTGCCAGTTTATGTCCCAGATGGTCTACCTCTGATCCAGCTCTAAGCTAATGGCTTAGGAAAGCAGCAGAAGATAGTCCAATTTTGGGGTACCTGCACCCTTGTGGGAAACCCAGAAGAAGCTCCTGGCTCCTGGTTTTGGATTCACAGGAGCACAATCTACAACAGCAAATACATGGAAACAATCCAGATGCCCATCCAAACAGGAGTAAACAAACTGTGGTACATCTACTGCATGGAATACTACTCAGCAATTACAAAGAATCAAATTCTATCATTTGAAGCCAAATGGTCCCAACTAGAGATTGTTACACTCAGTGGAACAAGTCAATCCCAAAAGGACAAATACCATATGTTAGCTCTGAAATAAGGAAACCTTCATGCAAAATACAAGCTCAATAACCCTTTCAATACTGTCTTGGCTACATCTCAGAGTGATTAATATTTTGTTTTTATTTTCATTCACTCGAAAAGTTTTCATTATCAAAAATTTTAAAAATTAGGGCCCGGCGGCATGGCCTAGCAGCTAAAGTCCTCGCCTTGAACGCCCCGGGATCCCGTATGGGTGCCAGTTCTAATCCCAGCAGCTCCACTTCCCATCCAGCTCCCTGCTTGTGGCCTGGGAAAGCAGTCGAGGACGGCCCAATGCATTGGGACCCTGCACCCGCGTGGGAGACCCGAAAGAGGTTCCAGGTTCCCGGCTTCGGATCGGCGCACATCGGCCTGTTGCAGCTCACTTGGGGAGTGAATCATCGGATGGAAGATCTTCCTCTCTGTCTCTCCTCCTCTGTGTATATCTGGCTGTAATAAAATGAATAAATCTTTAAAAATTTTTTTTTTAAATTAAAATAAAGAAGTTTTTGGTTTTCTTTTTAATTTCCTTGCTGACTCACAGATCACACAATAGCATCATTTTCTTAAAGAAGGTCTTTGATTTTCTTTTTAATTTCTTCAACAACACATTGATTATTCAGTTGCTTGTTATTTAACTTTATGGAGTTGTTAATTTTCTGTTTTTCTCTGTTGATTTTGTTTTATGGATTTTCATTTAAGGAGCTATATAGTAACTATGTAGTAGAAATTATCACATACAGATGTGAAGACACAATGCAGTGTGCATCTCTACTTACAAATCAAAGATGGATTCCGAATTAAACTGTTGAGTATATCTTGACAACAGAATGACAGATTCTCTGTGATTGCCCATGCCTGCAATGTCACAATACACTTAAATAGCATGATGGACTTATAACTGTTGTGAAGAACTGCACTATTACAACGACATGGGGGAAACTAGTGGGGGTATAGGGTCTTAGGAAAGGGACAAGGCAAATTCTGGAACCTATGGAACATGGAATAATAAAATTAATTAATTAATTTTTAAAAACTGGGCAATGACATGATAAGGCCTTAAGTTAGAAACACTTCGGCCTTTGGGGCCCCTTAGGGACTGAACCAGTGGACAGAAGATGCTTCTCTCTATCACTCCTTGTTTCTGTATATTTGTCTTTCCAATAAAGAATAAGTAAATATTTTTAAAAACTGCCACTACAGATCAATTTGGGAAGCACGTGCCTTCACCTGATTGAACAAAAAAAAATTAAGGATTTAGAATACTTTGAAAAATTTATACAGAAGACAGACTGGTCAAGAACAAAAGTCACTCAGGTTTTGTTCAAAGTTTTGACTTAAGGTGAGAAGCATTATTAATATGTAATCTATAAATCACAGAACTGCATTTTCCACTGTGCTGGAGTTTGGGAAGATCAAGGTTAAATTCAGTGCCTGGTAACAGTCTTCTAGTTGTGCTCTCATATAGCTAAAGATTTAACACCATGTAGAAAGAGATTTTCACTATGAATTTTGGGATGGACATATCCATACCACAGCAGATGACTGTCTAGTACTTCTGTCCACCAGGACAGGGGAACTCTAGGAGGAACATATTGGGACAAAAACAATGTGAAATCTATTTGGGACACATTCTTTTGAGAGTTCCATGAGCATCACGGTAAAGATACTGTGCAGAGTGCTCCAAGTTAAAGATGAAACACCGGGAGTTAGCAGCTGAAGGCAAAGTTTCTGTGACTAAACATATACAACAAATGTGCTGATCGAGAAAACTGTGACCAAACAAGGAATCTGGGCAAGACGATCATTCAAAGGTCAAGTTGAGGAAGAGGACTTGACAAATGAGACACAAGAAATAGCTACATAACCAGGAATCAGCGCTTCACAGAAGCAGAGAGTTGGCAGGCAGAATTCTGAGAGTAAGTTTCAAACATAACATCCAAAGCTAATAAGAGGTCAAACAGGGGCTGACATTGTGGTGTAGCTGGTAAAGAGAAGCAAATAGAGAATAGTCATGATTAAGTAAAGCTAACTGGAAATAAAAAACTGAACCTTTTCTTCCCACAAAATTTGAAGAATTAACTAAGAGAAACAGTGGAAAATTTGTTTTCCTTATGGTATGAATATGCTGTCACTAAATTATGCAAGCAGTGACACAGGGTCTGTCTTTCAGTAGTATTCCAGAAAATACGCTTCCCCTAGGAAACAGGTTGCATTCACACTCTTTTCAGTACACCCTTCCAAATCTGAGATAATTTGTACTGACTAGGGTAGGGAATAAAGAGGTTGCAGTATAAGGCTAAACACAGGAGACATTACCAACATGGGCAATTATGACTCTCTTAAGGATCGCTGGAATCAGCCCCCCCAGTGCACCGGAATGCCTACGTTGAAACTTGGTCATAATGGTGGTCAAATAGTAAATGATGTGAAGACACCAAAACTTTCTCAGCTTGTATAAAAGCAGTGATTAGAAAGGCCCAGGATAGTGGACATATTTGAATGGTTATATGGTGAAATCCCTGACATCCCACAGCTTTACCGCATTTCCCCAGAAAGGCCAGAAGACTGTATTCCCAAGTATTGAGTAATCACTTCTGCTTACCAATGTCCCACTATTGGTTTCCTCACCTTTCCTGCTTTTCCTGGCTTCTGCTTCGCTTATACTATCTAAAATCACAATTGATACCAAAAAAAAAAAAAAAAAAAAAGACGAAGAAAAAGAAAAAGAAAAAGCTGCAAATGGGCTCTGTTTTCTGCAGAACCCAAATTATAACAGCTTTATTATGAATGTATTCTCAGAAAAGAATGATCTTATGACGTTACATAACATGAATACAAATATCATTCACTATTAATGTTATCCTACATCCTTTTATATAATTTCCTGTATAATGCTATCTATGACTCCTAATTGTAACACAGCTTATGATTTGACTATTATCTCATTCCCGCTTGAATTTTTCAGAGGAGGTGTTAAGATTCCCAGTGGTATTATCTGGCAAATTCCAAATTGAGTCTTAGCTTTATTCCCTGGCTTTATTACTAACTACCCTAGGCTCCTTCGTAGTATTTCTCTTTCTTAACCAGTGTTTTCAGCACCTTCTAATTTTGTATTGTCTGAGAACTAAATAAACGTGAGTGTGGTAGAACTCAAACAGCTGCACGTATTTAACTACAAGGTTGGATGCCCAATTCGGGCATTGCTTATGCAGCCATCAGGAGAGCTCTGAAAGGAAAATCTGCAAAGCTTCCAGCATATTTTATTAATGACCAGCCAGACACCATAACCCACACCAGGGAGATGAGGACCTAATTAATTAGGCATAATACTACTTAGCACTTAGCATTTTCAATAAATATTACTACATGAATGAAAGAATCCTCAAAAGACTCCTGTGAAGCAGGAACTATTAATCCTATTTTACAGCTGGGGAAACAGAAGCAGAAAGGTTCTTGGATTTTCCCAAAGCCACAAAGAGCAGTGGCATCAATTCCCAATTTGGCTTTCTCAGAGCTGGCCCCTAGGCTATTTTTAGTTGATGGTTTTCTCAAAAGTCAAAGGGCTGCATTGCTGTAACAACACACAGGGTATTTAGAGATACAAGACTAGTGTCAGGAACTTTAAATGGAACCCTACCATTTGCCCTGATGGCAGAGATTATATATTATACAAGTAGACAATTCCTGGCATATAATACGTGCTTTATATACATATGTTAATCTAGTCTTTGAATAAAATTATCTAGTAAATTTCTACCAAATATTCGGGGTATTCTCCTTGCTCTGACAGAGTTCAGAGTCTAATAACAAACAACATAATATAACTGCAAATAATACAATACATGGAATGACAGGTAGTGAAAAGTGCTATGGAGAGGATGACATGAAGGAGAGGAGTGGGCCACGAACCATGTAGAATATTCCAGGATGTGGGGACAGAAAACACACAAGGTGTGGCTATCCTTGGGACTCTCAATAAATAGCAAAGGGGACAGTGTGGCTGGTGCAGAATGAGTGAGAAGAGAATGAACAAAGAGCAAGTTAGAGGAGGTTATGATAGAAGTCATGCAGCAAGCCGTGTGCATCGGTGCTATCACCTTTCCCCCCTTTCAGATTGTGGGTGGAGGGCAGAAAAAAACACAATAGCATTTTTAAAATTTCATGCAAAATGGGATTAAAAGATAGTTTAATTGGGTGCAAGAAATTTTGAAATTCATGAATAAAAGAGGAAAAAATTGTACCATGAATAAATTATGCATGGATTTCAAATTTAGAAATTATGAAATAATGCACTCAAGAGACAATGTGGTTTGGGAGACTTGCAATGAGGCGTAGGAGGTTAAGTCTCCGCCTGTAATGTCACCAGTTTGCTGCTTCATATCCCAGTTTCTCTCCTTCTGCTCCAGCTCATGTTAGCTCACACTAATGACCTAGAAAGCAGCGAAATATGACCCAAATTCCTGGACCCCTGCCACAAACCTGGGAGCCCCAGAAGATGAAGAAAAACATGTTGCCCTTGCTAATTAATGTGGGTGGTTTTCATTCAGTAAAAGTCCTGAAGAGGAAAAAGATGATCTACCCTTTGGTTGAGAAGCAACTTCTCCTACCTGACATCAGTCCCTGGACTTGGCAAAACAGGCTTAACCTCTGCCTGCAGCACCAGCATCCCCTATGGGCACTGCTTTGTATCCCAACTGTGCCATTTCCCATTCAGTTTATGGTCTGGGAAAGCAGGCAAGGATGGCTCCGAGTCCTTGGATCCTCGTGCCCACATGAGAGACCTGTAATCCTGGCTTCAGATTGGTTCAGCTCTGGCTATTGTAACATTTGGGGAGTGAACCAGCAGATGAAGATCTTTCTGTTTTGCCTTCATTCTGAAAATCTATCTTTCAAATAAAAATAAATATTTTTTAAAAAGTAACTATAAACAAATTACTATATGAATATAATACTATAGTATATATACTACTAGTGCAGTATATGTTCTAAAATATATTCTATTTTGATGTATATTATAAGCACAATTACACTAATAAAATACACAAAACAAATGTAAAACAGACAAAACTATAAAAACTAAAAAATTTTTAAAACAAGGAAGTTATACACAAAAATTCAGAATAGTGACTAGGTCTGATGTCTTTGTCTGTGTTAGGCTGCGGTGACAGAGAATGCGAGATCAAGCCGTTCATAAAGAACAGACCACGCACAGCACAGTTCTGGAGGCCGCCACTCTGTGATGAAGAGACTGCCAGGTGTGGTGAGAGCTGAGGACACCATCTTGCCTCCAAGCTAGTGCCTTTGGAGGGGAGGGATGCTGTGGCAGCAGGCAGAGGGCAAGTGAGGCCCAGGGGGTGTAAAACCTCTTTTCAGGGGCCTGACTCTCACGCACGAGAGAAGAGCCCTCACAACCCAATCACCTTGTAAAGCCTTCCTCTCTTAATAACATCGGACACGAAGTTTCTATATGTGAATTTTGGATGATAGGAATTTAAGGAATAGCACCAGGGCATGGCAGACAGATGCAATTTGAAAAAAAGCATACAAAATTCACACACACACACAACTCCTCAAAAGAGTCTATTTCTTAAGCGGGGAGGTAGAGAAAAAAATGTTAGTTTTATTACTGTCCTAAAAAATTGTATACATACAACCCTATATGTATATTGTTATGTATAGGAATAGATCTGTTATTTCTTAAACAAAACTGCATCAAACTGAATAACCAGTAGTCTAAGGAAGTAAGTTATTTAGCATATTTCCTGACATGCAGCTGGCACTCAACAAATATCTGATGCATTCCAAGACCATAAGCAGGGAGTTTGTTGGGAAGTGGAGCAGTGAGGACATGAAGCAACACCCATGTGGGATGCTGGCAGAGCAACTAGAGGATTAGCCTACTGCACCCTAGCCCTGGTCCCTATTTACTGTCTCATGTCCTGGAGACTGGTGGCAGTGGGTACTTAATACGGGGATAGCTTTTTCAGATCTAACAGGACATCATCACCGCTGCCCATCTCATCTGCTGAACTTACGACTGGTCACAGCCAGTCACCACTGGCTCTTTCCAGAGGCACAACAGACTCAGGCTCTGGGAGTCATGAATTGACAACCCTCAAGGTAAATGTGATTTCTCAGCATATTTAATTGGGCCTAGTGGTATTTTAAAATCTTTGAACATAACCAAAATATTAAAAGATTTCATGTAAAAACCTTGCCTTCCAGCTTCGCTTGAGAAGTAAAAAGATGACGCACCATGAGCTCAGACTTTTTTGCAGAAACATAACTAGAAACATAGGCTCCTGCTCACCCCTCTGCCTTGTCCCCACCACTGGCTATTGCCTGCGACAGAACTGTGCGGACGACCATTTATCATCATTCTTTCACTGTTTTTATTACCATTAATTAGAGAAATATCTCTTAAGTCAGCACAATGAAGAAGAGGACAAGTGGCTGAGTGATTTTTCTTTCATGAAAGTCGTGTCTCATGAAATGGCACGTTACTCCCTAGCCCAGTCCCACTGACATTTGCCACCTCTGCCCCGTGTGCTTCTCCAACCATCCCTGATGAGGTTCTCCGCCACTTCGGTGTCAATGTGGACACTCCTCAGTGCTGTTTCCCCTTCTTGTCAATGAAAGGAACAGAAGAACTTGCCTAGATGTGTTGACAGAGAAATAAATTCACCGTCTACAAATCTTAGAAGGTCCAAGAGGATGAGTGTCTCAACCTTGTGTATGACCGCACTCGCCCAAGGACAGCGCTTGAAAATCAACACCTCAATCTGTTTTCTTTTCCTTTGCCTTGACTCTCCCCTGCTTCTTCCACCCTGTGTTCTCTTCTTGGCAGGAAACTCAAGCCTTAGAAATCTAAGTCTATTCATAAATGCACTTCTTTCAGTTACTATGGCAATGCTGAAGGAATCTGTCATGGCCAAACGGGATCACAAAAGGATCACTTTTATTTTTATTCTCAATGTGTCCACCAACAAACAAATAAATAAAATGCTACAACTAGTCAGAGTCACATTTGCTTCTTGGGAAACAGCTCTTAACAAATGACTCCCTATCATAATTTCTTATCTAATTTTTCTCCTCTTACTTGTTAGGGTTTTATTTTGTTTTCCCAGACATTTCATCAAAAAGGACCACAGTGAGTTGCATTTTCTGAATCTCAAAGGTTTCTTTGCTACCTTCTGCTATCATAAAAACAGCCTAGGAATCATAATTATTTCCAAAAGAAGCAGTGTAGTAACAAATATTGTGCTGCTACAAGTCATTTAATAAAACCATAGGTTGCAAATGTTCATCTCCAAGAGCTATGGATAACTGCTCCCAGAGAGCTGCTGTTTTGTCTACTCTCCTTTATCTCTGTATGTTCATCATTGACAATTGGGAATAAAAACATTCAAATGTTCTTATTTAAAGAATGCAAACCAAGACAAACTCCCTGCCCCGTCCTTAGGGCAGGGATGACAAGTAGAGCTGACCTCAAGATGAGCAGATGAGCATTCAGCTACTGTGTCCATTGCTGCTACTGCATGGTCTCTGTGCAGCGACAGAACATTTGCTCTGAACAACCTACAGTCTGTCAAATTCCAAAGCAGTTTCCAAGGCAATCATATGTTCTTGGTCTTTTTCTTTAAGTATTGCACAATGCTTTAGAAATTGCACAACAAAGGAAAGGGGAGCCCCTCGGGCCCAATGGGGGAAGATCCCTTGATTACCAGACAGAGGTAACTTTGTGGATGGATTCACAGATTCTTCCTGCTTTCTTAGAGAGGAGGGCACCAACTCTTACCCTCTGGCTGATGGATGGCACTCAAATCTCTAACTTCAAAGCACTTTTTCAGAGAAGAGATTTTATTTGTGACTTCACTAGCAATTGAATGGAACTGGTTGCCCTATATTTATGGATGAAAAAGAAGATTTAATATAGGGATATGGGACCCCCACTGGTCGTACCAGTGTCTTTTCATCAACTTCACACATAGATGCTGGGAACACCTAGCAAAATAAAGAATGAAGGTCTTGGGTGGGATACCTGTCTTTGAATCCTTCTCCTGATACTCTTCAACTGTCACCCTGGACATGGGACTCAATTTTGGTATCCTCAGGATTCTTGGCTGGAAAAAAGGGATGAGAATGGTACTTTCAGCATGATGATTGTAACAAAGTTGAAAAGTACGCATTAAACAGCACAACAAATAATTATAAACCTTAAATTAATATGTCATTATCTTTGTTATTAGGTGCTTTAGCGAGAGAGCATATATTTCTCTCCCTATTTTCTACTTTGTTGCATATATTTATATATCATTTTATTGATGTGTTGATATTTTAGCAACTCAGCGTGTGCCCTACATTACTCTGGGTTCAAAAAATGCAAAACAGTTTTTTCTTAACCCTAAATAGCATTTAAGATGTTCAGAATTTAAAAACAGAATTGTATCTCCTCATACACTGTGGACCTGTTAGGTAGGAGACAGGGCACTCATTTCACAAACTAGAAATAATGACCTGAAAGTTAAATTCAGCCACATAAATCTAGAAATACAAATGAAAACATATCTGATACCAAAAAGCTTTTATCCCAAAAAGAACACCCTAGAGAAAATACAAGCAGGCTGATGTAACATAAATGTATTCAGCCTTTATTTTGTTTTATTCATTCAGCAAGTATCTATTGAGTGTATCCCAGCATGCCAGGAACTTGGAGATGCAGTATCAGTGGTAGAAATATTTTTGCATCTCTCCATTTCTTCTTTGCAGAGACTTACAGAACTTCAACACAAGTAGACAGGTGTGCTAGGCCATTAGGAAGAGGCAAGCACAAATACGGAATCATAAAACAAGTACTCTAAGAATCACAGAGGAAATACTGATTAGGTTATGCTTTGAAATTAATGTGATTCTGTAAGTGAGAAGTAACTTTCAATCCACTAGTTTTCATGCGACTTACAGTCTTGTAAATAACTGAGTGTTACAAAATAACTTAGAGAAAAAGTATCAAGAAATCAGGTGTTTAAAAAGCAGCCAGAATATCCATCACATGCCCTTTCATATCATGGACATGAAAATAATAAAATGAATAAGATGATGGAAACAGCTCAATTCTTGACAGCGGTATAGGAATGCTAGTTAGTACACCTGTGCAGTTTACAGGAATTCAATGTAATTTCCTCCAGATTCCAACCTTGAGTTTTCCTCTCACATTAGAAGATAGTAGAAATTTGACATTTATGTGAATTCTGAACAAAATTGTAAAACAAACTGAGTCAGTGGCACTCTAACACACCATCTGTGAGTTTGTACTACTCATCCATTCCAGAAATTAGCTTAATATGGGAGAAATCAGTAAGGGGAATTTCTTTAGAAGGTAATTATGAAACTTGCCTATTAACTGTGGAAAATTTGCAGCCATGAATTGTACTCCTTAAATCAGACAGAATACCTCAAATGAACTCCAAGACTGGACTGTGTTTATGAAATGAGTGTTTCATTTCAATCATCAATGGCCATTTCCACCATTAGTATTTGAAAACGCCAAAATATAAGGAGTTATTATGAGAGTCCTACAAAAACACAGGTCAAATATCAATCTGCTAATCTTGAAAGCATGTTGCTTCAATATTTCCATTTGCAACCAAGAGCTTTCTTTATTTACCAGATAATGGATTCTTATGAATTGGGTAAAACTTAACTTTGGAAAATGTGGCCTGGCTTTCAGATCCGCATGCTATGGAGAGCCAGCTTTGCTCTTAGTCTGAGAGCATTCAGAACAGCTTCTGGGTGTGATGGAGGCTACAGCTGACTGGGGGGATCCTTTGAGAGCTTGGACCAGCCAGATTCTAGCGACTTGCAGTGTATGCTCTTTAACACAAGCTCATCCCCATTACCCAATCCTATTCCTACTGTCAGATCTCTGGGACAGATGACATTTGGAGATAGACCCATCTTAAAACATGTAACACACACGGTCTTTGCCAGGAGACAAAGAATACAGTGTTCTCAGAAAACCTACAAGTAAACAACAAGATGTGCGGGAGAGTATTTTCATGCATTCTGAAATACTGGAAATTATAGCCAAACAGTTTAGAATGTATGTGTTAATAAAAGACCTTTTGTATAATTTATGTACATCACTTTACCACAGATCTATGGAATTTAGGTTACATTTGTATAATTCCATACGGGGTTTTTGATTGCTTAGGCGCCACCTGTTCTTTATAAATGCTGTGACTGACATCAAGTTTCCCTCCATATGGTGATGACATTTTTGATTACTATTTGTCTTCTTACATTTTAATAGTGATTTGAGTTAAAATGATTTAAAGTCTGTTTCCCAATAGCTTCGTATGACTGAACACTACTGTTTATCAGTTTTTATCTTTCTGTATTTTGAACCAATATCATCTTTAAAAAGAGCTTAAACTAACTCCAAAATACAGCTTGATAGACCTAAATGAGTAATTTTTCAGTTGTGAGTTAAAATCAAGAGTAGAATCAATATGGGCATCTCTGTAATTGAAAACCAGTGGGTGATAATTCTGCACTGAAAACAAGATAACAAGCACAAAGATAAGCCATTGGTGAGAGAAAGATAAGATTAAAGATGTGATCTCAATTAAATATCAACCATTATCAACACAGCAATAAAACTTCCACTTGTAATTTGTCCCAAATTTTCTTCTTTTGAAGTATCATTATGAAGTTATGTAAAAATAATTTAAGCAAATTATAGTACAATCAATTTAATTTATTTCTGCTGATTTAATTTTTACCCCATTGTTAATATCCAAATATTTGGTGAGCAGAATAGTTGTTACGCCAAGTTTTATTTTTCTATATTTTTGATATATTATTTACTTTTCTGTATTTTTGATATGTTATTTATTATTCAAAAATAGTCTTGAGGATAACAAAACAGGATGCGGCAGTGCACTATGAAAGAAAAAGCCGATTTCTCTCAGCTTCACATCTGAGAATGATTTTGTTACATTGTCAGTTAAAGGCCTACAAGTCTGTATTTTTTTTTTTTGAAGATTTATTTTTATTACAAAGTCAGATATACAGAGAGGAGAAGAGACAGAGAGGAAGATCTTCCGTCCGATGATTCAATCCCCAAGTGAGCGCAATGGCCGGTGCTGTGCCGATCCAAAGCCAGGAGCCAGGAACCTCTTCTGGGTCTCCCACACGGGTGCAGGGTCCCAAGGCTTTAGGCCAGCCTCGACTGCTTTCCCAGGCCACAAGCAGGGAGCTGGATGGGAAGTGGAGCTGCCGGGAATAGAACCGGCGCCCAAATGGGATCCCGGGGCGTTCAAGGCAAGGACTTTAGCTGCTAGGCCATGGCGCCGGGTCCACAAGTCTGTATTTTTAAAAAGAAGAATCCTCACAATAAAATTAATAATCACTTTCTTATGTGTAATGGATTTTTATTTATTCCTTTTTTATTAAAAGATGTATCTAATTACTATTTAGCTTTTAGATTATTACTTATGTAACATTTATTTACTTATTTGAAAGGCAGAGAGACACAAAGGGAGATGGGGTTCACTCCACAGATGGCCTCACTGCCCAGGTCTGTGCCAGGCCAGACCAAAGTCAGGAGTGTGGAGCTCCATCCATATCCACATGGACGGCCAAGGTTCGAGGCCCTAGGTCATCCTCTGCTGCTTTCCCTGCGCATGAGCAAGGAGCAGGATCAGAAATAGAACTTCCTGGACTTGAATAAGTGCTAATAGGGGATACCAATCTCAAAGACTGAGACTTCATGTGTTGTGCCAGTGTCAGGCTTCATATAACCATTATTTAATGCTGATAGATGCAGTGAGGCTGTTTTCCAACAACCCTTCATTTTTGATGGAAGTCATTAACATTTTCTATATATCTTCTGTTTCCTACATGTATTCTTTCCAAGTCCAAACTCATTCTTAATCATGTCTATGAAGTTCTTACAGACTCACATTACTTCTAAGCAAAGAGCCTATAAATATCTTTAAAACACAGTATAACAAAGGTTAAATTCCTTGTTTTATCCTACCAACTGTTAATAAATGTAGGAAGACAGAAATTAGGAAGCATAAATTCTAACTGAAACTCAAATATGTTCATTTAAAAATCATGAAGAATAAGTTTTTCCTTTCCTTATCTAATACAAATAAAGATAGAAAGTAATTGGCAATTCATGCAAATGAATGTTTAAAATAAGTCAAAAACGCCTGCAATACTCTTCAAAGTTATTTAGTCTCTTTAATACTCTATTGGTTATTTGTAAAATAGAAAGTTAATATGTAAATTGCAGTGTAGTTGCTAAAAGTTCTGATTTTTACAGAAGTGGAAACCTTTTTAAAGAAGATTTTTTTTATAAAATTTCTTGTTTGTTTCCTTTTATTTCAAAGGCAGAGAAAGATTTTTCTATCCACTGGTTTATTCCCCAAATATCTGCAAAAGCCAGCTGCTGGCCAGGTTGAAGATAAAGTCTTAGAACTCCATCCAGCTTTCCCAGTCGCATGGCAGAAACACTACTCTGCAAACCATCACCTCTGCCTTGAACACTGGCAGGAACTTGGGATGGAAGTAGAGCAGCCAAGACTAGAAACAGGCACCTCAAAAGGGTCGGGCACCATCTGACATAGTGATTTACCTGTTGTGCCACATAACTTCCCATTTTACCTTCTTCCTACAAAACCTTCCAGAGTGACCATGTAACAAACATTTTATCCCATGACTCTTTGTCAGATAAGCTTGATTCACTATATTGCTCCTGAAGGATTTCACTAAGTGAAATCAAAATGGCTCTTCCATAAGCAAAATGTCTGGCACCAACTTAGATGCTATCAATCATGGTTCGGACGGGTGTTGTACACTGACACAATACTTCACACAAATAGCAAAGCCTAAAATTTTATTCGAATAATAAAAGGAAAAGTTATATTTATATAACTCTTGGGCAGAAATTAAAGGGTAGCTCCTTAAATGATAAAAGCAAAAGTTGTTTCCAGGAGAAATTTTTTTGATATGGGGTTCATAACCTGTTATGAGATAATCCAAATTTAAGATGTATTCATATCACCCTCACAATTTTTAACTCTTTACACATATCAACAATAATTGTTTCCTCAAATTATTCCTTAAGACAGTTTTCAGGGATTGTTCAACTGACTTAATAAGAAACTGTCCTACATGTGAGAAATCAGCATTTTTTCTTTATAAGAACATAATTGGGTCCGATGCGACAGCATAATGGTTAGGTCCTCGCTTTGAACGCACCGGGATCCCATATGGGCGCCGGTTCTAATCCTGGCAGCTCCAATTCCCATCCAGCTCCCTGCTTGTGGCCTGGGAAAGCAGTCGAGAATGGTCCAATGCCTTGGGACCCTGCACCCACGTGGGAGACCCAGAAGAAGTTCCTGGCTCCTGGCTTTGGATTGGCTCAGTTCCAGCCATTGCGCTCACTTGGAGATTGAATCATCAGATGGAAGACTTCCTCTCTGTCTCTTCTCCTCTCTGTATATCTGCCTTTCCAATAAAATAAATAAATCTTTTTAAAAAAGAACATAATTACATAAATTCTACTCAAGTATATAAAACCTTTTAAAGTAGCTATATTATTTGAGTTGTGTGCTAAAATTATTTGTAGAATAACTTAAATACTGTTATTCCTGTGGGCTAGTTAGCTAATGAGCATACCGAAGCTGTACACCACAATGTTTTTTTTTTAATTGGTATTAAAGACATCAAGGTACTAGACAGATTTTTCTGCTGACATAATTATGGAGATTGAAAAGATTTGAAAAGGAAAGCCATGTACTCTGCTTAATTCAACATCTTTTGTTTCCAAGTCCAAAATTATTTCAGTATCCACTGAAATATATGCTCCACAATTTGGAAAACATGAACTCACCAGAGCATAAATTGTGAATATGTAAAAAATAAAAATATGAGTATTTCACAAGATGTATGCACATCTCACTGAAATATGTGCCTAGCAGATAGTAACTATTTAAAAGACATTTATTAGATTAACTAATTCAATAAATGTATAGTCATGACTTCAACCACAGGCGGCTAAGACTACTGTTTTTTTCTTAGTATATACCTTTATTGATATAACAAAGTATCACATACCAGGAAAAGAACCCTGCCCCCCTAGAATTCTGGAGGCTGGGAAGTGTAACATAAAAGTGCCAGCATTGGGTTAGGACCATGTTACGGTAACATATAAGACAGACTGTGTCACGGGGTAAGACAGCAGGTGTGCTGTCTGTCTCCCTTCTCACAGTAGCACTAATGCCAGCATGCAGGCCTCATCTTCATGATGTCATCTGACCCTACTATCTCCCAACACCATCAACATAGAAAACTGGGAATTGGGTTTCCAGCATGGACTTTTGAAAGACACTTTCAAATCATAGCACAGTTGTTTCAGTATATTTTATACATTTCACACACACACACACACACACACACACACACACACACAGATTATTGAATGAATAGTTTCAGGAAACTGGTGAGTAATCCAAGAACAACATCCCAGTTTTTCCTTATGGAAATATCATTCCTTATGCAAACCTAACTCTGAGATTGGTCAGCTAGACTTTTAAAGAATAACCCTAACAATGGAACTAACACAGAGAAAAGCAAATTCTGGACCTGGATACAAATTTTTCTAAGTTAAATACTAAACTTAAATAGTCTAACTAAGACTGAAATAACACTCTTGGGTTTTACCTTGATTTACATCAATAGCTTTTCTCATTAAACTTACCTGAATGGCTTTTTAGGCAAAGCTACAGAAATCAGACTGAATGGAATAATGAATAGAGAAACACTTAAGGTACTCCAGGAAAAGCACCCTGTGTTCTTGACTCAACCACACGAAGACCCCAAAACCCAACATTCTGCTGTCTCCACCTGGTTTTCTTCTCTTCATCTTCCAACAAACCTCTCTATCCTCCCCCACTTAGTTCAGACATGCTCTAGTAACATGAAACCTTCTTTTAGAGAAAGATGTTAAGTCATTTTCTTCCTTCTGCTTCCATTGTTCTTTGTATAGAACTCACAATGTTCCCTGCTTCACCAAAATCACTGTTCACATGCATGTTTTCTCTCTTTGTGAGCAATTCGTACATGAATTGCCAGCATCTAGTACAGTGACTAATACAAAGTAGGTGATTCATAAATGTTCGGTCCGTGAATGGGTGGGCTAATGAATGAAGGTACTAAGAATGATGATTATTAAAAGCTATTGATCTATCGGCTTGGAATTTCTTTATTGTTTCAAGTGCTCAATTTTCTTGTAGTCCAAACGATCTTCATGTTTTATACATGTGTGAAAGATACATGACCTATACACTTCATTGTCCATTTCAAGATAAACTCTCTCGAGAGTGTTTATTGTCCTTAGCTCTGGAAGCAAATGCCAACTCGCTTGGCTCTGGATGGTGATGCCAACTCCCCATCGTCTCCCTTGCTCTTCCCAGCATCATCTAGAAGAAAATGAGCATGGCGTTCTGTTCACGCCTCCATCTTCCTAATAGTAACAAGTCTTTCTGCCAACACAACTGTTTCCTTTCTTTTTAACAATGGCATATGGTTCATGTGTTTACAGCAAGCCTCTAAAAATGACTTTCTGGCTTTTATAGGAAAGGTTGGGCTATGAATTCTTAATCTGCACCTCACTTCCTACACACAAAAAACAGAGGCCTTGGGGGTTGTACAAGCTGTGGACATATTTGCAATGAAAGCACAGGAAAGGCAAATGGAAATTTATTTCAATGAGTTTACTGTAAGCACATCGCTTTTTTTTTAATTGGTAGGTTTTTAAATTGGTATTGGTAGGTTTTAAATGCCTAATTATCTTCATATAAATGACATCCTATCATCCTAGAAGTGTTGTACTGGGGTGTCCTGTGCTGTTTATTATTTTGCATTACAATTATCATGCAAAGCAGAGAAGGTGACTTTTAAGCAGCTCATTTAAAGTGCTTTTTTTTTCTTAAGTGCAAAATCTTTGGGAGGCTATTTACATAGATGTTTATCATTGGGTGTTAAAAATCAGTCCAATTATAAGTACACAACAGTTTTTATTATGGGTTTAATTTTGAAATGTAAATGGCTATTGTAAAGTGCCTGTTGAAATTTTAATTTGTGCTTGTATTTGTGTCTATGGATTAACAAGCCATCCTGTATGGAAATTAATTACAGAGATACACAAAATGTTCAAAGATAAGAGAACCTGTGTGGCAAAATCGCCTAAAGGTATGCAACGCAAACCCCACTTTGGAGTTGGACATGAGAGATGTTGTAAGAAAGTGCTCATCTGCCACCCAACCACTAACAACGCTGTGCTGATGATAGGATTCCACTTCATGCTGCATTCTGTTGCCATGGCTATGATGGCCTTAATATTGTATGCTCACAGCAAGGTTGCAATTAGTATTTGGATTTAGAAGAGAAACATAATGATCTCATATTGAAGAAACACTTGTTTAATACTATTTTGGATCTAGGCGTCCTTTCAAGTTGCTAATGAGCAGCTCTGTTGGTCAGGAAAAAAAAATCACTCAGCCATTTTGTACCTGCATCCTCAGTTTCTTTCAAACAAACTTCAGTGGGATAGAGCAGCTGATGATGCTTCTGGTGTGTCTAAACGTGCCCTTAGCCAGGCTTCAAACACATCCCTTGCGTATTTGCAAGGCTTTAATAAGGACTTTCATATGATTCCCTGTGCGAGGAGTACTGATGAAGCTCCAGAGCCTTAAAAAAACAAATGGAGATGTAGTCCAGATACCCTTGAAAATGCAGTCACAGTACAAGCTTTAAAAGTTTGAGGGCCTCATATACAAGCCACCAAGCTCATGAAGGACAATTTGGGATCACTAGTCAATAAGAAGGACTTCACATTTATTAAACAGGGAGTTAAGTTTTCCCCCAAGGTGTTCAATAATTACCTATTTTCTTTTTCTGTTTCACTGTATCACCCACTTACAACAGTAGGATAGAGTGGAAGATGGGAAAGTTCAAGGCCAGAGAACACTGTGGTGCAGCAAACTAAACCTTGGCTTGCCACACCCCCAGTTACGCCAAAGCAGAATGCTGGTTAGAGTCACAGCTGCTCCACTTCTGAATCTGATTCCTGCTAATTCCTTGTATGTAGTATAATATGGCCCAAGTTCTTGAATCTCTGCCACCTACATGCAAGACCAGGATGGAATGCCTAGCTTCCAGCTTCAGTCTGACCAAAACCTGGCTGTTGGGAACATGTGACATGTGACCCTGTGGACGGATTCTCCTAGCTCCTATCCATACCTTGTCTCTCCTCCTCTTTTCCCCTCCCCTCTTCCTTATTCTGTTTGTCCCGCCTATCTTTCTCTATTGCTCTGTTGTTCAAATACATACAGACATCCCAGGGGGAAAAAAAGTTGCTCATGGTAATAAAAGAGGAGAAAGCACTGAGTGAAGTCAGGTTGACTATCCTGCTGTGCTTTCTGACTATAAATTACAGATAGGTGATCAGAGCCCCGAGCCCAGGTCTACAGTTACAAATGATGGAGAGAAAGTCAGGAGCCAAAGCTCAGTGCTCCAACACAAGGAAAGGCACAGGAAAAGACACAGAAGTTTAGCACAAAAATTCAATCTCAGAAGCAAAGTTGTGATCACTTCTATTTTGTCACAAAGTGGAGACTTTAAAAAAAGTTGTTGGACTCAAGATATGGTCTGACATTTACAAATGTAAAAGACAAGTCAATCATGTTAGAACCATCAGCATGGCTAACATACTCAGCTTTACAACATCATAAATCATGAAAACTGATCCTATGTTTGGTTGTTTTCCTAGAATTACACCATTGGAGCCAGGAGTCATGAGATTACTTCATTGGTCATGATGAAGCAGATAAGATTTGGTGAACTACAGAACACATATCTGTTCCTCTGGACTCAATATTGGTTGATCTGTAAACAAGAGTTCTGAAGGAGATATACGGTGGAGGGGTAAGATCACATTTGATCAGACAAAATCAAGAATGTGTTACACAAAACATCCAAATTGAGAAATAGGAATTAAAGAAAAAAATCTCAGGAGAAAACTGAGGAAAAAAAAACAGAAAGGACTAGGTAGAGTTTAAAATAAAAGATAAGTCCATGCTGTGCAAATAGGAAGTAGACAACAATGATGTTGAAAGTAATAAAAAATATTATTTACTAAGTTTTGTGCAATCAGATATAGGCTATCATATATATCTCATTTAACCTCCCAGTTGTGAACAAGATAGAATTCCCTCCATGGAAGACATAAAACCTTTTCTATTTTCATCATTAGTTCTCTCTCCTTAATTCTTTACAACTGTCATCTCAAAGAATCTCCATTATCCCTAAACTTTTAACCTCAACATCACCACTCGTCCTCAATAGCTAATCTCATCACCTACTCCAAATGAAAATGGCAAGAAACGACAACCTAAAAAATTACCCGTATCCATAACTTTCTGCCTCCTGTCAAATGCAGTGGAAGAGCTACACTCTTCAATATGTAAAACTAGCAGGAAAAACGAGTTTCTTTGATTATACCTCTTTTCAGTTCTCTTTCATTTCAAAGCCAAGTAAATTATTTCATTCACTCTCTTCAGTTCTTCAGTCTTTCACTTATTAACCCATTATGATATTTCTACTCTGCTTCATTACTGCTGGCTCCAATAGATGTCTAGTACATAACCTCTTTTGGTTATTAAGTCCAATAGGATGGTTTTGGTTCCTAAGATATATAAACTTCTCACAGCATTAGTTTTCAAGATGACTTCACACTGTATATCTGTTCTCTGATACTTTTTATTTTCAGTTCTTGAGCCTATTTTTTCAGTATATTCTTGCATTTTATCAACTACTCATACAGATGCAACGCCATTCTGTGTTGTCTCACAACTAACATCTCTATACCAGATTGCCCTCCTGGTCTTCAAATGAAACCACCCACTCCTTCTTGTATGAATGTTCTTTATTTCTACCTTTACCCCAATCATAAACTACCATTTTTGCCTTGTAACCAGGTGATCATTTAAACATTCAATTCTAATATGCTGTTCACTCTCAAATCTTTTACCGGTTGTACTTGGGAATAATCTAAACTGTCTGCAATGTTTGAAAAATTGTTCATGATCAAATCCCTGTAAACATTTCTGGCCCTATTTTTCCTACTTCTTCCATTTTATACAATATAATAACTTAATTGCTTAATCATTGCCTCCAGAAAAAAGTCTTGGATGCATTAATGAATTTTGTATAAAGTCTAGAAATTATCAAATGAAAAATCATCTCACTTTAACATTCAGCTCTAGAATTTTAGATATTATTAATTTTATTAATTATTAAAATATTTAATAAAGAACTTATTTATACAGTATAATAATATATAATTATCAATATTATTAATATGAATATTAATAATATATGAGTCTACAATGTGTGATTAATATAAATATTAATTATTTTAGATATGACTAGGAAGTCTTTTTATCTGTTGGGGGAAGAATTTCAAAATATTCAATCCAGTTCCCACTTATGGGTCCAGTGTGATTGATAAAGTACGTTTTTTGCTTGTGGTTAAATCCTTTCTGTTCAAATGTTGCTATGACAAAATTTGGGGATATAAAAAACTCCTGACAGAATATTTCTGAAGGATTTGGACAATCATTTCAGGAACTCAGAGAAATTTATAGTGTACTGGGCCCATGCTTCTTCATTTTTGAGAAAAGCAGAGATGTTATTAAATTACATGAGAATAAATGCAAGAAGATCATTTATTTTGTCATTAGCTCACTGGACCTAAGCTTGTTGCCAGAGCAACTCAACAGGCAATTGCCTAAAAAGATCTCTTCTTTTAGAAAGCTTCAGATTGTCTCCAGCAGGCGCAGCTGGGTCTTGTGATGTCTGCGAGTGACATGAGCAAGCAGAATTTCTGAAGGAGCGTGAGCCTTTGCTGAGAACCATGGTCAGGAAACTGAGCATCAAGGAGCCACTGTACAGAAACAGCTCCTATCTGGATCTGCCTCAAGGCACTCTGTGGCCCTCTGCTAGGGAATACTCCAGAGAGCTCCAGGCTGGAATAAGAAAGCCAGTGTGAAGCTGCAGGAGACCATCTTCCTCAGCAACACTCAGCTGATTGGGTGTCAGCTCACTTTCTCTTAGGAGAAAGTCCACATCCCTATTTGCTTACTTAGTATCTAGTGAGGAGCACAGACTATGGCTGTTTCATGATTCTCCTCATGGATAGAAGCAAATAACACAAGTCTAATAAAGTTATACCTTGAGTGCAAATCCAAGATAAAAAGGGCTCATGTTACCTCAGTCCTCAGAAAATCACTTGGCATAAACTGAGAGGGAAAGGCTGGCCTGGAAAATTGGTTTATTTCTGATTTACATAGCAACTATCATTATGTTTTGGACACAAAAGGTGAAATAAGAATGTATATACTAGGCAGGATGAAATGGTGAAAAGTACTGCACAGATCTCAATAGCTTAACTCAACAAATACATTATTTTCCACACACGCAGCATGTCCAACCGAAGCTGGCAGGCAAGCTCAGGTCTGTAGCCAGCGAATAGCAAAAACTTAAGAAGTGGGTTCTGGAAGGTCTTCTACTAGTAATGAAACACACTGGCACAAAAATAACAAATGTCAAATCTGCTCACCACTCATTGGCTGTGAGTGGAAACCAGCCCCACCAGCTTCTGGGTTCCCCAATGACCCGACCCAAACACAGCCAAGAAGTAAAATCCAAACATGTGCTTAAAGACAGTGAGCCCAAAAGTACTGGAATCATCATCACTAATGATGATGATAATGACAATAAATGTATTAAAAGACAGATAACTTGCATTGTGAATATTTCCAGTATGATCTATGGTATAGATGCACTTGCTGCTCTATAACCACATTTATCAATCTTGGAAGAATAAATTAAATCCCAAGTTGAGAAGTTGTAAGTTGGACATTGTCTGTATCACCTAAATCAACTTTGAGTTGTGAGTATGAATATACACTTTAGGGTCTTAGAGCCATAGCCTAGTGGCTAAATCCTCATCTTGCATACACGGTTCATGTCCTAAAACTCCAGTCTCCATCCAGCTCCCTGCTTGCATCTTGGGAAAGAAACAGAGAATGGCCCAAAGCCTTGGGACCCTGCAGCCACATGGGAGACCTGGAAGAAGCTCCTGGCTTCTGTTCGGCTCAGATCTGCCTGTTGTGTACACTTGGGGAGTGAACCAGCAGATGCAAGATCTTTCTCTCTGTCTCTCCTTCTCTCTGTAGATCTGATTTTCCAATAGAAATTTAAAAATAAATCTTAAATGAATACACTCTCTAAAACTGCCTTGCAGATATTTCAAAATAAGCTAATTTAATGTTTTAAAATTTTTCATTTGGGGTCACTGTTGTGACACAGGTACCACCTGTGACACCAGCATCCCACATGTATACCAGTTTGAGTCCCAGATGCTCCACTGCCAATTCAGATGCCTGTTAACGCACCTGGCAAAGCAGCGGAAAATGGGCCAAGAACTTGGGCCCCTGCCATGTATGTGGGAGATCCAGATGGAATTCGGACTCCTGGGTTCAGCCTGGCCCAGCCAAACTGTTACAGCCATTTGGGGAAAAAACTAGCAGATTAATATCTGTCACTCTCTATAACTCTGCCTTTCAAATAAATAAAATGTTTTTTAAAAATTGTATGGTAAATACAAGAATTGTGAGTATTTTTCCAAGAATTTTCGATTTGTTACAGAGTCTTGAAGACAATGGGTTCTTTTTTTAAGATTTGTTTGTTTTTATTGGAAAGTCAGATATTCAGAGAGGAAGATCTTGCATCCACTGATTCATTCCCCAAGTGGCCACAACAGGTGAAGCTGAGCCAATCTGAAGCCAGGAGCCAGGAGCTTCAAAGACATTGTTCTTAAAGACAAACAACAAACATGTATTAATTGTTCTCCATGTGTCTCAGCACCTAGTACCCGGTATGAAACAACTCTGAGACTGGATGAGAACAGTGCTAAGTAAGTCATGTATTCACATTTTTTTCTAAGGGAAATTGAGCCACAGAGAGGTTAATTCAGTTAGTACTGGCCACATCGCATTCTGAAACCAGGAAGTCTAGCGACACAGCACTCATCGTTTTTGCGGTGTGTGTGTGTGTGTGTGTGTGTTTTGTTGTTGGTGGTGGTGGTGGTCGTCTTTTTTTTTTTTGAATATGTACTTATTTGAAAATTAGAGTTAGACAGACAGACAGAACTTTCCTCCACTGGTTCACTCCCCAGATGGCTCCAACCGGTAGGGTTGAGCCTGGCCAAAGCCAGGAGCCAGGAGTTTCATGCCAGGAGTCCAAGCACATGGGCCATCTTCTGCTGGCTTTTCCAGGCTATTAGCAGGGAGCGAGATCAGAAGCAGAGCAACCAGACATGAACCAGAGTCCACATGGCTTAGTGGCATTGCAGGTGGTAGCTTCACCAGCTGTGCCACATCAGCCCCTCACTGTTCTTACCTTTTATGTTACACTGCTTCTTTAACAATCTTAAGAACACTTAAAAATTTTGTTATTGATATTCTTACCAAAATATCCCTGTAAAGTCATAAAACATTTTGAATATATGAAGAGCCTAGAAAATGTCCTACATTTGTTCACTTATTTATTTAACTAATATGTTTCCTATCATGTGTGACAGTGGTTTTAATATTGAAGAGCAAATCAGATATTGCCCTTACAAAACTTTCTATCAATTTGAAGTGAGATAAGTTTACAACCACCTATCAAACAAAACAGAGAGTGATTATAAAGAACACAGGACTTTACCTTATGGACTTATTCTGGTTTCCTACCACAAGCGTAATACTTGTGTGAAGAAGCAGAACATCTATCTGGCCATTTGTTTTCTACATGCTGAACTTTCAAAGAAAACAGGTACTCTGTATTAGAAACTTCATTGCTGAGTAGATGCTAAGCAGGGTGTAGTGGCGTTTTGTGTTTGTTTTCTCATTTAATTCAAAAAAATTTTACATATAGGAAATTTGGGCTTAAAGTTCAATTGGCTAGAAATAGCAAAGTTAGAATTTGAACCCAAGTCTTGATAAATGTACATTTAGTGCCTCCTCTGACTTGAAAACATTGCCTCTCAATTCAGCCCAGAGGAATGCAGACATTGTTAGTGGGAAATTATTCTCTCCCAAGTTCAAAAACGATGAAGAAATCACATCTAAAAAGAAACATTTCCACTGACTATAACCATTTTTGTCTAAAGCAAGGACAAGAGGATATATTGCAAAGCCAGATGACTAGATATTTATCAGTCAGAAATGTCTCAAAAATACAGCTTGATTAGTGAATTGCAGTATGTTCAGTAATTAATTAAGAGTTTGATTTGTAAAAACAAAGCATGATGGCTCCTACACACACCATGTGTCCCCTGAGCAAATGAAGATGGAGCTTAATGCTGAGGCTCCCGGTTCAGCTAAGCAGTCACAGATGTGACTCAAATTAGATGGATGAACTCAGAATAACAATAACGCCATCCAAATTAGCAAACAGTATCTACAGTTTCTCCCAGAAAAGCTAGAAACTGAGTCTAGGTCCTGGTCGATGAGCTTCATATTCCGCTAAAAGTGATTTTTGGAACCGCTTGAGCCAGTGCCACATATCATGAGAAATCTTGAGGGAATGAGGAAAGTGCTCAAGCTATTGAGCAGAACACCACTTAGAGCTCTAAAGGCAAGTCTATAATTCATACAGGGAAAACTGCCCATTTCCATTCTAGGGAACTATGTGTGTATGTGCATTGGAGTGAGACTGGGGGCAGAAGTACAATGACATAAAAAAACAGCATTTGGAAAATAATATGGGAAACTGTTCAAAGAAGCTACTTGTAGAAAACAATTTGAAAGGGTACAGTTGCTTTGTTTTTGTGGTGTTATTTTAAGCATTGTTAAAAATCCCGTATGACTTCTTCAAATACACAAGTAGTTCATTTTGCCAAAAAAAAAAAAAAATTGTCAAAATGACAACCAGTCTTAACAAAAAATTCAAAGATTTTGTTTTTGACACCAAAATTGTCCTTTAAGGGAATTTCAGTAGTAAATACGGTAAGAATTACAATATGCGTACAGGATAAAGGTAGAACACACTTTCTTACAGAAACACCATGTATTTTCAAGACATTTAGCATAAAAAGTGTCTTGCATGGGTGATCATGTATTTCTCATGAATTCTCACTTCATTTCTACTTTACTTTTTGCTATGATACAACACAATAAGTGGAAAGGTTTCACCCAATTCCTCCCTATTTCTTGTCACCTATTATTTGTGATACACAAATTCATGTCTCCCGTGTCCTCATCCTTTTATTTTGGATGAGGACACGTTTCTGTTTTGGCCACGAATCCATTCTTTATCTCCACATCTCCCTGTCCTGCCTCAACAGGTCTTCAGCTCATCTTTCTACAACTTGCTATTCCTGGTCCACTTATCACTGGCAGTTTTACAACCCTTTTTCTCATTTCCATGGAAGATTCATGACGCTTTATTTTTTCCTGCATCATCATTCTGACCTTTTAATACTAAGATGGCATGGTTGGTCTGTCATTGCACAGGTAAGAACTGCCTTCATTTCTTCACTTTTGCAGTTTTTTTTCAGCAATCATGTGTATATTCAGCTGAACGCTTAGAAATTTCATCTATGTTTTTGACAGACACATAAACTCAAAATATTCAGTTGAGGTGAATAGGACCATTTTGTACAGACAGGAAGTTCACAGACTTCTGGAATTTGTAAATAACATTTATGCTCAAATCTGTCTGCCTTAGAAATTTTCAGCTGTATGAAACACTTCTGAAAATTGAAGACAAAAGTGCACGAGAGAGTAGCATTCCATTCTCTGGGATAAATAAAACAGCCACAATCCCAGTTACAAGAAAAAAACTGACTTCAATGTCTTCTATAATTTCCTGTTTAGATGGGAACACATATACCTCTTATACATTTGGCACAATCATTGCTTAGCACTGAAAGTCCTGAACTAGTCTTACTGACTCGAGCCTTGACGGCCCAAGTTTACATGTGTGACACATAATCAGATTGTCATCTGGAAGTATTTCCTTTCAGCAGATATCAATGCAGTCAGCTAGGGAGACAATTTTGCTCTGTTTGACAACAAGTATCTCAACACACACTAATACTTTGTTCTCTGGATCTCATTTCACCTTTGATGGGTGCAGGCAGCTTCAGTCTTCTCCAAAACACATTTCTGGGGTTGATTTTTAATCGAAAGATCTTTGAGAAGATGGTGCATGCTCTCAGTTCTAACATTTTCAACAGAGAGAAGTGCTGATAGCATATGTCTGTGTTCTCCAATAGGTCAGGGAAATTAAGAGAATCTTCTCTTTAGTCCTTAGTCATTTAAAAATCAGTTTCCTTATTTTCCAGCCCCAGCTGAATTCTGCATTGTTTTAATGAATTCATTCTCAGTGTGAGGGCATACAACACTGAATAGACCTCAAGCAGCTTCACATTACAGACCCTGACATAACTTACTAGAGATCTTCAAAGGCCTTTGTATTTTATTGCTTCATCATTTCTTGAGAAAATTATTTTTAGACTGTCTTTCTCTTCTTTCTTTTTTGAACAGCAATCAAAGAAAAAAAAAGGAGAGGGTAATTAAGGGCAAAGGACAAGATCTGAAATGTATTTGTCATTTAGAAAGATTAAATCACATGTACCTGATACAAATTGTTAAATCATAGATTTGTTTCATAATAAAACAAAGTAATTGAAATATCAATGGTTTTGCAATGCATATTTTTAGAAGTAGACACATTAAAAAAAATAAGAGCTTGTATAGAAACCTAATAAGTAAAAGGGAAGCTATTCTAGTTAAAATGAAAGTTTGAATTCTGAGAAATGCTTCTTCTTATGCTATCTTTTGACAATCTATAATGGTGCCTCTGGATTAGACCTCTTGGACAAGGCACTGGACTAGATAAACTTGGGGAGCAACTCCCAGATAAACACTGCACAATTCTATTCAATCCAACAAGAACCCAATTGAGTGTCTTTTATGTAACAAGACACACAAAGAAAAATGCAGTATAATTTGTGTCTCAAGAAACTCCTGCAAGTCTACATTTTGAATCCAGTGGGCTCTTTGTATTCACCTCCCATTTGCTTGTCAAGCACACAAACAACCCAAAGGTCTCTCTTCTAGAAAGTAACACAGATCCCAGGTGCTGGCTACTATTGATAAGTTCTGGCTGGACCAATTAACTGAGGGATGGAGAACATTGGAGGTAAATAAATGAGCTGAGTGATTAAATGGGGAAAAAACATCCTAGCGACATACTATAGTCAATACAGAGCTTGAAACAAATGTCATTCATATGAACCATTAAACCGAAGTCCTATATGTTAAAAAAGAAAAGAATAAATGCCCTCCCTTGTCAGTCCCGTGTAACACACACAGATCATATACTTCAAAGGAAACTCTATCTTTTACTAAACTACGGAATAGTACTCCAGGAGAGGAAATACCTGAATCCACTGATGATTAGCATATGGTTTGAAAAATGAGGAAAGGGACTCTTAATAATTCTTAAATGTTAACTGTTTTTAATATCTTACTTGAGTCATTTAAGGCCACTTAACTTCAGCTAATATCCTGATTATTAGAAATAATCTAATATCAACAAAGCAAATAAGCGAATGCCCTGATTGTTTTATATGCAGAACCTAAGAACTCTTTACTCTTTCTGTATTATAGGCATTTGCACTGCTTTCTATTGCAATAGTTTCACATAGCAATCTATCCCAGCATCTCCAATTTGCATTATAAGGACAGAGCAGTGTGAAGGTCAATGTTACAGGAATGTGAAATTTTTAAAAAATCGTTATTTTACTTTTAGCAGTTGCTGCTTTTCCAGATAAACAATATCTCTATGTTCCTCTGCCAAGTACTCAAATCACTTTTTGTTCTTTTATGGTAAAAGTCTCATTTTTAATACAAATTTTCCATTTGGTTCACTAACTTTGGAGAGCAAGAATATAAATGACTTAAAAGAATCCATACAGAAACTTACATTCAGAGAAATAACAAATTTTATATATGGGACTTTTAAATACAACTGAATGACATTCAAGTATGTAATAGGTACTTGCTACAAAGAGTGCTATAAACTGACCACAAGAGAAAGAAAATACACTTTTGCTGTTCTAGCCAATAAACCGGACTAGAGTTAATCCAAATATTAATCATACTCACACAGGATAAGATCAATCAACTTAAAACCCAACTAAGAATAGAATCTTAGAAAGAAAATAATTAATATAGGATGGTGACCTATTTGTGACCTGCATAAAACACATTTTGAGAAAGTCTTATTGCCAAAGGAGGATATTTCCACAGTCATTTTGACATACCAAACAGTGGATTTAAAATAATTCAGTTTCTAAATATCAGAGCACTGTCCAAAGCAGACATTAATGATCCTGTTCATCGTAACATCATCCTCATTAGAGCAGGTTTGATGTTCTCAGTTTAATCCTTTGGGTATAAATAGGACATAGCAAATATATCCAGGAAAAAGGGTTTTAAAACTCCTGGACTATATAATAATAGCCAATATATCCAGGAAAAAATATAGCTAGTATATCCAGGAAAAAAGGTCTACAAACTTCTGGACTGTATAATAAAAAATATTATAGTATCTATCTTCCAAGAGAACTAAGGCAGCTATAGAGCATTCTTACTACCTGAGGGTAAAAGGAATACACCACCCCCCAACAAAAAATGTCCAAACAAGAGCACTTTAAAAACAGAGTTGTCTGTTCTCCATCTTTAAAAGGAAAATGTATTGATTTTTAGATGAAGAGGCCTCTGTATTAATGAAAATAATGTAACCTTTATAACTTTACAAAATAAATTAGAGGATTCAAGATGAAAACCATTCCAAATACTTGCAGCAATATTTACCAATCTCGATGTTTTAAAAATAACTCATACCACATTTAAAGGAACTAAAAATAGATCAGTAAGCCAAAACATTAGAGTTAAAAGGACATATTCTTAGAAGAAAACATAGGCATAAATCTTTATGCCCTTGGGTTACACAATTGTTTCTTAGATATGACACCAAAGAAGACATACAACACATGATAAATCAGAGTTTGAAAAAATTAAAATCTTTTTGTGCTTCAAAAGGACACAGCCAAAAAGCAAACAAAACAAAACAACTCAGACACTGGGAGAAAATTTTTATATAAATAATTTAACAGATAAAGAACCAAAATATTTACACAGTAACATTGGGACAATGGTGAACCAGTGGATGGATCTATTTATCTCCCTCTCTTTTCCTCTCTCTCTCTAACTCTGCCTTTAAAACAAACAAATATTTTAAAATCTTAATGAGGCATCTCCATGTATTACACGAATGACTACAACCAGAAAGACAGACAAAGGCATATGTTGGTGAAGATCTGGAGAAACTGGAACACTCACATATTTCTGGAGGGAATGTAACCACTTTGGAAAATACATTGCAAGTTCCACAAAAAAAAAAATTACTGTGACCATATAAATCAGCAATTCCACTCCCAGGGATCTACTTAAGAGAAACAAGCATATGTTTACACAGAAACTTGTACATGAATGTTTACAACAGGATTATTCATAATAAACAAAAAAAGCAGAAGTAATCCAAATGTTCTTCATCTGATGAGTGGATAAACAAAATACTGCATATCTATACAGTGGAACACTTTTCAGTCCCAGCAAGGAATGAAGTATTGATACAAGTCCGAACACAGAGAAGCCCTGAAAACGTGCTAAGTGAAAGAAGCCAGTCAGAAAAAGCCATAGGTTGTAGGCTTCTGTTTATCTGCAAAGTCAAGACTTGGTAAACCTGCATAGTTGACTGGTACTTTCTAGCAGGGGAAGGGGAAATGAGAAATTATTAGTAATTAATGAGTTTTCCTTTTTTAAAATAAGGAAAACTATAGTTGGTTAGTGGTGACAGCTGTACAACATTGTGAACAAACTGACAATCACTTAATTACATACTTTAAAATGTCAAGCTTGGAGTGAACAGTTGGCATAGCAGTTAGGAAGCTACTTGGGACATCTGCAGACCATATCAGATTTTGTGGTTCAAGTCATCGCTCTGATTTCAATTCCAGCTCACACCTAACGCACACTCCGAGAAGCAGCAGGTGATGGTCCCAAATCCTGCCGCCCACATCAAAACTACACACTGAACTCTGGCCTCTTGACTTCAGCCCTGACTGTTGTAGGCATGTTGGGAGTAACCCAGCCGATGGAAGATGTTTCTGTCTCTGTGCCATATAATAAATCAAAATAAAAAACTTAGCAAGAAAGATTAAAATTTGAAAACATTAAGCTAAGAAGTAAGAAATTGAACTGTCTAAAAGAACAAAATCCAACAATCTTACTACACTTGATCTTAACAAAAAGGCCAAGAAGCTCCAACAATCTTAAAAAGAACCCAGAATCTTAAAATTTGAAATACTCACCATCAGTTTAAAAAGTAGTAGCTACTAGTCTTGGAAACATTCGTGTAACTCGCCAACATGACGAAATGGTCAGACAAGGATTTTCTTTTTAAGTCTTACTTGCTTACTTAAAGAGTTTCAGAGAGAGGGAGGAGGGATCTTCCACCTTCAGGCCCAAGCACGTGCACCATCTTGCGCTGCTTTCCCAGGAGCATCAGCAGGGAACTAAATCAAAAAATGGAGCCGCAGGCTCAGCATGATGGCTCAAGGACTAAACCCTCACCTGGCAAGCGCCAGGATCACATATGGGCACCAGTTCGTGTCCCGGTTGATACACTTCCCATTCTGCTCCCTGTTAATGGTCTGGGAAAAGCATTAGAAGGCTCAAAGCATTGGGACGCTGCACCCATGTGGGAAGCCTGGAAGAAGCTCCTGGCAATTGGCTTTGGATCAGATTAGCTCCAACCACTGTGGCCATTTAGGGGGTAAACCAGCAGATGGAAGATCTTTCTCTTTTCCTTTTCTCTCCATAAATCTGATTTGCCTTTCCAGTAAAAATAATCTTAAAAAAGAAAAATTTCACGTTTTTTTTAAGTGGAGCACCTGGGACTCAAACAAGCATTTATGTGGAATGTCAGCTCCCACAGACTGGTGCAAAAATACCAACCCTGTTCAACATATTTTAGAAGTTATTATGTATTAAAATGTTTCAACCAAAATGTAAGTCTAGAAAGAAATGATTCTGAAAGAATCAAATTAAAGCATCTAGACATGGACAATCTAGTATACAAAATGAAAAGTTTCCTGGCAAAGCTTAAAAGCAGACACTACCGAATAAAAGTTCAGTAAGCTTGAAGGCACATCAAGAGAAATCATTCAGAAACACAAAAAGGAAAACACATTGCTAAAAAAATGAACAAAGCTTCAGGAACATATAGAATGTGTTCTAACATGTACAACCAGAATGTAAAAGGAAGCATGCTTATGTGTGAAACTGGTGGGAAGAAAGATATTTGAAGACAGAACATCTGGTAAAAAACTATAACTCTACACATTTTAGATAATCCCCAAGCATTATAAATGCACAGCAAAGCATACCATGGTACATCACAAAATGCTGAAATCTAGGATAAAAGAGAAAATCTTTAACACATTGAAAGGATTTTTGATATGAAATGATTTTGAGGAAATAAATAAGGGTAAGACCAGCCACAAATTTCTTGGTGGAACTTTGTAAGAAGGGAGATAGTGAAACAGAATCTACCTAATATTAGAAGAGCTAAAATAGAACATGTCAGAACTCTGAGTTCTGGTTCTGATTCTGTTCCTGATTCTACCTTTCTCCCACTGTGCACTCTGGGAGATGATGACTCAGACACTCAGGGCATTGCTGCCCCACGTGCCTCAGATGGAGGCCAGGCTCCTGGCACTGGCCCAACGCTGCCGTAGCTGTGGTAGGCATTTGAGAAGCAAACCAGAAAACTGGAAATATCTGTCTTTGACTGTCAAAGGAATAAAAGTAAATGTTTTTGAAAGCAATAAGCAAATAATAATAATAAGAATAGTCAAAATGAAGTAAATTTTTTTTCAGAAAACTTGGGAGAATTTGTCATCAATATATCTGCACTACAAAAAATATTAATAAGGAAAGGAGGTCAGTAAATGAAATGAAAATAATGTCAGATGAAAACTTAATTACCCAACTTACAAAGAGTACCATGACTAAGAGATATGTGAGTAAATACTGAAAAACAAACAAAAACAACTTTTGAAGGCATAGGATTTATCCTACGCCTTCACTGAGTAGGAACATGTGGATAACCATAAAATATGAACATAAAAAGATCAATTCTACTGTATGTAAATATTTTCAATTCTAATGTTTCTACTGCATGGATGTGTGGTTGATCCTGATCCTGAAAATTTCTGTTTTAGTCAACTTTCTTTCTACCAAGTTATTTTCAGGAAAATACTGAAAATATAGGATCAACAATTCAAATTTTATTGTCCTATACCAGCTCAATAAACTCCACTTGAAAAAAAAGTCACCAAGTAAATGTGAGCTGTTACAAATTTCTTCCCAATGTTATCTGGTTCTTCTGTGTCATGTATGAATTCTTTCCATGTTCTTAATCACAGCTTCTTCATATTAATAACTTTCATTTCAAATACAAAAGTTGATATTGGGCAGGTTTCTCTCACTCTCACTGGAAAATTATGACTGACTCTTCACTTAGTCAGGAGATGAAACAATTTGGCATACATTGCCCTACCTGTCCCTTACATATCAAGGTACCTACAGCCGCATACCAAATGAAACGAGGATCTAACCCTCAGTTGTAAAGGAACTGCTGGTCTTGACATTGCTGATCATGCCTCTCTCTGATAGCCCCTACAACACCATTCCTTCTTAGTCTTCTCTTGTCATCCAACTGTTCCTTCTACACCTCAAGTCATTGTTTCCTCAACCATTTGCTGCTCTTCAAGCATTCAGGTGCCTAGAGTTTATACTTTTTGTGTGTATAATCACACATTTTCACCTCTTCCCTCCAGTCTCAGGGGTGGAGTTGTTCCTATGGTCAAGACCCATCCCTCCGTCTACCCCTTGATCCTGGATGCCCAGCACCCCTCTAGGATTTCTCGCCCATCAGTTCTCTCATTTTCTAACCCATAGCTTCCCCAGTAATCTGCTCAATCAGCTGACAAATTTATTCACCTATCTCCCATCCTAAAAATAAAAATCTCTTTCAGTTTATTATAATTCTGTCTTTCAAATTTCTCTACATAAAAAATTGTCTGTACAAAAATCCAAAAATACTAGGAAATATTAATAATACTATGAAAAAGTACATATTCTAAGGATGAGGGACTCTAAAACTGGGTAACTTGTTTTTTCTCACTTTATTTTCCCTAACACATTTGGCTCTAAACTAAAAAGGGAAACAAAATAGCTGAGGAAAGGAAAAAAAATATATATTGATAAATTATATAATATTCTAGTCCTCTGTAGTCAGAAAACAAGAGTGCTATTATTTTGGCTTTTGGGAAAAAAAATAGTTCTTAATTTTTCTTCTTTTTCAAGTAAACTTCAATCTTAGACACCAAAGGGAAAAAAAAATGAAAAGTGTTAAAACGGCACTGCCTGTACCAACTCGCACTATACTTTTCTGTCTCGAAACACTTCTTTAGAGTTCAATATAAATTGCTTGACAATGGCATTCACAGCTGTGGTAAGGTGGTGGGAAGTAGGTTTCTATTGCCAAGTTTCCTTTGGTGCCTGTAGCAGCAGTCCTTTCTAGCTCTGGGGCTACACCCAAGGCAGTATAGATAGTCCCCAGGAACTGTAAATTCTTTCCTTGCTGCAAATCTACAGTGGCAGCCAAGGAAAACAGAAATCACAGTGACATCATGGGAAGGAGATGATTGCCAACTGGAAGATGGCAGTGGAAAAATGAACTTTATTTCTGAAGAAATAAATTTAACTTGTCAGTAAGGTATGCACCTGTATGAAAATTCATAAGGCAAAGCACAGATACACAGTGATCATTTGGATAACGATAAACAAGAAAGCAGAATGGACGGTGTCATGTAAGCTGCTTAACACTAAATAGCACAACAGAGGAGGTGCATGGTGTTTTCTGAAAACAGCTAATAACTCTGACATGGAAATGGGACCCAGAAGGCAGGCAGGGAGGACTGGGGCTTTATCTAGATAGCTGCTAAAAGTTTCATTCTGTTAAAAGCATGTATCTGGTACATTTTTTACTGGCTTCACTAATCGTTTCATCTCTTAGATGGTAGAAGATTCACTAAGAGGAACTGCGAGTCAATTAGGAATTTCAGGGAAGGTATGGTGACATATCAGGGACAGGAAACTCGTGAGATGATTACCCTACATTTTGGAGATCTGTAACCATGAGGGAAGGGAATTCTGGGAAGAGCCAGAAAGATAAACCTGGTCTTTGGGAAAATGCATTTCAAAGAAACCAGACAGAAATTGTTCACATTTTTTAAAAGGAATGCAGCCTTAGAGGGAGGAGCAGTTCTAAATATTGAGAGGGGAGAGAGTTTAGCTATGCAGTTATAACTTCCAATGTAAAAAAAAAAAAAAAAAAAAAAAAAAGAAATTTTTTAAACTTTGGATTTTAAAACAAAAGGACTCATTTATTAGACAGTGAATCCCCCCAACATTAATTTTACATAGTTGCCTCTAAATAGTGGGGAAAATTAGATTTATATACTGCAGAGAATACCAATAATTACTTCATTATTATTCATCATTTTTGCTTACGTGTTTATTTCAGGGGCAGACATATACATACACACATAAAGAGGGCAAGCTCCCTTTGGCTGGTTCACATCCCAAATGCTTGTAAAGGTCAGAACTGCGCAGGACAGAAACTGAGAGCTATGAACTCAGTCCATAATGGTTCTGGATGTACAAAAGTACAAAAAAATTTTTTATATTGAAAGACAGCTTTCAAAATTCAAAAATCAAATTTATCCTGTAATACATATGCCTTCATTAGCAGATAAGGTTGAACAGCAGCTCTAATAAGTACTGCAATTTTGACTAGCAATAAGTATAAATGTTCTTTCAACGTTCCTCAAGCAAATTTGATGTGACATGTAAACATCTATTGACTTTTTTAATCTAAAAGCAAAATGCAAGGAAATATTATAATTCATTAGACACTTGCATTAACACAGATATCATTTTTTTTCCACTCAAACTCATAGATATCCTGAATTCATTCAAAAATGCCTAAATTCTATACAAGAAAACTTAAATTCTATGCAAATGAAAGCATTCAATCCTTTTTCAAAGATCAATTTCTGAAAATTCTTAGAACTGCATTATAGGCCCTAGTATTTGAGGGGTAGGCCCCTTGAAGTTCGTTTGTTGGGTGATTAGTTTAGCCAATCTACCACCATCTTAGTCCACTTTGTGCTCCTGTAACACAAGGCTGGGTAAGTTAGAAAGACAAAAATTTCATCTAGCTCACAGTTCTGGAGGCTGAAAAGCCTGAAATTAAGTGGTTGTCTCTGGTGATGGTCTTCTGGCTGCATTACAGCATGGTAGATGACACCAGATGTGAGAGCACACGCAAGGGTTGGACACTGGGGCAGATGTGGCAAAGCCAGTCAATCTCCCCTTGAGTTGTCTACATCCCTTACTGGGTTATCTTGCTGGAGTCTCAGCTCTTCTGCATTTGATCCAGCTTCCTTCTAATGCGATCCTGGGACAAGCACACAACGACCCACGCTCTTCTGTTCCAATCACTCTTGTGGGAGATCTGGCTTCTATGTGCCTAGCCCCAGCGATAATGGGGATTCCGGAAGTAAACGAATGAACGAAAGATCTCTATCTCTCTCTCTTGCGCTCGCTTTCTCTTACTTTCCTTCTCCTTCCGTTTCCCTCTCTATCTCTCTTCACACTAAAAAATAAAACAAAATAAAATATTGGGGCTGGCACAATGACTCAATAGGTTAATCCTCTGCCTGCAAGCACCAGCATCCCATAGAGGTGCCAGTTTGTGTTCTGGTTGCTCCGCCTCCGATCCAACACTCTGCTTATAGCCTGGGAAAGCAGCAGAGGATGGACCATGTCCTTGGCATCCTGTCCCATGTGGGAAATCCAGAAGAAGCTCCTGGATCTCGACTTTAGATCACTTCAGCTCTGGCCGTAGGGGCAATTTGGAAAGCGAACCAATGCAGAGATCATTTCTCTATTGCTCCTTCTCCGTGTAAATCTGCCTTTCCAATAAAAATAAACAAACCTTTAGAAAAATTTAAATAAATACTAAAACAAATGGAAATTCATGTATGTGAAATATGCATAGGGCAGACTGTGGTGGGGATTAAGCTTGCTTTATAGCAACCAGTTCTCACAGCATCCAATCCGGGTGAGAGCTCACTCCTGAGAGAAAAGTACTAATCCCTTTATAAAACCAGAGTGTGCCTCAACACTGTTAAGAAGCAGACCAATCTTCAGTATGACTTTTGGAAAGAGCAACCCTTAATCAAATCATACAAGTGGCCTGTCAGCTTGGTCAACTACAGCAACTGACAAAATTTCAATGCCTCAGCTTCCACGTTTGTAAAATGAGAATAATAATAATAGCATGGACCCTCCTGGGTTTGACTGATGCTTCAATAAAACAACATGTGAGAATAATCATCAGCAATTACTAATACCTATCTCATTTCAATGATCATTTTACTCACCCTTTATCTCCACCCTGTGCTCAGCCATGCTAAGAAGCTAATTACAACTGCACAAGCACACCAGTACTGTTCTAGTCTTCTCTACCCTTAATCATGTCACTGCCTCTGCTCAAGGTTTGTCCTAAATCCCTCGCAATCCTCCCCATTCCCTATCCCTCTCCATTCACTTTACACTCCATCAAGCCAATCTGACAATATTTCTGTGAAGTCATTTCATCTTCTTCAGAACAAACTGAACAATTCCTTTTTTGGGTCCTATAACATTTCTTCCATCCAGGAAGTTTCATTATGTATTGTTTCTGGCAGTGTAAGGCACAATACAGTTCTGTGTGTTTATCACTACAAATGTTTCCCTTATGTGTTTTTGTGATTTTTTTTTCATTTCAACAAACATAAGGTTCTCAGGGATAACAATCATGATTTGTTGGTGTAGTTCCAATGCATGCGGTGCAGTTCTGACAGATAGACGGATGGGTGGGTAGATGAATGGTATAACCAAACAAGGTTAGGGCCAGTGTGATTGCATAGCATCCTGTATCAGAGTGCTGGTTCAAGTCTCAGCTTCCCATCCAGCTTCCTGCTAATGTGCCTGGGAAGACAGCAGAAGATGACGCAGTGCCTGGGTGCATGTCACCCAGGTAACATCTCCACACTACACCAAATGGGGCTGAGGATATAGCTGACACAGGTAACCCTTTTCCTCTTACTTGTACAATTTGTCTTTTCTTGTTATAACAAAACCAGGCCTTGCAGTCTTAAAAAAAAAAAAGAAAACCATATTCAATTGAATAATAAAGACGGTAGGTTAGTTTATCTACAGGCAGTTTTTAGACTTCTTTTTTTTAAATTTTTTTTAAAGATTTATTTTTATTACAAAGTCAGATATACAGAGAGGAGGAGAGACAGAGAGGAAGATCTTCCGTCCGATGATTCACTCCCCAAGTGAGCCGCAATGGGTCGGTGCGCGCCGATCCGAAACCAGGAACCAGGAACCTCTTCTGGGTCTCCCATATGGGTGCAGGGTCCCAAAGCTTTGGGCCGTCCTCGACTGCTTTCCCAGGCCACAAGCAGGGAGCTGGATGGGAAGTGGAGCTGCCAGGATTAGAACCGGCGCCCATAGGGGATCCCAGCGCGTTCAAGGCGAGGATTTTAACTATTACGCTACCGCGCCGGGCCCCTGTATTTCTTTCTTTTTTTTTTTAATAGCTGAGTAGTATTCCACAGTTTCTTTATCCAGATGGGCCTTTCAGTTGTTCCTATGTGGAAAACCAGGAAGAGATATCTCTGGAAACCTCCCAGGCCTTTGTAAATCTTGGCTTTCATATGGACACAAACAGGCAATGTGCTCTTAAATCCTCAAATAAGCTGAAGCCCCTCAAGAAGTCTAAAAACCCCTCGCCTTGAATGCGCCGGGATCCCATATGGGCGCTGGCTCTAATCCCAGTAGTCCCTCTTCCCGAAGGAAATGAGGATGGCCCAAAGCTTTGGGCCCCTGTACCCGCGTGGGAGACCTGGAAAAAGCTCCTGACTTCAGATTGGTTTACCTCCAACTGTTGCGGCTGCTTGGGGAGTGAACCACCAGACGGATGATCTTCCTCTCTGTCTCTCCTCTCTGTATATCTTCCTTTCCAATAAAAATAAATTTTTTTAAAAAGAAAGAAATACAATTGTTTGTGACCAAATGGGCTAAACTGCAGACCATTATACTAAGGAAATGAGCCAATCCCAAAAGGTCAGATATGGTGTGTTTGCTCTAATATAAGATAACATGATGTCAAATCTAAGGTTATTACCTGTGAATTTTACCTGATTGCACTTCCTAGTTATTTGTACCCTTCATGAAAAGATCTTGTGATGTAATCTATTAATCATCCATAAGAGGCTAAAAAAGTAATCTTATTTAATCTATTTCCTTGGCTAGACTCGAAACTCTACTAGACATGCGTGTTATTCAACAGTGCTTAGTACGTAGAATGACACCTCACAGATGTTAAACACGAGGGATGTAACTATTAAGTGATTAATTGACTGATGCAGAGCTGGATTTTATTATGGTCTAGAAGATTGTTGAGGGAACCCAATGAAGTGCTATGCAAGTTCTTTAGCATGCTATCTGGCATTCAAAACCATACTTTACAAATGAGCATAAAGTCTCATTATTATTAGATTTATTTCATTATCAAGTAAGACCATAGAAAAATGTGGAAACTTAAAGGTATAAACTTTAGATTAATTAATGATCAAAACAAAATAAAATAGCATGTTAAAAAGGGGGATAAAAAGAAGCAAAGGTGGTGTGACACTCTAGTCACCAGCCCGGTGGTGTTAGCATCCATGTGGGTGCCAGTTTGTGCCTTGGCTGCGCCACTGCTGATCTAGCTCTATTTGAGGCCAGGAAAAGCAGGGGAGGGTGGCCTGAGTCCTCAGGACCCTGCACCCACATGGGAGACCTGGAAGGGGCTCCTAGCTCCCAGTTTCTGATCAGCTCAACTCTGGCTATTGCAGCCATCTGGGACGCGAACTAGTGGATAAAAGAACTTTTCTCTCTGTAAAATCTGTCTTTCAAAAAAAAAAAACTTTTTAAAAAAAGAAGCAAAAGAGCAAAGACAAGATATGGAATTCCTGAAGCAACCAGCCCAGGAAATTAATTCTAAGCTCAAAGGCTGTCTGAAGCAAGGCACACAGGGACATCTTAGGGAAATGGTTGCTAACAACAAATCCTGTCAACTTCTCAGTTTTCTTGACAACCAATCCTTAAACTCTCATCAGTTTCTAAATAAATGCAAACTAACTATTAATCCAATTACCCCATTACAGCCTAAAGAAAGACTACTGTGCTCATGAAATGATCTTCTTGATGGTAGAAAAGCCATAGGGGAGGACAGGGAAGGAGGAGAGGCGTCTACCTTTGATGTCATCAAATGCAATGTTTCACTCTCAGGAAGGTTACGTGTTTTTTTAATTATTTATTTATTTGAGAGAAAGAGAGCTTGGGTTGGGTGGATTTAGGAGCCAGGAATTCGACACAGGCCTCTCCAGTGAGCGGCAGGAACACACTGGTTAGAGTCATCATTGTGACCTCCACGCAAAAGCTGGACTCATGAGCCAAGGCTGGCTCCTGAAAACGGGCACTGTGACACGGGATCACTTTGCTTCTTAAATATCCTTTGTCACAGGGCATACAAGTGACTTGACTATATTTGTTCCTGAACATATAGTGGTAGTCAGAGCGAACTTATTCCCATGCTTGCCCGAACCATCTTTGAAAACACTACAGAGCAAAGCTGGAACTGGTGGCCACCCATCACGGGAGTACCATTCACATAAAAAACCATGTGGGAAATATGGGAGGGTAAGTCATTTTGCTTATTTGCTTTTAGTAGGCCACAGCAAGCTCTGAAAAGCAGAGTTGAGTCTAATAGGCTATAAATGAGAGCAAAGTTTTTCAGGTATCTACTGAGTCTATATTTGACATGGAAATAGCTAACATGAGTTTTATACTCCACCTGCCAAAATTCAGGTCATATCAAATTCAATTCTCATCCAACATTTGTTTATGAATCTTGCCTATTAAAAACATCTAAGTGAATACCTGCTGTCCATGAAGTTCAGCCTTGCAAGTCTGTCTGTCCAGAGCCTGAACTTGCTCCTCTTTTCAGCCTCATCTCTAGCCACGTGGCCTTTCTCTCACAACCCCAGTGTTTGCAGTGTCTCTCCGTTGGGTCTCTAGGCACGCAGCTCCATCTGCTCAGTGCTCTCTGCTCCATCTAGCCACAACTCACCAACGATCCTGGGAGAAGCTCTTAGTGATGATGCTTTCCAGTCTTTTCCCTGCCCCCTTCAGCTCCAATCTGGTTTCAACTTCCCCTCTTTCCTGCACCCCCATGCAGCAAACCTCCAGTTCTTTTTCTGTTGCCACCATCAAGAAGGCAAGGTTTTTGAGTGACAGGCTTGCCTCTGCCATGCCTATAAAACCAACACGTGCATACGCCCCAGCCTGCCCTCCACCCCCACGTTTCACCCTCCTCATCCAGGTGCCTTTGGAGGTGGGATTACAGCCTACTGGATATTTGGCTTCCAGATCTGCAGGCTTACAGGAGACTCCTGCTGGAGACTGGCAGGCAAGAAGCAAAAAAGGTCTGGGAGTGAGGCCCCACACCAGGAATCAGTTCAGTCCCATGGTCGAGTTTAGGCCATGGTTCTTCCTGGATTGTTTAAGAGTTCCTCTGACTGCTACGCCTTCAAGTTCAGTGGTAGCAATGGCGCCTTGCTCTTCCTGAGAGTTTTGTACCACGTCCTATTCACTGTCTCACTCTATTCCATACCTTTGAAATTCTCCATCCCTGAAGCTTGATATAAATAAACGAAAGAATCCAAGACCAAAGGCCCCTGAGCAGTACATGAAGCTGGTAGAAAATTAATGAAGCACCGACAAAATAAATGAATAAAAAATAGTTGTCATTGTTCCTGTTCAACCTTTCCGAGGAAGGTGAATGCTTCTGATAGAGCCTAGAGAATCTGGGAGAATCTGATTTGCAACCCCGAAGTCTCTGAAACTGTGGACCCTAAGTCCCTGAGCTAGGCTGGCCTGCCCTACAGGGTCTCGGGCAACAGTTCAAAGCTTGTCTTCTGCCTCGTCATTCTCTTCACCCCAAGGCTGCCACAACCACTTCAACACCATTTTCTTTCATCTCAAAAGCCAAGCATGAGTGAGTTTGAAACTCAGTGTATCATTTCATCCATCCTCGTATATCTTTATTAAGACTTTTTACCAAAAAAAAAAAAAATGTGACTGATACTGTTAAATATGAACATAAAGCACAAGGCCATAATCTGTTTGCCTCAAGTTAATGATTATTGTTTACCTAAGTGCTATTCCCTACTTTACTATAAAGGTGAGTTTTTAACATGAATCTGTGATTTTTCCAGATGACACACCCTTTGATCTCTGAACTTTTCAGCTACTGCAAGTCTGGGATACAAGCATAGAGAATATTAAAAAGCCCCAGGGCCAGGCACCGTAGCCTAGCAGCTAAAGTCCTCGCCTTGCACATGCCAGGATCCCATATGGGCTCCGGTTCTAATCCCACCAGCCCTGCTTCCCATCCAGCTCCCCGCAAAGTTCTGTTAGAATCCTTTTCTAGTTAGATCTGTTTGTTTACTAATATTGGTTCCCGTAACTCATGTTTACTTACCCTGTTGTCTGAGACCTGATGATTGTTTTCCAAACCCCTTGGGATCCGTTGTTAGAGTAGCTTGTATGCTATCATTTAGTGTACTAGTAACTTTCATCTGCCTGCTTGCCCTGCAAAATCTTATGGTATAAGTTGCCCAGTATAACTCAATAAGACGTGCATTGGTTCATCTCGCCTCTGCAGCCCCTGAGTCCCAAATGCTTCTCAGCATGGTCATCACACCATGAGTCCTGGTTCCTACTAGAGGGACCATTGAGAGCTCCGAGCTCCAGGCTCTGGCTTCAGTTCAGCACACCTCTGGCTGTTAGAGCCACTTGGGGAGTGAGTCAGTGGACGGAGGATCTTCCTCTCTGTCTCTTCTCCTCTCTGTATATCTGACTTCCCAATAAAAATAAAATAAATCTTAAAAAAAACAAAGCCCAGGATCCAAAAGGTATTTCTAATTCCTCTCCACAGAGATATGTTTACACCTATCTCTCCTTCTCTCCTGACTAGAAAGCAGCTGAAGGAAATTCACTCTGAACAGTAATTGCATGTTTTGTAAAAGCTATCAAAAGTAACAGAGATGCATTTTACAAAGACCTAGAGGGATGTTCACACTTGCTGGCAGGTGTGTGAGCCTGTGGCTCTAACAAGCCAGGAACAAGAGCTGCAGAGATGGCTCAGGTGGTCTTGAACATGTCTCTATTAGAAGATTCTGAGCATTCCCTCCACATCTGTATGACTTGGCAGCAAGCTGCAAATGTGTTTCTGTCATTGGAATCCTTCAAGTGCTGCTATCTTCCCCTAGCCTGTAATGCATCCCACAGCCAAACAGTGCATGGTGTGCAAACTTCTGAGCACCTGCACTCTTCAAACCCTGCTTTTGACTGATGCAATTGTGTTTGTCACTTCATTGGCACTGAATCACACAAACTACACAGAATTGTGACCTGGAAAGATTTAACAGGGAAACAGAAAAGGAACAAAAAGCAGAGCAGCCTCTGCCTAGCACAGAGCATCAGGAATCTCCTGTTTTACAGCATTGGGACGACACCAGGCAACAGTGGAGAAAACCAGGCTTGAATCTGAATACTACTGCAGCTGGAAATACCATTTCATTACATTAATGTCTGCACTAATTATTATAATAACCCTGAGTTTACACCAGCAACAACTCAATTGTAATGAGCTGAACAAAAGGAATCTAGGTGGAACTCTTCCCTATAAATATGCTCCTGTCAGTGCAGTGAAAACACAGTGCCAACACAATGTCAGTGAATAACACATTTAAAGCTGGTGTGTCCTTTTAATCTCTTAATTGGTTGTTTATATACAAAATCAGATGAAAAGCTAAGTCTCTGTCCACCTAAAGTTTTTACCGTAACTACACTTGCAGCCATCAGAAGTTGTCAGGACTCTGTAAAGTGTCTGGGTCTGATTAGACTCAGAGATAAGAATCTGAGTGCCACAGAAGGGGTCTGAATTTGAACACTGAAATGTAAACAAGAGGATTTCATAGTGCCTAACATACTGGCTTGCAGTCTCTTAATAAACACGGTTGGTTGTTTTAATCAACCTGTTTCAAGAATAGTTTCACAACTGATACACTTAAGAACAGAGAAACGTTTTCATAGTAAAGTAATTCTACAAACTTACATGCATTTAAACACTGTGGAGAGACTCAACTATTCAAACGGCTTTCACATACCTTACCTTATTTTGTCCTCTTAATCTAAGAAGTGGAAAGGACATGCAACAATCTGTGTTCAGAGGTTCAGAAAGATTAAACTATTCCCTGAATGTCACAATACCATTTAATAACTAAACAAGTTCTAGAATGCACATCTCCATACACCTTGTTTATCACAACACACTTTCTCCTGTTACGTTATTTATTGGACAAATCACTAAGAGCACTTTACTATGAAAGTTGAGAAAATCCTAGTGGGAAAAAAAGTTAGTGCATATTTAGGTTGTTGACATGTACTGTTATCTACATAAACACATCTTCAGAGCCTCTCTGAGTTGCTTTCGTTCAACAGAAAATAACTAGTGTTAACAGAAGAGGAAGAAATATCATTTAGGTTTGAGAATCATTCAATCCAAGTATGAGAGAGAGAGAGAGAGAGAGAGAGAGAGAGATTCTACTATATTGCATCATAACACATTGCAGCCTAAAGATGATGTAGTGCTGTGTGTCCTACAACACATTAGGAAGTCTCCAGACGCCATAGGTCAATCAAAGTCAGGATGGCTGAAATGGGTGTTAAAGTGTAGGAGATTAAAATATTATGCCTAACACTGTATAATGCATCATGGAGAAAAAATTCTTGTAAGTATAAATTAGCTTTACTGTTCAGTATAAAATCTTCCTTTTGGTTATTTATGAAGCTTCATTTTGAAGATTGCTTTTACTGACTAACAAGCAAATCAGAACTTGTCATGTGCAAATCTTGTGAAGCCTGCAAGGCCAGTATATAATTAGCCTCAAAAGAGTGTGACAAAATTGGGTAAAAAAAAAAATTAAAAAGCTATGAAAAGGAATTAAGAAGACCAAAAGGAGGTCAGGGTGTGGTCAAGCCATGGGAATGCTTTAAATGGACATTTTCCTGACATGGAAACGGAGTTTCTAGAAAAACTGAAATTATGAAACAAATATTCGTATTCTGCACTCAAAGGGCTGAGACTGCTCCTAGATCAAAGAAGCCGGTGATGAAGAGAAGCTTGTACAGCTCTGAGAATGAAAAATATTCAAATTGGGAACAATGAGAAGAGAACTGGCAAGAGGGGGAAATCCAAGTGCAGAGGAAGAAAGGGTTATAAAGGTGGCTGCTCCCACAGTAAGTACCCAGCAAATACTCGCCAAGTGCCTGGTGCCAGGGGAGCACTTTCCCCTTGGATGACATCATCACGCACACCCTTCTTCAGTGACCTGCTCTTTCCCGCTTCCACCCCCAGTTTTCTTACGACTCCAAAAATTAGGAACAAGATTCCAGGGCTACATTTTACCCTTTGGCTAATCATGTATGTAATGCCCTGAAGTCATATTCAAAGTTCCTGTAAGACATACACCACCCTTTCTCATCAGTCAGCCTTGCTTGGAAGGTCAGCTGGTTCTCACAGATGACACTTAGCAGAAAATTCCCAGCTCATTGTCATTGTTTCAACCCTCTTCAAACTAAGTCTCCAGACACGGGATCCTGGCTTCCACCGGGACTATTACGTGGGCAGGGTCTGTCCGGGCTTTCGGTAATGAACCCTGTTGAGATCATCCTGCAGCTGGGTGGGGTGCCAGCTGACCCTGGGTGTGAAGGCTTCGAGGGGGAAAGCCCAGGAAGTGGTCAGATGACTCAGAGGTGGCACTTTGTTGAGTCAGGCCTAAGAATTGGTGCTGTCATGCTTCAGTGTGCAATGGCAGACATCAAGTGGCTAATGAGGTTTTTATTTTATGTCGATTGACCAGAAGATGCTCATGAAATCCTAGGACCTTTCCCTTCCTGTTTCCATCTTATCATCATTTGCCTGGAGTTCTGGAGTCACTGCTAAAATCGCAGCCAGGATCTCAGCAGAAGTGAGCTGCTCTATGGGAAGTGTGATCTTACTTCTAAAACCCTTAATTGTGCAATTAGTTCAACAAATATTTATTGAGCACCTAGAATATGTCAGGAATTCTGCTGCTTATTATTTTATACTGAGGCAATCTGCAAGCCATTTTCTTCTAAAAATGTTTTCAGTTATTATCACAGGCCCTCTTTAATTAGGCTTGTTGTCAGCTCTCCGAGAAGCATCATTAAACAAGCATCTTAATTTTGTCACAAGCCAAGTTAGTTTCAGTGTAACTCATAGAGAGAAGGTACTAAGTAAGAGAAATTGACACAGGCCCCACTCAAGTACAGGGTGAGGACTCCCAGGATTGAAGAGATCACAAGGAAGAAACTGAACAGTTAAGATAAATCCACTCATTCAGATCACAGAGTGCTAAAACAAAAAGAAACAATTTCCCCAACATCTATACTACTCCCTGATATGAATATAGCTTTTTTTTACAGTCATTATGTTCAGTAAAGACTTCTGGCCAAAATACGCTTTTTTAAAATTTCACTTTAGTCAAAGTATTGTTTTATGAAGAATCATGGTGCCTAGAGAAGTCTGAATATCTTCATAGAGCAAAAGAGGCTTGCCAATGGGATTAAGTTAAGGTTCTTAAAATAGGACGATCATGCTGGATTATCTGAGTGGGCTCACTATCATTTACAAGAGTCCCTAGAGAGGAGAAGCAGCATGGCCACAGTCTGAAAAAAGGAGCTGGAACAAAGGAATCTTAAGTTTCGAACTGATGTGTTTGGAAGATTCAGGAACAGGTCACGTGCAGAGAAAAACAGGGAAGACTCTAGAAGGTAGAAAAATCAAGGGAATGAACCTTCCCTTGGAGTCTGCAGAAGAACCATAGCTCTGCTGACACTTCATTCTGGCCTCATAAAAGGTTACGGAATTTAGGCTGATATTTGCATACCCCTACAACACCTAGTACTTGGAGTACGTGGGTACTGGAAGTGAGTGCAACCAAAATTCAGTCTGGGAAGAGTGCTTCTTTCTGTAGCACATATATAGGTAGGGAACTGCCTCGTCCTTACTAGATGTGCACTTGATACTAATATACTTGGCAATGCCAAACATGCAATTGGAAATGCACTACACACTTTTTGTTATAAATATCATTAAACAAAAACTGTCAGAATGTTTATGTGTGTAGGGCATAGTCCTATAGTCACACTAACCGGGCTGATTATGCCTGCGTGTAAAACTAATGATGTCACACAACTTCACTGTCATTAAATAAAAACTTATCCACTATTGTAAGGGAATAACTGACTTACTTTTTGGTTATTACATGAAGAATTAATTGAAAAATTACACAGGGAAAAACAATATGAGAAGAAGTTAGGCAGACTATAATATAAAATTTTATTTCTATTGATTTTAGGATATTAATGGTAGTTGTTAGCTTTCTGACAGTTGCTGTTGATATGACTTTAGTTCTCATGTTAAGTACTAAAAAAGTTTCCTATCCATTTATGCATTTTTTTCAAGTTTCACTTCAAAATGCTCAAGTGTCAGGTCTCATAGATATGGATAGACAAAGAGTAGAGGCACTTGATCCAGCAAAATTAGCCAGGAACCCTACTTCATTACCAGACACCAAAGCTGCACCAGCCATTGGAAAGTGGCTGCACAAACAATGCTCCTGAATGGAGCTGTTTCAGCCCACTCACTTTGCATTTCAACTCACCCAGAGACAAAGAGGTGGAATACTGATTCGAATAGCCAGAGTAAGTTCTGCAGAGCAGATCCTTACTTTGGAACCTTGAAAGAGTTCCTGGAACCCTTCTGTGCCTCAGTTGCCTTTTCTATATACTACAGTGTTTGAGACATAAACTCTAGAGTCAAACTGAGTTCAGATCTCAGTTTTGCTACTAGGGGAAAACCAAGTCATTTATCTTGCTACTTTCATTTCTTCATCTCTGAGTAAAACAGCAAGATAATTCTTACCACACAGGTTTGTTGTGGGATTAAATAACAATGAATTTAAAGTGCTCAGCACAATATTGGTAAATGCAAAATGTTTAATAAATGATAGTAATTATTTTATGCTAAAAAAACTAAACTAAACCTTAATTTTATCTTTCTCGGTGAGATGATGGAAAGGAAAAACAATCAACTAGAATAAGAAAAAAAAAGAGAAGAATCAAAATCAAATTCTGGGCCTGGCGTGATAGCATAGGTGATTAAGGTCCTCACCTTGAACACACAAGGATCCCATATGGGTGCCGGTTCTAATCCCAACAGCTCTCCTTCTCATCCAGCTCCCTGCCTGTGGCCTGGGAGGACAGTCAAGGATGGCCCAAAGCTTTGGGACCCTGCACCTGCGTGGAGGCCTGGAGGAAGTTCCTGGCTCCTGGCTTCGGACTGGCTCTGTTCCAGCCATTGCGGCCACTTGTGGAGTGAATCATTGGACAGCAGATCTTCCTCTCTGTCTCTCAACCTCTCTGTATATCTGCCTTTCCAATAGAAATAAATAAATCTTTTTAAAAATATATCTATATTCTACAAGTCACAGATTAGACACAGACATTTATCTGCCATGGGACTCAGCTCATATGTATGTGCGTGTGCACCTGCTGGGGTCAGGTACAGTGTAAACAGGGAAGGGGCAGCAAGGGGAACAGACACTGGAACATTCACATGTCCAGATCCTAGATTTCTGCATTTTTGTTGGCTGTCTATTCAGATATCCTGGACCTTACTCCTGCTGTCCTATCACCTCAGGAACAGTAACACAGAAGCTGGCTTGCTGCACTAAATCCCAAGGCAGATTCATGCTTCTGGTCCCATATCCTCTATTCTATCTGATTTGGCCTAGACACGCTGCACCTCATCTCATACTTCAGCCCTGAGTCTGCTACAACCATATTTCAGGGATGTGGACACAATATCGTCCTGCTGAAGTCAGAAACAAGTACAATGGAAGAGATTTATAGTTTGGAGCAAAGTGGAAGATTTACAGTGATAACGATAATATCAGCTTTTCATTACTACAATGAAACATCTGACAGAGTTAATTTTATAAGGAGAAAACATTTATTTCAGCTGATGGTCTGGAAAGTTGACCATCCAAGCTTGGACAGCTCCGTTAGTTGGGCATCTGATCAGGGCAGTCTTGCTGGCCAAGTCCTGAGCTAGCCAAAGCACTACATGGCAGGAGGGAAAATATAAACCTGTATTTCTTTACAGAAAGCCACCATGGTTCCATCATGGAGTCTCCACCAAAAAAAAAACCCCAATCCAATCCAGTCCCCTTCCAAAGGCTGAGCCCTCAAACACTAGAATTAAGCGCCCATTCTCTTTGCATCATTAACATTAGAGTTCAGGGATCAAGCTTTTGAGAGTTATTCCACATTCAAACAAATTTTCAAGCCTTACCACTACGCTTCTCTCTGATAAGTTTAAAATCATTTTTTAAATTTATTTCTTCTTTAATGATTTTTTTTTATTGTACTTGGAAAGTCAGAGTGATAGAGAGAGTGGGATAAATAATAAGAGAGATGTTCCACCTACTGATACACTCCCAAAATGGCTGCAATGGTCACAGCTGGGCCAGTTTAAAGCTGGGAGCCAGGAGCTTCTTCCAGGACTCCTATATGCATGCAGAGGAGCAAGAAATTGAGCCATCTTCTACTACTTTTCCAGGTACATTTGCAGGGAACTGGATCGGGAAGTGGAGCAGCCAAGACACGAACCACCGCCCGATGCCTATATGGAATGCCAGTGACACCAGCAGGCAGAAGATTCATCTGTTTTGCCACTGAGCTGGCCCCCATGTCTAGTCATATTTTGTCACTGGACTTAACACTTATGAAAACTCAGATCCCTCAAAATTCAAAACACAAAATTGGATATTTTTAATGCATCTGTGGTGCTGGTAGAGCATGATATATGTACACATACATAATGATCACATTTGTACAACTGCCTCATTTAAGCCTCCAAATTGTTCCATTAGGAATTGCAGGATTTTCCTGTTTATATATCAGGAAAAAAAAACACCCCGAGATGTTGAAGCGTTCATCACATTGCCCAAACAGCAGCAACCTGTCTTCCATGAGGAACATGCACATGCACAATTGAGTACCTTAAAAACAGTAAAGTCCATGCAAATTTGAGCACAGTTTATGTACCTACATAAACTTACATGAATGGAGTGCTAATGCACAAGCGATTACGAATGATTCAGGAGTATCAGCCAGCTAGTGGGGAAAACACAAATGCAGAAAAATTTCCCTTCTAGAGTTCAAAATGATTTTTTTATGAATTAAGCAAGGAGAGAAAGAGAGTGGCTGAAAATGTCTAGGGTTGAGCTCAGGGGAAGTTAACAGGATCGCAGGAAGGTAATTGGCATTCAAATATAGGGGCCAAAAGTTAGCTTTGCAACAATCTCTCCACAATGGCCAGGAAGCAGTAGCAAAGTCCTGCTATCAAAGGTGTTGCAGAACTGACAGGGGAGTCACAGGCCTGGAGGATCCATTGCCAGTCTCTCTGTGGCAATCCCATGGAGCAGGTACCACCCACATAAGGCTTGATACATAATCACAATTTTCAAGTTCTGCAACTTCAAGAAAATAAATGCTCTGCTGAAAGTCCTGAAACCTAAGTTTTGGTGTGCTTGTGGAATGATGTCTGAGAACAGAAAGTTGAATTTCAGAAAAATAAATGGTAGCTTGCATAGCTAAAATTGTCGTCTGAGACTGAAACCTATCATACAGCCTTGGAAAACAAATGAGAAAACAGAAATGCAGTGTGGAATATGCTTTCATTCATTTACAACCTTAATACTTAACTTTTAAATGATTGGTTTCTATTTTCTCCAACACCATCAAGGGATATTTTCCCATCCCCTTATCTGACCCTTATTAAAGGTTTAAACCCTAGAAAAAGCCATCAGATTTAATCACTTGAGCTCTTCCTCCAGTGAAATCTCTCATAAAAGAGATTTATGCTATCCATTGCAAAGATCTCACTTATCTAAAATGTACCATATTCGAAGGTAGACACTGCATCCTAGGTTCCTTATCTCAAAAGCCTCACTGGTATCTAGCAAACACAGAAGCTCACAACTTGTATTTTCTGCGCTCTCAAGCATCCCAAAGTCAAAAGTTGGTCATCTCCATGAGAAGGAACATATTTGGAAAGGGAAACCAATTTAAATTACAAGTTCCCAGGCACACATACAACCTATTCATTTCATTTCTTCATCTGGCTCAATCAAACCTCTGCATGATTTCTCTTCTTCTCTCTCTCAAAACTAATCTTTAGGGGCTAGCAGATAAAGCTGTTGCCTCTGAAGCCAACGTTCTACCAGTTGGAGGAAGGCCTGGCAGCTACACGTCCAATCCTGCTCCCTGCTGATGCATTTGGGAGAGCAGCAGAGGATGACCCGGGTGCTTGGGTTCCTGCACCCTCATGGGAGACCTCTGGCTTAGGTCTGGCCCAACCCTGAAACCTCTGGCTTCGGTCTGGTCCAGCACTGGATGTCACATCCTTTTGGAGAGTGAGCCAATGGATGGAAGGTGACTATATTGTTCTCTCCCAGCCCCACCACTGGCAATTCTACTTCTCAAATAAATAATGAGTTCAAATAAAAAGTTCAAAGAAGACAAATTTACTTTAAAATAAAAAAATAGTCAACTAAAATCACTGCTTTTCCTTCTGAGTGGATGTAACATAGAGCTGTACATGCAAGACTATTGCATGTGGTCCTATTTGACTTGCTATACACACCCATCTCCGGCTTTCTTTCTGTGTGGCTTTGCTGCTACTGTTTTTGCTACTTGAAGTGTCCTCATCATTTAGACTCTGGCAAACTCCCCTTCCTCAACAAAATCTTCTTTATTTCTTTTTAGAGAGTAAGACTGCCATATTCATAAATGTGAGAGTTAATAAGTGCTAGAGTGAGACACTCCTGCGTTTGTTCAGGTCACATGCTCAGCTTGGGAGTGAGTGAGATAGAGCATTTCCCTGTGGAGCAGCAGGTGCACCCCCTGTGCTTTGATGGCATGCTCATGCTCTGCTAATGTCATCCGTCAGAAGCCTAACTTCAAGGTGATTGTCTTAGCACATGAAGCCTTTAGCAGCAATTAGATCATGAGAGCACAGGTCTGATAAATGGGATTGGCACCTTTCAAAAGCGACCCCAGAGAGAGCCTTCTCCTCTTTCCCATGGAGTAACACAGCAACATGACATCACTGCACAAGGACCAGGAAATGGGCTGTCACCAGACACAGAGTCCACCTTGACCCTGGACTTCCGAGCCTCCAGAATTGTGAGAAAGCACCAGTGGCTGTTTTCAAGTTACCAGGTTAGGGTGTTTTGCTATAGCAAGCCAAACAGACTGGGACCTGCTGCCACCTTGGGGCCCACTCCCTGTCTGTCCCTGCTGCCCACAATGCTTATTTCCCAAGCCATCACACAATTCATTTGTGTACATTCTTCATGGCTTTTCACAAAGCCTACCTGCTTAGAAAGATCTTCTTGTCCAACTCAGGTTGAAGACATTATTCCCGCCACTGGTCCCAAGTGTCTCCTCTCCATTTTCTGCTTTATTTCCTTCCTTTAGCGCATGTGATTAGCAAGCATCCAATGTAGTTTTTCTTGCTTATTTATCTACTTTATTGTATGTCTCCTCTAATAGAAGATTTTGGGCCAATTCATACACTACCCACCATCCACATCAGTTGTCCCATAATGAAAAATAAATACTCATTACATGAATGAATGAATACTATCCTATTACAATTATATACAGATGACATGGATACAGAGAGAGAGTTCACAAATGTTTACCATGTAGAAGAGTAAAGGAATAACCTGAATTAGGCTAAACTTTCTTTCAACTGAGGCAGAATGGAAATTGTACCCTAATCCATGAAACACTGTTGTAATATTCAAGATAACAGTATTTTCTGGACAATGGAGGCACATTACTTTCCCCAGCAGAGAGAATGATTTAAAATATCCATAAATCTATTAATCATTCTAATAATATTGAGTATTTGAATTTTTAAAGGAAGATAACTTATAAAATTCAATGGCACATATTTATTGAATATATGGCACTTATTATGCATCATAATCAATAATAGACAAGCACCGGGTTTTATATCACGTCAAATAACTGAAATTCAGCTGTAAAATGGACCTAATGATAAAAAAAAAAGTTACATATGAACATCTCTGTGAAAAATATGTCTAGAAATTCCTATATTGTTCATTTACTCAAAGGGAGGAAAAATAAAAGTAAAATTAAAAATTTTAGAAGAGAGTAGGATCTAAAATATAATAGCAAGAGAGAAGTAACCTAATCAAATTGAATTGAACAAGAAGGCCATGCCACCTTGTGGGTGTTAGGAGTATTATACCATTCTTAGTGTCTTGCTCTACACAAAAAGTGACCCACTAAACACTGAGCCATAGAAAACATTTAAAAATTTTTTCCTAATGGTGAATAAGCCACACAGCATTCATTTTTTGATAGCACAATTTTTGAAAGCTTTTTAAAATCAAAATACAATGTATCCTGAACCTAGATTTTATTACCTACAATGCATATATGAACATGCGATGTTTAAATAAAAAAGCTATCTTCTCATAAATGACCTTGAAAATTTACTTACAGATGCAAGCACGAACCTTTTTATATTTTGCCTGAAACAAGCGTATTTTTAAGAAAGAAATATTCTAACAATAAACAAAATCAACCACTCATACATTCTGATATGACGTCCTAAGCAATAGTCACAAATTTCAATACCTACAGAAATGTGTACCTACTTGTTGCTTAAAATTTAAAGACAAACATGATGGGAAATATGATTTTTTTCAAAACATTAAAAGTAGTAACCATGCATACAACATGTCCTGGCTGCCTATAGATTAAGCCACCAATACATTAAAACAAGAACTAGAGGGAAATAGAGACATTTCATGGAGACCAAAAGGCCGACGAAAGAGCAAAAGTCTTTCCAGAAGGTAAAAATACGATTAACTTTTATAGGAATAATTGTCGCTGATCTTATATTAAAATCGTAGAATCATAAGCTTTAATACTGGAAAGTACCTTAAATGAAACAGAGGGATCAATGACTCATTTTAACGACTCCTCTGGCGGCTGAACTGCTCCATCTCCTGTTAATTCTTTATCTGAGAAGCTACCACAATTCAACAAAGAAAATTTCCTGTATTGACAAGGTATGATAAAAACAGACTAGCATAACTGAATCTCTCCTACAGAGAGGTCACTGAAGCCAGGCTATTCAGAAAATATCTGTAATAGTATATTCCTAAAAGATGTTTTTGGAAACCCTTAAGGGACTTATAAAAGTTCGAGGCAAACACGTGTTGTGAAAAAACTATGCAAGGTTTTCAAACCTTCATTGCTCCAAAATAAACTTATCTTTTAATTCCATTTTCCACGAACTTCTTTGAAATACTCTCAAACTGTATTACAATTAAGGCAAAATTTTTTTAAGATGTATTTATTTTTATTGGAAAGGCAGATATATAGAAAAGAGGAGAGATAGAGAGGAAGATCTCTCATCCGATGACACTTCCCAACGTCACAGCCACAATGGCTGGAGCTGAGCTAATCTGAAGCCAGGAGCCAGGAGCTTCTTCTGGGTCTCATGTGGGTGCAGGGTCCCAAGGCTTTGGGCTGTCATCCTTTGCTTTCTCAGGCCACAAGCAGAGAGCTGGATGGGAAGCGGGGGACCAAGGGGATCTAGTGCTCATATGGGATTTAAGGTGAGGAATTTAGCCACTAGGCTATCGCGCTGGGCCCAAGATTTTTAAGAACATTTCTTACACTTCAGTATGAAATGTGCTTTTAGAGCACGTAGTATTCAACATTTCTATAGACAATCTGCAGGTCCAAAGCATAAATATTTAAAATTGTGTTCTGAACCATTTTTTTTTTATAAAGAATGATCTGAGGAAGGGCCTGGACGGTGGTTCAATGGCTAATCCTGCCCTTGCAAGCACCACCAGGATCCAATATTGGCACCAGTCGTGTCCAAGATGCTCTATCTCACATACAGCTCCGTGCTTGTGGTCTGGAAAAGCAGTAGAGAATGGCCTGAGACATTAGGACCCTGCACCATGTGGGAGACCCAGAAGAAGCTCCTGTCTTCGGATTGGCTCAGCTCCCACCAGTGCTGCTACTTGCAGAGTAAACCAGCGGGTGGAGGTTCTTTCTCTCTGCCTCTCCTTTTTTCTATAAATCTGACCTGCCTTTCCAGTAAAAATAAATAAAAATCCCCTTAAAAATGAATGAACTGAGGCAATAGTGGTATATAACTTGACCAACTCAACAAAACTAAACAATGGAATAGGCTGTTTTTTCCCCAATTCCTAAATTGAGCAATTTATGCCTACATGACATCATGCTATATTCATTCTTTCCTAATAGTGAGAATTCAAAAATTACTGCTCCAAAAAAATGACCATTAAGCTCACGATTCTACATGGCGTTCTATATAGCCATGGATAACTCAAAGCTCTGACACTCCCACTCAACCCCACCCTAAACTGAGACTTCCCAACTGGCATCTATGTTGTTTCCTCAAAGTGAGACCAAAGGGTAAGAATAGAAATACAAATTAGTTTGATTAACTATAGAATTTCTGCCTCTCTTGGGTTCAAATCCAGATGTGTAGTCAAATTGGTTGGCTGTAAAATGTTCATTTTGAGAAAGTGTCCTTGACTATAAATGAAATGATTCAAATATTTAGAGAGAAATTTTCATGCTTACTCAGTGATGTGAAAAACCATGGCATTTACCAAAAATAGGCACTCATATGCTCAAGCTCTGCCTTTAGCGTGGAGAAGCGGGTAGCAGAGGAGGATGTAGGGCATGGGGTTGAGGGCATGGACCCTGCACCATGGGGTGTGTTGTTCCAGGGTCATACGGTAAAGCTGGACAAGCTCGATTACATACCTACTGTCCCCTGGCCACGGAGGGCTTGGCCCAGAAGCCCAAGAGTGCTGTGCAGACGACTGGGACCGTGAAGAAACAGCTCTCCGGAATACTGACACCCTGATCGGATGGAGACACGCATCCAGCTTTACTTCCTGGAGAAGTCCTTATTGCTTCAGGAGACTGACACATTGGCCCCGTAGCAAACATTGCTTCTGAGCACCAAACTTGACAAATTACTTCTAAAACAATGACACAAAACCACAGGAACTCTCCCCTATGTCCTCAGTGTAACACCCAGGGGCACCCACTTTCAGCACAGATTCCCATCCATTGATGCCATTATTGATGTGAGGCATTCTAATCTCCTCACCTCATCTTGTTCCCTGCATGCTTCATCTAAGGGAACTCAAGGCTATGCTGGCAACACTAAAGCGTGTTTTTTTTTTTTTTTTTGTAAAAAAAAAAAACAACACGATAAAAAGAGGAAATTTAAGTTACTTACTTGGCAATGTCGGTCCTAAAGCTTAGCTACTGAAGAGTATGTTGTGGTTTTGTTTTATTTTAAAGTGCTTAAAATTCTCATCTTAATATACTGCAGAAAATGGACAACTGCTCATTTTTCAATGTGCGTTTTTCAAGCTCCTGTCAACCCAATGTTTTACGAAAATAATGCAAAAAATAAGCAGAAAGGAAGAATACTGAATATTAAATCTTTCTTCAGCCCACTCTATGATTTTCTTAAGGTCTGTGCTGATATTTTTAGATTTTGAGCACGTATAAAATTTCATGGCTGCTTTAATATACATACAGGCTTGAAACAGATGAAAGCTTCCATCTGAATGATATAGATTCCCACTCCCACACACAGCACTCAGACAAAACACATGAAACTAAGTTTAACTATTCCAGAGAGAGAGAGGAAAAAAAAAAAACTAATTCAATCCTGCCAGAATTTGAAGCTGAGAATCTAAGGATTTCAGACACTGCAAATCTGTTCTCTAGCTTTTTAACACACTCCCTTGTGTCAGGAACTCTCATATGGAATCACATTCCAGGATTCGTGTGGTCTTTATATTGTCTTCATGAGTGCATGTGGACATAAGCCTGGGGCCACCATAAACAATGGAGTATCAAGAGAATGTTCTGAGGATTCTGTTCTCTAGTATTAAAAGGCAAGTTCCTAGGGTGAACATTGTGGCAGTAGGTTAAAGCTGCCACCTGTGATACTGGCATCTGATTTAATGCAAATTTGTATTCTGGCTGCTCTTCTTGTAATCCAGCGGCCTGCCGATGTGCCTGGGAACACAGCAGAGGCCTTAGCTTCTGCTACAATTGGGAACTGAACGAATGGATCTCTGCCTCGCTCTCTCTCTCTCTTTTTCTCTGTGCCTCACTCCCTTTCTCTGTCTCTTCCTTCCCCTCTCCCTTTCTCCATCTGTAACTCTGCCCTTCAAATAAATAACATAAATCTTAAAAGAAAAGAAAAGGCAGGCTCCTTTGGTATTATTAATTTCTGTTCCTGGAAGAGTGAGGAACATGTGAATCAACGAAAACCATGGCAATGAAGAAAGAGCTTTCTATCTATACACAGTAAAATCACCCATTCTGAGAACTTATTATATTGTATGAAATATATATATATGAAAGATATGAATAACATATATGTATGTTCTTAGACACCATAGTTATATCTTAGCCCCATAATTTTTTACAATAAGTAAATTTTGTAGCTCCCAACTTGTGAAGATTTATTAATTTATTTATTTGAAAGAATTACAGAGAGGGGAGAGAGACACACAGAGAGAGAGAGCGCGCTTCCATCCACTGGTTCATTTACCAGATGCATGGTGAGAGCAATGGCCAGGTCAGGTTAAAGCCAGGAGTCAGAAGCTTCCTCCAGGTCTCCTACGTGGTGGCAGGACCCAAAACTTGGGCTATATTCCAATACTTTTCCCAGGGCATTAGCGTGACGCTACATCAGAAGCAGGGCAGTCAGCGCACAAACCGGTGCCTATTTTGCTGGCCCCCATCTCCTGTTTTTACAGATTCAGAAACTAAATGTTGCCCAAACTTATACAGCAAGTAACCAGAAATGCCAAAATTTGAATGTCCCAAAGCCAGTCAGCTTTGGGGGTAAATGCAGTTTACCTTAGTAGCAGAAAATTATCAGAATCAAGGTAGAGTATGAATGGACTCTAGCTAAGCAGATAACAACCACTCTGCATTTAGCCATTACCTAAATCTTTTTCAACTTTTGCAGCTATTGCAAAGATGCATCTTAACTGAAACATGTGTGTAAGATCTAAAGATGAAGAGAAAGGTGTTACTTCTTCTTACAAGACCTACCATGCTTCTAAATAGGAGGAAAATGTCACTTGAGTTTTCTCTGCAGACCCAAAATATTTACTGGTTTTATTTTCAATGTGAAATTCATATTTTTTAACAATCTTAGAATTACAATAAAACAGGGTGCATTCAGGCCCATTCACTAAAATACTGTGATTTGATGATCACAAAGAATGACAGTTCATGAGAACTTGCAAAAGAAATCTCAGTGTACATCTTCCACACTAGCGCAAGCTTAGTATAACATTTGGCAAACTGCTGAAAACAGTGTCCATTGAAAATGTACTTTCCAATTATCAAAAAAAAAAAAGCAATCCTCAAACCTTAATAATAGTTCCGAAGTTGTTTTTTCTACTGGGTTCTTCTAATCATGAAATAAGGCTGCCTGCCTGTGGTTGCAGGTGTTAAGGAGACTATTCTCTGGGGATCAATTGTATTTGCACATTTGAAAGAGAATCATCCATCTTTGTTATAGGGCATCTTTTCAAGGAAGTCTGTATCACCATCTTTGACTACAGTCAGTGACTCTCTCCAGAGCAAAGAACAAGTTCTCCCAAGCTTTTGGAAGCTGGAAAGAGAGCAGTTGTACATACTACTACTGAATATTTTGGTCTCCTAAGCTCAAAATCCCTCTCCTATAACACAGAAGGCTGGGCAGTAGGTTCAAAGGGCAGCCTAACTCCTGTTCTGACAGCTGCCAATGCTCTTCCACGGGGAGATGAGGATAAGACACTTCACTTCTAACCTAGCAGTCAGCATCAGGTCCTCTAAGATGCATCCCAAGTACACTATCTTTCAGAGGAAAGTTACTAGGATACAGCCTATCTTGAGCATCAAAGGAGAGAAATTTCTGACCAGAAAGGGTAGACCCAGACACATTAATAAAAAAGACCTCACACACTTAAGCACTATGTGCTAGTAGGTGCTGCAGCCCAGCCTGACATGGTTAGCCCCAATTCCTGGGACTCACCAGTGGGTACTACAGCCTAGCCTGACTGACCCATACCCATTCCAGCTCTTACTGATAGGTGCTACAACCTAGCTCTTACGAAAACCGGCAGGTGGCATGGCCTAACCTGGCCTGTCCCATACTTATTCTGGCTCTCGTGAGCAGCAGCAGATGCTGAAGCCTAGCCCAGTCTGGTCTACCTCTAAATCCAGTCCACATGCATGCTGACGGATGCTGCAGCCTTGACTGACCAGTTTGCCACCAGCCCCAGTTTTCACACTCAACAGTGGGAGCTGCAGCCTAACAGGGGAGTCCTCAAAGTTCTCCTACCAGGCCCATTCCCAGCCCCTAAACTTGAATGTGTTGGCAAGTGCTTCAACCCAGCCTGGCATGGCCCACCTGCAGTCTCAGTTCTCAGTGGAAGGTGATGCAGCTTAGTCCAACTGGGCGCAGCCCATATCATATCCTAACTCTCAAACATGCCAGGTGCTGTGACCTGGCTCACCCCAGCCTGTCCCCAGATCTGGCCCACACAAAAGCTAATGAGTGCTGCACCCTGACCTGGTCTGGCCTAGCCCACACCCAGCCCCAGCTATTGTGCCATCCAGAAGGCATAACCTCCAGCCCCAGCTATTGCGTGCACCAATGGGCAGCAGGAGATGCTATTTAGCTCAGTCCAGGTCTTCTACGTGGGTAGGTGCCTTGGCCTGACCCAGACATGTCCTCTAATTTCTCCCCTCCATACCAATCCATTTCCCTTACTTACCTGCGGAAGCCTACAGAAGTCATTTCTCCCCTGTCAAAAATGCCCTCATTGCTCTCACGCCAATACATCTCTAGACCCCCTTCCTTGGGCAATGTGCAGCTCCCCACACCACTGCCTAGGGGCAAAGATGGCATGTCCTAGCCTGGAATTTCCTGTCCTCCCTACATATCTTTGAAAAAAAAAACAACAGAATAGGCAGCTATGCTGGCGCACTGGTATAGTTAACACAAATTCAGCATTAACCAAGCCCAGAATGCCCTCCAGCCTTGACTACTTTTCTCCCAGCAGAATCACACTTGCTAGGTATAAAGCAACATAGGCAGCTGCCTACATCTGAAGCATCTACCCTGTTTTCAAATATCATCTAGCTCCCTGGGTGTCGTCCTGGGGAATCAGATCTCAACATGCTGATGTCCTGGTAAGAAGTTGTCCTGTCCATGACTGACCAGTCTCATGTCTTCCACCATGAAACTGTGACAGGCTAACTTCCTTTCTCGTGGACAGAGTCAAAACTCACATCTTTCCTGTTTTGATATCAGACAAATGTATAACCTGTAGAGACTTGAGAATTTGAATAGATGTATTTTAGTGTGTGTATTTTATATTCTTTTTGTTGTTTGGAAAAGCACGGAAGAAACATCAAGTTAGGTGACATGGCAAAGGGAAAACAATAGTTAGATTCAGCTCTTTTTCTCTTTTTTAAAATATGTTTTCATTGATTTATTTGAAAGGCGCAACAACAGAGAGAGGAAGAAACAGAGAGCTCTTTCTCATCGGTTGGTTCACTCCCCAAATGGCCACGAGTGAGAGGTAAACCAGGTGAAAGCCAGGAGCAACTAACTATATCCAGATCTCCCAAATGGATGGCGACTTGGACCATTTTCGACTGCCTTCCCGGGTGGCACCAGCAGCAAGCTAAACTGGAAGAAAAAGTCGTTGGGACTTGAATCCAGCACTCTGATACAGGGGTTAGCACTGCAAGAGGGAACTTAATCCATTGTACCACAACACTAGTCCCTTGTTCTTCTCTACCAGTTGGTTTTAAAGTTTCCTTATTCTACTGCCTGAGATCCTATCATTGAGCTTCTCCCTTTTATATTTAGAAAAACAAACAAACAAACAAACCTGACAAGTAAGTACAGTGTTCCTGGCATTGGAATATACAAAGAAAACTTGAGGAGGGGTGGCATTCATACCAGATCAGTTTCCTCTGTTCACTTAGATGGAGCCATCATTAACATCATCAAGTAAAAATAAAAACTGTGATGTGTTTATGCAAGGGTGAAAGGGGGTAGGAAAAAAAACATAGTAATACCAGGGGAATATTTAGCCTGCACTAGCCACCTCACTTTGGCCTGCAGAATGTGATGTAACTGCTAGACCCACTTGCAGGGAAATACTAGAAAATGCCTAAGAGAAATGAAATTGTATCAATGCCACAGACAATCTTGCCTCCAGATCACCAGAGATGATCTGCTGACCGTGATGGATTCATTGAGACTAGTCTGCTGCAGCTCAACTATGTGCTCATGAATGAGTTGTACAATGAACTTGAACACCTGAAATCTCTTTCATTGCTTTCAATTCCCTATTAAGAAAAGCAACAGAGGCTTGTTTGTGGTGTAATGGGTTAAGCCTCTGCCTAAGCTGCTGGCATCACTTCTGGGTGCAGGAGAAGGTCTTGGCTAGTCCACTTCCATTCCAGCTCTCTGCTAATAGACCTCAGACAGCAACAGAAGATAGCGGCTCCAGCACCCACATGGAAGAACTAAAAGAAGCTCTTGGCCTCCTGGCTTTGGTCCGGCCCAGCTGAAGCTGTTACAGCCATTTGGGGAGTGAAACAACAGACAGAAGATTTTTATCTCTCTTCCTCTCTCTCTTTATAGCTCTGCATTTCAAATAAATTCCAAGAATTGCTCATAAAATAATTTTTTTAAAAAAAAGTGACAATAAATATTTGTTGTTTCTATTTGAAAGACCAGTCTGACGAAGCAATGCCTTGACAAAGTTAACTAAAACTCTATGAAATCAATTGCGTTATTACAGTCACTAAATAAATCAAATTTTTCCATTGGGTAGAAACAGAATTTTTAAAAAAAGGGCGGGGTGCCCAGCACAGTACCCTGGTGGCTAAAGTCCTCACCTTGCACACACCAGTATCCCATATGGGCACAGTTCATGTCCCAGCTACCCAACTTCCCATCCAGCTCCCTGCTTGTGGCCTGGAAAAGCAGTCCAGAACAGCCCATAGCCTTGGGACCCTGTACCTGCATGGGAGACCCAAAATAAGCTCCTGACTCCTGGTTTCAGATCCGCTCAGCTCTGGCCACTGCAGCCACATGGGGAGTAAATCAACATATAAAAGATCATTTTCTTTGTGTCTCCTTTCTGTAAATCTGCCTTTCCAATAAAAGTAAATAAATAAATAAATAAATCTTTTAAAAAAACAAAATAGGGGTTTAGTGAATATTTGGTAATTCAAATCAAATTCAATTTGATAGAGGAAAGGATGCATTAAATAAATATATTCAAACTATCTCTAAAACACATACTTTACTTTTATTAGTTTGCTTTGCAAAAATAACATAAAATTTCCTCTATCAATGGCTTCTCTGAACTTTTATGTAACATTTGTCCTCCAAAGATTGCTTAGCACTATTCTGAATTGATGTGTCCATTCTATTCCTTGAATATAAAAAATGTGACCAACTGGTCAGAGAAAAGAGGTGTCACACACTAACCCATGCATTAGAGCTCCCTTATTCATTGCATTCAAAAATTAGATTAGGCCACCAAAATTGGGGAAAAAGTAAGAGTAAGTAGCTATCAATGTGACCACAATCTCCTTACTTTCTATGATCTGGCTTTGCCCTGCATATCTGAAAACCTGCAGCATGATCATTCACAATTTCCTGAAGAGAAAAAATTAGAGAAGCAATAATTTTTAAATGAGTGAGTGTTCATGTATGCGTGTGTTTGTGTGTGTGTGAGACAGAGAGAGAGAGAGAGAAAGGGAGAGAGAGAAACTCGTGCAAGAGACAGAAAGACTGAAAATTAAAAACTCGTAACTGCAAGAAATGCTGTTTGGGTGTTTGGAAAACTCAACAAACATCCAGATTCTGCACTTAACCTCCTTATGCAGTATAATCCACAGTCACAAAGTCTCATTAAAAGTTCGCAGTTACATTGCTTTATTCTATAGACAGTACAAAAAATAGATAAACATATACACACAGGGTATACATGCACATGTAAATTTCTCTTGGGAAATACTTTGCTACTATAATAAGATACTGAGTGGGAGGAATCATTCTGTTGCTCAGAATGACAACTATGGTTTCGAAGCAGAGGGTATGAGTGTGAAGTGTTCTTTATTCCACAGGTATCTAGTGAAGAGCTCTGACAACTGGATCAGGTCTATCTCAAAATAGAGAACTGGTCCTGCAGTCAGCAACAACCACCACTGCCCCTTCCCAGGCCAACATAGGAAAACGGCTGAGGATGAAATAGGAGTACGGACAGTCAAGCTCCTAGAAAAAAACAGTGTGCTACAGTTACTTCTTTCCCTTTTTGTTTTCAGTGCTAAACCTTGCTGCCTTTTCCATTTCAAACTCCTAAATACATACATCCATGCTACAACAACGCAGGCAAAAAGTTTTTCAATGGCTATTTTATACACATTTTAATAAAGTTTGGGGGCCAGTGCCATGGCATAGTAAGTTAAACCCCTGCCTGCAGTGCCAGCATCCCGTGTGGATGCCAGTTTGAGTCTTAGCTGGTCTACTTCCACCCTGCTAATGCAGTAGACAACTGCCCAAGTTCTTGGCTCCTTACACCCCTGTGGAAGATCCAAAGGAAGTTCTAGGCTCCTGGCTTCAGATTGGCCCATTTCTGGTATTTGTGGTCATTTGAGAAACGAAATAGCAGATGAAACATCTATCTCCTCTCTCTGCAGCTCTGCCTTTCAAAAGAAAATTTAAAAATCTTAAAGAAAATTAACAGTCTTAAAAAATTGACTAGTCACTAATGTATTACACATTATGCCATGGAGCTATTATGGATGAGAAACTATGAATTGCTATAATATAGTGAAAGTCAAGCTTTGATAAAATAAAGCTGTTACATAAACCTCAATAATTTAAGGCTCCTCAATCAACCATTATGCTTCACTTGGATCAAAAGATGCATGCTAAACTTAATGTAAGCCACAATCACAGCAGATTAAGAAGAGACAAAATGAAGCTCTGAGGTATCTGAGCAAGATCAGTTCACAAATGACTTCCCCTGCTTGCTATCATTGACATGTTTTTCTAAGTGCTTCATGATGCTAAGGGCTCTCGTGTTTTCAAATGAGGTTGGGGGCAGGTTTATGAGACAGTGGTTGGCTCTGCTTGGGACACGCACATCCCATATCATGATGCTCTGCTCTGCTCTGCTTACGATGTTGGCTCCCTGCTATTACACACTCTGGAGACAACTGATGGATAGCTCAATCACTTGGGTCCCTGCCAGCCATGTAGCAGACTCAACTTCTGGCTCTGGCATGACTTAGTCCTAGCTGTTGTGAGCACTGGGGAGTGAAATAGCAGACAGGAGATCTAACTCTCTTCTCCGATAAATTAGTAAAAAAAAAAAATGTTCTTTAAAAATTGAAAGCGAAGAGGGGGCTGGTACAATAACTTAGTGGCTAAATCTTTGCCTTGTATGCGCCGGGATCCCATATGGGTGCTGGTTTGTGTCCTGGCTGCTCCATTTCAATCCAGCTCCCTGCTTATGGCCTGGGAAAGCGGTAGAGGATGGCAAAAAGGCCTTGGGAACCTGTGTGGAGACCCGGAAGAAGTTCCTGGCTTCAGATCAGCTCAGCTCTGGCCATTGGTGACCACTTGGGCAGTGAATCAGTGGACGGAAAATCTTTCTGTCTCTCCTTTCTGCAGATCTGCCTTTCTAATAAAATGTAAAATCTCAAAAAAAAAAAAAAAAAAAAGAAAGAAAAAGAAAAGAAAAAAGGTTGAAAGGGAATGCATCTAATTGTGCCTGATGGCATGATTGGAACTACAGGAAAGAAGGAATGTACATGAATCAAGTGCTTACTAATAACCAACCAGAACTTTAAATAAGCAATCTCCTTTAATCTTTCATGTAAGATAGATAGACAGACAGATAGGGGGATAATTATTGAAATTACATGTTGGAAGTGTTCAACTAAAACAGTCCACTAAGGTGAACTGAATTTTCCCAAAGAAAGTATGCTTATTTTGTTAAAATATGACAATTTTGTATATAGAACAATCTCTTACTATTATAATCATATAAGCCGAAGATGTGTTGCCAGAATCATCTACAAAATCAAGTACAAAATTGAAGTGAAAGAAATTCTTCCTACTTCTATTTCTTGACAATTTCCTCAACTAGAAAATGAGAGGATTGGCATAAATCTCTAAGGTACATTCCAACTCTTAGTCTAAGATTCTTACATGATAAAGTGGGAGAATAAGCCAAAAAGTTCATTTGTTTGTATAAAGTAAATCTCAATTAGCCAGGCCTAAGGTTATATCCACACAAAGGCACCTCATCAGTTAGAAATTGGAGGATTTCTGTCAAACTGTAGATTTGCAATTGCATAATGGGTCAATGGCAGTACAAAAAAAAAAAAAGCAAAACCAAAGAAAAAACTATCCTGAAATTTTAGAAAAAGCAAAACAAAACAAAACAAAAAACACACTTATATGGACATGACCTTAGATTTCTGAAATTTCTCCAGTCCCATAATCTTCTTTCCAATAATAAATAATACCCCAACACACTCCTTTCTACTGGCACAGTTGTCATGGATACCAAGTGGCATTTCCTCTGGCTTCCGTTCCCCAGGGAGGCCTTTGAACTTGAGTCTTTTGGGGTTTCACCATCTTGAGTTAACCTCACTGAATACTAAGGCTCCAACAGCCCTTACTCTAACTTCTCCTTTTTACAGACAAGGAAACTGAGATCTCCTATTTTCTCATTTTCTATCACCAATTCAGTCATTTTGCTTACAGTAACTTTATCTCCTGAAGGTAATTTCCTTAGAAAATATTCAGATTCTATATTTCTTCTACTTACTCTTAAAGCCAAAACTACCAAAAGTATCTCAAAAGAAAAAAAAAATCTTTTCCAGAAAAACTACATATGTTGCAGTAAGGGAGAAAGAGGTAGAAAGAGGAAGTATAAGAAAAAAGAGGGGACTTTTTTTGTTGGTAGTGCTTTCGATACATTTCTCATCAGGTGATTTATTGTTTGTGGAGCTGAAGGCAATAGAAGCATAATTTCAGACTCCCTTAGGCTCTTTATTTGATTTATAATAAACCAAAAAAAAAAAAAGACTTGAAAAAATAAGTTCCAAAAAGGATACTTTGTTCTTTTTCTCTGAAGCCCATCCAAAATCAACAACAACAGCAACAACAACAAATGAAACTGCTGAAGGATGGAATAAATAAGTCTTCTTCTGGATTAGTGTGGTCACTGTTTAATTCAGTTTAACTCAGCAAACTGCTGCACCGTGTGTGTTACAGGTGAGGCACCTTTTTTTTGTTTGCTTGTTTTTCTCTCTTGTGACCATGCAACTGTGAACTTTAGACATTACTTGACTGGGAGGTGACAACCCATGTGAATTAGAGCTCAGAATATTTGACCCTTAAAAGATTAACCCTTTGTACTTGGGTCTTTTGTACCTAATGCAGATGTGATGCTGGGGGAAAAAAAAAAACAATCCCGGGAACACCAAAGGAAAGTCAACACCCATACTACCTTTTACTAAGTTGATGGGTCCCTGGCTCCTCCATAACCTACTGGAACTAATATGTAAATGGTGACAAGCGATGGTGGCCCATTTTCTTGACTCCCACAGAGGTATAGCTCAGAAGGTGCGGGCAGGAGCAGGCACTTGGCACAGCAGGTAAAGTTGCTGCCCGGAACACATGTGTCCCACATCCAGTCCGAGCTCCTCCGCTTCCATTGACTGTGCCTCCTGGGAGACAGCAGAGGCTGCCCTGAACAGACAGACAGCAGAGGCTGCTGCCACAGGAGAGCCCACACTTAGCTCCAGTCCCCTGCTTTCACCTGGCCCAATCTTGGCTACCTCAGACATTTGGGGAGTAAACCAGCAGATAGAAAACTTCTCTCCATCGGTCTCTCTGCCTTTTAAATGTGAAAAAATTAAAATATCAAGCTCTAGGTAGTTGTTTTAAATGCCAGATATTACAAACATATCATACACACTGAAGTATGTAGAACAACCCTTCAAGAAGGTTGACATATGTCATTATCACTATAATAGTAGAATACAAACTTGCCCTTCCAGGTTACTTATTTGAAGCAGGTGGTAAGTTCAAAGTCCCTGAATAAGGTTTTAACCCAAACTGGGAACCTAAAAAATGTAACAAAGGTCAGAAAATGCAAACGTTACATTTCTTTTATTTCAGAGTTTGCAAAATTGATGCTAAGTCTATACCAATGTTTTTATTAACATGGGTGAGTAAATATTGCCATGAGAACACCGTATTAGAAATTTACATTTAATTGTTAACTCCTTAGAGTAGTATTAATATTTATATAAAATGCTGGATTTATTTAGCACTTTGTTCCCCCTAACACATTCATAGACTTTACAGATTTAAGTTAATTAAAGCCCACTGATTCTCCAAGGCGGAAGAAGACCTAGAAAGTAGGGATGTCATTTAAAAGCTCAAGAAAAAGAGAACCAGAAACTGATGATTCATCAGGTGTGACAAGAAGCAAATGGCCTATTTCAAGATACCTGGGACCACAGGAAGAGAAGGCACAGTTTCCTGCCCGGCAACACTGATGTTCCAATCTGAATATCTGTCCCTGTATCATCACAAGTTCAAGAGTTCATGCTAGAGTGAGAGAACAAGGAAGAAAATGTTTTAAATTAACTCCTCAATCATTCTGGTCCTTTCTGGCACAGCAGATGACATAGGACATCTAATTCCAATGTTATCACCACTGTCAACCAATTCAACGCATGGTCCTACACAGCCACCATCTCATACAGAGAGGGAGGCACGTGTCGTGTTTGGTGGCAAGTTGTTAAACCAAGACTCTCTATGCTATTTATCTTGTACTAGTGTCGTTTGTGCATATAACATCATGGAAAATAAACTAGAGAGCAGTACAAACAAACCACATGTTGGCTCTGTCTTTAATAGTTGTGAGACACACAGTTGCTACACATAAAGCAAGTTCAATTTTAATATACACAAAAATGTTACTTTTCTCTACAAAATGAAACTTTCTGTGGATGGGAGAGCAACGGGTTGTTTGGAGGCTGAAAGTTGCTGTCACTGCAACACCATACCGCTGTTTCTGCTGCTTTCCTGTGTCCACATGTCTCCAGGCATCCCTCTGCTGTCAGCCTGTGCTTTCCCAGTTCCTGGGATCACAGCCTCTCTGCTTCACCCTGGCTAATGACTCTCCATCTGCTTAAACGTGTCCTTATCCTAGTCCGCCATCTAGTTTTCTCAATTAACTTTCTTTTTCTCTGGACACATTAGCTTATTTCCGGCTCAAACAAGTTCATTAGTGTTTTCTTTGAAAGAGTTTAAGCGCAGTTCAAAAATGAGTTAGAAAAAAAAAAATCAAACAAACAAAAACCAAGAAGGTTCGTACCATGTTTAGCAAACCTTGAAATTTCTTATGGTTTGTGATTAAAAACGTTCAGGTTCAACTTTGGGTTCTGAGGCCCAGAAGCTACTCCTGGGTTCATGGAGAGTGGGTCATATGAAAGACTTATGAAACAAGGAATGAAAAAGGGTGTGGCTGTGTGTTTTGTGAAAAGTAAAAGAAGTGCCCAATCCTTTGCCATTCAAGCAGAGAAGTTACTATAATGTGCCAATCTGAAACTTGAATCGTGGCAGTTGTACCAAGAGGTAGTTGGGGCTGAGTAGGAGAAGAACGAACACAGTGTCTCCAACCAGGCCAAGTGCTTCCCTCTCAATCACCCCACCTTCCGCCGTGCCAGTCTGCTCAGAGGCACAACCAGAGCTGCGGCCGGGGAGAGCCACACCCTGCTCCTGAACTTTACTCTGTCTTGCATAACTCAGTTTAAAAGTGAATTCTCTAACAGATTTCCTTGGTCTTCCTTTTAAATTTATATCTCGTATTACGCATGTGTTTCTGAAAAAGTATACCACCAAAAGATCACAAAAAATGAAATTAAGAGACAAGTTTGCTTACAAAAAATTGCAAACTCTATCATTAGGTCTTTTTGTAATAATTACTGTCCATGAACATTTTAAAGATGTCTGTTTTTCCTTACAAAAGTTTATGTGGCTATGCCTCACAGTTTGTTTCCTTGAGTGAACTGTTTGCTTTTGTCATCTATTTTGAGCACGTAACCAGAGAGCTACGTAGAGCAGATGCTCAGTAAATAATTGTGAAATAGCTAGCTCTTTACTTGCAAATATCAAACACATCCATTAATTAATTTTCTAATTTTCAGGCTCCATTTTTATCCTAAATATTCTTGGAGGTGGAGATGGATTATACCTTTGGTAAATGGCAGAAATCATTAAATTCATCATTTACTGAGGTTTTACTATGCAGTGTACAAGAAACTAAAAACATTACAGGAATTATTCCATGTATTCTTCATGACACTGTGAACCGTATAGTTACTATTTGTATTAGAGACAAAGAAATAAAGGCTGGATTAACCTGAGGTGTGAGGTGCATCTAGATGTGGAGCAAGGACAGGGGGACTGGCAGGAAGTGTGGAGAAAAAGATCAAAGGCGATGTGGTGAGGGCAGAAGTGTGCCAGCGAACATTCTTTACGTCCACCCTGTCCATATCACTTAATAGCAAGGCATATTCTCTTTGTGTTGGTGCTGTCCACAGCATTCAACATGTATTCCACAGCTGAGTCCTTTCCCTGGTTCTCAAAAGAAAGAGAAACTAGATCAAAGGAAAGCGTTGAGAAGAGATTTCACCCATGGCCCTTAGTGTTTAGTACATATTCTTTTCCTCCATGTGTATACAATGTTGGTTAAGACAAGGGTGGTCAGAATAGATCAACTTCTGGCCCTCTTCAACACTCTGATTTTACAAGCCTTTACTGCCATAATAATTTCTGCTCTATTCTGTCAATGAGACTTCACACTGAAAACTTACCTAACAATCGCTAAAATGCCTAAACTGAAAATAATTCAAAGATTAAAAAAAAAAAAACCTCTATTTCTGTACCACCAAGACAAAAAGTAGGAATTTGGAAATTCAAAAGTTAATATGGCCTGTTGTGATGGCCACACTGCTGTGGCATCTCACTCTCCTCCATAAAGCAATGATGGGAGGCAGAATTTCTGGACTTTGTCAGTGACAACCTCTATGCACACAGGATCGCACAACAAGCCTTGCTCCCAGACCAAGGCATCCCTCTCTTCCTCTTTATTCCTGTCATTTCTAAGCATCTGTAAAATTGATAAGGCACTCAGAACCAGTAGGATTATCATTCCTTGGATGTAACTTGAAATGTTGGCTTTGAGACAGATTCCACATACAAAGATATCTGAAAATAATCATGGTCAATTCTGATACTTTATGAAAGTGAAGAGAGATGTTCTCTTGGCATAAGACCCAGACCTCCTTGATTTTGCCATTCTGAATGAAAGAAGCTAGGAGGACAAAAGCTGTCTCGCTGGGGTGGAGATGTGGCTGGAGGAAACAAATTCAAGGGTAGATTCCCATCATTCAATCTCAATTCATTAGCTGGTTACCACTGAGAAGACAAGAGTCATCAGTTGTTTAGCCTTGAGCCAAGTGGTAACCCCATTTTACTGCATTTTTATCTTTCAAAACCCTGAGTTGCTTAAACTGTTAATGTTTCAGTAAAAGAGAAAAAAGAAAAGCAATAACAGAAAAATATTACATCATCATATCTCATCTTTTAAACAGAAAACTTTTTTAGAATTTTTTAAACAGTGAACTTTTTAAACAGAAAAATCCTTACATGTTGCCAAGGAAAAGGATAGTTAACAAACTATCTCCATGTAGATGTTCCTTACAGCTTTTACACACCACACACACACACGGCTACACACTCAGTACAAAGCATGGAAGAAAACAATTAATTAGAAGAGGAAAAGTATGAGACATATTCACAACATTAAATTCAACAAAAGAAATTCAACAAGCCAGAGCTTTAGCCTTAAGTGAACTTCTTAAAATATTTTTTTCGTTATTAATATTTTATCAAAAAATAATGGTTTTTGCACAGATTCCATTTTTCAAAGCTTGCACAGCTTCCACACTGAGGTTATCTTGTTTGGAGTTAGAATAGCTCATGTCTACATTAAAGCTGGAATCTTAGAAGTGACATAAACAAGCCTTTTGCTATAAAGATAAAAGGCTACGCTTTAAAGGATTTTATATTTATAGATAAATGTTTCCATAGTAATCAGTACTATAAAACTTGCTGGTGTCAGCACTCCTTTGCATACAAAACTGGCTCAAATTGAAATGAGTTACATTCAGAGAATCAAATGTGGATTCTTTCACCTTAAAGAAAAAAAAGTTTTGTGAGAAGATCAGCAATCTTTTCGTCTTTTGTTGGAAACTGCTTTTGGTCACATGCCCCCACATGTGTCTCCCACAGAAGACACAAGGGGTGAAGCCCTGACCTTTGAAGGCGGCAAGGACCATGATGAAAAGCAACTTAAAACAACACACTCATTCTTACATCCTCAGATGGCAAGTTTGGAGCTATGCATTTCAGATTCTCCCAGTCTGTCAGGTCAGTTCTGTTTTATGAAGAAAGAATGTTCAAGTTAAAGAGGAGAAATACAGTTCAGAAGGAGGCAAGATGAAAAGAGGAAAGAAGACAAGTAAATCACTTCAACAGCTGAGTCAGAGATACACGGGGGCAGTATCACCTGACGTTTCATAGGGCAGATTATAAGAAATCTGATTTTAATATCTATGCTATCCCAACCAAAAGGGAAGTAGCTCAACAAATAACATGTACAACAATGTTCATAACCCAAAAATGTAAGTCTACCAACAATAGTCCTAAAAAATAGGTTGAAGGCTATTTGTGAAATGAAATACTATAAAGTAAAAAATGAATAAACAATTGTTGCACGCAAATACTCTGATGCAATGTTAAATTTAAAAACAGGTATACAAAAGATTACATTGTGTATGTACCTATTTATGCACAGTTCAAACATAGAAAAGATTAACCTATGGATTCCACGTCAAGAGAGTGACTGCCTTGGGGTTAAGCAATGACTGGGAGGAAATAAGAGAATTCTGGGATCCTGGCAATATTTTCATTTTCCATCTTGGTGCTTGTTACAGTGATGTGCTCATTGCAAACATTTATCAGGCTACACGTTCATGATTTACACTTTTCTGCACATATATCATACTTTCATAAAAGGAAAAAAACAGAATTCAAAGGTGGCCTAATGAATTTTCAGCACATATGTATACACAGTTCCATTGTAATCAGGTCAGTTTTTTTAAAAGATTTATTTATTTTTATTGAACAGACAGAGTTATAGAGTGAAGGAGAGACAAAGGAAAAGATCTTCCATCCACTGATTCACTCCCCAAGTGGCTGTAATGGCCGGTGCTGTGCCAATCAAAAGCCAGGAGCCAGGAGTCTCTTCCGGATCTACCACATGGGTGAAGGGTCTCAAGGCTTTGGACCGTCCTCGACTGATTTCCCAGGCCACAAGCAGGGAGCTGGATGAGAAGTGGAGCAGCTGGAATACGACCCAGCACCCATATGTGATCCCAGGCATGCAAGGAGAGGACTTTAGTCACTAGGCTACTGCGCCAGACCCCAGGTCAGTTTTGTCTGCTGTAGATTGCTCTTCATTGCTGTTTGTCTCGGCCAGAAATCCTAACTTCTATAAGGTAAACTGTAGGCGTACACGGGTGCACATTTCCTATTCCAGTAACCTGCAAGTTTACAATAACTTTGGAGACACATATTCAGTTGCTTAGCTGTCCAAAAACTACCAACACCTGAAACTTTGCTGACAAAAACATTTATTTTTTAAATCTTAATAATGACACTTCATTCTGGACTATATGGAGTTGCTGTTAAGAACTTACAAGAAGACTGCAGGTAGGCAGGGAGAGTGTTTGAGTGGAAGAGAGCCCCTGGCCATCCCCAGACTCTCACAGCAGCGTGAGGTGTCCCGAGGGACTGGCAGGTGGAGGCCCAAAAGCAGCTTGACTTGGCCATCCACAAGGGTTTCCACGGAACACTCACACATCTGACAAACTGATAAACTAAACGGGAGCTTTAGAAAATCTTTTGTTCCAGGAATTCCTCATTCTGTAAGGCTTTGGGCTGAGGGATTAACCCTTTCCAACCCTTATTCTTCACAATGAGAAGCAACTAGCTATGAAGAGGAAGTGGTGCAGGCACTCAAGCCTGAGAGAGTGTGACATCTAAGGCACAATGCTTCATTTCCTGGAGCCTTAACTCTTCAGCTGTAAAGTGAAGCTGACGCTAAGCAATCTTCATACGATCACAGTAAGGATCCAATGAGATAGTAGTGGACTCTTCAGGTCATTATATTCTGGCACACAACACAGTAGGCCCTCAATAAATGTTAGCTGCTATTGCTCTTGAGACGTGTTCAACTTTTAATATCTCAATTTTTCCATTGCATGGGGCTTGAAAAAGCAGAATCCCGGCTGACCACATAGAAGGTCACAAAACATCACGTGTAATCTTCAAATAACCACAGGTATGCCAGCAATTATTTTCACTGGTATAAGTTGAACAGTCAGGCACATAACCACTGTGACGGAGCAGTTCTGTGTAGGAGGCCTGTCTCCAGACGGACCACAGAAAAGAAGTCTTTCATCTCTCAGCTTCCTCTTTGTTTCTAACTTGCTCCTTTCTGTCTCTGCCTTTCCTTCCACTCATCACTTTGTTCTTCACATCTGTGGATGCTTCCTGGTATTAGCGTAAGTCCAGCAGTCAGGTGGCGAGGGGACAAGAGGCTAAACTTAAAGGAGGTAGGCGTGCAAAGAAGAACGAAAAAAGGGGACAAGATGAAGGGAATATGTATTGGCAGGATTCATTCATGCACACACATAATACTTTGGGATGATCTCCTGAGATTGGTTGCATGGCAATTTTGCTGCCTGTATTCAAATACATTTAATAGTCCTCATTGCATTTCTAATCATGTTGCTCATAAGGGAATTTCTATCCTGAGATACGACAGAAAGGCACAACAGGCATAAGGAATAAATATTGGCAAAACAAAGAGTAAAATATTTTACCTGCAACACTGGCTTCACCTTTGACAAAAGCAAAACAAACAAAAACAAAAAAAAAACTGAATATGGGCAGGAGTTTCCTTTGGATCCATGAAAATGCTAATTGATATGCTGGCATTTTTTCCAATATTTCCTTTCACTTCTTTTTACATTTCCTTTTTTCTCAAGCAAAATAGGAAATATTAAGTGCCAGAGCTCCATGAAAACAACCTTTTTTTTTCCTTTCCCTTCTTTAGCCACATAGAGACAGACAGCAGGAAGCAATATAAGACCCAGTAAGTAAGATTTCAGTTTTTTAGTTTTATATCATCAGGAGATCCAGATAGTTTAGATTCATAGTCAGCTTTGTCCTGATCTATGCATCTTAACAGACTACAGAGGCAGGGTCAAGATTTCCTGCTATGACTTGTCATGATTATGCCATTGCATAAGATTTTCTAGCTGAACAGCAACATTTTGGATTTTTAGGCATATTGTTCACACGTGGTGAGTTTGTGGCTCATAAGCTCTTGAACTCTTACTGTGATTGCAATACTGTACATTACAAACTTAATAAGGCCTGACAATTTGCAATCTCTAAACAAATGGTAGAGCAACCATTAGCATTTCAGTGGTACCCATACAAACCCATTCCACAAAGGTGAAACTTCCCCTACATCATACTGCTCTTGCAATGTGGCAGCAACACTCAGAAAGATGAGAAAAAAAAACAGGTTAAAATTTGTATGTGGGGGCCTGGCGGCGTGGCCTAGCGGCTAAAGTCCTCGCCTTGAAAGCCCCGGGATCCCGTATGGGCGCCGGTTCTAATCCTGGCAGCTCCAATTCCCATCCAGCTCCCTGCTTGTGGCCTGCGAAAGCAGTTGAGGACGGCCCAATGCATCGGGACCCTGCACCCGTGTGGGAGACCCGGAAGAAGTTCCAGGTTCCCGGCTTCGGATCGGCGCACCGGCCCGTTGCGGCTCACTTGGGGAGTGAATCATCAGACGGAAGATCTTCCTCTCTGTCTCTCCTCCTCTGTGTATATCTGGCTGTAATAAAATGAATAAATCTTTAAAAAAAAATTTGTATGTGGAACAAGTTCCCTATGACATGAAACCAAGGCCTACATTATGTAAATATGCAAATAGAAGAAATGATCAAATGTTACTTCACTAAGCAATTTTACTTTCTGAACTGAGATATTCCATTTAAAAGGGAAGATGATAAGATTAAATAAGATGGAAAGAAGAAAAGTAGAGGGAGAGATGGTGATCTAAAAACAAGCCAAACCCTGTTGCACGCAGCACTTGTTACCACATCACCCAGAGACTTCTACCACATTGAGGAATACCAGTAGGCCTGGCTGGGGAGTCTCAGAAGAGCACGTAGTGACGGCCTCATCTTTTCATACAGTGTCAAGGTTCAAGCATTTTCTCTTACTGCTTTTCCTCTCCTTCCCACACCCCTCTTCAGACACCTTCTCGATGACTCAGGAGAAGTAATACAAAGAAAACAACCATATTTTTGACTTTAGACATTTCAAATGTTAAGTTAGAAACTGTGATGATGCGGTGGGAATTTGGCACAGAGACTAAGATGCAGCTTGGGACACCTGCATCCCGTACTGGAGTGGGTATGTTAAGGCTTCTGGCTCTGCTCCCAACTTCAGTTTCTGCTAATGTCCATCCTGGGAGGCAGCCGTGATGCTTCAAGCAGTTGGGTTTCTGCCATGCACTTGGGAGGCGCAGCTCGAGTTCCCAGATCCTGCAAATGACCTGGCCCAATCAAGAGAGTGAAGCAGCAGATGGAAGGCCTCTGTCTTTGTCTCCTGCTCTGTCACTCTAATTTTCTTTCTTTTTTTTTTTTGTTCAAGAATTTTTTTATTTAGAAAATTTTGACATACATACAAATTATGCACAGTTATGAGGTAGGATGTGCATGCTGTGTAATGTCAATCAAAAGTACCGATCTTCTCAAACACATAAAAATACCCAAAATGTTATCTTCCAAAATTTTTTTTTAATTTTGTTTCATGACAGTTTCATAGGCTCTGGAATTTTCCCCAACCTCTCCCCATGCCCTCCACCATGGTGGATTACTCCACCTTGTTGCAGTATTACAGTTCATATCCAGTCATGCTTCTTTCATTGTGGGCATGGACCATGCAGAAAGTCTGGCGTCTTACTGTCCAGATAAATTCAACAGTTTCCTTGAGTAGAGCTGGCAGAATATCATCCCGTCCAATGAAAAGCCACAACATAACATCAACAACAATTTACAACATTATGGAGTTAATTGCCACTCTAATTTTTAATCAAATAAGTAAAAATAAATTGTGGTGACAACTGCATGAATCTAAAATATACTAAAAATCAAGAAATTACATATTTAAAATAAGTGAGCTGCATGGTTTCAGAATTATATCCCAATAAAATTGTGTTTCAGAAGTTACAAAGTTAGTGTCAAGCTATAAACTGCAGGTTTGGAAGAGGAATAAAATGCTAGGCAATCCTGCCCCAAACCAAATAAACATTCCTCTGCTCTTGGAAAGAGAGGAATCCTAGGCCCAAGGCTTGTGCAGGTAGAGGGTTAGAGAAGCTTTCCTGGCTTGTTCACTTATCTGACCTCAAATCAACTTGTAGAAGCAAATGGAAGAAGACTTGGAATAGATTCGGGAATGTAATAACAAGAAGAAGTCTTCCTCCAGTCCTCCTTCAGCCCAAGTCCAGATTGAAAAGGCCTATATATGCGAGTGTCCAGGCGACTGACCCTGAGACAGCATGACTGAGTTGCAAGCTATCTTGTGAAATGTTTCCAAAGCATCCAAGAGATGCTTAGAAATGACATGAAAGTCCCAGGAACTAACAGGGGACAGTATGTCTTGGGTGATGATTTAAGAAGGGATATCGGTATATTTGCAAGGAGAGAAGCACAGGTCACTCCCATCCTTAAATCTTGGTACTACACAGTCCCACCATACTTGAAAAATAATCCCAAGGCTAGTAAATGGCATCCTTTATTGACTGAAAGTCTTTGCCTTTTTGTCCAAATGAGGGATCGAGTTCATTTTTAAAATCAATGAAAAAAAATTGCACTAATTGAGACTGAGCATAGAGCTTGAAATTTTACCTAATACAGGGTTATTTGAAAACTGGCACAGGATTCCATCAGAGTCAGAGATCCTGAATCCCACAAACTATAGAGGACTACATTATTCCAGAGGGGAGAGAGACATTTTTCTGTCCTCAATGACTCTGAAGACATCAACTACACATTTCAAATTCAAAAGACAAAGATCAGCAAATTAAAGGGAGTTTTACGGCCCAGTACAAGAGCCTAGTGACAAAAACCTCGTCTTGCATGCAACAGGATCACAAATGGGCACTAATTTGTGTCACAGCTGTTCCATTTCCCATCCAACTCCCTGCTTGTGGCCTGGGAAAGCAGTAGAGAACATCCCAAAACTTCAGGACCCTACACCCATGTGGGAGACCCAGAAGAAGTTCCCGGCTCCTGGCTTTGGATCAGCTTAGCTCTGGCCATTGCACCCACTTGGAGAGTGAACCAGCCGATGGAAGATCTTTCTCTCTGTCTCTCCTTCTCTCCACAAATTTGACTTTCCAAAAACAAATAAATCTAGAAAAAAAGGGACTTTTACGTTTTCTATATTAGAAATACTACAATTTTAATTACTTCTCCCATAATGATCTCCCCTTCTCTGGAAGGTTACACTATGATGACACCATGATGATGGGTTGTAGTATTCTATTAAACCTTGAATAATCTGTTAAGGATGGCTTTGAGGTAACATGGGGAAAAGTATATGAGAATGCTTATTACGTTTTTTTTCATAAAATGCATATTACAAATTAATATCCAGTGTATTAATGTGTGTTCTGACTCTAACTCCTCTTCAATCTCAAGAACTGTTTCCTGGTTACTTTAGTTGTACTTATACTTCACAGGTTAATGCTATCAGAAAATGCACATGTGTGGGATCTACCACTGAGAATGACATCACAACTCCTGCCTGCAGTTACTCCATTTTTCCACTCTCCCTCACATCTGAATACATCCAAAGAATGATTTATTGTATATCACTCTCTACACTCTCACCTCCCACTCATACTTTCATTTTCTGTGATCTAATTTTACTGCAACCACTCTGCAGGGGGTATCATTACTTGTAAGCACCACCAATGACTACCGAAACTCCCAACTCAATGGTCAATGCTCCATCTTCAATGTAGATAAACTTACAGCAGTATTTGTTACAAGAAAACAATGTCTCCAATTTGAAATTACCTCCCTTTTCTTGCTTTTTATATTATCCTTTCAACTCTGTTGCCATTTCCCTGTGTTGCTTTCTTCTCCTGTAACTAATCTCCACACAGAACTCAAGGTTGAAATGGCAAGCTTCGTATGACCTGCTCACATACCTCATCCTTCCCAGTAGTCCGAATATCCTTTTAATTCTGATGACTCCAAAGTCTGTATTACCAATTTAGACCAAGCTTCCTGGTTCCATATTTCATATGCAATATTGTTTTGTCTAAATAGCCTCTCCTATAGACACTTCAGACTTAACAAATCCAAAATGGAATTCTGATTTCCTCCTCTAAGCTGCTCCCTTATCATAAGCAAATCTCTTTTTCAGTAAACGACATAATCACTCACTCAGCTACTCAACTGAGAAATACAGGTGCTATTTCCATGTCTTCACACTCTATATCAGCACAACTGAAGGTCTTATCAAATCTACCTCCAAATACATCCGAATCAGATTACTTGTTTTTCTATCTCTTCTGCCATCAGCTTAGTCTAGTTCACATACATCTGACCGTGTGCACTTAAATAGTTTAAATGCTCTCATTTCTTCTATTTTTATCATTCACAAAGGCATTCTCAATGCTACAATGATAATTATCATACCAATATGTAAATGTAGTACAGCAAATTAGTACCCACAGAGTATCAGCTTGAGTCCCAATTGTTACATCTCCAGTCCAACTCTCTGCTAAGGTGCCTGGGAAGCCAGCATAAGAGGGCCCAAGTACTTACTTGAGTCCCTGCCCCCCACATCTGGATCAAGCCTAGCTTTGTGACCATTTAGGGAGTTGACCAGCAGATGGGGATCAAATCTCTCTTTCTTCCCCTATCCCACACCCATCTCTCTTACTCTCATTGTCTTTCCACCTGCACCAAGCCTCTCTGCCTAGCAAATAGATAAATACTTTCAAAAAAGTAATACATTAAAATGTAAGTTTTGAGGCTGGCATTGTGGCAGAGCAAGGAAAACCAATTGCCTGCAATGCCATTATCCTTTGTGAGTACCAGTTGGAGTTACAATACTCCACTTCCAATGCAGCTGGCTCTTATTGCTTCTGGGAAGACGGCAGAGAGTGGTCTGGGAGCTTGGGCGCCAGCATGCAAGTGGGAGACCAGGAAGAAGTTTCTGGCTTCTGGTTTAGACCTGGCCCACCCTGGCAGTTGTGGTCATTTTTGGAGTAAACCAGCAGATGGTAGACCTCTCTTTCTGTCTGTCCCTCTATCGCTATAATTCTACATTTCAAATAAATAAACAAATCTTTCTAAAAATCATAAATTTTGCCTAATGTCATACCAGTGCTTCACCATAGTTCTTATAGAAAAAAAGGTCTTATCACAGTCTGTGAGGCGTTATTCACCTCTCAGTCTTAATTCACACTAGTTCAGCTCTTACTTAACTTACGCTAATCACTCTACTCTCCTAGGTTTTAAAATATACCAAGTCATTGTTTTTCTTAAATCAGTCTCTCAAAAACGGACTTGCTTATCAATTTATTTGAGAGGCACTGAGAGAGACAGAAAGCTTCCAGGTGCAAGTTTACTCATCAGATAACTTAAATAGCCAAGGCTGGATCAGGTCAAAGCCAGGATCCAAGAAGTCAGTCCATTTCTTCCAAACAGTGGCAGGAACCCAACTTCTTGAGTCATTATCTGCTACCTCCCTGGGGAGGCAAAAGCGGGAATCTGGAATCAGAAGTGGCATTCAAGTATGGAAAGCAAGCATGCCAACCAGCAGCTTAACTACAAAGGCCAGAGACATAGCCCGGTAAGTCCTGTTTCTACAAATGCTTCAAGTGACTGTCTCCTCTCTTTGTAATGTTCTCATTCTCCAGGTTTCCGGTTAAACATCAACTTTTTGGAGACATCTTCCTCAATTTCTCCATTGAAAGAAGGTTTCTTCATCTTCTCTCTTAAGCCCCATTTCCCTAACTTCACAACATTTAACAGTAATTGTAACTATTTTATTTATTTTCCTGTTTATTGATAGTACTCATCTCTTTACCCTTCTCCAATTTGTACATAAGATATCATATGTTCATTATTATATTCCTGCAGAGTAACATATGGTGGGCAGCACATAGAACTCAAAAATACCTATTGATTGATGAGCAATATTACAACAGAAATAAAGCGCACTTCCTTATGCATCTGCATGAGTACATATGTATGTGTAGATAAGGGGAAAAAAGAAATAAATATGTATGTGTAGATAAGAGAAAAAAGAAAAGTTCATAAATGTATAACTACCCACATTCAAACTCAGTGAGATGACAGTGGCTGTGGCATGTGCAATGTTCTGTGTAACAACAATGTAGATGGTAGCATATACACACACTCTTACCCTCTCTTTTCTACATATGAGATTTGTTCAAAGGATGATTTCCAAAGTTCATTTTTCTATCTATAACATTGTTGAAAATGTTGGTGGATTTTTTATTGATTATTTGAAAGTGTATTGGAATTTAATGTTTTCACTCAACTGATTTTATATTAAAATGGCTTATAAACTTAAATTTGGGGCCAACACTTAGTCAGTCTATATATGTTTGCACGGTATGTGAAAATATCTGATCAATTTCTGATAGTAATTTTCCTGTGCTTTTTTTCTTTCCATGACAATATTTTCTTTGAGTATGAAATTCATTCTAAATTACTTTCAGACCACTTCTCACTGTATGGAAAGTGAAAAGCATCTGTTGCCACCAGGAAGTGTATTTGCCTATAATTTGTGTGCTTTAGCTACAGTCAAGTCTTTACTATCCAGCATTCCCGGATAAATACTTGACAGGTATCCTGCTTAGTTTCTATGATACTTGGTTTTATGTAAATTTAGTTGGACCATGGTAGCTAGATATTGGGCAAAATATTATCCTAGATGCTTCTGTCAAATTCCTTTTTACATGAGATTAACATTCCAATCAGTAGACTTTGGAGAAGTGTCTCTCTGTCTCTCCCTGTCTCTTGGAAACTGTGACTTTCAAAATAAACAACTTTTTAAAAATCTCTTGACAAAAAACTAGATAGAGATGGGTAGACAAACAGATCTATAGAGCCACATTGATATCCACCTTGATAATCCTTTTCTTTCTGTCTCTTTTGGAAACCCTAATACAGTTTCCATCACCAACGCATTTTCAATTTGATTTTAACTTTGAAGAATATTACGAAAGTCATTAACAAGGCCAAGTCTCCATTTTCCTACACCTGAAACAGTCAACGAGAATGAGAACAGCTGCTCTCTGCAGAACAGCCCATTAGTCTCCATGACCCCAAGATTCACCTTAGTCACCCTTTTCACCAACTCAAAGGCATCACGCTCTGTAAACAACATCGTAGCAGAGAGTTCAACAACTCAAACCCTCAGCATTCTGCTCCTCTCATGGCCAATTTCTGACTTTGGCCAGGTCAACTGCTTGTAGTGTCTCCATCTGTTTGTATAGTGCTTAGTTATCCCATATTTTGAGCTCTCTGCATAAGCAGGTGTCCCAGAAAAGCAAGTGTGGTTATTGATCTGATAGTATGCCACAGGAAGGCTCCAATTACCCTGCCTTGTCAGACATTAAAAGCATGGAGATTACCAGAAGTATTTTGTTTAGATTGTTCTTTGAAAGATATGACTGTACCCACAAATATGCACAAAATACGCATGTAAGGACTTTCAAATCACAAAAGCAAACCCTCCCTCTCTGGCCACAGTCTTTGATGGTGATGAAGAATGTGTTTATTCAAGTTCACAAAAGAGTACTTGGTTTGCTCTGCTTTAGCAACAGATTAAGATTTTCAAAGAAAATACTGGCAATGTAGGTCATTTTTTAAAACAAGCTTTAAGGCATGCTGAAATCTTATCAGTACGTCAAGATTTTAAAACTCCCACCTGTACATCTCTCTCCCTGGGACTCTGGAGCAGCTACCACCTCCCTTTCTGTTGATTATGTGTGAATAGAAATGCAGCATGCGCTCAGCTCTAGGCACTAGAAACCACTATCTGCCACTGCTGACTCCTTACAGCAGAGTTAAAGCAAACATGAATTCCTAGGGATATATTATAATATATATTGCATGATTAAATTGTGCTGGCTCACCTGCAATGGATTTATACTCACTCTCTCTCAGAGCCCCCATTTTTTCCAGCAGTAATCTCCCCAAAGGGAAGGCCTGCTCACTGGGCTCTTTTAAAAAGGCATACAAAGCTCAACACCGCAACCATTTAATGCTACAAATGTGATTGTAAAGAGAGCACAACAGAATGAAAATATTGCATTTTCATCATTCATTGCCATAAGGCTTGTGTGTAATAAACCCATTGCTGGCAGGTCTGGTATGTATCTTCATTTGTTAAGGAAGCACATTAAATTACTTCAGATATAAAACCGTATAAGTGAGGTCAAAAGCCAGCCAAAAAATAAGTTGCAAAGAAAGGGTCTTCCAGAGATAAATCTGACTCTCTTATTTGCCCATCATAGCTCTGTCCCTTCTAGGTAAATTCTATATAAACCTAAAAACTCTGATTTTTCTAATAACAAGTCTGCCTGTCTATTGTAGGATGATTACATTTCAGGGCATTCACACAGTGTACGCTGTTGTAGTTTAATTTCAAAGCAACTTTAGACTAAACAGAATTTCTCCTGATATAGCATCTCCAACCCAATCTTCAGATGGTTCTAATTTGCAACCTTCTGGCACAGTCTCCACCACCATACACCAAAACCAAAGAACTGAATTCAGGGAGAGTGCAACAGCAGGACTGGTGGACATGAACTCAAGCCACAGCTCTGACCTAACTTAATGGCTACATATATTTTCAACAGGGAAAACTCTGAATAAGCACAGGGTACCAAGTGCTCCCAGCCCACACAGTACTTCTCTTTCCCACTCTCCTGGAAAGCTAGAGCAAAACCTTTTCAGCAAAATAACACCCAAGGAGAACATGCTGTAGAAGTGTTATTTTCCCAACTCAAAATCACAATACTTTAGTGTGTTGAACACTATATATATGTCTTTTAATTTCCTATAATCCTTACCCATAGCATGATGTGGAATTCCATTTATTCTATTTTAAAATGGATGAAGTCATCCAGGGTGGAAACTATGACCTGATTGAAAGTACTGAAATACTGCTGCTATGTCTCAGACTGGGGTCTGGCACATGAAAAAGTATAAATTAAACTCTTCTGCAGACATTTGATCTCTTGCTATGAAAAGATGTATTGTGTTTCCTCTGTTTAACAGTATTCTCTGTCCACTGTGAAAGAAAGCCTGTTTGCTTAAAAAAAGTGTGGCATATTTTTTTCTACTACAAGTGGCTCTGCAAATGAAATCACAGCACGCAATGAATATAGTTCCGACAGTCTACATGAATTGTACATCCATCAACAGAAGCTGATGTTGAAACTATGGTCACTTAATATGAGATGAATAATTTAATAATATGATGATGGATCACAACCACATCTCTGGATGCTAAGATGGGCAGCTTTTGTCGAGTGCCCACCTGCAGACAGCACTGTGCAAAGCAAGTAAAGAAAAAACAGACATGCCTTCTAATTCCAGTCTATCTCGCTACACTCTGATGCTGCCCACACACAAAGTTAGGATAGCACCATTACTAATGGGACATTATGCTGAAAGTGCATACACACTTTATCGGCTGAACAAAAACATTCTCTTCCATTTATATCCACAGGTCCCACACGCTTTATTAAAATAACAACAATTTTGGGGAAAGAACATAAATTATAAAAATTCTATGATAGCATGCAGTGAAACACCCCACAATAAACCTTTCATTATCATCTAGCATGTGGCTGGCACCGTGCTGCATGAATGAAGCAAGGCTTTGAGAAAAAAAAAAAAAAAAAACTGCAGCCAGGGTTTTCAAGCTGCATTCTGCCCATTCTATACAGGTACTGCAGGACTACTAAAGAAGTGTGTTTTTTCATATCATATGAACTCCCCGTTATCTTGATGCTTCTAATTCTCCTCTCCCACCAAAGTGGGAGGTTAGTAGACTGGTGGTGGTCAGAGCCAGGGCGCCACACTGAGTGACCTTCCACAACTCTCCATCTAGCCAAGCCCAGCCCATGCACTCCCCAGCTTTTGCTCAAAACGTAACTGTATTGAACCTATTTCTACCTTCAGGTCTTGGAAAAGCATTCCATTACAAAATAGTTTGGAAAACCGGAAAAGTCTGCTAGTAAGGCATAATTTTGCATCTTATACATCTTACATGAGTTCACTTTTTTTAATGGCTAATATGGATTGATGGTATAGAAGAGGAAGATTGCCACAGCAGGTGTTATAGAACCAAACAATAACTTTCACTGTCATAAGCAGGTAATAAAGTGTCTTTGATAGAAACAAATGATTTATTTTGCTCAAATTAAGGCTCAATAGCAAATTTTACTTCACTATGTAATGAAAGGAAAATATTATCGGCCGGCCTACAATTTTTTAACCTCAACCTAAGAGGCAGTACTTGCTTCAGTAAAATAATCTGGAAACCCAATAAAATTTGGCACAGTTGCTTTTTATACTGCCATCATTGCTTCTACTAAAGTGGCTTGCAAAATTATACAACGTGTAACCCAACTATTTCCTCATTATTTTGATGCTCAGTGAGTCTTGAATTTCAGTACTTCATTTAAAGCTCAATAATATGTTGGTGAGTTGAGGAATACTGTTTTAGTCAGTTTATTTCATCAATTTTGCAATGTTTCCCGAAGATTCTTGAAGACCAAGAACACCTGGAATACTAAGCAAAGACAAATTCCCCAACTCCGAAACAAATTTATGGAACCCAAACATACAGAGGATGTGTCTTGCAGTCAAGATAACAAGCAAAGATGATTCCTATTCTCATGGAAAAGTGGCAGAAGCCACAGGGACAAACCAACTCCAAACTCAAAGCATACGCTGGTTTGGTTTCCCATCATACCCTATATTCAAATAGTCTGTAAGATGATGATGCAATTTGAGAGGTTAAAAACTTGGAGTCTTGGCAGATACACACAACTGTCCCTGCCAAGCCATGAGACTAGCTGAAGTGATCAGTTTGGGATCAAAATGTAAACATTTTACTTCTAAATCACATGCCAGATATGCAGAGAGAATGTTTTTCTAATACATATTATAAATAATATATATATAATATAATATAATATAATATAATATAATATAATATAATATAATATAATATAATATATATGGCAGTTGAGAGAGGAGAGATCAGAGTGTTTTTGTCTAGTTCTAGAAATTTTGTAGCATAATTTTCCATTAACCCCAGTGGCCTTTGGGGGATGCATCTGAGTTTCTAGAGCTACCACTCTCCAGATATAAAAGAGCTGAAGTTATCACACATTTGTCCTTTAGAAAATCCTTCTATCAGGGTCAGCAATGTGACACACTGGGCTGAGCTGCTGCCTGCAATTCAGGCATCCCATATAGGCACCAGCTTATGTACCAGCTACTCCACTCAGATCCATCTCCCTGCTAATGCACCTTAGAAGGCAACGGAACGTGGCCCAAATGCTTGCGTCCCTCCCCTGCGTGTACATGAAGCACCCAGACAAAACTTATTCCTAGCTACAACCTGGTCCAACCGTGGCTATTTTGGCAATTTTAGGAGTGAACAAGTGCATAGAAGATTTCTCCCTCTCACTCTCCTTGTCTCTCTAACTCTGATTTTCAAATAAAGTAAGTCTTAAGAACAAGAAAAAAAAATCCTTCTACAATATGAATGCTGTATCTCTTTGTGTATGACAAATGACTTTTCTTAATGAATGACACATTAGTTTTCCAAGAAATGTGAAAATATTGAATTAGTATCTGGTGCATTCAAATGATATAAGCAATGAAATGTGTTAACAGTATGAGATTTGCTTTGGGACCCCAAATGCACATTTGACCAATGAATCACTTTGGCATTTGAATAGTGCAGAACATTCCAGAATGCTCAAGGGCCTACAGGTTCTTACAGGGTCAAGCCTCAACTATTTAGCATGGCACATGAGAAACCCTGTGGACTTAGCTATCTGTCACTTTCTTTCTTTCTATCCAAATCTACACTTGATGAGTCAGCTGTAGCTTCCCATACAGGCCCTTGTATTTCCTAACCTTTGTTGGCGAAAACACTTCTACTGAGAATTTTGCCCCAGCCCTCACCTTGAAGACTCAGCTTAGGTGCCATCTTACAAAGCCATGCCTCCCCTGAACCCCACAGTAGCTATGGGAATCACCAACATCAAGATGTTATCAAACTCAGGAGCAGAGGAGGGAGAGGATTTGTTAATCGTTGCGCCTCTTATGATCAGTACATAGCATGACCCAAGGAGAATTCTCTAAAACTGTGCTTACTGAATTAAAAAAAAAAAGTTCATCCATCCTGAATATCTGCAAGTAGTTAAAATGATGAGACCAGATTTTACCTGATGATACTGCTTTTTAGTTGTCCAATGTCCTTCAAAAATGACCAGTCATTTTTCTACAGCAGCCTTGGAAAGAAGGGCAAGAATACAAAAAGCACTCCATTCATGGTGGAATGTATTTGTTTGGTATGCAATTCGATTCTTTTTCTGCCCGTTACGTGCATTTTTCAAAAAAATTAGTTGCACCTTTTCCTTTTAGAAGTGCTTAGTAACCATGTTGTTTCAGATACAAAGGCCTATAGACCAATGCCCACTGCCCTGTGAATGGGGCCTTTGTTCTCACTGCTGTTTTGGTAGGAAATGGTTGCTATTTAGGTCTCCAAGAGGGAATATAAACTATGCTCACCTAATCAAACAGACCAGTAAATACGGCAGTTAATCTGACAACTTCGAATTCCTGAGTTGCATTCTGAGAAACAATTTAACACCAACAATCATTTAAAGCCTATGTAAATCATAAGCCTTTGGTTACCAAGAGGTTTATTGTATTTTATTTTGTTTCATTTTATTAATTAGTGCAAATGCCTGGTTCTAAATCATATTTCAGCATGGGGAATTCTTGGTGGTGGAAAAGAAAGGAAACCACGCTGGAAAATACAGCATTGAAGCTCAAAAATAAAGCACATTCTACAGAAGTCAGAGAGAAGAGAAAAGCATGTGGGTGGATATGAAAGCCAAAGATGACCTGTCACGATAATCTACTATAAAGAGGGCTTAACACTGAGGACAGGAGAGACCCTAGTGCAGCCTCACTTAGTCAATTGTTCTCATCTCTTCAGATAGTGACTTCAAACCAATCTGCCCTATGGCTGCGGAATACAATTCAGGCCCTGCTTGTTCAAATTATTAACAGTTTTACAAAGCCCTCACCAAATCACCTTGAAGTTCCGTCACCACTTGAGGAACAAAAACCAGCAAAATAATACATGTGTGAAAACAAACAAAAAATCCACCTGGGTTCTTAAACGCAATACATATAATGATACTTTAAACCCAAACAACATCAGCAAAAATATCTCTTTGTGTGAGTAGAGAATATAAACATCACCTTTTAAATCCTACCTGTTTGCTAACAATTGCAGTCATCTCTTAAAACTTTGTTCTTGCAGTAAGTCAGGGCCCAGGGCCCAGTATGCACACGGCATGTATTGAAAGCATTACCCAAACTATTCCTTCCTTTTTGAAGAAAAAACATCTAGTATTTCTGGTTTTTAAAGGAGCCATTGTCACTGTTGGTTGAATGTTTATTTTACCGTCTCCCTCTCAGTGGAGGGCATTTCACCTATAAAGAGTGATTAGAGAGCCCAGGGACAATCTGAATACTCTAATCAATGCTGGTTAAAGAAGGAATAAATAAACTTTTGTGGCACCAGGATTCCAACCCTTCATAGAAATTATTGTTAATTTATTGAATCAATAACCTTAAAACAATAAATTATGATGCCCTTTTTTTATGAAGCCTTTCTCACAATGTGTTAAAAAGAAAGAGCTTTATAAATATTGCAACAGGCTGGGAGGAGATTTTTTTAAAACCAAGTCTTTGAATGTGGTCTGTTATGCAAGAGATCTGACTACAAAAGTTAAGGGGGTGGGGAGTAGTTGAATACAAACAGACACTAATAATAATAATGATGATGATAGTAATAAATCTCTTTACTACTAAAAGTGACTGAGCAAGGAGTTTGCCTTCTTTTTTTATGAACATTGCCATGGCAGCAGTGACTTGCTTTATTCATCAGCTATTTGAGAACTAGTACTTACTTACAACATAGTTATTACAAATCAGGCAGAAAGATTTTTACTTGATAGAGGCTGACTGACCAGAAGGAGCAATTGTTCTCAATTTTTTTTTTCCTGCCCAGAGTCCCATGTTTAATTTGTTCTCTACCAAAACTCTTAGGGCAAACAAAACTCCCAGACTCATTTTGGTTTTGAACTCTCTGCTGTCTTGACTTAGCCAAGACGAAGGGCCTAAGCCAGCGCACAGCTCATGGCTAATGCTTAAACACAACAGAATGTTCCCTCTCTGCAGCCACCCTGGTACTACTTTTCTACACCACACAAGTGTAACAGGTCGTAAGAACTGTATCCTTGGAATCTTTATTAGTTTTCTCATTATGTGTTCACCTTTCATCGCTCTCAAAATATCTTTTGGGTACCTATTCATCCAGCTGCAAAACTGTACCCAAATGCAAACTCTCTGGCTTTAAAAACTAAAATATAATGGGGGAAAGTGCACATTTGGGGTAATATCTGAAGATGAGACATTATCGTAGAAGCAATGTCCCAGAAGCACCTAATATCCCAAGCTTTCTGTACAGATTAAGCTCCTCTAATGGTGCTACAGCTACTATATACAATTATCTGCTCACTAACAGCATCTCTTAAAACAGACATAAGGGAACTTTGAAACCAAGCTCTGCATACCTTAATTACGGAACCAATTTGGGACACTATTTGTTCCAACATTTTTAAAGGCCTTCCCTAGATTACAAGAACACATCTAATTCAGGATTATTCTTTGTACCAGGAGACCACAGTGTTGAATGCAGGCCACCAGAATGGCCCCCAGAGGGCTGGGGTTTGCCGTCACATTCTGCTGGGGATTTTATAGTGTTTGTTACAAGACTGACCTACAACTACCAATATTATTCCCTGGAACTAAACTGTGACAGAGCTCTGCCCTCACAGAGATCCATCTCTGACTACAGGACTGTAATAATTTAGCACCTAAAGCCCTGGCAAGGAAACTGAAGCTCACAATTTAAGAAACTTTCCTCAGTTGTTGCTTTGAGGAACTTCCTGTGAATTCAGTCAATTCCAAGGAATCTTCCTGAAATTCCAAACAGTTCAGGGATATATATGGACCAAGGGGGTAAAAAAGAGGGAGAGAGAGAGAGAGAGAGAGACAAAACATGTACTGGACATCAACCACATGCTATAAATGATGCTAAATTCACCAAACTCTCCTAGAATTGAGACCCTGGTGGAGGCAGTCATGGTGATCCATGTGTAAGGTTGCTCCAGGCAGGGAAATTGCTAGACCCACATTACTTATTAGACAGGTTCCTGCTAAAGTCCTAGCCTTGCATCCTCTGGGATCCCGTATGGCTCCCAGTTCTAATCCTGGCAGCCCCACTTCCCATCCAGCCACCTGCTTGTGCCCTGGGAAAGCAGTTGAGGACAGCCCGAAACCTTGAGACCCTGCACACATGTGGGAAACCCAGAAGAGTCTCCTGGCTCCTGGCTTCAGACTGGTGCAGCTCCAGCCATTGTGGCCACTTGTGGAGTGAATCAATGCACAGAAGATCTTCCTCCCTGTCTCTCCTCCTCTCTGTATACCTCATTTTCCAACAAATATGAAATAAATCTTCAAAAAATATCATTTATTCCTAGAACTTATTACAAACCTTGCCCTCATATTACACACCCTAAAATCTCACACAGAAAGGATCAATATTTATTATGTAAGTACTATATACATAAATTTCAGTGAATTCATTTGTAAGTGGGAAAGCAAAACATTGATTTAACATTAGTGAGTTTATTAATATTAAAGCTGATTATATTAACTACATTCTTTTAGCATTAGTCTTTTAACATCTGTACTGTTCTCCAAAGTGCCCAATAGACTAGATTCACATTTCATTTAGGTAACAGACTAAAGAAACAAAACAAGAGTTATATTACGTATATATCTATGCATTTGCAAAGACCAAACAGGAATTGCCCAGAAAACAGTCAAGCATTTTGGTTTTGCAGAGATGAATGCAGTACTGGAAACTGAGCTGTTCGGTCATTTGAGATGGACATTCCAGTTTAAGGCACAGAACTCCTCTTCAAGACTGAGGTGCTTGCCTCTCCTGCTCCTGAATGCAAGTGTTGGCTGCTGGTGCCTGGTACTGCAGACCTTTCCTGGGAAGCTCCTTGGATAAAGCCAGCAGCCTTTGCTCAAGGTCACACACCTTCCCAGGAGGTACTCTGCAGGCAGGGACTGTCAGTATCCCTTACCTCACTTGAGTACCACTTAAGTTCTCTGCTTCTCTGCAGCAGAGAACGCACACGAGACTGGGTGAAGTGCTTTCGCAACAGGCTTTCCCTCTAGCTAGTGCTGCTTCCCTTTTCTCCTAATGGTGAATTTTCCAGAGCCCTGCCCCACAAGTCCTCCTACATAAGCATATGCACTAGAGTTTGTTTCTGGAGACTCTAAGTATCTGTGAAGGTGCAAAGCAGAGCCTAGCTCTAAGTCACTCATCCCTTCTGTTTTACCTCTCATTAGCAGTGCTGTGGATCTGGCTAATGGTGTTTCATGTATCTCTAATTGACTCTCCTTGATGGAAGATGGCAATCAAAAAACACATCCATTCTGTTCAAAACGGAAAAAGCGAGCCTTGGGTATGACAAGGTCTCTCAGAAGAGGAGATGGGTTTTGCTGACCCTGTGACTAGCCTGTTCATTACATTCATAAACTAAATTGAACTAACATTAACACTAGCAGTGACGCCTAGAAATTTATTCAACAGATTGTTTTGTGCAGTACAGGGGAGCTTACCTGAGGGTCTCTCAAAAGGTTCATGAAAAATAAAATTAAAAGTTAGGTTTCTTTGGCGAAAGAAATTTAGTAGTTCATACACAGCTTTCTCTAGCACGCACTTTCTATGACTGTTCTGAAGTCCTCTCATACATTACCTCTACTCACCCTAGGCCTTTAGCTGAGTGTAGCAACCAGCTTAACACAAGACATACTAACAAGAGAGAAGCGCACAAATCTTATTACTATTTATGCACACATGGGGACCCTTACAAGAAAGTGGAAATGAAGAAATGGCCATAGCAGAGAGCTTTTTATAGTTTTAAATGATAAATGTTGCGACAAGCCGGTGTGAGTTCGGAAGAGTCACCAGGAGACATATGGAGGTATGTAAAGCTGGTGGAGGACAAGGTTACTGAACTCAGTTTACTTGTTCACACACTGCAGCATCAATCCTCTGTTACTGGCAATGACCGTGATATTTTCAAATTGGCACACAGAAGGAAGTTTTTTAAATCATAGGGTTTTAAAAAACCCACAGAGTTCTGCTGGTTCATTCCACAAATGCCTGCAACAGTCAGGCCTGGAAAAGGCTGAAGCCAGGAGCAATGAACCCAATCTTGTTCTCCCACATGGGTGGCATGGACTCCAGCACTTGAATTATACACTGCCTCCTACCATGTGCATTAGCAGGAATCAGGAAGTAGAAGCAGACTTGGGACTTGAAACCAGTCATTCTGCTATGGGATGTGATAATCCCGAACAACATCCTAACTGCTGCACCCAATACCTGTAACAGGAAACTTTATGACTGCTCCAGCTTCACCAAAAAAAGGCAAGGCAGGAGCCAGTGTAATGGCATACAAGCTAATCTTCCACCTGCAAGCGCCAGCATCCAAACAAGGATGCCAATTCATGTCCCAACTCCTCCACTTCCCTTCCAGCTCCATGCTTATGGCCTTGGAAAGTAACAGAGAGTGGCCCGAGGCCTTGGGACCCTCCACTCTCGTGGAAGACCCAGAAGAAGCTCCTGGCTCTTGACTTCAGATCAGTTCAGCTCTGGTCATTTGCAGCCATTTGGAGTGAAGAAGCAGATGTAAGATCCCTTTCTGTCTCTCCTCTCTCTGTAAAAATGTGCTTTTTGGGGCCTGGTGCAATAGCCTAGGGACTAAAGTCCATGCCTTGCATGCACCAGGATACTATATGGGCACTAATTTGTATTCTGGCTGCTCCACTTCCCTTCCAGCTCCCTGCTTGTGGCCTGGGAAAGCAGTCAAGGACAGCCCAAAGCCTTGGGACTCTGCACCTGCGTGGGAGACCTGGAGGAACTTCCTGACTCTTGGCTTCAGATCAGTGCAGCACTGGCCATTGCGGTCACTTGGGGAGTGAACCATCGGACGGAAGATCTTCCTCTCTGTCTCTCCTTCTCTCTGCATATCTGACTTTGTAATAAAAATAAATAAATATTTACCAAAAAAAAAAAAAGATAATGGAATTGAGCTGCATTTGTACAACAATTTACATGAAACTAAAGAAATCCAACTGAGTGATAACACTGAATTAGATTAGACATGAAGGCATGATATTCCTGTAATCAAATCCTGTAATATTCCTGTAATCAAAACTAAAATTTCAAAAAGTGTTCCCACTTGTGGTAGCTACTTTGATTAAGCACCTGAAGTTTGAAGAAATAAAATAATTCTAATACATCATTAACATTTTATTTGAAAGGCAGAGAAACAAAAAGAGACAGAGATAGGAGGAGAGAATGTGAGACAGAGAGAGTGGGGTCCTAATTTGGTAGTCTCCATTGTCCACAAAAGCTAGGGCACTTTAAGAAAAAAAAGATTTATTTATTTTATTTGAAATACAGAGTTACAGAGAGAGAAGGAGGAACAGTGAGGGAGAGCTCTTCATTGACTGGTTCACTCCGCAAGTGGCTGGGGCTGAACCAGATGGAAGTCAGGAGCTTCTTCCAAGTCTCCCACATGGGTGCAAGAATCCAAGCACCTGGTCATCTCCCAATCATTTCCCAAACACTTCAGCAGGGAGCTGGATCACAAGTGGAGTAGCCAGAACTCAACCCAGTGCCTATAGGGGATGCCAACACTGTTGACATCACTACCCAGTACACCGCAATACTAGCTGCACACCTAGGCACTTTGATACAGTACACAGAAGTCTTAATCAGTATCTTAACTAACCACAGGCCTACTCCAATAAGTCTAGCCTTAATAATCCTATTACCCACTCACATAACTAATAAAAAGCTGACTATAACTGAATACCATAGCCAAGCTCTATAAAACTTCATCTAAACAGGTGCAGACTGAAGAATGGCTTACTTAGTTACCTCATGTACTAAAGACTCTAGGGAGACCATGTACAGAGAGAATTTGCCCTACTTCTCAGGCAAAAGAAACGAGAAGTCAGATTCAGCCAGTTGGATAATAGTATCTATATGAGTCACATTAACCTAAAATTAACTCTTTCAAAAGGCTCATCTGACCCCGCAAATCAGATTTGAAAAAGTCTAGCTACACAGGTGTGTCACACTTCTGCTCTGGAAGATTCCTGAAGTCATTATGATCATTATAATCAGTGCTCTGCCTCAAGATTTAAAAAAAAATGCATATATATATATATGTTTGGTGCATACAAATTGGTTAAATAGATGTATTTGATGTATTTGGACACCTTCCATTGTTAATCATTTGTCCTTAGAAAAGATGGGCTTATATACAATATTTATATATTGTTGGTGTTATTTCAAAGTGCAACTAAAGAAGGAAAATGAGTAAGAAGAAATCAGTGGCTCATTTCTAACTTTTTTTAAATTGACAGATAAAATTGTACATATCTACCATGGACACATTATATTTGGAAGTATACATACATTATGAAATGACTAACCCTAGCTGATTAACATATTTACATGCATTACCTCACACAATTTTCATTTTATGGTGTGAACACTTCACATGCACTCTCTCAACATTTTTCAACAGATCCTTAATTACAAAATCCCTGTGTTATGTAATAGATCTGTCAAACTTGAGTTTCCTATCTGTGATTTTTGACTTTTAACTGTGTGATAGAATTTGAATTTATACCCATTAAACTCTTTCCCAGGATGCCCTATGCCAGACTGTGTGACTCACCATCCTTCGATGAATTTTGTAATCTGTAACATATAAATCAGGGTCTTCTGTAAGTTTTACGAGAAAGACCTAAGCAAGGATTTTTTATGAAGCTCTAGGTTGCTTTTGCCCCAGTGAAGTTCAAGAAATGCTATACAGTTTGTACAAGACTGCCATCCTCATCCTCATTAGCTTGGATTTTGTTTTGTTTGGAGAGGGGTGACAAACAAAAGACTCTATCAAAAGCAATGAGGAAGTCACAGTTTACAGCACATTCTCTTTTAAAAATCCAGCATCATTACTGTTACGCCTTATATGGTCAGAAATGAATCCACCTCCTGCCTCCTCTGAAGGCAGAGGACTTAGTGGTGAAATCAGATCAGCTTCCATTGCTAAGGTCTGGGAATAAACTACTGGCCAGTTTACGAACAACTTGTGTGTGTTCTGGGAGTCTGTTATAAATTAGTGCCAGACTGCTTTTGTTCCCTACTCTGTTAAGATACAGAGTCTATATTCAAACACTGCTATTGGATGGAAGAAAAACACAACCATCTTGCCGCTAAGTATCCATCAGTTCCTTGCAGCTAACCTTGATTTCATTAGGAAAGCAAGCAGTGATTCTTCTCAAATATGGAGGATGAATAGAAATGATGAAACAGCACACTCTCCTGAACCACACTTCTTCTGTTCTGATAGTTTCACTCCAGCATCAGAAACCACCTGCTGTTGGTATCAACTACTGATTGGGCCAGAAGCAATTCTATAAATACTTTCAATTTTACTTTTCTTTCTTTAAAATTTAGATAACTTTATTGGTAGACACCTGATCATACATACTTTTCTTTCTGAATAAAAAGCAGCTTACAAGCAGTAATGTTCTCTGTTACACAGCTCATCTATGAGGAAATAAAACATACAATTGAATAATTTGAAAAGACTGGCATCTCTGTTTATATACTTGTAAGTTCATTTCTTTTTCATTGCCTTTCAGTGGCTGTGCACTAAAGTTTCTTACAAGCATACTTGAGTAAATTGATGTGTAGTTTGTATTTTTAACATACCACCTTTTCTCAAAAGTTTTCTAAGCCAGTCCATGGAGGTAACAGTGGGGGTATACAGTCTCCTGGATCATGGTAACAAGTTTCACAGCTTAAATTTAACACAGAATTCAGTAGAAAACATGTTCTAATGGAACTCATTCATTAATTCAGTCATTGCTTAACTATTCACTACTTCTTACTCTATCTGCCCTGGGAATTTACAGTAAGTAAAATGACCTACTCCTTGAGACTCAGAATCTCAGGAAGAAGGCACGCAACCAGTTACAAGGAAAGAGATAACAGCTGATACTCAATGAGCAGCAGGCTAGAAGCACAGATGAGGGGTTGTGAGGCAGTTGCAGTTTATGGTTCCACAAGAAAATAAACTTGGTTTTCATTGCCTCAAATCCACATGGCAGCCTTCGGAAACACCTTCTCAGTAAGTTAAGAGAATTCTGTAGGAAATTTTATCTTTTTTAAGCTCTAATGCCTCAGAATAGGCAAGATGGTGGATTTTTGTTCACATGCCTGCCTGAAGGGCCATCATCATGGCCACAGTCAACTCCACAGCATAACTTACAGCTCTTATCTCAGCAGCTGCACCCAGGCTCTGAATGCTTACACAGGGCAGCAAGTACACAATGGAAATCTAACAGAAATACAGCAACAATGTACTTTCTATACCTTAGATTAATTCTAAGGTAATAGAAATTCTAAGATGGATGCACTATAGTTTTCTTGGAAGGCCTCATTATGCAGAAAGAATAGGAATGAAGGAGGAAAGGGTGAAGGAAGGAGAAAGGGAAAGAAGATTGAAAAATGAGTAAGAAACCTATAGGATTTAGAGTAGGAAAAATTTTCTTTGCTGGTGAAAAAATGTCTTGGCTTGCCCACAGTCATTCCATAAATCTATTCCGTCACAAAACAGCCATCTATTATTAAACATATAAAGTCAATTCTCACCTTGCCTTCCCGTCTACCCATTAGCAAAAACTGCATGTTAATTTTTGTGTGACAACCTTTATTGTGTAGGGCATATTAGCCTTACTGGAAAATACCTAGATCTTTTCCAACAAAGGCCTAGCAACCATCATACGTAATCCTCTCATTTTGCAGATCCAAGTTCACGTAAAAGGGTAGAAAGCATCTACCATCACGTGAGCTCCTGCTAAGGATTAAGGAATTCCAAAGACTAGCTCTTGAAACCTTTCTGGGAAGGGAGAATAACTCATTGTATCTTGGGCCCAAACTAAGACTACCTTTTTCTTAAACCTCCTAAATCGTAACATTTCTTCATTGTAATGGGGGAAGGGGATAGAGAGGCATTAACATGCTTTAAGAACACTGACTATTAAATAAGAGACAAGTCTCCTTTCTGAACACTTACTGGATATTTCTTAAGACATACAACATATGGGGCCCAGCGGCGTGGCCTAGCGGCTAAAGTCCTCGCCTTGAACGCCCCGGGATCCCATATGGGCGCCGGTTCTAATCCCGGCAGCTCCACTTCCCATCCAGCTCCCTGCCTGTGGCCTGGGAAAGCAGTCGAGGACGGCCCAATGCATTGGGACCCCGCACCCGCGTGGGAGACCCGGAAGAGGTTCCTGGTTCCCGGCTTCGGATCGGCGCAGCACTGGCCCGTTGCGGCTCACTTGGGGAGTGAAACATCGGATGGAAGATCTTCCTCTCTGTCTCTCCTCCTCTCTGTATATTCGGCTTTCCAATAATAATAAAATCTTAAAAAAAAAATTTAAAAAAAAAAGACATACAACATACGTCATGTTTGACAGAGGGATGAATTAATTCAGCTATTAAATACATCAAAAAGACTTTTCTCCTGGAGAGAAATCACAGAAGAGAATTCTTAGAAAAGTATTCTGGAAGCTTGTACTGAACTGGAGTCATTATTACTGTGCACCATCAAGCAATTATGGTGGCATAACTTTCCAATGTTTTCTAAAACATGGTAACAATTTTTGAATTTTTCAATAGTTCTCTACAATTGATATTTTGCTTTTCAAACATTAGTAATGACATTCAATCATTTCTTCAATAGCTATTTATTGAAGATCAGCTAGGTGCAAGCCTATGGGGGAGAAACGGTCATCAGAAGGAACACAGCCAACTGGTGTATAAACTTATAAATAATTACAGAAGATGGTTTCAAATAGGAGTAAAAGCAAGATAACAAAATACAGGCATTGGATAATAAATGATTGAGTCAATATGTCCAGAGGAGACCTCAAGAAGTCTTCCCTCAGCTGAGATGAGCATAATAAAAAGGAGAGAGAGTTGTAAAAATAATAGTAATAAAATTGGTGGAGGAGTATTCCAAGCAGGAGGAACAAGAAGTTAGAAAACCTGGAACAGTTAATACCCTTGAGCATCCGAGTATGCATGCAAAGCTCTTCACAGCTTGGCCCACACTCATGTATATTTTCTTTTGATCCTTGAAGCCATTCTGGAATGAGGGCAGTACAGGTGACACTATCCTTACTTTGCAAATATTAAATCACACTCCCAGGCTGGATCAGAGGTTTGATTCCCATGGTTGGTAATACGTTATTATACTTCTCCGGGTATGTCGTAGTAGATGAAGCTTGGGCACCAAATCCAACAGACCTTTATCTGAATTCCAGTTCTGGCTCAGGGATGTATATTTCCTTCCTACCATTTACCTGAAATGAATAATACCTCCCTTGGACACTTGGATTCCCCTACCACACTTAAGGACATCACCGCAAAAATTCCATCCTCTCTCTTGTATCATTTAAGAGAACACAATATTTTAACTCTTTCACAGGGACCCAAGGCTTTGGGCCGTCCTCCACTGCTTTCCCAGGCCACAGGCAGGGAGCTGGATGGGAAGTGGAGCTGCCGGGATTAGAACCGGCGTCTATATGGGATCCCAGGCATGCAGACAGGACTTAATCCGCTAGGCCATGGTGCTGGGCCCTGTTAATATGACTTTATGGGGTCTTCGGCCTAACATTCCTGACTGGAGTTGAAAGCCTAATTTCTCCCTTATCTTCTGTCACTCATGTACCTGACATAAAACTGAATGAATTTTCAGCAAGTGCTTCTCACTCTTCCAACGTTCTTCCATGAACTCTGAAATCCGGATCGTATCCCTGCTACTTTCTACCTTCTATTAAGGCTCGAGGAAGAAACCATTAAGAATTCCCAAAGCCAATAATAATGATTTTAAAACTCCTGATGACAGAGCAGCACTTCCTTAGGTGTATCCTGACGAGTTTGCTTAAAGCAATAGGACACTCCGCTTTCCACAGAGCTCTACAAATACGGTGACATTTGGTATAGGAAGGAAATTCAACAACTGCCCGAGAACTGGCTGGCAGATTTTGGGTTGGTTAGCCTTAATTCATCTCAGTTTAGCTGTCCTAGAAACACTTATTCAACATCTACCTGAGACGGCGGGTGGCGTGGCTCCGCTTACATGGGTGGCACATGTCGACTCTGCAAAGAAGAAATCCGAAATGTTCCCAAATCCCTAGCTTTTTGACGTGGGATTCCACAGCGAGGAAATTCCACACACACCTACCTCGTGAAGGGGGCCGCTGGGCAAAGGTCGGGGAGGCTCTGTGGAGGACAGGGTGGCCGCGAGGGTGGCCGCGAGGGTGGCCGCGAGGGTGGCCGGGAGGGAGGCCGCGAGGCTGCCCCCTTCCTCAGGAGCGCCTGTGGTGAGCAGGTGGCAGGGCGGAGCACGGGCCGTCGGGAGGGACTGAGCCAGCGACCGGCCTGGGGACAGCCCGTCCCTGACTGGAACCAGCGGCAGTTCCTCAGGACTCGGCCTCCTCAGCGAGACCCCGCCCACAGCCCCGCCCAGCGCCCCGCCCACAGCCCCGCCCAGAGCCCCGCCCAGAGCCCGGGGGAGGCTGGGAAGGAGGCCGCCTACTGGGAGCACACGCCACTGGCCGTGCTGCCGGGTTCCCTCAGGGCCCTGCGCTGGCCCCTGGCTGGCCCCTGTCTCCCGGCAAGGCCCTTCCTGGCAACCTCTAATAAAAATTTGCAAGCGGATAAAATCTCGAAAAGTATACAACACGGGTGAACCGAACAGCCTGTGTAAGGTTACCTTCGGGCTACGTGTGTAAGGTATAAACGAAACGCTAAAGAATTGCGTGTGTGGGGTCCAGCACGGTAGCCAAGCGGCTAAAGTACTCACCTTGAAAGCATCGGGATCCCATATGGGTGCTGGTTTGTATCCAGCAGCCCCACTCGCCATCCAGCTCCCTGCTTGTGGCCTGGGAAAGCAGTGGAAGATGGCCCAAAGCCATGGGACCCTGCACCCGCATAGGAGACCCAGAAGAGGCTCCTGGCTCCTGGCTTTGCATGGGCTCAGCTTTGGCTGTTGCAGTCACCTGAGGAGCGAATCATCGGACGAAACATCTTCCTCTCTGTCCCTGCATATCTGCCTTTCCAATAACAAATAAATTTTTAAAAATTTGCATGTTTAGGGCCCAGCGGCGCGATAGCCTAGCGGCTTAAGTCCTCGCCTTGAACGCCCTGGGATCCCATATGGGCGCAAGTTCTAATCTCGGCAGCTCCACTTCCCATCCAGCTCCCTGCTCGTGGCCTGGGAAAGCAGTGGAGGACGGCCCAATGCATTGGGACCCTGCACCCTCGTGGGAGACCCGGAAGAGGTTCCTGGTTCCCGGCTTCGGATCGGCACAGCACTGGCCCGTTGCGGCTCACTTGGGGAGTGAATCATCGGACGGAAGATCTTCCTCTCTGTCTCTCCTCCTCTCTGTATATCCGACTTTGTAATGGAAATAAGTAAATCTTTAAAAAAAATTTGCATGTTTAGACCAAGATGTCTTTATGTTATACAAAAATGCCAAAATCTCGCAAAGTCCAAAGACCAGACGCTTGTGGTCTCAAGCATTTCACATAAGGGTCCCAAGCATTTGATGCCACCTGTAATACAGTAAGCGTGATGGTGGAAAAAAAGTGGTACTTGGAGAATGATTTTCCATTTTCAACGCAATTGAAACGCAAGCTGCATAAAGCTAAGTGTAAGGAGCATTCACAAATTCCACCAATCTGCTTTTACCAATTTAGTAAAATCATAATAATTAATAATAACAGTGATAAAAATGGAGAGGTAGAGGTATCTTCATGGAGGTTGGATTATGGTGTGTCTTGGTTATTACTGGTGGGTTTTCCTTTGCTGAGTTAATTTGGGGTAAACTGTGGCTCCTATTGAATTGAAAACAGATTATTTTGCTTTCCGTAGTCTTTGTGATTAAAAAAAATCAGTTGTCCTGGTCTGGATTTTGAAAGTAAAATTTGCATATTCTGCATTAAGTCTGAGTGAAGTTATCTTTTTATTCAGTTAAAAGACATTCTGTTTAATAAAAATTAGGCTAAACATTTTGAATGTGAAAATGTGAATTTAGTTTACTGTAATTCAAATACATTCTAACTTTTTAAAAAGAGGACTATGCTTCAGTTTCTTTAATCCTTTGTTAGTTTGACCTCCTTAATGTACCCTCTGAGCTTGTTTCTATAATATACGAGATTTAATACATTAAAGCAGTGTGTGTTTTAAAAAAAAAATTACTGATTTTAAATTCCAAATTTTATTCCAGTAAACTACACCCTGTTATAAAAACGTTAAAGATCATTCTAATTTGCCCAAATTTCACCCTACAGAAGTCCCTTTATTAAAGAAAGAGAGAGAGTTAATGAAAAGAAAAGTAGAGCTACTGTTTATATGGCTGCAAATATCACTGGGGAAATATTTCATGTTTGCATTTTGCTGAACTATTTATAGTGGGGGCATTCTACAGTAAAGGCCTCTTTTCCCCATATAATGGATAGCTTTGTGCCTGAGCCATATGGACTTGTACAGTGCATGTCTTTATTCAATCCGACCACATTTCCTCTCACCTAAGTTGTCCTCCAATCCCAGCTATCTCAGAGCAGCCCCTTCTGGCAGAACAGGGACACTGAAGAGCCAGAGAAATGCGACAGTGCCTGTGGACCAGGAGGGGGCCCAGGTGAAGTTTGACAGGTCTCCAAGATCAGCGTGTAGGGTGTTTTGTTTTTTTTTTTTTTTTTTTTTTTTAAAGATTTATTCATTTTATTACAGCCAGATATACACAGAGGAGGAGAGACAGAGAGGAAGATCTTCCATCCGATGATTCACTCCCCAAGTGAGCCGCAACAGGCCGGTGCTGCGCCGATCCGAAGCCGGGAACCAGGAACCTCTTCCAGGTCTCCCACGAGGGTGCAGTGTCCCAATGCATTGGGCCGTCCTCAACTGCTTTCCCAGGCCACAAGCAGGGAGCTGGATGGGAAGTGGAGCTGCCGGGATTAGAACCGGCGCCCATACGGGATCCCGGGGCTTTCAAGGCGAGGACTTTTAGCCGCTAGGCCACGCCGCCGGGCCCGTGTAGGGTGTGTTTTTACCACAACTCTCTCCTGTTGATCTTTGAAAGCTCTCACTTTCAAGCAACCGAGTGCCTTTCTGTGAGTTAATGCCTAACCCCACGCGAGGTATAATCATAGACCATGGAAGAAATCTGAAATCTTTTCAAATAGTCCCTTCCTGAAGTTCAACATCAATGAGTGAACTTTGGAGTCCCTCTGGTGGTCATTTAAATCATCTTTAAACAAAACTGATTTTTTACAACCTCTTACCATCATTCATCTTCCTCCCTAGGCCCTCTTATTTCACTGCCCTAACCCCCACCCACCCTAATTCACTCATACCCAATTCCTCAGCCAATCAACAAAAAATATATAAATACAAAATGAATAATTCCTATAAATTCCTAATATTTGGTTGTGGGGATATTTTGGCAATGACTGGATTAATAATAAAACACATTTATGTTTTATGATATCGGTACCACTCATAATTAAAACTATCCCAGTTCCTTGATTTCTTAATTGGAAAACATAATGCTGGCCAATTTCTTCTGTAAGTAAATGTCTTTCTTCATGCGTATAGCCCTTAATAGTGTATATTTCTTTCAGTCTCATGATTTAAGCATTTATTTAATTTCACTAAGCCAGGAACCCAAGTGCAAAACAGTTGTGCTCAGAAAAACAGTGATTGGTGGTGAGCACTGGGCAAATGTGTTCCTTCCTTTGGTTCCTTCTTGTTACCTTCCTTATAGGAGAGAAGCCTTTTGGGAACTGGTCCTTGAATGACAGAGGCACCTTCTAGAAAGTCGTGAAATGTGCTTAAAGGAGATTAAGAAGATATTTACCTCGATGAAAATGAGATTGTCTGCTTGACATTGTATGTTGCCCCCTTGACATTACCGTCTGCCATTATCTATGTTCGGGTTGGTCTTAGAGTTTCGGAGCATTTAAATTTCCTGTGATTCTGTGCTATTTCTGGGTGGATATGTATTGCCTGTCTTCAGTCTCATTTTAAAGATGCTCATGCTTCAGGGCTGTGCTTGCTTTTGTTCAGGAAATGAGGATAGTTAATGTACTGTTTAGAAAAGCAAAGGATAAAAGTGGTGGTTGCACTGATACTGAGGTCGTTGAGTGCTCCCAAGTCTCGCAGACATAGCACCCCAGATGCTTACAATGCTCCGTCTTTCCATTGTATTGTAATGCATTTGCTTGAGTGTCAAAATGCTATGTTGTACAACACTGCTTGTCAAACTCAAGATATCAACCGGCATTTCATTCAGCTTAATCATGAGAGCTGAGAATAGATCTGTAGTCAAAAACAGTAAAAGGGTAGATGCTTACAAGAAGTGAAATTAAAAGATAAGTTTATTGTGGAACAAAAAATAAAAATATGACTCATGCTTGTTTGCATCATAATATATATTTTCACAAATATTTGAAGGCTCCTTGTATGCATGGATTTCAAAGATTTTTATGTCCCAAAAAACTCGTACCTTTTAATATTATTTTCCACAAACTTCTGAAAGTACCCTCATACTACCACAGTATAGATTATGCTTTTAAAAACTTTAATAATCAAATATTTTAACACCTTATATACTTTATACTATTAAAAATAATCAGACATAAACTTTTCTACTAGGAACTAAATATAAATAATGTTGCATTTGTGGAAATTGGCACTAATAAGAAAACATGAATAACTTGCAAGGAGAAAAGAATGTATATAAACTTTTGCTGCCTTTTCTTCAAGTTTTGCACCACAACACATATAAAAAACAAACAGCAGCTGCAGAACTTGTTTTTGCACAATCTTTTCCCTGTAGTAGTTTCTAATCTCCAATTCACTTTCATATGGTGTGTGACTTTAGGGAACACCACATTTTTGAATGGAAGCTGCTGTCCACAATTTCATATTTTCAAGCGATGTAAGCATTGGGTACGGCCAACAGAAAACAGGCTTCATTGTTCATTTGCGTGTTTAGTTAAGTGGTTCCTTTTGAATTATGATGACAAAATCTCCTACTTCCTGCCATTCATCACAACTCTGAGGAATTTGTAACCATGTGATTTGTAGACTTTCATGAATAACTGTCTTCATCCTTGTCCTAGGATCCTAATTATTTTCAATCAGAAGAGCTGACAGCACTGGATTCATGAGTTCTTAGCACCATCTATTGTTCAAGAACAAAACAACTGTGTGCTAAAGAAAGGGGTCAAGGTCCTCGAAGCAAAACTTTCTTAAAGAGAACTTGTATTAGTTTTCCTATGGCTGCTGTTACAAAGAATCACAAACTCTGTTAAAGCAGCACAAATGTCTTTTCCTTGGATGCTATTGGTTGTGAACACACAAGAGGTCTCCTTGGGTTAAAGCCAACATGTCACCTGGGCAGCATTCTCTCCTAGAGGAGGATGGTTTTCCTTGCATTTTTTCCATCTGTGGAGGACACAGCTTTTAGGGGCCACCTTGGCTCATGGCTTCATCTACAAAGACAACCATATTGCCTCTCTACTACTCCTTCATTCTACTCGTTCTGCTACTGATTCACCTCCCCGTCAGTATGGCCTCGGTTGGGAAAGGTTCTCTGTTGGAAGTACTCATGTGATGAGGTTGACCTAGTCCACCCATCACAACTAGGATGATGTCCCACTGCCAATGCCCTAAGCAGTAAAGTCCCTTTGTCCGTATCAAGGGGCACAATTGCAGGTGCCAGGAATTAGGGCACAGATGCTTTGCAGAGTCCATTGAAAATGAAAGCATTCATGAAAAACCTGAGCCTTGTGTGCAATGGTTGAGCCCCAGACTAGGTGAGTCCGATCGTGGGCAGCAGTGCATAATCATGTTCAGGAAAGGGAAAAGGAGGGCGGAAATCTGGTGACTGTATCATTCCCTGTTTGTGTCATTTCAGTTCTTACGAACACAGGCTGCAATTTATGAATTTTCTCTCACAATTGCATGTTAGGTAGTTTTTTTATGTTTTCAATGGCCATCTCTTCAGGATATCCTGAAAAGTACAAGAAACAGATCTCCCATCCTCCAGTTCTTTCCCCAAATGCCTGCAATAGCCCATTTAGTCTGGGCTGGAAACTCCGTCTGGGTCTCCCATGGCAGCTGTAGGGAAACAAGCGTTTGAGCGATCATCTGCTGCCTTCCAGGGTGCACAACGTGGCTGCTGAATAGGAAGCAGAGCCTGAACCCAAGCTCTGGCGCTCTGAGAAAGGAGCCCAGTGTCCCAAGCTGTGACTTAACGCCCTGTGTCACGACACCTATCACTGTCCTTACTTCTTCCAATACTAACTCCTGCCCTTCACCCAGTCCCCCTGGGGCACACAGTCACCACTGTATGTTCACACAGACCACACACATTCACCCATCAACACACATTTACACATCCAGTGAATGTTGTTTTCTGATGTTTCATTTCTCTTCCAGAGGGATTTGGTTCTGATTGTTTCAGAACACGTAGATATGGTTCTCACCTACCTCCCAATACTAAAATGCCATTTGTGATGAGTTATTTTTATATCTTTCCTACAGCAGTGTTATTTATGTATTAGTGAGCATCAGCATCCAGTTTTATTTAATTTGTAATAGTGATAGAGACACATAAGTTACCAGACTCAGGATGCTTCCAACACTCCATGACTAAGGGAAGGAATGGATACAGGAGGACGTCCATGCAGACTTACTCCATGTGGACCTCTGTCATTCTTTGGAGCAGGAGATGCCGATGACAACTGCAAACAGGAGTCAGTTTTTGGCTGACACTGTAGCTCTCGCTTGGTTTTCGTTGCTTGATAGCTTTTACACATTACTTCAAAACCTGGGGGGAAGGCAGGCATTTGGCACAGCAGTTACAGTCGGGATTCCCACACCACATGATGGACCGCCTCTGCTTCTGATTGCAGCTTCCTGCTAAAGCAGCAAGTGATGGCTCAAGAACTCAGTCCCTGCCACCCCTGTGGGAGCGCTACATTGAGTTCCCATCTCTGATTTGGCCTGGCCTGGCCTTACCTGTTGTGAGCATTTGGGGAGTAGCCTGAAGGATGAGAAATCTCTGTCTTTTTCTCCTTCTGAAATTAATCAATGAATTGATGTAAAAAATAAAATCTCTGGAGGACAGAAAATCTCTACAGAAAAGTTTACCCTGGCAACATTCACTCTCACTGAGGGCCAGGAGGAGCATACATTGTAGAAGATGGTCACCTCATTTTACAAATTTCTTAAATTTAGTAATAAATTAAAGGCATTGAGTCTCTAAAAGGATTTGAAGATAAATGTCAGCTGTTCAAGATCTATCCTGATTTCCTTCTTAAAATAATAGTATATGAATCATATACACAGCAATGTTACCTAATAACATTGTCAGAAAAGTATCACACACAGTTCAAGAGTCCAACAATCAAGTCCAGTTGACTCAGACCCTGAAGCAGCTTCCTAGCTGATTCAGATTGGGAGAAATTATTATTATATATTATTATATAACATGGCTGGGAGGAGAGATGGATCCAGTATTCAGAAGGATACCCCACAGCAAAAGGTTGAAATGTGTTCTCAAGTGAGTCTCTGGCCCGCAATTTCTGCTTGGATATCATCTCAGGAAACATTGAAAACCGAACACACAGTGATGCTCACCTGAGGACTGTTTACCACACAGGTGGAGTATCCCTCAACCAAAAGTGACCAAATGTGCTTCCGGTTCTTTTGGATTTGGAGTATTTGCATATGCATAATGAACTATCTTCAGGAGGGCACCCTGAACATAAAATTCATTCATTTCACACATACTTTATACACATGGTGATTGCACACAATACTTTTACTGCACCTGTATTTGATAATAGTCAGTAATACGGGGTCAGATGTGTAAATATTTTCAGATTTAGGCACACTTTGGATTTGTGTTTTTTGGCTTAGGGATTTTCACCCTGTAGCAGTTAATAGCCTATAACCTATCTCCAAAACCTAGAAGTCAGCACACTGCTGCCTATGTCTCCTAGACACACTGAGGGGCTACATGTTCTGAGCTCTTCTGATGTCACACGTGTGATTAAATACATTTTGGGTGAGATAGGCATAGAAGTGATTCAAACAACTCGGAGTTCCAGTCCCAACACACTTCCCAAGAGAAATTCCATGTTTTTGCCCTGATATACATGAGATGCAGAGTTCAGTAAAAAATAATAATAATAAAATAACATTTTTAAAAAGGCAGGATAGGTGTGGCAGTGCAGCAGACTAGAGCACGCATCCCTTCTAGGAGTGTGTGCTAATGTGCACCCTGGGAGGCAATAGAGGATGACTCAAGAGTTTGATTCCCTGCCACCTGTGTGGGAGACCAGGACAGTTTCTGGCTTCTGGCCTCGGGTTGGCCTAGCCTGGCCTTTGGAGAATGAACCAGCAGATGGAAAAACCTCTCTGCCTCTCTTTTCTCGGTCACTCTACCTTTCAAATAAATGAATCTTACAAGGGGAAGAAACGGAGGAGAAGAAGGAAGAAGTGAAAAAGGAGGAGGAGAAACCCAAAACCCTAGATGATGACAAAAATGCTAGATTGAAGAAACTGAGTTATTTCCTGAATTTACCATATGGAAGACTCCCTTACCAGGAACATACATATTATGCTTCGTGTAAATAAGAGCTAAATGTGTAGCGGGTATAGTCCTGACATTTTAGTCTTTCACCAGTATGGGAGCTGAAGTCAACCCCACCACAAAGTTAAATATCCAATGATCGAGTAAGGCTAAACGATCTGTTACAACACAGCCTTTCTTTAGGTGAGATATTGGTGACAATCTGGACAGTAGCCAAGTCAGAGTAGAAATAAAGACATATGGAGTATTACTATTAAATACTTACTATCACTCACTTTAATCCCAGGCTATTAAATACACGACTGCTCATTCACAGCAGCATTTATGTGGCTGAACTGATGTCACACAGCTTTATAGTTCTATTTTCAACACTATAATATGTAAACGAAAAAGAGGAGAGGAGGAGAAAATTTACCTGTAATTAAACCCCTTGAAAAAATAAAATGATTCGTTCTGATCAGTACATTTTTGCGGGATCATAGAACCAGAGAGGTAAGATGAGATAAAAATTTGTGAAGCCAATGACCCAAGTGGCTTAAATTCCAGCCATGCCATTCGATCACTTTGAACTATATATGCTCAGCAAACAAAATAAGTAGCACCTTGGGCTTTTGAATCTTTCTGTTTATTTGCTTTGCAAAAGAATAGGCAGGCAGAGAGCTAACATTCACCAAACGCTCATTGAGCAGCCTGGGCTTGAATCCATGCTCCAATGCAAGGTGCTGGTGACGCTGGCAGCACCTTAACACACTGTGTCAGAACTTTACAGCCTCACCATACATAAAATCTTTTTTAAGATTTATTTTATTTTTATTGGAAAGTCAGATATACAGAGAGGAAGATTTGTCTGCTGATTCACTCCCCAAACGTCTGCAATGGCCAGAGCTGAGCTTATCCAAAGCCAGAAGCCCAGAGCCTCTTCTGGGTCTCCCATGTGGGTGTAGGGTCCCAAGGCATCCTCCACTGCTTTTGCAGGCCACAAGCAGAGAACTGGATGGGAAGCAGGGTGGCTGGGATACAAACTGGCGCCCATATGGGATCCCGGCGCATGCAAGGCAAGGACTTTAGCTACTAGGCTCCTGAGTTGGGCCCACTCTTTTTTTTTCATTTAAAGAATTACTTATTTGAATGGAAAGGCTGATTTGCAGAGAGAAGGGGAGATAGAGAGAAAGGTCTTCCATCCACTGGTTCGCTCCCGAAATCGCTGCAATGGCCAGAGCTGAGCTGATCTAAAACCAGGAGCCAGGCGCTCCCTCAGGTCTCCCATGTGGGTGCAAGGTTCCAAGGCTTTAGGCCATCCTCCACTGTTTTCCCGAATCAGACGGAAAGCTGAATATGAACTGAAGCAGATGGGACATGAACTGGTTCACCGGTGCCCATATGGAATTTCAGAGCTTGCAGGCAGTATGCTAGCCAATTAAACCATCATGCCATCCCCCATAAGTAAATCTTTAAACACACACACATTATATAGTTCTTACACTAAGTCCAGACCCTTTTCTGAACCTGGGTTCCTGCTAGAAAACAAACAGGGGTTAGGATTACACACATACCTCAGCCCTTTGGAGAGGCCTGCTAAACTTACTGACACACGGTACTGTGTACCTTCTGCAAACGACTCAGGAATTCACAATGCCAAGTTCAAATTTGGCTTAGTTGGTAATTATGTCCTCTGGAAATGCCAGATTCCCTGTATTATTTTAGACCACAGGTCCAAATAATAAGACCATAAGAGAGGTTGAACTAAACAATGTCAGTATTTTTAAAATGTATTTATTTATTCAAGAAGCAGATGTACAGAGAGAATGAGAGGAACACACAGAGAGAGACCCAACTGTTAATTCCCTAAATGTCCACAATAGCCAGAGATGAGCTTACCTGAAGCTGGGAGCCTGGAACTTCATTGGGTCCTCCACGTAGGTGCAGGGCAGGCGACGGACTTGGACCATCCTCCACTGCTTTCTGGAGGCCATTAGCAGGGAACTAGATTAGAAACAGAACAGCCGGAACTCAAACCTGTGCCCATATGAGATGCCAGTGCTGTAGGCAGGAACCTGACCCACTGTGCCACAGTTATAGACCTCTGCGATGTCAGTATTAAAAATAAAACTTCAGATCAAATTATTGTCCTTAATGTATAAAATTCCATACAAAACAATTTCCAAGATATATTTCTTTCTAAATATTTTTCATTAAATGTTTCACAAATATAAAGCACTTCTGTTGGGAGCCAGTGCAGTGGCATGGTAGGCTAATCCTCTACCTATAGCACCACTATGCCGTATGGACACAAATTCCATACCTACTGTTCCGCTTCTGATTCAGCTTTCTGCTTATGGCCTGGGAAAGCAGTGGAGGATGATGACCTAAAGCCATCCCACTAGGATGACTCAACTCACGTGGGAGACCTAAAAGAAGCTCCTGGCTTTGGATCAGCTCAGCTCTCCAGCCGTTGTGGCCATTTGGGGAGTAAACCAGCAGATAGAAGATCTTTCTGTCTCTCCCTCTCCTTGTAAAACTACCTTTCAAATAAAAACAAATAAATCTTAATAAATAAATAAATAAATAAAAATGAGAGAAAGAGACAGAAAGCAGGCAAGTATTTCTACAATCCTGTGCTCATGGAGCTCAGACTTTAAAACTATGAAGAAAAAGTCTGTGGCTCTTATTGTCACATGTAGTTAGAAAGATTTGGTTACAACTTTAAAATACCTAAATACTGCACAATGAAACAATAAAAGAGAACACTCTGGGCCTGGCGCAATGGCTCAATTGGCTAGTCTGCCTTGTAGCACCAGCATCCCATATGGGTGCTGGTTTGAGTCCTGTCTGCTCCACTTTCCAGCCAGCTCCCTTCTGGTGGCTTGGGAAAGCATCAGATTACACAAGTCCTTGGACCTTGCACCCACATGGGAGACCTGGAAGCAATTCCTGGCTTCTGGTTCCTGGCTTTGCTTCAGTTCTGTTTCTGCTATTGTGGCCATTTGAGGAGCGAACCGGCAGATGGAATAAGTTTCTGTTTATCCTCTCTGTAAATCTGCCTTTCCAATAAATATAAATAAATCTTTAAAAAAAAATTTTTTTTAAAGAGAACAACACCCTTTCCTGAAAACTAGCTACAGAGAGGGGAATTCAGAGCATATAAAGTATATGTTCATTTTTAAAATGTGTTTATTTATTTGAGATGTAGAAAGAGAAGGAGGAAAAAGGCAGGAAGAAACATGGAGAGTTCACATCTTACTTCTCACTTCCCAAATGCTGGCGACAGCTTGGCTGAAGCTGGGGGCTGGGAACTCAAACCAAGTCTCCCATGTGGATGGGAGGAACCCAGCCATTTGGCTTATCATCACGGCTTCCCAGGGGGTGCATTAGCGGGAAGTTGGTCAAGAGCTCATAGTGGGATTTCACCCCAAGCACTGCAATATGGGATTCAGGCATCCAAAGGGCATCTTGACTGACTAGGCCAAAAGCTCACTTTTGTGTGTTCACTTTTACATGTTTCATTCTTAGAACAAGAATGATTGCAGCCTCTTTCAACCAAGCTCAAGGAATACTGCTCCCTTGCATTTAACCGTTACATGCTCCGAAGGAGATGGGTGATGGCATTTTCTTGGTCAAGTTGCCCTTACTTCTCAGCCTGGAGCATAAGCACTATTGAATCAGTTATGAAATACATCCACATGACTTTAAAATTCACCCCCCTCCCCTCTTTTTTAAAGTACCATGATGATATACTTTAAAAAATTAGTGTCTACAGTTTTGGTTCAAAAATGATAAAAATGGACTCCTGCAAGTAAAACAATTATATGCCATAGCAGTTCAATTTTAAATGGATCTTCATTTATCTCTCCATCAACTGGTGCAATAGCTATGTCACAGCAATGAGCACAATGAATGTCTCTGCGTAATCAGTGGGAATTCCTTCTCTTTTCTTAACAAATGGATCCTATTCATCAGCTTCCACAAAGAAATCCCTGCTCCTACTCTTTACTTGAAATGCTTCTGAAATTCCTCCATGATCCAATTTATTTGTTGAAAAAGTGGAGGAATTATGGCCCAGGCGCTGCAATGTCAACATTACACAAGTGTACTGGTTCAGGTCGTAACTGTCCCTCTGATCTAACTCCTCGCCAACACGCCTGGGAAAGCAGCACTTGATAGCCCAGGTACTTGGGCCCCTGCCACGCAGGGGAGAGACCTGAACAGAGTGCCAGTATGCTGGCTTTGGCCTGAACCAGCCCTGCCTCTTGTAACCATCTGGGGAGCAAATCAGGGACAGATTTCTCTGTCTCTTCCTCTCTCTGGCTGTCACTCTGCATTTCAAATAAATAAAGCCCTCCCCCCACCCCCAATTGAAAAATACAAAAACTAAGACAGAACTACACAATTTCAGCACAGTAATCATGTGTTTCTGGACCTGGGGTTAATTCAGCTTGGTACGTTACTTGAGCCATCTCCAGTGCTCTGTCAGGATTATGAAGTCAGGGTCGATCAACATAAGGAGGTTTAACAATTCTTCTAATATTTCCAAGAAAGCCAGAAATCTCTGGGGAGTTCCTCAGCCAGACGGCTTTCAACTCCAACTGTAAAACCCCAGAATCCAGGAAGCATTTCTGAATAAATTTTGTCCACTTTTAGCAAATTTGTATCTAACCTTTCCCCATCCTTGTTGTTTCTGAAAATTATAACTGTCTTGGGGAAAGGACTGTTTTCTGTCTGATAGACAGTAAGACTTCTCTGGATCTTGATGAGTAGCCTAGTGGCTAAAGTCTTCATCTTGAATGCGCCGGGGTCCCATATGGAGACCGGTTCGTATCCCAGGCACCTCCACTTCCCATCCAGCTCCCTGCTTGTAGCCTGGGAAAGCAGTTGAGGACAGCCCAAAGCCCTGGGACCCTGCACCCACATGGGAGACCTGGAAGAGGCTCCAGGCTCCTGGCTCCTGGCTTCCGCTTGGTGCAGCTCCAGCTGTTGTGGCTGCTTAGGGAGTGACTCAAAGGATGAAAGGTCTTCCTCTCTGTCTCTCCTCCTCTCTGTATATCTGACTTTCCAATAAATAATAAATAAATATTTAAAAAAGATAAAGGATATTTAAAGACGTCATGGATTAAAAGGCATGAAAACAGGTTCAGGAACATTGTTTAAACTGGGTGCAAACAAGCCCAAACCCCAAGCCCAGAAGGGATGAAAGGCTCAAAATGGCAATAGCTAAAAAAGTCATTGCGTTGACCTCAAAGACAACATTCCCCCACAGTCTGGTGTCATAACGAACAGCCTGGAGTGATTCTGGCAGCCAGAGTCCTGGAGACGCTCTCCAATCACTGGAAACAAGACAGGTTTTGAAAATTTAGTAAAATAAGAGACAGGAAGAACATTTTACCTGGAAATGCACACCCCAGCTCCTCCTGCCATGAAAATTCTATTTTAGAAAAGTCAAAATAAGGACAAGAGGATACAGTGAGTACACGAAGGATTGCTTGGGAAGGCTGTGGATGAAAACATTAAACTCTTACAGAAACACTCTGCTTTCCGGGAGTGCTCATCCTCCACACTTTACAGAGGGCAGGTCTCTCTACGAGGGACTCACTTTCTATGGGGACAGATTTACTCTGTGTAGAGAATAAAACATCTTTTTTTTTTCCTGTGAAAAGTCCAAAATATTTAACTGTGAGATAAACTTCAGTAGTGGTTACTAAATATGGTACCCAGCTCCTAAGAATTTCCATCCAAAATCAAACCAAGTTAATTGATTGCAAGTGGCAATAGTTGTAGTGAGGGGGTTGGACTTACCTAGCAATGTTCATATGTGAGTGTCACATACCTCATATAACAGAGGTTAAATGAGACTAAACAGTTCAACTAAACCCACAAGACTGCATCAAAACACAAGCTGATCAATGTTTCTAAAACTGTAAATGACACCCTGCTGAAATCTATCTAGAAATGCATTTTAAACCAAATAATTTAAATTTCTAAATACTACTAAGGAAATGTGTGTGTGTGTGTGTGTGTGTGTGTAAATGTCTATATAAGGAAAGCATTCACATGAAAGGATCTAAGAAAAAACTATATAGGTCTTTCCTTATCATTAAGTTCCACAGAGAAGGGATTTATTTTAAAGAGCTGTGAGTCATAACTAATGAGAACACGATTGTTCAGGAATCCATCAAAAACGTTTGACTTAATGTAGTTGAAAGTTCCATCTTCTGCAAGAACAATACTTCTTATCTATTCCCTCATATGTAAAAGTGGTCATTTTGTTTATCTAAAAATAACTGCCCTCAAGCATCTGGATTGCAAGGAAAATTAGGTGGAAAATTACTAAAAAGCTATCATGTTGTACCAGGGAACATTTTAAACTGAGGACATATGAAGCAACTTGGACATTTTGAATTAGAAATTATAATCTGGAAGCTGGAAAACATGTTCAAACATATATTAGATGTCATTGGTTTACCGAGCATCCTTTTGGGTCAATATAGCCTGGGTTAATAAATTACGGAATCTGATGAGGAACAAGAAGTTCCTGGCTAACACTTCCCCCTTGTTACGCAACCGGTAGAATTGTGTTGCTGGCTAAGTAAGTCATCAACCAAAGAAATATCTCTCATTCTTCAGGCAAATATACCAAGTATGTGAATTCATGAGATGTTATTTCCATTGAAAATAAATGTATGGGTAAACCTTTCGGAAGAAACAATATTAAGCAGGAAATGTAAATGTATGTGGCCTTACATTCTTGTCTGTTCCCCACTGTGTTCTTTAGTCCATCTAGCAATATTCCATAAATGTCCGCAGTTATTACTGTGAGGATGGTACAAATCTACATGTGCGATTTGTGAATTACATAGTCTAAAATCTTCGTTTTAACAATACGTGTATATTATCAGCAGCCTTTAGAAAGCTCATGGAAATGGCATATGACAGAAATACTCTGCGTGGATTTTAAGACTTATGCTAAAATAAACATTTCTGTTCCATTTTTCCATGAATGCCTTGAAGTATACTAAATATATTCACTTAGCAAATAAGCTCCCACAGGAGCTTATGCTGATAATATTTAAATTTGAAATATCTTTAAAACTTTGATTTCACGGGGTCGCTTCAGGAATACTACAAACATGTTCATTCATAGTGGTACAATTTTGGTCAGAAATGATCAAGACGAGACGAGGTGGGTCAGCAAAAGCACTTAACGAAAACCACGTGTGTCATTACAACTCTTTGAAGCTGAAATAGAGCACTTCTTTACATAGGCCTTCCAAGCAGTAGGAGCACCTCCAAAAGGTGAAAAGACATTGCCCAAGCCGTCAGACTTGGAAAAGCCCTCAGATGTGTAAGAACTAGAAAGTCAGACAATCAGGCGATTCCCAGGAGACAGCTGTTGCTGTGAACAAATGTTTTACAAGCAGGGACATTAAGTGTCCCTGCTGAACGAAGTCCAAAGGAAGCGTCACAAACACACAGGCCATGGCAGTTGGGTCGAGTAATAATTACTCATGTACTTCTCTTACTGGGAAGATGTCTGTGACATTCAGATTCAGGGAAACAGTGGAGCTCGTTGTTCTGTTTTACGTCTGGGCGGTTCTTTTCAGGAGAAAAACTTGTGCAAAGATGGAATTCAACAATTTCATAGGAAATCACATTAAAACATGGCTTTATTTTGGTGCAGAAACACTTGAAACCACGCATTTATTTTCCCGATATGCAACCCATGGTTTTGAAGCATGCTGCTCTGTATAGATATCACAAACTTTTCACATCAAAATAAGCCCATCCTCTATGTTTACTTTTCCATGAACTTTCTGAAGTACCTTTGTAATGTAAGATTGTTGAGAATTGTCTGGAATTGTCCGGAAGACCTGGTGACCTTCTCAGAGAGGGATCTTCCATGCCTCAAACACAAGGTCTCGATCTACAGGACAGCCTATACTGACCCTTTCTTCCAGAAATTCTGAGCAGACTTGTGAAGGTGTTAGTGGTTACGACTCTGAGTTGCGTGGGGGATTCCCGAAGTCAGCTTGTCACAGATTTGCATGGAGAGTCGCAGTACTAACTATATACTTTTTTCCTCTTTACTAATCATCACACCTAGACCACTCCCAAAGAAGATAAATGAGAAACGTCCCCAAGATATTTAAGTTCCATTTCATCTTCAAATTTCCCCAACTTTCCCCAAAGCTGGTAGCTGACTTTGGATCCCAGCCAGGGCACTCATGCACACTTCCACCTGGCAGCTGTTTGGTTCCAAGACACTTGTACATCTCTGAAATCTCCCAACACTGAGGCTTATTTTTAACTGAAGTTTTCATTGAGAAAATACAGATCCACACGTAGGTGTAAGTTGCTGTATAGAGCGCTCCAGGGTATCTTCTGCCAGGTTACTCCCTAGGGTACTCTCTGCAAGACCATTGCACACTATCAACCTTTTTTTTTTTTAAGATTTATTTTATTTTCATTACAAAGTCAGATATACTGAGAGGAGGAGAGATAGAGAGGAAGTGGAGCTGCTGGGATTAGAACCAGCGGCCATATGGGATCAAGGCAAGGACCTTAGCCACCAGGCCACGCCGCCGAGCCCACTAACAACCTTTCTTACATAGCTTTTCTTCATTTGACCTGTATTCATAGCTTGTGTGTATTTAATTCTCTATTTATTCACTTTGAATGGCAGTCATTACAGCTATAGTGTAGTCAGTGCTTGCTATCTGCCTGGGACTGTTCCGAGTTCCTCACATGTATCAGCTCATTTAAAGCTTTGGCTGACGAGTCTCCCATTAGAGTTGAGCCTACATGACTCAGTGGGCATAGAGCACTCCTGCTGTAGGACCATCCACTTCACTAATACTGCCATGCTGCACATTAACTCTGAGCTACACTCTGTCCCTAGGGAAGGAGGTTGGCAAGACACTTCTAGAACTTCTGTACAAGTCAGTGATTCTGACGGGATTGTTAGGGTAGTGAACTTAATGGTAGATACATAATATTATGCATTTGTCAAACCCTGAATAACCATATTACATAAAAAGGAAAACTTAATGTAAACTATAAGCTAGGCTTCATATAGACTTTAATTAACAGCAGCTTATCACATTGGTTCATCATTTATAACAAATGTACCACATCATTATAATACGGTAGTAACAGAGAGACCAGGTATGTGTGTGTAGGGGGGAGTGATAAGAGTGAGAGGAAAGTATGTATGCATGGGTTTCAAATTGTTTTTGCACCCAAATAAAATCCATTGTTATGTCAGCTTCCACAAACATTTTCAAGGGTCCACATAGATGGGGGCTTCCAGTAACTTCTGTTCAATTGTTCCATAAACCTAGGCTGGCACTTCAAAAGGAAGCCTATTGATTCAAAATATATATTTTATGAAAAGTCAATGGTTCTGTCAGATGAACCCAACTAACAAAGCAACCTAAAGTGCTCTCATCTTCTGAAATCTCCAAACTTTGCTCACTGAGCATTCTGCATTTCACTAACTACATTGCATTCTCTGAAGTGGCAGGGGAAACTGGGGCAAACATTCAGGTTCTTAGAGGGTACCCTGGGGCGTGTGTGACTTTTTGGCCTTCCCCTCCACCTCTGCTCTGAGCTCCACCAATGGGCAGCAAGGCAGGCAGAGGTGTCTCTCATTCACTCCCGGCCCTGCAGCATTTCAACATAAGCTGCTGCACTGTCACTTGAATATTAAACCTTAAATGTCAAAACACTCTTCCCAGTAGACAAAGGCTTTCACTGTGGTGTCCCAAATCTCTTTCCCATCTTCTTTTTGACAGCTCTGAACGAAAATTCTGCTACTACTTATATATATATACACACACACACACATATACATATATACATATATATTCATATATATTTTTTTATGTTCCTGTGGAAATTCACCAAGACAACACTGTATTTAGATTTTACCAAAGGCAGGAATAATTATTTCTGATAGCAGTAATATTAGACATGAGTATCATAGAAAATATTGTCTAAACTTGTAGGCAGGGTAGAAAAATCCACCGTGTTATATACCATGAGTATTATATACCATGAGCAGTCAGGAAGATGACCAATGACTACCCACTGTGGAATGAGTTACTTTGATAATCACTCCACAATACATCATCATATAAAACCAGGGAGACAAACGAATCCTGACAGCGATTTGGAGAAAGATAACTGAGCAAGCCTCGCACCCTTGTCTCCACCACTCTGCCCCAAATCACAATCCAATATTAATTCGTAATCTTTTTCATTGGCTTTGGTAATTGTACCCTTTGAAGACAATCCATGAATATGCATATGGCCTTTAGGCACTTTAATTGCCATTGCATCCAATTAACACATAATTAAAAATGTGCATGTGAGTACCTTTCTCCCCCTTCCTTTTGTTGTTAAAGAACACACCATGCCATGAGGATGCAATGTAGTAAGCAGTCTCCATGAACGGCAAACACAGTCAACTTCCTTCCATTTCACTGAGTCCAAGCCGCTTAGGAACTCAACAGCCTGGGCAGCTGGTGAGAATAAATAGAGATGAGTGGGTCTCGCAGCGTGAACGCCACAACTTCAGGCTTATGGGACTCCAAGCCTTACCCTGATGCACCCTTCATCTCCCTGGACTGGAACTCGAATGGAAAGGCACACCCTCGGTTTTCCTGGGGCTGAAATTCTGACTTTATACTGAGCTCCAGGACAGGCAATCTAAAATCCCTGATGGAAGTCCCCTGCTGCAATAAACACAGCCAGCTATTTTGTACATACAATTCTTATCCTAAGTCCCCTCACATACACCTGCCTAGTGTCCTATTGAATCTGTCTTTCTAAAGAACCCTGATTCATTCTGCCCTCTAGATTTGGATTCTAATCAGCCTCTGTTTTCCTTAAACTAACAAGCTGTTTGTCACTGTCCTCACAAAAGTTCAATGTGTTTCTACAGTTCTTTGTTTATGAAGTGTCAATAGGTAGTTTTTTTTTTAATAAGGTGGAATAAGGTAGAAGTTCTATTTATGGCTAACTTAGATGTATTTGCGAACAGTATTTTACACATTTATTAAGGGGAGGAAAGAGGCAAACAGAATTTGATTTGATAGTATAATAACTATATTGGAAGTCTTTTTCTTCTTTTTTTCTGTGCTAACCAAGATAGTCTAATGAATAACCCTCAATTTTCAATGGCTCCATTCAGGTTGTCTTCTTAGTCATACAGCATGTCCCACATAGATAAGGAGGGGGCTCTGATTAGTTGCTGATGGAATCAGGGTGACAAGGGTTTCACTCAACTGGTGATTCTGTGATCACCGAAGCAGAGAAAGGGGAATTTGCAGGTGAACCCCACCAATAAATGCTTCATTTATCCAACATTTCATTGGTTAAAGCCAAGTTATGGACCCTCACTTCAACTAGTCAGAAATCACAACAGGAATTCAGGAGGAAGACCAGAATATTTCTGAATGGCTCTGATAATGACCACTCTACCTGTTCCCTGTGATGGACTCATAGAAGTTTCATTCACAATAGAGTTTGGGGAAGTTTCAGAATTTGACTGTGTTTCAATTATGTGTGTGTGACCCAGAAGGTGTACAGTAAGGCCTAATCTCAAATAGGAGGCAAGGATCTAGTTCAAGAGTTAACTTTGAATCTGTACTTGTCACAATCACGATAACTCACAGAAGGTGAATATTAGTGTCTCTTCCAGCCATCCTTGGTTGTTCCTACTGAGAAGGTGGTATTGTTTTAAGAAGTAAGGAGATCTATTTCCCTCTGAGAAATTGGCATGTCTCATGCCGCAAATTATCTTTGGAAAGAACTAGATTATAAACTTTGATTTTACCCCTTTGAGTCTTCCTTACCCACTTTTGACTGTCTCTATTGCAGTTAATTTTAAATGCAATTGGTATTATATTTGTCCTTTCAAATTCTTTTAGAGAGAGAAGGTGCATTAGTTCGGAAACGTGTGTCCCCAAGGGTTCATGAATACTTGGTTTCAAATGTGATGATGTTTTTTTTTTTAAGATTTATTTTATTTTTATTACAAAGTCAGATATACTGAGAGGAGGAGAGACAGAGAGGAAGTGGAGCTGCCGGGATTAGAACCGGCGGCCATATGGGATCAAGGCGAGGACCTTAGCCACTAGGCCACACCGTCAAGCCCCAAATGTGATGATGTTAAGAGATCATGTGACTGGGGCCCAGTATGATAGCCCAGTGGCTAAAGTCCTTGCCTTGCCCGCGCCGGATCCCATATAGGTGTCGGTTCTAATCCCGGTGGCCCCACTTGTGATCCAGCTCCCTGCTTGTGGCCTGGGAAAGCAGTAGAGGATGGTCCAAAGCCTTGGGACCCTGAATCTGCATGGGCGACCTGGAAGAGGCTCCTGGCTCCTGGCTCCTGGCTTCAGATCGGCTCAGCTCTGGCTGTTGTAGCTGTTTGGGTAGTGAATCAACAGTTGGAAGATCTTTCTCTCTGTCTCTCCTCCTCTGTGTATATATGACTTTGCAATAAAAATAAATACATATTAAAAGAGAGAGAGAGATCATGTGACCTATAAGAGACGTGTGTGTGTGTTTGTGTTGGGTGGGGGGGTGATTGCTGCTAGGGGCCTGTGTGGTACTGCAGCATGTTAACTTACCGTTTGTGATATCATCAGCATCCTATATTGAAGTGCTGGTAGGAGTTCTGGCAGTTTTACTTCCACTACAGCATCCTGCCACTGTGCCTGGGAAAGCAAGCAGTGGGTAACGCTTCAAGTACTTGAATTCCTGCCACCTGTATGGGAGACGAGGATGGTGTTCCTGGATCCTGGCACAGACTTGGCTCAGCCCTGGCTGCTGTGGGCATTGCAGAGGTGTAAATCAGTGCATGGAAGTTCTCTCTCTCTTCTCTCTCTTCTTGTCTCTGTCTCTTTCCCTGTGTTACCTCAATCTTTAAATCAATCAATCAGTTGTTAACAAAAAGAGGAGGGCCTAAGGCAAGGTTATGAGGCCTTTAGGGACATGCTTCCAGAAAGAATCCACATTGTTCTTGTGGGATACTGGTCCTGCTTTTGTGTCCTGTCTCCCTTGGTGGTCTTTTCCTCTTGCACAAACTCCTGACACTGTCATTCCTTCCACCACAAAGTCATGACGCCAGCACCATGTTATTCAGACTTCCTCGTGGGCACAGGTCGTTCGTTGCAGAAAAGCCCTACAGAAGCTTCCCAGAGGTTGCTGATTGCTGGCACTGGTGATTGGTGCCTGAAGAAGTCTCTTGGACGATTTGAAAAATGCCAAGATTCTTTTTTAAATCCAATAATGTAAATGGGGAAATTCCTAATTTACATTGCAATAAAAACTGACTAGGAATATTTTTATGGTTAATAAAATAATGGCAAAAGATTTTATATATATATGTGTATACATATATATATGAGCCAGTTTGCTTTTCTATTTTTCCTTCCTTCATTTCTCTTTTTTGTCTTATCACATTTTTCATTTCTTCCTTCCAAAAACATTTGTTGAACCCTGCTATTGCTAAAGACTTTATGCTGAGCATTGTATTTTAAAATAGAAGATACCTGCCCACACAGAGCTTTATGTTTTATTTGGGAAAAATGATAAATAACACATAGATTTAAAAAATTGTAATTATCATGTGTTCCTTGAGGTAAACCAAGCAGGTGCAGAGAGGAGACTGATGGGCTTTGGTCTAGACCAGGTCAAGAAGAACCTTCTAGGGAAGAGAAGTGAATAGTGCTGGGAAAAGCAGAATGAAACATTCTATAAGGAAAGAATAGCATGTGCAAAAGGCCTTGGAGGGAGGTGTGCCCCCACATATTTGGGAACCTGGAAGTGGGACAGAAAGTCTGGTAAGAAGATGAGAAAGGACCCTGGAAACACTATGGGTATGTCTAAGTACTAGTGTTATTATAGGTGCTCATCAACTACAATTGACATGATGACTGATGTGCTAGAATTGAAGGAAATCACTATGGAACTGCTGGAACAAAAAGCTGGAAGGCAGAAGCCCTGACTGCAGCCTGGAGCTGAGCATTACAACACAATTCCCTGGCCTCCGATTTTGTTTCATCATGAGTAACACCTAGGCGGCTTTCGGTGATGAACACAACATCTGGAAGTTACAACTAAGCCTCAGAATTTTATTTGCCAGCAAAATGGAGAAAGTATGTCAAAGATGATGCGGGGCAAGAAGGGACAACCATCACAGCTGGAAAGAACCCCATGGGATGATCCAGCAGGCACAAAGCAGCCTGGCAGAGTGGGCACTGTACCCAGAATGAAATGACTGGGCATATGTTTGGGAGTGGTTGGGCCATCAGTTAGGATGCTCACATCCCATATTGGAGAATCTCTATTTCCCTCCCAGTTCTAGCTCCAGACTCCAGCTTCCTGCTAGTGTAGACCCTGAGAGAAGCAGAGGTGATGACTCAAGTTCTGCCACTCACATTGGAGACCCGGATTGCGTTCCCAGGTCCTGGCCCACCCTTGGCGATTGTAGACATTGAGGAACTAAATCATCAGATGGGAGTTAACTCTCAAATGAATACATTAATTTAAAATATTGTTTCAGTTCATGGACAAGGTTGCATGTGAGAACTATATTCTTGCTCAGTGACTGAACAGGTTCTGAATAAAGTGTATTGTCCAGCTCTGAAGGGGGAGACATGCTGACAGCACTGAGCATAAGAATAAGAGTTCTAGGCCACTTCCAACGGCCTGACAAACTGGAAACAGGACTGCAGGTTCCAGAGCTACAAGCAAGAACGAGTCACAGGGGAACTTAGAGTTTCACTTAGAAGCAAGGTCTACTGGCAAGTGAGTAATATTGAATTACTGATATGGATTCCCATTTTCCCCCCAAATCACAAGGATACTTTAAAAATGTGTAAAAATAAGATGATTTTAAATAAAAAATAAAAAGATTCTTTTTATGCAAAGTTTTTTTTTTTTTTTGGTGATTTTTGGTTTTTGTAATGCATCCTCTCAAGAAGTTTGTGAATGGGGCAGATATTCAGCCTGGTGGTTACAATGATAGTTGGGACACCCACATCCTGTGTCAGTGCCTGAGTGTGGCTCTTGACTTCAGCTTCCTGTTCACGCACACCATTGCAGGTATCTGTAATGGCTTAAGTAATTGGGTCCCTGCTGCTCATGTGGGAGATCTGCATTGAATTCTTGGCTTTCAGCTTCAACCCCTATAGACATTTGGGGGCAACGAACTAGACAATGGGAGCTCTCTCTCTTCTCTCTCTTTCTCTCTCCCTCTCCAAAAAGCAACAGATCGAAAAATATAGAATGTGTATTTAAAAGTCTCAGGCCCAATATGATGGCTCAGTTGGCTAAATCCTTCCCTTGCAAGTGGCAGGATCCCATATGGGTGTACCCCACTTGCTATATTTCCTATCCAGCTCCTTGCTCGTGACCTGGGAAGCAGTGTCCCATCTTTGGAACCTTGCACCCATGTGAGAGACCTGGAAGAAGCTCTTGGCTCCTGGCTTGGATTGGCTTAGCTCCAGTCACTGCGGTCACTTGGGGAATAAACTAGTGGGTAAAAGATCTTTCTTTGTCTCTCCTTCTCTCTATAAATCTGTCTGTCTGATAAAAATAAATAAATCTTAAAAGAAAGCCTCCATATGGATTTGAATTAATTTTGCTCCAAAATAAGCCTCAACAATTTTTTTAAAATTGTATTTTTTTTGAAATCTAGAGAGACAAAGAGAGATTTTCCAACTACTGGTTCATTAACAAAACTAACAGCCAAAGTTGGATCAGGCCAAACCCAGGAGCTCAAAACTCCATTCATGTCTCTGACATTGGTGGCAAGGACCCAAGTACCTGAGCCATCACCTGCTATCTCCCAAGGGTGCACATTAGCATGAAAGTGGAAGTGTGAGGACTTAGACACGGATATCTCAAGTGGGATCTTAATCACTGAGCCAGGTGCCAGATCCTAAACTTATCTTTCAACCCCCTATTCCATATTATTTTTGGAAATACCTCCATTTGAATGTGGTAGTAGTTAAACGCCACTGCCTTGATTCTCAGCCACCTAATTTCAGGTTCTAGGGACACAATTGCACTCCTATCGGGAAGGATGGCTAACTGGGAACATTACACCTGTGCCCGCCCCCCCGAAAAGAGCTCGAGTGACTCAGGCAAGGTCTTAGCCAACCGTCATTGGCAGAAAACTGACTTTACTACAAAAGGCTGTATTTATCTAGTGTAGTAGTCCAAGACACTTTACAGCTACAACTTGGCAGGAACTCTGGTTGATCTTCCTAATTGTGTATATACGCCTCGGGGTGCTCAAATAGCTCTAAATACAAAGAATAAATAGTGCACAGGAATTCACTAATGAAGAGTCTGCTGTTATTTCTTGTGTGGTAATTTTCACAGACCACCATGATGGCTTACTTACAAGAGACCGAGACAGAAGGAAGTTCCAGAAGAAAGCTCAGAAGAAATTAGCAAATTAAGAGGAAGATTTCATAACTCAACTTGGCTGGATTGGATTTTGACCAAACTCAGGGTTACCTTGAATACTGAGATACAAAGTCAATTCTATTTCAGAACTCCTTCATTGACAAATCTAACTCTCTTTCAAACAAGTCCTAATTCTTCATCTTGCAAAAGTTTCTCCATGGTCCTCTCTCTGAGGTGGTTCTTAGGCTGCACAATTCTTGGATCAGTGTTTTTCAGTTTGACTTGTGGGTGAACCATCTTGATGAAATGGAGATTTCTGGGCCTACCTCCTAGGGTGTGCTGAATTTGGGAGCCCCAGGGAAGGGAGATCCAGTGATGCTTGGGATGCCTGGCACGGATACTTGGACTCGCCTACAAAAACATATCCTACTTAATGAAAAAGGTGGAACAGTGGACACAGGCCCTGTTGTAAAAGGAGAATATGGCAGCACATTTGGTGCTGTAGCCGAAGAACAGAATAAACTGTACAACTACCCCAAATGACGACAGCAAAAAATCTCGGTGAATGGAGCCAATGGACATTGGGAGGGTGACATCATCCTTGGATCAGTGAAAACAACAGCATTCCAGAACTATCCAAACCACTTGGGCAGACCCCTCAGCATATGTACACATGGAGACTCTGGGTTGATATGAGGTGGCGGTTCCTCATCCCTGGGTACTGGGATGTGTGGAAAGTCATGAGTGGCTTCCCCTTTTGTCTTTCCCCTCTCCCAGGAACAACAAGAAATAGCAAATTTGGAAACAATGAGTTCACCCAATTGTCCCTAAACCTCAGTCCTTCCTACTCTGATCAATCATGTAATCATTATTTAAAAAAAAAAACAAAAACAAGAAATGGAGATTTCTGAGTTTCAAGAAGGATTGACATGATGAATTTCTACAAAGAATCCAGGGTTATTGGTGTTGATGTTGTGTTAATCATTCTTGGAGTAGTAAGCTTCTAAATAACATTAAAGTCCAGTAGTTTCAAACCACACACTCTGAAAAGAAGAAGAAAAAGCTAATTAGGAACAGGCAGTTGGCCCAGCAGTTAAGACACCAACTGGGATGCTTGCTTCCTCGCGTTGGAGTGCCTGGATTTGATCCCCAGCTCTGCTTTCAATTCTAGCTTCTTGTAAATGCATAGCCTGGAAAGTGACAGGTCACAACCAACCAACAGTGAGGTCCCCAACACTGATGTGGGAGACAGAGACTGGGTTCCCAACTCCCTGCTTCTTCCTGGGCCACGCCCAGCATTCGAGGGGTGAAACACCCCAAAAGAGCACTCTAATTCACAGATAAATGATTATAAGTAGATATTTAAAAATAATTAATCATATAAAATAAGGCCCCAGTCAAAAAGAAGCTGGTATAATCTCCCAAGCTAAATTTTCAATGATTTTATCAGCTGAGATGAAAGAGCAAGTTGGCTGGCAAGGCAATGTAAAGACTCAGTCAAAGCTAGGGAAGGGAAACATCAGGCCAACCCCTCACATTTAAGGGCTTCTGGCAAACTCAGGCTAATACAAGTCATTTTCAGCATCGAAGCATTACTAACGGGCTGATGTGGACTGCAATCCCTTAAACAAGAGGCAGTGATTTGTGTTCCAAAGTGATCAATCTAGGTTGGAACCTTTCTACATTAGAGCGGGAAGAGCCCAAGGCTAGGCTTGTGAGGGTTGTTGAGCCCTGATCCAATGGCTGGAGCTCCGAACATGGTGTCTGCATCCACAGCAGGGCAGAAACCTGGCCAAACAAGATGGATGGCCATGTGGGTTAAGTGCTGGAGAGAAAGTTCTAGCTTAGTTTCAGGGGCTCATCCAAGAGACACAGATGCTAGGATTAGAGCTGAGAGCTCATCTCATGTCTCTGAAACTCAGTCTGCTAATAAAGCTTAGGCCTATTTCCAATTATTTCATGAATGGGTTACGATTAAACCTGCAAAGCAGAAGCCTGCAAGACTTGGAGTTAAGGGAGCCTAGCAAGGTTAAACAGGAAGCTGCCAAGTATTCTGTGCCTCACACAGAGATGGTGGGCACTACTGTGGGTACTTCATACACACTATCCTATGTGATCAAAGATTTAGATTGTGGGAAGACAAGAAGATGAGTTTGATAGTATCAGGGAGAGTTTTTGGCCATTGAAGAAGTTTGCATTAAACAGGGATACTTCTTGCAGAAAATGCAGACATTAACTTCCGGTTGTGATCAAAGCAAGCCAGGAAAAGCACAACTCATTCTTGCCCTATAGAATATTCAACATCACTTTCTCCTCCCTATACTCAGTAAGGCAGTTGTGGAAGAACCCTGTGTCCTCTCTTTAATTTCATTTGGCTTTCTAATGCCTTTTAAATTGTCTTAGTCCCGTTTTAAATCTCACTGCAGAAATAGACCAATTTATTTCTGTTCAGGAGTTACAAAAAGTTCCCTAGAAAACAAAGCGTTAGTATATGTGAAAAGCACAAAGAAATAAAAGTCTAAATGGTATAAAAGAGTTGAATGTGGTAACGAGAGATCCAGTAGCTTTGGTTGAACTTGGCTGTCACACTTGGTGTGGAAGCAGCAGGTCCAGGCAACACGGTAACCACATTCTGAGTAAAGCATGGGCCTGTCACTGTTAGGATAGCTGCTTACCAAACCAAATCATCAAGTACTCCCCAAAGTGTCTGTCACCTTCTGTCCATGTTGTGTTTTCAGGGACAAAGATCCAGGCCAGAAGCACTAAGAATGATTTAACGAGCATGTAATGGCCCGACACTTGGGAAGATCTTCCTCGTGGTGCCAAGAATGGTGCCTGTGGTATGAGCCTTCACTTAGGCAGTTCGGGTTGTGCAATGTCATCTGTACAAACATCTTTAATTTTCTTAGCTATCACTAGTACATTATGGGATTCATATTTTGCACAGCTCGGCAGGGCTTAGACAAGATACCAGAGTCAACAGGGAGTAACAATGGAGCACATGATTTTCCTCCGAAGAGGAGGAAATCCTCAGATTATTATGTAAGGAATGCAATCCCCTCACACAGTCATGGAGTGTGGCAAGCATAAAATCTCTAGTGCAAGCCAACAGCTGGGAAATTCAGGAGAGAGATGATGTTGCAGTTTGTGGTCATGTCAACCTTCTTATTGTTCTAAATGCCCTCAGCTGTCTGGATGAAGCCCACCACCAGGACAAAAGCAAAGGTGATGAGCTTTGCTCAAAGTGTACTGTTTTCCTGAATCACATGAAAGCACAGCTTCTCAGGCTAATGTGGGAGCAGACAACGAACTGGGCATCAGAGCCTGGTCAAGCTGATACAAGAAATGATCTATCATAGTGGCACTGATCTGCGCAACTGGATGGTTTTTGTTTTTAGAAATACGAGTTAACTTCAACTTGTACTTACTCCAGCTCTGGTTTTCCCCTCAGAGTAGAGGAGCTCCCACATTTCTAACTCACCATCAACTGTGTTTCAGATTGGGAACTCTGAGGGGCAGGGAGCCCAGTTTCTTCACACGCAACTTGTCTAAGGCTTCTATGCCCTCCTTGCTTTCGGTCCAACATTTACTTACATTTTAAAAAGATTTACATTTGAGAGGCTGGGTCACAGAGAGAGAAGGAGACTGAGAGAAATGTTGCATACACTGGTTTACTCCCCAGCTGATACAATGGCCATGGCTGGGCTAGGTCAAAGTCACAACTCAGGAGCTTCCTCCAAAATTCCTTGAGGGTAGCAAGGGTCCAGGAACTTGGCCATCTGCTGTTTTCCCAGGCCATTAACAGCGAGCTGGAATGGATGTGGAGCAGCTGGGCCTCGAACCAGTGCCCACATGGTATGCTGGTATCAAAAGTGGCAGCATAATGTGCCACACTACGACACCTCTCAACATTCACTTTCAATAAAAATCCATCACCTCACTCTTTGCACACTAACTTTTGCTACCAGCAAAATATGGACTCATTACAAATATGGACTCACTAATCCTTACAAGTCATGAGATGGGTATTGCAATCTCCATTTTCTCCCTACCAATTTAAAAAACTCAGTAGGAATCAAAAGATCAGCCAGTGGCTCTTATTCTCCCATTATCTACTCAAATATTGGGAGATGGGCATAGCAGGATAACCTAGTGGCTAAAGTCCTCACCTTGCACTCACCAGGACCCATATGGGTACCGGTTTGCATCCCAGCAGCCCTGCTTCCCATCTAGCTCCCTGCTTGTGACCTGGGAAAGCAGTCGAGGATGGCCCAAAGCCTTGGAACCCTGCACCCACGTGGCTGATCCAGAAGAGCTCCTGGCTCCTGGCTTCGGATTGGCTCAGCTCCAGCTGTTGCAGCCGCTTGGAGCGTGAACCCTTCAATGGAGCGTGAACCCTTCAATGGAAGATCTTCCCCTCTGTCTCTCCTTCTCTCTATATCTGACTTTGCAATAAAAATAATAAATACATCTTTAAAAATAAAGAAATTGGAGATGTTTTATTACATTCCGCAACTGGAAAGAGTTTGGACGAGAGCATGCATCATATTCATTCATCATGATTAATCTTTAATGAGATATTTGATTGCATCACTATCCTTAAATGAAGTTGACCTTTTTTTGCATTTAATCAGCTCAGCTTACAAAATTGGTGTAATGCATTTGGGATACAAACAGCATGCATCTTTGAGATCTTGTTTTTTCTTATAATTATTTCAAAAACTTCCTTAACTTTGTGACATTGCAGAAAAGGTTACAGGTTTTAAGCAACACTGACCCTCATGTCTTATATAAGATAAAGAGAACAAATCTATGTCACTGGCGTTGTGACATAGGAAGTTTCTATCTGCAGTACCAACATTCCAGATGGGCACTGGTTCCAGTCCTAGCTGCTCCACTTTCATTGCTGTTCCTTACTGCTGTGTAGAGGAAAACAGCAGAGGATGGCCCAAATGCTTGGGCTCCCCACACCCATATGGAAATGTGAAAGAAGTTCGCAGCTTTACACCGGCCCGAACCTGGCCGGTGTAAACTCTGCCTTTCCAATGAACATGAATCTTCAAACAAAAAAAGATCAAGTCTAATGACTGCTAGGCTTAGAGACTATGCCTTAGCTATGGGTGTTTTGGTTACAGGAATGCAATCCTTCAAGTTTTTGCCATTACAATGAAAGTGAGGCTACAATAGCACATTGTGCTTATGAATAAATTGTCATGGTATAAGACATATACCATATGCCATGCATGTGGAATCAGATTCATGATTTGAAAAATATGCTTGAGATCACATTGAGTCAGTTAAGCAGAAAAATCATTCTACAAATGAATTCTTCACACTGATTTTCATATTGATGTAGCGATGGCTGTCTCCTCCGCTCCCTCCTAGCGGCTCCAGTAAAAGTCATCTCCCTCAGGAATGTCAGGTCTCAGTCACTCTTCTGGAAGCTGAGCAAAGTCCCTGCACAGATCTTCACTCATGACCTCTGCTGGACCTTCCAAACTCTGTTGCTTCCTCATAGAAACCTAAATAAAGAGCAGGATTTCCACAGAATGACAGAAGCAGCTTCTGGGAATGCATACACTTTCAGGTTTAAAGCAACTCCTTGGAAAGCCTTGGATTTTGCTGGAAACATCCTTGTGTGCATGAGCTAGGTGGTTTCAGAACAATAACAACAACAAAAGAAGTGCAGGGAGACAGTTTCCATTCGGTGGTTTAAACCCTGGGACACACCAAAATCAACAGCCAGGAACCCAAGTGGGATCTCCCATTGGGATGGCAGGGGCCTGAATAACTGAGCCATCACCCACTGTCTCTCAGGGTCCACGTTAGCAGGAAGCTGGGGTCTGAAGCAGAGCATTCAGATACGAAGGCGGGTGTGCCAACCACTGTGCCACACAACCAACCCATTTTCAGAGCAATTTGTAAAAGACCTGGTTGGATGAAAAAAGGACACATCACATTACCAGATGCGTTTCACTTTATAAAGTTTATTGTTTTCTAAAGCTAGTTAACCACATACAGGTGTGGTTTTATGAATAGATCCACAGTGATAGTGAATGAGAAGAGGTAGCCCTCATTCCATCAAAAACCCAAAAGACAAGGCTGAATTTTATTTAAGAGAATTCCATAACCAGGGGAAAGGACAATTTTGGAATGTCCATTGTATCTCTTTTACTAAAGTGTTTGGAGATGAAATATATTTAGATTCCACCAACTCATCCTGGTGTGCTTAATCTTTTTCACTTTCAACATTGCAGTTTCAAAATATCATACTTGTTTAACCCTGACCCAAGACTTGGGGACATAAAAATGGTAATTAAGTGTCACTACTTTTTATACATCGCACAATGCCTTTCTCAAGAGACTACACAGACACAATTCCTTTAACTTGTTTTATTGATAACAAAAACTGTACAATTACAGATCTGACAAGGGACCTGCAAATGACAGAATGTGTCAGTTGTGAGCAAAATGCCACGGTCATTAAACACAGACACACAGAGGTCCTTTCATCAGACAGCTCTTGTACAATAAAGTCATCTGAGAACATTTTGCTGTGCTTTTACAAAACCTTCAAAGAATGAGGTAGTTTCCTTTGCCTACTCAATTGTGCATGTCCCTATTATTACAGCTCACATGCTTCCATCCTTTCAACAGGAGCCTTCAGCAATTCTGCATGAAAGCCAATCCTCACTAACTCAGTGTGTCTTCCTACCCTCCCTTTTTCTTGAAAGAGAATTTCAAACACACACAGTGGGAGAGACTAAAGGCTTGCCATCGTGGTTGGGACTCATCATTACAGCATAAGCTTCGATCAGATTCAGATGCCAGAAAACAGGTTTCAAAAATGCCACGGCAAAGCCAATATCCCATTCCAATCTGTATGCTCTGATTTGACAACTTCTCCCAAATACTAATTTTCCTGCAGCTGTCTTACCAGGCGGGCACAACCTTTCCAAAAGCGTGAGCAAAATTCTAACTCCCTGTGTTGACTAAGTGGGTATATTGTAAGATTACTCATTTAAACAACTCAACAAGGAAATATCTGTAGGATTTACTTATACATAAAGGTTAGTTGAATTATTTCTAGAATCTGATTTGACATCTTCTTATAGCCATATTCTTGAGAATTTCCTGTACTCTTCAAAAAATATTTGCACCCCTTTCTGAACTTTGAGAAATGTTTTAGTGACCATGAGAAGCCAGTCTTGAGAAAATCGGAAGTCCGTTGTCACATATTTCAGTTAATCACCAGGTAAGTTATTTACTCCCACTGAGGAGCAGGAGATAGTGGTAAATAGTATTACCAAGAAAATAAAAACTATGATACACTTCTTGTCATTGATTTAACCTTAAGAAACTTCCATGAGACTTACTATGTAATTATAAAGTTCACTCCCCAAACGTTCATAATGACCAGGTGGTCGCCAGGAGCTTCATTCAGATCTCCCATGTGGGTGGCAGGGGCCCAAGCACTCAAAACATCTCCTACTGCTTTCCCAGGCAATTAACAGAGAACTGGATGACAGGTAGAACCCAAGCCTAGAGCCAGGGTTCAGACGGGATGCTGGCATTGCTGCCAGCTTAATCTGCAGCAGCACAATGCCAGCCCCAAGCTTCGTGGTATTAGCTTCCCTGTCAATGTCCCTAAGGAAGCAATGGAAGACGGCCCAAATGCTTGGGACCCTGCACGCAGTGGGAGACCTTGAAGAAGCACCTAACTCCAAGCTTCAGCCTAGCTAAGCCCCAGTAGTTGCGGCTATTTGTGGAGTGAAGCAGTGAATGGAAGTCCTCAGTCTGTCTCTCCCTCTCTCTAATTCAACCTTTCAAAATAAAACTTTGTGGTGGTGGTGGTGGGGGGAGGTAGTAAGGGTTTTTAGGCAACAAGAAAAATTCACCTCTTTGTAATACTTTTAATGGCCTTTCTTAAGAACCCCAAACTATAAGAGACCTTGGTTCTAGAAAAATTTTTTCCTGAGCAACTAGTTCCTAACAGACATTTCCTTAAAAAGTTCACTCTAGCCTCATTTTCTTGGTTTATTGCAGTATGACTGGCTTGGAAGTTGACAAAGATTTTGTAATCTGCAGGTTTTATTAGATAAAATACACAAACAAACGCATGAGATCGGTAATGAGGAATTCAGAATAAACTCATTTACACCATGCAGGTCATGGCTGAATAACTACATAATATCCCTTTGAACTCATTTGAAACTGCAGGAAAAGGTTGATTAAAAAAAAGACACATTTCCTAAAATATCTGTGATGGACGTGGGAGCTGGGCTCAGTAATTGAGATGCCACTTGGGACGGCTACACCCCAGAGTGAAGCAGCTAGGTTCAAGTTTCAGCTCAACTTTGGGGCCCACCTTCCTGCTCATGTGCACAGTAGAAGGCAGCACACTGGTTCAAGTATTTGATTCTCAGCCGTCTCCTTCTGGTGGAGAAGGGCTCTGAGTGCCTGGCTCCTTCTTTGGCCTGGTTCAGCCCCAGCTACTGCAGGCATTCGGAAAACTGCCCACTGGATGGAAGATTCCTTTCTGTTGGTCTCTTGACCTCTCTCTGCCTCTCAATTAAGTTTTAGAAATAACTAAAAACTTAGAAGAAATATTCCTTGTGATTTCTTAAAGAGACATGCACGCTGGCATTTCTCTACTTATTATGAACTATTAACTATTAAACATTGCTCCTATAGATAAAAAAAAAAAGTCAAGTAATGGACAATAAATTGCATGAGGGTAATGCTTACATACTATTCTCTTCCAAACCTAAGTTTTTTATTTCAACATTTATCACATAACCTCTATAAGCTTTAGTTAATATAATCTCTAGTTAACTACATAAACTCTGTCAAGTAATAGGTAAGGCTTCTTTAAAAGCTCGCATTTCTTGCACTTCCTTTTGGCAGTGGCGGGGGAGGACTGGACTTGAAAAACTGACAGCTGAACAATTTCTACTCCTGGCAGACAAAAGATAGTTGTTACAAAACATCCTCTAACTAACTTTATCAACTGTAACTTTCATGTTTGTATATCCAACTAGGCAAAACGCATCCATATTACAACAAAGTTATTTGATCTTTGATCATGTTATGGATCAGTTAATGAAGTAAAGAGTTTCTCTAACCCTTGCTAACAATTATCCCAGATGCATCTGCCAAACATTGATCGCTCGAAATATTTTAGACAGTATCACTCGATGAAGATGAACAACGGTAGTTTTCTACTTAAAATCCATTCCGCCACATCTCCCTAAGGGTAAAGTGAACACAGATATTTTTAACAAGGAAACAGAACCCAGTGACGGAGCACTGAGTGGAACTGGAACTGGGGAAAATAAGCAAGTTTATTTTGGCAGCTGTTTTCACAGCACAATTACACTAAAGCAGAAGTGAAACTGCAGTTTTAATAATAACAGCTTGTACATTTCTCCTATGATATCAACTGCTTTCAAGTGCCCCAGAAGGCTCAGACTGGAAACCACCAAATGAATCCAAGAGCAAACTCAATACAAGGAAGAAGAGTGCTCAAGGGTGCTTCGAAACATTTCTGGGACAATTTGAACCCAAACTATGAGTTTTGGGACAGGCATTTGGCACAGAGTTTATGTTGCTGCTTGGGGGTTCCCATCCCATACTGGAGTGGCTGGATCAAGTTTCGTTTCTTCTACTTCTGGTCAGATTTATTGCTAAGGCATCTGGGAGGCAGCAGATGGAAGCACCGGGATGCCTGCCCCCTGTGTGTGGACCCACCTGGATTTCCTAGCTCCAGGCTCTAGCCTGCCCAACCATGGTTGTTCTGGGCATTTGAGGAGATGATCCTGTGGACAGAAAATCTCTTTTTCTAACTATGTGCTTTCAAACAGAAAGCAAACATAACTTAAAAAACAAAATTGAGTTCATTTTGGTGCAATTTTTTCCCCTGAAATAGAAGGAAAATGAGTATTATGAAAGAATAATGTATAACTTTAAAAAAAATATTTTTACACCAAAACAAACTCATACATTAAATATTTAATTCCTTAACATGATTTCTAGTTATTCCTATTTCCTTTGCCTTTGCACTGCTGAAAGCAAGTGTTCCTGTATTACTTCCTGCTAGCTGTCCCATCCCACAGGTCAGGACACACCTCCCCAAAGGGGACACTCAGAATACCACGAGCTGAATCCTTAATCCATGATGGACACAAACAAAATTCCTAACAGCAAATCTCTTACGAAACTCACGGGTTTTTTTTCTTTTTCTTATGCCTGAATAACACGTATTTCAAAATACTGGTTTCTACAGATATATTTTTGAAAAAGCTGATAAATGGGGTTTGAAATGTAAAAACTGGATAAAGCGGGAAGAGCACATGCAAAGTAAGTTAATCATGATCATTTTAAGTGCCACCAAGTCTGTTTATATTCATGCACATGTGAGTTGCTGAATCTCATTTGATCAACCCAATTAAACATTAAATAATTGCAGCCAATTATGCAAATATCAGCAACAATATTAATTTGTTGATCTTTTTGAGCAGATTAGCTCACATGTTCCTAATGCTAGACTATCGTACGCCTTAAATGATCAATTAGTGTTGCGATAACTAAGTCTTGAAGAATGGATAATTGCCTAGATAGAACATGGCACTCTTGCTGTACAACTCCACTGCAATTAAACAAACAGTGAATGAGGAAACAAGATGTGCAGATGTTCCTTTTACATCTACTTAACAAGTTAATGTCAAGGTCAATTTCCATGACTTTAATGAGAATGGCAGATTGTGTTATCTGTGTTAGGAGAATTCCAGTTTTTACAAATGCATGTCCCAAATCTTCAGCTAGTCTGATGGCAAGGGCATACAATGTTTATTTTTTTAATGTAATCATACAAAACTAATGTTCTCTAAGTTTCACCATGGGTAGGTTCATGTATAAAATATAATGGCAAAGTAATAATTTCCATTTCTCATTAGACAAGTGAAAATCAGCTGAAAGTCTGCATGAGACAAGCATATTAAAAATGAGGCGAGTGCTTTTAGGCTGCTGAGATCCTGAAGGGCACCCAAGACCTGAAAAGGAGACCTCCCAAAATCTGATATCACCAATTAAAATTCTTCCAAAAGATACTTTCACTATTTCGTTTCATCTTTGTTAATTTCCATTTTTACCAGTCATGTCTCAAAAAGACCCTAAGGCAAAAAGTTTTGGAAAAGAATCAAAGCCCATTTACTACGTATTGCTAAATGCCTCAAGGAAAGCTTTCCAGTGCATCCAAGTTTTAGAATGTGCTTTTCCCTTGTTCTGAAAAAGAATGAAATATGATCAGTGAAATGGAAATTATCAGGACTGAAGAAAACCAAAATTTGGTATCCGAGAGTTGACCTTCCAAGGACAAATGTTTCTTATCCAGATAAAGCAGTTAGGATACAATTGTGATTCAAAGCTCTTTCTCTGCTGTCACCATTTGTTCACCTGATCTCCATTCAACAAAAACAATAGAGACTACCTAGAAAAAAAATAGAGTATAAAAACCATAACATACCTCTTTGTTTCTACCTGTCACTGCCAACAGACGGTTTATTTGCCATTTAACACTTAATATTCAACATCTGTCATCTCCATTTGGTGGGCATGATAGTGTGGCCTCTCTACTGGTCCCATCTCAAGACAGTCTTCAAATCGGAAATGATTCCTTCAACCAACTACACCTTTGAGTATCTGCACCAGTTTAGTGGTCAAGGGAATATAAAGTGACTACGAAGTTAATACATACCCTGACTGAATCCATCACAAATTCCAATAAGGACGATTCATAATACAGAAAACAAAATACACTTATACGGAGGCTACACAGGCATTCATTATGTACCACGTGGATTTGAGTTGCCACCGCAAGCCAGGCATTGGGCATACCAAGATCTTAAGGCATAAGATCCTTCGTCCTCTAGCAGCCTGACCGACAGCCAATGAAACACCTCGTGGCAAGGGCAACAGCACACGTGTGCTCAGTCCTCACTGACACACAGGGTGAGACTGGAGAGGACTGTGATAGCAACTACAAGATACAAGCCCTGAGATGGACTCAGGGGCCTGCAAACACATGAGATGAAGCAAATCCAGTTTTTTCCCAAAGTCTTGATATTAAAAAAAAAATGACACTTTCCAAAGATAAAGATGCAATGCAGGGAATGACATCCATGAAGTATATTCCAATCAGCTCAGTTGGTTGAGGAGCAGAGCATAATTTATACCAAGGAGTAAACATTTTATTTTTATCTAAAAAAGGATGAAGGGAGGCAAATTACTAAGGGAAATTCTATGTTAAGTGACTTGCATTATTATTTTTCTAGGAAAAGAGAATGTAGCGACTATTACCAAGGTTACAAGACACCATTAATGATTGTAATTTGTTTTCTCTAGCGTAAGAGAATCATCCTTAGAACACACTGATCCTACAAGCTACAGTATGGACAACAACTAACAGGTAGCCAAAGAACTCTATCACCATTCAATTGCAACAGGTTTATCCCAAGCGCGTACAGTTGGTATCCTGTTTCCCACTCAGGATAATACGATTGTCCAGTCACTTTCTTCTCTTCCATACTACAATAAAGAGAACAAGAAAGCACATGTCAGTCAGTACAGAAGGTAACACCACAGAAAGAGTGCAGACACAAACTTGTTAACAGCCAAGGTTGAATGAAAGCTTCAATTCCGTTCTCAACAGGAAATGCATATTCACACTGAAAATGACATTAGACTGCTTGCTAAGATTATGTGCAGAATCTGTTTTTATCGGTTCAAAAATGAGACTAGAGGCTTAACACAAATGAAGGAGAAAATATACATAGGGGACCCGAAGCAGTAGCCTAGTGGCTAAAGTTGTCACTTGATGCACCAGGATCCCATATGGGCACCAGTTCCTGTCCCAGCTGCTCCACTTCGTATTCAGCTCCATACTTATGGCCTGGGAAAGCAGTAGAGGACGGCCCAACACCTTGGCATCTGTACTCATGTGAGAGACCAGGAGGAGGCTCCATGGTCCTGGCCTCAGCTCCAGCCATTGTGGCCACTTGGAGAGTGAACAAATGGATGGCAGATCTATCTGTCTCTCCTTCTCTCCATGTATCTAATTTCCAATTAAAAAATACTTCGGGAGATTTTCCACATGAACTACCTAGAAAAAAATCACACATTTTATAATTATGGCAGAAACTTAAGTGATGCCACAGATCCTAAAACACAGAGTACAAGGCTACTTCAAAAAACTTCAGGAGCGCACAAGTGGTTAGATTTCTATGAAGATTCCCAAACTCTACATCAGCGTGCGCCTGTTCAATACCATGCTCCAGCTTCCTGCTAAAGCACATGCAAGTTGCATTGAGTTCCTGCCACCCACTGGGGAGGCCTGCACTGATTCCCTCACTCCTGGCTTTGTCTGCTCCTTTTCCAGCAGCTGCAGGCCTTTGGTAAGTGAACCAGCAGCAATAATAAAAAAGCTTCTGAAAAATGTGTGTTATCCAAAAACTTGGCAAGCATTTCAAATTTCTGATGCCAAAATAATCTTTTTTTTTGTTATTCAAAATAATCTTTTAATTCCATTTTTCAACAAACTTTTAGAAGCACGTTTTCCCTCTATTCGCCAAATGAAACCACATAGTGGAAATTGGTCTTCGTTACTTTTCAATGAGTGATACAGGCTGGGAATTTGGCACAGCAGTTAAGATGTCTCCCGGGACAGCCGTATCCAGTGGTGAAGCACCTGGGCTTGAGTTCTGGATCTGCTCCCAACACCGGCTTACTGCTCGTGTGCACTCAGGACGGCAGCAGGTGAAGGCTTAGGAGGTATTTGGGTTGGAACAGTGTTACCCAGGTTAGGGACCCGAATTGGGTTTCAGGGTACTGCCTTTAATTGGGTCCACACTGTTCCATCAGGGGATGGAAGATTTGTTCTCCACTTTTCAAATGCATTTTTTAAATAAAAAAGTGATGCTCCAAGTGTGTTCTCCGGATCACGAGGGTCAGCATCAGCTGGAAACCTGTCAGAAATGCAAATTCGCAGGACTCGCATCAAAGCAGAAGCTCTGGATGGTTCCTGACAACCTGCATGTAGCAAGCACTTCTAGCTAATTGGGATGTGCACTAAGGAGTGTTTTTATGTCCACAGACACAAACAGTAAAGTTGACAAACTGTGGATATTAAAGAGACTTTGTTCTCCAAATCAAAGTTGCTTGTGTTACAGTAGCATCCCAATTTTTTAAATTCCTTCAAAGGTTATGCAACTATATCAATCAGAATTTGATCATTTGCATTAAGAAAGAATTTGCTTTAAAAAGCAGACCTAAGGGGGTGGTGTGTTAGGTTGCGACCTGCAATGCTGCCATCCCATACATGTGGCAACTTCAGCAATGGCTACACCACTGTGACCCAGTTCCCTGCTGATGTGCCTGGGAAAGCAGAGGAAGATGATCCAAGTGGCTGCACTTCTGCCACCAATATGGGAGACTGGATGGAGTTCGAGGCTCTCACACTCAACCAGACTCAGCCCCAGCCATTATAGCCACTGTGGGAGTGAACCAGAGGGCTCTTGCTGCCCCCACTCTCCTGCCCCTGCTGCACCTCTGTAACTCTGCCTCTCAAATAAACCTTTTTTAGAAAGCAAATTTGAATTTTAATATTTAAAACCAAATTAAATGACATGTAGATGTTGCGTGCCAGAAAGAGAAAGCTAGTTCTACAGCCACAGACTCACTCACTTAGAAAACACCTGTATTGAAATAACCTCTCACCTTTTGAGCCCTGACCCCCTGGCAAGGCCACTATGGCAAGAGCTAAAAGACTTACTACCTCAATCATCCTCACAGTACCCCTAGGTTATATGTGCCACTACCAATGCTGTCTTGTAAGCGAGAAATGGAACGTGAGGAAGATTAAATAACTTTAACAAGATTGCAGTTAGCCAAAGATGGAGCCCAGGTTCTGGCAGGGTCTCTCCCAAGTTCTAATTTCTGCACGGCAGCCTGCACTACATCACACATGCTTCCATAAGCCACCATGTGTGACATGGGAGAGCTCTCCCTACCCAAGCGTGGGGCAAGCAAATCCATCTCTGAGCTGGCCTGGAACACCCAGACTATTTCCCTGCTCTTAAGGACAGGCCGGCCCATCAATCCCAAGCTAACAGCAGATTCAATGAACATGAAACCTCACAGTTGCTGCATTAGCAAGATCATCAAAAACCACCTCCAACACAGGAATAACCCAAACGAACGAGGCTGTGGATTTTCATTCTTGAATGCAGAACAATCCCACTCCTCCTATCTGTTGTATATCCTGGGATCCCAGCAAAGGCTTCTATAGAAAATTCTGTGAGAACAAATTTTCGAAAAATTTAAAAATTGATTTATGAGCAAGACAGAAGCAACTCTCCTTCACAGCACGGTTCCTCAAATGTTGGCCCTGAGCAATGACTGCTTGAAACACAGCTTCCGTTTCACACAGAGGAACGCTGAGGCTCACCAGCCCACTGTCCTGTCTCAGAACAATGTTCTGTTTCCCCCAGCTCACTCTTCATGTACTTGCTGCTCTTAGGAATCTCAGTGAAGACAATCTATCAAACTGACCAAAACACTCGGGGTCAAAAATGGGTTTACCCACCGTCTTGGGGTTTGTACGAAAAGGGGAGTAAAAGAAGTATGAGGGATGCTGTGTGGGCTGCTTGCTTCCTCCACATCAGAAAGATTTGCTCATGGAGTGGAAATTCCCACTACTTGCTGCATGATGAACTATGACGGAAACACGGCTCATCCCGCCTGATTTGCCCGTACGATGTTAACCCAACTTCGGTTAAAGAACAACATGCGTGTTTTATTCCCCCTCTTTGCAATGCCCTCAGTTTACAAGATGTCAGATGTCAGTGTACTGCCCTTTCTGAAGATGTATGAGCTGTGATTCATAATTATCATCACTTCGTTGTTAATCTCACTGGTGAAATTAGCTTTCAATTAGCAGTTTGACACGCGATTACAATCAATTTGGCTAAGATGATTGTCACAGTTCCTATCGTTCCACGAATTGGCATAACATATACTAGGTTTTTTAGCACGCTCACCCAGCAATTTATGCTTTTATGTAAAACCATAGCACTCAGAGACATAGCCAAGAAATCAGATATTACAGATAATTTATATCTGTAGTACACCTAAGCACTTGGCAATCAGACAGTTAAAGTGGCTGATGGATAATTATAATTACTTTTTCAAAGAAAAATAACTGTGTAGAAATGCCAGATCTTATCAGACAGAATTTGCATTTTTCTGGGCCTAGCATGATAGCCTAGTGGCTAAAGTCCTCGCCTTGCACGTGCCGAGATCCCATATAGGCACTGGTTTGCATCCCAGCTGCTCCACTTCCCATCAAGCTCCCTGCTTGTGGCCTGGGAAAGCAGTTGAGGGTAGCTCAAAGCCTTGGGACCCTGCACCCATGCGGGAGACCTGGAAGAAGCTCCTGGCTCCTGGATTCGGATCGGCTCAGCTCTGACTGTTGCGACCACTTGGGAATAGATTATCTTTCCCTCTATAAATATGCCTTTCCAATACAAATACATAAATCTTTTAAAAATTGCATTTTTGTTTTCAGACAGGCACTGTGCCACAATAGGATAAATCTACATCCACGGCACCGGCATCCCATATGGGTACTGGTCTGCATCCCGCCTGCTCTCTTCTGATCCAGCTCTCTGCTTACGGCCTGAGAAAGCAGTGGAGGATGGCTTCAGCCCTTGGGCCCCTGTGTCCACATGGGAAACTAAGAGGCTCCTAGTCCCTGCCTTCAGATAAGTTCAGCTGTTGCAGCCCCTTAGGGAGCAAACCAGAAGATGGAAGATTTCTCTCCCTACTTTCCTTTCTTTCCTAAAACAGGCTTTCATATAAAAATGAATAAATCTTTTTTTTTTTAAAGTGTATATTTTCTTTTCTTTAAGAGGATGATCATACCCTGAATTGATATGTGTGTGCATGAATGATAGCTTTGATTCTGACTCTAGCCTAATTTTCTTTTAAGATTTATTTATTGGGGCCATTGCTGGGTATCTATCTCACTTGGGCACTGGTTGGAAAGCTGGCTGCTTCACTTTTGATCCAGCTCCCTGCTAATGTGCCTGAGAGAGCAGTGGAGGATGGCCCAAGTTCTTGGGCCCCTGGACCATGTGAATGACTTGGAGGAAGCTCCTGGCTTTTGGCTCAGGCCTGGCACAGCCCTGGTCACTGCAGTCATTTGGGGAGTGAATGAGTGGATGAAAGATTTTCACTCTATCACTGAAACTCTCCCTTTCAATAAATAAATAAATCTTTATAGAGCAAGCTGGAAACCAGCAACCTGAAAATCCATTTGGGTCTCCAATAAGGGTCCAAAAACTTGGGCCATCTATTGCTGCTTTCCCGGGCACGTTAGTAGGAAGCTGAATCTGAAATGGAGCAGTTAGGACTTGAACTGTCTCCCTAAGGGATACCAACATTATAGGCAGTGGTTAAACTCACTACAGCATAATGCTGGCCCCTGACTCTAGTATAATATAATTGGGCACATTGGTAAGCTGCAGGGGATGGCTCAAGTAGGTGGGTCTCTGCCATTGACATGCCCAAGGTTCCTGGCTCTTGGCTTTGACCTGGCCCTGTCTGCTCTGGTGTGGGCACTTGGGGAGTGAATCAGAATGGAATCTGCCTAACTATCTACAGATTTCAGATAAATAAAAATTAAACCTCCCCCACCCCTGCAAAACAGGTGTGGTAGAAGAAAACACAGCCACATGGCCTAAGAAGTCACTGCACTATTGTCAGTGTGGTTTCCAAACTGTGCAAGAATTTCTGCTCTATCAGAATCCATTTTTCTACTTGCTAGTAAATGCATCTGCTTGATGCCTCCCCCCTCATTCATTTCTTCATTCCTTCACTGCACGTGTACGGTGTGTGTCAGCCCTGTGCAAACGCTGTGTAACAAAAGTAGAGAAACACACCAATTCCACGTCTCAAACAGTACAAAAGAGGGACGCACGTAGCACTAACTACTAGGCAAAATCGAGGTCTTGGGTGATCATCTTTGGCATTACGGAAGTTGAGGGAAGCACCAACATTTCAGTGAGGTGTGTGGACAATAGGAATTGGGGTGTTACTCAAGAGATTTAAAAGGAGATGAATATGGATGAAAGTGCAGAGAAGATTTTATAAGCTCAGCAAATTATAAAAGGTGCAGCAAAGGCATGAGGGGTCCAGAGGGCAGAGCACACATGGAGAACAGAGGACCACAAACAGTGGGAGTCAGAGTGATGAAGGTCTTAACTGGAATAGCAAAAAGGAATAGCAGGAAAAGCCACGGAGAAAGCATGGCTAATATCTCCAAGGACATGTTTGGCTGAAGAGGAACACAGATGTGTTTTTTTCCTGTTGCTTACGAACAAGGCAAAAAGAAAAGCCACTTTCATGTGAAATGTGGCCCTCCCAGGAGGTACTGGGAGAATCATCTCAGAGCCACAGTGCTGTACGGCTAATTATCTACATGGAAGAACACTCGACCTTAGAGACTCTTATTCATGCACAGAAGCGGAGAAGTTAAAACGAAAGCCAAATCTTGTGGTTCAGGAGGAATTCTCCCCCGGGTCATACTGGTACAAGCCTTGCAGCGTGTTTGGTGGCTGCCATTGCCTTTCTTCTTCAATTTACTAGAACAACTTTGTAGCAAACTTCCACATTTCCACTCATGCCAAAAGAGATCAAATGTAAAACCTGACGCAATACCCTGCTTTTTCCGTAATAATTACCAAAATTAGTTCTCTTGGAAACAGACGACCTAGCCGCTTGGCAGACAGCACCGATTTGCCATGTTGTAAGGGCAATTTTAAGATTTTAGGTTCCTATGCACAGACATAAAATAATTGAAGAAGAAAGATGCGGTTTTCGATTATGAATGGATGGCAGGCCTTCGGTACTGAGCAATTTGTAGCCGATTTGGAACTTCTGGTTTGTGGTTCATTCAGAACCACTGTACTATCATCCGTGTCCTGTGACTGTATCTCTTCGTGTCTTTGTTGAGAATGGAGCTCTTTTTCTATTGTTAATTTTCAGAGTGCTACCATGATGCTTTAGTATCTTGGGTAAAATAAGCAATCATTAACTTCTTTTTTGCCACAAGCACCAAGTTCCCTTAAGATTGTATAAAGTTAGAAGAGAAAGTTATTTTTCCTGATATTGCACTGCATATGAGTGTTCATTACTTGTTTATTTTAAACTCCTTTTTATAGTCACAATCACGTTGAATTTGTGTTTTCCTTCTGCTATATCAGGGATTCAGATTCTTTTCTAACATTTTCATCCTTTTTTACAATACTATGCTAGTGGCAAATAGGGCAGTACAAAATTTGTTTTCAATACAGGGGCATTTCCAAAAGCTCGTGAAAAAAAATAGAAGTAAATAATAACTTTTTTTGGTAGAAATTTTTTAAATCCACAGCTCATACATGAACTAATTTTAGACTCCTTCATCCCTGCATTTGTTGAGTGAGTTAACAAAGAACATTTCCTTTAGTCACTTCCATTCTTTTGATATCCATACTACTACTTTTGAAAATGTGTTTCTAAGGACCTTGGTAATGGCTTACCATCTTAACTGAAAATCATATTTAGACTTCTCTTTACTCACACTCTTGGGATTATAATAATATGGAAAATAGCTATAGTATAATGATCAGCATAATGCATAGTTTAAATTATTGTTTTCATTTTAACTTTTCTTTGAAAAGCAGAAAGAGAAAGAAAGAAAGAAGGAAAGAAAGAAAGACAGACGGAAGGAGAGGGACAGAGAAACATAAGAGCAGAAAGAGCTCTTTTATCTGCTAGTTCATTTCTCAAATCCAGGCAGCAAGCATAGCTGGGCGAGCTGAAGCCAGAGTCAAGAGCCAGGTACTCCATTGTGTTCTTCCTTGCTGGGTGGTAGCGACTCAAGTACTTGAACCATCACCTGCTGCCTCTGAGCATCATCCTGGCAGGAAGCCGGACGGATGGACATCAGTGGGCCTTCAAAGGCAATGTGGGCATCCCAAGCAACAACACGAGCTGCTGTTTCAATTACCTGACCCCACTGCATGTATTTTGTCACTCTCAGAACAGTCACAGTTCTGTCATTGCCTCTGTGTGGTTCCCTCCATACATACCCAAAACCTGAAGACTGGATCTGCTCGGCTCCACTCAGATCTCCCCCAATGTCAACTATTAACTTGACTTTGATATTTCTTTCAGTACAGTTTTTGTTTTTTACCTTTCTATAATCAAATCAAACAAATTTAACCCTCTTATTGCAATATAATCTCTAGGAAGTAATCCTGAAATGTTGGATTGCTTGTCAAGGGCTCCACAGGTGTAATTTGTTCAAGAAAATTTTCCAAGATGGCTATGATTACATGGATTCAACTTTTTTTTCCCTCAATCTCTAACCAATTTTGGATAAAGTATTTCATAATCTAACAAATTATATTCTCTTCCTTCTATTTATGCTATTTATTTGCATAAAAATTAATGATTAAGTTCAACAGATGATTTTGTATAATTCTGAAAACTGTGAAAATACCCCTTAGAAATATTTAATAGCTTCCTCTTAAATTACTTTAATTGCTCCTGTATATGAAGACAGAAAACAACTCTTAAGTAAATGTTTTACTTCCTCAAATATTAAGAGCCCTTAATTCACCATTATAGAAATAATTTCATACAGAAAACCTTTGTTGAAGAATGGAAGAGAATTCGTTGTTTCAAAAACCGCAATTAAAATAGCTGAGTAAGCCTTTCAAAATTACTACTGTTACTACTATGCAAAGACTTGAATTACTGTTGTCAGAGGTCCACTGCTTTAAGTACATCTTACTGTTATGATTATCATCTGATATGATTTTATTTTATTTTATTTCTCAATATGAGACTCGGCTCCTTTCAGGAACTTCTTAGCAAATTACAATGGTGCCATCCATGCTCAACAAAACCCTGCAAGAATTTGTAAAATATTTCCAAGTTACAAAACAGTCTTGCATTTCATGTGCCTATTTAACCACCTAAAATTGTACTCCAGGCAGCTGCTCAGAAATAAACAACAAAGTAAAGTTAATATTATAAAAAGAAAAATAGATGAACATACTGTTGATCCAAAAATCATAACCCCAGAGATTTATCCTAAGTAAATAACCAAAAATGCATTGTTCACGATAATGGAAGAACCATCAACAGCATGACTCATGTAAAGCATAAAACAAAAACAAAACATTGTACATAAGTCTAGTGAATTTCATTAAACTTCAGACACAGGTTTTAAGAAAAATATTGACAAAGGCTTTTAAGCAAAAAAGCATATTAAGTGAAAAAAGAAAAAACTATAACATAATCCCACTTTGCTAGAAAAAAAGTATTTCAAAGTATATAAATGCTAACAAAATATGGAAGTTTAAGATCAAAGATTAGAAATAACTAAATCTCAGGTTTGAAATCATAGGTAATATAATTTTCTTACTGCGCCTTCTGCAACTTTTAACGTTTTTTGGGGGAGATAAAAATATGTTATCCAGTGTAATGGAATTTCTAAATGTCAACATTTATACTTCAGAATAAAACACACACACACAATGTTGCTAACCTTACTTTCCACTGATTCACTCTTCCCAAATGTCTGCCAAGTGCTGGGATATGGCCTGACCAAAGTCTGGAGTCACAAACTCAGCTCAGGAAGCCAGTTCCCTGAGCTGTGACCCTCACCTCCCTGCATGTGGTCTGTGGGAGCTTGCAGCTGGAGTCTGAGGCATGAACAGGGCCCAAAAGCCAGGCATCTTCAATACTATCTGAACTCCAAGGCTGACCATGACTCATAGAGTTATTTCTTATGATGGAAAGCCATTTGGTATTTAAACATGAATCCTCTTTCCCATTTCTGCTTTGATTGTGTCCACAAATACAATGAGGAACATCTTCTCATAGTGTGAAATGACTGATTTCAAGTTGCAATATTTAATCTCTTCTATCCATCAGAACATGAGCTGGTTCTGAACTCAGGCTGAACAGGTGAGATTTGAAAAGAAACACATTATGAGGCCAGCGCTGTAGTGTAGTGGGTAAAGCTACCACCTATGGTGCCAGCATCACAAATGGGCCCCCATGTGGACACCAGATTGAGATCTTCCTGCTCTATTTGAGAACCAGCTCCCTGCTAATGTGCCTGGGAAAGCAGTGAATGGTGGTCTAAGACCTTAGGCCTCCGTACCTACATGGCAGACATGGAAGAGGCTCCTGGCTTTGGACCAGCCTAACTCTAGCTATTGAGCTCATTTGGAAAATGAGCCAGTAGATGGGTCTATCTCTCTAAGACAGAAAGAAAAGCAGAGGAAAGAAAAAGAGAGGGGAGGAGGGAAGGAGAAGAACGGAGGGGAGGAAGAAACACCCTTACCTGGATATCAGTCAATTTACCCAAGAGACGGCTTGCTAGCTTAGGACCATTCTCCATAGTTGGAATATGCATTGTCTACAAAAAGCAGAGAAACAAGGCCATTTGAAGATGAGACAAGCAGCAATCCTACAGGAAGGCAATCCCACTGAAATAAAGAGTGACACTGTAACCTACAGCTCATGCACGGTAGCTCTTTATGCCAAGGGTTTCTTTCTATTTTGAATATGATTAAAACTCACAAGTCACTGATAGGATGTTTACTACCTATCACAGAATTTTAGGGACAACTATTTTATATGTAACAGCCCAGGTGACCCGAGGAATCAAGAAGCCGAGATACCTGCAACAGAGGCTGAGTTTAAAGAATGAGGCCTCTTCCAAGACTCTGGTTATCTTCTACATCTAACAGCATGGCAAGGGAACAGGAGCTCAATGATATTTTGCCCCAAATCAAAGCAAGTTATTTCAGGGACATCAATTAAAGCGGGCCTACGCCTTCACATAAAGGGCTCCTAAACCCATCTGGAGCCCAAACTACATTTCCAGGGCCACAGCCTCCACAATCTTGGGGAGCGTGATTACATAAAAGGCTGGAAGACATTTCCTGGCACCACCTGGCACCAATGTATATCTAAGCCATGCCTGTTCATGCCTTGTTGGCTTAGAGGCGTTGGATAGTTTGATTTTAGCAGATACTCTGTGCTCTCTTTGTATAACAGGATAATTAGATGGACCTTTTAGCTCTAAATGTCCCCCTAAAATAGACCCATTAAAAACACATTAAATCATATAAACTTCTTTCTAGGTGAAATAATTGGTGCTCAAAAAAACCTGACCTAATGATAGAATTAGTTCACAGAGAGGAGTCACACCCCGATGCCGACACTTCCACAAGGGAAAGACACTAAGAAGTGAGATCCTAGTCATGGCGAGCACTGACAGAACACAGAATAGTAACTTTCCCAAGCACTGACTGATCAGGTCATATGGGCAATTATGTCAGAAGCAATTCCTCAAAGCCAGTTAGAAACTCGAAGCAAGGGATCAGGCAACATCAAACACAGCAGAAAAAAAAAAAATTGATCTGATCAGCTGAAGAAAAACAACTGTATCGCAGGACTGAAAACCCAGCAGAAATCATTTTAAATAGGAGAAATTAAAGCCAGTTTGCGTAACAAGGATAAGGCCTATATGCTTTAAAGTTATGAAATTAGATTTCATTACTAACTATTGGAGCTTTGTTATAAAGGGGAAGCAAAAAACCCCAACAAAACAGGAAAACAATGCAATATAAAATTAACACAAGAGGTGAACATTTCTCCCAACCACATCTTGAGTTCCTTTTGGAAGATGCTTAGTAAATGCTAACTGACTGACTGACTAACTATAAAGTTTGTAAAGTAATATGCTTATTAATTGTAGATTAATAAGGCACTGTGGCACTTCAGGTTAAACCCTGTCTATTATGGCCGTTTGGGAAGTTAATCCCTCCAACCTCCCTCACCTTCCCTGTCTTCCCTGTCTTCCCAGTCTCTGTAACTCTCCCCTGAAAACAATAACGGGTCAGCATGGTGGCTCATCAAGCTAAGCCTCCGCTTGCAGCACAGGCATCCCTTATGGACGTGGGTTCCAATCCAGCTCCTGCTGACAACCGGGGAACGCGGCAGAGAATGATTCAAGTCCTTGGGCCCTGGGACCATACGGGAAACCCAGAGAAAGCTCTGGGATACTGGTTTCAGGTTCAGCTCTGGTCACTGCAAGCATTTGGGGAGTGAACCAGCAGATGAAAAATCTATTTCTCCTCTTCTTGTAAATCTGATTTTCAAACAAAAATAAAGCTAAAGAAATAATTTTTCTTTCTTAAAAAATTAATAACAATAGTAAAAATAACAAAGGAGTTGACCAGTAAAGTTCATTTCCCATAACCACTGGCCATCCCAAACCAATTGCTAAGAAGTACTTTAACAAATGAGAAATGAAATCTGACTCCCTGCAAGGAAGCCTTGCTTAACGAGGTGGCAGGCGATGAACAAGCAAGTCTGCTGGAGCTGCTTCAACATCAAAATCTATATAAGGCAGTCAACCACTTATCAAAAAAAAAAAATTTCCCACAAGGTTTGAACTCACAAGAAACCACTGGAATGATGAGAGCAATAGACTAACATGTTCATCTGGATAAATGGCACAGTTAATGTAATGTGAAGTCATTAAAAAGACAAGCAAAAATAAGAATAATAACCTTTGCATCCTGGGTTCAACTAGAATTTCACTCACACATTTAAAATTAATCCAATTATAGGCAAGCGTTGAAAATTACAGGAAGTGAAGAAATACTCGTCTTACCTCACCCTTGTACAGTATAGCAGAAACTGGGCAAACCACACATGCGGTCCCAGCGCCAAACATCTCCTTCACTCTGTTGGCCTCCAGGGCTGCTGTCAGGTCATCCATGGTGAGGTACCGCTCCGACACCTTAAACTCACCCTGTTGGGGATAGTACGAAACAGAAAAGCAACATTGCTTTTTCTGCATTACCTCCTGGTTGAACTCGGTTTCACAGCCATCACATGCCTGTCTTAGATTTGTCATAAACAAACTGTCACAAACTGACAGATCACAGAAGCTGCTTAATGCACACTGTAAATTAAGCCTAAGCATTATTTTATGATAAAGGAAATATTATATAATGTTATAATTATTTGTACAAATTTTGTTTGCTACTTTTATGCAAATTCAAATACTTCATCTGTGCTTTTTTCTATTGAATTTCTTAAGAGTTAAAACAACAAAAATCGAGCTTGGATGTACGAAAAATTCATTTAAAAAATTGTACATTTGGACTTGATCTGAGAAAATGCACTGCACATATTATTTCTTCTTCCAAGTTGACTGATGTTGATTCTAACCATTAATCCTCTTCCTTCTCTGTTAGGATCACACCTAGTTGAGTTCCACTGTGGAATGAGGTAACTTCATTGACCTCTGCTAAAAGATTTAAATACCTTGCTTAGGGATGGAAAATGAAACAGAAAGTTGTGATGCTTTTAAGTATTTGACATTTGTTTCTTCCAAAGACTTGTTTATTTATTTTAAAGTCAGAATTCTAGAAAGAGGGGAAAGAGACACACAGAGATATTCAATTCACTGCTTCACTTCCCAGATGGCTGCAAAAGCCAAGGCTGGGCCAGGTTGAAATTAGGAGCCAGGAGTTTCCCACGGGGGTAGCAGGAGCCCAAAGCCTTAGGCTTCTTCTGCTGCTGCTTTCCTTGGGCACATTAACAGGAAGATGGATCAGAACACAGAGCAGCTACGACTCAAACCAGCACCCATAAGGAATGCAGGCTTCACAAGCAGTGGTTTTATTCACTAAACCACAGCTCCAGCTCCAACACTCAATCTTTAATCTGCTTAATTCTCATTCCTTTCAATTAGTCAACAGCCTATTTGAACCAAGAGCAATAAAAAAAAAAGGTTGGTACTAAAAAAGAGTGAGAGTGTTTTTTTGAAAACCTGCAAATCCACAATAGATAAAATGGACATCAAAGCTCTTGGCAAGATGCAAATCATTAAAAGAATGCATCATGTTTTAAGTGGATTTGGAAGGATAGGAAAATATGTCTGCAATCAAAAGATGGCTCCTTGCAAGTTCCAACCTATTTTAGTGTCCAATTACAATTACGTTGTTCAAAGGTAAATGAATAAATAAATAAATAAGGTCCAGAAAATCAGCCAAGATAATTGAAAACAAGTTGAGTTTTATGTTCTAGAAAAAGAAAAGAACAAAGTTCCTTGTGAATAAACTAAGTTGTTTTTATCCTGCTCACCCCTACTTATCTTTGGACAATTTTCCCTGTCTAGCAAGTGGAGGTAACCCCCCACATGCCTCTTGGCATATTAAGTCTCACTGTTTTAAAATAGCTTTTAAAATAAATTACAGCTAAGGAGTCAGGAAAAAAAAAACTTCCTCCATAATAACCTGTTTTCTATGCTAGCAAATCATTCGTGTGGGAAAGCATTTCCACTTACAGCTTGTCATCAAACCTTCTGTACTTGGTTGATTTTTTTTTCTTTAATAAGACAAAAATCACCAAGCTTCAAAAATATCTTTTCAACTGCAAACATATTTAGGACATGCCAAGCTGTTTGAAACTATCCCAACAGTTGGTAAATGTCATGACCAATGTGCCAGCCAGCATGTGGCAGTTGAGTCTTGTCTACTTCAGCATACTGTAGAATTAGTTATACACGTTTCCTCTATTTTCAAAACTTTTCCTAAAGAAACCATGCAAGTACTCTCCTGATAACATCTGCCCTATCAGTACCACTGGACACATTACACACAAAGCCTTTTTGTGGTCTTTGAAGGCATTTGTAACACACGGGTGAAAAGTACCAATCCAGGAATCTGAGCCCCACAACCAAATCACTCAGTATTCTCCTTGAATATATCACGTCATTTTCTACACCAAACGGCCATAGTTGCCTACATCAAAGCTCTTGCTAGTCTACTGAAGATGACATCACTCTTGCTAGAAATTTAGCAGAACAATTGCTAGAATTTAAACTTTGATACATGTAGAAATTTAGCAGGACTAGAAGAAGTAATACAGAGAGGAGGGCAGTCAAACAAATGTGATATTAGTAAACACTGATGTAACACGGTTCCATTTCTATCAGGAAGCGTGGTTCCACTGGAATCGAAAGTGGGAAGGAAGTACTCCAGATCATGGTCATGTGCCAGACACTGACTCTTGGAGCATTAAGGGCTGGCTGGTTTGGAAGACACCAGGTGGAACCCAGGAATGTTGGTAGGAGACGCATGCTGTAGGAACTGAGAGCAGTAGCACTAGGACATCCTGTTCAACTGGTTCTGCTCTGCCCTTCCTCCCAACAGGACGTATCTGATCACACAGGTTGGAATCTCAGGCTACAGTTTCACCAGCAGACAGGGCTCATCTGGATTGCTTTGTCTTTGAGGTTAACCAAAGTGACTCATGTCAAAGGCACCCACCCACTTGTGTGCCAAGTCCAGAATGCACTGCCTCGTCACTCCCGGGAGAATGATGCCATCTAGCGGAGGAGTTGCCAGTTCTTCTTCTGTCAATTAGAAATTGGGAAAATTGCAAATTGTAAATGGGTTAGGCAGGGCTTCTCTCAATAACCATTAAACTACTAATAAGTACAAAAGAAATCATAGTATTACTGTTGCACATGGTTAAATCTCCCAATTCTAGAAAACCAATCACCCTTGTCGAAGAACCTGATTTTCAAGGTGGAAAAAAGAAAAAAGCATTCATCTGATCATCTTGTTTATCCTAATTCAGGAAAAAGCAGAAGATAAACTAATAGCTTCACAAAGAATATTCTTAAGAGGGATATTCTGATAGCAACTTTTATCTTCATATATTAATGTCAGTTAGTACTTAGAAAGATGTAAAGAGGCTCCTACTCTGGAACACTGGTCCTGACAAAGCATCTAGAATTCCACTGAGGAGTCTGCTCATGACTTCCACGCTGCCTTTGAGGACGTCTAGAGTTAGTGGTTCTCCAACCTGCTGGAGTATCAGCATTCAAAACGCTGATTCTGATTCTACCCTTTGAGATTCGGAGGTCAGGGTCCTCAGAGGAGCTCAAGCAGGTGGGCTAGAAAAAAAACAAAACATATCCCAAACTCCCTCTGAGCCTGAACTACTGGTCTACCATGAGCTTCTGGCCTCAAACGCCCCTGACCTTTATAAGGGCTGGCATGATCCTATGTCTAGAGGTGCTAAGCATGCCTGGTCTGTTGCAAACAAAAGGTTGTCACGGGCCCCCACAAGCTTTTTTTCTTACTCACCTGCGGCACTGAAGAACCTCAATCTAGCAAGAAACTCAAAACTGAAGTCATCATCTTTCAAAGATATTGGGCCTTGTAACAGACAATGTATGGCCCACAAAACATTGGCAAAGGAAATGCATGAAGCATACTCGGGAGGGCTCACCAGATAAAGGCTAAAGGAAAAGCACACTGGTATCTCCAAGTTGTTTCATTCAGGTTAAAAAAAAAATCAGAACCCTTTTATTTGTATATCACAGAAGTAGCGGAGGTGTCACCAGGGGCAAGCTAAGATCCAAGCTCTGCTGTCCTGACACTGAAGCCGCAACCTGTTCCCACAGGGCACAGTGGCTCCAGGGCTGCCTGCTCTGCTGTGGTTACATCAGCCTTGTCCAACAAGTGAGCTCTGTCTGGAAGACCGAAGCTCCATGTTCAGCCCCGTAGCCCCCAAGCTCAGCATCACGCTTGGCTTCTGCATTAAACAAACAAACAAAATGCACAAAAAGTCCTCTTTGCAAGGACACAGCAGTAGAGTTTGTAAAACTTTACTGTTTCTGAAAATCAGGTGCTGAAAGCTGCTTTCTGGGAAGAAGAAAACTTGTTCTTGGCAATATCCTTAGGGCTACTTTGTGTCCTGTTTGGAAGTGCTTGTTGGTAATTTCAAAATAAACGCACGCTTTGTGAGAGCTGCTTCAATGCTTGGGTCTTTATGTGTGTGTGCGTGCATTCAGACACACGCACACATATCCAAGTGCCCCTGAAGCTGCCCTTGCCTGAAGCTTGCTGAGTTCCACAAACCAGATGAAGTTAACAGAAAACAGCAGCCCCTGCATGTGCAAAGGCTGTTGTGTGAAACATGTTTAACACCAAGAACTATAACCACTAGCCTGGGGTCAAGGAACAGAACATCTGCTTCTCGGCTTGCCAGACAGAGATGATGACATGACAACGGCTGGGTGAGAAGCATTCATTTTCCTCTGCAACCACAAACATGCTTGCGAGAGCCAGAACTCACTCCAGATTGCCCAACATGAGGAAAACAGAACCCACAAAAGTGGCTGGTTTTTGACAGAAGAATCGTTTGGAGGAGAAATTCAGAGGCAACCACAGCAGGATCCACTGTGACTTCCCAAACTCACACACTAATGGAAACCAGGACTGTAGGATTACATTGAGGCCGTGGAAGACCAACAGCACAATGCCTTATTTATTCAGCAGACACACACCGAGGGCTGTTCATACTGTTCTAAACTCTATGGACATGGCAGGGAGCACGGAGGACAAAGGAGGGGCCTCTCAAAATACATGGAAATACTGGATGAAAGGGTAAGAGTATTTTGGCACATGAAAAATGTTTAGAATCCAGGTACAGGTTCCCCTTCAGTTGCCTATCAAGCTTTACACATTTATTTATTTGAAAAGCAGAGTGACACAGAGAGAGAGCAAGAGAGATGGGAGGAGGGGGAGAAGGGAGAGAGGGAAACAGAGAGAGGGAGGAAAGGAAAGAGAGAGAGGGAGGGAGAAAGGAGGAGAAAGAAAGACCTTGCAGCTACTGGTTGACTCCCCACAAGGTTTCAACACCTGGACACAGGCCAGGTCTAAGCCAGGAAGCAGGAACTCCACCCAGGTCTCCCATGCGGGAAGCAGAGACTCAAGTACTTGGGCCATGATCTACTGCCTCCATAGACATTAGCAGAGAGCTGGATTGGAAGCAGAGCAGGTAAGAGTCTAACTGGCACTCCGATACGAGATATGCACAGCCATCCACCCAGTATGTATAGTTTGGTGTTTTTTTTTTTTGTAATACACATTTTCCAGATTATTTTGAAGTCACAAATAACTTCCTACTTACTTTCTACTAAGGAGAGGCACCAATTATTGTGCTAATTAGTATGTTACAGGACAAAACAAAAACACACAAACAAAACCCAATAGAGCTGCAATGGCACAGGCAGCTTATAATTCTGATTCAGGGCTCAAAGACAAACATACTGACAATGGAGCTGCACTCAAAGGCCTGGAGGGTGTGGCAGAGCAACCCACGTGGATGTGCTCCAAGCGAAGTCACTACACATACCTGGGTTGCCAGAGAAGGGTGGACTGAGCAACAGCAATCCTCACTGCCACAGTCATACTCCCAAACCATTTAAGAGAGAGTAAGCTCCACTCTGCTTGTTCATTCTCCTAAATGCCTACAACAGCCTGGGCCGGACCAGGCCAAAGCCAGGAACTCAAGTCAAGTATCCCACATGGCTGGTACAAATCCACATCCTTAATCCATTCTCTGCTGCCTCCAGGGGTATGCACGAGCAGGAAGCTGAACTTGGAAGAAGAGCTAGACTTGAACTCAGTCACTTTGATAGGCATGCAGGTTTAGGCGAAACACCTGCCCTAACACTAATATTGGTGTGATCTTACCATCATGGCTGCCATACTAGAATTCAAATCTTCATGAATTACAGACCAAAAGCCAAACAGTTGCCATCCATAGCAGTGTGCTTGGCACTCACACAGACATGCTGTCTCAGGATAGCCATCAGTGTGGATCCTTGTGGAAAGATGATGAGATGTTAGGGAAGGAAGCTTACTTATACCTCCTGGTGATAGGTCTGGGAAATTAATTTTGCTGATTTTCAATTCACTCTTTCTCATTTTATCCTAAAGCCGTAATGATACAGACTTCCAATCATGCTTTTCTCTCTTTTTGTGGGGGAGTGATGGTGGGGTGGAAGTTAATTCTGACAGTTCACGTGCTCTTTTTGTAATACGGTTCCAACACATTTTGTTTTCGTTCTCTTTATTTCGGATTTTATTTGGTCTGCACTTATTGTATTAGGTAAGCACTCTCACGTGGAAAAAAATCATAGCAAAGTCAAAGGCAGGGGAGACACATACACTGGTTAAGTCATCACTTGCGGGACACCAGTACCATGGCACAGTATGTTAAGCCTCTTCCAGCACTGCCAGCATCCCACATGGATGCCAACTGTTACACTTCCAATCCAGTTTCCTGTTGATGTGCCTGGGAAAGTGGTGGGCAATGGCTCAGGGCCTTGGGTCCCTCTACCCATGTGGAGAGCCAGAGGGCTCCAGTGGCCCACCCCAGCTCTAGCTGTTGTGACTGTTTGGGGAGTGAACCAGCAGATGGAAGCTCTCGCTCTCTGGAAACCTACCATTTGAGTAAAAATAATTCCTTTTTAATGTAAAAAAGAGCTATATCATATGTCTTGGCTTAATAAAATAAGACACCACTTGGACATCCACATCTCCTGTGGAAGTACCTTGCTTGGAGGCCTGGCATGGCTCTGGTTTCCAGCTTTCTGCTAATGCATACCTGGGAGGCAGCAATGATAGGTCAAGTATGTGTGGGAGACTGAACTTGAGCTGTTGGCTATGGTGTGCAACCAGGGAATGACCCAAAGGACACATCTCTGTCTCCCTGCCCCTCCAGTCAAACAACAGAAAACCCATGTTATCTCAGGCAAGCACACCACAAATCTGAATAATCACTCTTAAGGTCTTGTGTATTTTACAACAGGCAAAAGACAAATTCACTCAATTTCCATTGTGACCTTTAAAAACTACAGAGGAAGCAAGCCAAAATCTCTATTTGCACAAGGGCAGTTTCTCAGCAGGACACTTTATGGTTTCTCTGGTGAAATCATGCAGCCCCTGATTCAGACGGGGGTGAATTCCCAACACCTCCCGTCTGTAAATATGGATGTACCGCTGGTTTTCTTGTGGGATACTATGGGTTTGGGACACAAGTTGGCCAAGGGGTAGCAGTAGGCAAGGAAGAAGAACAACTGAATCCACCATGACCTTCCAAGTGCAGAGTTCAACCCCAGCTGTCAACTGGCAAACGGAGCTTTTGATATATATAATAAATCAAATTTAGAAACTGCAAACATGCCACATAAATTTTGTCTTTCAGCAGTCCCAAGTACAAACAGCAGAAGTGAGAGAATGAATTGTACCTGCATTTCCTAAGCCAATGACTACTGGCAGCCAACCTGGGTACAGGCAGTCCTCCCCACACCTTCTGTTTATTCTACCTCTGACTGGAACATAACATTCATCTGGTTCATCTCTGCTCCTAACGCTCAAGTTAGTATCCAGCTCGGAATTCAACCTCATCTGAATCACCATTTTCCTCTTTTCATAGCCAAATAACACAAGCACAACAGAGACTGCTGTAGCTGCCTTGAAACTAAAAGTTAATTTTCATGGAAGCCAATACCGAGACCTCATAAATATTTAAACATTACTTTCCCCCTCTCTGTACTCACGACTGTTATCATGAAGAAAGAGAGAAATAGGAGCCTGCAGGTATGTTTCTTAATGTTTTACATTTGTCAAAATTGTAATGGAAATAAGTGCAGGTCAGTTTATTTCCCCACTGTTGGCCCTTTAACTTAGCACCATACTCATCATCAACACTTCACTAAGAGGACTGCTATGGTGAATGCTCATGACCTCTGCTGCTTTGTCAACCAATACAAAGGGAACAGCCACAAAGACCATGAACATTCAAGCTATTTCCTGTGGCAGATCCATAGCAGTGCTCTTCAAGGAACCAGGATCTGGGTACAATATCAAGACACAGTGACTTTTAAAATAATGTATTTTAATCAAACAGAGCTCCAGGACAGATTTGGAGAGAGTGATCAACAGTTGATAGGAGAGCAAAAGAAAACAGTAAATTCCTTCCCAGGATCAGCAGACTGCTCCTGACTGCATTTTCTATATAGTCCATGGTCAATGACCTGAGCTGATTTGAGACCTGTCTCCAAAACACATTCAGACCAGAAAGATGTCACAGGATGGCAAAGGGACAAGGCAGGAACTTCTCACAGCAAAGAGACGTGAATCTCTTAATTTGATACACAAGCATGAGTACATCTATTTTCAGAAAACAAAAACAATTTTGCTAACTTCTTTAACCTGAAACTATGCCTAAGTACATACTGAAAGCATGGGGTTGCCTTACAAGTTGTTTCTGGCTCTTCATCTTTTTCCAGTTCTATAGAAAATAACTGAAAAAAAAAAAAGCAGAGCTGAAATTACCTCCATCTTCATTGACCCAATAAAGGAAGAGATTCATGGTGCCTACTTCCGTTATCTGGTTATCTGAGCCGTAGAGCCACAGCACCTGCTGACACCCATGCTCCATGGCTTCGCACTGCGCATAAAGCGACGCGCCGTAATTCCTGTGAGGAAAAATGTAATGCTTGTGAATGTGCTACTACCATTCCAAATCTCATCTTTCATTCTGTAATATCCTCAAGTCTTCCACAGATGGACATGATCAACTATTATGTTCTTCACATATGCTCTTTAGTCAACTGTATAAGGTTAAAGCAAAATGTGTAAGAATGTGGATGATTTAATTGCAGCTATTTTAATAGGAATGTTCTTAGAGACTTGCTCAACAAACATGGTAATGGTGAAGTCTAAATTCTACCCAAAAGAGGGACAAATGAAATTTAAAAAAAAAAAAAAAGCAAATAACCCTTCAATCAAAAATTATTTCAGGGGCCCGGTGCGGTGGCCTAGTGGCTAAAATCCTCCCCTTGCATGCGCCAGGATCCCATATGGGCGCCGGTTCTAATCCCGGCGACCCCGCTTCCAATCTAGCTCCCTGCTTGTGGCTTGGGAAAACAGTCAAGAACGGCCCAAAGCCTTGGGACCCTGCACCCATGTGCGAGACCTGGAAGAGCTCCTGGCTCCTGGCTTCGGGTTGGCTAAGTACTGGCCATCGCAGCTCACTTGGGGAGTGAATCATCGGACGGAAGATCTTCCTCTCTGTCTCTCCTCCTCTATATAAATCTGACTTTGCAATAAAAATAAATAAATCTTTAAAAAATTATTTCAAAAGGTAATTTAAACTTATACTATTCATCCTTATTTAAAATCAAATGAACATAGAACATCTTCCTGAAATGACCATGTAGCCATTTTTTAGCTTTTATTTAAATGTCAATGGGAAAATTATGTAACATTACAAAATATGGAAGATTGTCTTAAATAGAACATTAAGTGTCATTAAAGAAATATGATGCTGCTTCCCTCTCTAAACCTCTGCTTATATAATTCACTTTTCCTTGCCTTTTGAAGAACATTAGCAAGTATATTGGCGAGGGACTATCACAAGGCGATTGTGGCTGGGTAACACCCACCTTTGGGCTAGAAAGCCTCCAAACACATGCAAACTCACCAACTCAAACTACAACAAAGCACTAATGTAATCTTCAACAAAATACCTGCTTATACCTTTAAAAAATATATCACTTCTTTGAAAGACAGCGTTAGAATCCTTCCACCTTGCTGACTCTCTAACAGAATGGCTGGACAGACAGGTGTAGGCCAGCTGGAGCCAGGAATCCAGGAATCCAGGTTTATCACAGGGATCCTGGGGTCCTCCTCCACATCCTTTCCAGGCAAATCTAGCAGATTCAAAATGCAGCAGCTGCAACTCCAAACAGCTTCTCATCGGCTCACCTCCAGTTGTTGGCGGCCATTTGGGGGGTCAACTAGCAGATAGAGGATCTTTCTATGTATGTGTCTCTGTAATTCTTCCTTCCAAAAAAAAATAAGATAAATTCTAAGGTGATTTTTTTTAAAGATTTATTTTATTTTTATTGGAAAGGCGGATATACAGGGAGGAGAGACAGAGAAGATCTTCCGTCCGATGGTTCACTCCCCAAGCGGCTGCAAGGGCTGGAGCTGAGCCGATCCGAAGCCAGGAGCCTCTTCCGGGTCTCCCATGCGGGTGCAAGGTCCCAAAGCTTTGGGCCGTCCTCAACTGCTTTTCCAGGCCACAAGCAGGGAGCTGGATGGGAAGCAGGGCCGCCGGGATTAGAACCGGCGCCCATATGGGATCCTGGTGCGTGCAAGGCAAGGACTTTAACCACTACGCCATCGCAGCCAGGCCCTAAGGTGACTTTTTAAAAAGATCCATTTGAAGAGACAAGTTTGATACAAGCGACATGTGTATATATACCTAAGAATTTTACAGCAGGGGCTGGTGTTGAGGCTTAGTGGATAAAGCCACCTGTGGAGGTGCCAGCATCCCTTATGGCACCAGTTTGAGCCCAGATGCTCTACTCCCAATCCAGCTGCCTGCTAATGGCCTGGAAAGAGCAGCTCAGATGGTCCAAGTACTTGTACCTCTGCCACCCTTGCGGAAGACCCAAAAGAAGTTCCTGACTCGGCTTTGGTCTGCTCTGGTGTGGACCACTGCAGCCATGTGCACAGTGAACCAGCTCTCTGTTTCTCCCTCTCTTGCATTCTCACTGTGTCTTTCACATAATAAAATAAACTTTCTAAGTTTAAAAAAGGACACTTCATGATGATTACAAAATGACCAGGGAGGGGTTGTTGTGGCACGGAAGGCTAGCCTGCCATCTACAATGCCAGCATCCCATATGAGCACCAGTTGGAATACAGGCAGCTCCATTGCTGATCCAGCTACCTGCTGTGCCTGGAAAGACAATGGAAGATGGCCTGAGTGCTTGGTCTTGTCACCCGCAAGGGATAGTAGGATGGAGTTCTCAGAGCCTAGCTTCTGCCGGGTAGTGAGCCAGGAGAAGAAATCTCAGCCTCTCTTTGCAACTCCCACTTTCAAATAAATGATTATTAAAAAAAATTACTAGAGCACAGGTTTGAGGGCAGCAGGTCTGAGCTGCACCTTGTGCTTCTAACACACATCTTCTTCCACATATGAGGGTTTGACCAAGAACTTTTTTTTCTCTATACCATAATGCAAAGGTAGGATCATGAAATGTAAGCGATGCTTTGAATTTTGACTGTAGATCGCGTCAAAGGCTAGCAGTGTATAGTGTTTGCTCTCTCGACAGGGGTAGGAAATCGCAGCCCCATTAGCCCCATAATTCTGAGGAATCCCCTACAGTGCCCTGTGTTGCTAAGAGGTGACACTTCATAGCTAGGGTGTGTAGTCACTGCATTTTCTGAGCTATGGTGAATTTATTAGGATATAACCTAATCATCAAATCAAGGAGCACCAAAGAAAGTGAGTCCAAACTTTTGTTTTTGTTTAGAAAAATAAATAATGCAACAAATAAAAGATTGCGTTAACCTGCTACATCAGAAATACAGTTTAAAAAAAAAAAACCTCCCCATTAAATTTTCTTTCACTTATAGGCAAACGTATATCACTTTACCCTGTCTAAAATTTTTTTTCTTCTTATATTTGTTGCTTCTTACTGTTAAAAAACACGTTGAGTATTTTTCCAGTACACACATCTAGCCTTACAAAGAACTTTCTAGAAACAATCACATGCACACTACTGAAAAAGACATTGAACTGAATCCGTGGCTCCTCAGCATCATGACTATGCGCACAGGAAAAGAGGAAGTAAGACCTCTGCTGGCCCATGGAAAGCAAAGTGTGTAGCGTGTTGTTGTTCAACGTTTCCATGATGGATTTGTGTAGCAATATACTCTACAGATGTTTTTTCTCAAAATTCTCTCTCAGCTGCACACTGTATTGTTAATGTCCACAAAGTAATTGCCACATAAGTAATACATTTGGTTTCCCTCCGTGTGCGGTCAATATTCTAAACAATATCTGATGTTCTTAGAGAAAGAAATTAACTGAAAAAGGGGGAAGACTGCCTACAGAGAAAATTTTCAATAATTGAAAACAAATACCTTGGAGAACACAGATATGAAATGCATTGCTACAAGACAGTACACTCTGCTCTGAGAAAGGCAACTGGTTGTCCGAGTGATGAGCTAAGAAAGCTAAGTGCAGGCATTGCCGTAGCCCTGAAACACACTGTCCAGGACAACACTCATCCTGTGTGGCAGTGCGTGGGCTTGAGTCCCAGCTCTGCTCCTGACGTGCCCTGGAAAGCAGCAGGGGACAGATACCTCACGGAGTGGGTCCCTGCCATGCACCTGTAAGGCTTGATTAAGTTCTAGGCTTTGGCCTGGTCCAGCCTTGCAGGTATCTGGGATGCGAAGCGATTAATGAGACCTCTGTCTCTGTTTCACTGGCTGCTTTCTAAATAAAAGTAAATGCATTTTTAAAAGAGGGAGAAAACCTCACTAATCAAGGACTGCTGAGGAGTGACTGCCCACCCAGGAGGAAACTAAGCAGTTAGCCACATCATTTTCTTGAGTCACGTGGTGTCCATGCTACGGCGCAACAGGGCAATCCTGCACCTTGCAACACTGGTGCCAAGGAGCCAGTCCCTGTCCTGGCTCCTCCACTCCCAGTTTGTAGCCTAAGAAAGCAGTGGACGGTGACCCAAGTCCTTGGGACTCTGCATCCACGTGGGACAACCAGAGGAAGCTCTTGGATCCTGGCTTCAGACGGGCTCAGCTCACGCTGTTGTGGCCATTTTGGGAGTGAACTAGCAGCTGAAAGATCTTTCTCTCTCTAGCTTTCATTTTCTCTGTAAATCTGCTTCCTAATTAAAAAAAAAATCTTTAAAGGGAAAAAAACTCTTTCGATAATATACTTTTGAGGACTTGATGGAATATGGGACTTCACAGCACAAAAATCACACAGACAGTAAACGCGTGGCTCGGAGAAACTTCCGGCTCCTTGGCCAATACTCTCACTAGCAGGGCCAGATGATTCATTCGTTGAGAACATTCTACATGCCGAACACTGTCACAAGCATCTCCTAATCACCATCCAGGCAGGTGATATCACTACTCAGACTTTATAGGTCAAGACATTGGCACTGACTGCAGGCAGGCAGCATGCCCAAGGCAATCAGGATTTTTTGTGTGTGTCTGTCTATTTCAATGACTGATATTTTTTTAGAGGAGCTTTGGTGCCACAGACAACCGACAAAGTTGCAGAAATTTCTTTCTCAAACACTCCTTGCCCCACTTCCCCAGCGTTCCCCATCACCAACGTCCTGAACCACTGTAGTACATTGGTGATGTTACCTGTGTCACGCACCATGACCATCACAAGGCCGCATCGGGGTTCATTCCTGGCATTGTCTATGAATTTGGACAAGTATATTCTGACAGTGTCTGCTATTAGAATTGTTGCTTGGGTTTTTTTTTTTTTTTTTAAGATTTATTTGTGATTTGAAAAGCACAGCTACAGAAAGAAGAAGATAAAGAGACAGAGAGAGACAAACACCTTTCATCTGCTGGTTCTCACCCCAAATGACTGCAATGAGTGGAGCAGAGCTAATCTGAAGCCAGGAGCCGCGAGCACCCTCCAGAGCAGAAGAGGGTCCAGCGCAGTAGCCTAGCAGCTACAGTCCTCACCTTGCATGCACCAGGATCCCATATGGGTGCCAGTTCTAATCCTGGCTGCCCCACTTCCCACCCAGCTCCTTGCCCGTGGCCTGGGAGAGCAGTCGAGGATGGCCTAAAGCCTTGGGACCCTGCACCCGCATGGGAGACCCAGAAGAGGCTCTGGGCTCCTGGTTTCGGATTGGCTCAGCTCCAGCTGTTGTGGCCACTTGGGGAGTGAACCATCGGACGGAAGATCTTCTCTGTCTCTCCTCCTCTCTGCATATCTGCCTTTTCAATAAGAACAAAATAAATCTTAAAAAAAAATTTTTTTTCCTGCAATTTCTGTGTTCTTTAGTTACCTTTTCCTGCAGACAGGGATAGTCAGGAAACAAGACGTGTAAGAACTTTTATCCTTGCTACATTTCGAGATGGTCGATTTGTTGTAAAGTGCATCCTAAGAAGTTCTAACATTGCTTACATGGTGTGTAACAAAGCAGAGGCAGAGGCCTGAACAGGTGGAAGGAAGGAAGGAATCCAGGGAGTGATGCTCTTCCTACCACTGGCTCACCGGGGGCAGATGAGGAGTGCTGTGACCCATGACAGAAAGGCCACGGAGAGGCCAATGGCAGCTGTCACTGGGTGACATCCAGCAAGAAGTAATTTACTCTCACTTTCCTAAACCTGGATGCCGTACCAGGGCCCAGGAGATGGTGCCCAAGTCACCTCCCAGAACTGTCATTGCCCCGGATACCCAGGGCACACCACCAGTGAGACAGACAAAACAAGAGCCCACATTGGTCAATCCTGTTTACTGTTGTTCACCCACTGGGGAATGCCCAGCTCATGGCCAAGTCCATCCCTGAAACTGTCTAACACTTTTCAAATGCTCTTTTATTTCCTGCCAGCTACATATGGCTGATGAGATTGGGCTGACAGCGCCAAACAGGACTGTCCCTCAGCCAGCTGGCAGCATGTGTGGTCATGATCCAGGGCAATAGAGACAACCCGTCAGTGCAGCATGCATGTTCCCCGTTGAAGATGCTGGGGTGCCAGCTGATGGCCTCATCCCCAGGACCAGATGCTCCTTGATGCCCAACAGCAGCCTGCAGCATGGGAGGCCTGGGGTCCAGGAGAGCTTCGTCCAGGCACTCATGGGACTGCCGCTTTGCTTGTTTGAGTTCTTCGCTGTGTTCACAGCCAAGGTCTCACCCTCATGAAGGGCCCCTGGTTAAGACAACTAGCATGCTTCATGCTTCAAACACCAAACACCAGGCAGGAAACAAGAATAAGCATTCAAGCTTGACGACCATCATCTCTCTGCACGTTCAAGCTCAAGGGCAGTAACTACGTGGTCAGAAAGACAGAGATGAGGACTTACCCTCCCATCTTGTAGTCTCCAGTTCCCCCTTCCCAGGCTCTGACATATTTTGGGTTGGCCCACAGGGACACGGGATTAAAGGTGCCGCTTGAAAAATAAGGTCCCACAGGACTCAGGATCACAAAGAGCAGGGCTTTCGTGGGCTTCTTGACTCCAAGAGAACACTGTAACAGAGCAGGGGCACATACTGCCGTCAATTCCAGTGTACACACCAGTCTGCACAGTTCACAGCAGACCAGTAACCAAAGGGGCTGTCCCAGGAGAGGTGAGTGACACAAAGCCTGATGCTCTTTTCAGGAGAAAAGATTGCAAGCGGAATACTTTAGTCTCACTTTGCTTAGCTTTCAGATTTAGACAAAAAATGATTTAACCAGTTTTTTTGTTGTTACTGTTGTTCTCAGACTTGAAGAAAGAACACTTTTTAAAAATTTGGCATTTCTTAACGAAAGAGAGAGAGATAGTTAACAGGCTTGCTACCCAGTGATGGCCAGAGGTAGGTCTGGGTCACGTGGAAGATGGGAACCTGGGACTCCAACCAGGTCTCCCACAGTAGGTGACAGGAACTCAGGTACCTGAGCCACCACCTGCTATCCCCAGGGTGCACATCAGCAGGAAACTGGATTGGGAGCAGAGCCAGGTCTTGAATATAGGCCATTATCAGTAATTCATTTCATGTCAAAGTTTCTGAATAAGGTAGCTACAGACAAGCCAACAACATTTTATTAACTATCAAATGAAACTCACATGACTTTCACCTCGTGGAATTCATATACCCTATGCAACCTCCATTATACTATAATTAGTGATAATACTTCATCATCATGGAAATTTTTCCCAGAGATAAATTTCACCTATTCATCCCCTTTTGGAATTTTCACTGATAGGTAAATCTGAATTTATTCCACTAGGTGGCGGTAGAGAGAAGACAGATTGGAAGAACAATTCCATACCTTCAATCTAGCTCTGACAAACCTTGAAATGATATTTTTATTGTCATCAAAGCAGCAAATTACAGGCACAAATTTTCCAGTGCTGGGAAAAAAGCTGCTTATGCATTCTAAAGTTTCTTTTCTGAAAATGAAACGTTTCCACATTACTTTCAAATATTTGGTTGTGGTTCAGTCATTCACATCTTTAAGTGGTTACTTACATCAATAATGTAAGAACCCAGTATCTTTACTGAAATTGGTCACACTGCTTCCAGTTAACTGAAAAGGGACACTTAGCCAGGGAGATTATTGACTATGTCTGGTTCTGTTCTCAGAAACCCTTTTTTCTTTGTTCATTTATTTTATTCTCTAATATTATTTAAACCATTCTGAACAAAATTCTGTGATTGCAGGCTTGGCTTCGGGCTAATTTATACAGCAAAATGTTAATGCATAAGTAGAGAAACAGGATAGTTCCCAACACCTGTGGGATCTGTTTCACTAAGTCTTACTTCCTTATGAATATTCTCACTGACTGTTTATTCTTCTCTACTATCTTCCAGCATTACTTAAATGCATACAGATTTACAAGTGCCTTTTTAAAAACTCCCATGAAAAACAAGGAATACAGAATTTCAGGATGCAAAGTATGCAACTTCCCAAGAGACCAAGTGTCTTTGAAGTTGGAATGCTAGATTTTTAAAAAATAAACCTCCACCCACCCCCTTTTTTTAATCTCCCACGCTACACCTCACAAGTAAGTAAATTAAGTAAATATGCAGATATTATACACGAAAAGTTTAGGATACTCGGGGATGATGTAAAAATAGACAGGTCATAGTGAAAAATCTCTTCTTTCTGGGTCGGTAGAAATCACTCTCTAGAAAGACAGGACTCCAGGGGTTATTCACACAATAGCAGAAAGAGCTCAGTGAGCTGAGAAAATGCTTTCCATCTCTGATTCAGCCTGCAGGGCAGGAAGCAGCTCAGCGGTATTGGTATTTGGAGGCTTAAGAATCAGGCTGCCCAGGCAAGCACATTACAGATGCAAGAACAACTGGGAATAATAGAATAATGTTTGTCAAAATGAATCTTACCAAAACAAACAAACAAACACAAGCCACTTCTTCAAAGCTTATGCATTCATTAAGATAAGACTATGAGGGATAGTCAAAAAGAACTTACATAAGACCCAGCATTCCCACTACTAGGTAGATACTCAAAGGAAATGAAACCAATCCATTGGATAGACAGCTACATTCCCATGCTGGCTACATCACCATCCATCATAGCTAAGGTATGGAAACAACCTCCATGTCTATTTGCCAGTGCACAGAGAAAGAATAGGTGGTACACAAACAAAATGGAATAATCCAGCTGTAGAAATGGATACAATTTTGTCATGGGCCTGTACCTGTGTGTCGGCAGTCACTGTGCCTGCACGGAGTTATGGAAAAAGACAGGGTGCTGAAAATCAGCAATCCTAGGTCTGAAAACAGCAGTGCTGGCTTTCCAATCTGGGACCTATTTGGTCATATTCCTCCAGCATAGTGAAAACCTGGAAATCACTCATGTGTATGTTCTTTTCCTAAATATTATTTCTGATTGTACACCAATTTCCAATGACTTGAGCCACGGGCACTGCAGAGTCCGCAAGAGCAGGAAGCTGCGGTGACAGGCCAGTGCACCGAATCCAGCGCAGGTACCTGACTTGGGACATTCAAAGACGTCCTAACTGGCAGGCTAAACTCCTGCCCTCCAAATGCTTCTTTAACATGAGAATATATTTTGATAATGTGAATAACTTGACTCGTTCAACTTTTCACAAGGGGTTTAGGTAAAATAATATCCAAATGGGTTTAAATATTTTACCAGAGGTTACACAATTCACAATCATTACGGTAATGATCACGTGTTAATTTGTATATTAACATTTATCGTTGAGTTAAAGAATGAGAATGTTAGGACCAAAATTATGATAGAGTGGGATGAGCTTCCACCTACAATGCCAGCATCCCATACAAGGACTGGCTCCAATCCCAGCTATTTCAACTCTAATTCAGTTCCCTGCTAAAACCTCTGGGAAAGCAGCAGAGGATGGCCGGAGTTCCAGGGTCTCTGCCATTCATGTAAAATACCTAAAAGGAGCTCCTGTCTCTGGTCTGGTCCAGCCCTGGCTGTTGTAGGCCACCCTGGGAGTGAACCAGCAGACAGAAAGTCTCCATCTCTCCCTCTGTCTCCGTAACTCTGCCTTATGAACAAATAGATGAATCAATCAAAGATGAGAATGAGAACGGAGAAGGGAAGGAAAATGAGAGATCTTGATGGAGTTCCAGGTTCCAGGCTTGAAGATGGCATTGGCTGACTCAGAGCCAGCTGCTGTGGTTATCCGGGGAGTGAATCCGTGGATAAAAGCGGTGTGTGTATAGGCACCCAAGCATGTTTTTGAAACAAATCCTCTTTTTACAAATTGGAGCTTTTAAGATCCAAAAGCACGATTAAATATTAAGTTGGCAAAGTATAGCTGAAAAAGAGCCACTTGGCAGGCATTGGTGTCAAAAAGTTTCTGAATTTTGGGTCAGCATTATAACCACCACCATTTATTTCCCTACTTAAAATTATATACATATTTAAAATATACATATTTTAAAAAGCAAAGTGACAAAAAGGAAGGGAGGTAGAGAGAAGGAGGGAACAGAGCAGGCAGGGAAAGTGAAAGGGTGAGTGAGAGTGAGAGATGCCTTTCAACAGCTGGCTTACTCTCCAGAACACTGCAGTGTTTAGCTCTGGGCTAGGGTGAAGCCAGGAGCCAGAAAGGTCACCCTGGTATCCCACACAGATGGCAAGCACCCAACCACTCTGGCCATCTTCCATGCCATCTTAGATGCATCAGCAAAATTGGGATGGAAAATAGAGCAGGATTTCAGTGCTTGCATATGGAATGGCACGGTTGTGATCAATGGTTTACCCACTTCTCCACAATGCTGCTTTTTGCATCCCTATAGCCTAGTGAAACTAGCAACCACACCACACAAAAATATACTTGAGAACGAACAGATTGCAACCAAAGAGCTCATTTCTCACTTTCAACCCCAGAGTAGGCACGTGTGCTCCATGCTCTTCCCCTGCCTCCACACTCAACCTCCTCCATTCACCATTCCTTTGCTTCGCCTACTCTGTGCAAGGCACTGCAGCATCCTAGCAGATAAAAGAGACAAGTGGCAGGGTCTTCCTTTAGGCTACATCTCACCAAAAACTGAAAATGATTCCTACCCCTCATCTTGATAAACACGAGAAGGAAATCAAGAAAGTGATTGTTGGAGGCCACTCAACTATATTCCATGCACTGCAAAAAAACAGCGTTAAGTGACAATTTGACCAACACAGAAGCCAACACAGGGAGCCAGCTTGTACCTCGGTTCCAATGAGCGCAGGACGAATATACAGGCTTGCAGATGTTGAATAGGGGACCCATTCTTGATCTAGTCTCACCAGCTGTTGAATACACTCCAGAAGCTCCTCCTTATCAAATACCTGGAAGAAGGAAGATGGCAGCTGGAATTCTCTCTCAATACAGCATTGTAATCAATAGAATCATGGAAACTTTCAGACTGTTAAAGCCATAACAATAAAGCCAAATAAAAATATTTTTCTGTGACTTTCCCTGCCCCCTATTAGAGGTAGGATGATAATTTTTCTACATGCAAATGAAATTATATCCCTATTTGTCACCATATCCCCAAACCAATTAGAACTCAATTGCATAATTAAATGTATTAACATCATAAGTCACTGAGGTTCTAGCTGGGTCCATGTCTTCTTTGGGAAAAGGCACTACTACAATTTAAAGTCCGTCTCTTTTTGACAGAGGCTTATTGCTGTGATTAAAAAGACATGGAAAGTGAAACTGCTGTGGTCTAGGTTTGGGCCTAATTAATTTCGTCCTTGGTTCTTGCCATTGCTTAAAAACATTTTAAGCACAGGTGCTAACATGACGTAAGCAAGTGGTGGAGTTTACTCAGAGGTTGAGGATAAAGATATGTGTGGGCCGTGTTCAGGGAGATTAAGCCAGGAAGCCAAAGGGGAAGGGGGAGAGACTGCTGCCTTCTACCGCTGGGGTCTGTCCACGGGAAACAAGAGAACTAGCCGGTACACGAAAGGCCAAGAGCCCGAGGGTCAGCGAGACGAGGGAACGGAAGTGTGGACAATGAAGCAGGTGACCAAGAGAACGTGCCCCTCCCCAGCTGGGGCTTTTAAGGGGACTGTGGGAGGTGGTTACTCACAATACCACTCTGCCTCAGGTCCCAGGTGAGCAAAAAGTGTTACGTAGGCAGAGAAGGTGTGGCTTTCAAACTCATATCCTTGGACGACCTGCCTACCACATACCTAAGACCATATCAAAACAATATAACTGGGCCCATAGTGGTAGCCTAGTGGCTAAAATCTTTGCCTTGCGCGCTTCGGGATCTCATATGGGCGCTGGTTCTAATCCTGGCTGCCCCACTTCCCATCCAGCTCCCTGCCCATGGCCTGGGAAAGCAGTCTTCCCAAAGCCTTGGGACCCTGCCCCTGAGTGGGAGACCCAGAGGAAGCTCCAGGCACCTGGTTTTGGATTGTTGCAGCTCCAGCCATTGCAGCCGCTTGGGGAGCGAATCATTGGACGGAAGATCTTCCTCTCTGTCTCTTCCTGCTCTGTATATATCTGACTTTCCAATAAAAATAAAATTTAAATGCTTTAAAAAAACAATATAGCTGTTTTTAGTAGAGTTGATATTCAATAAATGTTACTTTCCCTTCTTCCTGTTTCTACCTCAAAGTTTTTCCCAGTTACCTTATCTGTAATGGGTTGAAAAAAAATCCAAATGGAAGTAGGACTTAGTCCAAAGAATTTAAATTCTTTCATAGTATATACCCGGGTACTTCAAAAAAGATTGCAAATTTTTCTCATCATTACAAGATTCCAGTTCCAACCCTAGCTCCATGATCCGTTCAGGGGCCAGCCCTGTGTCACAGAGAAAGCCGCCAGGTGCAGAGCAGCCCTTCCCTATCAGAGTGAGCTTTGGATCCAGCTTCCTGCCAATATGTCCGGGGAGGTGGCAGAAGATGATCCCCAAGGCTGGGTCCCCGTCCTCACGTGGAAGACCAGGACGGAGTTCCTGGTTCCTGGCACTGACCTTTGTAAGGAGTTATTCGTATATCTCACCCTGGACCCGGTGCCATGTCCTCTGCCTCACAGCTGACGAAATTCGCGCCAGTCCAGCTGTCCACCAATCAGGCATGTCACCTGAGAATCCCACCCGCAATCTCCCAGTCCCTCCCCCAACTCCGCCCACTTACCAATCATTCTTAGGCAATCACCTGTGACAGTCTCAGGCACCAATCCCCTGGGGCCTTCCCTCAATCTCTGCCAATCCCAAGTCCCCACACCGTGCAGGCTTACCTGAGTGACAAAAAGGCTCCCAGGGGCAGTGCTCTCTCTCTTCTCCTTCCGGCTTCCCCCCACACCTCTTCCTCCCCATCTCCTCATCTCCTCACAACCCAGTCCTGTTCCTGCCGGGTTGGAATAAACCTCCTGAGAGACCTCGTTGCCTCTGGTGTTTTCAGCTCACGGTAAGGAACCAGATTGCGGGAATTAGCTGCGCGTAATAATCTGGTAACAACTAGAATTTTAACTTTTAAATAACTAACATCCTTGTCTAGAACTAACTACTGCAGCTCTTTGCGGAGGCAATCAGTACATGGGAAAATATTTTCTTCTTATCTCTTTCTCTCCATCTGCGGCTCTATTTTTTTAAATAAATAAATTTTCTTAAAAAAAGATGTCTATTTTGGTGCAAAAACATTTTGAATTTTATACATATGAAATTCTTTAGCTTATGAAACAACTGTGGGGATCTCAGAAGGTTTCGGAACCCAAATCAGTTTTCTGTTTTTGTTGTGGTCTGAAAAGGATTTGGCTTCCCAAACTCATGCAGACATTTATTTATTTTTTTAAAGACTTATTTATTTTTATTACAAAGTCAGATATACACAGAGGAGGAGAGACAGAGAAGAATATCTTCCCTCCAATGATTCACTCCCCAAGTGAGCGCAACGGGCCGATGCTATGCCGATCCGAAGCCAGGAACCAGGAGCCTCTTCCAGGTCTCCCACGCGGGTGCAGGGTCCCAGGGCTTTGGGCCGTCCTCGACTGCTTTCCCAGGCCACAAGCAGGGAGCTGGATGGGAAGTGGAGCTGCCGGGACTAGAACCAGCCCCCACATGGGATCCCGGGGTGTTCAATGCGAGGACTTTAGCCGCTAGGCCATGCCGCCGGGCCCCTCATGCAGACATTTAAAAAACAAATTCACGTGTTAATAGCTGTTTAATGGATTACGGGCGAGGCTTGATTGATTTTCGTGTGTGTAGGGTGGAGCCCTACAACCAAACCAGGAAGGTTTTGTAAGGAGAGAACAGAGGATGGAGGACTAGTGAGCTTATGTCTGCTTCCTGGTTCCATGGGCTTCTGCTTCCATGGTCCTGGAGCCTGCCCAGATGCTAACCCAGCGGGGCCATGGAGTCTTAGGCCAGAAACCTCCAATCTGCCCTTCCACACAAAACCCTCCTTCCTAAAACACTCATCTTAGGAGTTTAAAGGCCATGAAAAATTAGCAACAATGATTGTAATTCTCTTTGTTCATAAGTCTTTTAAAAGGCTTTCACATCTTAGTGTCTAAAGGAAAAGAAACACCGTGACTTAAAAAAGGAGCCATTGGCTGGGATTTGGTGGCACTGAGACACAGCTGGAGCCTGGGGACACACGGAGCAGGTGATGGAGAACCCCTTCAGTACAGACACCTAGTGGTGTCTCATGGGACACAGTCAAGCTGAGTCCCCTCCAATCTGCCTGTGAACCTTAGGGGAGACACTGAATGAACTCTGCTCCCTAACAATGTTACAGTCAGGATCCAAGGGCCAGAAGAAATTGCTTTGATGTTCCTTTTCAAAATATCCAAACAAAATCCAGAATAAAATAATACATCACCATAGATGGTTAATACCGAAAGCAAACAAACACCCCTCCCAAACTCCATGTGGCATACCACATTTTGCATTTTCTACATAACGATTTCATATATTTTTGACATTTTTTGTTTTTCTTAATCTTTTCTCTCTCACATACACATTCACCTGCTCCCACCTGAGATACTCATAAAGAAATGGAACTATCAAGGGTATTGATGTTTTCTTTGTAAAACAAATAAGAAATAAAGTCAGCGATCATCAACACAATATACTAATGTTAACCTCACTGTTCAGAATGCTTCATTTGGTCATAAACACAGAAAGGAACTGTACCCACCGGCAAAGTTGTCCTCACAGCAGACCGAAGCATCCTGTCCATGTTGAGATCTGGCCGAAACAGTCTGATTTTATTGTCTACTCCTCGGAATGCCTTCAGTCCTTCAAACAACTGAAGACAAGAGAACATGTGAATGGGAACTAACTGAAAACAATCTCCAACAATTTCCAACAGACTGACTTGAGACTTATTTATTATTATCTAAAAGGCACAGTTACAGAAAGAGGAGAGGCAGAGATTGAATCTGCTGGTTCATTCCCCAAATGGCCACAACAGCTGTGGTTAGCTGGTCTGAAGCCAGGAACTTGGAGCTTCCTCTGGGTTTCCCACGTGGATACAGAGTCCCAAGGACCCAGGCCACCCTTGCCTGCTCTCCTAGGGCACAAGCAGAGAGCTGGATCTAAAAAGCAGCAGCTGGCACACGAACTGGAACCCACATGGGATGCCAATGCCACAGGGCAGAAGACTAACTTTTTGCGCCACCACACCAGATCCTTGAAATCTTTATTAACCTTAGAAAGAGGACAAGTAGCTGGAAGAAGTCCTCTTATTATTAGAATCTCATGGGAATGCACGGCCCTCTTTTTTTTTTTTTAAAGATTTATTTTTATTACAAAGTCAGATATACAGAGAGGAGGAGAGACAGAGAGGAAGATCTTCCATCCGATGATTCACTCCCCAAGTGAGCCGCAACGGGCCGGTGCGCACCGATCCGATGCCGGGAACCTGGAACCTCTTGCGGGTCTCCCACACAAGTGCAGGGTCCCAATGCATTGGGCCGTCCTTGACTGCTTTCCCAGGCCACAAGCAGGGAGCTGGATGGGAAGTGGAGCTGCCGGGATTAGAACCGGCGCCCATATGGGATCCCGGGGCGTTCAAGGCGAGGACTTTAGCCGCTAGGCCACGCCGCCAGGCCCACGGTCCTCTTTTGCTTGGTAGAAGTCGTGTTGTTCAGTAAGACACTAGCCGAAGTAAGAAAAACTGTTCCGTCATGAAGCTGTCTATTGACACTACACAGGTATTACAAGCTCCCATGGAGTGAGCTTCCCTCCACCTCGAAAATGACCCCATTCCTTTAAGCCAATGCAGCTCATCCACTCTAAAGAATAATCCGTCTTTAACAGAGCTGGTTCTGTCCCCCCAAACCAATGAAGCCAGACACATCAAGACTATATGATGTGAGGCCTTTATCTTCTGCAAACTATTACCCCAGACGAACCAAGAGGGGATTGGAAAAGATTGTAAAGTAGGTACATGCTGATAAAACCAGAGCCAGAGAATAACTAATTCCTCTGTTGGGAAACTCTAACACTGTTTCTCTAAGTGATTGATAGCACCAACAGGTGAAAATGTTCAGGAGAGATACAGGACATTGAACAACAGAAACTGAACATACATAAGGGGCATACAGAATCCATAGGTACCAACTGGAAAATGCAGTCTTTTCACATGGTTTCCAAACATAAGTCAAAATCAATACCAAAACATAATCAGGAAATACTGGGTTTTGGAAAGTAATAAATTTATTACTGAGGAAACTATATGTCAAAGAAGAAAACTAGTGGAAGTGAGAAAATACGTTGAATTGAGTGGCAATGAAAAATAAGGGCTTTGTAAGCTTGTAACAGAATACGGCATACCAAAATTGCATCCATTGCACAATTAATCAGAATATAAAATGATATTGGATGTGTCTTATAAATATAATCATTTATTAGCTACATTGTGGCTAAAGTTCAGTGAAATGCTTACGGTGGTCAGATTGGTAGTTGACAACACCTGAAGCAAAAATAATAATAATACAGAAAAAAATAATCCAAAACAAAGCCAGTGAGAAACACAGAGTATTATTAAACAAAATAGCCTTTCAGGAAAGAACTTTGCTAAAAGTGAAGAGATCATCCCACAGGCTTCATGAATACTTCACAATTTAAAAATTACAGTTGGAGTGACCACTGTCCAAAGCGCCGGTGTTGGCAAGGATGTACAGAAAGAGGGACTGTCCCAGAGTGATGACGTCACCCTGTTCAGTACAACATTAGTGATAACAGGCATGACATGGATACTCGTCGGCCTTTACAAAGAAGGAAACGCCAGCATTTGTGATAACATGGACGAGCCCAGAGGATGTGAGGCTGAGCGCTGAACCAAATACTGCATGACCTCTCCTGAAGGTGGAATTCAAAAGTGAAAACCAGTATAGCTGTTACCAGAAGCTGGGGGAGGGCCAGGAAAGGAGTTTCAGCTAGAAAGAGTAACTTTCTGAGATTTCCTGAATAGCATAGACTATAGTTACAAATAACACGTGTTTCAAAACATCTTAAATTTCCGATGTCCTTATCACCCACAAAAAAGAAAAAAAAAAGATTAGGTATGGGATGATGGGAACATTAATTAGCTTCATTTAAACTATGATGCTACCTACAACAAAACAGAAACTGCACCTGGCAAGAAGGCTCAATTGGTTAAGCCTCCCCTTGTAGGCACTGGGATCCCATGTAGGTACCGATTAGTGTCCCAGCTGCTCCACTTCCCATCCAGCTCCCTGCTTGTGGCCTGGGAAGTTAGCAGAGGATGGCTCAAAGCCTTGGGACCCTGTACCCACATGGAAGATCTGGAAAAAGCTACTGGCTTTGGATCAGCTCAGTTCTGGCCATTGCAGCCTTTGAGGAATGAACCAATGGATGGGAGATCTTTCTCTGTATCTCCTCTCTGTAAATGTGCCTTTCAAATAAAAATAAACAAATAAATGTCTTTTAAAAATTTTTTTAAAAAGCATTACATTGTACATCATAGATTCAATTATCAATTAAAAGACACAAAAATACCTGTTAATAAGGTAGTTTCGTATATAGATTATAAAAATCTCATTGGGCAGTATAGATAGAAAATACTCAAAAGGATAACAAAACATGACTAGCTAATTTATCCTGGAAACAGATTCACTTAATATAAGAAAATATGAACTCACAGCCATGATATGTGAAACTATAAATGGGATTTTAAAAAGTGATCATTTTTTTAATACATTTTATTATTGTTATTATTTTATAATACAGTTTCATATTCACTTATCCCCTCCCCAGTTCCCTCCCCCCCAGAAAAGTGATCATTTGATATAGTAAGTGCATCTAATAAAATCACTTATCCTGTATAACTTTTACAAGTTTTCTCAGGGGTAGGCATTCGGAACAACGATTAAAACATAACTTTGCTGCCCAAAGGTCGTCCTGCAGTGTGTGGATTCATGGCCTAAGTGCAGCTTCCTGTGAATGAGCACCACAGGGGTAGCAGGTGATGGTTCAAGTACTGGCACCCATGCCACCCACGTGGAAGAAGTGAATGGAGTTCCGAAGTCAGGGCTGACTGTGGAGGGTGTCTAGGGAATGAGCCAGCTGATGACAGATCATTTCCTGTCTCCATCTCTGCTTTTCCAATCAACGAACACACTGCAAAGATTATATTCAATGATAAACTATAAAAGATTCTCTTCAAATTATCACATGGAACTCATTGAAACCACTCAAATCAAATATTGTAGAACCAATACAATAAGGTAAGAAAAATGAAATTAAATATCAGGTTTGGTCAAAATAAAATAAAGCTATCACAGATCATAGAACATAAATTTTTTTTGAAAATACAGAAAAACCAGATGAAATTGTCAGTTGCAAAATTAGATTCCTATGTAAAAGCAGCAAACAAAGACATGGTTTATAATAAAATTAAAACATAGTAACACACCGGTTCAGGCCTTTCAGTGCAGTGGGTTAAGCCACTGATGTACCACAATTCAGGTTCTGACTAACACACCTGAGCAGTCCCAGGTTCCGACCTCCCACACGAAAGACGTGGAAGGGGCTTATGACTACGCTGAAGCGCTGCTAGTTTCTGCTCAGGCCAGGCCCTTCTACTGGGGAGTGAACCAGTGGATGGAAGTTCTTCCACCCTTCAAATAAATAGATACAGAAATCTTTCTTATTTGTTTGTTTTAAAGATCTGTTTGTTTATTTGAAAGGCAGATTTATAGAGAGGAGACAGAGGGAGAGCGTGATCTTCCATCCACTGGCTCACTCCCAAACAGCTGCAACAGCTAGAACTGAGCCGTTGATTCAAAGCCAGGAACCCAATCTCCCACGTGGATAACAGGGTCCCGAGGACCTGGGCCATCCTCCGCTGCTTTCGCATAAGCAGGGAGCCGGAGAGGAAGTGAAGCAACTGGGACATGAACCAGTGTCCATATTGGGTGTCAGCACTACAAGATGGAGGATTAGCCTGTTGAGCCACCAGGCCAGCCCCCATAAATCTTCATTTTTAAAAACAGGTACTTAGTGGAAGGGAGTCTAACAAAAGTCCCAGACCTAAAAGAAAAATACTACGTTTCACCAAGTTATTTAAAAACTTCACTAAATGTGTAAAGTCAATTCAGGCTCCTGGGTTAAAAACCTTACAATGGGGCCCGGTGCCGTGGCCTAGCGGCTAAGGTCCTCACCTTGAAAGCCCCGGGATCCCATATGGGCGCCGGTTCTAATCCCGGCAGCTCCACTTCCCATCCAGCTCCCTGTGTGGCCTGGGAAGGCAGTCGAGGACGTCCCAAAGCTTTGGGACCCTGCACCCACGTGGGAGACCCGGAAGAGGTTCCAGGTTCCCGGCATCGGATCGGTGCGCACCGGCCCGTTGCGGCTCACTTGGGGAGTGAATCATCGGATGGAAGATCTTCCTCTCTGTCTCTCCTCCTCTCTGTATATCTGGCTTTCCAATAATAATAAAAAAAAATCTTAAAAAAAAAATAAAAAAAAAAACCTTACAATGATAAAGGTGCTGGTTTCCCCCTAAATTTCTCTCTTTTTGTTTGTTTATTGTTACCATTTATCTACTTATTTTGAAATGCGCAGTCAGAAAGTTACAGAGACCAGGGTGTGGGGAGGGTGGGAGAGGGAGGAGAGAGGCGCACAGATGGATAGAAAAGAGAAAGGAAAAGAAACAGAAACTTCCATATACTGTTTCATTCCATAATGACCAAAACAGCCAAACTCAAAGCAACACTCATATGGAATGATGGCATTGCAGGCAGGGTGTAACCTGATGTGCCACAAGGCTGGCCTGTAAATTACTTTCCATCTTCAATGGCCTTTGTAAGACTTAAATGAAAATTGTATCAAAGTACTTTATTTTCTTTATACAAACTGAATGACAAAACTTGATCAACTTTATAGACTGAAATGAAGTTACGTGGAAAAAGAAAATGAAACTTAAACACTAGTCAAGAAAGTAGGTTTTCTTCCAGTTGAAGTATTAAGATGGTAGTGGGCATTTGCATAGACAGTCAGGCATAACAAGAAAAAGGAACTGAGACCAAGCCAGACAAGAAAATGAAAGGATCCCGTAGACCCCTAGGTCAAGGGCAGAGGCAACTCGGCCTGTCAGCAGGGAAAGGGCAGCACGGTCTTTGTAAATGCTGCTGGGACAACCGAGGACCCGGGGAGAAAACAACAAATAGAGCCCACTTCTTACAAAAATCTACTCCAAGGATTATTTAAAGTCTATAAACAACACACACAAATGGCAAACTTAAAGCAAACACTGACAGATTGCTTTGAATGTTAATGTGTTTTTCTCATCAAAACATTAACTGAAGTAAAAAGGCAGAATGTTGGAGAAAATGGGCCGGTGCTATGGGCCAGTATTGTGGCACAGTGAGTTAAGAAAATACCTACAACACAGCCGTTCCTTGTGAGCACAGAGTCCAGTCCTAGCCACTCCACTTCTCATCAAACTCCCTGAGAATGCACTTGGGAAGGTAGTGGAAGACAGTCCAAGAGCTTGGGACCCTCCATGCCACCCACATGGGAGACCCAAATGGAGTTCAAGGCTCCTGAGTTCAGCTTGGCTCAGCCCTGGTCTCTCCAGTCACTTCAACCAGTGAATAGAAGATTTTCTCTCTCTCTTTCTCTTTCTCTTTCCCTTCCTCTCTGTAACTCTGCCTTTTAAACAAATAAAAAAGACCAATTTAAAGAAAATGTGGAAGTTTATATTTAAAACATTTAACTAATGGGCCTGACACAAAGGCTCAATGGCTCAACTCTCACCTTGCAAGCACCAGGATCCCATGTGGGCACCCGTTCCTGTCCCAGCTACTTCCCTTCCCATCCAAATCCCTGCTTGTGGCCTGGGAAAACAGTAGGAAGTGGCCCAAAGCTTTGGGACCAAATACTCATGTGGGAGACCCGGAAGAAGCTTTTGGCTCCTGGCTTCAGATTGGCTCAGCTGTGGCTGTTGAGTTGCTTAGGGAGTGAATCACTGGACAGAAGATCCTTCTCTCTGTCTGTACTCTCTATAAATCTGACTTTCCAATAAATCAAATCAATCTTAAAAAATAAAACACAGTTATTTCAGATATAAAGGTTTGGTTTGATAACAGAAGACTAAAGGTTTATTTTGATTTTAATCTCTTGCAATGTGGCTTGGTGGCTTTATTACAGATTTTTAAAAATGAATACAATGGCCAGGGCTGGTCAGGTGGGAACCAGGAGCTCAGAATTGCACCCAGGTTGCCCACATGGATGCTACGGAAAGCAGCATTGAAATTTGCTGCTTAACTCACTTTATCAGAAAACAGGCCTCATACTAAGATTGAGATTCAGATTTAGTCAAATTTAAAAGCACTATTTCACTATGTCCTATGAGACGGTAAAGGGCTTGGTGCACATGATGGAACAACTCATTCAGTTCAATACGAATAAGAAATAGAGTGGAGCTTGGATTCATAAATAAAACAAATTTTGGTTCCATATGCATAAGCAGTGGATTTCCAAAATTATTTTATTTATAACTTTAAAAGATTACTGATTTATTTGAGAAGCAGCAGGGTAGATGGAGTAATTCCCCTGTGCTGCTTCTTTCCCTCAATGCCTAAAGACCAAGTCTGGCTGGGCTGAATTCAACGTGCGTCTTAGCTGAGCCGTCACTGTGGTCTCTCAGCACCTGCACTGGAAGCTGAAGTCAGCAGACAGAGGAAGAGATTGAAGGCAGACTCTCGCTTACGTTAGTGGATCCCTGATGCCCACTTACTGCTGTGTGTTCTTAGGAAACACATGATCCTGAGCCTGCCTGTGTAAGAGATGCTGCTGCTGCCTCAGCAGGGGCCATGGCAGCTGGCAAGGTGGGCTCTCACTATGTCGCATGCAGGGCCCTATATGCTTGAATGACATAACTTTTATAATTCCACGTATTCTATGAGTTCAGCTGTGTTACTACTGCAGTTCCATACATAGGGAAATGAAGGCAAAAATGACTACCTTTTCCCAGAGTGCCCTAGAGAGCAGCAGAAGCGGGATTTGAGCCCAGGAAGTGTGTCTCCAGATCCCGAATGCTTAATTACGTGCTTCCTCATTTAAGATAATTAAATGATGGGATGTAAAGTAGTTAAAACAGGACACTGTACAGGATGCCAGTAACCTGAACTAGTTACTTTATCATAATAATGGCTAACACTTTATTATTGCTATTTTGTAATCTCTGAATAGGCTGACAGTTGTTTATTTCCAGTGTCCCAAATATTGTGGGAAAGATGTCTAAGAGATTAGAGCTAAGGTAAAATGTGAGATCAAGACAAGGGGAAGACTGTGGTCCCCCACACTGCCAGGCCACAGGAAGACAAGCGCAGCAGCCACCCCAAACCCGCACTATGGCAGGGGGTTGCAGACTGCCTGGGGAAGGGGACTGGGGGATGTTTTTGTGAGGGGGCCACTGAGGGAGTACTTGGCAAGTGTAGAATCATTTCTGGGGAATTCCAAGGAGCGGTCCACAGCACTGGCAGGTAGGAATGACTGTGGGGAGAATTCCAGGGACCAGGCCACTACATTTGCAGGTAAACAAGGGAGTGAGACAGGGTGGTTTAGAACGTGGAGATGGGAAGGCATGTCTGGGTAAGATCAATACACCAGCCCACATGGGAGACCTGGGCTGGGTTAGGTGGCACCACTTGCTGCCCACTGGTGCATATGAAAGTATATGAAAGGGCTTGTGGGGGGTGAGGGGGTGGGAATGTCTGACAGGGCTAGGCTGCAGTACCCACCAGTGAGTATCAGTTCAACGGATGGGTCATGTGAGGCTGAACCTTGACATGTAAAGCTGGGCCATATCTGAGGATGAGCAAAAAAGAAAACAGGGTCTGGGAGTAGATTCTGTAGGAGGAATTGTGGGCTCACCCGAGGGTCTGCGGGAGCTGCAGGTAGTTATGGGCATAGCCAGGTGTGACCATGGAACTCACCAACATTCATAGGGACTGGGGTTGGGAACAGGTCAGGCTGGGCCAGGCTGCAGCACCTGCCAGCATATGCTTGGATGGGCTGTCAAAACCATAGCACCTACTGGCATGTGCAGGAGCTGGGACTGGGTGTCGTCTGCAGTGGGATAGGCTGCTACACATAAGAGCTGGGGATGGCGCCAGGCTGGGCTATAGCACCCATCAGGGAGACTTGGGACTGGTGGTGGGCTGGACCAGGCCAGCAACCACCTGTGTGGGCACACAAGACCCAGAAGGTAGAAGTGGGCCTGGTAGTTGAACCTTGCAGGTGGGCTATGGCTTCTTTTGGTAAATACAAGAGCCAGGTCAGGGTGCTGGGGGCAAGGTGGTGGGTGGCAAGGACAGCCAGGTTGAACATGGCTGCAATACCCTTTGATTTGTGTGTGGGCTGGGTCTAGGGGCAGGTCAGACTAGGCTAGGCTCTAGCTCCTGTTGGAGTTGTCTACTCCCTCTAAATAATTTTTTAATGGCCATAACAGAAAAATAGTTCTTAAAACTTATCCTCAGACGTGGCATGGTGGCCTAGTGGCTAAAGTCCTCGCCCTGAGCATGCCAGGAACCCATAGGGGCACCATTTCTAATCCCAGCAGCTCTGCTTCCCATCCAGCTCCCTGCTTGTACTCTGGGAAAGCAGTGGAGAACAGCCCAAACTTGGGACCCTGCACCCACGTAACAGACCTGGAAGAAACTCCTGGCTTCAGGTTGGCTTAGCTCCAGTCACTGTAGCCACTTGAGGAATGAACCATAGGACAGAATATCTTCCTTTCTGTCCCTCCTCTCTGTATATCTGACTTTGCAATATAAATAAATCTTAAAAAAAAATTATCTTCAATTCAAGCTGTCTATAGGAAAAACTTAAAAGGAATATATGACTTTTCCTAGTAAACATGATACAGCACATGCTACTAAAAGCTATTTTAACATTTTTCTAGAGGCCCAGAGCAGTAGCCTAGCTAAAGCCCTTGCCTTGCACATGCCAGGATCCCATATGGGCACCGGTTCTAATCCTGGTAGCCCCACTTCCCATCCAGCTCCCTGCTTGTGGCCTGGGAAAGCAGTCGAGGACGGCCCAAAGCCTTGCGACCCTGTACCCATGTGGAAGACCCGGAAGAAGCTTTTGGCTCCTGGCTTCAGATCAGATCAGCTCTGGCCGTTGTAGCCACTTGGAGAGTGAGCCAGTGGGATAGAAGATTCTTTCTCTCTGTCTCTCCTTCTCTCTGTAATTCTACCTTTCTGATAAAAAAAAAACAACCTTTAAAAATTTTAGAAATTTATTTGAAAGGCAGAGAGAGACAAAATGAGAGAGGGGAGGAAATGAGGAGGTGAAGGGCAAGGGAGATCTTCGTCACCCGCTGTGTGCCAGGGTATGCATCAGCAGGGAGCCAGACCAGAAGCAGGACTGTGAAGAAATTCCAACCGCTGCACCAAACGTGCCCTAAAAGCTACTCCATCAGAGGATGCAACTCAGAATGCACGTGGAGGAAAAGCCCATGCCACCCTCTAGCCCTACGAACCTACCTCCACCGCATAATGCAAAGCTGAAGATCCAGGATGCAACGAGAGGTTCTGAAAAGGCTTGATGTGAGGTCTCTCCCACCCACTCTCAGACGACCACTCCACTGTCAACATGTGATCGGTGAACACACTTCCAAACACCAGCGTGTTTGGGTCCGGCTTCTCCTTCAAGGTGCTGGCCGGCGTGATGATGAGATCTTTAGCCTGTAGAAGAAACAGCAGCAGCATCAACGTGTAGGGATTTTTAGCTTTAGCCGTAGCTTGGTTCAGGCTTCACTGAAGCCAGACTGTAGATTAGCACAATCTTTCTAGTTGGTGACCTTACCTTATTGACAGAGATCAGGTGCTTAACCCTTTCCTGGCTATTGATGAGAACAAGATGGGGGCGGGGAGGCATCCTCCCTGTAGTAAGGCCCCTGCCATAGACAGGAGAGATGTTTGGAATACCAGCATCAATCGCTTCTCGGCCTTTTGGCTAAGATCAAGTGTGGAATACCAGCATCTAGGCCTGGTTGCCATAACAACCATGGAGTTAGGGGATCATAGGCCCGTATTAATGAGGAATTGTTCACTTAGCACCACACTGCCCAGCACCTAGGAGTACAGCAGCTAAAACAAGTAATCAATGGATATATTTGGTAATGATTGTTATTGTAACCTGCAAGTACACTTAAAGTAGCCTACACTTCTCAGATTTGTATAACGTTTGACTTGTACAAATAAAATAAGAATGGTAGACTCAGAAAGGTGCTCTGTGACTGGCTCATGTGCCAAGAGTCAACCCTGATCCTCGCTTCACTGCTTCTTCTTTTTTTTCTAAGATTTATTTATTTTTTTTTATGGGAAAGGTGGATATACACAGAGGAGGAGAGACAGAGAGAAAGATCTTCCCTCCGATGATTCACTCCCCAAGTGACCACAACAGCCCGTGCTGCACGCCGATCCGAAGCCAGGAGCCAGGAAGTTCCTCCAGGTCTCCCATGTAAGTGCAGGGTCCCAGAGCTTTGGGCCATCCTCGACTGCTTTCCCAGGCCACAAGCAGGGAGCTGGATGGGAAGTGGAGCTGCCGGGATTAGAACTGGTGCCCATATGGGATCCCGGCACATTCAAGGCGAGGACTTTAGCCACTAGGCCATCACACCAGCCCTGCTTCACTGCTTCTTTATCTTGTGTTATTCATTCTTAAGGCTTCCTTTTTCTACCTCTTTCAGCATCCATCTCTTAGTCTTGTGCCTTGTGAACTACTGTGTGCTGGCACGTGACAAAGATGAGTAACAGAACATCCCCAGGCTAGGTGACAAAGAAGGCCAAACGTTCTGTCACCTGACTTTCAACAGCTAGAAATGAACACAGATATTCCATATTATGGGAGCCAAACAGATCACACCAGTACTCCAAATCCAGCTGTTTATTCAGTCTCTGCTGCGCACACTGCCTAAGAATATCAAAACCAAATTTCGGTGATAGTATGAATAGTGACAAAATTGTCTTTGGAGCAGGCAAAGGGTGCCAAAATGGAAGCTGATCCACTCTTCACTCCCATCTTAAGACTCAGCTTGAGCATTTGGGAAAGAGCAGACATCTTCCACAATGCAAGAGTGAAATCTACAATAACATATTACTTAAGAACTGGACCTCTGGGTGGCAATGGCTGTGTGTAGCAACCCCCAAAGCATTCATGGCATAAGCCTTCGAAACCTGCTGGATGCACTGGCGAAATAAGCAACATGAAGTCAACAGAGGCAGAGAAGGAACATGTATGGATCAGTCCTGGCTTCTGTGGCACAGAAAGTTAACATGCCACCTGTGATGCCAGCATCCCACAAGAGCGCCAGTTTGACTCTCGCTGCTCCACTTCCAGCTTCCTGGAAAGGCAGGAGAAAATGGGTCAGTTGCTTGAGTCCCCACCACTCATGTGGCAGACACAAAAGAAATTCCTGACCTGTGTCTTCAGTCTGGCCCAGACCTGGCTGCTGCAGGTACGTGAAGAGTGCATCAGTACATAGAATATCTGTAACTTTTTATCTACCTACCTACCCCTCACCTATCTCTTCCTCCCTCTCTGCATTTCAAATAAATTTTACTGGATATGAACAGACCTCATAATCAAAGAAAGGCAAATAAAAGCAACGACTTCCCACAGCAGGGTTTTGCCTGCTCTCCAGAGAGCCAGTTCCCCATTGCAAATGACCAGTTTCCTTATGGATGCATACAAATGATTGCCACACCATCACTTGTCTGGAATTGCTGTAGAATGCTGACAGATCAATGAGGAAAGCAGAGTTTCAACCAGATGAAAACAAATGACCGGTTCAACTGCAACAGCTTATGAGGAATATCCAACCCTTTGCTTTCCCCCTCCTCCTCTTCATTTTGTTTATATTTGGAAGAGATAGTAGGAGGCAGGAGACAGAGAGCTTCCACCTGCTGGTTCACTCCCTGAAAACCCACCATAAACAAAAGTGGGCCGAAGCAGAACACAGGCCAGGAGCTCCATTCAGATCCCCCATGGACAGCAGGCTCCGGCTACCTGAATTCCCACCATGCTCGCCCTCCCCCAGTGCCTGTGGGAGCAGGAAGCTGGAACCAGGACTCAAACTCGTTCATTCACCCTAATGTTTTTGAGCTACTATGTACCAGTACAACATAGGCCCTAAGAAACACCCGAGAGCCAACAAGGAAAGTGCTTGTTCTCCTAATGAGACGAGCGATAGCAAGAACTACACAGATAAATAAAGGTCAAGAGATACTAATACTAAATTTCAAAAAACTGCTGTGAAGATAGCTACGGAGCTCACGCATGCTAGCAAGGCTAGAGTCCCAGAGGCAGCACAGCTACTAATTGGAGAAAAGGATGCACCACTATGGCAGTGACACCTTATCCTGACCAACATGTCCAGTTCCCCATGAGCCCTGGCTCTGTCTCCTAAGATGGTACACCATCTTCCTTTTCCCCTTACAATCTAGACAGTTAAGTTGCTTCAACAGAAGTAAGCCCAGTTCAGCATGAGGCACTCTGAGGGCAAGACTAAAACTGGGGCTGCCATGTTTCAATTTCTTGTTGTTTTCAAGCCAGGAATGAGCAAACCATGCAGGGAGGATGGACGATTTCCTTGTGGTAAAATACAGGAATCTGAGCAATGCTGACCTTTGTTCTCCAGTTTCTATAATGCTCCCTCCTCACAGGTGACTTTCAGCTCTGCCTCTTCATGTTCATGAGATCTCTAAGGCAGATAGTTTTGGGACAAGGTTCTCAACCCCTGACTACACAGTACTAATCACCACTGTGACGTAAGTAAACAACTACACCCTGTTCCAACTCTCTAAAGTTCTGGCTCAAATCTAGAGTGGGATCTGGGTTATATATTTTTAAATAGTCCAAGTAAAAACTCTTCTTGTAGCCACAGTTAGGCTATAGCCCAGTCAGCATGGACAATTTTTTTAGTTTCCTGAACCTTCTCATTAAGGTATTCCTGGGCTCACTGGTTCGTGTGCCGCTGTCCCAAACAGGTGAACATTAACAATGGAGCAGAATTTGAAAAAGGTATCCTTCCACACAGTACTTAGTGTTCCTGTAATTCTAATTTCCTAATACTAAATTTCAAAATATTGGCTATTAATGATTAAATTCCCAAGCATTGTTGTCTTCCAGTAAAGCGCTACATTCTTTTGTAAGACAGGTGATTTCTTCACAGTGGGAACACTCCACACCTTTGATTTCCCCAACGACCGCCCTAGACTCAGTGTCTAAAGCAACTTGCCAACAGGGGTTTTCAGAATTTTATCAAGAACACATCTGTAGTTCTTGAAGCTAACAAGAAGTGTTCAACTGGAGCTCTATGAGAAATCACCTAGGAATTCTAAAACGAGGTGGCACAGCTATACAATGTTCAGAAGGAAGTGATATTAACCCAAGTGAGTAAGCAGCTTTTAATAGATAAGAAATGCAATTCTGAGGGGAACATGGCTGGCATAAGGACAAATTTTAAAACAATTTTTAGCCACGTTGTTTGAAAGAAAATAGATTTGAAAAAGAATCAATGATCCTTTCCTCTTCAGAATTCGATTCTGACGCTCCACATTTTTCTCATGCCTTTAAGGTCTGGGAGTTTTCCCACCATAGGCTTCTAGAAGAACCAGTAGATGGAAGATCTTTCTCTTTGTATCTCCTTCTGTCTGTAAATCTGCCTTTCCAGTAAAAAAATAAATAAATCTTAGGGGGGGAAGCAATGTTTCAATGTGAGCTTCAATGCATTAGTCTTCACACATAGCAGGTAGAACTGTTCCCACATAATTACACAATGCCTGAGAGGCAGACAAGAGATCTTCAACATGCAGGCTCACTAGCCAAAGCACCACAACAGCCAGGTCCAGACTAGGAGGAAACCCAAAGTAGTGACACCATCAGCTGCTGCCTCCCTGTTGCAATACGAGGCCGGGGGCTGATGTCACGGTGGCACAGTACACGAATCCTCTGCCTGGGTCACTACCATCCCATACAGGCATCACTGCGTGTCCTGGGTGCTACACTTCCAGTCTAGCTCCCTGCTGACAGCCTGGGAGGGCAGAAAAGAACGGCTCAGGGGCCTGGGCCCCTGCACCCATGCGGGAGACCTGGAGGAAGCTCCTGGCTCCCCAGTTTTGGATCGGCTCAGCTCTGACTATTGTGACTGTTTGGGGAGTGAACCAGAGGGAAGATCTTTCTGTCTCTCCTCTCAGCAAATCTGATCTGACCTTCCAAAGGAAAAAAAAAAGAAAATACTCCTCAACAGTGATAGATGCTCCATAATGAGAGGAATGACAACTAGAATACCTTCTAGAAGGAAAGTAAGGCTTCTAAGCGGCACCCTGTATTTTGCAATCGGACAATCAGACAAAGGTCTAGGCAGTATTTGGGACACATGTGATAGAACAAGCACGTAACAGCCAGGTATGTTGCTTGATGTGATTAACACACCCAAAAGACCTCCCCCTCCTCCGCCATGAAAATTCGCCCCGAGCCATGGGCTTAAACTGCACACAGCTGAAGGCTGTTTCAGACACTAAACCTCTCAGCAAACTCACCACGAAAGTCTTGGCCACCTCTCCAGCTCCTACGGCTCCGCTCCATTCCGCAGCGCATCCCTTATTGCAGTCCTAAAAGGAGAAGGAAGTCCTCGTTACATCAAACCAGGTGGGTGCGGGGGGTCCAAGGCGGTCGCTGTGAATCACCATTCCTCCAGGGTCCCCAGGGCCAACAGGACATGGCTCCGGTGGCCTCAAGCCCTGAGCCGAAGCGACCCTGGAACGAACGCCCGCCTGCCACGGCCGTTCTGGCCCCAGTCGCGGCTGTGGGTGCCCCTGCGTCAGCCTGGGGGAACACGGGTCGCATTCCAGGCCAGCCCTGGGCCCAGCGTCGGCCAGCCAAGAACAACAAGGCGATTGTCTCCCCTATATCCGAGTCAAGCGTCTGGACTGGGGTTTTTAAGCCTTTGAGAAGGGGGAAAAAATCTGCTGGTTGCCCTCAGCCTCGTGGATCAAGGGTGCACAATAAACCTCCTGCGAAGGGGGTGGGGAGCGGCACCAAGCGTTTTGCACATCGGAAGGGTCCCCCCAAACACCCAAAACACCTCCTGCCACGATGGGGCAATTGAAAAGGCAAAGATGCCACGACCTGAGCTAATTGAGAAAGGGTGCAGGCATTAACAACAACAACAAAAAGCCTACTGGGTGAAATGACTGCGGGAGGCGGGGAAGAACGGATCCTAGCCCACAGGAGGCTGTGAGGTGGCTGTAGGATTTGGCGGCCCAGACACCCTCCCCCGCCCAAGCGCCAACCCTCACGTCCCCCGGGACTGGTCACTACCCAGGAGCGGCTTCTGACCTGGCCGGCAGGGACCTTCCAGGCCAGGCTCCTCCAAGGGATGGAAAGAGGCAGAACCCGGTGCCAGGGTGAGGAAGACGATGCATCGAAGGGCACTAAGGCGCGCGGACTCCCGAGATCCGGGTTCCAGTGCCTCCCGCCCACTACAAACGCCGGGGTTCCGCGTACCTGAAGGGAGAGGGCTGCGGCGGCAAGGGGCGGGCTGGCCATGGGGAGGCTGCGGGGGCGCTGGGCTGCGGGCGGCGGTGGCGGCAAGAAGCGCGCAGCTGAATGGGAGAACTGGCGACGCAGCCAAGCGCAGGTGCACGGTGTGGAGCCGCGCGCCAGGGTCGGGAGTAGGGAACGCCACAGCCCCTCCTGCATTCTGGGGAGGGGAGGAGCTTCCTACTGTCCAGTTCCCCCGGGATGGATGCAATCGCGCGGACCAAAGCCCAGGCCCCGGGGGTGGGTGTCGCGCTGGGGGCCGAGGTGCGAGCCGTGACAGAGTGCAGGCAGCTCACCAGCCTCTCTGCTATGCACTCAAGGGCGCCTCAGCAAAGAGGAAGAAAGTCATTCACATCCCCCACTGGCTCGAAATTAGGCTGACAAAAAGCAGTCTGTGCCTCGAAGCGCGAACATGGGGGGCAGGCTACTGCCGGCCACCGACCCCCAACAGGCCACCGGAAGTGGGAGAAGGCCAAGGGGGAGGGGTCAGATTTCTTTTTGGTCACTTCTTTGCACTATGGGCCCCAATCCAGTTCGGAGTAGAAGGAGGAAGACAGGCACAGCTTAATTATCTGCTCTGCTAGAGTGGCCAGAGGGGAGCGTTAACCAAAATTTTGAGTCTTCCTGGTTTCTAAATGAATGGGGAGTGTTGACTACGGCTGGCTTGGTCTCTGGTGAAGGAAGGACAGTTTGTTCTGCGTGCAAGCTGGCTTGGTTCTCATGACTTCATGGAGCCTTAGCAGCTCTCATCCATTCACAAAACAATTACCTTTACAGTTCCTTCTTAACCCTTTGCACAAGACACAGAAAAGAAACACTTTCTGCTGGGATCTCTGTCTCAAAGATGAGAGTGCCAAGGCAGGTCGAGTCTACAATGGAATGACAAGTGTCCCTAGAAACCTTAGTCTCTTTCTAAACAAGTCTGAATATTTGAAGTACAAGGGAAGTGAACCTTAGGGCACCAATTTGTAACCCCAGCCAAGCTTTCAGAAAAACCTTTAGCCAAAGAATCGTGATGCACTAATTTCCACTGGAAAAGCTGGTTTAAATGTCTATAGAAGACATTCGTTCAAAGCATCTTTTTGGTGTGTTTGGGGGGTGGTGTTACGGTATAGCAAGTTAAGCCACTGCCTAAGCCCCTGACATTGACATCCCCTATTCCATAACTCTGGCCTTCAGATAGCCAGGGCCGGACCTCACCAGGAGCCTGGCATTGCATCTGCATGTATGCCATGGGTGGCAGTAGCTTAGGTACTTGAGTCGTCATGCATTGTCTTTCCAGGCATTGGCAGGGGGAGCTGGAATGGCAGTGGAGCCTAATTTTCTGATTACTTTTTTTTTTTTTTAAGATTTTATTATTATTGGAAAGCCGGATATACAGAGAGGAGGAGAGACAGAGAGGAAGATCTTCCATCCGATGATTCACTCCCCAAGTGACCTCAAAGGCCAGTGCTGCGCCGATCCGAAGCCGGGAACCTGGAACCTCTTCCGGGTCTCCCACGCGGATGCAGGGTCCCAAGGCTTTGGGCCGTCCTCGACTGCTTTCCCAGGCCACAAGCAGGGAGCTGGATGGGAAGTGAAGCTGCCGGGATTAGAACCGGCGCCCATTTGGGATCCTGGGGCGTTCAAGGCGAGGACTTTAGCCGCTAAGCCACGGCGCCGGGCCCTTCTGATTACTTTTAATACTACCTGCAGTCCTCCCCCTTTCACTCAATGTGGCATACTGGTGTCAGGAAACAATTGCTACAGGAGCATCCATACCTTCCCTCCCAGTGAGAGGCCAGTGGAGTGAACAGGGCCAACCTTCTGCCTTGCAGTGTCTATCTGTTGACTGCTGTCCAATCACTCCACTGAACAAGGTTCTTACAGCCCCGCTTTGCTCAGTTAAACACCAGCCCTCTTGAAAGTTAATTTCATTTAACCACGGGAGGCAAGAAAATCCAGTGAAAGGATTTTGTGGGAACTAAGATAGTGGTGATAAATGCGGTGTGCTGACTTCCTTTTAGAGATCGGAGAAGGGTCTGGATGGAGATGAATTTTTGAGGAAGCTGTTTGTATCGAGTATGACGAACAAGATTGAAATGCAGAGGCTGTGGTTCAGTCCTTGACATCAGTGAGGGAGTTATCTGTCAGCCACACACATGACCAGGACTCAGAGCCAAGAATGACCAAAGGGAGATATCAGAGGACACAGAGACTCCTGAATTTGGGGATAAGGACACAACTCCACCCCAAATGAAACTCAACCAGTACAAGGGTCCCTAAAAGCTGTGACCCAACCTTGCACTTAGCTCAGGGTTTCTGGGCCTCCCTTAGGGACAGCTAGAGGGGACCTCAATGAATAGAGGGAATGGGGCCATTGGGTCAGGAAATTTGAAAGCTATCAACATCCAAATGGTCAATTCCAAGGGTATTGTTTCTGGGGAATTCCCCACCAGCGTAGGAAGTAACCACCTCTAGCCTGGAGCATCCTCAGGCTTACTGAAGCCCCCTGGACTAACCACAAAGACTCGCTGAAGAGCTCAGCATTGTTGACCAATCAAAGCAAGGTCACCACTAATCAATCAGGAACTTTGACAGGAGCTAAACTTGTCTGTTGCAGCCCCCCTGTCAATATAAGACTCTTCACCGGTTACTCCACTGCAGATTAAGTGACACCAAGCACTAGGATCCTTTTAAGAAGTTAGACGTGAACCTATGGATGTGTGAGGGGCTGTAGAACATATACAGGAGTTTTGTATGATGTAATGAAGGGCGCTCCCAGCTCTTCCCTGTGGATGGTTTAAGGGAATCTTCTCCACCCTATGCCAGGGAGACCATTAGTTCTAAAAACACTTGAGATAAAGTTCTGGAAGGAACTTTATCACAATTCCACATCTGGGAAGTCCTCCAGTATCCCAGAAGAGGGATGTGGAAGGTGAAAAGGGTAGGTTCACATTTATACAAACTCTAGTCCAAGTGCAGGCTGGGCTCTCAGTTCTTTACTGAGATGTCTGCCTCCTCTGTCAGGTACAGTCTCTTCATCATACCTGACTACCTCTCTTATTGCTACTTATTATTGCTACTTACTCACATCTGAATTTTTTTTCTTCCACACAGACCTCAGCTCCAGCTGTCTGTAGTAACAATCCCATTCAACAGTTGAAGTTGGCAAGGGTAGTGAGAGAATCAGGCTGGCATTAGCACTCTTTGGTTAGAATGAATATGGCAAGGGACAAGAATGAACAAAGTGCCAAGGAGGACTCTTTGAACTGGCAACTAACTTTTGAACTGACTTGCTAAGCACAATGAAACACCACTCCCACCTTTTAACAACGGTTATGGCAGAAGGAATAGTAGAGGGAAGAGAACATAGGAAAAGGAAGGGGAAACTCTTAGGGGAAGAGCTAACTAATGGATAACTATGGATAAAGAGGCTTGCTCTCTGGGCACAGGGTAAATATTTGTAGCCTGTTATATTGTAAACATTAGCAAAGTTCTGTAGCATATTAAATGGATGCTTGTGCACTGTGCCACATGCCTGTCCCTGTAATTTTGTTTGTGTGCGTCCTTCCACCAGAATGCTCTGTGACAGTGGGAATATTCTGTGTCTTTGCTGCTTGCCAGCAGGGTGTGGAGTGCTTAAAATACAGTTAGTGGGATGGAAGAAGTGAATTTCTGATCTTGTTTCGTCTTAATTAATTTATATTTAAATCTAAATAGCCACATGAGGCTGCAATCTTGGTAAGGTTACAGGCATTGAAGTTGCCAGGCTAAAGGGTTGGTATCTCGGCTCTATCACTTCTTAACTGCCATTGTGTGCAAGTTATTAACCTTTTCAGTTTCACATTTAAAATCAGAGGATGTAATAAGGCAGTGATGAGATTCAATATGAAAAATGGAGAAAGGACTCAGCAGGACTCAGCACTTAATAATCACTCATAAATGGTAGCTATTGCTTTACTTGTATTTTTAATTGTTTTCCATTCATATATAGCTTCTGAGTTAGGGCATGTTGATTATTATATAGCTGTATATGAGAAAAGCCTTAAAAAAAAATACCTCTGGTATTTCTAGTGTTGCAGGGTGCGAGCGAGATCACACCAGACAAGTCTAAGGTTTATTAAGGAGTCTTCATTAACCAAGTTTGGTGATAACAGGGTCCATTAGAAATAGCAAATCACAAGTCCATATGGCAATCCAATCAATCGTAACCCCAAGAGGAGCAAATGGTTTTAACCCTCAAGTCTATACATTAAGCTAAAGGCCTATGTCCCAGCTTCCCCAACAATATAAGTTATCCTAAGAGACATGCTACGAATAACCTGGACACACTTCCAAAGCTGCAGACATTCACCTTTCCCTGGCTTCTCTGCCCACATTCCATCACTGCTAGGCCTCTCTCCTGGAACTCCTGATAGTACACAAATTAGAAATACAAAGCATTCTAACATTACTATCTTCATTGTCCAACCCAAGCAATAAACAGAGGGTGAGGAATACAGACACACAGGGGCCATGCTCAGGGGATACCTGTCCTGGGACAGCCAAGAGCAACGGAAGGACACAACCAAGAGAGCAAGCCCCTCCTTATCATGAGCCTTTATAGGGGCCCATGAGGGGAGTGGTTCCACAGCAGTGCAATACCACCCCCTCAGGTGATAGGTGAGAGTCACAGGTGGGCAGGAGGGAACACCTAGATGGTGGTGGTAGGGTGACTTCCAAGCTCATGATCCTGGACTGCCGATCCAGGTAGATATTCTAGCACTGTAGGTACACAAAAATGCACTCAAGAGAGCACCCATCCTACCCCACCCACACATACTACAGTTCTGAGATTTCTGAATGTTAGTTAAATTTCCCAAGATGAAACAACTGGTATGTTTGACTACAAGGTGATCAGACCTACAGTTCTGACCAGTTCCAGTGCTTCCTGAGTCCCTGGAGTGAGGGACACTCCACATTTGATGACAGTAAAAATTGCAAGCACATGTGGTGCACCAGAGTTGGCACTGATGACCTCAACATGATCTCCCAATGCATACACCCTTCTGTGTAGCCTCATCATATGGTGGGGTTCGTATTCTCCATCACCCTTGAAACTTGCATGGGGCTTGTAAATGCTTTGATTAATGGTGTCGGCATAATTATTTTTATCATCTTTTATTGTAGAAAACGTTTGATTAGCAAGAAATTTGCGTACACTTTGGTGAAATAGAACGTACTATTTTAAGACATATCAATAGCATACACCAATCCACTAGAGAACCACCTTTCCATTTCCTTACCTCTTCTTTGTGTTGGGTGCCTACCAGCTCCTCGCTTCCTGTTCTTTAGCTAAGTCAGAATCCGTTGTGATGAGCTACAGTTGCCCTTCACTGTTGCTATAAACCTCAGAAACTCTCCTCATTACTGCAGAGAGGAATTGGGCAGTGCCATGTCTGCCATGGGTTCATCACTTGGACAAGAGAAGAACTTGCCATTTCCCGTGCCCCTCTCTGGCCTTGGTGATCCATGGATTAGTCAGGGCATGGGGCAGTCACGGGCTCTATGCCCAAAGGGCCATAGATGGTGCCTCTCACACTGTCTGCCTTCAGGCTATCCCAACGTATACCCAGACCTCCTGCTTCAGACGGAGCTCTGTCATGACCTCCTCCCTCCAAGACCTTCTGCTTGGTGGACTACGCAGTGTCTCGATGTAACGTCAGACTGATGCCTGACCACAGTGATCCATTGCTTGTACTCTAGGAGCTCTGAAAAGTTACCCAAGGAGTTGGAGTGAATGCAAGGGAAGTTTGACTTCTGTAAAGTGGGAGACAGGCAATAGTGGGAAGGTCGGGGCAAGGGGAGAGCAGAGGATTGGCAAGATGGCCCAACCCCAGGCGGTTCTAGCAGTGGAGGCTTGGGAAAGTACTTAAATACAGGTTTGCCAAAGGATAAAATTACAAGTTTCAAGATCTTAACTGGGGCAGAGAGCAAGCCACAAATAAATACCTATATGAAGTCAATTGTGGTAGACACAAAAGAACCAAAAGTAGACTTGAAATGCGGCTTTTTGTTCAGACTGTGTGTTGTGGATCCAGTGAAACCACTTACTAAACTGCTCTTATCTATTTATGTTATTTTCTCCCTAACTTCCAGACCTTTCTGGATACACAGTGACAAGTCACTGGGTCTTTCTCTGACTTCATTAGAAGGTTCTGTTGTAAGTTCTAACCGCGCTATCAGATAAATGATTATCTTGTTGCTGAACCTGGGGCAAGTCCTTTACTGTCTGTAATTTTCCTTTGAACACCTCTTGAGCCTTGAACACCTCTTGTGCCTTGGCTCCGGCCCTTGCAGAACCAAGAAGGAAATCTGTATGAAGCCTAGCGGGTTTTCAAACTGCTGAAAAGAACACGTCAGTTGTTCTAAAATAAGATTAAGCTGCAGTGGGGCTAACATCATGGCGCCACAAATTAAGCCATCTCCTGCAACTGCTGGCATCCTGGATCCATCCTGTAACTCACTCCTAGTGGCTGCAGTGAATAGGTTGAGCCAGGCCAAAACCAGGAGCTTAGAACTTCATCTGGGTCAACTGGGCCAACACAATGGCCCAATTGGCTGAGTCCTCACCTTACAAGCACTTAGGATCCTAAATGGGTGCCGGTTCAAGTCCTGGCTGCTCCACTTCCCTTCCTGCTCCCTACTTGTATTCTGGGAAAGCAGTAGAGGATGACCCAAAGCCTTGGGACCCTGCACCCATGTGGGAGTCCAGGAAGAGGCTCTTGTATCTTGACTCTAGATTAGCTCAGCTCCTGCCATGTGGCCACCTGGGGAGTGAACCAGCAAATGGAAGATCTTTTTCTCTGTATCTCCCTCTCTCTGTATATCTGCCTTTCCAATGAAAAAAATAAAATAAAATAAATATTAAAAAAAAAAAAAAAAGAAGAAGAACTCAGGGCCTGGCTACCCACTTGGGAGACCTGTATTGAGTTCTGGGCTCTTGGCTTCAGTCAAAACTCTTGGCCCAGCCCTAGCTCTTGTGAGCATTTGGGAAGGAAGGAGGATGAACCAGTGGGATGAATGTATTTATTTCTCTAGTTTTGTCTTTAAATACACTTTTGAAGTTGTTCCTCATAACATTCTCATAAGTAGGAAATATGCTGTTTTCTACCAGTTTAGGTGCCACAGAAAAAACACTGCTGTAAATTTTTTGTTTGTTATTGTTATTTATTTTGATTGGAACAGCAGATTTACAGAGAGAAGCCTTTGGGCCATCCTTCACTGTGTTCCCAGACCCCAAGGCCACAAGCAGGGAGCTGGATGAGAAGTGGATCAGCTGGGATACAAACCATATTGTGCCCAAATTGGATCCCAGCTTGTACAAGGCGAGGATTTTTCCACTGAGCCATTGTATAAGGCCCAGAAAAGGTTTAAGTTTCCACTTATTTCTTTGCTTTAAGACAGAATGACAGGAGAGGCAGATCTTTCACCTGCTGCTTCATTCCCCAGATGTCTGTCACAGCTGGGAGAGGACATGCCAAAGCCAGGAGCCAGCGACTCCACCCAAGTCCCCTCGTGGGTGTGCAAGGGAGCAAGTATTGAGCCATGCTCCACTTGCTCCACCAGCAAGAAACTGGGTTTGAAGTGGAGGCGCCAGAAGCCAAGCAGCCCCTCTGATGTGGAATGTAGACATCCCAGGGAGCAGCTTAACCCACTGTGACACAGTGCCCTCCCAAAATGATAGTTTTAAAAGTATGAACAGCTCAGTGAAATAAGTCAATCCCAAAAGAACAAATACTATATGTTCTCTCTGATATAAGGCAGCCTTCATGCAAATTGTAACATCAATAACCCTTTCTATACTACTTTTGTTGCATCCCATGTGTTTTGATTGTTTTGTTTTTATTTTCATTTCCTCCAAATATTTTGTTTTCTCTTGTCCAATTTAGCACTCGCTCATGGATCGCACAGTGGCATCATTTTACCCCAGAGGCTTTTGTGTTTTCTTTTTCATTACTTTACCCATGTGCTGGTTATTCAGTGGCACGTTTTTCGACTCCATGATGCTGTCAATTTTTTTGTTTAAACTTCATACCTGTTGTTGACTTTGTTTTGTGGCTTCCATTTAAGGGAATATGTAGTGATGGAATAACAGATTATTATATCCAGATGTGCAGATACAATCAGATTATTATATCCAGATGTGCAGATACAATACACTATGCATCTCTACTTCCAAATCAAAGATGCACTCCCAATGAAACTGTTGAATATATCTTAACAATGGGATGCTGGACTGTCTGGCATTGTCTGTACCAGCAATGTCAGGACACACTTAAATAACAGACTGATGGACTTATGACTGCTTATGAAGGACTATGATACTGTAATAATATGGGGAAAGTTAGGTGGGGGGTGGATATCTGAGGAAGGGGTAGGGAAATCCCAGGCCCTATGGAATTATACCATAAAATTCAAAATTTAAAAAGAAAAAAAGGACAATTTCATGGGGGGGGGGGGGGGAAGTATGAACAGTGTGTGTGTGTGTGTGTGTGTGTGTGTGTTTCTCTCTGAATGTGTCTAGATGTTTCATGCCAACTACTTTACTACTGAAGAAATGCTCTACTTGGTTATTCATTAGATCTGATCCAAGCATCCTGTGCTAGGTCTAAGTTTCAATTCATCATTATTGGACAACTCTGAGGACGAGGGGGCAGTAAAGGCTATGCCATGTTTCGATGTAGGCAGTTGTAGGGAACAGAAGATGAAGGAAATGAATGAGAAGTAATAGCAGATGGTAGGTAGGTAGAGCATCATTCAGGAGCTGCCATGCCTACAGCTTACTTTATGGGCAATGGAAAACCTTTTGGTGGCACAGGATTGCAGATGTGTCACTGTCCCAGCAACTTGCAGAATGGATCAGAGCAGGAAGAGGGACAAGAGGGCAGTCCTTGGAGCAACTGCAGCCTAGCCCAGAAAGGGGAAGCAGACAGTGAATGGCTGAAATACTCCATCTCCTGAGCTGAACCCAGAGCAGTAGGTGGCAGCTGGGGAGAGAGACCCATTTTCATTCTCAAATCCCCATGCAGTCCCTCCCTGCTCCCTGCTACCACCACGTTTTAAATATGTAAACATCAAGGGACCACTAATGGCTGGTTCCCTAGGATGGGTGACTGACGAAGCATCTGTTTGTTCTCAGCCCATGTTGCCCTTGAGCTCTGCCCTTGACCAATATGATTGATAGTTCTCTTGAAAGCCAGCTCTCCTGCAGGGTGATGCCCATGGCAGGGAGGCATGCTACGTGCCAGCCAGCATGCACTGTCTGGATCATAAGGAATACCCAATACTGTGCAAGATCTAACTATTGAATGAGACATTCAGCAGCATTCTCTCCACTTGAGTGAGGGAGGCCCAAGGATGAAATCTGAAAGCAAAGTAAGTGCAGAGGAAGAATAGATTGGAGTTGTACCTTATACACATTTTTTTCTGATAGAATATGTTGAATTGGTTTACTGATGTGTGGGGGCACGGCAAAGGAAAGTATACAACAGGAAAAAATAAATCACCCACTTATTTTCTTTATTTGTTCACTAAACAAACATGGGCAAGTGTTTCCATATTGGGCTGTTCGTGTTCTAGTTTCAGCTCTGTTCTGATTGAAGCTTCCTGCTGACACATATCCTGGTAGGCAGCAGGTGGTGACTCAAGTACGTGGGACCTTGGCACTCCTGTGGGAGACCCTGATGGAGTACTGGGCCTTTGGCTTCAGCCTGGCCCAGTCCTGACCGTTGCAGGTGTTGTGAGAATGAACTGGTAGATGGATGATCTTCCTCTGTGTATCTGTCTCTGTCACTTTGTCTTTCAAATAAAATGAAATCATGTTTTTAAGAAATTGTTTATCTGGTGCCTGGCATGGTAGCCTAGTGGCTAAAGTCCTCATTTGCACATGCTGGAATCCCATATAGGCACTGGTTTGTGTCTTGGCAGCCCCACTTCCCAACCAGCTCCCTGCTTGTGGCCTGGGAAAGCAGTGGAGGACAGCCCAATGCCTTGACACCCTGCAACCATGTGGGAGACACGGAAGAGGCTCTGGGCTCCTGGCTTTGGATCGGCTCAGCTCTGGATGTTGTAGCTACTTGGGGAATGAATCAGTGAATGGAAGTTCTTCCTCTCTCTCTCTCTTCCTTAGTATATCTGACTTTCCAATAAAAATATATAAATCTTTAAGAATTTTTTTTTTTGTATCTGAAATGATGGGCATTTGCTTCTAGTTAAATTTTATCACTCTGATGGCAATGAAATAACCACAGTCTAGTGAGGGTAGACAAAGTAGAGTATTCAAGATTTATGGAGACAGCCTAAATGGCAATGTTGTTATTTATCTTTTAAAAACCTGCCAAGGAGGGTGAGGGTTAGCATTGTGGCACAGTGCGTAAAGCTGCCTTGTGCAATGACAGCATTCCATAAGGACACCAGTTTGCGTACTGGCTGCTCCACTTCCCATGCAGCTCTCTGCTAATACACCCGGGAAAGCAGAGGAGGAGGGCCCATTTGTTGGGCCCTGCCACTCATGCAGGAGACCTGGAAGACGCTCCGGACTCCTGGCTCCAACCAGGCCTCCTAGAGAGTGAACCAGTGGATGGATGGTATCTGTCTTTCCCTCTCTCTGTATCTCTTTCAAGTAAAATAAATAAATCTTTAAAAAAAAAGTCTGCCAGTGATACCAAGTAAGTCATGCCTTTTTCCACCTCTCTTTAAGCTTAATCCCAATGAAATGAATGGGAGCCAAGACAGTAACAGCAAACTTCATTAGCATGCTTTGGAAGTTTGAAAGCTGACATGAAAAACTAACTTATTCCTTAAAATTGGAACTGATTTTGCCCAAAGAAAATACTGATGAGAAACCAAATTCCCTTAGAGAATCCCAGAAAAAATCTCAGAACAAAGGTACTGGGCACTGTATTTTCAAAATTTGGAGCGTAAATAGCCATTTTTGATCAAAATCTTCAAAGCTGCTCATCGAATGGCGCTAACATTCGGAAGAACAGGAAGAGCTATATTGTTGTGTCAGCACATTTAAACCCATTTTGAAAACTTTGCCCTATCTGCACATGAGTGAATGGATCCCCTTGTGCTTCCCGGCCTTTTTAAGGACAGACATGTGTTGCTTAGGAAAGGCGTGTGCTGAGAAATGCAACCCATCATTACTCAGCTTTGTAGTCACGCTGACTTCCAGTTATCCTTTTGGAGAACAGTGATGAGGCAGGTCACTGTCTCCATGAGATACGCAAGGCCACTGCCAACATCACGTGCAGGCTGCCTCAATCAACTTTCAAAAGAGATAGGTAGAGCCAAAAAAAAAAAAACCAAAACAAAACAAAAAAACAACAACAAAAAAGGCAAAGACAGAATTCTGATTCACTGGTTCACTCCCCAGATGCCCAAGAAGGCTAGACTGGGCAGACTGAAATCCAAGTCTGGAAGTTCGTTCCATGTTTCCTACAGGAGCAGCAGGGACCCAGACACATGAGCCATCACCCGCTGCCCTCGAAGGGTATGCGTTATCAGAACGCTGGAATCAGGAACACAGCTGTGACTCAGACTCAGGCACTCTGATACGGGATGTATGCATGTTCCCTGGCAGCTTCACAGCCAGGTCAAACACCCCGCCAGTCACACAGTCACCTGTTGTTTTTCTATAAGTAAGAACAACAATGGAAAAAATACATCATAGGTGTGGGCATGATGGCACAACAGGCTAAGCTGCTATTAGAACATTGACATTGGGCCCTCATATCAGTGTTATTTCTAGTCCAAATTGATCCACTTCCAATCTGTCTTCCTGCTAATACACTGAGAAGGCAATGGAAAAGGCCCAAGTGTTGGGGCCCTTGCCAAATGTGTGGGAAGCCAGAATGGAACTCCTGGTGCAGGCCCCATTTGGGGAATGAATTAGAGAATACAAGATATCTCTCCTCTCTCTCCCCCTCTGTCTTGGTCTCTCTATTGCCCTGGCTTTCAAATAAAACAAACAGATAGACAAAGAGTAAAATATAAGTGTGATACAAGGGTGGACATTTGGCCTCGTTGGCATCCCATATTGGAGCATTGAGGTCCTATTCCTGCCTTCGGCTACTGACTCCAGCCTCAAAGTGGCTGGGTTCCTGCTACCCATGTGAAAGACATGGAATAAATTCCTGCTTCCTGGCCCAGCTCCAACTATTGCAGCAAATTTGGGGAGTCAGTTAGCAAAATGAATCCTTTCTCTCAGATAAATAATTTTTTTAAAGTACAGGAAATACATATACCAATAATATAGTTGACAGTTACTTGTGAAAACCATGTGCTAAGACATAAATGTATCTTCATGTGCTGACATTACAGTGGGTGTGTCACATCAGCATCACCAGATTCTTTTTAGATCTGTTCATTTTTATTTTTATTTGAAAGGCAGATTTCACAGAGAGAAAGAGAGAGAGAGAGAGAGAGAGAGAGAGAGGTTTTCCATCCTCTGGTTCACATCCCCAAATAGCTGCAATGGCCAGAGCTGAGCCAATCCAAAGCCAGGGACCAAGAGCCTCTTTCCAAGTCTCCCACATGACGTAGGGCCCAAATATTTGGGCCATCTTCCACTGCCCTCCCAGGTCAGCAGCAGGGAGCTAGGTTGGAAGTGGAGCAGCCAGGACACAGGCTGATGCCCACATGGGATGCCAGCATCGCGGGTGGAGGACCTGCTTTGCCCACTGCACCAGCCCCATCCCTTGCTTCCACAATAGGTACATTTTGGTGAATTTTTTTTAAAATGCAATGATTTGGAAATAATATACAGGAATAAATCCTTGATCTTTTTTTTTTTTTTTGAAAATACTCATTTATTTGAAAGGCAGTTAGAGAGAGAGTGAGAGAGAGCACTTTCTTGCGCTGGTTCCTACTGCAAATAACAGCAACTGCCAGAATTGGGCCAGGCCAAAGCCAGGAGAACAATACTCAGTCAGCGCCTCCCCTGTTTGTGGTCAAGGCCAAAATCCTTGAGCCAACACACCTGGAGCTTCTTAGGGTGTACATTAGCAGGAATGGGAGTTGGGAGCAGAGCTGGGACTCGAACCTACGCACTCACATATCAAATGTGAGTCTTCCAAGCTATGTTAAGTTGGCAGTGCCAAATTCCCATGGTTATACACACATATATTTCTAAATATGCATGAAAACGCTTGGCAAACTATAGGCTTAGGGAAGCATAATGGTTTATGTTATAAACAAAATAAAAAAGAAATAAGTGAATTTTGAGGAGCTTTTCCAAACGTGCACCGCTTAATGGGCTGGGGCAGAACTGATCACAGGGAGCTTAGAAGTTCTGTATCTTGAAATATTTAAATAGAATGGAACTGAAGCTAGAAAAATAAACCCAGAATAACAATCCTTCTTTGGAAGAAGTAAAAGCCCCAAATGACCTAACAAGTTTTTTTTTTTTTTCTTTTAAAATCCTAGGATTCAATGAGCACTGCCTCTAAGTGCCTCTTTTGTTGGGTTTGTTTGTCAGCGTATGCATTCATTAGTTTGCTTAAATAAACGGCATTGTTTGCCACAAAGGAAAACATGTTCAACAGTATTGGAATTGCTTAACCTTCTCAGACACATGACTTTGTTCTATATTCTAAGTTGGTTCCGGGACATTTCCTTTTGCCTACTGCCAAAATCCAAAAACAATTCTGTTGGGACAGATGGCCTGGCTGGGTTTGTTCACTATGACTTTTCGTAATACCCAGGTTGAGTTGCTATATCTGTAACATCTCTTTGTGCAGATTTTCTTAGAATCATTTGCAATGTGCTTATTACTTACAGTCTATTTAGAGTCAACATATGGCCTTACCTAGGACATTCTGAAAGACCATCATCCTGAAAATAACTATGATAAGAAACAAGTTTAAAAATAGGCATTCAACATCAGTACCATTCTCTGCATTTTCTGGAAGGTTCTGGATATTTATGGGAGTCAATTAAAGCTTTGACTCCAAAGAAATACAGATGTGGAAAAATATATGCAGTATTCAAAATTACAGAAATATTTTTTTAAAAAGAATCACTTAGTCTGGATCCTGGAAGTTCTAGAAAAATACATGTAACTTAACAAAAGTCAAATCTGTAAAGTACCAATGATGACACAAGGGTTACAGAGTGGAGAAAGGGTAGAGAAGGATTGCTACCAGAATCATGTCATTTTCTGTCTCCAGAACATTCCCATTGCCCCCCGCGCCACCCCATCATCAAACACAGTCCCTCTTTTGGAAAATGCTGGGGAGTGAGCCGTATGATGAGCAGTAAGGAGGTTATGGGGAGTATAGTCAAAGGAAGTGGGAGTACTCATTGTAGGGAATGGCAGATCCTCCACTTGGGTGAGAGGAATACACACACACACACACACACACACACAGCAGCTGGACAGAAGTGACTGGAAGGCCTCATGCAGCAAAGCCAGAAGACAACAGAGAAATCCTGGATTGTGAGTGAGAGCCTGGTGGTGAAACAGTACTTTAGGAGAATCAAGCTTGCAACCCATCGGGAGACTTCAAACAATAAGGAATAAGAGCATAAACCAGAACAATGGTGAGGAGTGACAGAAACAGAGCAGGTGGGGCACCCAGGACATGGGACTGACTGAATATAATGGATGGTTACAACCAGCTGGGGCTGGGGAAGAGTCAGCCGGGCCTTTGGGGAGTGAAAGGGAATCAAAGATTTTTCTAGGGCTGTATTCATTCTCTTCTCCCCTCCCTCCCCTTCCCTTCCTTTCCCCCTCTCTGTCTTTCAAATATTTATATTTTGGAAAGGAATAGAATAGAGGCTCCAGTGCTTTTCCCACACGAGTATTTGGAGGTTATCACTCAGTGTGAAGTAGTTTGCATGCCATTTAAGAAATACACAGGGTCTGGCACAGTAACCTGGTGGCTAAAGTCCTTACATTGCATATGCTGGGATCCCATATGGGTGCTGGTTCATGTCCTGGCAGCCCTGCTTCCCACTGAGCTCCCTGCTTGTGGCCTGGGAAAGTGGAAGAGGATGGCACAAAGCCTTTGGACCCTGCACTCACATGGGGGACCCGGAAGGGGTTCCTGGCTCCTGGCTTCGGATCGGCTTAGCTCCAGCTTTTGTAGTCGCTTGGAGAGTGAACCAGTGGATGTAGGATCTTTGTCTCCTCTCTGCCTTCTATGTATCTGCCTTCTCAACAAAAAGTAAAGCTTTAAAGAATAATAAGTACAAAAAAACAAAAAGGAAAATATACAGCTGCACTGTCTCATTTGGGCAAGGAAGTTCTTCCTCAAGCCTGAAATTTTTTTTTCCTACAGACACCATCTCCGTCCTTGTCAGTACCACAGGCCTTCAGCACCACTTTAAGGAACCACCAAGTCCCTGGGTGATGCATTCAGTGTCCCATGGACACTCTGCCCTTTACCTTCCAAGTTCAAAGGCACACTTTTTATTTCAGCCTCTTGAACTAACATCTAGTACTAAACTCACACAAGCTGGTATCCCTACCAGCTGAAATACAATGAAAGGGACAGCCCTCTTTTCAGCAGGGGTGGAACGCAGGCAATGACCCTCCCAGCTCATCACAGTTCCATGCTTGGCCTCAGGCCAGAGTTCACCCAAAAGAGGTCTCCATGTTGTCTTTGTCAGTCACGCAAGAAACAATTGTTGGAGCTGAAACAACAACAGATGCTCCTTCTTGTACATTTCTGAGGAGCCAGAGCTCAGAACTCCTCTAATCCTATGTCTGACCCTTAAGACCTCTGAAAGCAGGTCACCATCTCGATTCAGAAGACACAAAATCATTTCTTGGCCCAGCACAGTAGGTGCTGAACTTCAATGGCTAAAGTCCCTCGCCTTGCACGTACCGTGATCCCATATGGGTGCTGGATCTAATCCCAGTGGTCCTGCTTCCCATCCAGCTCCCTGCTTGTGGCCTGGAAAAGCAGTATAGGACGGCCCAAGGCCTTGGGACCCTGCACCAGCGTGGGAGACCCAGAAGAGGCTCAGGGCTCCTGACTTCGGATTGGCTCAGCTCTGGCCATTGCAGTCACTTGGGGAGTGAGTCAGCGGATGGAAGATATTCCTCTCTGTCTCTCCTACTTTCTGTATACCTGATTTCCCAATAAAAATAAATAAATCTTGGAAAAAAAAATTCTCACACCAAAAGTTAGACACAATAAAATTAGTCAAACATTCATACCTATTACCCAAAAAAGAGGTGCTAAAAAATGAATCTGTTCTTCTTAAACAAGGAACTATTTTTAAATAAAATTAGCTGAATTTTTAAATTTAATCTTCTAATTTTAATTAGATGATGAGGTCTAATCACAAAGAATCACTTTTCAGTGTGCCTTCAGATGAGTATAATGGAATGTCTTCTGTTTTAAAATTATTTTCCATTTCTGGACCATTTTCCTATGTTTGAGAAGCATGGTCATCTCCTCTTTTAAGGTGTTTTCTTGCCCATTAGTCACAAGAAATTGCCAAATTGCTTCTCCCACAAAAAAAGCCATGGTGCACATAGCAACAGGAAATATTTATATGATATTCTACACTGTACTAATAAGGTAATAAAATTACTAATCTACTTTAAGAGTATAAGTACTGGGGCCGAGCATGGTAGCCTAGTGACTAAATTCCTTGCCTTGCAAGTGCCAGGATCCCATAAGGGCACCGATTCGAGTCACGGCTGCTCCACTTACCATCTAGCTCCCTGCTTGTGGCCTGGGAAAGCAGTCAAGGACGGCCCTGGAGCCTTGGGACCCTGTGCCCGCATGGGAGACCCAGAGGAAGTTCCTGGCTCCTGGCTTTGGATCGGCTCAGCTCTGGCCATTGCGGCCTCTCGGGGTAAATCAACGGTTGGAAGAAAAAAAAAAGTATACATACTGCTTCCAGAGGTAATAAAACTTAGGATTCTGGGTTTGAGAGACCTCATTGTAAGCAGAGGTGAAAGCAGTCCTCCAACCCTGGTGTTACAAAGAGATTGACTCTAAAAAAAAGAGAGAGAGATTGACTCTGCTTTCATTATGCATTCACCACTCACGGTGTGAGCTACACGCTAGGTTTTAGGATGAGTATGTGTGCAAGTATTTACAAAGCGATGTTGAAGAACCAGGACTTTCTAAATCTGGCTGATTCATACGAGCACCCAATCCCAGTGCCCTTAGTGGGACTACGGCGACGAGCTTGCCCACGCTGCAGCAGCTCAGGGAGAACCCATTTATCCTCAGTTATGCTAAATGCTTACGGCATTTGGACATCTGTTGAGTGGATAAAGTTACAGCAGAAAAGCTGCCCGTCCTCACAAATGGCCAGTTGCCTCCAGAACTCAAAAACAATGATGGGTCAGGCAGCTGATCTACCAAGTCAGACATTGGAATCCCACATCGAAGTACTGGAGTTCAATAACCAGCCCAACTGCTGATTCTAGAATTCTGCTAACAGGGAAGTAAGACATTCCTGCTACCAAGCTGGGTGACCTGGATTGGATTCCAGGCTCTCATTTCAGTCCAGCCCTGTCCCTGCAATTTGGGGCATTTAGGGAATGAAGCGGTGATGTCTCCGTCTCTCTCTTTCTCTCTCTGGCTGTCAAATAAATAGATAAGAATTTTTAAGTTATGGTAGTCGTGTCCTATAGAAAGCAGAGGGTGATATCTGGGCAGATGATGAGGTCTATCATGAAACTCTCCAGAGTTTCCCTTGTTTGGAAGCCTGAACTGTCCCTCAGGTCTCCCTGGGGTGGCGTCTGTCCCTGAAAGGCAGGGCGCTGACCAAGCCCAGAAGCAAACAGAGAGAACTCTTCTTTCCCCTCTTTCCATTCCAGCTGAGAAGCTGCCAACCTGAAACCCCCAAAGACTAAAACAACCCAGACACCAGAGACTGTCACAATCAGTCCTTCCCTCAAGCACAGAAAGAATTCACCCACAAGACCAGCTCTCTCGGATTATTACTGTAACTTGGCAGAAAAAACCCGAGTTCTGGTATGGCAATGGGTGCCAGTGGAATCAGGCAGAAAAAAACCCCAGTATATACTGGGTTGGCCAAGTCCAGGTGCCAGGTGGTCTCCTAGCCCAAAACCAGGTTGCCTGAATAGCCAGAAGTAACACAGTATGTTATAGAGCTTGCTCCTAGGGAAGGTATTCATGTTCATAAAGTAGTGGGGATATTCAAGGAGGGGTTCTGCATATCCACACGGGGCAGGCATGAATGGCCAGTAAGTCATGTGCATTCTATGTTCATTTGGCAGTAGAAGCTCAGCATCACAGCAAGGGGCACAAGAGCTTTCTGTATCAGAAAGGTGCAGGTTAGGATGAGGCTGCTACGTGAAGACAGAAGCCTTAACCTACCTTGGGCCAGATCTGGGCCTGAGGTTTCTTATAAAGCACAGTTCATTAAGGGAATATGTCTTTATTCAGTCACACAGGAGTTGTGTCAACTTCCAAGGGCATCAGGTTGATTTTAGCCAGGATTAGGAAGGGCAGCATCCCAGCCCTTCACTTCCCTTGAAACTTGTAGATATTAAAAATAAGGAACAAACTCTAAATAGGAAAACCCAATACTTAAAATAATAAGTAGCTTGGTTTTAATACTTAGCACATAACCTGTTTTCAACTTGCTTCCCTAAGGCTTTCCACCTATTTCCAATCATTAAAAACTCATTCCCGTTTCCAAGGAGCTTTAAGAAAGAGAAATTCTACCGTACAAATGGAAAGTTTTAAAATTCTTTCATCCACTGAAGCGCTAAACAACAAAGGAAGTTACATATAGCTAAAATTCACCAGACATAAAAACTGGCTAAAATTACATTCCCTGCCAGCCTTTTTTTCCCCCTCCTCACCTCTATAGCCTCTGAGTTAGCTTATCTAGCTGTAGCCCTGAGGCTGCTTGAGGGGCCAGGCTGAGGTGTGGAATGTAGCCGCCACGCCCCTTGCCATGCCTGCAGGCCCTCCAACCCTTCCCTCTTTTGGCACTCAAGGGACCATTACTGACAACGTTGTCCTTGGTATCCACACGCTTCAGAATTGTATTGGCTCTCCCTCTTAATTCATTGATCATTACATGTGCTTGCCATTATACTATTTGGTGTGCATGGTATTTCCCATCCTGTCTGCGTCCATCTTAAAATAATATGGGACTTCCAGAAGTTCGTGGAAAAACTAAATCAAACATTTATTCTGGCGCCAACATTTTTGAAATTCATACAGTTCTGTTTTCATGGAATGAGTTTTCATGAACTTCCCAAAGATGCCTCGGATACATAGATTTCACAATTTTTAACAATCCAAAGTTTTAATTCTATTTTTCACCTTTTTTTTTTTTTTTCAGAAAGAATTGCTCTGGCATTCCTTACATGAGCCTAGAATACAGTCATTTCTTTACCGATCTTAGGAAACCTCAGAAAAATGAAATGAGACCACCCAAAGATAGGCTTTTAGTTTTCCGTGTTATAAAAATACCTTGTAATAACCAGCAGGGGGTTGGGCTCCTGTTAAAATACCCATGAACACACAGAGATGTATATTGAGCCTCACAGCTCTACATACCAAGGAAAACAGGAGAAAAAGCAAGTCCATTTATTCTCATAAGTTCCCTTTTGCTCAGGAAAGTGTATTTTTCTGCTAAAATTAAACAGACCCGAACAAGCCAAAAAAAAAAAAAAGCCATCTAAATTTAGGCGAGAGGTTGCTAAATATTTTACTGGGCACTATACCTTTGCATAACCTCTTTAAAAATACATATATAAAGCGCAAAGTTTCCACCCTGCTCGAGTGTCCTGGAAATTTATGTTGGGTGAGCAACGTGCCATTTACGGATTATTTCTTATTTAAAAAAAAAAAATGGGGGACAGGATTGAGAACCACACAGGGTCTCCTTGTGCTGGTACGTGCTTTTATATAAGTCTCCAAAAAGCTATGGAAACCTCTTCAGTCCGAGAGGCGTTCCGTCGGCACAGCTTGCCTGTTCATTCATTCCCTTTGACAAAGAATCGCTCTTTGAAGGGTGAGACGCCAGGGAAAACACAACACTTAACCCTGGGCGTCTCTACACTTAAAAACATTCACAGCGGGCAGCCCGTTCATCATCCCAGATCAGCACCCAGATGCGAGGTAGAGGCTGGGGGAGGGGCACACAGGGTTTAATACGTGAATGCCCACAGGCTTAGATGATGTGTATCTCTTAGAAGCTGTAATTTGCACAAGACTAAAAATAAGACGAACCTTCTGAAGAGGGGAGTCCCCCCACCCCCGGGTTCTCCATCCAGTAGGCAGCCCCGTGTGCAAGCTCGGGGCTCCAACGCATCTTAGGAATTGAGGACCACTTCTCTTCCCGTTCCCAGCTAGGCACGGACCCAGCCGGGACTTACTGCAGGTCCGGACACACCGCGCTTGGCAAAGATGCAGCAAATACTTGCCAGAAAACAAAAACAAAAACGCGGGCCTCCTTTTGTCCCCAAACCCCCTCCCCGCAAACCCAGTCTACCAACAGTGTGCATTTCTGGAGAAAATCACTGGATCGGGTTCAAATACATTTCTCACTCTTGTAAATGGCACATCAAATCCGGTTACCTTCATTGTATCCTTGGCCGCGAAGGGTGCAGTAGGAGCTGAGCTGAGTGAAGAGCCTGGCCCCGGGGTGTCTTGGTCCCTAGTGGTGTGGTCCGGAGTGCGGCTGCGGAGCGCGGGCGGCGACAGGGCTGGCAGCGGCCACACGTGGCAGGCGGGACCGCGGGACGTCTCTAGTGCGAGGAGGCCGGCAGCCTGCAGATTGCACCAGCATGCGGCCTAAAGCTGCGCGCCCCCAGACTACCGAGCCTCTCCCGGCACCAGCTCCGAGGTGGAGGGGAGGGGGTGGGCGAGCCAGAGCTCCTGCGAGTGCATCCCCGTGGGGGTGGGGCATGCTTAGGAGGAGGACAGAACGTGGCATAGGCCAAATAACACCGCAGCTCCCTTCTTTACTGGCCGCCTGCCTGGGACGCCCTCCCACCACGCTCTCCTCTCCTCGTTCCCTGGGCTTTGCAGCCTGCTGAGTTGACCCTCAGCAGCCCGAAGGAAACAGAGTCCTTTTTTTTTTTTTAACCTATCTCTTTTGCCCTCATTGCTTCCTCTAGTCCCCTTTTCAAATATAATCATTTTTCCCCCCAAGTTTCCTTAGTACCTGGAAAGAAATAGGAATCTTTTGATTTGTGCATACACTATTCTTCTCTTGGAGGTCACCCTGTGGGCCAGCTTATCTCTACTGACTTCCTGCTCCCCTCTCCCCTCCTCTCTATCAAAGTTTGGAAAGGGGCCCCATCCCAGGCCAGCCCCCGGGTCAGGCTCCGAGACAGCTGGGCAGTGGCGGAGGGGGCTCCTGCTTGACCCCAGCCCGCTCCCTGTCGCTCTGGCAGCCTTTTCTGTTTGGAAACCACAACTGAAGCTTTGCAGCGAAGCCATCGCTGACTCCTCCAACAGAGAGCCCTTTGTCCCAGCCCGGGGATTTTCTGTGTCCTTCATTAAAATCACTTTTCTCCATTCTGTCTTCATTATTTCCAAGCGCGATGTTCCTCCCTGGAGGATGAGGTTGGGGGGGGGTGGCAGTTTTTGGTTCTTCTTCATCTCCCGGAACCCAGTGACCTCTTTGGAAGCGGCAAATGTGTGAGTGCTTCACAGCCATTGGCTCAGCCTGAGTGAGGGCTTGAATTATCCCCCTGATGAATGGACTGGGTTATTTCTAGATGACGGGTGCTGTGCAAGAGGCTATGGAAGAGTGTAGTGAACTCCAAAAGAAGAATTCTTATCCAAATGGTGCCTGTGTTCTAGTGTAAGAAAAAATAACCTTAAATCCAAAGGCCCATCCATTGATGAATGAATGAATGAATGAGTAAAGCATAATATCCTTCCTACAATGGCATATCGCTCAGCAATAGGAAGAAAGGAACTGCTTACGGTGTAACAGGGCTGAAACTGAAACTGGCGGTGTGGACAGGTGTTTGCTGTAGCAGTGTTGATGCTAGTTAGGCTGTTTGCACAGTGGAATGCTTGGCTTCCGGTTCTGGCTGCAACCTGGTCGCGGCTTCTTGCTGACAGAAACCCCTGACTAGCAGCAGCAGCAGCAGCGATGGCTCAAACAGCTGGACCTCTGCCACCCACCAAGCAGACGTGGACTGAACTCCCAGCTCCTGGCTCCTACCTGGCAGCCCTAGCTGTTATGGGCATCTGTGGAGTGAATCAGCAGATATGAGATCTATCTCTGTTTTTCCCACTCTCTCAAGCCATTTTTTTTTTTTAAGACAAGGTCATTTCTACCACAAAAAAGGGAAAAAGAAGGGACCAGCACACTTGGAAAGGCCCTCACCCCATCTCAGTGGGAATGTTCAAGTCCCAGCTGCTCTGCTTCTGCTTCAACTTCCTGCTAATTCACCTGAGGAGATGGCCTAAGGACGTGGGCCCTGCCACCTATGTGGGAGACCAGCATGGACTTCCTGGCTCCTGGCATAGACCAGATGCGTCTGGGGAATAAACCAGTAAACAGAGTATCCTCACCCCGCATGCACTCACCTTTCCAATAAGTAATTGAAGACATTAAAAAAACAAAATAAGAGAGTGAAAGGAACAGGAAGCATTGAACAAAGTGAAAGAAGCTAGTCACAGTTATCCACTGTTGTTGATTCCATTTATTTGGAATGTCCGGAATTGGATGATCCACTGAGACAGGAAATACCTGATGGCTGCTCGTCTGGGGAAAGGATGAAGTAGGCCCCAAGCAGGTCAGGTCATCTGCTGCTTTCTCAGGTGCGTTAGCAGGAAGCTGGATTGGAAACGGAGCTGCCGGGACTCAGAACTGGTGTTGCCATATGGTGTTATATGCCATACGGTGTCATAGTTGGCAACTTGAACTTGCTGTACCACAATACTGGCCCAAGAATCCTCCAGGAAATGTCTGGACTGTTTCTTTTAAACTGTTTAAAAATCAGTTTAGTTCCCTTCTGTCTTGAGAGGATGCTGTAACTCTTCTGTCAGCTCTGCCTGAGAGGTCTGGGTATCCACCTGCACCCACAAAGCCAACCTCCTTGTCCCTGAGACGTGTCCCTTCCATGGTGCGGCTCTGTGTCTTCTCTGGACTTTAGCAGGCTTATGCTAGGTTTATGCCCCTTCTTTTTGCTCACATGGAAGCCGTCCTTCCTGCACGTAATTTCAGCTCTCCAGTGTGTCACAACAGATCTGAATTCTGCTCATTTCTGATATTATGTCAGATACCTTGTTTGTCGCCATTATTTCAGGCTCAAGTAATACAAGTGAAAGCACACAATCTTCCTCCTTAAACCTGGTTCTGCTCTCCTCTGTCCCTCCCTACTGACCTCCTGTAAGTGATCTAGGCTTCTGATATTTCAATAGTTCTTGTCTTCATGGGTAGCATTTAAAACAGGAGGGAATGATGTCAGAGTCCCATATGCAGTTGTGACCAAACCATCCCAATTATCCTTTCACAAGACTTTGCATTTGTATCCCTCCCACTGTTCCCACTCTGACTGCCCCAGTTTAGTCGTTTGTTAGACCGTCCCCTGGATTACTGTGGTCCTTTGTTTAATCTCTCTTTCTCCAACCCATCCAACACAGATGGCAAGTAATCATCCTAGATCTCCGTTCTGCTTAGATGCTTTGCACTGCTCAAAATCATGCGCTTGCACACACACGGACCAGACAACAGCACACGCCGCATGTTCCTGGGCCCCTGAAATCTTCTGCCATGGTTTCCAGAACACATTACTTGGAATTACTTGATCACCAACTTTGCTTGTCTAAATGACTTCAGAATTCACAATTTATTTAAACAACGATCACCCTCGTGTTTCCTACTCTGTGCAAAGCCTTAAGCAGTGTCTGTAGACATTTTTTATTATAACATTGAAGGGAATGGGGAGACTTACTACAGGCATTTGGTGGGTAACAGTGACAGAGACTCTACCAGGCATCCTTTGATGCACAGAAAATAATTATTTGGTACCAAGTGACAGCAGTGCCAAAGTTGAGAAACCCTGCTATAATTTTTCTACCATTGCTAAAATTATGGGTGCATGAGTGAGCTTCACTACTGAATATAAAACGTTTAGGGAGAAACTAGCTCCAATACCCTTCAAACGTTTTTGAAATATTGGGTAGCTTGGAACTCTGCCAAATTCTTTCTCTGAGATCAGCATCTCTCTGATACCAAAAGCAGACACTTGAAAAGAATCCTAGAGATCTGTATCCTTGGGGAGCATAATATTAGCAAACCAAATCCAAAATCACATCAAAAAGATGCATCACAGTCAAGTGGGATTTATCGCACAGAGGCAAAGGTTGTTCAAAATTCACAACTCAATAGATCTCATACATAACATCGTCAGAATGAAGACCAAAAGGCATATGATCATATCAACAGATGCAGAGAAAGCATTTGATAAATTTCAACACACCTTCATAATAACACCTACCCCATAAATTAGATATGGAAATAACTTACCTCAAAATTACAAAGACTAGGGCCAACGTCATGGCTGAGCTGGTTAAGACCTGTGGTGCCAGGATCCTATATAGGTACTTATTTGAGTCCTAGCAGCTCTACTTCTAACCCAGCTGTCTGTTAGAGACCTGGGAAAGCAGTAGAGGAGGACCCAAACCCCTGAGCCTCTGCCCCCATTTGGAGGAAGATTGTGGCTCCTGGCTTTGGATCAGCCCAGCTCCTGTCATTGTGGCCATTTGGAGAGTGAACTAGTACATGGAAGATATTGTGCGTGCTCTCTCTCACTCTCTCTCTTTGTCTTTCTGTGTTTTTCAAATAAAATTAAATAAATCAAAAAAGAATTATAGGCCCAGTACAATGGCTCAGTGGCTAAATCCTCAAATTGCATTGCCAGCATCCCATATGGGCACCAGTTCACGTCCTGGCTGCTCCATTTCCCATCCAATTCCCTGCTTGTGGCCTGGGAAAACAGTAGGGGATGGCCCAAAGCCTTGGGATCCTACAGGTACATGGGAGACCCAGAGGAAGTTCCTGGTTCCTACCTAGCTTCAGACAGGTTCAGCTCTGGCCATTGTGGCCACTTAGGGAGTGAAGCAGCAAACGGAAGACCTTTCTTTCTGTAAGTCTGCCTTTCCAATAAAAATAAATTGTTCACTGTCCTGAAGCAATGGATTTGGTGCATGGAGCCTATAATAACATGCATGGACTACTGACTGATGGTCAAAAGCTGAAGTTTAACAGTGGCATCAGACTTTAGACCAAGGGTCATATAGGATAAGGGAGAAGCTATTGAGCTTATCAATGGGACCTATCGATTGTTTCTAGACTCTTGTTTGGAACTCTTGTTTTGTCTATCCCACCAAGTGTTCTCATTCATATACTGTCCACTCAGCTGTTCTCATACAAATGATATCCAATCAGTCACACAAATGGCATCCATCCGGTTGTTCCCATACAAATGTTATCCAATCAATCGTAATCCTGTGCTCATTGACCTTCTAGGGTCACAATGTCCTTCTACAATAAATAAATCTTTAAAAAAATTACATTACAACGGCCGTGTATGTTAAACTAATAGCCAATATCAAACTGAGGGGCGAGAGCACTTTTTCCTAGCTCTGGAACAAGTATGGCCACTCTATTCAACGCAACACTAGAAGTATTAACAAAAGCAATTAAAAAGCAGAAAGAAGTAAATGGCATCAAAATTTGAAAAGAGGAACTGAAATTATCCGTATTTGCAGATGACATGATGTTGTATATGGAAAAAACTAAACCCTTAATGGAAAAGCTTTTACAACTGATAAAACCAATCCAGTAAAGTTGCAGGTTACAGAATAAACACAAAAAAAAATGGTAGCTTTTTATGTATCAATGAGGAACGTGCTGAAAGAGGAACTGAAGAAATCCCATTTGCAATAACCACAAAAAATAAAGTATTTTGGAACAAATGTATTCAAAGAAGTGAAAACTCTCTACAATGAAAATTACAAAACATGGATGAAAGAAATCAGCAAAGATAACACGCACACACACACACAAACGGAACGATATTCCTTGCTCAGGGATTGGAAGAGTCAATTTCATTAAAATGTGTGCACTGTATAAGACACTATTGAATCCATTTAAAATGAGAGCCGGGGCCTGCACAGTGGCTCAGGAGGTTAATCCTACATCTTCAAGCACCAGCATCCCGTATGGGCACCTGTTTGTGTACCAGCTGCTCCTCTTCTGATCCAGCTTCCTGCTTGTGGCCTGGGAAAGTCTTAGAGGATGGTCCAAGTCCCTGGGATCCTGCACCCACATGGGAGACCCAGAAGAGGCTCCGGGCTCCGGGCTCCCAACTTCAGATCGGCGCAGCTCCAGCCATTGTGGCCATTTAGTGAGCAAACCAGCAGATGGAAGTTTTTTTTTTTTCTCTGTCTCTCTCTGTAAATATGCCTTTCTAATACAAATAAATACCTAACAATCTAAAAATAAATTTTAGGGCCCGGCGGCGTGGCCTAGCGGCTAAAGTCCTCGCCTTGAAAGCCCTGGGGTCCCATATGGGCTCTGGTTCTAATCCCAGCAGCTCCACTTCCCATTCAGCTCCCTGCTTGTGGCCTGGGAAAGCAGTCGAGGATGGCCCAAAAAAACATTGGGACCCTGCACCCGCATGGGAGACCTGGAAGAGGTTCCTGGTTCCCGGCTTCGGATCGGCGCGCATTGGCCCGTTGCGGCTCACTTGGGGAGTGAATCATCGGATGGAAGATCTTCCTCTCTGTCTCTCCTCCTCTCTGTATACCTGGCTTTCCAATAACAATAAATCTTTAAAAAAAATAAAAATAAAAATAAATTTTAAAAAATTAAGAAAAATAGAAAGATTAGTGTTGGAGGGAGGAAGCAATGCCCACCGCAGCAGGTCGGATCCCATGGTCCTGGAAGTGCTCGTGGCTGGTGGCACTGGCGGCCCCTAGCGGTCAGGACATGCACTGCTACTCGATCTGTCACAACACAGTGAGCAGAGATGGAGACAAGGCTTATGTTCGGCACCTGCTCTCCCTTCACATTCCTGTGCTCATTCCTGGCCATCCAAAACAGTCCACTGACCTGACGTGTTCATTGATGACTTATGCGGTTAATGTGGTGTCTGAGAGTGAATGAAGCCTAGAATGATGGGTGTGTGCCTCTCCCAGGTGTGTTTTTGGAAGGACAGGAACCCCTTGGCTTTGTAATGACTGTGGTGGTGGCCCGTGGTTAGCTTCAGTCTAGGCCTTCAACCCCTTCATGTTCTCCTCTTTTTTTTTTTTTTTTGAGATTTATTTTATTTTTATTGGAAAGGCAGATTTACAAACAGAAGGAAAGACAGAGAAGAAATAGAGAAAGATCTTCTGTCCATTGATTCACTCCCCAAGTGGCCGCAGTGACTGGCACAGAGCCAGTCTGAGGCCAGGAGCCAGAAATTTCTTTCAAGTCTTCCACACAGGTCCAAAGTCCCAAGGATCTGGGTCGTCCTCTACTGCTTTCCCAGGTCACAAGCAGGAAGCTGGATGGGAAGTGGAGCAGCTGATACCTGAACCGGCACACGTATGAGATGTTGCACTTGGAGGTGTAGGATTAGCCAGTTGAGGCATTGCATCAGCCCCTCAGATAACTTAAAAGAAAAAATGTAAGAGGATCCAGAATGGTAGCCTAACAGCTAAAGTCCTCCCCTTGCACACGCCAGGATCCCATATGAATGCTTGTTCTAATCCCGGCAACTCTGCTTCCCTTCCAGCTCCTTGCTTGTGGCCTGGGAAAGCGTCGAGGACGGCCCAAAGCCTTGGGACCCTGCATCTGTGTGGGAGACCTGGAGGAGCTCCTGGCTCCTGGCTTCAGATCGGCTCAGCTCTGGGTCACTTGGGGAATGAATCAATGGACGGAAGATCTTCCTCTCTGTCTCTCCGCCTTTCTGTATATCTGCATTTCAATAAAAATAAATAAATCTTAAAAAATAATAATGTAACAAGATACAGAATTACAAGCTTCTTTCTATTGCAATTCTAAAAGCCTATTATGGTATAGTCATTTCTGCAACACCAGAATAAATTTTTAAAAATCTCTTCTATGCTTCCCTTTCGTAAGTGCTAAATAATGCCAAATGGCACAAAGAGGAATTTGCCCCATTCATTCTGTAGTATTAAAGCCAATATTTTTGCTATCACAGGCCACCATTTTCAAAAATTTTTAGATGCTGTTTACATAGTTGTTCAGGGTGAAGATCCAGGATGGGAGTAAAGTGGGTGTGATCATTGTTTCCAAACTTTCTCTTTCTTCTTCCCATTTCTCGGGGGAGAGGGGAGACAAGGCCTCCCAGCACCCCCGTCCCCAGGGAGAGGGGACCGGCACCTGATGTCAACCCAGGACCCCGATGTGGTGCATGCTTGGTGGCTTCTGCTCAGGGGGATGTGATTGTTCTGAAATGCTGTCGATCTCGCTGTCACCTGGGAAAGCAGTCGAGGACGGCCCAAAGTCTTGGGACCCTGCACCTGCATGGGAGACCTGGAAGAGGCTCCTGGCTCCTGGCTTTGGATCTGCGCAGCTCCAGTCATTGAGGCAACTTGGGGAATGAATCAATGGACAGATTCTGTATCTCCTCCTCCACTTTATATCTGACTTTCCAATAAAATTGAGAACAAATAAAAATTTTTTAAAGATTTATTTATTTTTGTTGCAAAGTTAGATATACAGATATGCTAGGCTACTGTGCCAGACCCCTAACTTTTTTTAAAAAGATGTATTTATTTATTTATTTGAAGGAAGTTACAGAGAGGAAGTGGAAGAAAGAGATCTTCCATGCACTGATTCACTCCCCAAATGGCCACAATAATCAGAGCTGTACTGGTTTGAAGCCAGGAGCCAGGAACTCCTCCAGGTCTCCCACACGGGTGCAGGGTCCCAAGGCTTTGGGCCACCCTTGACTACTCTCCCAGGCCACAAGCAGGGAGCTGGATGGGAGGCAGTGCAGCTAGGACATGAACCAGCACCCCTATGGGATCCTGGCGTATGCAAGGTGATGACTTTGGCCACTATGCTATTGCATTGGGTCCAGTAGTTTTGTTAATAGAACTTTGTCTCCTACCTCGGGCTTCTTTTGTGTTTCTACCTTTCTACATCCAGGTTGCCACACCTTTGTTCATTGTGTAGAACTCTCGACATAAAGCCCCCAGCTTTAAACATACAGGTTGTTTCCATGCTCTGTGTGTTTTGCTATTGTAGGATGCCCTGTTCCTCTGTATTTGATGTGGATGCAAGATCAATGTCCCTAACCTCAGAAGTAGAAATGCTGTCACAGCTTCCTGGGTGGCCAGAGAGCTTTATTAACCAACACGAAGCTTCCTCGCTGTAAGCGACCTTGCAGTGGGATTCAGCACAGGCGTGACACGCACCTGCATTTCTCCTACTGAGAACATGTTCTCTTATTTCCTTTGCTTGCAGCTGAATGCTTTCAGAGACCAGGTTTTCATAGAATTGGTAAGACTTACAGAGAGTCTCGGAGGAGGTTGCTGTGAAGTCTGCGGTGGAGCCATGAATCGTCAGTGTGCTGGATACGTTATACCCCTGCAAAGCAGTGTCAGCTAAACCCAGGGGTAGCTAGCTGACCAGTCCCAGAAAGTCATTCCAGAGGCCACCTGACGCTGTGTAGAGCAGCTCCTAGCAGAGTGGCTAAGGCGTGCTCGGGACACCCACATCCCCATATTACAGTGCTTGGGTTTGAGTCCCACTTGTGCTCCTCTGTGAGGCAGAACTTGAACTGTAGTCTAGAGCGATCAGAGTGCATCACCCCGTGACCTTGTTATCGCAGACAGCTGTAGCCCCAGTGTACCCCGAATCCTGTGTCCCCTTCCTGGACTCCACCTTGCTCCTTCTACTTTGAAGCTTACTCTTATCATCCCACCAGTCTTCAACTCGAGATTCAGAAAAATGATACCATGAAGTATGACATTCAGTACACTGAACATTTCTGTTTCTGGATTATTTCCTTTTTAAAAGATTTATTTATTTTTAATGGAAAGACAGGTTTACAGAGACAAAGAGAAACAGAAAGATCTTTCATTTGCTGGTTCATCCCCCAAGGAGCCCCAGTAGCTGAAGCTGAGCCGCTCCGAAGCCAGGAACCAGGAGCTTCTTGCAGGTTTCCCATGTGGGTGTAGGGTTCCAATGCCTTGGGCCATCCTCTGCTGCTTTCCCAGACTGCAAGCAGGGAGTTGGATGGCAAGAGGAGCAGCTGGAACTCAAACTGGCATCCATAGGATTGCCAGAGCTGCAGAAAGAGGACTAGCCTGATATAGCAGTGTGTCAGTCCCAGGCGATTATTTTTTGTATAAATCTTTAATGGATATCATTTGAAATTTACTATTTTTTCTCAGTCATCAAAGATGGAATTCCATACTCCAGAGAATAAAGTATTAGAATTCTGAACTGCTACCAAATGTTTTATGTGACTTTAGAAAATTTCCATAATGACATTGAAATTAGGTTATAAAACGTTGTCATGCTCTTGATGTAGTATCTGAACACACCAGTAATCACAAGTTTGTGTGTGCGATAATCAGGATAATTACTGAGGAGTCACTGCATTTCAATTCGTCACCAGCAGGGGGTGCTACTGATCCACATTTTTTACACTGGCAGAAAATGTTTTGCTGAACTGAAGGATGGGTTTCAGTAACCGTGAGTGACCTTAACTTACAAATCTATGGTGTATCATCTGCCATCCCTGACCCCAGATACAGGGCAAAACAATATTGATGCGGAAACAATGGTATTACCCAATTTCACCCTGTAGCCCTTGACACTTTGTTCCCTAATCAACTAAGTAAGATTATTAAAAAATAATTTAAAAAACCTCTAATTTTTCCTGTCTTTATTCAATAGGTGTTGTACATGAATATCATGCTATTGAGTATATAGAGATAATTACGTCTTCTACCCACACGGCCTGATGGGTTTTCTGCCCAAGGTCTTAATGGCTCCAGTTTGTTTTGTATTTATGTGTATGTGTGTTCTTGGTGTGTCTGTATTGTTTTTTCCTTTTAGGCATGAATGGTGTAGGCACTGATGTCACACTGGATCGATTTATATAGAACCTATTCTCATACATTTGTAAGTGAACAGTACTAAGATCTAAGTTTGTTTTAAACATTTTTCCATGTATTTGTACAAACATTTACAAGGTTATCTATAGACTAATCCACAGAACAAGCTGTGTAGTCTTCTGACTATTAAAAGGCTGAGTCTGTTTTGAGTCCACAAAAACAAATCTCAAATTCATTAAAAGCAAAAGAAAAAGAACACGAGAAATTTTTAAAATGATTTTATAGTCTGTGACTTTCCCCCTTCTCTTTTCCCTCTGTATAGCAAGCAGTTTTGAATGAAATGCATTAAGCATATCTAATTTTGATCCTTTTGACGTAGTTATTTCCCCTACTCCCTGTGTGGCACAGCAGGTTGAGGTGACACCTGGATGTGACGCGAGCATCTAGTAGAACACTAATTTGAATCTTGGAGTTGCACTGAGCATCCAGTGCCTTGCTAACGCACCTGTGAATGCCCAGCAGCTGGCCCGAGTGTTTGGCTCCGGCTACCTCTGCGCGAGGTGGAGTTCCTGGCTCCTGATGTCAGTCTGGTCCGGTCCCGGCTGCCATGGCTGTTTGCAGAGTGGAAGGTGGAAGACTTCTCTCTTTCTCCCTTTCTCTGTAACTCTTCCTTTCAAATACAAATAAATATTTTGTTTTGTAAAGATTTACTTTATTTGAAAGAGCTACAGAGAGAAGTGGGGTTAGGGGGAATCTTGTATCTGCTGGTTCACTCTCTAAATGGATACAAGAGCTGGGCTGGTCTGAAGCCAGGAGCCAGGAGCTTCTCCGGGGCTCTCACATGGGTGCAGGAGCCCAAGGCCTTGGGCCGGGCTCGGCTACTTTCCCAGGCACAGTAGCAGTTAGCTGGATTGCAAGCAGAGCAGCCGGGACTCAAACTGGAGCCGTATGGGATGTTAGTGCTGCAGGCTGAGGATTAGCTTTCTATCATATCATGCCAAATCCCAAGTAAGTCATTTTTAAATGTTAGCTTCTTTTTCATTTACTATTATTATTATTTTCTGTGATACAATGTTGTAGATACAGGGGTTCCATCCCTATATTTACACCGTCCCCCCAGTATTATGGCAGGAGTCTAGTCCTTTAGTAATAGTTACATGCTTGACATTCTGCTATTTAAGTATATCCTGGCATTGTAGCTATAGGCAGTGGTAGTGTCATCCTGTCAAGGTATAGCTAACTAATTCATCAAGAGTCCCTCCTTTTATTCGGAAATAGAAATGCACACTACAGCATAGCTTCACTCCGCGGCAAGCTAGTCTCCATTAGACATTCATTATGGAACTAGATGTGGTCGCATGTTTATCTATATATTTGTTTTGTGTTTTGCATTTAGGTTGGCTTATTTCACTGAGCATAATGGACTCTAGTATTAAAAAGAACACAATTTTGCCATTTGCAACAAAATGATCCCAACTAGAGACCATTATGTGCAGCGAAATAAGCCAATCCCCAAAGGACAGACATCACGTGTTCTCTCCAATATGAGCTTGTTGGTTTCTGTATGTAGGCCATTCTCATTGGAGTTAGCTAGAAACTCAATATGGTTTTGATTTGCATTTCCCTAATAACTAGGGAGCCTGGGCATTTTTCCATGTCTGTTAAACCTCTGAATTTGTTTTCTTGAAAAATGTCCATTTTTTTAAAAAAGGTTTTACTGAAAGATAAAAATTGTAGCTATTTATGGAATACTATGTAGGGAAGGCCTTCTGAGACTGACAGATACCACAATAAACTGAAACACGAAAAAAAGTTTGTGGTCACAAAGAGAAAAAATATAAACTTTATAAATGATGTATTATAGAAAGGTTTTTGTAACACATATTAAAAAAGAAAAAAAAAGTCCCAGGCCAGCAATAAGCTGCTCCTTGCAACGCTGGCATGCCACGTTGGAGTCCTGAATGTAGCACTTTTTTTAAAAAAAATTATTTTTATTACAAAGTCAGATATACAGAGAGGAGGAGAGACAGAGAGAAAGATCTTCCATCCAATGATTCACTTTCCAAGTGACCCAACGGCCAGTGCTGAGCCAATCCGAAGCCAGGAGAGGACTTTAACCGCTAGGCCATGCTGCCAGGCCCAACTGTAGCACTTTTGATCTAGCGATTCTGCTTATGTGTCTGGGGAGGGAGTTAAGCAGTGGAAGATGGCCCGAGGGCTCAGCCCCTGCCGTGTATGTCAGTGACCAGGAAGGAGCTCCTGGCTCCTGGTTTCAGCCTGGTCCCATCCTGGCTGGCGTGGCATCCGAATAGTAGCAGAGGGAGGACTGCTCTGTTTCTCGATTCTCTCTTCAGTGGTTCTGCCCTTCAAATAAATAAACAAACCTCAAAAAAACAAACAAACAAAAACCAAATCCCACCATATATACAGCGCTTTTGTTTATTGATACAATCAAATTTCTAGTGAAAACTGACCCAAGAGTACAGATGGCTAGAAGTGACGATGCAAATACAGATGGCTTCAACTGCAGGCAGCCGCATTCACATTGAGAGAAGCGCAAAGTGGGAGGAGGGGAGGACACCTCTCACCCCTTTGAGCTGGACACCTTGGCTCAGCGGGGTGGGGAGCCAGCAGGGCTGCCAGGGCGAGGGCCGACAGCCACCTCGGCGGAAGCCACTCCAGCAGCAGTGACGGCAGGTTGGAAGGCAGAGGTCATCGAGTGGCCGGAACTAGCTGCATGTCCACAACCAGAAGCAAAGCTGCACACTTCTAAAGTAAAAAACAAAATGAACTCTCATTTCTTTGCTTTTCATATACTTTTTAAATTTTTCTTTTTAAAAAAATTCTTATTCTTCTTGTCCACGGTACAGTCTTACAGATGTAGGGATTCCCCACTCTGCCTTTCTTCCTGTCCTCCCTCCCCAATCTCCCCACCAATCCTGGACCATTTCCCCCCAAATCATCACACTAGTATAGTCCTTTTGTGACGTGTCTGCTCATTTCTTTACTGTTGTTGAGTTTCTGAGGGTCCTTGTAAATCCTGGATATTAGTCCCCTCTCTGTGCAGTGTGCAAAGATTTTCTTCACTGGGTTGACCGTTTCCTTCACTGTGCAGAAACTTCTTGGTTTGATGCTGTCCCATTTCTTCATTCTGGCTTTGACTGCCTGTGTTTTTAATGACTTGTCTGAGACGTCTTTCCCAATTCCTATATCTTGTAGAATGCTTCCTGTGTTTTCCTCTAATAGTTTGATGGTTTGTGAGTGCAGATTGAGTCTTTGGTCCATTTAGAGCTGATTTTTGCGTAAGGTGACACATAGCGGGTCTTGCTTCTTACTCTGTAGGCTGCTATCCAACAGCCTTTGTTGAAGAGGCCAACTCTTTTCCCGGAATTATTTTCTGTCCTCTAGTGGAAGATGAATTGACTGTACAAGTGTGGGCTCCCTCCTGGGGTTTCTATCTGTTCCACTGATCTTCCTTTCTGTTTCTGTACCAGACTGTTTTGATGTCTGCTGTTCTGTAGTATGTCTTGAGGTCTGGAATTGTGATTCCTCCAGCCTGATTTTTATTCTTCAGGATAGCTTTGGCTATTTGTGGTCTCTTGGGTTTCCAGATGAACTCTTCTTTCATCTTTTCTGAGAACAATGTTGTTGGGATTTTAATTTTGATTTGATTAAATCTGTATCACTTTCTGTAATATGGACATTTTGGTGATATTGATCCTACTGGTCCTGGTTTAAAAGTGCTTGATCCTTCGTGGACTGGAGCAAGATTCTACTTCCTGAATTTGTTTCTTCTGTTTCTTCCTGTTAGCAGAGCTTGTCGCCTGCACACACACCACCACACGGATGTGTGCTTAGACAGAGGGATACCTCTGATTCTAGCAGATGTTAGTCCTGGCTCTAATAGACAGTTCAAGCTACTCGTTGGTGGTCTGACAGCACTTCAGGTTATACTGGAATAGGATATACAAGGGACCTCAAAAAAATCTACGGAAAATGTACACTGTGTGAAAGAAATGCATAAATGCTAAATTTTCTTTGCACCAGAATGTAACATCTTATGATTCCAATTTGTGTGACTTTTTTTTGTTTGTTTGTTTTAAAGAGAGAGAGGGGCAGGCTGGGTCAGACTGAAGCCAGGAGTCTGGAACTTGTTCTGGATCTCTCACATGGGAAGACGGGTCAAGTTCTTGGACCAGGTTTGCTTGCTTTCCCAGGCCGTTAGCAGGAAGCTAACGGTGGAGCAGCTGGACTCAAACTGGGACTCATATGGAATGCTAGTGCTGTAGATGGGGGCTTTAACTATTACCCCACAGGACCAGTCCCTTCTGTGACTTAAAAAAAAAAAGCCAAAGCTAGGAGCTTCATCCAGGTCTCCCATATGCGTGCAGGGTCCCAAGGCTTTGGGCCACCTTCTACTGCTTTCCCAGACCACAGGCAGGGAGCTGGATGGAGAGTGGAGCTGCCGGGATTAGAACCAGAGCCCATATGGGATCCTAGTGCATGTAAGGCAAGGATTTTGCCACTGAGCCATGGTGCTGGGCCTTTCATTTTTTTAATTTTTAGAGATTTATTTGTGATATATAGATCAACATGTATGTAAATATATTCATCAAGAGGAACTGTACAATGGAAACTAGCATACCGAGAAGTGAAGATACGTTGCAATATGCATCTCTACTTCTGAATTAAAGATGGACATAATGAAGCTGTTAAATATATCTTGACGATAGGATATTGGACTTTCTACCATGGTCTATACCTGCAATGTCAGAATATGCTTAAATATCAGAAAGATGGACTTGTGTCTGCTGTTGAAACACTATACCATTGTACTATTGAGGGGAAATCAGTTGGCAGGAGGAGTAATGGGGAGGGGGAAAGGGAAAACCCCTGGGTCTATGGAACTGTATCATGAAAAATAATAAATAAATAAATCTTTATTTGAAAGACATAGTTACAGAGGGAGAGACAGAGAGAGAGAGAGAGAGAGAGATAGAGAGAGAGAGAGAGAGAGAGAGAGAGAGAGAGAAAGAAAGAAATGGAAGTCTTCCATCCACTGGTTCACGCCATAAATTGCCACCATGGCAGATCTGAAGCCATGGACTTTTTCAGCCTCCCATGTGGGTACAGGGGCCCAAGCACTTGAGCCCCCTCCTCTATTTTCCCAGGCACATTAGCAGGAGCTGGACCAGAAGTGGAGCAGCCAGGACTTGAACTGGTGAGATGTTGGTACAGTAGGTCATGGCTTAACACACCATGCCACAGAGCCATCCCCCCAAAACTTTTCTATTTGTTTATTTGAAAGGAAGGGTAACAGAGAGAGGGTGAGACAGAGAGAGATGTTGCATCCCCAAATGGCTGCCATGATTTGGCCAGGTTGAAAGCAAGAGCCAGGAACCCCACTGAGGCCTCCCATGTGGGTGACAGGGGTCTAACCACGTGGTTCACCTGCTGCTGCTTTCCCAGGTACATTAACAGGGAGCAGCCTGAACTGGTACTGCCTCTGCACATGGTGAGTTAACGTGCTAAGCCACACCACTGGCTCCTTGTATGAGTTCTGTGAAGCAGCCTCTTAGATGATCGAGCCTCTCTGACTTTTTGATCTATCACACGATGGAATTTCACATCCTTGAAATAGTCTGAAGACTGGAACTTACCTCCCTAGGATGACTGCTCATTAGAATCACCCTGTTACATCCGGGTCCAGCAATAACCTGGCCAATGCATCCTAAAAGGCAATGACTTGGCAAATAAGCCACTCCACCTAGGTCATTCCCAAACACGAAGCCTGTCTTGGGTTTATTTCAGTGGTTCTGCATTTGGCCCCATTTCCCACTCCCCCACTCTCTGTGGTCACGTGCGTTCAGGGCTGGGGACATGCTTCCGGTTGCCTTTGGGGGCAGGTATGACAGTCATCACCAAGGACCCTCCCCTTGTTTGCTCCCAGTGGACCAAGAGTCCATTGTGGTTGGGTTCCATCAGCACCAGCATGAGGACCGCGGTGAATCAATACCACATTGGGACGGAATGCAGATCCACGCGCAGGTGCACTGGGACTTGTTCCGGTCATTCCACCTGCTTTAGAAACGTCTAGTAGGACGCACACCTCTCGGGCAGGAGGGGGTGTGTGATTTGTCCGACAGGCGATACGGTCTAGTGCAGTCAGAATTTGAATGTTATTTCTGGCTCTGCCCCCTGCCTCCTTTATGACTAGCAGGGAAATCTCTGTGGGTGTTGCTGGTTTCAGCATCTGCGGATTGAGACACAGGTCACAAGTGCGGCTGTGAAAATAGTTCATTTCATGGAAGTTGAGTGGAGCGTGTCTAATGAGAGGAATGGGCTAGCTGGGCATTTCTTTCTAGGCACAGTTTGGCGTGTGGAGAGGGTCCCTAAATCTCCATTAATTAATTAAGACTCACGAAGGCCAGTGCTAACATTTTACGTGACTAAGCTGACACAGGCCAGCACGCAATGAGCGCAGTCTAGGCCTTGTCTCATTGGATCCCTGGGGCCAATCAGGCGGCCACTGCGCGGTGCCTTGGCCGCTTTGTCTGGGATTTGAACTCAAATTCTGCCTAACAATGATTTATGGGCAAGAAGTGGGTGAAGGTAGAGAGGGAGAGAGCGAGCAAGAGCGAGCTCCCATTTGGTTTTCATTCTTTGAATGTCCATAACAACTGATGTTGGGAGCTGGGAACATAATTCAGGTTTCCTAAGGGAATGGCAAGAGCCCAGTTACCTGAGTCGGCACTGCTGCCTCCCGGTTCTGCCTTAGTAGGAAGCCGGCATCAGCAGCTGGAGTTGGGCCCCTCGGATGCTTTAAGTGCTGAGTTACATGTTCACCTTCCATCTTAGGGAATTTGAACCCAGGGTTCCTCCCCCCACTTTTAACTGCCCCCTTCTCACCTAGGGATAGAAATGATGACCATAGCACCCGGTGCGGTAGCCTATACGCCAGGATCCCATATGGGTGCAGGTTCTTGTCCCAGCTGCTCCAATTGCCATCTACCTCCTCGCTTGTGCCCTGGAAAAGCAGTCAAGGAAGGCCCAAAGTCTTGGGACCCTGCACGTGCATGGGAGACCTGGAAGAGGCTCCTGGCTTTGAATCAGCTTAGTTCCAGCCATTGAGGCTACTTGGGGAGTGACCCAGCAGATGTAAGATCCTCTTTTTATTACCTTCTCTCAATATATCTGCCTTTCCAACAACAATTTTAAAATAATTTTATTTGTGATGATTTTTACATAATTGATTAAGGTGCAAAGGGTCAAAGGCTAGAGGAAAGTGGGTGAGACCATTGTTTCCACATTCTCTTTTTTCCTTCTTGTTTCTGGGGGAAGGGAGGAGATAAGGAGAGAAGCCATACCCGGCCTCTCAACCATTCCAGGGTCCCCCATGTGGAGCATGCTCTGAGGGTCCTGCTCAAGTGGTTTTGATAGTTCAACAGTTTTGAATTCCTCCAAGCATGGTGAAATCTCTCCACAATCCACTAGTTGACATAGTCCATCTTAGAGTGTCCATTTGCCCAGATTTTCACTGCCAACGCTTGTCTGAGGTAGTTGATCAATTTGTTCTGTCCTGTCGTGGCACCAGGTGACCTCTGCAGGTTCTAACATACTGCCATATCCTCCGTGGGCAACTGGATATGCTGCCCACTGCTAGGAGGCCACGATGGCTACGGTGTTCGAGTGCATGGGTATCTGGATTGGCTATAAACCCAGACGGTGCACAAGTAGCTCTTGGGAGCACCCTGGGTGAGCAGCAGTGAGGAAGGACGGCAGCAGCGATAGAAGGTGGGTGGTGGGAAGGGGCCAGGCGTGCAGGGCAGCAGCCAGCCCGTGTTTGGGGAGCGTTTGATCAGGGACCTAGTATCTGGTCAGAGCAGCCCACACCAATGATGTCCACCAGCCACTCTAAGGCTATACTTTCTGGACAGGTGCGTGATGCTCTGGGGCCTGGTTTCCTTGCCTGCTGGCTTTTTTTTTTTTTTTTAAGGCCTCAGCCCCAGCTGATGGAAAATTGCCTCGTGGAGATTCCGGTCATGGCTGAATCGCAATCCTCCGCCCTGATGGTGGTTTCCCTGCTGCTCCGCCACCTCCCTGTCTCTCCAGTTGCTCGCCCTGGGAAGCCTAGACCTGCGCATTTCTGTAGTGATCGAGGCTCCCCAGGCAGCTAAGATCCCACAAACCCTTCGCCCAGTGGAAACATATGCAGTTTACCCTAAGGAGAGAAATGACTTTCCTGCCTCCTGATTAGAGAGCGAGCATAACCCAGGTGAGCTGCGTTGTCTTGTTTTCACTGCTCGGAGGAGCCCAATGGCGACTCCACATCGGCGCTGGCCTCACTCCTCCCTGGCTGCGCTCCTCACGCAGGTGCCTCTCGGTATCCTGGCCTCAACTCGGCGCAGCTGTGGGAAACCACGCCGCCTCCGCCTCCAGGGCTCAGCTTTATTTCTTCCACGCCACGCTGGGCTGTAGCTCCACCTCCGTCAGCTGATCCGAGGCCTCTTTCTCCGCGGAGTTGGCGCAGGATGGTTCTTTCGGTCTTGGTCAAGGCAGTGAATGATAAGGTTGTGAGTCCCTCGTTACCCTTCTGACCCCCCAGAAAATAATTGGACGTGCCCCAGGCTTGTCTTTTGTCATCTAAAGTTGAGAAATGCGTTGCCCACGACACCGAAACCCAAATATTTGGCAATGCTAGGTGTGAGGTGTCCTCCAACACGTAAGTTCATGGCCAAAATTTGCAGTCTGTGTAGGGGCTCAGCAGGACTCACCGAGAGCTGGAAATAATTTGAAAAAAAAAAAAAAAAAAAAGCCAGGGAAACGGATCCAGAGTGAAGAGGGACGCATCGCAGCTTCCCGGAAGCGGTGCTTGCCACCCTAGGCAAAGCCGAGGCTTCAGCTGCTCGGTGGCGGCTCCCAGGTGAAATGTGTGGGCTCTGAATTCTGGGAGTTAGAGGTGGATTGTAAGGCTTCTCTTGGTCTCTGAGAAGACAACCAGACTTTATTGAGATAAGAAGTGAACAGGAGAATGTAGGTCATCTTCAGAAGCTTGTGCCTGACCCTGCTGTTGCAGGAATTGTTCTGCTAATAAACTGGCTATCACCCAGCCAAGTAGCTGAATGGAACGCGCGGTTAAGTGAAAGGTGGGAGGCTTCCGTCTCTATCAGTTTCACATTTATTAATAATCAGAAATGCTTGCCCAAACAGGAATCGCTGGGCATTTAGCAAACCTGGGATGTGTGGTTTGTGAAACATTTGGATTAACAGTAGCTGCCATGCTACAAAGGGCAGGGAGAAGCCAGTGTAATATGCATTAATTCATTCAACAGGAGCCACACAGAAATCTGGCAAATATAAAATGGCTAACTGTGGCTAAGTGGAGAAACACACTCTGAATCCTTCTACCCACTGACTTGCTAACAGTTCCTGGGTTTGTCTTGGTGACCAGATGTTTCTTCTGTGTTGTGATGAAGAGGTTTGTGGTATCTAATCATTAGTGAAAGAGTTTTGGTAAAAGGAATCACTTGTTTGCCATTTACCTGTGCGTGTGTATTTGTAGTGTTCATTTATTGGAATGGCAGAGAGATGACTCTGCTGTTTCATTCCCCAATTGCCTTTGATAGCCAGAGCTGGGCCAGGCCAGGTCCTGGGGCTCAGTCTGGGTCCTCCATGTGGTTGGTGATGTCCCAGGTGCATGTTGGAACTTGAATCTGAAGTTGAATTTGAACTAGAATTTAGTCCCTCTGACATAGGAAGTAGTTACCCCTAAATTGTTTGTTAGAGTTTTGCTTTAAGTAAATCACCTTTCTTACCTGGCTTGTGAAAGATTTGCCTAGATTTAGCAATCAAATAGTTGTTTTTGAAATAAGCTTTCAAAAAAATAACATTAGTTATGGGGGAAGTGGGAACTTGGCATGATGGCTTAGTTAGCTAATCCTCTCCCTGCAAGTGTGAGGATCCCATGTGGGTGCTGGTTCATGTCCCGTCTGCTCCAGTTCCCAACCAACTCCCTGCTGTGGCCTGGGAAAGCAGTAGAGGGTGGCCCAAGTTCTTGGACCCTTGGACTTGTGTGGGAGACCCAGAGGAATTAGCTCCTGGCTCCTGGCTTCAGAACAGCTCAGTTATGGCCATAGTGGCCATCTGGGGAATGAACCAGCATATGGAAGGTCTTTCTGTCTCTCCTTCTCTGTAAATCTGCCTTTCCAGTAAGAATAAATTTTAAAAGAAAATGGTGTGGTCAGCATAAATGTCTTTTTACATTTATTTGAAAGGCACAGATACAGAGAATGAGAGAAACATGGAGTCTGACTCCCCCCAAAAATCTCCTCAGGCAAGACTGGGAGGTCTGCACCCAGTGCGGGCTCCCCCGTTGGCTGCAGGGGCCACCTGCTGCTGCCGTCCCAGGCCGTTAGCCGGGAGCTGACTTGGAAATGAAGCAGCTGGGACTCGCACACGGGCTCAGGGTGGGAAGCTGCTGGGATACTGTCCTGGCCCTATCTTTGTGTTGGGGGGAAAGCTGTTAGATTCATGAGCCTTTCAACAAAACTTCTTGAATCGGCGTTTGATTTAACTTTTTCAAGCTTCTGCTTTTGTACCTCGGTATAAATCTTACACCTTTTTTTGTGATGGATAGAAGGGTATGGATATTGGTCTACACACATTATGCTTGAAAATGGTAGGAAAATGGAATATGGCTGCACTGCGCATTCCTTTAGGGCGCTAGAGCAGATGTCAATTTCTGGGTGTCACAGTACAGATGTTGGAGTTAATCTTGCAGTTATACTCAGGATGAAAATTAGATCACTAGCAAATAACGTTAGATAAGAAGGAAATGAGGCTTGTTTATGATGTTGCCAGTGCCAGAGGCTTATTGTACTTATTGCTTTATAATTTAGGAGGAGGCAAATGGTTGAAAAGTGTTCACGGAAGAGCTGCAGGTTAAACCACCACTCAGCCATGGCTGAGGAGTGAAGCCAACAGAGGGAAGATCTCTGTCCCCTTCTCTCCCTCTTTCCAATACAAAAGTCTTTTAAAAATTTTACTACATTCAAAACCTTGACAATGATAGGGCTGAAGATTCTATAAGCAAAAAACAGCAAAATGTAGTTGTTAACCAGGCACCATAAAGATTAATGCAATCAATGGGTTGGATAATCACTAATAGATTCAATGTTAGTGAATCTAAGGGGAAGTTCCACTTTGCAAATGTTTTCTTGAAGGGTTTTTGAAAGGCTGGGCAATAAATATTTCCATTCACTGGTTCACTCCCCAATGGCCACAGGAAGGTCCCCCAATGTGGGTGGCCCTGAGCCCAGATGCCTGGGGTTAGCCTCTGCTGCTTTTCCAAGGCCCATTAGCTGCGACTGGAAGCAGTATGCTCTTGTTGCAAGCCCAGGCTTAGCTTACTGTGCCACAGCACTAGCCACAGTTTGAAAAAACTTTGTGTTGGGCCCGGTGGCGTGGCCTAGTGGCTAAAGTCCTCACCTTGAATGCCCCGGGATCCCATATGGGTGCCAGTTCTAATCCCGACAGCTCCACTTCCCATCCAGCTCCCTGCTTGTGGCCTGGGAAAGCAGTCGAGGATGGCCCAAGGCTTTGGGAGCCTGCACCTGCGTGGGAGACCTGGAGGAACTTCCTGGCTTCGGATTGGCTCAGCACTGGCTGTTGTGGTCCCTTGGGGATTGAACCAGTGGATGGAAGATGTTCCTCTGTGTCTCTCCTCCTCTCTGCATATCTGGCTTTGTAATAAAAATAAATAAATCTTAAAAAAAAAGAAAAAACTTTGTGTTGATGAGCCTAGATTTAGCAAACAGTATGTAAATAGCTTTATGCCCCCTGCATGACATACAACACTGTTCCCACTGCCAAACTGGGCAATCCCCTGTTACACGCTGTCCTGCCCTCTACCTAGACACGTGTTTATTTGCAAGCTTTGGGCCTCACCCGATTGAGCTAATGGAAATATGAGAAACCCAGGTGAAATTTGAATTTAAAGTAGACGCCAAATAATTTCTCAGCACAAGAGAGGACTTCAAAGAGTTTATGGAAAAACGCTATTAAAAGTTTGTTTTAAATTAAAACAAAGCATAGGTTTTGCATGATACACATTTTCCACGAACTTTTTGAAGACCTCCAACGTCTTTTCAATGCAACATTGGACACTTCCTGTCACTAAGAATCGGTTTACAATTCAGATGAGTTCGGACATGTTCAGGGTGGTATGGCCGTAGACTGGTTTATAATTCAAAATGTCACTGGGAATCCTTTATTTAATGTGGCAACCCTAGTGACTGTATGTTCATAGCTGAATTTCCCACAGACTATGTTTTTTTTTTAAAGATTTATTTATTTTTATTACAAGTCAGATACACAGAGAGGAGGAGAAACAGGAAGATCCTCAGCCCAATGATTCACTCCCCAAGTGACCCCAACGGCCAGTGCTGTGCCAATCTGGAGCCAGGAGCCAGGAACTTCCTCCAGGTCTCCCACACGGGTGCAGGCTCCCAAAGCTTTGGGCCGTCCTCAACTGCCTTCCCAGGCCACAAGCAGGGAGCTGGATGGGAAGTGGAGCTGTCGGGATTAGAACTGGCACCCATATGGGACCCCGGCGCGTTCGAGGTGAGGACTTTAGCCACTAGGCCACGGCGCCGGGCCCTGATTTCCCATAGACTGTGAAATTTAGGAGAGCAGACATTATTTTGCTCACCATGTTACCCACCATATCTACATATTACTTAGCACATAATAAGTACTTATTCAATGAGTTGACCATCTAAAGCAATATATTTTTTTTCTATTTATATCGGTGAATAAACTTTGTGTTTTAGGGGACAGATGCAGTAGTATGGGGTATTTCCTAGCGTACCCTCCTTCCCAGCACACATTCCTGCTCCCTGCTCATTCCATTCTAATAGTAATGAATATTACCAGGAACTTAACCACAAGATGGGGACTACAACTGAGGTTGGGAGAGTAAAGCAGCTCTTGGAGTTGGCGTGTTTGCAGGTGTCCCCATGTTCCAAGGTCATGTAAAACAGTCGGGTAAGGAAGAAATTCCTTTGAAGAGACTGTAGGTAGCTCTTTCTTCTGGTAAAGACCCTTTCTGTTTTTCCCTTGTGTTTTTTTTTTTTTCAAAGATCATTAGAAACAAAGTGAGCTAGACTTGCCTATGGATGTGTTAGGAAAACTGGCAGCTAATCCTTTCTACCAGGGTCTAAGACCAAAAAAAGACACTAGAGTAGGAGCAAGAGATTTCCAAGCTATATATGGAGATGGAAGCGCAAATTTGAAATTTCTGTCATCCCATCTAATTTGCTGAACTTCCACAGATGTTTTGTTCTGTGTTGGATAAAGCAAACAACTTAATCTTGCAAATATTTGTCGTTTATGAAGTGCCAGTGTTGCAACTACTCTTTGGAACTTGCAAAGCTCAGGCGAGTCATGGAGTTCAGTGACAAGATCAAGTGCAAGTGGATGCCTCCACAGCAAGCCCTTTGCCAGGGCTCCGAAGGTGCAGCGGAGCTGTGACAGCAGACAGGGGCTGGTAGGCTGGGTTTGTTAGTTTTAGGGTGGATTTCCTTATTTGAAAGGCAGAATTACACTGGTTTATTCCTCTAAATGTGTTGGCAACGCCCGCGTCGCCACGTACCCCGAGCCGAGCGGAGGGACTAGGGTTACAACACAGACAACACAGAGAGCCAACACAAGGCAACACGCAGTACACCGAATGCCGATCAATGATAGATTAATCTTTATTGAAACTCCAGGCTTTCTTTTATACTCTGCCTAGCTCCTCCCAGTGTTTATCCAGTCCTCAAGTGGCCACCCTAAATCCTTCGAGTTCCTCCCAGTAGTGGCCACCCTAAATCCCTTGAGTTCCTCCCAGTGTTAATCCAATCCTCTAGTGGCCACCCTAAATCCCTCGAGTTCCTCCCAGTGTTTATCCAATCCCTTGGCAGATAACTTGACAAATAGGAAGCAGGAACTTGTGGTTAAGCCAGTGGCTAGATGTATCAGGCCAAAATTGCCAATCCTGTTACCCTCTGAGAAACAAGCTAAGCTGTGGAGTTAATCCTTGGGAGACCGGTGCCTGCATAAATAGCCATATTATCTGGGGCCGGCCAGACAGGAAGTAGGAACCTGGAACTCCCTCAGGGTCTCCATTGTGGGTTCTGGGGGACCCAGGACTTAAGTTGTCATTTGCTTTTCCCAGGCACATTAGCACAGAGCTGGATTAGAAATGGAGCAGCAGGCACTCAAACCAGTGCACCTGGGCTGCTGGCACTGCAGGAGGCAGCTTAACGTGTCAAGCCATAACACCAGCCCCATGGTCACCCTTGAGCATAAATGTCGGCCTTATTTGAAGTTGTAGTTCTACAATGTTTATAAGCCAAATTTGTGCCTCACCTCTCTGGTTCCAGAGGGGAGAAACGGTTGACCTACACTGACCACACGATGAACACTTGAATAGTTTATGAAAAGGCTCTCTGCCTGATGCAGGGAGGCCAAATGTGTTCATGATGGGGCACCACCGGAGTCAGCCATGGACCTCAGCTCTGTTTGGTTCACAGATGAATTCTGTGTCATTACTACTCCTTCATAGCCTCCCCCAAGCCACCGGGCAACTCCTGGCTGGCTAAGAGAATTCTCCAGAAAAGCTGCTAACCGAAAGCAGTAGGAGCCAACAATTCCAGCAGCCAGGAGCAAGTCATTAAGCTTCATAATGATGTCGTGTTTACAGCTGTACCTTGTGAATTCTTCCACCAGTAATGTCCTGGGTATCTAGAAAGAAAATCACAATATGGCTTTTGAATTAAAAAATGTAAGACCCTAGAAGAAAGGACATGTATTTAAAACAACACAAGGAGATTAAGTATGTAGCAAAATTCTCTCTGTGTGTGAGTCTGATGGGTGTGATTTATTGCCTGGTTTCAGCATAGGAATGTATTTTGGGCTTGCTAGTAAGGGCTAAGCCTTAAATAAATGGGAGGAACAGTGTTGTCAGGTGGCCACGTGTAGGTTTGCAGATGGTCATTATGTTAAACAGCCAAGGATTGTGCTGGTGCAGAGATTCTTGGCTGGAGCCAGTGACCACCACAGTGGAGTCAGATCAAGCCAGAGAGAAAGGATTTGGGTTATGTTCTTCCAACGTTTCTAGATAGCCCTCTCAAATACAACTTCCAAAAATTTCTGTACATTTCATGGAAATTTTTGCTAAGGTCCTGAAAACCATAACCTTTGTGAGTATTCAAGTATTTATTGTTGTTATAAAATATTTATTTTTATTTTTATTTATGGAGAGGTTAGATCTTCCATCCACTGATTCACTCCCCAAATGGCCACAATGGCCAGAACTGAGTTGATCTGAAGCCAGGAGCTTCTTCCTGGTCTCCTACAGAGGTACAGGGTCCCAAGGCTTTGGGCTCTCCTCCACTGCTTTCCCAGGCCACAAGCAGGGAGCTGGATGGGAAGTGGAGCAGTCAGGATATATACGGACACCTATATTGCATCCTGGTATTTGTAGGTAGATTAGTGGTACCATTGTGCCAGGCCTGAGTATTCAACTAATTGTAAGTATTCAGATTATTACCACTTCTCTCGCATAGAGTATTTTAAATTTTGTCAGTTGGGGTGGGCATTAGAAAGGTGCTTAGACGCTGCTTGGCGTGCCCACATTCCATTTTAGAGAGGGCCTGTGTTCGAGTGTTCACTCTGTTTCTGAGTCCAGCTTTCTGCCAAGATACACCCTAGAGGGGGGCAGTTATTTAGCTCAAGTGTTTCAGCTCCTGCCACCCACATGGAAACATCGATTTAGCTCTGGGTTCCCGTCTCAGCCTGGTGCAGCTTTAGATGTTATCGGCATTTGGGAAGTGAACCCATGGATGGAAGATTCATGACGTTTTGCCTGTCTGCCTTTTAAATGGGTAAATATTAGCAGTTTAAGATTTGGGGTTTATTTCCAAATCCCCTAATTGCTACTTAACAAAAAGTAAAATTAAGCTTTTTCAAAAAGTGACATTCAAGGGTATTTCTAAAAGGTTGTGGAAAATGAAATTGAAAGGTAAATTTACGGGTCTGGCGCAGTAGGCTAGTGGCTAGGTTCCTCACCTTATGTGTGTGTGGTATCCCATATGGGCACTGGTTCGTGTCCCAGGGGCCCTGCTTCCCATCCAGCTCCCTGTTTGTGGTCTGGGAAAGCAGTCGAGGATGGCCCAAAACCTTGGGATCCTGCACTGGTGTAGAGGAAGCTACTGGCCGTTGCAGATACTTGGAGTGAATGGAATATCTTCCTCTGTGTCTCTCCCCCTCTCTGTATATATGACTTTCCAATAAAAGTAAACAAATCTTAAAAATGAAAAAGGTAAATGTAGAGACTACTTTTGTGTCCCAGCAGGCTGAGCTTCTGCTTGTGCAGCTGGCATCTCATATTGGAGCGCTGCTTATAGTCTTGGCTGTTCCACTTCTGGTTCAGCTCCCTGCTACTGCAGCAAAAGACGGCCCTAGTACTTGGCTCCTGCCACCCTGAAGGAAACCCGGATGGAGTTTCTGACCTACACAGGCCCAGTCCCAGCCTCTGTGGGTTTTTGGAAAGTGAACCTCTCTCTGTTACTCTGCCTTTAAAGTAAATAGATTTTTACTGAAAAAGACAAATTTATCTTGGTGAACAACTGTTGAAATCCATGCATGTACCATGTCTTTAAAATATGCATGAAGAGTGCAAATGATGAAAAATACTTTGCATGAAGTTAAAAAAAAATGTTGGTAATGAATACCATTTTTTTTTCCTTGAACTTAAATATCCTTTTATCTTGCCATTCATAAAACTATGTTGGCGTCGATGCATTTGACTGAAAATTGTGACCATTAAAAAGTTGATTTGAGTGTCAATTTCTTTCTGTAAAAGGGTATTTCCACACTTTTGGCAGGCTTTGTGTGAAGTTCAGATGTAATACCTGTAAAACACTTATTATTATTTAGTAATCTCATAATAAGAACTGGAGTTCTGTCTGTGGTACCACAGTGGGAGCGGTTGGCACCATTGGTGCTGTCACCTCTGTCGTCATTCTTGACCTATCACTAAAATGAAAAGCAAAACTTTCAACAGTCCAGTCTAGGGGACTGGAATTGTTCATGGTTCATGGCTTAGCTGCAAAGCCAGCATCCCATCTGGGCACTGGTTCATGTTCTGGCTGGGCCAATTCTGACCCAGCTAATGGCCTGGAAAAGCAGTGGAAGATGGCCCAAGTGCTTGGGCCCCTGCCACCCACATGGGAGACCTGGACGAAGCTGCTGGCTTCAGCCTGGCACAGTCCTGGCTTTGGGGACTAAAGTACCCGACGGAAAGTCTGCCTTTCTCTGTCTCTCCATATTTCCCTGTAGTTCTGAATTTTGAATAATCTTCAAAAAAGATATCCAGTCTTGGGGTTGGACTGCATGGATTGAATCTGGGCTCTGGCACTTAACCTGGGGTGAGTTTGGGTCCCTTCTCTTTACTGCAAATGCTGCTGACCCAAGAAAGTTATCTTGAGAATACAGTAAGTTGCTGATACGTAAAAGGTGCATGGTAAGTACTTTGTATATAGCCATATCTGCCTCTAAAAATTGAGTGCCAAAGATAAATACATAAAGTTACTTTGAAAGCAGTTGAATAAGTTGCTTTCATCCTTCAAAGTTGATTTGGGAATAAATGTGCTAATAGTAAATTCTGGTTAGGACAACACAAACTTTTAAAAACCTGTGTGCTTTTGTCTATCCTTCAGCCACTATTTCTCTGTAAACTGGAAGAAAGTCAACAATGGCTGCAATGAGGAAAGGGACTGAGAAACGACACAACCCAGTAGAAAGCATTTGTAGAAAAATCAAAGCCATCCAAAGGAGAGAAACTGTGTCGGATCCAGCGCAGCAGATAAGCAAGTACCGCACCAGCAGTTTTGAGAGTCCATGGGTCCACAGCAAGAAGAACATCCAAGAGCTACTGAGAAAGAGGATGGCGGCTTGCTTTCCTATGCCCACCTCGCCTTTCGCAAGTTTGGACAAAGTTGCCGCCTTCATTTCTTGTCCGGAAGTGGCATCTCCAAGGACGCCAGTCCTGCCTGCTTTCAGCAGTCCTGAGAGTGAAATGTCCTCTGTCCATCCCCCAAGTTTCGAGAGCAGCTCAGAGCGGGCATCAAGCACCAAGTGTAGACACCCACCTTGGATGGCACAAAGACAAGGCAAGCTCCTCTTGAATGAGGACTTGGACACTTGCTGCACCGAAAGAAGTTCCAGTACCTTCGTACTTGACCCTGGTTCCACTTCTGGTCAAAGCCGCGACTGTTGGAGTCCTCCGGAGTTGGTGGTGAAGCGGTTATCTCTGAATGATGATGGTAAATATTCACTTGTTAACATCGGTTCTTCCAGTTAACTGTAGGCCTATGTACTTTTAGAATACTGGAACTCAACAATCAGAGTTGAGATAGAGGCATCTCTGTCCCTTTTAAGTTTGTTTACATCATTAAAAAACCTGATGTGAATTCTCGATTGGGCTTACTGGTCTGAAAACACAGTTTGCCAGGACTTATGGGAATGTCACACTGGGCAGACTTAGATATAAGGGAGTTAAAATTCATGCACTTGACAGGTGTCTTACTGGAGTGGCCATTTTAGCATTTCTCTTTTGGAGGAGTTCAGTAAGCTTAGGAGAAACTGTCCCACTGAAGAAACAGAGGAGGGAGGCTAGAGCAGACAGGGACTGTCGCTCCTCAGTTTTGCTTCAGGAAATGCTAAGACTGTTGAAAGGGTCATAGACACTGAAAAACAAACAAACAAACAAATGTAAAATGGCATCCATGCTTTATAGTGGATTCTGTTTACTTCTAGTTTGGTTAGAAAAAATTATATATTTCATTTGAAAGGCAGCGTTATAGAGAGGGAGGGAGGGAGAGCTTGCATCTGGTGATTTACCCTGGAAATGGCTGAGCAGGCTGCAATGGCGGGGCTGAGCAGGCTGAGGCTGGGAGCCAGAGCCTCCTCCTGCCCCTCGCGTGGGAGAGACCATATTCAGCTACTCTCTAGGGATGCTAGCCTTGAGCTGCATTGGAAGTGGAGCACTGAGGGCTCAAGTCAGTGCTTGTATCAGATGCTGGTGTTGTAGGTAGCAGCTTAACTTGCTGCACCACAACGCCAGCTCCTCCTCCTATTTTTTTTTTTTTGTTTTTTTTTTTTTTTGGTAAGATTTATTTTTATTAGAAAGGCAGACTTAAACGAGAGAAAAGACACAGCGGGGAAAGATCTTCATCCACTGGTTTGTTCCCCACATGGCCCATCCGAAGCCAGGAGTCAGCAGTCCGTTCTGGGTCATCTTCTACCACATTTCCAGGCCATAAACAGGGAGATGATTGGAAGTAGAGCAGCCAGGGCACTAACTGGTGCCTGCATTCGATGCTGGCGCGTGGGGGTAGAGGATTAACTTATTGAGCCACCATGCCAGCCCCCTGATTTTTGGGGGGAGGGATTTTTTATCTGTTGTGCCAGTCATATTTTCATGCTTTTAACATTATAGGGCAAAAAAATATTTTCAGTTCTCTATTTCCTTCCCAATCCTCTTTATAACACTTAAAAGAAGAAAGAAAAATAGGGGACTTTTCAAGTCCATCTTTTAATGGATTCATTCAGGCCAAGTCCTCACTATTCATTACTGGTTATTAAGAGGCCTTCACTATTAAAGTTAACCCCTGCAAATGGGAAATGAATCATTGAAGCAAAGAAAAGCATCTGTTCTTGCAAATGTTTTCTCCTCACAGAATGGAAACCAGGAGGTGGTGACGGCAGAGATGGTGTCACCGACAGCTCTCCAGGGACCTGTGAGGACCAGCTGCTGGCTGGTATTTTTCGTACATGGGACACGGCCCACAGAGGTGAGTTGAAAGTTACCTGCTGAAAGATCTGTACCTGCAAGTCATCTGGACTTCCTGTTGTGAGAGAAAGGGAAATCAATGGTTTGCATGGGGTCTGGGGAACTGTGTCTACATGGGCTGAGTGCAGGCTAGATTGGGAGGTGTGTTGGCTATTGAGGCCTTGGTAGTTATTTCCTCACCCTTCTTCTGCTTATTGTAAAAATGACTAGATGTGTGTGCTTTTTAAAACTCATCAACGGACATAACAGCCCAGATCGTGGACTGGAACTGCTAGCATGTCACGGGCGTTGCCATACGAGCAATATTTCAACTCTATAAAACCACAGGCCCAGTTTAGGTCAGAATTTTTAACTAACTTTAGATTTTTCACTTCTCTCTTCTTTTTTGGGGGATACATTCTTTTTAAAGTTTTTGCAAGTAATTTTTAATACATAAATGACTCACGTGCACCTTAAGTTAGTGATGGTAAGCAAAGCAAATCCCTGGTAATTCTATGTGTATTTGCTTCAGCACCCTTGGTTAGTCCTTTGTTTTATTTCTTCAATCATTTTCACCAGTATTGTAGAACATTTCAACTATAGTCAAACACACAGTGACTGGTATGATGAACCCTTCTAGGTGTTGTAATTGGTTCATCTCATTTCTAACCCAATTCATTTTTCTCTTCTGCTTTGTGTTTCTGAAGGCAAATCCCAGCGGTCACTTTATTTTGTCTGTAAATAAATATTTCTAAAAGACCTTGAAGGATTTAAGCACAATTCCAATGCCATCACTATGACAAAATGTAATTACTTTCTTAATATTTTCAAATACTTTGTTAGTATGTGTGATGTCTTTGAATTTTTTTTAAGATTTATTTTAGTTTTATTGGAAAGTTAGATATACAGAGAAAGACAGAGAGGAAGATCTTCCATCCACTGATTCACTCCCCCAAGTGGCCGCAACGGCTGGAGCTGAGCCGATCTGAAGTCAGGAGCCTGGAGCCTCTTCTGGGTTTCCCACACAGGTGCAGGGTTCCAGGGCTTTTTTGGGACGTCCTTGACTGATTTCTCAGGCCACAGAGAGGGAGCTGGATGGGAAGCTGGGCTGCTGGGATCAGAACTGGCGTCCATTTTGGATCCCGGTGCATGCAAGGTGAGGACTTAGCTGCTAGGCTATGGCACAGGGCCCTGAAGTTTTATTTAAATTAATATTCATAGATGATTTGTTTATGGTGATGGGTTTCCTTACCTCTGTGTTCCCTTTTCAGCTATTTCTAAAATTTTTATATTGCAATTTGTTATTTAGCTTTTTTCATCTAAAACCTTTTTTGGTTAAATTATAATATGAAGTTTGTATATTTTAGGAATACTTAATCAGATTTCCTGACTCTTTATTTAAAGGGTATGTTTTTTGAGCTAAGTATTATACTTGGGTAAAATTATGCATCTTCATGTTGATGGCGAAACTTCAATCTATTCTATCGCCAAGGGTGACGCCATCAATTCCTGTCACTTTTTCTACTGAGATACTTTATAATAAGAAACTTTAAGTCTTTGTCTATCTGTTATTTGGCCATCCCAAGTTTTGAGTCCTGAAGGAGAGGTAGGATAAAATCTTGATTGTGTCTCTTGGTATGAATTTTTACAATAACAAACTGGTTTTGCAATGCCGTGAAAAGATCACTTCATGAAGTTTGGGGTGTGTATGTTTTGAATTTGTGATTTTTGTATACATGATCTGTTGTAATTATTTTTCTCATTGACACTCAATAGTCTGTCACTGGACAGTAGGAATTTCCTTATACTGACTGTAACTTTTTATTCAGGGAGGAGGCAACTTAATTTTGCTATCATTTCAAGATAGATAGATACTTTTGAGCCTCACAGAGCTCACAAGTAATTTGCATTTTTCCTTTCTTGAGATTTTTTCCTTTCTTGAGATTTATCCAGTTTTGACATTTTACTCCATTTGTTTTATCACTCGTCTTTTCCTCTTTCTAGCTCTGCTGCTTGAGGGTAAGTTCGATGTTTAAGGTTTTCTCATTTCAAAATCAAAGTTACAAAGTGGGAGAGAGAGAAAACTACCCTATGCTGGTTCTCTCCTCAAATAGCTACAATGGTCAAAGCTGGGCCAGGACAAGGCCAAGTGCCAGGAACCCCATGCAGGTTTCCCACATGGGTGACTGGGGCCCAACTACTGGAGTCATCTTTGGCTACTTTCCCAGGTGCGTTAACAGTTGGCTGGATCAGAAGTAGAACATCTGGGACTTGAACTGTTACCCTATGGTATGCCAGTGTCACAGACAAAGGTTAGCCTGACACTCTACGGTGTTGATCCCCATCCTGAATTATATTGAGGCAAAACCCTGTTGTGTTTTTCTGATGAACGAGGATGTTTACCTAGGATGGACCACAGTGATCAGTAGCAGGATATTTAAAGTTGATACAGTACTGTGGTCCAATTCACAAGTCTGTATTTGAATGTAATGTTCCAACAATACATAGTTTTGTGTTTCCTGGTCCGTGGTCTCAATTGGACCTGTTTTACATTGTGTTATTATGTTCTCTTGAATCTTGAACAATTCCTCTGATCCTTTGTATTTTATGATGCTACACATTTTGAAGATTACTTCTTCAGTAAACAGTCGCCTGAATAAAAGACCTAGGCAAGGGTTTTTTTGCCCTTCTTGCAGCTATTCTATTTGTTTGAAATTGCAGTTGGCCCCTGTGTCTGGGGGTCCCATATCCTCAGGTTCAGTCAATCGTGAACTTGATCAACTTTGGATAAAAAATGTTCAGGGTAGAAAAGATTTTATCTATACTGAACATGCACAGATTTTTTCCTCATACTCCAGAAACAATAAAGAAGGCAACTGTTTGCATTTATACTGTATGAGATTAGAAGTCACCTGAAGATAACTTACAGTATTGGGGTGGGCTGTGATGGGTTATAGGCAAACACTACACGACTGCTACATGAGGGACATGAGCATCCTCAGACTTTGGGATGCATGGGAAGTCCTGGACTATCGATCAAAATGAAATGCCTATAACCCACCCCTTGCTCCAAATAACTCAATAGAAAGAGATTCCTACTGTCCATTGATGCTTCATGTCAATGGATTTAATAGCTTGGGTCTGGACACATCATGAAATCGTGGCACCTAGGTTGGTGGACACAGTAACAAGTGTTTGGGTCATGGAGGTAGCTCTTGGGAGCAGGTTGGTTGTAAAAGCCAGGTTGGACCTAGGTACTCACCATGAGACCCATCTTCCACATGTCTTCACTGTTGTTCATGCTCAGGCCCTACCACATGGCCGAGTCTCTGGGCTGGGAATGAAACTTGTCCTGCTTAGGGCTGTGAACCCGAACATTGTAAGCCAAAATACACCTGCTGCCTTTCTCTTGGGTGTGTGATAGACTGATGGAAATTTGATTGTGTACCAAATGCACTGACTGCCAGTAAGAAAAATGATTACAGCAGATGAAAACTTGAATACTTTGTAGAATGCTTAATATTTGCTTTTGATTTGATCTGAATAATTTATTTCTTTGTAAAAAGATTTATTTAGGTTAAAAGCTGAGTGGCTGGGAAAGAGGCAGAAGTGAAAGAGAAAAGGCAAGATCTTCCAAATACTACACGTCCCAAATGGCTACAACAGCTGGGGTTGAGCAAAACTGAAACCAGGAGCCAGGAACTTTGATCCGATTGTTCCAGATGGTGGCAGGGGCCCATCTACTTGGCCTTGGTGCATTAGCAGGGAAGCTGTTTGGAAACCAGTGGACAAGACTAGACTGGTGCTCCAACATGGAATGTGGCTGTTCCAAGTGATGGCTAACCTACTGTCCCTAAACTTAACTTTTTAAAAAAAGATTATTATTGCAAAGTCAGATTTTACAGAGACATGGAGACAGAGAGAAAGATCTTCCATCCTCTGGTTCACTCACCAAGTGGCCACAGTGGCTGGAACTAAGCCAATCTGAAGCCAGGAGCTTGGAGCTTCTTCCAGGTCACCCAAATGGGTGCAGGATCCCAAGTCTTTGGGGGCGTCCTCTACTGCTTTCCCAGGCCACTAGCAGGGAGCTGGGTGGGAAGTAGGGCTTCTGGGACACAAACTCGTGTCATATGGGATCCCAGAGCAAGGACTTTAGCCACTAGGCTATTGTGGTAGACCCCCTAAACTTTAAAAAAAAATTTATTTGAAAGAGGTCATCATTGTGGTATGATGGGTAAAAGTTTGGAAGAGCTACAGAGAATGGGGTGGGGGAGGGAAGGCGAGAGAAATCTCAATCTAGACTTTGGATCCCCTGGTTCACTTTCCAAATGCCTGCAAGGTCCTGGTTTCCCATGTTGGGGCAGGGGACTTAACATTTCCATCATATTTCAGTGCTTTTCCCAGGCTGTTAGCAGGCAGCTAAGCCAGAAACAGAGCAGCCCAGGCCCTGAACTAATGTCCATACGAGGTGTTAGCCTCTCTCTCTGTAGGTTTCTGTGCTATGCCATCATGTCGTCCCCTGAACTTATCTCTGTTTCATTTGCTGTGGCTTTTGGAAATCCCCTTATCTGTAAGGGGGGGGGGAGAGAGTTGTATTATTGGGTCACATGATGATGGAGGCAAACAAGTCCCAAGATAGTCAGGGTGAGGCAGCCAGCTAGTTGGGTTTGTTTTGGGTGAGGCTGAGCCTGAGGACCAGGGCTGCTGATTGTATAGTAGTCTCAAAGACAGCAACACAGTCTATTCACGAGGAAATGTAGCAAAACAGCTGATGGCATAGTGGAAGGCAGGTGGGCAGGAGGCAGTGTGTTTTGCTTCAGGGAGGAGCAGCTTCTCGCTCCATTAACACCTTCAACTGGTGAGTCGACGCCCACCCACACTAGAGAGGACTAACTTTGATGACCAAGGATTTCTCTTTTTTCCTGCTTGATGTTAAAAAGTCTATGAAAGGCAAAGTGAAGAGAGGTTGATCTTCCATGTGCTCGTCCACCTCTCAGTGTCCACAACAGCTGGATCTGGGTTAGGACGAAGCTGGGAGCAGCTCCATCCGGGTCTCCCACATGGGGAGCAGGGACCCACATACACCTGCTGTCTGCCAAAATGAATGTGAAGAGGCTGCTGGACGGGGATGGGGCACAGGCCTGTCCAGTGGGCTGCAGACATCCTGAGCAGCGACTCAACATGTGGGAGAACAAGCATGTCTTGTGAGTGAACCCCTGCTGTGCACTTTGGCCATGTTTCCCTGTCTCTGCAGGTGCGTTCGTAGGAACCTGGGTCTGAAATGGAGTGGCTGGCAGGTAGAAATCACAGGTGCCCGAGTAACCCGCTATATCACAGAGCCAGCCCCAGGTGTAAACCTCAGGGAAAGGAGAAGAAATGCAGATATCATTACTGGCATTATTAATTCTACAAATAGGGAGCTACTTCTATCCAAATTACACACCCTTGATCTGAAAATCCAAATCTGAAATGCTCTCAAAGTTGAAGGTTCTTGAGCCCTGACACTTCCCTAAGGTCTGTGTAAATATTCCAGAATCGGAACCTCCCCTCCCCCACCGACCTCAAACAGTGCTCAGTCCAAATAGTTTGAATAAGGGACACTCAGCCTTTATAACAGTGGTTTTACTACCTTTTTCTATCACAATGAACATGTTAAATTGATCTCTTAAATTTTTGTTTTCAAATGTTTGAAAGATGGATTGACGGAGCGCTTGCATCCACTGGTTCAGTCCCCAGCTAGCTCAATAGCCAGTGCCGAGTCAGACTAATGCCAGGAGCCTGTAACTCCTTGGGTCTCTCACGTGGGTGACAGGGACCCGAGTGCCTGGGTCATCTTCTGTTGCTGTCTCTGGGTCATTAGCAGAGCAGCCGGTATGCTGTCCTGAAGCTTTGGTTATGTCATGGGCGAGACTTCCTTAGGGTACCACTTTCGTTCTTGTATTTGCCTTGCCAACCTTCTATCTGGTTTTCCCTCCCCTTTGGGATCAGCCAGCCCTGGGGCTGGTCTTGGTTGTTAGAGAAAGATGAGGCTTGTATTCGGGGAAGATGGATGTGTCAGTATTCAACTTAGTCTGGGTGAGTCTAATTTTTGATTGTGACTGTAGGACTAACTGGTTTAGAGAACAACTCGTCCTCCCCGCTAAAAGGAACAAACTTCCCCGGTTTTTACACGACTATGCTATTTCACACAGAGCAGAGGAAAAACTCTCTTCACTGATCCTATTTGAGGAAAGATGGGCCCAGCAGGGAGGCATGGTGCATGAAGCTGCTGCGTCCGGTGCTGTCACTCCCTGTGGATACCAGCTTGAGATACGGGTGTTTCGCTTGTGACCTAGCTTCCTGCTAATGTGAGTGGCAAAGCAGCAGAGGATGGTCCAAGTCCTTCCACTGCACCCACGTGAGAGACCTGGAAGAAGCTTCTGGCTCTGGACTTCAGACTTGGTCCCACTTCGGTCATTACAGCCATTTGGGGAATGAACCAGAGGATGGAAGTCTTGACTTCTGTGTCTCTTATTAACTGTGCCCTTCAAATTTTTAAGTGAGACAAAATGGTGACAGTTCAGTTACCTCCTGCAAATAATTTTTAACAAGATTTATTTGATAGGCAGAAAGATAGAGGGTGAAACAGCGTGTTCTTCAGCTCACTGGGTCACTCCTACAACAGGGCTAGCTCAGGCTGAAGCCAGAAGCCAGTGGATTCACCAGGCCTCCGTCGTCAGTGTAGAGTGCCAAGCATTGCAGCTGCCTGCCACTGCTTCCCTAGGTGCGTTAGCAGGCAACTGGATTGGAAGTGGATCATCTGAGACTTGAACGAGCACCCATATAGAACGCAAGCATTGCATGTGGTGGCTTGAGCTGCCTGCCAAGGTGCTGGTCCCTCAAGTGGTATTTGATCACATTAGCGGTTAAGCCTCACAGTAACAGTGTATGATAGGACTACCCTCCTGCTCCGTAGATGAGGAAGTTGAGGCTGAGGGAGGATGGGATTTCCCCAAAGCTGCATGGACTTGCGACCTGCCACCTGCAAACTGAGACTTGACTCTGCTACCAAAAGCCCCAGGTCCACAGCACTAACACAAGCAAGCCTGTCTGTGACATGGGAGAGTGGCTTGTTTGCCAAGAGCAGGATAGAAATGTGAACAGCAGCTACTTAGATACTGACTCCTCCGAGGTTGTCACGTGTCCTGCTGCTTGAGTGGTGCAGGTTCAGTTTGGGTGTGCATCTCTGGTTGGTCTGCAGGATGGATGGATAGGTGATTTTGTGTTCATTGGAGGAATTTTGCTGAAGGCAAACTCGGCTTCGATCAGTCTGGGGCCTGTGCCCAGGTTCAAGGGTATATGGGGATCCACCTAACCAGTTATCTACAGGAGAGATAAATGAACTCATAAGGCTTGTGACCTTGCATCACTCTGTCCTGTGACTGCTGTGAGAAACATGATGTACCCTAAACATGAAAGCAGGGTGAAGGAGCTTGACACTAAGGCAGCTTCCAGTATGTTCCAGGCACTCACTTACCATTGATGCCCACCCGAGGCCAGAGGCCTCTTATGCTTTGCCACCTCATCAGGACTCCCAGTTTGTATGGCACATTTCTAAATGCAAGAAACCTGGGAGAGGTGAGCAGCACTGCTCAAAATTATGTTCTTTCCTCTCTCACCATCACTTTGCCTTTTTTCTTCCCAAGGCTTGGTAGGAATGGACAGAGTAATAGATTTTCTGAGACACATGAGCCCAGAGGCTGAAGAGCGTGACCTCGAAGAGCTGAAGAACACACTTGACCCTGAAGAGACAGACCCCTGTGTGGACCTGGAGGCATTCCAGACAATTGTCAAAGAGTGGATGGCTCGCTACCGGAGCACACGGTAATGGGAGGGCCAGCTGGGCTGGCCTGCAGGTCTGAGCAGGCCTCACAGTCCTTGCTCCTCACGGTCTGCTGGGTTGACAGGTGTGATGTGACCGGTGGGGTTTTCCCACACTTCCACAGTGTCAGCATCTCATGAATGATGTTAGACCTCCTCACTGCGCCCCACCACCCCTGGTCATGATGCTGTGGGTGTGGGGTGACCTTGACCTTCTATTAAGTTCTCATTAGTTATTGATGCTTCTGCTGATGGAGTAGGCACACTTTGAGAGCCATTGCTCTAATATTCGAATTCTGGTGCCATTCATCTATTGTGATTGGAAGGGTGCACATATTTTCTCAAAGGATTGAGCTGCCACAGGAGTTGAGTCAAATATTGACTACTCTTTGTATCCATGCGTCTAAACCTAGGAAGGAAGCCTCCTGGAAGGCCTGGGAACTAGGCAGTGAGAGGGATTGGTGTGTCTCCCTGGAATACAGGGAGGCTAGGGAGGAAGAAGACAACAGGGTGAGGAGGGGAGGTCAGCCATGATCTCAGGAACCTGGGTGGTGACTGGCCTGGGAAGGTGTGTTCTCCCTTCTAGGCAGCCACATTCCCATGCTTCCCGGTCAGCCACCAACCTCTGCTCTCAGCCAGTGCCCACGAGGGATTTGCTGAGAGAAAAGTTGAAACCCAATGGAGACAACACTTGTTAGAGCTGTGGTAGGGTTAACATGGAAAGCTGATATCAGAAAACAGGATTGTAGTGTTCGCCACACACAGGCCAATGAAAAAAGCAATGTAAGTGTATGGGAATATAGGAGCAGGCATTTGGTATGGTAGCTAAAACCCCATTAGTCACACACATACTGTAGCACAGCGGCTGGGCGTGAGTCCCAGTTCACTTCCTGATGCAGTGTGTGTCGGGCAAGCAGCAGGTGAGGGCTCAAGTATGCGGCTCCCTGCCACCAAGGTGGGAGATGCACACGTAGTGCCTGCCTCAGCCCAGCCCTTGCTGATGAGGGCATTTGAGGGCTGCACTGGCAATGGAAAATTTCTCTCCTCTTTATCTTCTCTTAGCTTCTTAACCAAAATAAGTAAATGAACGAATAATGTTAAAAATACACAGTTTTACTAGTAATGAAAGAAATGCAAATAAAGAAAAAATACCCTTTCTGCCCATCAATTTGATTATGAATTCAAAGAATGTGTCCCATGTTAGGATGGAGCAAGAAAGAATGGGGAGGTATGTTTGGTGGAAGTGCAAGTTAGCATAGTTTTTAAAAGGTACATTTAAGAGCATAACAACAAATTCTTAAAAATAGGCGATCTCAGAGCTGATTTAAAAACTTTATGCTGTTACATGCCTGTATCAAATTTTTATAATAATGACAATAGTAATCTAAGTATTTAAATAAGCAAAACAGTGATGGTATTTCTAGCCACTGAATTACTGCATAATCATTAAAAGCAGAATTAGAATTAGGTAAATGTACAATGAAAGAACTATTCCAAATAACAAGAACTATTTCAAATAACAGGCTATAGATCTGTATATTGGTGAAATCCCATTTTTGTCAGGTGGTGGCACACATGGGGAAAAGTTGGTAAAAATCTGAAATGATCTGCACTGCATGGTGATGTCTGAGTTTTTAAAAATATGTAAATTTTATCTTTAATAAAAATATCAATAATCCTATAAAATGGTGAAGGCAAAAGGAAAACTCATTTTTATGACAAATATAAAGGAACAAAAAATCTGGGAGAAAATACTGCACTATAACGTGAGAATGGTTGGTGTGGATGTAAAGATAAGGGGTGATGGGAGTTTTCTTTCATCTGAGACTGAAAAACAGACATCAGTGTAGTGATTCCGTAGTGTCCACGGGAGGATGGCTCCGGGGCTCGCTTTGGTACTGCAAGTCCAGAGGTGCACAGGGCCCCAAGATGTGTGTCTGGATGTATTTCAGTTCCAGGGACCACAGATGAAGTAATGGTGAAGTGTTTGTGTGGAAGTTACATAATTCCCCTGTATGCTATAAGTCAGTTTCATATGACTTACTAACACCAAATATAGTGTAAATGCCATGTAAATAGTTCATGCGTTGTGTTAACAGATAATGACAAGAAGAAAGTCTCTACTTGTTCAGTACAGATGTATTTTTCCTAAATATATTTACTTATTTGAAAGGCAGTAAGCATTAGAATTAAACAGCTAAGGCTGGGAGCTCACTGGGTCTCCCACGTGGGTGGCAGCAGTTCAAGTATTTGGGTCATTTCCATGACTTTCCTAGGTGCATTAGCTGGCAACTGGATCAGAAATGGAGCAGATGGGGCTTGAACCAGCATGCAAATAGGATGCTGTTATTGCAGACAGTGGTATTATCCACTATGCTACAATGCTGTTTCCCTCGTACCCCAAGTGGTCTTGATCCATGGTTGATAGGAACCATGCATGTGGAGCCAGCTGACTCGGGTATCTGTACAAATCTGGAGAGCTGTGTGGTTACATAAGAGCAGGAAGCTAAGGATTCAATGTTTAGAAAGCTTGAATAGTAAAACTTCAGCCCCAGTACTGAGATTCTGGTTGGGAGTTTAGTACATTTATCCTGACCTACAATTGTCTAGATCTGCACTGAAGTTTTTCCAGACCAGGAACACAGTGTTCAAAGTACAATTCACATAGATTTCACTTTGTTTCCTCATTAAGGAAAAAGTGATAGCACTGCTATTGTGTCCAAAAAAAATAGCCACTTGGGGCAACAGTACCTCATATCGAAGTGCCTAGTTGACATCCCAGCTTTGTAACCAAATGCAGCTTCCGGTTATAAGCTGTGAAGCGGCAGGTAGCAGCTTTAGTGGTTGGGTCCCTGCCACCCACATGTCGGGCCCAGATTGAGTTCTGGGGTGCTGGCTGTTCAGGCTTTGGGGGAGTGAACCAACAGAGGGAAGATCTCCTCTGCCTTTCAAATATGTGACAAAAACAACTCAGAATGAGATGGGAAAGTATACATTGCACCTGAAGAGGAATCCAGCCGTGGTTGAGTAGAGACTCCTGGCTCACTGGTTTGCTTTGTTTCAGTTGTTCCAGCCGAGGAGTCACTAGCAGGTTGAGCAGCATCGCTGATGACTCTGTCTTTGAGCAGGGGGACAGCATCAGCTCAGGCAGGGCGGGTATGTGCGTGACTTCATCAGGAGTGTTGGGTGATTTGCTTGCGGCCTGGGGCCCAGCAGTTCTCATGAAGCTCTCTGGATGTGTTTCAGTTCCAGGGACCACAGATGAAGTGGATGTCTCATCGCAGGGAACCTTGTGAGTGTTCTCACTGGTAACAAAATACCGTCCACCTTCCTTACTGATTTGTCTTATTTCATAACTGCATATTCACTTAACCTTTTTTGTGTGGTAGGAGAAACCTACTTTTATATTCTATGCCATCTGTTTTAGAGCCAGCTCTTTAGGAACATGTATGTATATGCAGGAAATTTACCGAGAGTTTACTATATACCATGCATGAGTGACTGGATTTTCACACTTAGTGGTAGTCATCTCATCAACCTCTTGGAGATTTTATTATGATAGCAATGTTTCTGTTGTGAAACCACAGTTCTGTAACTTGTCTAAGATCATACAACTTAAATAATGAGGCTGGGTATGGAACAGAAAGGCATAGGACAGATGAGGGAATGGATGGGAGATTATAAATTTACATAGGAACTTGAATGGTGGAGGAAAATGTGAAAATCATGTTTGTGAATCACAAACTTTGTGCACTTCTGCAAGAAGTTATTCTGTTGGTGCTATTCCAGCGTTGCTACGTTTTGAAAGCTCCTTTAGTTACGGTGGTCTTAAGTAAAATATCCATTTCTTAAAAATCCCCAAGCTTCATGCAGTGTCTTTCCTGAACTAAGAAGAAAAAGTGGCTGGTGAGCAGGCGACTCTCTATCTCTGGGAACACCCGGTGGTGGTACTCGGTGGTCTGGGTTATCCCTACTCTGTGTGTAACAGTGACCCTTACTGTAACATGGCTCAGCTCTTTCTAGGTATCAGACAGCTGGAATCACTTTTCTCGATGCTACCCTGTGAGTCTAGACACTTCAGTCGAAGTCTGGAATACAAATTCTTAGGGAGTAGTAATCTCAAATTACTCTTTGCTCATCCAGAAAACTTTTCATACATTTTCTGAAAGAAACTGCCATTCATAAGAGGATTATGATGTGACTTTTAAGCTCTTGGGGTGGGGTTTCTTTAAGAGATTGACTTATTTGAAAGGCCAAGAGTGAAGCAGAGAGACACACAGCGAAAGAGAGATCTTCGATCTTCCGATTCAGCTCTTAAATAATGCCAATAGCCGGACCTGGGCCAGGTCAAAGCTAAAAACCTGGAATGCCATTCAGCTCTTGCACTTGAGTAACGGAGGCCCAGCACTTGGGCCATCCTCTACTGTCTGTCCAGGCACATTCATAGGGAGTTGGGTTCATGGGGAGCGGGCAGCTGGGACTCCAGCTGGCACACCAGAATGGGATGCCAGTGTTGTATGCAGTGGTGTAACCCGCTGTGCCACAGTGCTGCCCCCAGGGTTTTTTTTTTTAAGGTTTTGTTCATAGATCCTTGCAAGCAGGAAATGAGGAAAGCTGTTTGCTGTTTAATGTACGAGTTTCAGATATTAAGGAGCAGTGATTCTGTCTTCCTGAATGATCCAGGCAAGAAGGTAGAGTAGAAACCATTTTTAACTTTTTGTTTTTCATGGTATGGTTTCATAGGTTTGGGGATATCCCCTTTCACCCTCTCCATCACCCCTGCCCGCACCATAGAAACCGTGTTCTGAAGTCTGTGCTCAGCGCTGAGATTGCCAGGAGGCAGCCAGGAAAACATACTACTCAAATTTCCTCTTTCTCCTCCCATTCTCTTCCTAATCCTCCTCCTCTTTGTTGTCTTCTTCGTTTTCTTCCTTCGCTTCCTTTTTCTTTCTTCTTCCTCCATTATCCATCTCCATCATTATCATCAAAAGTTTGAATGACAGAGAGTGGGTAGAGTGATGCTGATTTAGTCCCCGATATCTGGCTCAGACCCAGGCTAGAGGCCTGAGCCGGGAACTCAACCCACATCTCCCATGTGGCTGGCCAGGAAGTTAGAAGTAGAGTTGGGACAATAGCCCAAATGGTCAAAGGGCTTGTGGGCTTGGGGCAAAGAGTGACACAGACATTAACCAGCTACCTGTGTCCCAAATCAAGTTCCTGAGTATAAGTTTCTGCTCTGGATTCTGATTTCTTGTTCCTGTACAACCTGGAGGCTTTAGCGATGGCTCATGGGAGACCTGCAATGAGTTCCCAGCATCTGGCTTCAGCCTGCTCAGTCCTGGCTCTCACAGGTGCTTGGAGAGTGAACCAGTGGATGGGAAGTCTACCTTCAGAAATGTGAGCATGCAACGGTTCTTGAGACAGTTCATGGAAAGTAAACAATATTGGAAAAAAACCCAACTATGCATAGATGGCAGATTTTCTTTCACACCAGAGTAAACACATCTTTTAATTCCATCTTCCCTTTATGTGGGAGTCCAGGAATTGCTTCCCAGCTAAAGCATTGCTGAAATCTGCCAAGATCTTTGGACTAAATAAAATCATAGCTGTTTATTGTGGGGCCTCCCACAATACAGGCGTAAGCAGAAATACCTCAGGGTAGATGAGGCAGGTTTGGGGAGGGTTATTTTAAGGATAAACAGAAGTTGTGAAAAAGGTGTTGGATATGGTACTGTAGGCTTAGCTGTATGGGCATCCCATATCAAAATGCTTGTTTAAGTTCCAGTTGCTCCACTTCTCATCTGGCTTTCTGTTGATGTGCCTGCACAGGAAGCAGAAGATGGTGCCTTGCCATCCACGCAGCAGATATGAAGGACCTCTAGACTCATGGTTCAACTTGGCCCAGCCCTGGCTGTTGTGACCAGCTGCAGAGCGAACCAGCAGATGGAAGATCTTTATCTTTTTTCCCTGTCATTCGTATACTCTGTTGTTCTGCCTTCCAAATATGCATTTTTTTAAAGTTGTGAAAGTTAGTTTTATAAATGGCAAGTGCTAAATACCTAGCAATTTTGGAAAACTCTTGAATGTTGCTGTAATGACTGCATGAATATTAGTAAGTGGCCTTTATTTATGATGAGGAGGAGGATAGCAGAAAAATGTACAAGAACATTCCCGCCTGTTTGGCTTACCCATAGGTCTTATTTTGCTTGGAAATTGTTCTCATTCATACTTTCACCTACAGAGAAGTGTCTGATTTGATAGACTATGTGACACACCTACATTTCAACAAGCAAAAGTTGGAAGAGGAAAATCATAAGTTTAAATTGGCAATAGAAACCTTGGAAGAAGCCAACGGGCAGTTATCAGAGGAGTGTGCTGAGCTACGCTTTCAAGCGAAAAGGTGAGGTTTGGGGGCTCTGCCTGCCAGATGCTTTAGTTTGTTTTCTTAAAGTTTTTATTATTATTATTATTAAGATACAATTTGCATAGCAGACAACTAAACATTTTAATATATTCAGTTTAATGTTTTCCTGATTTATTTGAGTGATTGAATGGCAGAGAGTGGAGAAATCCTGCAGTTATTCTTTGCAGGAAAGCATGCAGACTAGAGTGCTTTGTCTTTGCCCCCAGTTTACCTAGAACCTCTGTATTCAGAACTTTATAGATTTATTTTTATTGGAAAGTCAGATTTACAGAAAGAAGGAACGAGAGAAATATCTTCTTCCATTTCCTGGTTCATTCCCCAAGTGGCCACAATGGCTGGAGCTGAGCTAATCCGAAGCTGGGTGCCAGGAGCTTCTGCCATGTCTCCCACAAGCAGGTGCAGGGTCCCAAGGCTTTGAGCCATTCTCTACTGCTTTCCCAGGCCACAGGCAGGGAGCTGGAAGAGAAGTGGAGCAGCCAGGTTACAAGGCAAGGACTTTAGCCATTTGGCTGCCATGCCAGGCCCTCCCTATATTCGGAATTTAAACACTTGGACTGGTGTTATGGTTCAGCAGTTCACACTGTTGTCTGCAACACCTGGATCACACATATGCACCAGTTCGAGTGCCAGCTTCTATAGTTTTGACCCAGTTCTCAGCTAATGCACTTAGGAAAGCAGCAGAAAATAGTCTAAGTACTTGGAATGCAGTCTAAGTACTCCATCCATGTAGGAGACCCAGATGGAGATGCAGACAGCTGGCCTCAACCTGGCCCAGTCCTGACTGTTGTGGCTATTTGGGGAAGTACATTTTTTGGGCCCATTTTCTAGAGACTTAACTGTAGTTAACTTAGACAAGAAATGGCTGGAACTAAGCCAGTCCAAACCTAGGAGCCAGGAGCTTCTTCCAAGTTTCTCATGTGGATGCAGACTTCCAAGGACTTGGGCTATCATCCACTACCTTCCTAGGCCATAAGCAGCCTGCTGGATGGGAAGTGGAGCAGCCAGGACTAGAATGAATTCCCATATGGGATGCCAGCACTACAGGTGGAGGATTAGCTTGTTAAACCACTGCACTTGCTCCCAAAATCTGAGTTCTTCATTATGGAGTTCTGCTTTCTTTTTTTTTTTTTTTTTTTTTTTTAAAGATTTTATTCATTTTATTACAGCCAGATATACACAGAGGAGGAGAGACAGAGAGGAAGATCCTCCGTCCGATGTTTCACTCCCCAAGTGAGCCGCAACGGGCCAATGCGCGCCGATCCGATGCCGGGAACCAGGAACCTCCTCCGGGTCTCCCACGCGGGTGCAGGGTCCCAATGCATTGGGCCATCCTCGACTGCTTTCCCAGGCCACAAGCAGGGAGCTGGATGGGAAGTGGAGCTGCCAGGACTAGAACCGGCGCCCATATGGGATCCCGGGGCTTTCAAGGCGAGAACTTTAGCCGCTAGGCCATGCCTCCGGGCCCTGGAGTTCTGCTTTCAATTTTCCACTTGGTGCTCTGACAGCATACTTAAATGTTAGAAGATCTGCTATGGTTAAGATGTTTGATTGGATGTTAAATGTCCTTGGAACATGCATGTATTGAATGTTTGGTCCCCAGAGAGGCCCTACTGGTAAGTAGGACGGTGGGACCCAGGGCAAGGCCCTCAGTTCAATGGGACCATGTCCTTGGGAGTGCTCTGGAGATGTTCTTTTAAAAAAAAGTGTTATTATTTTGAAAAATCAGATACACAGAGAGGCGGAGAGACAGAGAGGAAGATCTTCCATCTACTGGTTCACTCCCCAAAGTGGCTGCCACAGCCAGAGCTGTGTTGATCCAAAGCCAGAAGCCTCTTCCAGGTCTCCCACGTGGGTGCAGGGTCCCAAGGCTTTGGGCTTTCCCAGGCCACAAGCAGGGAGCTGGATGGGAAGCAGGGCTGCCGGGACTAGAACTGGCACTCATATGGGATCCTGGTGTTCAAGGTGAGGACTTTAGCTGCAAGGCTACTGCTCTGGGACCTCTGGAGAAATTCTGAAAGCCCAAATTTGGGTTCAGTCCATCTGTGCTGCATGGTTCATCACATCACCCACTATGCACATTCTGCTGCCCTCCCTTCATCCCCCCCATTGTTGGCCTGTCGTGAGAGCCCAGCCCTGTACCAAGTCATGTAGACAGTGCATTTCCCGAACTGTGAATTAAAGAAACCTTATGTTTGTAAGTTAGTTGTCTTCAATATTTTTTGCAGCAACAAACAGCTGACTACTTGTGGCCCCTCAATGATTTGCTTTTTGTGTCTTGCCTGAGTTATCCACTCTTAGATGTGCATGGAACTGGAGTATACTCCAATCTTGGTTTGTTTTGCAGTATTTCTTCATTATGAGTGTGTGTTGTGCTAAGGATGAACTCTAGGATAGTTGAGTTCTCCAGGTTGGGTATACTTTTGCCATTTTCGCCCATGCAGTTTGGCATGGATTTGGAACTCAGTAACTCTGTCTATTGAATGATTGATATAATTCCTTGGTAGGGAAATTGCACCGCCTTTGAGGTTCTCAGAGAACAGTTTTATAATCTAGTGAGAGATTCAAATAACTATTTCCATGATATTGATTACTGAGATTCATTTAATCAGCTTCCTATTGGTGGTTGCTGAGGTCATTTACAATGCTTTGTTATGGTAAACACCTCTAATAAACCAGTCTATGTAATGTATCCTATGGATTTTTGATTTTTTGTTCCTCTTACCCTCCATGGTATATAAGCTCTGTAAGGATAAACGTGGGGTACAGAACCTGATGTGGGAGTCCCAGTAAATATTCATGGAATTGCATTAACCAATATCATATATTTTTAGTAGGATTTAAAAAAATGGGGTTGAGTCAATGATGGTTACCGACTTCAGGTTCTGATGGTTCTGACTTCAGGAAAACATGTCTTCCCTCCCTTCTCCCTTCCCCCGTCAGCTTCCTCCTCTCCCTAAATTTCTTCCCTTGCTAAGGACTATGAAAGACCATGGGTATATTTTTTTACCATTGTGGGCATCTGGTTTAAACCTTTGGTGATTTAAAGCTTGGTCTAAAAATAGCCCTTGGCTCTCTTCCTTGTCTTTGGCAGTTGTATTTTGAGGGTTTGCTCATTGCCTTCTGCCCCACCCCCACAGTGCCCAGCAGGCTATTATGAGAACAAATCTGTTAAAAGAAGAACTGGAAGAACTGAAAATTAGTATGAATGCTGCAGAAGAACAGAAGACCATGCTGGAGGCCCAGAACAAACACTTAGTAGGTCATCCAAGCACAGTGTCCTTTGAAATGGGTATATGGCTTACACAAGCACAATACCAGAGGATTGATTTTGGGTTGGTGGGGGGAAGGATGGGAATCGGGTATTGGTACACTGGTGAATGATTTGGTGATACCTTAAGCCAGATTGTGCTTCCGGTTTCTGCCAAGTTGAAAATTCTTGACACATTTCTCAGTCAGCTTTACAAAAGTTAGGTAGGATCTAGAAAAATCTCCAGAATGTTTCCAGAAGTGTTCATACATAGCTGATAACCAACATCACCCTGGTTTTAATACCAGGTGTTGTCCAACTTCCCCTTTTCTGTTTTTTTTTTTTATATAAGAAAATGAATTTTTCCAGTCCAGTCATGTTACTGAGAAGCCCTAAAGCTCATTTCTTCCACTAGGTAAGCGTAGACCCGTTCTTTGAGATCAAAAACTTACTTGGATTAAGGTTTGAGTCAGATTCTTTGGAAATACTTGTGCCCACTGAGAATGTGAAACTGCTGTTGAGCACACCGGTGTCTTCCACGTCATGGTCGGTCACAGCAGTACACTGATATAGATTTGCCAACTAGGAAGCGGGAACTCTGAAAGCCATTCAGACCGATTTGCTTTCAGACATTGACTGAAGAACTGCTGGTTGAATCTGTCAGCTGCGTGGGAACTTGGGTTGCAGGCCTGGCCAGAACCTTGTGGCTTCCTGCAGCAAACACAGCCTTGGTCAGCATAGCTTTGGCCTCATTAGTAAGACATGGGCTTTAGAATCCTGCAGGATCAGGTGCTTCGTGACCACGAGGGGCACTCTGAATGTATTTGGAGGTACACACACCATGGGAGCACCGAGAAGCAACCACATGGAGGTAGTGCTGGGGATATGGGTCAGAACTCTGCTGAGGAGTGGGACCACCTGCTGTTAAGATGTGGCTCCTAAAGCATGCTAACCCATGCAAAGCAGGGACCAGTGTTCCTCCCAGTGTCCTCCTGGATAAGATGACCACGCTCCCTAGCCTGGGGCTGGAAGGATAAGGGAGCCAGAAGCCAGGAAGCTTTCAATGTCTTTGTTGTTTTTGATAAATAGAGGCCTACATCTAGAATCCTAATCCTTCAAATTATCTAGTACTTTTATAATTTAGAAAAAATGTAATGTTTAATCACACAAATTCTGTGAGTTAGGAAGTGGACATTTATGCCTTTAACTTAAAAAAAAAAGATGGAAGATACATGGTGTGTTCATTACTGATTGATAAATGGTAGCGCTGGAACTGAACTCAAGGCTTCTGATTCCAAGTTTCATGAGACACATGGTTAGTATTGTTGGTTTTTATATCAATGAATTCCTAGCCTGAGATTTTTTTTCATTTGTATCTTATAAAGGCAGTGCTCTCTCATTTTATAAAACTCGGAAGATGTGTATTAACAAAGAAAAACCTCCCATAAAATCTTTATCTTGATCTCTGCCCGCAGGATTTGCTGCTAACATTCTGGCAAACATCTTGTCCTAGAATACATTCCTTTCTAACAATTCTTCTTCTGCATTTGGGTTTGTTAATTATGAAGTAGCTTTTATGTGCATGCTCTGTGGTGACATTGCAGCTGGGAATAGCTTCAATATAAGGTCTCTGGTTCCAAGGGCCGTTTCAGTAGCAGAGTTTACAACTGTTTGTCTTAGATGTGTGGTCGCAAAGTAGCGGGGAAGCAGCTGCGTGTTCCTGTTGTGTAGTTAGGTTGGCTCCAGGAACAGTGACTTCGTACAGATCCCCCAAGACTGCAAGCCCAGGCTGAACCCCATAGTGGAAGCATTCAGACTAAGCTCATCGAAGTGTTGTCGTTGTCACTTTATGAAGTTGGTAAAGAGAAGGAATGTCAAATGCCTTAGGGGGTAAGTGTGTGTAAAATATTTTGTTGATTAAATTCTTTCCCATTTCCTCACAACAAATCAGGAGACAGAAAACCGAGCCCTAGTTCTTAAGATTCGGACTCTCCAGGAAGAGGTACGTTGTAATCCACAGACATTGGCAGAAGCAAATGTAGGGAGATCAGGCAAGCCTATGTGTTGATTCAGGCTCCCAGGGGACAAAAAACCTGTTGGTTTGTCAAATGAAGGGTTGTTATGAGGGGTTAAGAGACTTGCCAGTGCTGCCTTTCAATGCTTTATTCTTATGCAAACAACACACTTAATTCAAATTCTACTTTCTCACCTAATTCACATTCACATTGAATATTAAGTCTTTATCATCCCCTTACCTGAAGGTCCCATAACCTCTTAGTCTCGGGTTGGAGGGCATGTCCTCCTGGAAAGAGTACCAGGAAGGACAGTGAGGAGGTGGTCATCTCCCAGGCGAGGGTGCACAAGCAGTGCCCGGTTCTCTCGGGCTGGAGCTCAGAGCACTGAGAGGGTCTTGTTCCTCAACAGTCTAGTCTGCTCAACTGAACCCCTTGTTATACTCAGTGGGGCTCTGTCTCCAGCTGCTCTAGTGTTTCCCACTTACAGATGAGTGGGGGGTGGGGAGGGGAGACTAAACATTGCTTTCTTGTACACACCTTACAAGCTTGTTGCGGTTCAAACAAGTGCTGACACACCTCTTAGTACTGGTCCTTACTCTAAGTTACCTGCAATTACGTTTCATTAACTAATGCTTCACACATTTCAGATGCACGTTAAACATCATGCTAGTTAATATTCCAGACATTGCACATTTTGAGAGGATGCCTATATATATAAAGATAGTTTTAAACAAGTTTGGTTGTTATGCTTATGATATGGTTGAAGAGAAGGTGGGATTTTTATGTTGGACAGAGACTTTGCTGCTTTTGCAATTATCCATGCAAGTGGAAAACTTTTAAAAATTCAAATGAAAGAAGCGTTGAAAAACCTTGGAGTGCAGGCACTTATGGGCGCTGCTGAGGATAGAAGCAAAGTAACCCTGCGGAACTCCCGGGTGAGATGATAACCAGTGCTGTAGTTAAAACAAGAGACAACAGTGCCGTTTAAACTGGGGTGGATAGGGAAAGCAGCATTGTGATGTCACCCTCTGATTACAAACTGGGAAGGGGGTTTATCAGGGAAAGAACATTCCAGATGGGGCAGACAGCAAACCTGGAGCCTCAGGGCTGCAGCTCAGCTGCTCCTAGGCAGGGCCGGCCAGCCCAGGGAGCTGGCTGCAGAATAGAGCAGGGGCAAAGCTGCAGAGGCAGGCACATGACCTCGCTCTAGAGTGCTTCAGGATGGTCATGGACAGATGCAGTGGAGTGGTCGTGTGGGCTGGCACTCGCTAGGGAGACTTTGGATGTGACGGTCTTTTCCTTGGGGTACTGAATCTAACACTGCTGTCTTTTTTTTTTTTTTTTTTTTTTTTTTGTCTTTTATTAGAATACTCAGAACATCGTGGAGATAGAGGAACTGGAAAAGAAGATTGAAGCGTTGTCGAAAACGGAGGCAGAATGTCAAGTAAGCCCTTGTCAAATTCTGGTAAATTATTCCCTCTGTCTAACCAATTATTATTCTGTGAAGTTGTAAAGGAGCAATTGATAAAATGCGTTTTCTGGTAAATTCTGATGTTTGCACTGTACAAATGTTTGGATGATTGAAAAGGCAGTTTCTCTCGTAACAACCTCACGGATGTGTAATATGTAATTCGTGTCACCTAAAATTCACTTGAAGGATAGAAGTCACTGGGTTTTAGTCTATTCAGGTATGCAACATCACCGAGGTCAAGTTTAAGACCTTATCCTCAAAGAAATTCCTCTGTTACTCTGCTAGTTTCTCCCCTTGCAACACTAGATACTCACTAATGAGTTTTCTGGGTGTATACAGCTCTATTGTGGACATTGCTTGTAAACAGTCTTTTGTCATGGTTTCTATTAGCACTGTATACCCTTCCATTGCTAAATAATCTTCATTAATTGAATAATTCGCTTAGCCATTCATTAGGTGAGGACATTTTCGGTTTCTATTTTTGAAATGGAGTGTAAATAATGTTGCTGTGAACATTGGTTGGCAAGTTTTTGTGTGGACAGGCGTTTTACTCTTGAGCGTTGTCTAAAGATGGGCGTGTGTTTTGAGAAATGTGTTAGGTGAGCCCACTATTGTGTGAGCATGGAACATGTACTTAGAAGGATGATCCTATCACACACTGAGTTTGTAAGGTGTGTACGGTTGTGCCTGGGTCCGACTGTAGTGTTGCCTGTAGTGCTGCTTGTGATGCGTGACGATCTACAAGGAGCAGAATTGTCAGGCGACAATGACTGCGTTTAAATTTAAGAGGAACTTGTCAGGCTGTTCTCCAAAATGGCTTCGTCATTTAATTCCACCAGCAGAGTATGAGAATTCAAATGCCTTCACTCCGTTCTAACACTATTTCTTAACAATAGTTGAACATATCTGACATTTCCTGTAACATTTCAGTATGTGTATATGTTATATACTGATTTAAAAAAGAAACACATGGTAATCAGCATTCCGCCTTCTTTGACATGGCTTGATGCTTGGAGGCTTGGGATAGCTCTCTTCCATTTCTTCCAACAATGTAGACTAGGTTTCCTCGCCACTGTGCTGTGTCTTATGCATGAAGTCTTAGCCTATACCTGCAGTGTTTCCTCTTGGTTTTTCTCTAGTAATTTGATGATCTTGGGCATTAGATTTAGATCCCTGATCCATTGTGATATACACATCAGTCAGTTGTTAGAAGCAAATCCATTCCTGTATGGAGTTTGTGAGGGATCTTGTTTCATACTTTTGCACGTGGAGATTCAATATTCCCAGCATCATTTGTTGAAGAAACCGTCGTCTTTCCAGCAACTGTGTTTAACTCACTCATCAAAAATAATTCAGTTATACACATGTGAGTTAATTTCTGAGGTCTCTAGTCTTCTATTGGTAGATAGGTTTATTCCTACACCGGTACTATAATTTTGATTATAGCTGCCCTGTAGTGCATCATGAAATCAGGTTGTTCAATTTCTACAGCTTTACTTTTATGGTTTAAGGTTGTTTTAACTAGTAAGTTCTCTTGTATTACCACAGGAATTTTTTTAAAGATCTGCTTATTTTTATTGGAAAGGTAGATTTACAGAGAAGAGAGACAGAGAAAGATCTTCCATCTGCTGATTCACTCCCTTATGGTCACAATGACCAGAACTGAGCCAATCCAGAGCCAAGAGCCAGGAACTTGTTCGGGTTTCCCAGTATAGGTGCAGGAGCAGGAGCCCGAGAACTTGGGTCATCCTCCTCTGCTTTCCCAAGCTGTAAGCAGGAAGCTGGACCAGAAATGGAGCAGCTGGGACATGAGCCTGCACCTGTATAGGATGCTGGCACTTGAAGTTGGGAGATTAGTTTGTTGAGCCATGACACAGGTACCATATGAATTTTAAGACAGTTTTTTTAGATCTGAAATTATCTTTGGTATTTTAATTGATTTCATTGAAGCTGCGAATTGCTATGGGCAGGAGGGACATTTTGATGAAATTAACTCAATTCATAAGCATGGAAGATTTTATCTGTTTCTTAAATGCTTTATAATTTTCGTTGTAGCAATTTTTCACTTTCTTGGTGAAACTTATCGCTAGGTATATAGTTTTTGGTAGCTATTGCAACACTGATCTTGAAATCCCTTCTCAACTGTGACGTGTGTGTGTGCAAAGGTGATTGATTCCTGTGTGTTGATTTTTTAATATCTGGCAATTTTGCCAAACTCTTGAGTTCCAGTAATCTCTCAGTGAAGTCTCTGGGTTCATTGTGTGCAGGATATTATCAGCAAACAGGTACAATTGGACTTCCTGATTTCCCACTGTGTTCCTCTGCCTTTCTTGTCTAAAAGCTCTGGATGAATCTTCTGGAACAGTATTGAATAGCTGTGGTGAAAACGCGTCCTTGTCTGGTTCTGGATCTTAGTGGAAATGCGCCTGACGCTTCCTCATACACTATGATGTGGATTTGTCATATATTGCTATGATCGTGTTGGGAAATGTCCCCTCTATACTCAGTTTGCTTAAGGTTTTTAATCATAAGAGCATATTACATTCTCTCAAATGCTGTCTCTGCACCTATTGAACTACTCTTACAGTTTTTATCTCTCCGTAGTATTTCACTATTATACTGTTGCCACAATACTTGGAACAAAATTTTACAGAAATTTTCTTCTAATTCTGTGAGCAGCTTGCTGAGTCATATTCAGCATTTTTCTAAGTATCACAAAGCTACTACACTTGCACATCAGTATATGAAATTGGGCCCAGCACAGTAGCCTAGTGGCTAAAGTGCTTGCATTGTACGCACCTGGTTCCCAGATAGGTGCTGGTTCATGTCCCACAGGCCTGCTTCCCATCCAGCTCCCTGTTTGTGGCCTGGAAAAACAGTCGAGGACAGCCCAAAGCCTTGGGACCCTGCCCTCCATGTGGGAGACCCAGAAGAAGCTCCTGACTCCTGGCTTCGGATTGACTCAGCTCTGGCTGTTGTGGCCACTTGAGGAGTGAGTCAGTAGATAGATCTTCCTTTCTGTCTCTCCCCCTCTCTGTATATCTGACTTTCCAATAAAATAAATAAAATCATATATATATGTATATATATATGAAACTAAGAAAAACAGGGAATTTGAAAATATGGTTGCAGGGAACCTTGATATTCTGATTAAAATTTTCCTCTTAAGCCACAGTGTTTGTGACAACAACAAAGGAACAACTGCCAGGTGTCATGGAGGTGGTTTTTAATCTTTCCTTTTCTTCCACTTATTTCTCCCAACTTGGATGTTGGGAAAATAAACTGTAAAGCTAAACACCCTAATGACTTTCACATCATGGGAAAATGTATCCAGAGCTTAAAAAGTAACCATACTTGGACCTTGTGTATTGTGATAAGATACCCTGTGCTAACTAAGCTTACCTTGTGTTCCTAACAAGAGTGCAGAGTTGGAATGTTTACAGATCTCACGTAACTTTCCATAGTAGATAAAAATAATATGTCTCGCAAATGTCTGCAGCTAGTTTTTGTATGATTTTTAAGAAAAAGTATTGGGAGTACGTAATAGCTTCTAATAAAAAGGAAATGGTGTGTCTTAAAGGCCTACTTTGAGGTTGCTATGAGATGATCATCACCTATATGAAGTATTAAGTACAAAGAAATATTTTATTCTGGCATGATCATACTGCTTCTATATATGTAAGAGAATGTCTAAAAACATGTACAATGACTTGATCCTGCCTTCCAGCTTTTCTAAAAGTAGGTTTCATCTACCCAGTGTAGGTCTTCAATGATACTGTGAAAACTAAAATATTCTTATATAGTTGATTGAGAACCTTAATATTACCATGAAATAGGAAAAAAATCTTAAATCAATTTTGTTTACAAGCATGTAAAGCTTCAAAAACTATTTTTAATTTTAAATCAGTTTATTTAATGGCCAAAAAGGTCAGGATGCCTTAGCAGTTTGAATTTTTTAAAATGATAGAATTAGTTAAAATATGAAATAGATAAGATAAAATCCGAATAATTCCTGTATTAATCACCAGGCACCATGTTAATATTACTTACAGCAATTTAATTTTAGCCCAATTATATCCTAAACATGAAATTATTTAAACAATGTCCTAGGTGGAATCCAAAACGCAAGACACCTTTGCACAATTGGGCTCTTGTCTCAGAATATACTAAAAGGGGAGAGAAGAGTTTTTTGAAGGAAATGTGTAGGCGTTGAGAATGCTAAACTGTTGCTCAGTCTCACTCTCCCAGATCAAGTAAGAAGGGGAATAAAAAAGACCTACTGGGACAATATTTTTCAGGTTGCCATTTTGGTCTCTTATTTCCTGATGAGATGCTAGAGGAGCAGCAGAGGGCCTTCACTAAGAGATGACACAAGAAAACATTTTTCTTTGAAGTGTGAGGGAGGGAGATTGAGCTTAGGTGGTTGGCACTGATTGAGGTCAACCTGCAGGTTCTGAATTGGTTGGCATTTTTGATGACTGAGCAGGGATGGACAATACGATTGAGAAAATCCTGAAACTCAAGTACTTAACAGAGTGGAGGTGAACTTTGCCAGGGAGCTATTGGACACTCAGAAGTTAGGATGGCTGGAAGGCATGAAAAGAACCTTGCTACAACATCCTGGAGGCTTTGCTATGGAATCCCTAAAACTGGCACTGGGATGGTAGGAGAAACAAGTTGCTTAATCCAGAGCACAGCACGAGGAGCCAGGAAGCTATCACTTAATCTCTGGGCTCCCCAAGGGATCAGGTAAAGGGACTGAGGATGGGGCAGAGCGGTGGATGTTTTGCTTAAGTGCCAGTTCTCAGTTATGCTGGTGCTCGGTTGACAGGTGGGCCTCAGTTGGTCAGTCTACAAGCTCCAAGCAGGTTGTAGTTGCTTTTTTACCCCATGCCTAGACTTCTGGAAAAGAAACCCCTTGAGACAGGATATCTGAATGTTCTCTATAAGGGAAATGAATGACCTCATGGGTCCAGTGAGAAGTGCCAGTGATGAAGGACCTCACCAAGCAAGCTGTACCTCTCCCTCCATTCAGTGAGTTGCTTTATGTAAGCAATTTACTCTCATAACAGCAGGGCAAGGAAACTGTATGGTAAGATAGGGAGACTGTGTGACACTAGGACCTGGTGATAACCAGCACTTGCATTCAAGGCACTTGATTGGGTACTGGTATCAGGGCTGGGTCCTTCAGGGCATACCTTGTTAGTGTCAGGGAATACTGCTGGGTCGATCCCAGTGGTATGTGGTTCGGGAGAGACTGAGCAATTGCCCACCACCATTGCCGGAGAAACAAAAGGGAAAGTGTGGATGCTGCCACACGAGATGGCGTCTGTGGTCAGTTGTCAATGGAGTCAGTCAGGGAAGGCTTCTACTTGCCTCCTGAACATCATTCCCCACATCCCAGACCTTGAGAAAACAGAAGCATCAGAAGCCAGGTGCAGGGAGGGAAAGATACAACAGAACATAAACATTCGCCAAGGGCTGCATGGACTAAACTGCAGGAGGAGATGTTGTGGTCTAGTTTAGGGCTTAATATTTATTTTCTAGGTTCTTGTCCCTTACTTAAAAAGTATTCTAAACACAGGCACTAGCACAGCTTACAAAGTGGCAAGGTTTATTTGGAAGGTGAGGATTTCAAAGATGGGCTGAGAAGGGATAAGCTAGGTAAGGGAGAAAGAGGTTGGTACTTTCTGTTTTCCAAGCCATCCACAGGGGGAGAGGCGAGAGCAGGCCCCCTCCCCACACCCCAGGATAGGATCTTAAGGGGCTCAATTCCTCAGTTTGTTAATGTGCTATATCGCATTTGCTCATGTGTGTCTATTGAGTCACTACAGCATACCAGAGGTAAATCCCACTTGGTCCAGGCAGATGATCTTACTGATGAGTTGTTGGATATGATTAGCAAGTTGAGAATTTTTGTGTCTATGTTCATCAGGGGTGTTGGTCTATAGATATCTGTTTTATTTTTCTGGTTTCACAATTAAAATAATGCTGGCCTTGTAGAAACAGTTTGTGAAAAATTACAATTAGTTCTTGAAAACTTTGTTGGATTTCAGCAGGAAAGCCATCTGGTGCTGGACTTTGCCTTGTTGGGAGGGACTTTATTGCTGATTGAATCTATGTTGTAGGTGTTGGTTAATTCCAGCTTTCTGTATCTTCATGATTCATTCAGTTTTGGTAGATTTCATGTGTCCAGAATCTATTAATTTCTTTTTTTTTTTAAAGATTTATTTATTTTATTACAAAGTCAGATATACAGAGGAGGAGAGACAGAGAGGAAGATCTTCCATCTGATGGTTCACTCCCCAAGTGAGCCGCAACGGGCCAATGCGTGCTGATCTGAAGCCGGGAACCAGGAACCTCTTCCGGGTCTCCCACGCGGGTGTAGGGTCCCAATGCATTGGGCCATCCTCCACTGCTTTCCCAGGCCATGAGCAGAGAGCTGGATGGGAAGTGGAGCTGCCGGGATTAGAACCGGCGCCCATATGGGATCCCAAGGCATTCAAGGCAATGACTTTAGCCGCTAGGCCATGCCTCCGGGCCCTATTAATTTCTTTATTTTCCAATTTACTAGCCTACATCTGTTGGCCGCTATTCCTGATAACTCCTGTAATGTCAGCTGTTAACAGCTCCTTCAAAAAAAAATCTCTGATTCATTAATTTGGGTCTCTTCCTTTTTCCTCCCTGATTTTTTGGCTCATTGGGCCAGTGGTGTATTTATTTTGTTTTCAGAAGCTCTTTATTTCACTGATCTTTTGTATTTGGGGAGGGGTTTTTCTTATTGCTGCTGCTGCTGCTTCCTCTTGCTCATGTCTTTTACATTTTATCTGCTTATTTCCTCATAAAATTTTTGGGTTTGGTTCCTGTTTCTCCAGATCCTGGAGATTTATTTTTAGATGAATTATTTGATGACTTCCAATGTCTTGATGCAGGCGATAATTACTTTACACTTCCCCTTTAACACTGCTTTTGCTGGATCCTGTAAGTTTTGCTGTGTTATATTTTATCTTTATTCATTTCCAGAAGGGTTTTTTTTGTTTTCAATCTTGATTTCTTCTGTGATACTCATGTTATTCAGTCTCCATGCATCGACATATGTTTCGAGAATTTGTGAATTTCCTGATTTATTACCTTGTGGTCAGGAAAGATTTATGGTATAACTAGAACATTTTAAAATTTGTTGATTTACTTTGCATCCTACCATATGATTGGTCTTAGAACAAGCTCCACACATTGATGAAAAGAATGTGTATTCTGCAACTGTGGGATAGATATTCTGCAGATAACAGCTCCATTTGTCCATCATGTTGGATTTCTTTCTTTTAAAAAAAAAATCTGGTTGATCTGTCCACTGGTGAAATTGGGGTGTTGAAGTTTCCCATTATTAAACTGGAGTTTCTATCTCCCTTTAAACCCATTAACATTTGTTTTGTAAACTGAATGTCCCTCCTCTGCTGGGCTGCAGCTCCTGCTGATGAGCATGTCAGCTAGGGCTGGGAACAGACGAGGCTGTGCAAGACAGCAAGTACTCTTCAGCATATGTGTGGGATGGTATGGGTTGAGTTAAGCTGAAGTTCTCATGGCTGTGTATGAGAGCTGGATGGGATGCAGGATGGGCTGGACTAATCTGCATATACCATCACATGCAGGAACCAGGGCTGGCAGCAGTCCTCGAGGGATTATTGGGCTTACCCTGAAGGCTGCAGTTCCCACTGGTGTGCACAAGGGCTAGGTTTGTGTGGGCTAGATTGGGCTAGGCTGCAGCAACTGTTGGTTTACATAGGACTTGGGACTGAGGACAGAACTGACCAGGCAACCGCAATCCCCAGTGTATGTGTAGGTTGATGGGGGTGATGGACTAAACTGACTAAACTGCACTAGCCGGTACACACAGAAATTAGGTCTGGGGTCACCGCAGGTAAGGTTTCTTGGGGAACCTCCAACTGGACCACTGGTCTCAAAATTTCAGCCACAGGGAAGATCATAGGATTTGTGGTCTGACTTTGCAATGTATACACTGGGACTAACCTGCCTCAATTGCTGATGCTTGTTCAGTGGTTGGCATGCTCAGCTACACATGGAGGACAAGACGGCCAGTTCATTTTGGGCTGCAGAGGACACTGAGTGCCATGCCAGAGAGTAGAAAGAATAAGTTGGACAACTCATCGTGGCCAAGCTTCGGCAGCAAATGTCTTGGCAACAGATACAGTAAGGTGGACTTTGTTAGCCTTTAGTCCTTGGAAAGATGTTTTCAACCTTGGAGCAATGAAACCAACCATGTTCTACCCACCTTCTGACATGCCTTGACCCTCTCCACCTTAATTAGTAGTCCTCATAAGCATACATCCTTCTCAACTGTGTAAATAACATCCAAAACAAATAATTAAAAATAAGATAAAGAAAAAAGTGCCCTAGCACTTGGGCATGCATATTCACGGTCACCACCTCTTCCTGTTGAATTGATTTCATAATCATTACATAATGCTCTTCTTTGTTTCTTAACAGCTTTTGCATTACAGCCTATTTTATCTGACATTAGGACGGTTATTTTTCTGTTTCCATTAACATGGGGTATATATACTTCCAACCTTTTACTTTCAGTCTGTGTGTATCTTTGTTGGTGAGATGATGTTTCTTGTAGGTAGCATATAGATGAGTCGTATTTGTTTTTCATTTGTTGTTTTTAAATTCATCCAGCCAGTCTGTCTTTCAGTTGGAGAATTAGGGCTGGGATGTTCGAGGTGGTTATTGATGAGTAGCAACTGGGTCCTGCTATTTTTCCATAAATATTCTGTTTATTTTTGCCTTCCTTTGTGTTTTTACAAGGCTTTCTGCTTTCACTATCTGTTCTGTATCTATGCATAAAACTTTGAGTTTCTTAGCAGTAGCCAAAATTCATGTGTGTATATACATGTACATGCATGACACTGGATGTAATTTATAGAGAGATGAGTCCTATACTGGGAGCAGTTGCCTTTGAGAAATACAACTGTGATAAACTAGTGGAAAAAGGGAAAGACATGAACAGAGATACTGTATTCTCCTTCTGCAACCTTTATTCCCTATGCGACTGGGTAAGCTTAAGTCTCCAATTTCTCATCTATTACATGGGTTTGCTAATTAGATCTATTCCATCCGCCTTTTGAAATCTCAGATGATTGGGAGTAATTTTAGAACCCTGAGAGACACCTGATCATGTGGTTACAATGATGCTCACATTGCTAACTGTGTTCATTGTTTCCCCTGGTTCTCAATGCAGTCAGTACATGCATTTGGTGATTGGATAAGCATATACTAACAAGCCTGCTTTGGTTTAAAAAAAAATGATCCATCCTTAGAATTCTCTGGAAGAAATCTTGGTGCTTTCTAATGTTTGTCTGTCTCTGTCTCTCTGTCTCTATCTCAGGCAAAATTAGGGAGAAAGATTTTTTCATCCACTGATTTACTCCCCAAATGGCAGAAATGGTTAGAACACCATCTGCATCCCCAACATGGGAGCAGGATCCCAAGTATTTGAACCGTTTTCTGCTGCTTTCCAAGGTGAATTAGCAGAAGGCTGGATTGGTAGGGTAGTGGAGCAGCCAGGAATTGAACCAGTATCAATATGGGCTGTTGAGTGGCAGACAGTGACCCAACCCTCTCTTCCACAATGCTGGCCCCTCTAACTTATGAGTTTGAAAGGAGAAAAAAAATCTTCTGTGTCCTCTCCTGGAATCCATGTCTGTGTCCCCTGTAGCAGTAAATTTTCTTGAGGAAAGTGAAGACCATGAATCCTTACTTCAGCACGCATGGACTTGTGGGCAGGGCTAGAGAGGTTGAGTGAATCTGAGACGCAGCCAAGTCCTGCCTGATGTGACCTGCGGTGAGCCCCCATTAGCTGGAGCTCTGCTTTCCTTGCTGGCTTAAGTGTGGACAGCAGCTGCTACAGAAGTGTCACTTTGAGGCAGGATGGGAAAGTTCTCTGTGGGGAGGAAAACTGGGCACATTTGTGAGGTTTCAGAAATGTGTTTTTATTGCTGGGATGATTTTGTAAAACCCTGTGCTTTTAGCACAGAAGTGTCCCAGTGTCCTGCCCTCCATCTGCTTCCTTTTCAGATGCAGTTGAACACGTATGAGGACACTTTGCTTAATAAAGATGCAAGCATACGGAAGGTTGGTACCATCCCTCCCTCATGGAGGCCTGTGGGATTGGCTGGCTCTCTCCCTGGCACAGGTCACTGGGGTATCTGCACCAATGTGGAAAGATATGACTCTCTTGTGATGTCACAGGCTTCCCTTTTCAGTCTTCATAAGCATGTTCTGAGCGACAACTACTGGTGGCTTCTCCATCTGGGAGAAGTTGGCATGTTTCCTGCCTAAATTTTGGTGGTGTTCAGACATAAATGCAGCCAGTATTAACGTGCCAGGCTACCGGTCACTCACTAGAAATGGAGATAGAAGTTAATGGAGAACTACACAAATACACAGTCATTGTTTTGGAAAGATTATATCCCCCAGGTTATTGACTACCTAATTTGATTGGCTGCCTGAACAGCTGGATAGACGGATAACAGCATCCTGTTCTTCCCTGTATTCTATGACCTTTTTCTACCTGGTCACAAAAGGTGCTGGCTGCAGAGTTGCTGGGTGTAGAGGCTCAGAGACAGAGAAAGGGCACAGCCCAAGAAAGGGATGTAAAGAAAGAGTGTCGTTGGTATTCTTCCCTTCCCCGTGTATTATGTTTCCATGTCAACCTTGACCAGGGTACTGAATATGGTACTACGTCACCTCTTCACCATGGTATTCTCTGAGTAATGCTGTTAAGATAGCAGTGGCTACACAGGTTCTCCCAAATGTGGATCTTTGCATCTTGCTCCATGCTTGCCAGCCCTCATTAGGCATTGACTAAGCACTTCCCTTGTCTCAGGTACTGCTGGTCTTAGGGTGAAATTACATGCCCAGCCTTCATTGTCTGGACCTTCTGCTCATACATTACAGAATGGTGATTTTTACGAAGGTGTCAGTTGGGTTAGAGAGCATTGGATGCCTTCATGTGAGCTACAAATATTGGTCTTTTCTTCTAAGCTGTATCGTAATTGTAATTTTCATTTGGGTTTCAGGATCAGCCTTCAGGATTTGATTCCATTGACCCAAACCCAGAATGTAATGATGCCTGTTAGACTGAGTTGCCCTGTTGGCCCGTACTTCTTGTGTTTATATTTTTAGATCTTAGTTTTTTTAAACACAGGGGCAAAAGAAATCTCTCACTTACTGGTTTAATCCCCAAACGTCTGCAACAGTTGATGTGTGGCCTGACCAAGACCAGGAGCCAGTGACTCCTTGCAGGTCTCCCATGTGGATAACAAATACCCAAATTCTTCAGTCATTATTGACTGTCTTCCGGAAGCTTCAGCAGGGAGCTGGATGCACATGGAGACAGAACACTATCCCACACACTATCTTGTGGGATGTGGGCATCCCTAGTAGCAGCTTAAACTGCTGTGCCACCACAGCACAGCAGCCCCATAGTTCAGTTTTTCGATAATGAGATTGCAGAAAGCACACATGGTGATTGGGCATTTGAAGTTCTTAAGTGCATCGCACGGACTGTCTACTAAGTATGATTCAGTGTCCTCTGTCCTCTCTGATGACCAACACTTCTACTTTTCAGAAGGATTTAAGTATAGAAGAACTGCAGTCAACCATCATAGACTACAGCAGTGTTATCGAGGTATATTGCAATAATGTCATAGGTTGCAAGGTGTGATAATTCAGTTTAAGTGTGAAGTACCCACTGTACTAACACATACATCTTAATATTGCGTGTGATTCTAGAATTTGCGAGGGGATAAGCACCAGCTGGCTTGTGAGGTACAGCGCTTGCAGCAGGAACTCATCATGTATGTATAGTGCAACCCTTCACCCCGAGGTACTGGCTCCCTGATGTATGTGCCATTCTTGGGGTGACTCCATTCTTTCCTCTGCCTTTGTTGACTGTTTTCTCTGCTTATCTCCACGAGAACTTCATTACAAATTTCCCTGACCCTTGATGACGGCCTAAGCTCAGGGTAACAATAATAAACATTCGTTTTTCATAGTTTTCATCCTGGGGTCAGGATGTCAGCGAGGCTGGGGTCTGGGGAAGGTCCTCTTGTGGGATCTGGACCCCTGACTTCCCTCAGCAGGACTCCAGACTCACTATGATGGCTTGCCAGAGGCTCCACCTCAGAAGCCCTGCACACAGTGGGGTTCAAACATCAACTTAAGCATTTTCAGGGAACACAAATCTCCAGTCCACCATGGCAATCCTGGCTTGTTTCCTCAGCTTGCAAGTAAGTATTTCTTTTGAATGCAAGCACGGCATGTTGTCCAACCACTGTCCTAACACACATCACCCCTTGTTATTTGTTGGTTTGAGTGTATGTCAGATGCTGCTGTGCAGGATCTACAGCAGTCACTCAGCCAGTGGAGGAAGGGCATCGTTTCTCTTGTGTGGGTGGCAAATGAGGTGACAACAGTGCCCACTCAAAGGCAGAGGAGGCCACTCTGTCCAGCTCCAGCTCCTTGTTACATCAGAATCACATGATCCTGTGCGCCAGTGTCTTCTAATCCTGGAAGAAGAATTAGAAATCTAGATTTTTAGTGAAAATCTCTAATTTTTAAGATACCTATCTATATCTATCCATCTACCTATCTATGTATCTGAAAGGTAGAGTTAGGGGGAGAGGCAGATATCTTCCATCTGCTTGTTCACTGCCTAGATGGTGGACATGGCCAAATCCAAGCCCTTGCGCCATCTCCCACTGCTTTCCCAGGCACTTCAGCAGAGAGCTACATTGGAAGTGGAGCAGCTGGGACTTGAACTAGTGTCTACATGGGATATTTGTGATTTTACTTGCTGTGCTCTTGCTGCCTCTACTTCTACTACTACTACTTCTTCTTCTTTTGTAAGTGGGAAGGACACTTTTTTTTTATGACCTCTTGGAATCTCTACATCTCTACTATGTATCACCTGGAGAACAGGAACTGTTTTGTTGCCTTTTGTCTTTAAAAATGATTTTTCTTCCTATTGTTTAGTGTCCCCACATAGTCCTGGGCACACATGGTGCTTGCTGATGGCTAGATGATGAGCACTCGCTGGTGACTTCACACAGAATGTCAGCTGTGCCCCTAATGCAACTTTGCTACCATCTCTGTTTTCCAGAAATGGAATCCAGCTGACTGCTAGCGGAGAGGCTAGCAGTATCCTCTCGGGAGGAGGAAAGTCTTTGCTTTCCGAGCTTGTTCTCGCTCAGTGTGCACAGGTAGGTAGTACCAGCAGAAATTGCTGTCAAGGACATCTGCCTCCCCCACCAGGCAGCAGTGTGGTGTTCAGTGGAGGTCCACAGCTTGCTGCTTGTTTGAGAATCCATGTCTGGAGACTCATAGCCTGAGGGAAAGGATCATGTTCAAGCTGTGGCTGAAAGCTACAGCCAGGCTCTACTGTGGGTTTAAGGATGTGTACTTGCAAGTAAGTATTTATTTATCTATTTTGCCATCTCAGTTCTCCCAGAAACTTCAGAGTAGCAGCAGTGAGTTAGGACTTTTAAAACCATTTTCTCTTTTGTAGATCCAGTAATTATCGTTACAACATTAGAGGAAAGAGTCAAAGCCTTTTGGTGGATGAAACCTTGCTCTTCCCTATCCCGGGGTCCCATTCATCTTGCTCTTTTGCATTTTCTGCTCCTGTTACTTGTTATCTTAGGAAATGCTTTATTTAGCAGGTTGCTTTCTTTTTGCTGGTTTAATGGTCTCTCCACATCTGTGGGTAATAGATGTGTAAGACTGTCCTGTTATTGACGGCTGTGACAGACCTTGAAAGGAGAGGAAGGATGCCTTGTGGGCACAAGCTGTCTGAGCGAAGGATGGGGAGGTAACATATGTTGCCTCTCTCCGATGTGGTCCCGGGAAGCCCTGGACACTGTGGAGTCCCGAGCTTCTGTGACATTTTGTTTCCACTGCTCATCATTTCACTGTGCTCCTGAAAGCAAGCCAGATTCACAGACTGTGGCAAATCTGTCACTGGCTGTGTGTGCTTTTATCCTCAGTCCTCTGAGATAAGGAAGTCAAGATGCCCACTCAAAGTTTTGGACTTCCACATGAGGGGTCATCAGCCAGCCAGAGTTCTTACTCTGAAGTTTATTCCTGGAGGAGTTCAAAGTTTGCTTTCCAGTTGGCATCTGGAAATAAGATTCTTAGAGTCCTTGATTTGACAGACAGGAAGGCTGAATACGATATACACGCAAGGGTCTTCAGTTTATGGGAAGTGTGTAGTGTGAAAATACAGGGCATGGGATTTGTTTTTTGACTTCACAGTAGATGTATTTTAAATCCATTTTCCACAAACTTTTTGAAGGAAGATCTCAGACTGAGAGAAGTGTGGGCGGGTGTGCTCTGTGAATCATCTGGGAGTCTGCGGGGTGTGGGAGGGAGACGAGAAAGCAGTCTATTTCAATGGATGGGGCACCACCCACTTTTCTTCCCTCTCAGTCTTCCACTGCCCCTGTTATCAACACCTGGTTCATAACAGTTTTTAGCTCCCACTTACCAATGTTATCTATTAGATAAATTCGTTTTCCTTAAGATGAAATAAGTGGTTGAGGCCAACCTAGGCAGAAAAGATGGATGGCTTTTTTTTTTAGAATTCAGGAAGATTCTGCAAGGCTCTTCAGAGGTACTCAGTGAAGAAAATCCCAATTAGAAAAATCCCTGAGCTCTGTTTTCGAACAGTGAGGAGAATGAGCCTCTTGGAGGTTGCTGCAGACCGAAGAGGAGGAGCAGTGCAGTTTCATCAGCTGGTCATCTCAGGGCGTGAGGATGGCTCCAGAAAGGCCACTGCTCGTAAGAGAGACCAAACAAGAGAGAGAGGAAGTCACAGTTGCACTTGAAGAGCTGCTACTAAATGCCATGTGTGTACTGGCAGATCTGATATCTGTGATGATGGCCTTCCACCCGCTTGCCGAGTCCAATTACATCTCTGTGCTGGAGACCCAAGTGAATCCTCCCAGGCCAAGAGGAGGCTGTCCCCCAACCTTTCCGAAGTTGATGCTTTTCTAGCTTAGTCTGTATGGAGACAGTGAACATTAGCTGTGGACTTCTTCAGATGATTTGTCCTGTGCAGTATCTTTTTTTAGTTTTGAAGGGCTGAGCACGTATCTATTGGACAATTTCCTTTTATAAATTTTTGTCTTGCTAACAGCTTAGTCTCCTCCCCCACTCCAACTGGAAACTCAAGAAAAATGGAGAACTTGGAGAACAGTATCTTTATGTTGGTGTTTTCAAACCCTATCACAGTGCCTAGCGTATCTTAGCTAGCAGTTAATTGATGACAGATAAAAGTGAGTGAAGGGCCCGGAGGCGTGGCCTAGCAGCTAAAGTCCTTGCCTTGAACGCCCCGGGATCCCATATGGGCACCGGTTCTAATCCCGGCAGCTCCGCTTCCCATCCAGCTCCCTGCTTGTGGCCTGGGAAAGCAGTCGAGGACGGCCCAAAGCTTTGGGACCCTGCACCCATGTGGGAGACCCGGAAGAGGTTCCGGGTTCCCTGCATCGGATTGGCGCGCACCAGCCCGTTGCGGTTCACTTGGGGAGTGAAACATCGGAGGGAAAATCTTCCTCTCTGTCTCTCTTCCTCTCTGTATATCCGGCTTTCCAATAATAATAAATCTTTAAAAAAAAAAAGTGAGTGAAAACATTTTTCTCTGAATTGGGAATGAACCTGGGTAAGTTTTATTCTAGAAAAGCATTCTATCTGTATAGACTCAGTGTGTCCTCAGCACCTGACATGAATTGGCTCGTACCGATGGCACATTTTAACTGTACACACTCATAAACGTGGTACATGGCACTATCCCGAGATAAAGTCACTCGAGGCATTAGATGAAGAAGAACTCTCTAGAATATCTTCCTGACTGACTTAGATAGCTTTGGTCTAAAAAAATTTTTGTTGATTAAACCTTTTACCCAGATTCCTAGCTGAAGAGATGCAACTATTTTTTTTTTTCCAGCAAGAAGACATTTCTGAAGTTGAATCCTTGCTGAACAGCTCTCTACAGTCAGTAACTGATCCAGAAATTATTGTAAAGGAGAAGTGGGAGAAGAAACTTAGTGTAAGTGTGCCATACTTGGTATTTCTCTGGTTTGTTAACCTAGATACTATTAGGTATGCTTTGTCTAATACTGCCGTAGTCCTGAACTACTTTAGGCTGATGGAGCGTGCTGAGCATGTCGGGGGCTGTGTAGCACTCTGGGTATGGAACAGAGTGAAGGTCAGAGGAAAGGTGTGTCATGATGAAAGGGAAAAAAGGGAGATTGCGTGTGAAGTAATGGAGGGACAGAGAATACACAACAACTAAATTTACCAAGTATTTTTATCCTTGTGAGAACTGGCTAACTTAAGCTTGTTTTTGTGTTGTTTATTAAATATTGTAAGTGTGGTGGAACATGATTGTTGTTGAGTGTGAGAGAGAGCACATACAAAACCCAGGTTTAGGTGTTGCATCCACTTGACCACTGAAACATAATGTTACATTCACTAATGGCAGTCAAAACTAGGTTTTATTATAAATGAGGGGCAAAGCGACCCACCAACCAACCAGCTGGCCGGGACCAACACCCCTTAACAGAATGTGGCCCTAAACAGCACTTTCACAGTGTTTTTATGTGGCTGCAGCTGGGGAAATTCAGGCCGGATCAGACCTGTGGCTTGGGATTCTAGCTATGTCACCTTGTCTCATTTGATTCTGAAGCACCTCTCATGATTAAGGGAAGGAATACTCAGGAATCCACTGGAGAAGAAGCAAATGAAACCCAATTTTAGGCACTTAAGACATCCTTGTTAAATTTCAATAATCAACCAGTAAGATGATGAGTCTATAGATAATTGCGATTTGATACCTATTCTGATAGGCATTGGAAATCCAGTAATAGGGATTATCGCTGGGCTGGGGTGGTCCAGCATTTTATTTTGCTTCTGTGATTTGCTCTGATTTTAGTATCAGTGTGATGGTCTTTGCTTTCTGACCTTCCTTGTAGGAATTCCAGTGTGGCATGGAAGAGAAGCTGAATCTGTGCCGATTAATGCTGAGCAAAGAATCTTTTGAGAAAAATTTCATCAGACTCACAGAGATTTTGAAGAAATTCCAGCTGGAATATTCCTGTTTCCAGAAAGAATTTCTTTCCAGGTAATGGTCATTTATAAATCAGAGACGTAGAGTTTTGTGTCATGACCTGTGGAAAGTATATCATGGCATTCAGTTCACTATTTACATAAGTGTGCATATTGATTTGATAATTTTTCAGAAAAGACATTGTGTTTGAAATGCTCATCTTGCAAAAAGGTATGAGATTGAGTTAGATGTTCAAAGTTGCAGTTGGTGGACTTTGTAAAGACCAGGAACATGAGTTATTTTCTCCTAGAGCAGTAATTTGGTATTATGGGATGTGGACTTCTATCTAGAAGGAGCCTTTGAGGGGTTGTGTGGTTTGGACATGATTTGGCTTTCATTCCCATTGAGTTCCCAGAATCCTGTGCTCATAGTTCTAAAAAGGTAGAAGCTTCATCTAATTGAGATAGTTCACAGTGGAACATTTAGGAAGTGGTTATGTTGGATTAGATGCTAAATAAAGGTGGGAGCCCAGTGACCCATCCATAGTGGCAAGAGAGAGACATGATACTTTGTGAGGAACTCCCAGCCACAAGCTGATGAGCGCTGGAGGTCATGGCAACAGGGCCGCTCCATCTTGGACTGTAGCCTCCAGATCCATGAGCCACAGCAAGCTGATTCTTGCTAGACTCCTGTTAGGTTTTCTGTCATAACACATACCTGATAGATGCAGGAAAGTGGTACTGGAAGTGGGGCCTAACTATACATGGGATCTGGAATGTGAAGGAGGTTTTGAAACCACACACCTGAAAAGGTTATGTGAGTGTGAGGAGCACTTGGAGAAGGCCTGAAATGCTGGGAGTGGAGCATTACGGGTACATCTGAAGAGGTTTTAAAAGCATAAAATCCTGATTCAAATGTGTGCAGAACAGGCCATACTGACAAGGTTTGGAGTGGAAATGTGGATTGTCTTGGGAGTTGAACCAAAAGCCATCCTTGTCTCACTGTGGCAAAGAAGCTGACTTTATTACGTTCATGTCTGCGACTTTGTGGGAGGTCAGGCTGAAAAATAATGAATATGTTGCTTGAGTGGTGGTGATTTGAAAAATAGCCAAGCATTCAGATGGGGGCATGCAGCTTGTCCACTTTCGGTCCATTTTACTTTGAGAACTAGCAGCAGAAAAAAAAAAAAAAAAAAGATTGGGAATAAATTAGCAGGCTGTCCAGGGAAGGAGTGAGGAACAAGCAGTGTGTGCAGGATTGGAACCTTATAGTAGAGAAACTGCTTCCTAAAGACATGAGTACAGTTAGCAGATGGCTGCATGCTAATTGGCAAGACAGTGGGATAAAGATCACAATCTAGGAGGCAGCCCTCCCAGTGTAGCAAGAAGCCTGAAAGGGAGGCACTGTGGCATGAGCTTAGCTGGCCAAGACCACCTTAGCAGGGTTTGCTGCCCTGGGTTGGATCAGTAAAGCACTCCATGTATCTTAAGCATGAGGCAGGTGGGCCCAGCAATGGCTGACACAGGCAGCCGACCTTGGTGGCAGCTTGCATGCAGTGCTGGTTTGCAGATGTGCAGGATCCAAGAATTATTGCATCCTTGCAGCTTCCACCTGGGTTTCAAAGACAAGCCTAGGAAGCCAGGCCACATTGTGCCACAGCATTGTGCCACATGGGGCCCCAGTGGGACTACACCTAGTGAAGTGGTGGGAGTGAAGGTAGTTGGAGACTCAAGGATGGTTTAGCAAAAACAACAACACGCAGTCGGCCAGGAGAAGCCAGTGCACAGCCTCAGAAAGCAGCAGGGTACAGAGATAGGCCTGCACAAAACTTTCTGAGGATGTCTTGGACAAGCTGGCAGCCCAGACAGGGACCTGCCCAAGGGCCAGAGCCATTAAGGAGAGCCCCCTTTGGTAAGTTCCCCCACTGGGGCAGTGTCCAGCTGCAGAGCTGACTCTAGCCCTGAATAACTGAAGCCAGAATAGGCTGTCTAAGCCCATAGGAGCCTTCCCAACACAGGGCAACCGGGATGCCAGCCATGGAGCCTTAGGGTTTAATGCCTGCCCCATTGGGTTTTCATGTTGTTTAGTTGGATTGCTTCTTTCCACTTGTCCGCTGTTCCAGTTTGGAAGTGGGAAAATATGTGTACTGTGAGTCTGTTGTACTCTAGTGTGCTGGAAAGTGTGAAACTTGGATTTGTGTAGGCTCACAGATCAGAGTTTGCCTTTAGTCTCACATGAGACTTTGGAATTAAGACCAGACTGAGATAACACTTTGGGATTATTAAAGACAAAATGAGTGTTGATTTTGCCTGAAGAGGATATGCACTTTGGCAAGCCATGGTCAGAATGATATTGCTTGACAAATCTGTGCCTCTGAAAATGATGCACAAATCCAACCCCAAGACACATGTTAATGGTACCAAGAGGTGAGGCCTATTTGGGAAGCGGTTGCCTTGGTCTACCCCATTAGAGGGGCGCCGTGCTTGAGTCCTGGTGGGATGACATGGACTCTTGCTCCCTCTTGCCACCTGGTGTTCTGTGCTGCTCTGGGACTCTGCCAGAAGGAATGCCATCACAAGAGGCAGAACCTGTTGGGCTGCTTGGTCTTGGGCTGGAAACCTGCAAAACTGAGTCTGAATAGACCTCTTCCTTGCATCAGTAGTTTCTTAGGTGTTCTGTTGCAGTGATGAAAAGCTGGCTAATGAACAGCTCCTCAAGTGACCTCATAGCTTCATAGAGGACGGAGACCTAAGGAGCACACTGAGCTGCTCAGAGCCTGCAAGCCACTAATGGGAGATTAGAACTAGAGTCTGGGCTTGTGGATCCCTAGGCCCTTGGGACTTTGTGTCTCACGTCTGCATGCAATGCACGACACTGGGCAACAGAATTTTAAGTTAAATGAAGTCAGAGTATATAGAACAATAAATGTGAAGTAGCCTGTCACCACAGTTCTTATGGTGTGGAAGCTCTTGAAGCCTTCACACTCACTGAACCACATACTAAATAAAGATAGTTGATGCCGGTTTGATTGCTATTTACATAGCTATTCATATCATATGTAAAACTTATGCCATACTTTTTGAATGAACATGGTTGTGTATCACTCAAACATGGTACCCTGCCAAAATGTAGCTAGGGACTAAGGTAAGCTAAAATTCCCTTAAACATAAGCAAACGGGGTACCTAGAGGCAAATAGCAGAAGGAACTCTGCAGAAAATGAGTTTCTGCTATCCCTGAACAGCAGGGTGCCCAGACTTCCCCATAGCGGTATGATGCGTGGGCTAAGTGGATATGCAGCTTCCTGCCACAGATACCACCTCCACCAAAGGGAACAATGAAATTCTTTTGAGCAGCAGTGAACTATTTGGAGAGAGGCCTGCCTTATCATCCCTTCTAAGTGAGTGAATTATTCTACAAGACACATAGCAAGTTAAATGGTAATAGGTGTCATTTGTTAGTGCATCTGGTATAGAGGTTACTGTACCAGATGTAGTGCTAAGCATTTGGCTGGTGTTTATCTCTAGAGAGGTTCCATAGCTTGCCCAAGGCCACACAACTGGGAGTAAGTGACAGCTGGGATTCAGACCTAGATGTGTCTGACTTTGAAGCCTGTGCTGTTTCATTTATTCCTCCCCTTCCCCTTAACAGATGGGATCTAACGTCAGAGATTGTAATCTGGGCAGCCTAACATTGGGTAAAACACTTCTTATCAACTTTAAGATAGCTGTAGCTCTGACTTCTGGACCCAATTGAAAACACTCTGGATTTTAACTGCAAGGGAGAAAATGAGCAGAATCTTTTTGTGGGGGATGAGAAGAAGAGAATTCCATGTTTCCGTGAGGTAGGGAATATTCATTAGAGGTGAGTTTGCAGGGCTGTTTGCCAGGGTGGAGAATGCTTCCAATGTGCTGTGGGACACAGGGGAAGGATGTTAAGGTCAAGGAGAGGCAATGCAAGCAAAGCCTGCTCTCGGATGATGTGGGGAGGAAGTCAGTTATGAACTGTCCATCTGAGTGCCTGCCATTGGCCAAGATTTCCTTGCACCTTCCACCACTTTCACCCCCACCCAAGTGCTAGGCAATTATAGGAAAGAAGGCAGAACTGTGTGTCTCTAGGAATTAAACACTAGTAATGGACATAAGCAATGAGCAAATCTAATTATTTCATGCCACATAGTGGGTAGTGATATGGAGCAGATGAAAGGATGAGAAGACAGAGGACATGAAAGTCTCATTTTACGAAGAGTGGCCAGGAGTGTCTTGTGTGAAGGGGAATAGACAGAGTGGAGATCTGAGTGACCTGAGGTGTGAGCGGGTGATGGTTGGACGTGTGACTCTAGATGCTGTTTTTCCCACAGAATCCCCGGGACTGGGGGCTGGGGGTTAGGAGGAGATTGCTTTTGGCACATGGTTTTGGTAGTCTGATAGCATGGCATTGGCACATACTCAGCTTCTCGTGACAGCTGCACGTTGCTTTCAGTTGGTGAAAAGCAGATGGGTAAGCAGGTGTATGTGGAAGACAGGAGAGAGGGGCCAGTGTTGTCATGTTTCGGGTTAAGCTACCTCCTGTGATGCTGCTGGCATTCCACATGAGTGCCAGTTCGAGTCTTGGCTGCTCTGTTTCCATCAGTGTCTTGCTAATGTGCCTGAAAGGACATCACATGACCCAAGTACTCAGGACCCTGCCAACTAAGTTGCAGATGTGGGTGGTGTTCTGGCTCCTAGGTTCAGCCTAACCCAGTTCAGGCTATCATGGTCATTTTGCAGTGAAAAGATTCATCATGTAAAAGCAACTGCCTGTAAGATTATCAGCAGCTTTCTCAGCAAGACCCTGGCAGGTCTGGAAGCAATGGGGTAGTAAATTTACAGTGTTGAAAGTAGAACAAGATCATCCCTGGAAAAAATGGCATTGAAACATGGAGAGAAAAGACTTGGCAAGGAAACAGAGGATGTGGGATCTACCTTTCAAAAACTGCTAGAGAGAATTCTGCAAGTGAAAACAAATGTTGCTCAATAGCAAGACAAAGTAGGTGGAAATGTAAAATGTACCAATCAAGATAGGCAAATATAGAATAATGTGATGGTATAATAGTAATAGGTAAGCAGTAATTCTACTATACAAGTAATAAGAGAAAGTATTGTGGATAACTAGCTGTGAAAACATTAATTCATATTTATCATAAAAAGATATAAATTGTGACATCAGTAGCAAAGTGTATATAGGAAAGAACAAGCATCAAGTTTGTGCTTATGGTTGAAATTAAGTTGCTTCTAGCTTAAAATAGACTATAATATCCATAAAATATTTTACGTAAGCCCCATGATAACACAGAATGCTTCCAAAAATGCACATGACACAGGGAAAGGAATGACAACATTGCAATAATAAAGAATCCACAAGGAATACAAGAGAGTAAAAGAGGGAGGGGGTCCATTTTGGCAGCAGGAATGCTTCTGTATGCATAGCTGTTAAATGTAAATGGATTTAACTCTGCAAACAAGGGCTGTGAAGTGACTGAAAGTGTTTAGGAAAGCAATCTAGTACATACTCTATATAGGAGGCTGGCTTTAGATTTAAGGATATTCATACGGATGCTGAAAAAGATGGAAAAAAATGCTCTGTGAGAATGGTAACCAAGAGTTAAGACTAACTATCCATAACAGACAAGATTTAAGTCAAAAATTGTTAGAAATTGGTGAAAGTTCAATTCACCAGAGACAAAACAATTACAGAATATAAAGGAAACATTGGCAAAACTGCAATACACAGGAATATTTTTTTTTAAGATTTATTTTATTTTCATTACAAAGTCAGATATACTGAGAGGAAGAGAGACAGAGAGGAAGTGGAGCTGCCGGGATTAGAACCAGCAGCCATATGGGATCAAGGCGAGGACCTTAGCCACCAGGCCACGCTGCCGAGCCCCCACAGGAATATTTTAACAAGATGTTTCAGTGTTCCATTTTCATTAATACATCGAAGCATATAGACACGTCAGTAAGGAAATGGACTTCAACAACAGCTCAGACCACATGGACATAACAGACACCTACTGATCGTTCTATGTCCCTGAAGCATAATACACGTGTCTCTCATTTACACTTGGAACCCAGTGTAATGCAAGTTGGACACAGAGCAGCATTAACAAGTTGAAGATGTTTGGAATCCTATTGAATATGTCTCCTACCACAGTGCACAAAACTTCAAGGAAAGCTAGAACATTAACAAATATCTGAAAAAAACTATACTTCTGAACAACCAGGAGATCAAGGAAGAAATCAAAATGGGAAATATAAGGTATCTTGAAACAAATGAAAACAGAAACTGCAGGAAAATGAGTCCTAAGAGGAAAGTTAATAGTGATAAGCACATCCAAGCAACAAGAGCTAGAGAAGAGCTTAAGGACGAGCAAGCAGAAGGAATGGGATAACAAAGGTTACAGCAGAAATAAAAAGAAGCAAAACTCAGGATTTTTTTTTTGTTGTTGTTGGTTTGGTTTTGGTTTTAAGAAACCAAACTTCTAAATTAAAACAAAAAGAGCAGACTCACAATCAATGGACAGATTAGGAAGTGGACTTTCGGCACTGTGATTCAATTGTTGCTTGGGCTTTACTTTCTCAGCATGGTGTCTGAGGAAATTCTCCACTCCCAGATGTGGATCTATGGGCTCCGCAGCAGGAAATACAGCAGCAGGTATGATAAAAATGTGAAGAGATTCCCCAAGAATGACTCCTCCATGTCTGTACACTGCATGGCCTTCCTGTGCTCCAAAGCTGTCACGTTGTGCAGGAAGTGGCAGACCAGGATCTAAGGTGAACAAAAGGAAAGCGGTTGAGGCTCTGACCATGGTGGGGACACATCGTGGAGCACAGAGACCCCTCAAGCCCCCTGCACCTTCAAGGCCACCTTTGTTGAGCACATTAATCATGAGCGCAAAAGGTGCTTCTACAAGAGTTGGCAGTGTAAGTCAAAGAAGATGGGCTTCAACAAGTAGGGCAGGAAGTGGCAGGGCGATGTCGGCAAGAAGCAGCTGGAGAAGCATTTCAGCAGCATGTCACCAGGTCACCGGCATCCTCACCTACACCTGCTGTAAACAGAAGACCTATGTAATGGAGAGCCAGGTGAATGGCTGGAAAACTAGCCCAGGCCTGGGGACCAGCTGGAGCAGCAGATCGCTGTGATTCAAATGTTTGGACAGGATGAGATAACAATGTCATTGGGATGACCAAGAGCAAAGGCTACAAAGAGATCAGCAACTGCTGGCACACGAAGAAGCTTCCCAGCGAGACCCACTGAGGGACACACAAGGTTGCCTGTACTGGGGAGTGGCACACTGCATGCCTGGTCTTCTCTGGAAGCAGGCAGGGCAGAAGACTACCATCACCATGCAGAGATCGACAAAGATCTACAAGATTGGGCAAGTCTGTCCGATAGGGAGTAGCTGGGTGATAAAGAACAATACCTCCACTGACTGGCACCTGTTCAACAAGAGCATCAATCTTGTGGGTGGGTGGCTTTGTCCTTTACTTGAAGTAACCAATGACTTGGTCATGCTAAAAGGCTGTATGGTGGGGGCTAAGAAGTGGCTACTCACCTTGCACAATTGTGTGCTCATGCAGACCAAAGGGTGGGCTCTGGAGAAGGTTAACCTGAAGTTCATCAACATCACCTCCAAGTCTGGCCATCGCTGCTTCCAGACTAGAGGAGAAGGTGCTCCTGGAACCACTTACGGAAGGATCACCCAGGAAGGAGTGTCACGTGCAGCTGATGACACTGGAGTCAAAGTGAGTTCCCTTGGAGGGTGCTTGGCACATGCACATCGCATACAGGCATGCCTGGGTTCGAGTCCAGGCTCTGCACCTGGTTCTAGTTCCTTGTTTTGGCACACGTTGGAAGCTGGCAATGTCCCTGCCAAGCATGTGGACGATCTTAGTTTTGAGCTCCTAGCCCAGTCCTGGTTTTTATGGGTTTTTGAAAAGTGAACCAGCAATCAGAACAATCAGTCTCTCCCTCGCTGCTTCACTTTGCTCTTTGAGAAACAAAAACAAATGAAAAAAGATAAAGTAACTGAACCATAGAAATATTGAGGGATTGCAATGAAAGACTATTAAGAATGATTATGTGCCAACCAAATTCATAATTTATAAGAAATAAGTTCTTTGAGACCTCTAACTTCTAAGACAATATTGGAAAAATAGAAAATCTGACAGACATGTAACTGTTTTTTTTTTTAAACACTCGTTTATTTTTGTTGGAAATGCAGATATACAGAGAGAAGGAAAGACAGAGAAAGATCTTCTCTGCTGGTCCACTCCCAAAGTAGCCACAACAGCTGGAACTGAGCGGGTTGCGAGCCAGGAACCTCCCCCAGGTCTCCCACATGGATGCAGGGTCCCAAGGCCTTGGCCTATCCTCTACTGCTTTCCCAGGCCACAGGAAGGGAACTGAATGGAAAATGGAGCAGCTGGAACCTGAACTGGCACCCACATGAGATCCCGGGTTTGCAATGTAAGTATTTAGTCACTAGGCCATCAGGTCAGGCCCTAGATCTGCAACTATTAAAAAGACTCAATGAAACATCTTCCAACAAATGTCCAGGAGAAAATGGTTTTACTGATGAATTCTACACATCTAAAAAAAAGAGAAATCAAATCTTTTTAAAAGTGTTTGAAAAATGAAAAGGAGGGAATACTTCCAAATTCATTTTAGGAGGCCAGGATTAGTCTAATTACAGTCAAAACACAAGAAAGAACTCCAGGACCATATCCCTGATGAATATACTTAAACATGTGAAATCCTCAAGAAAAACATGAACAAAATAAATTCAATAGCATGTTAAAAGGCTCTCATACCATTAGCAGGTGGGATCTATTGCAATGAAAGATGGTTCAACATGTACAAATTACATAATGTGATACAGCACATTAGCAGATTGGAAAACATCACGTGAACCGGATTTTCTGCATTGGATACTCTGAGGTAAAAGCACAACCAAGAGTTGAAGGATGCTGACTCAACATAAGGAAAGTCAGAAATAAAAATCCCAGAGCTTGCGTCTTAGACCATGAGAAATCTTAAAGTGTTTTGTTGAAGATCAAGAATAAAGCAGAAATGGGCTCGGCAGCGTGGCCTAGTGGCTAAGGTCCTTGCCTTGATCCCATATGGCTGCTGGTTCTAATCCCGGCAGCTCCGCTTCCTCTCTGTCTCTCCTCCTCTCAGTATATCTGACTTTGTAATAAAAATAAAATATTTAAAAAAAAAAAAAGAATAAAGCAGAAATGTCCATCGAGGCATTTCTTTTCAACATAGCACTAGAGGTCCTAGCAAGAACATTTAAAGTGAAATACAAATTGGAAAGGAGAAAGTGAGATTACCTGTTTCCCAATAACAATCTTACATGTGGAAAGCCCTAATGATGCCATTGAAAACTTGATGTTATAAACAAACTCAGGCAAGTTGCAGAATAGAATGTCCACATATAAGGATCACTTTCTTTTGCGTACAAATCCAATGAGCTATCTCAGAAGAAAAATGATCTCACTTTTAAAATAGAGGAATAAAAGACCCAGACACCGGAAACTACAAAATATTGGTAAAAGAAACGAAAGAAAACACAAAAAATGTAAAGTTTTCTTTGTTCCTGGGGTGGATGACTTAAATTGTTCAAATGTCCATAGTGCCTACAGTGAACCATAGATTCAGTGTAATGTCCAGCAAAACACCTTGTGACAAATGAGAAAAATGAGAAAAATGAGAAAAATGTCTGATGCTCATACAAACAACAAAGAATCGTGCATAGCCAAAATAATCCTGAGAAAAGCATGGGGGAATTATGCTTCCAATGGGTAAAGTATCACAGCATCACAGTAATGCCACCGGTATGGACTGGCGTAGGGACAGGCATGGAGCTCAGTGAACAGAAATTTGTCTCAGGCTCACACAAATACATTCAAGGGGTCTTCCAGAGAGGGGCCAAAAGCCCCTTTTCTAGGATTTGGAAAAGATACACAAAATCACTAATTATTCAGGAATTGCAAACTTAAAACCACACTTAGATACCATCTCCTTCCTATTAGGGTGGCTATTATAAGAAAAACAAAAGGCACGTTAAATGTTGGCCGGAATGTAGAGATTGTGAACATTGTATGCTGTTGATAGGATTTTAAGGTGAAGGCACTGGGGCAAACAGTAGGGGCTTCCTCAAAATATTAAAAATATCCATCAGTTTCACTTCTGAGTGTCTGTCCAAAAAGAATGAAAACCAGAATCTTAAAGAGATAGTTGCATTCCTGTGTTCTTGGCAGGATTAGCCTCAGTAACTGAGGTGTGCAAACAAATTGTCTATAGGGCAAAGATCATGAAAATGTGATGTGTTCATAGGATGGAATGTTACACAGCTATAGGAGAAATAATGCCATGTGTCACACCATGGATGGATGCAGGAAGGTTGTATTAAATGAAATGATCAGACCACAGAGGGAAGACAGGTTTCACTTTCATGGCACCTAAACCCATGGAAGAGGGGAGCAGTGGTTGCAAGGGAAATTCGGAAAGTGGTTGAGGAGTTGCTATTTAATGGATTTAGAATTTCAGTTACTCAAATGAGTAAGTTCTGAAAATCTACCATACGATGTTATACCTGCAGCTAACAAAACAGTACTGTACATGAAACATTTAAGAGGGTGACTCCCTTGCTAGATGTTCTTAGCCCAAGTAAACCAAGTACTTTGTTTTGTTTACCGTCTTGTTTGCTTGTTCACTATCATAGCAAAGCAGTCTGAGGCTGTGCTTGACTTTGATACGGGGCATGCCATCTGATGTGGCTTGATTTATGCCCGTGTACCACAGAAGTATGCAAAAGTCCTAGACCTCCGGGTACTGTCCTCCTGTTTTGAAATTTCTAAAACTCATTGTCCTTTTGACATGAGGTCCTTTAAGTCAAATTGTTTTCAGATAATCATTGGTATATTGATGTGTGGCACAGTTAAATAGCCTCATCAGGTGACAGAGCAGGTCCATTTTCACATATTTGGCAGATGGGTATTGGAGGAGAGTGAGGAGTAACGTACTAACGGAGGTGGGGAAAGGCTGTGGTGGCAATACTCCCTGCCGGCGTTCATCTGTGTGTGGGGGCGGTGCTTCCTGTGCGGATGCATCCTGACTGACAACCACATAAGGAGAAAGGCTACAGCCCTGAAACAAAGCTCTCCTTCCTCCTCTTTCTCATTCCTTTTCTGCTTTTCAGATTTACTTTATTTTTTTTTTTGAAAGGTAGATCTCTAGAGGGAGAAAGAGCGTCTATCTACTGGTTCACTCCTCACACGGTCACAACAGCTGGGGCTAGGGCTGGGCCAGGCCAAAACCAGGAGCCAGGAGCACCATTCTGGTTTGCTACACATGGAGGAGAGGGGCTTGAGTTACCTGGGCCACCCGCTGCTGCCTTCACAGCACGATGAGCACACAGCTGGATCAGAAGTGGAACAGCTGGGACTTGAATGGGCTCTCCGATGTGTGATGCTGGAACTGCAAACAGCAGCTTAACTTGCTGCACCACAGCACCGGACCCTTCTCCATTTATTTTACTTTATTTCTTCTAAAATTGACCCAGGTGTGTAAATACTGCACCTGTCATCTCGACCTCATTGTAGAACCATCATCTAAGCTGGAGCCAGCACTAGGAAGTATGATGGTAGCTTGTGGGGAGCTGAGCACGCCACCATAAAACAGGAAGCAAAATGTCCTTTTGGCTAAGTGATCAGTATGGTGGCGTTGCTTGAAATTCTACCCTTACGAAGTCTATAGCTACTTTCACTTTTTTCTGTCCTCTCGGAGGAAGTATAGATGCTTGAAGTTCTCACAGTTTCCCAGAGTGACTCTTAGTTGAAATGTCACTGACAGCTTGTGGTTTGCACTTTTTTAATCTTCAGGCAGAAACGACTAGAAGCCATGCAGCAAGTGCAAGAAGATGCTGCTGGACAGGAAGCTGTTCAACAATGGGAGGACACAGGGGAGCAGGTAGGTCAGCCCTTCGCTGCCTTACTTTTGGGGGAAGTCTTCTGGGTGCCTCAAATCAGGGGCAAAAAATGGAGGAGGAACAGAAAAAAAATAGGAAAAAAAAAGAGGAACTGTGCAGCCTGGTCCCTAGCGACCAGCAGTGAGCGGAGGAAGAAAACGGGGAGTTGTAAAAGAGGGGGTGGTGACAGGCTGCTGCTGACAGAGGCCACACTGCAGAAAGAGGCAACTTGACATATGAGGACTTGGTGGCTGCGGAAAGAGCTCCGGCGCCCCGAGCCCATGCAAGCACAGAATTGCAGAAGTCGAGTGGAGGCTTATCACTTCCCTGAGAAGAAAAGCACATTTTCAGTTTCGTGTGCATAATAAGAGCGAGCGCTCCGTCGCTGCTGTCCTCCCTGGCTACAGGGCTGAAATCAGGCTTTAACTGTGTGTGTCCAGGTGGAGGACCGAGATCGGGCAGCCCCGGCTGCCAGGAGACAGACGCAATCTTTGCAGCATAAATTAGAGGAAGCTGCTTCAGAGCAAAGGAGCCGCCAAGCTATAAATACCAACTTAGCGAACCCCTGCCAGATACCGGAGCAGAAGAGGAGAGCGCTGAGAAGTGAGTACCGGTTCCTGCCCCAGCTCAGCCCACCCTGAGGTGGAGCAAAAGGACTCTGCCTCTCTAGCTCCCAGCAGCTGTGTTGCTGCTGAATGTATGACAGTGGACGCTGTCTTGGGGGTGAGTTCTGCCCAGGGGCTAGTATGTGGATTTTACCCTTTGTCTTCCTTTCTGCTTGATTATTTTGAGTTGGATTTATCCATGACTAGGGCTGGTTTAAAATTAAACTTCTGGGGGAGGGGGGAATAAGCCAAAAACAGCCTTGATCACGTGACGTAACTGAACTTCCAAATTGTTTACATATTTTATCTGGATTTTATGAACTACTTTTTAACCCCTCATATGGGAAAAAAAAAAACTGCCCTAATCCTCATTTTCCTTGACAGTTTTAGGAAATAGGGACAAGTATTACTTTAGTGTGTATGAAAATATTAATGATGTAAGACAATATTTTTACATTGTGACATCTTTACAGACATGTTTTGCATTTAAAAAATTGGAGTATTTGGCATTTGTCTGCATTACCTAAGAGGGCAGAAGAGTTTGTGTGACAACAGTTGCCAAGATGAAGATCAGTTTATTTATAAGCCTGTTTTAGAAATACAGTAGGGTAGAAATGGCTGATGAAGGCATTTATCAGAGCTACTTTGGCTCAGCCAGCTTCTTGTTCTGGGGGAATCTAAGTTCTTTTTATAGAAGGTTGAGTTATCAGCTAACTGTGAGCTTTCAGGTAAGCTGGAGAGGAACATTTTCAGGCTCGGGCTTGTTTTGCCTTTTGTACTATTGTGTGCAAAGCGTAAGGCTGCAAGGGATCCTCTAGCTTCAATATAGCAGATACGATTTGAACTTGTAAAAATTATTTTCTAGACCTCCACGAGCCACTAACGTTTCAGAAAAAATCTCAGGATCGTTGAGTTTGGATTTGTCCTGTTAGTGTAAGGCAGGCTTTAGAGCATGTGTCTCCGTGGTGTTTCATTGCTACTCAGAGCGAATTGGAGAAGGTTCGTTTGTGATGAGAGCAGTTTGCACTGTGATCTGAATAGCTGCCGCTCCAGATTTGGTGTGAAGCACGCTGGCCTTTGACCCTGCATATGGAGGACGAATCCTGGGCTTCACTTCTATTTATCTTTTGGTCCACGCGATATTAAACCACATGGTTTTGTAAACTACTAAGACTGTGTCTTACCCCTCCCCCATGGTTTCCATGTAGTACTTGGCTCGCCAAGTCACTTTGGAAACCCATTCCAAAGTGTGTGTTCTTGGTGATAGGAGCTTGTAGTTGTCTCCCTAGATTCTCTGTAGGGAATGACTGGTTCAAATGTTACTGCAAGTGGAGCAGCAGAACTGCCCTGTGTTGAATGCATGTAAAGTTGGTTTTTCTACCTGAATAATGTGGGAGGACACTTGCTTTCTCTCTTTGGTTGCTACCAGGCTGTCTGGATTTGTGCCATCCCTAACTATGCAGAGAGGGATGTACGTTAAGGTTTTGCTGCTAAGACCATCTGCTTGTGAAGATGGAGAAGAGGGAAGCTTAGATAGCCTTTGCTCGCCACTGCATGACACAACAGTTATTGCAGCTAAGCTATGAAGAAATGTCAATAAGGCAGGGCAGTTATCACACAAACCCACCACATGCATCTTGCTGAAACCTCTGCCACCCCGTGTTGTTTCAGTTCTGAGTCAGACATTTGAGTTCTGAGTCAGAAAACAACAATATTTAAATGCGTTTAGCTCTTCTGGAACTCTCTCGCTCGTTTAATAAATGCATGAAGTGTTGAAGACAATTGCTTTCTGATTCATCGGAGACTCATCAGCAAATTGTGCGGGGTTGCAGTTGGTTTGTCCAAATGTTCAGGACAGTGGCAACATGCATGGTGTTCACAAACTGAAGCGAGGGAGTTGTTCATGACATTGGGCCAGAAATCCCAAACTTGGTGATGGGGAAGTGATTTTGTAATACTCTAGGTTGTCAGTTGCCATCGGGACTGGTCTGAGGGGTGAGGAATGCTTCCTTCTCAGAAATGTGCCATTAGGAGAGTCAAAGTTCTTGAATGGTTACATAGGTATTTTCTTTCATTTGTTCCTTGATTTCTTATAAGAGTCTTATTATCGTGAGCACTACTTAACTTTAAATAGGTATTTGAATTGTTGGTTTTTTAAAAAATATTTGTTGTTTGCAAGGCAGAGTGACAGAAGAGAGGGAGAGAAGGGGAGAACAAAATTGAATGAGAGAGAGACAGAGAGAAAGAAAGAATCGTCCATTTGTTGGTTTACGGCCAAAATGAACAAAACAGCCAGAGCTGAGCCGATCCGAAGCCAGGAGCCAAGAGCTTCTTCCAGGTCTCCCATGTGCATGCAGGATCCCAAGGACTTGAACCATCCTTTGCTGCCTTCCTAGGCCACAAACAAGGAGCTGGGTGGGAAGTTCAGTAGCCAGGACACAAACTGGCGTGACTATATGGGATGCTGGCACCATAGGCAGAGCTTAACTATAACACGTCATACATACATACTTTGAAAAGTTTCTCACATGTAAACTTATAACTTACTAGACTAAATTTCATCTTCAGGAAACCAGACTGATCCAGTCACCCACTGTTCACTGTTCGACAACCCTAGTTAATGTAAAACCATCAGTGAATCACTCACTCAATGGACAGTGAAGGATTTCCTTTTAGGACCCATAAATATTGTCTTGATGAGATCTTGACATGCTGCTCTGTATCATTATTCCTTATTTGTTAGTGTGTGCACATGAACTTCACAGCCAGAAAAGACACTCTAAGCTAGGCAATCTCCCTAGAACTCTTCCAACCTGGACTTGTCAGCCTGGGAAGTACAGGGTATGGGAGCTGAAACAGCTTTGGGGAGAGAGGCAAGATGTGAACCGTGTGTCCTGAGCATGCAGTAAACACGAGGAAGATGAGCCAAGAGGAGCAGGATGGGACGTGTGAGGATGACAGGAGTTGGGGGAAGGCTGAGGAGAAAACCAAAGCCAACTGGGGTTCTAGAGCTCCTATGGGGTGAGGGGTACAGACCTGTCTAAATGGCACACGCAGACGTGGGTGAAATAACCTGGGAATTATCAGAGTTGAAGCATAAGGGATTTGTAATTAAACTAACCTGGGCTCTCATTCAGAGGCTGTGAAAATGATAGCTGGGAAGGAGGAATCGCTTTATCACTGTTTTCAGTTTCTTCTTGCACCGAATGCCATTTTGTGAATTATAAATCAGAACCAATACAAAATGGTAACTAGTTCATGGACACAGGTGGTAAACATGTTCTGCCACAGGCTGTTTCTGTATCGTAATGTTACTTAGTTGTGATTGGTTAGTGAGGATGGACATGCTGGAGTCACGGGGAAAGTTCAGCAGAATTTTCTTGGGGATTAGATTGGGACTGATGGGAATGCACCAGGAAAGAGAAAGGCCCAGGCTGCTTTGTTTTTGAGAAAATGTAAACAAATGTTTGCACCTGGCCTTTGCTCACCTGGGAAATTCCACCCCAACCGCGTGGAGCACTTGGCAGGTGGCAGGTCACATACTCTCCCCTTGGCAGCCCCCTTTCCTCTGCCCCCCCCACCCAGTCCTATTCCAATGTGTCTCCAGCATTTCCACCTTGCATTTCTAACACTTGGTGGCATTTTTAAGAGCATATCTGGCTGACCTACATGTCTCCCTCAGAATAATTTACTGATACTCTAATTTACTGATATTCTAATGTTAAACATGTAAGGGATTTTTCCAAATGTTCATGGTAAATGTGCATTGTGATAAAACTGGGTAGATTTCCAAACTTTTGGGACCAAGACAGACAGGTTTTTTTTTTTTTTTCCTGATACTTGAGAGACAGGTTTATCCTGCAAGTTTTAAGAGCAAAGTCATATCAAGGTACGAACCAAAAGTAGCAATTCTCTAGCAGTCATTTCTATCGATCAAATACATGGTTTGTCCTTTTTCCAAGATGAAATTCTGTGTATATGCATGTTTCTATTGAGTATTTTATTCTCTATAAACTTACATTTCAATTCCTCTTGATCATGAACCTTGGGAAGCACTCTGGTATTTATTGTCCAGTGATTTTTTTTCTTCCTAACACTGTATTTCATCAGCCGGGTGCTATTTTTGCTCTTTGCACATTTTTGGCCATTTTTATTCCTACACTTCCTAACCAGTGAGATAAGCACACGTCAAAACCCAGAATTTGTGTTGCCCTAGAAAGTTTTCCTGAGTTACTTCCAATTCGAGGCTCCCAACCATCACCATCACACGGGATAGCTGCTGGTTTAGTAGGTTACATTGACTGTTCTGGAACAGATTTCCACAGTATGTTGTTTTTTGTGTCTGTTTTCTTTGACTCCGCTTAGTGTTTTTGAGTTCATCTATGTTGTTTTCATCAGTAGGGTTTTTGAAATATGAATTGTCTTCTTATATGTATATTCCACAATTTGATTTTTTGTTCTATTATTGGATACCTAAAGTACCTGTAACTTTGGTTTATAATGGACTAAGATGCTGTGAACGTGTGAATATGAATTATTGGGTGGAATACAAGGGGACCTCAGAAAGCTCACAGAAAAACAGAATTAAAAGAACCTTATGTTGCAGAAAAATTTTGAAATCTCTATAATCCAAAAAGTTTTTAAAGAAGTTTGATGCTGGTGGGTGGGTAGTGGCACCACTTGTGGTGTTGGCATCGTCTATGGCTGTGTCTGAGCTGTTCCATTTTGGAATTAGCGCCCTGCTAATGGCCTGGGAAAAGCAGCACAAGATGGCTCAAATGGTCCGGTCCCTGCTGCCTGTGTGGCAGACTTGAAAGAAACTCCTGTTTCCTGACTCTGGCCTGGCCAAGCCCAGGTCCTTGTGGCCATCTGAAAAGTGAACCAGTAGATGAAAACCTCTCTCTGTCCCTACAACTCCAAATTCAAGTTAAGAAAAAAAATCTTTGGAAAAAGTTTGTGAAAAGTATGTAAAACGATAAAATCACATGTGCAGTTCAGAAGTTACTTGCACCAAAATAAACTTTAATTCCATTTTCGATGAAATTTTTAAAATACCTTCTTTGGTTTTTAAATAAATAAGTAGGAGTAGATTTTTTTTTAGATCAGGGCATAGTTGTGGTTCTATGTTTTAAGAAACTAACAAACAGTTTCTCTAGTGTTCATAGCATTTTGACACCCCAGTTCATTGTTCCAACGTTTGGTGGAACTGGTCTACTTTGCCTTGCCACTAAGTATTTCATTGTGGCTTTAATTTGTATTTTTTAGGTGGCTACTGATATTGCAAGTTTTCAGGTAGGGATGTGTATCTTCTTTGTGAAGTGTTGAAGTCTTTTGGCCGTTTTAAAATTGCTTGTTATTGAATAGAAACACTTTGACAGGCATACTCTTGAGTGTTGTGATTATTTTCTGTTAGTCTGGTTTTTAGTGAACTGTTTTTAATACACAACTTTGTAGAACATTATTTTATGGTAATACTGGTGTTGCACAAGTTGTGATTCTCTGTCGGCTGTCACTGATCATTAACATTGCCACAGTTCTCCTAATATCGTAGTTCTGATTTTTAATAGCCAATGAATTGTGAGCCTTTGCCAGAAAGTCTCCTTGGGTGGTCATTTAGCAAATTGTCTCCTCTCCAAGAAATCTGTAGCACAGGAGGCAGCAGGGACTGATACAGTGGCCATTGTTTAATTCGCTTCTGTGGGAAGCTGGACAGGCCTAGAGATGTTGCCGGGGCCCAACTCCAAACACACAGAAGAGAATGCAAAGGTGAATGCAAAGTGGGTTCATGGGCCAGGCCAGCTCCTTTGTCTGTATGGAAAACAGGGAAATAGTTGCCCCTTGTGGCCCAGGACAGCTGGTGGAGTAAGCTTTTCAATTTGAATGCCTTGAGGCGGACTGAGGCTAAAACCCAAGACCGCCTGAAGGGCAAAAGATGGGCACGTTAGGCCGTGATGGGGCAATGTGTCGTTCTTCTGAAGGACAGCCTTGGTTTGGCAGTTCTGAGCCAGCATTCTGTGTTTGCGTTTGGAGTTACTCGGCCTTCACAAGTGGGTGGTAACCACTTCTGAAATCTTGGGTTGCTATTCTTCAGACACAGGTTAAAAGGAGGCCTGACACATGAACACAGAACATTTGTAACAATTGGATCTTTGTAAGAATTTTAAGTATTGTTGGGAAAAATATTTTTAACTTCAAAAGCTTAAAAAATTTAAAAAAACATTTTCTTAACTTTGTCAAGTCTAGTTGTTTTTTTTTTTGTTCTTGTTTAAAATTATTATATAAAAAAGGATGTTTCCATGGATAATTGAAGCTTTTCACTGAAGACATTTTTATTTTTAAATTAGAGGATTTCTTTTCACATGTACGGGCGTTATTTTCTATACTTGATCTTAGCCAAAAGGCCGAGAAGCGATGGGCGTTATTTTCATGGCTCAAAATGCATTCAGTCCATGGAGATGGAAAACTCTGCTCTAGAAAATGCAGAGGTTCCTGATTTCCATGTGTTGTGCACAGCGGAGTGTGCTGTCAATCATTGTTCACGGGCAGAAAAGAAGCGAAGTGGTAGCTGTGAACACGCATCCCTCCGATAGAGACCCCCCCAACCCCCTCCGTGTAATTTTTGTTTTTAAGCTCCTGTGGGCTGAGAAAGCCATCAGACTGGTGAGAATGAGGTCTATATTCAGAGCCCCTGTCAGAGTCTAAGTGTGAGGCTTGCCTCGTGCATTAAGGGCCTGGGTATCAGCATCCATTTTTGTCTTTGAAAAGATGGGAGCTTGTTTTCTCATCCTTGGCCATATTCCACAGGGTGGGTCGTCAAGTGATGGTACTACAGAATGTGAAGAGTTACATGGGCACTCACTCCCATTTCCACCATTCCAGAGATGGGATTTTAGAAATTACTGGGAAACAGATTTTAGTTAATACTATGCTGAATCGAGTGGTGTCTCAGCCGATTGATTTACCATAGTTATTTCAATTCTTGGGACCCCTGAATCTCATGATCTTACCTCATGTGAGTTTCTAGGTTTTCAAGGCAATTAGGAAGAACTTTACTGAAGAGAGATTTTCACATCAGTGGGAGGGTGAGATGAATGACCTCTCAGGTGTATTCTTACTTTGAGATTGAATAATGTGGCCACTCATCTCTACAAGACAATTCACTTGAGTGCATCCAAATTAATTCTAAAAATCCAAGGGAAAGGGTAGTTGCTTAGCTCTTGGAATGTTTTCCCATCTTAATTTGAGAATGCCAATGATGAGTGTCATCATTTAGCTTCTCATGTTTTTATATGTTTCAAGTTCATTTTTAGTTTATAACACTTATTGAGTTATTTGAACACAAGCCTGCTCTCTCTAGTTCACTTTCTAAATCGGTCCAGGTCTCCCACCTGAGTAGCAGAAACCCAAGTCCCTGAGCTGTTCCGCTGCGCTCTAGACTCTGCAGCCAGCCAGCCGGCAGGTGGGGTCAAGAGCTGGAGGCAGGTGGTGAGCTCAGGTGGTCTGTCGTGGTACGTGGGCATCTTAGTCCGTGTCTTAGCCACCGGACCAAACACCTGTTCCAAGACCCCTAATGTAAAGCCATGAGATTGTTACTAAAGAATGTAGTAAGTTGAGGGCTGCAGGAAAGCCTGTTCCCACTGAGCTGCTTGTAAACTCTCTTTGTAGCGACAACTGAGTCACTTCGAAAGCAGTTACCTGAAGGGCCCCGATGCCATGGCTTGCTGTTTCAGGTAATAGCTCTCTGTGATCTGGGCTTATGGGGGTGTGGGTATGCTGGCCAATCAGAGCTGGACTCACAAGCTAATAGATAAGATTGCCTGGTTTGGATCCCTCCCTTCAATAACCATTGTAGAAGAAGATGCTTTGCAGGCTGGTGCTCTTAGAGGCTGAAAGCATTTAGCAAAACAAAAGAGGAAACACTGATAGGAGTGGGTAGCTCCTGATAGCATCTTCCAAAGAGGAGCTGTTTCTGAATATGCTTGGCCTGACCACTCAATCAGCAAAGATCCCAGTTTGTAAATCTTAGGAATCTCCTTTCCCATTGCAGGAATGCATCCTTCCATGTTGGGATGGCAAGTCCTCTTGAATAGGTGTGAATGGTTCCTTTGCCTTTTCTCCTGCTTGGTCTTATTTGAGTTAAACTTTTTAATTCTTTGCTGTCTGGATGCCTCAGGATAGATGTGGCATAGTTGAGTATATGTCTTTCCCCTCTTTGTTCATCAACAAGGAACATATGGAGACAGCCAAGTTGGCGCTGGAGGAAAGAGATGGAGAAGAAAAAGAAGGAGAGGTGGTATTTGCATGTGTCTGTTTCCAGGATATAATGCGGACACATCAGTTTAAGCAGGAAAAAAAACCACTATTCATGTGAAAGATTAAGCTAGGCGGTGTGCCTAGAAAGTCTCCTACAGCAGCTGGAGTTGGAGGAACTTCCATATCTGAAGATACAGCAATCATCTCCAAAACCAGTTAGCTTTCCTATATGAATAATACTGTCAGCCTGTAGGATTAAGGTCATCGTTAGGCTAGTATAAACTTCTTACAGCCACCATTTTGACCTTCTGTTACATCTCCAGCAACTTTCTTTGGCCCCTGTCTAAAGGTGTCAACGACCAGGCCGTTCAGTTTCTTGTTCCTACTCTTTGAATCTCATTTTCAGATTGAGTAATGGAGAAAGTAGGAGGGTACTGAAAAAAAGTTCTTGGAAAAGTGAAATTCAAAGGTAAGCTTATTTTACTGCAAAACAAGTTGATCTGGTTTTCTTTTTCCATCATATACACTTTTCATGAACTTTTTTGATGACCTGTGTAAGGGGCTGTTTGCCACAATCTGTGCTCCTTTAAAGTAGAAGACAAGATCAAGAAGAGCTCAATGTGTATGGAGTCTCTGCTTTTCTATGAAGTGTAAGGTTTTGAATGTTAGACTCTCTGATGCTTTGGTGTTTATCCTGTGCCCCCATTTTCTCATGCAGAGCTTTTTAGATGAGAGAGTTCCTTGCTATGACCACTCGTCCTGCACAGATACTGTTCAACCAAGTCTTCAGGAACAATTGGTAAGTATACGCTTTTGGAAATTCTTCCGGTCGGGATTGTGAGTGAATTTCTGTGTCACAGTAGAACTCTAAGGTCAGTATGTATGAGGGCACATCAGAGCGTTTGTGGGAAGGGCCTGTGCAGGATTGTAGTAAGCTAATCTTCTGCCCACAGCGCTGGAATCCCATATACGTGCAGGGATGGAAGGTCTGTCTCTCCTTTTTGTAAATCTGTCTTTCCAGTAAAAACAAATAAAATTTTTAAAAAGATTGTAGAGAAATGAAAGTTACAGACAGTGATTTTGTGCAACAGAACTTTAAATGCATTCGTATTCATTTTGAAAAATATATATTTATTTGAAAGGCAAAATTACAAAAAGAAGGAGAGACAGAAAGAGAGCCCTTCCATCCACTAACTCTCTCCCCATGTGACCACAAGATCAGGACTGGGCCAGACTGAAGCCAGGAACCCAGAGCTGCTTCTGGGTCTCCCACCTGAGTGCAGGCCCCCCTAGACTTGAGCGTATTTCTGTTGCTTTCCTAGGTGCATTAGCAGGGCACTTCATTGAAAGTAGAGCAGTTGGGACTAGAACCAGTGCCCATATGGGATGCTGGCACTGCAGGCAGTAGCTTTACCTGCTGGTTCAAAGCACCAGTACAGATTTTTGCATACAGATTTCCAAAAAGTCTTTGAAGATGCTAAACCACACTGTTTTTTCTTTGGAAAATTATCAACTGAAGCCATGGATCAAGCTTACACACGTCTTATGCACACAAGGCCCTGGGTGGTCCTAAGAATAGCAACTGTTAAAACTTAAGGACTGTAGCATGAAGAGCTGTGTAGCTATAAACTGCCCTTCAACCATCACTCTTTTTTTCAAAGCCTTGGTTTGTATCAATGTGTTCATTATTTGGAATTTACAATGCTTGTGTTCTATTCGATGATTGAACTATGATTTTAAAAAATTACTTTCTAGCTACTTATGTGGGATCCTTTTGATTAAAGGCATGAATGCCTATTTACCTGATGCCACGTCTTCCTGACCTTTCTCACCTCTTCCTGGTGTCTGATTTGACAGTGTATTGTTTTATGCTGTTGGGGATGTGGAGAGTAGCTTATGAGATGTGTTGTGTGACCGTGCTTTAGACAATTAACAATACTTGGTTTTCTGTTCAGAAGCATTGTTGCCACAAACTGCATAGCAACCCAGAAGAAAGAAGCCATCCGACACCCCTGACCTTGAAGTCCACGAATTGGTGTACTTCTCTGTTGGGTAAGCCTGGAAGCCCTTTGCGCCTGCTCAGGCACAGCTGAGGGTGGGTTCTTTTTGAAATGGGAAGTAATGAATTATAATTACATGTGCATAAGAATTGAATGTTTGAATTCAGCCAATCTATAGTTGGATAGATATTGGATGTCTGTATATGGATATATAGCTATATATTTATATATGGATATTCTGTGCAAGGCACAAAATTCTGTGTATAACAAAAAGATTCCTGAATTTACTGAAAGATGGGTTGGATTTGGAAAAGTAAAAAGCATGAGAAAGTATTTCAGTGAGCAAGAATGATGTGAGCAAAAAAAAAAGAACAAGAAAGAACGCAAGAATGCAGATGCTCAAGTATTCGATGGATACTCGAAGCTGGAGGTGTCATTCCAGAAATAAGAATTTAGGTTTTGGTAGCATGGAATGCAAGCTTGAAGAAGGCAAAACTGATTGTGGGTCCAACTGTGGATGGTTACTCAGCGCCATCATCAGGGGCTTGATAGTTCTTAGCACAACATGGTTGTGGCTGAAAGCCAAAGTGAGCAGCTGGTTCTGGAGGGATGAAAGCGATGCAGTGTTGTGACTGTGGGTTGCTTAGCAAAGGAAAAAAGCCAGCACTGCTGACCGAGTGTCCATTTGTGTCAGAGGGTAGGTTAGTGCTTTATGGGGACTGTTGCATTCACAGTTCCTGAGAGAGAACCAACCACAATGACATGAAAGAGTGCTTGCTGTGTATCAGGCATGGTCCCATGCTCTTAACCTAAGCATGAACTCATTCAATCCTTTTCACACGAGGTAGATGCTGATGTGATCCCACCTCCTTTAGTTTATTTGAAAGGCAGAGAGGATACTACTCACATGCTGCTTTACCACTCAAATGCCCACAACAGCCTGGGCTGGGCCCAGCTGAGTTCCAGTCTCCCACATGAGTGAGAGAGGCCCATACACTTGAGCCTCTCTTGAGCCTGCTACCTCCAAGGTGGGCATTAGTAGGTTGGCTGGTGTTGGGATCAGAGCCAGGACTCCAATCCAGGCACACTAATGCTGTGGGCATCCCAAATGGTGTCTTAACTCTCACACCAGTCCCCCTCTTATAGATGAGCAAACAGGGGAAATGTGAGTTGATCATTTGCCTGAGATCACATGTTGCTTTCTGATAAGGAGGGCTCAAGAATGGCCCAGTATTCCAAGATCACCAAACCAATGGTGACGGAGCTGGGATTAGAACCCAAACCTTGGAATGAATTCTGAAGCTTATGGTTTATTTCCATTTTTAACTCCACTGCTTCCTCTCTTCCACAATGCACAAGGCAAGATGGTGTCTCGGACAGAATGATTTGTCCCCTCCATCTGTGTCCCACAGCACTCCCTCGGGTTCTAAGTGTGTGTCTGCAGGAGCCTGTGGTGCCGTACTGTAACGGGCTGCGCGGTGAGCGGCTAAGGCTGCACGTGGGGCACTGTTCTCCTTGCAGTGACTCAGCCTACCTCACAAGCAGCTGTGGGGCACATGTGGCTGTGTGGATGTGACTGTGTTCCAATAAAACTTTATTTCGGAACACAAGCAGCCAGCTGGATTTTGTCCGCCCAAGTAGATTGTCGCTTCTCCTGGTTGTTGGATGATTTTCTGTTTTCTCCTGCCTTTTTTCTCTTTCCTCATCCCTGTGGGAACCGACATGAAGGCGATTTAGATGAAAAGGTTAATAGAACTGGGCTGACTTCTGCTTTGTCAGAGAGGGTCCAGTCCTTCATGAGAGCAGTAACGCTTTCGCAAGGTTTGAACTGGAAATCCATTCGCATTTTTGCTTTCTGCAGATGCCTTGTGTCTGGATGGTGTTGTGGCAGCCCCAAGAGAGCGGTTGGAACCATTCCTGTGTGTAGCCCACCCAACCCCTGCTTTATGTAAAAGGCTCGAATGTAAAGAAGTCCAAGATGGTGCTTTGGGCGTGACGGGATGGCTTAAGTGAGTACAAGAACCAATTTTCTCCTACCTCCCTGTTAGCAGGAATTTGAGGAGCTCTGTTGGAACTGCATTAGCCAGCCCACAGTGGCACAACTGCATGCTGCTTAATTAGCGTCATTTTGATCAGACTGCTATTCCTTTGACAGTGAAGATGAACTACCCCTGCAAGGTGTCCTCTTCGCTTACTCTCAAATGCCCGAGCTTTTGCAGCAGAAATTAGACATGTCAACAACAGTTTGTGAGGGCTGTTCACCCCAGGGAGGGCTCCTTGTGGGATTCAAAGCCAGGAAGCCAGATGTGTTAAAGTTGCAAATCTCTCGTGTTCAGTTTTGGTTAGATATTATCTGTCTGTGGGATGGAGGGGAGAGCTGCCTTTTTCTCTGTGTTAGACCGTGATAGAATTGGGAGTGGAGGTGGGGCCAGGAGCTATATCACACATGACTCCTTTTGCAAGGTGGGTCTTATGGAAGCCATGATGGTATGCACACCACAGACCAGAGTGCCAACATTCATCCAGTTAAAGCTTCCTGCTAATGAAGACGCTAGAATGTAGCAGGGAGTGACTCCTATCTGTGTTCCTGCTGTCCATGTGGGAGGCACGGATTAAGATCCTGGCTCTCAGTTTTAGTCTGACCCAGGCCTGACTTCTGCAGGCCTGTATTTCTCTTTTTTTCTACTTTTCAGGTAAATTTAAAATTTATAAAGTTTGTGGATAAGTGAAAAGAAAAGATAATGCTTATTTTGGTGCTAAAATGTTTTGAAATGCTTGCATTTTTTTTTATTTTTCAAAATAACCACTTTTCATGAACCCTCTGAAAACTCTCCATGTGCCTGGATTGCAAATTGTGTGTGTGTGTGTGTGTGTGTGTGTGTGTGTGTGTGTGTGTGAGAAAACCAGCATCTCTAAGCTGCATTTTCAGCCAACTTTTTCAAGTGCTCTTATAGTGTGGTAGCTGTCGAGCCTTGCAGTTTTGTCCTGTGTTCAGCAACTGTGCCCTGTGTTGCCAGGTGCCCACTCTCCACAAGTGGTCCTGCCCCAGAAACAGATCTCTCAGGCCGTGTCAGGATGAATGATGACAGAAGCATGGGAGTAAGTGTTGACTACTTTTCAATTTCATTGTCAATGTCTCCGTGTCTTTGTGCTCTGTGCTGGGTATTCTTTTCCATTAAAGCATTTGCTCTATATTTAAAAGGGTGAATCTGACAGCAAAACAAAGCAAAAAACAAACAACAACAACAAAAAACCCAACAAACTCAGATGCATGAGAAATACAGTCTTGGAAAACAGGGAATTGAAATCCAATCCTATGGAAAACTTTAATTCCCTTATCTAGTATAATTGTTGGATCAAAGGACAATAGCTAAACGGATATTTTGTTTTTCAAAACTCAAAACAAGTTTTTTGAGGGGTCTGTTTTTTTGGGGGGGGATTGTTTGTTGTTGTTTTAGATTTTTTTATTTGAAAAGCAGAGTGACAGATTTCTATCTGTTTGTTTACTCTCCCAAATGGCCTTAGAGCAGTCAGGGCTAGGTCAGGCTGAAGCCAGGGGCCAGGAACACCACTGAGGAATTCCACTTGGGTAGAGGGAACCCAAGTCCTTGAGCCACCATCCGTTGCCTCCTAGGCACATTAGCAGAAATCCAGATTGAAAGCACTGAGTAACCAAGACTGGAACCAGGCCTTCTGATGGGGGTACAGGTGCCCTAGGCTGTGGCTGAAGCTGATTCATGAATGACAGTGCCTGCCTCAAGAACACAATTTTTTTTTTGTCTTGATATTTCGGTACATGAGAAGTCAAGGTATTGGCAGGCTACCCTCTCTGCTGAGCGCTCTGGGTACCACTCCGCTGTGGTCTTAGACCAAATCACATCCTGTGTGATTGTGGAACTGGGATCCCTGTATCCTTCCTCTGTTTTTTCATGAGTATGCAACATATGTACATTTGGAAGGCACAATGCAGTGATCAGTACATGTGATGTTAATGGGATATTAGCATTTCTATTTTCTATTTTGTTTCCCATTTACATCTCCTGTCTTCTTGCTCTTCATGCACTAGGTGGATAACGCATTACTGTAAACTACAGTCCCCTCACTGTACTGTGGAACACCAGGATTTACAGCTCCTAGCCAACTGTGTTTTGGGACCCATGACCTAACATCATCACTAATACTATTGTACATTCGAGCTGAGCTTGTTTTTCTGTAGCTGGCTTATTTTACTTAACACAATGAAAATCAGTTTCATTCATGTCTCTGGATTTTACTGCTTTTTAAAAAATTGCTGAATAAGACTCTGCTGTTTGTATAAAGAGACTGGGAAAAATTTAAGAAAAATGGAATTAAAAGTTCAGTTAAGGTGCTGGTGACATAGCATTGTGGTTTGAGCAACCTCATGCAACAGGTGCATCCCACACGGGCACCAGTTCCTATGCTGTCTGCTCCACTTCCAATCCAGCTCCATGCTGATGGCGTTGTCAAAGCAGCAGCAGGTGGCCCTTGAGCTTTGGTCCACGCCACCACGTGAGAGACCTGCATGAGGCTCTTGACTTTGGTCTGTCCCATCCCTGGACCTTGCAGCCATGTGGTGAGTGAACCAGTGGTGATTTTCAAAATAAGTATACTTAAATCAAACTCAGTTGTTTTTTTCTATGCAAAAATCTTTGAAATTCATGCATAATATCTTCAGAATACACATTTTTGGTGAACTTCTAGAAGATACTTAATTGGCCGTTAGAATTTCTTCTTTGAGAACCAAAATAACTTCTCAGTTCCTGTGTTCATTTGTTATCCAGGATGTATGGATTTTTCTTTTCTGTGTTGAGCTTTTAAAATACTTGATACATTCTGGGTCTTAATCCTTTGTCAGATGTCTGGCTTACAGATTTTTTTTCCCATTCTTTCAGTTATGTCTTCATTCTGTTCCTTTTTTTTTTCCTTACGCTAATTGGAAACATCTGAATTTAATGTGATTTAGTTTGTCTAATTTTACTTTTGTTACCTGTATTCTGGGGGTCTTTAAAAAAAGTCGTTGTGGTTAAATTGTGTTATTTTACCAAGGTTGATATTGATGACAAAATGATAACCCATTAGCTTTAATGGTGTGAATTTTGATAAAAATCTTGAATGTAAACCAGAATTCATCTTGTTAAAAAAAATTATTTGCCTTGTCTTGAAGTATTTGCCCCAAGTTTTTCTAGCAGCTTATTGTTTTAGGTCTTCCATTGAAGACATTGTTCTGTTTTGAGTTGATTTGTACACGAGAACAGCTCCAGGGTTTTCTGAGTGTGGCCCCCTGTTTTCCCATCACTTTGTATCAGTTATCTTGGTGACTTCGGTAGAGACTCACAGGGCTGTGGATGTGTGGATTTGGGGGATCTCTGTTCTGTTCCACTGACCTACGCGCTTCCCTGCGTGCCATCGTGGTAGTTGCGTGGGCTAGCTCTGTAATACACTTTTAAGTATGCTTTTTCTTGTTCTTTTTGTTGAAGATTGTTTTGACTTTCTGGGTTCTTCTATACTTGCATATTAATTTTAGGTTTTCTTCCCCCCTAGTTCCTGAAAAATGTCTTCAATATTTTATTAAATGTTGCTTTGAATCTATACATTTGGTTTGGGTGATACGAACATTTTTAACGGTATTTGTCCAACCCACGAACTCAGTGTTTCTATTTACTTTCCTCTGGCCGAATTTATTTCATCATTGGTTTGTTGTTGTTGTTATTGTTATTTAAAGATTTATTTATTTTTATTGGAAAGGCAGATATACAGAGAGGAGGAGAGACAGAGATCTTCTGTCTGATGGTTCACTCCCCAAATGGCTGCAATGGCTGGAGCTGAGCCGATCTGAAGCCAGGAGCCAGGAGCTTCTTCCAGGTCTCCCAAGTCAGTGCAGGGTCCCAAGGTTTTGGGCCATCTTCAACTGCTTTCCCAGGCCACAGGCAGGGAGCTGGATGGGAAGTGGGGCTGCCGGGATTAGAACCAGCACCCATGTGGGATCCTGGCACTTTTAAGGTGAGGACTTTAGGCACTAGGCCACTGTGCTGGGCCCTTCATCATTGTTTTGTAATTTTTAGTGAAGATGTATTTACACCTTTTGTTAAATTTATTCCTAGGCATTTAATTTATTTTCAGTGGGATTACTGTTATTCCTTTCTTAGCAAGTTAGTTACTGATGCATAAACATGCTACCAATTTGTTAGTTTATTTGTGGCATCTTTGTTCAATTTGCTGATCGGTTTTCAGTCTTCTGCTGTAGTATTTCGGGTTTGGTATATACACACATGCCAATTGCAAACTGGCAATTTTGACTTCTTTCTTTACTATTTCGTGTTATCTTTTCCTTGCCTAATTGCCCTCAGTAAAACTTTTCTGCATATTGAGAAAGAATGGACTTCCTTTTTTGTTGTAAACCTCACAGATAAGGTTTGCTTTTGTGTGTCTTCCTCATTCGGTCTGTTGCTGCCTATGAATTTAGTGTTTTTGCGATGAATGGATGTTGAGCTCTATTGGATACCTTTTCTGCATCTATCACTGTGGTCCCAGTCTTAGGCCTCATCATGTCCATGTGATGTGCTTCGTGTTCGATTTGTGTTTGTTGAATCTTTAGGACGAATGCCAGTTGATGTTTTGGATGTGCTGTGGGAGCTAGTGGCCTCTGGTATTTTGTTGGGAGTTCTTGCTTCTGTCTTTGAGGGAGATTAGTCTCGTTTTGTCCTTGTGTGATCTTGGAATCAGGGTAACGTACCTCATGAAATGAATTTGGGAGACTTCCCATTTCAGTATTTATTCTTGACTCGTTCTTATTTATTATCATCTGGCTTAGTTTTGTTGTCTTTATGATTCAGTTCTCATGGGGTTGTACCCCAAACTTACCCATTTCTGTGCTTTCCATGTGGTAGATGTCTAGCTACTCTTTATACTTCCTGATGATCCTTTTTCATTTCTGTGGTATCAGTTGTAACATATCCCTTTTCAAAAATGATCCACTTACTTTTATTTGAAAGACAGGGTTATGGCGAGACAAGGAGACACTAGACAGAGGGAGGGAGGGAGGGACGGAGATATTTTCCAACCTCTGGTTCACTCCCCAAATGGCTGCAGTGGCTGGAATTGGGCAGTCCAAAGGTAGGAGCCAGGAACTTCATCTGGATCTCCCACAAGTGAGTGCAGGGGCCCAAGACTTGGAGCATATTCTCCTGCTTACCCAGACCACCATAGGCATCTGGATTGGAAGTACAGCAGCCGGACTTGAACCAGCACCCATTTGGGATGCCAGCACTACAGGCAGAGGCTTAACCTACTCCACCATGATACTAGCCCTGATATCTTCTTTTATTCATTTATTTGTTTATTTAAAAGGCTGAGAGAGCTTCTCCAGGTACTGGCTCACTCCCCAGATGGCTTTAAGGGCCAGGAGTGGGCCAGACTTAAGACAGGACCAGGAATTGCATCCAAGTCTCCCATGTGGGTCCATGGGTCACAGCAATTGGACCATCTGCTGCTGCTTTCCTAAGTACACTATCGGGGAGCTGGATGGGAAGTGAAGCAGCTGGGAATTGAACCCCTGACCACATGGTATGTCAGCATTGCAGGCAGCTACTTGACTTGTTTTAGTCTTCTCTCTTTTTAAAAAATTTCTCTTGGTCAGTGTGTTTAAAATTTCATGGATTTATCTTTTCAAAAAAATTGTTCATCAAACTGATCCTTTTACTAAAGTGGATTCCTTCTAACTTGGACTTGTTTGCTGTTGCTTCTCCGTGCCCTTTAGATGCACTGCTGTTTATTGGATGCATTTCTGTCTGTTGTTAACTTAGGAACTTACTGTACACACTTTCCCTTCATAACAATCTTATTTCATCTGCATACATTTGCATATGTGATGTTTCCATTCTCATTTGTCTCCAGAAGTATCAAAATTCTCCCCCACCCACATTTTTTCAGTGAGCCCATCCTGCGTCATTTGCCCTCCGTATGCTTGTGTGATCCCTATAAGTTCTTGCGGTTTCATTTTCCAGTTTTATTCCATTTTGTTCAGATAAAGATACATGATGTGATTTTTGAAAAATTGTTAAGATGTGTGGCCTAAGACATAATCTGTCCTAGAAAATCATCCATGAAATCACAAAAAGAAGGTATGATCTGCACCTCTGGAGTGGGATGTTCTATAAACAGACTTGCATCCATTTTGTGGTATAGTTTAATTCTGATGTTCTTTCTGGGATTTTTTTTTTCCTTTGGTGGCAAGCAATCTGAGTGATGAAAGTGGGATGGTGAAGTCCCTTACTGCTGTTGTATTGGATTCTGTCCCTGCTATGTCATTTTTTTAAAAAAAATGAAATTGCATGTTCTGGCAATAGGTGCTTGTGTATTTATTATTGTTACATCTTCTGTTGAGCTAATCCTGCAGTCATCAAATGACCTAGTCTTCCTGTCCTGTTTTTGTCTCAAAGGGTATTTTGTTTGATGTAAGTTTAGCTGCCCTTGCATGCTATCCATTCTGTTTTGCATGGGATGTTTTTTTCTATCCTTTCAATGTCTTTGTGTCTTTGCTGGTGAGGTGAGCTCTTGAAGCCAGGATGTCGTTAGGTCATTAAAAAACATCTGTTCAGCCTATATGTATCTTTTAATTGGGGGAATTTAATCCATTTAATTTTGCAGTATTTGTTGAGAAATAATGACTTAGTCCGGTCCTATTATTTATTTCATTGCTTGCTTTTCATAGCCTATGTTCTTATTTTTCATATTCATTCTTATTGTTGGAAATCCTGTGTTGATAATGATTCATTCTGTTTGTATCTGTTCTTCCAGTTGGTTTTGTCCTTTTATGTGTCTTCACGACCCCCTTCAGTATCTTAGGTAAAGCTGACTGGGTGGTGAATAATCCCCTTGCCAAGTCTTTAGTTCTGCTTTATTTAAAAAGATGGAAATGTCTGGGGAGGCTGGGGCAGAGGGGAGGTCATGTTCAGCCCAGCAGGTGTTCCCTGGCCTTTTGGTGAGTCCAGGTTGCAGGCTGGCCTCTAAGACCATCTCCATAGGAGGAGGTTCAGGACACCTGGACCCTGAGTCCTTATCATCTAGGGTGGGGGAGGTTCACTTGGCCCCTGGCTGGTTCAGGACAGCCACTTTGGTCCTCATACTCGATGAGGTCTGGCAGGTGACTGGACCTGGAGGAGATGGGAGGGCTCGGAGTGGATCAATCAGAATGTGCTCCCTGATAAGCCCTGCCCCTGATGGAGTCAGTGCCTGCTCACTGGCCCAACTGGGCTGTAGGTGTGCAGTACTCCAGGCCAGAGTGGGGAGGACACAGGTGCCTGGTGCCAAGGGCCTCGGCTGGGCTCAGCTGCCCTTGCTGGCACCTGTCAGGGGGGCAGTGATGGCCACAGACTCTCAGATTCTCAGGAAGCAGCCTGGATCCCACAGTACAACCAAAGGCCTTATCCCCATGATGTGGGAGTTTGATGTTGGAGGGGCTTTGCAGCCAGGGGAACAGTGGTCCCCTGGCCTGCAGTTCATTGGAGTCCAAGGGTGCAAAGGATTCCTTAGGTGCTGTTCTTGCCTTGTGCTCAGCCCTAGGGGAGCAGCTGGCTTGTCCCATGTGGACTTGTTTTTTGGACATCTAGCCCCATCTACATGTATTTTTAAAATGTATTTGTTAACATTGCTGTTGGTATTGTGTTTTGAAACCTACCCATTTAAGACAAGAGAATAAAAGGGCTTTGGTACTATTGATTGGTTGACAGTTTTTTTTCCCAGAACTTGAAATATGTTACTCCATTCCTTCTTGCCTTGTAAGATTTCTGCTGAGGAATTTTTCATTAGCCTAATGGTATTCCTTAGATGTGACTTGTGCTTTTCTCTTGCATTCTTAAACATTCTCGTCTGCGATGTGCTCTGGAGGGTCATCTGCCTTGTGTCTCAGTGAGGGTCATTTCTGCTCATGCCTGTTGGAGTCCTCAGTGTCTCCTGCACTTGGATGTCCAGCTTAACCTAGACGGGGGAGCTTTACAGCTATTTTTTGTTTTAAACACACCTCTTCTTTGCACATCCCAAACTCAGGTATTTGCTCATTTAGGGGATCTCAATGGTCTCTGAATATCTTCATTCTGACTGATCTGTGTGGCCGAAAAATCTTACAAGCCCCTTCTCCAGGTTCAGCTAAGCTTTTTTCTGTTTGATCTCATTGATGAGGGTTCCCACTGGATCTTTGATGTGGCGCATTATTTTCTGCAATATGAGTGCCTCTTAAGCTGTTTATTTCTTTGTTGAATTTCTTATTAATATTATGCAGTTTCCTGATTTTTCTTAATGTCTATATGGATTTTTTTGTGTACCAGTCAGTTTCCTTATAATCAATGTTTGGACTTCTTTGTTGGGCATTTTGTCAATTTTCTTGCCAGGACTGTCACTACAGCATGACTGTTTTCCTTTGGGAGTGTGCCATCATTGTACTTCTTCATACTTACTGTGTCTTAATGTTGATGTTTGATGATTTGGAGTTGTCCGGATCGCTCTGTAAAGATGACCTTGGTGGTGGGTGCCTGCACCTGTGGCTGAGGGTGTCAGTTTGGTGATGGAGCCCTCGCACATCTCCTGCTGTGGTTGGTGGCAGTGGTGGCAGTGGTGGCAGGCTGGCAGCAGTCTTGTCCATCCCAGCAGGAATGTGTGGACCTTGGTGGTAACCTCTTAGGGGGTTCTGATGTTGCAGGTGGACCAGCTCTCAGTGTGCAGTGGCTGGAATCATGACTGTGTCAACCCAAAGTAGTGGGGGTGTCACGCATGGCCTTAGCTGTAGTGAGGGCATGGCTGGGGTTATGGTAACTCCAACCAGTGGAGTCCTGCAGTGCCAGCTCCATGTTGTTGTTGTTGCTATTTTTAATTTTAAAATTTTATTATCGATGATGTTTATGTAGTTGATCAGGGTAAGAAGGGAATCGTGGGTGAAACCATTGCTTACATGTTTTCTTTTTCTTTCCGTATATGGAGGAAAGGGAGACACAAGAGCAGCAACCATGCCCAGCCTCCCAACCTCCACTCTCCCCAGGATGGGGAATTGCCACCTGATGTTCTCCCAGGTTCCCCGTTGTGGAGCATTTTCTGAGGGTTCTGTTCCTGTGTTTTTGGTAGCTCTGAGATGTTGCAGCCCTAAGGTCTTCCTTCCAAGATTGATTGACTGTCAAAGTCCACCTCCAAGTCTCCATTGGACCAGAAATGTGCTGGCAAGCTTCACTGGGGTAGCTGATTCAATTTGCTGTGCCCTCCATCCTTAGCAAATTAATGTGTGCTGTGGCCCAGCCCAGCCCAGCCCAGCCCAGCCCAGGGGGGCTGCAGCCTAGTTAAAGCAACCCCCGATAATCCCACTGGACCAGTTCCCCTGCTCTGACTCCTGTGCCTGCCATCATGGACAGTGGGCTGCTCTGGTCTGCCCCACATCCTGTTGAGATCTTGTATACATCATTGGGCATTTATGCCTAACTCAACACAACCCATTCCACCCTCCAGTACACACTCATGCCAGTGGGTGCCACCCCTGTCTAGCCAGTCCCTCCCTCGTTCTGGTTCTTCTCACCAGTGGAAATTGCAGCCCATCAAACAGGAGCCCACAACCTCCACACTGGACATACTCCCCACGCCAGATCTTGCACTCTCCAGATAATTCTATGGTCCAATTTGCAGAATTTGCCGCTCCCCCCCACCCCGCCAGTTCCAGCACTTGCCAGCTGATGCTGTGGCAAAGCCCAACCCGCCTGCCCTAATTGTGGCTCATACCTATACCTTTGGATACAATTGGCGACTCCAGTTTGACTTTCCCCCTAACCCAGTTCACATATAGGCCAAGCCTGATTCGCTTGCCAATATGAGCTGTGGCCTAGCAATGGCGTCCCCACTACTCCCTTCCCAGGCTCAACCCCCTGTCCTGGTCTCGTGGGTGCTTGTGGGTGCTGCAGCCCAGTCTGGCATGGCCTGTCTCAACTTGGCATTTGCTGGCAGGTGTTATAGCCTGACTTGGTTCAGTCTGCCCCCATACCAGTTCGCACTGGTTGGCAGCTGCAAGTTTCTACACGATGTCTTAGCACCAGTAGAGCTTTTCTTCATCCAAGCAATTAATTTGTTCAGACTATGTTGCATGGTATTGGGGGGGAAATGAAGCTGGTAGTTTTGGGGCTACATGGTGTAGTATTAAACCTAGAGCCTATACCCTATTGAATCCAGAACAGTTTGGGATAGGGCCACTGCCCATGCTGCAATGGGCTGCCTGCCTCTGAGATCGATTTATGGTCCAGCCATAGCTGAGGTTAAGAGATCCAGCCACACATCTCTACCTGTCCTGGGGAAGGTACAGAACTGCTATTCATTGTAACAGGCCTGTGGATCAACCCTGCAACCATTAGGAATGACTCAACATTCCATTTTATCAGTCTGGCATTGAGTTCTAAGGTGTGATTTTGTGTGCACTTTTGTGTTCTATTTTCTATATGTTCTGATCATGGTTGGGGGAGTGTTGGCACAGGCAATGCCCCAGCTGCCCATGCTGTCATTTGGCTGGGTTGCATTTAGATATCCATTGATTGGGCCCCTGCTTGGTTTGCACAAGCCAGGCTTGTGCAAAAAGCTGGCAATGAAATAGTTAAAGCAAGTCTCTCCCAGTGGGCCGTAGGCCTCTACCTGATGTTGGTGCCCTGCTGGTGAGCTCTGGCCTGGGATGCAGGCCTTTGAGTTTTAGCTGATCCAAGATATTGCTATGGACCAGCCCTGTGCTCCAAGACACTCTGCTGAGCCCAGTTTCCTGCTCTCCTTCTCAAAAACTGGAGCCTCCTCTGCTCTCAGAGGCCATGGGAGAGTCACTGAATCTCTCACAAAGCTGTCTTGCTCAGAGCTGGAGTAGGGGTGATGTGAATAACACTTGTGTTCCTGTCATCTCTGCTGTATCTTTTATACTTAAATCGGGCTCTGCAGTCTCTCACCAGTGAGCTGGTGTCTTGGAGGGGAGAAGGTCCCTGGAGTGCTGTACACAGCCGTCGTCAGCTGAGCTTCCCCCACAGGAGCTTGATGGAGCGTGCTGCCTTTGCTGTGTGACAGGCAGGCTGGTTTAGGACTTTGGTTCACTGATGTCTGTGAAAGCCTCAGATACCATTGATCCTGCAAGAATCAAGGCCAAGGCTTAGATCATGTTTGATGGTAGACTTTTGTTAGGTACCACAACCCATGGCCAGACCTCAAGATTTCTCTTGGCTGAAATTTGAATGCTAATGTTTTGAAAAAGATTCGTTTATTTTGCAAGGCAGATTTACAGAGAAGGGAAAAGATCAGCTTTGCATCTGCTGCTTTGCTCCTCAAATGGCTGCAGTGGCTGGAGGTGAGTCAATATGAAGCCAGGAACTTCTTCCTCATCTCCCACATGGTTGCAAGAGCTCCGGGAATTGAACTATTCTCTATCGCTCTCCCAGAGCATGAGCAGGAGGCTGAGTCCCCTATGGGATGAAGGTGCTGCAGGCAGAGAATTAGCCCACGGTACCACCACACTGACCCCTCTAATTTTATCTCTTTACCATAAAAGATAATATCTGAGAAGGTCGTTGCTTGAGAAGTGGTTGGGCCCTTCCCTAGTTGGCAGCCAGAGCCTGAGCTCTTAGTTTCATCAGCCAGTTGGAACAAACAGCTGTGTTTCAGGATCTTGGAATTTGCCATTGCTTTCCTTTACTTAGTACAGTCCATGTTTGAGTTTAAATTGTTCATTTAAGTAGTTTAGAATGGTTTTACATAATGGGGCACCCATCACGATAGTCAACTTTAGAACATTTTGATCACTCCAAAAAGAAACTCTGTCCCTTTGCAGTCTTCTCCTTACCCCCCACCCCTGTCTTGTTCCTCTGTCAGCTCCTGGACAACAGTACTGATTCTTTCCACTCTGTAGATGAACCCATTCTGCCTGTCTTGTGTAAACGAAATAAGATGAATATAATACGTCCTCTGATGCCTGGATTCTTTCAGTTGGCATAAGATTGTGAAATTTCATCCATGTCATTACACATAATAGAGAATTTCATTCATTGTTAGGAGTGAATAATACTTCCTTGTATGGAAGTACGACATGTTATTTATGCATTTGAGCCAGCTTTTTGGCTATTGTAAACAATAATATTTGGAACTTTTAATGTAGAAGTTTTCATGAAAACAGGTTTCTAGTTGTTTTGGATATATACCTAGAAGTAACAGTGTTGTGACCTAAGATGACGCTAACATTTTGAGGAACTGCAAAAGTCAATTTCCTGCGTAGCCTCATCCTTTGATATTCCCAACCTCAATCCTCCACACTGCTCCTCGGCCTAGCTTCTCTTGGATTCGCCATCTCTGTGAATGCCAAATGCGGTCACATGGTGGTTCTGATTTGCACTTCTCAGATGTTGGGCATCTTTGCATGTGTGTGTTGGCCATTTGGGTATCTTTTTTGGGATCCTTTGCCCATTTTTTAAAAATGCACTTACATTTCTTATTACTGAGTTACATAAGTTCTAACTCTTCCAGTGTTTAGATCTGATGGTTATTTTGTGTCCGTTAGCATCTGTCTTACAGAGTAGCTAAAATGGAGAAAGAAAAAGGAAGTGGATATGTTTTGCTATTCCTTCGTCGTTTTTGATAGAGTTGTAATAAGGGAAGTTGGACTTGGAAGCTTACAGGATGTTCAGTTATTAGTAATTTCCCCTTCCTGTGGCACCGATTTCACTCAGCAGGGTCGGAAGAAATGGGCCTGGGTTGTGCAGTGGGCTCTGCGTATTCGGGAGAGCCTTTCCCCTGTCCTACCACTGATCCCCTCCACTGTTTGAGTGGTAAGAGCTCTGGTGGCTTTATGCATGAGCTGCCTCAAGTTGGAGCAGTTAAGTACCTTGCCCGGCACCACTCAGCTATGAAGTAGCAAGCCCGAGATTCCCATTTCAGTTTATCAGGCTTCAAAGGGTATGGCCCCTTCCGTATGCGTCAGTCCCTCTCAGTACGATGCTTGTAGATATTTCATCCCCAAGAATCAGAGTTCCCTTCCGAGTGTTTTGTCTCTCTTCGTTTCTTGCCTTGCACATCTACAAGGATCTCCTCACCCATTCTCATTATAATATGTGGCTGAATTGCTTGGTCCATGGTCTTGACGGCCATTCAGGAGGCTGCGCAGGAGCCATTGCAGTAGAGAGGTCTATCGGTCAGTCCTGGGGAAATGGGCAGGTCCCCTCCTGTCCCCTCCTGCTCCACTTTCAGTGTCTTCCCTCATCCGCTGGCTGGTCTTTGTGGTTAATGCTACCGCTTCTCAGCCTGACTTTGGCTAGTGTGTGCTTCACTGAATATTCTGTGTCATCATTGTCCCCTGAACCAGCCCCCACGTAATTCCCTTCATCCCTCTACCTTGAGTCCTGAGCAAGTGGAAAGCTCACTTTAGAACACACTTTTCTTTTTTTTAAAAAGATTTGTTTTTATTTTATTACAAATCAGACATACAAAGAGGAAGATCTTCCATCTGATGATTCACTCCCCAAGTGACCGCAACGGCCAGTGCTGTGCCAATCCGAAGCCGGGGACCCAGAACCTCTTCCAGGTCTCCCACGTGGGTGCAGGGTCTCAAAGCTATGGGCCGTCCTCGACTGCTATCCCAGGCCACAAGCAGGGAGCTGCATGGGAAGTGGAGCTGCTGGGATTAGAACCGGCGCCCATATGGGATCCTGGGCGTTCAAGGCGAGGACTTTAGCCTCTAGGTCATGCCGCCGGTCCCTAGAACACACTTTTCTACCGAGAGGACTAGTGTTGTGGCTCAGTGAGTTAAGTTGCTGTCTGTTATGATGGCACTCTGTATTAGTGTTGGTTCGAATCCTGCCTGCTCCACTCAAGCTCACTTCTGACGCGCCTGGCAAAAGAGCAGATGGTGACCCAAGTACTTGAGCCCCTCCCGCCCAAGGGGAAATCCAAGCTGGCGTAAGGGTCACCTGGCTAGGCCTGTCCCATCCCATAGCCTTTGTGGTTGTTTGCTGGAGGTTGGAAGAGTGAGCCAGTGGATGCAAGATCATTTCCCATCTCCTTGTCCCCTTTCTGTTGTTCTGCCTTTCAAATGAGTAAATCTTTAGAAAGTATATATTTTTCTAAGAATTTTCTTTAATATGGATAAGTATCAGATATTTGAACAAACTGTAATGATACTTCAAAAGATTCATGGAAAATGGAATTAAAAGGAAAGTTTATTTCAGTGCAGCTTTTTAAAAAACCATTTATTTCCTGCTATACATTTTCCAGGAATTTTGGATGATCCTTCAAATAAAACTAAAAAATATATGCAATTCACATTCATCCCAATGGACTTCAGCATGAGACTTTGCCTAACCAGTTAGTTTTAATGGTGGATTTTTGGGTGTATAACCTTTTAATAAACATTTTGACCTCATATTTGAGTCTCCCTAATGCAGCCATAACCTACGTTTCCACTTTAATTTTCGCATCACTTCCTTTATGGCTATCAGCCAAACCCGAGAACATAGAATGTTGAAATGTATCCCAAAAACCTGTTCATGCTGTTTCCCCACCCAGAACTCTGCTTGTCCATTCATCAAACTTCTGTTAGACCATCAGGGCCCAGATCAAAAAACAACTGTTCCACTAAACTCTTTTTGTCATATCAGAAAATGTTGACAGTCCAGTATCTCCAGTTGAGCAGTAATGATCAAAGATTAGGAGCTGGGAAAACCGCTTTCCCTGGCTTGGTCTCTGTGACTCTTCAAAAGGAGCTCCTCGTTTCTCAGCTATTTCACCCAGGCATGCTGAGTTCACTCCCTGCTTCGAATGACATTGTCCTCCTTTGCTGTCTTTTGTGTCCCGGATGCACCATGTTTATTTGTGCACTGGGTCATGACCTGGCAGAGTGTCTTTAGCCAAGATACTTCCAGTACCTTGCATTGTTTTGGTGTCCCGGATAGCTGTGCATTGGTATTTTCAGAAACCGCAGGACTTTCTTAAAACATTTACAGCAAATAGTGAGTGAGCTCACTTACTGCTTTCCCACACGTGCCTTTGGAGTGGTGTTCTTAAGGACTTAAGATCTGTTATTTTTAAAGTGAAGACAAAAGGGACAGGGGAGTTCAGATGGAGTTCATGGTCTCTGAGGTTTGTCTATTTTTTAAACCATTTTTTGATTAGTGCGTTTCTATGAGGTACAATACATTTCACGTGTGTGTACAATGTAAGTAGCATTTCCATTTCTTCTATTTTTTGAACCTAGCAGCTCATCTCTTCTGGTTCTTTGGATACTCTGGCAACATACTATACGTTCTGGCAAGCTATGGTCGTTTCACTGGGCTGCAGAGCGCGAGAACTTCCTCTCCTGGTTTGGCTGCCTGTCACTCAGCCTCCCTCTAGGGTGTGGCCTCCCACTCTTCCCACTCCCTAGGGAGCACTTTTCTAAGTTCAGACATGATTTTTTTTCTACTTCCACACAGGAGACAGAACACGCATTACTTGGCTTTCTGTGTCTGGCTGGACGTATTTTATATTTATAAAGGGAGTGATACTCTGGCATCCTTTTCAGAATACACAGTACAAGCTAACAATGAATTAGGTATTTATAAGAAACTTTTAATACCACTGTTGAAAGTTTGCTTTTGCTTACTTATAAGGCCAACAGTGACAGAACAATATCTTTCCTAGCTAGTTCACTCACCCTGCCCCACAATGCCCATGACAGCCGGCTCTCTGCCAGGATCCTATAACACCCTCCAGGTTTCCCACAACCATAGCAGGAACCCAAGTACCTGAGCAGTTAAGTTATGACCTGCTGCCTCCCAGGGGGCACATTATCAGCAGGCTGGATCCCAAGTGGGTCTGGGACTCTAACCCAGGCACACCGATGTGGGATGCAAGCATCTTAATTCTTGAGAGAAGGCAGGGACTCTAACCTGATGATTTTCTCCATAAAGAACATCTCACAATCACATAATTTGGAGCTCAACTTGGGATGTTCTTTATAAGTTCTTAATTGATAAATGTGGGATATTTTGGTATAGAGATGAAAAAAGCAGTATGTTATTTCAGGTCATCATCTTTTACACACTCATACTGAAATATTGATGGAGGCAATGTTTTGATACCTGAAATTTCGTTCAAAATAGTGTGGAGTGAGTTTCATGATGAAGAATATAGATGAAACAATCGGCATGATTGGTGCCCAAAGAGGGTCATTCTTTGCTTTCTATTTTTGTGTTCCTGAATCCTCCCTGTCTCAGTAGCGCCTTTGAGTGTTTAGTTACATGGTAGAGTCTTGGGAATCAAGAAGTAGACTTAACACGGTCTCTATTTCTTGATCACTTTGTGAACTTGAACGAGTGGCCTAATTTTGAATGTTAGGATCCCCATGGAAGAGATGCTACTTTACAGGGTTCCACAGAGGATTTGAATATGCACATACTCATGTTGTGTTATTTACATACATACACATATGTGGCCTAAGCAGGGCATGGAAACAAAGCCAGTGGGCTACATTTAGAAAACAGTGTCTGCCCGGACATTGGTGATGAAAGGAAGGCCTTTCTTTTCATGGGGTTCCTTCCCCTTTCTAGTGGATCCTGTGGATACTTAATCTTTGAAAAATTGTGGGACCAGGAAACTGGTTTCACCTCTCCTATTTCTGCAGTCCTGTCTGCTATCCACACTGCCCACAGACCCTACCTGGCACAACAGTCTTTCCTGGAACACACAGCCTGGCCTTCTAGTGATGTTTCTTCCATGGGACAATAAAGGACTGTACTCTCCTTTTCCAGAATATTCAGAGAGATCATCTGACTATTCTGGTGTGGTGTTGGTGGGCTCCTTGTCTTGTGGTTGCTAATGTGACTTCTGTCTAAGCCACAGAAATAATCTTGCAGGAATGGAAGATGGAGGGCCCAGCAGGATAGTCCTTCACTGGTTTGGGAATGGGTCCACTTAGAGTAGTTGCTCCTCAGTATCCCTGCCTTTTCCTAGTCACGGTCTCCCTCCCTTCTTCGCCCCCCCGCCCCAGCCATTAAAAGACATCCAAAGACTTCTCCAAACTTGGCAAAATTGGATGTGTGTAGGTCCTCATTTGAGTCCCAAGGTACTCTAAAAGTCAGCTTCATGAACATTTTCCAACACACTTGTTTTGCTTTCTCTCTCACTGCAGTCTCAGAAATGACTGCACTAAAATGTGTTGTGACACACATACGATGCCCGGATCGCAGTAAATGCTCAAAACCCAGCAGCTGGTCCCATGGTGACCCCCCAGAACCAGACCAGGCAGTGTGAAGCTCAGCCGCAACCTTGAGCGGGTTGCTCCAGAAGTGTCCCATGTCGCTAACACTAGGTGTCTGGCCTCCCTTTGTGCTCTGTTTCATGTTACTGCATGTTGTCGTCTAAGATACATTACCACCAGGATGAAGAGATTTATTGCAGCAAAGAGCAGGATCAACTTAAAAATATCTCTCGAGTTCCCGGCCAGTGTCTGTCCTGTTCTTTCCAGCTGTGTGCAGAAGCAACGTGAAGAGTCCTGGGGAATAAGTAGCATTGCCACTTGCAAAGCTGGGACATGGGAGAGCTGAGTGTGACCCATGGACGGGAGGGTGTGGTGAGCTGTTAGATAGAAATGTAGAAGCACTTATAAGGAAATGCAGTTTTGTTTCGGTTTCAGGCGAGCTAATCTTTTCAAGGTCAGCTGAACGTTCCTACACTTTCGAATGAACCCGAGTGTGGTCTGAAGTCACTCTAGATGGACTCTAATTTTTCTCTTGCTATCAGAAAATCATATTGATTTATTTCACTAGCATTGGGTGACACAATAAATAAATGCAATCAGAGGTTATAGCACAGACTGGTGGCACAGCACAGCAAGGTAATGATCCACCTGCAATGCTGTTTCATAGTAGAATGGTTAAAGGTTTCTGATTTCTGGTCATAGACTATGTAGTTAAAGCAGCAATACATTTAGAATAGCAAAGATAAAGTGTCCCTGGGATTTTGTGCAGGCTGATTAATTGCCATTATCAACATCTTAAACATTACTTCTTACTGTGCTTGATGTTGTACTGTGTGTGGGAAAGAGTGGCCTGCATTGGCGAGCTCAGCCCATGGGAGGTTCTGTCCAGCTTGACTGAGTACCGTGGCTACTCCACCCTCCATTCGGCTCTTTCTGCCAAAGGCAAATGGGCTGGATCGTGGATTTTCATAGAAGGTTATGCAGCTGAATATTTGAATGGCTTGGGCAGGAGGCACATTTCTCCTGTTCTGTGTTATCAACCTGTGTTAGAATTCATTGACTCCAGCCCATCTTGTAAGTTGAATGAATATTTTTTTTCTTCTTTGCTCATACTCAGCCTCTTGAATTTCCCTGGTTTTAAAAAAGTACCTGTAAGGTCATCCCTTTGATAGTCTGGGTGGGTTTCATGGTTGCGCTGCGAGGGTGCGGTGTGCCTGGATTGCTGGTTACTAACGTGGTGGCTGTCAGCCTGGGAGAAGGGACAGGCCTGCCAAGTGTTGGCTGAGTCACTGCAACCCCTTCTCCATACACACAAGACAACCTTGGGCCGGGGAGCTGCAAGCCAAATTGCATGAACTATCATTCTAAACTGGACATGAAGTTTGAAAAACATTGCTTTCCCCTGGTGGTTTTCATAAAGGAGGAATAAAAGCAGCCAGAGGTCTAGATGTGCAGACAGTCAGCAGTCAGGTGTGCTGCGTGTGTGACTGTTCTGTGAGCAGAGATTTAGAGACTGGTGATTTGGTAAATAACTTGTTGCATATCTTAGAACTGCTTAATAAAAATGTAGCAATGTGTGGCTCCTGAATAGATGAGATTTCTTCAAAATCACACACCTTCCTTTGTTGAATCAATAAATAGATTGAGCAAAAGCTCCATATTGAAATGATTCACATGTAAAGGCCTGGGGAAGCACAACATGGTAAACCAAATTCTAGCAGAGTGAAAGTAAATTATTTTTGCTGTGGCTGTTATTTTGACTTCAAAGAACATGGTGATTTGACTGTTCGATAATACGAAGTTTGCAAAAAGTCTGTGTTCCCTTCTCATTCTGGAGAGGAGTTTAATGGGACAGGAAATATTACATTATGTTTTTTATTTCTTAAAGTATCCATGGCCCTGGCAGATAGAAAAGGAATACTTTTGTGACAAAAGTTCATTTTTTATAAAAGTGTGATAAAATTATTTTAAGTTACATGGAGAATTTTTTTGTTGTGGAATATTACATGTACCTTATTTTTTATTAAGAAAGTAACTCATTTTGATATTTTTGTCATATTCAATGAAACTGGAGCAGTCCTGTGTTCCTTCCATTTTTATAACTTTGTTATGTAAATATTGAAATATAAGTAAATAAATATAATTTCTAACCTAGTAATCATGAAAGATTTAGGCTGCTGTAATTGTATTGAAAACTATAAATTCAGCAAAATCTTATTTAAACTCTAGCTTTCTGTGGCAAATATTTTTCTTGGATAGCTAATTTTTTTTAAAGAGATTTGAAGAATGTGTGTCCCTCCATTCACCAATTCACATCCCACATGCCCAGATGATCAAAACCAGGACCTGGGAACTCCGTCTGGGTCTCCCATCTGGTTGCAGAAACCCAAACACCTGAGCCAGCATCACTGCCTGTCAGGGGCCCCAAGAGCAGGAAGCTGGAATTCAGAGTGGAGACAGGAAGTTCAGGCATCCCTAGTGGGATCTCCACTCCATGGTGGAGTTCCTGAATGCTGTGTATGACACAGAGAATCTCTCTATAAAAACATTTTGTTGCTTGTGGTGGTTAATCATAAATTCTGTGTTTCACTACGGAATATTTCACTGTCTTCATTTTTTGGTTACCTGCTAATGATTTCAATGTTTCTCAAGCAAATGATGAGAATTATTTATAAGAAGGTTTTTAGGAGGGAATTATGTTCCCACTTTTTTTTGTTTGTTTTTACATAATTGTGCTCGCAGGGGTTCCAGGAAGACTTTTCCAACATGTGCCCTGGCAGGCTGGAGCACAGGTGTGTTAAGCTCCCTTTGAATGCCAAGCAATGGGTGCTGCCTTAGACGTAATCCCTCAGAACTTTGAGATGTGGATTAAGTTTCAGATGCATGATTTATCTAGATAGAACCAACGTCATTTTTAGGTGAGAAGCTTCAGGTTGAGTAACACTCTCATAAATAGAAATACAGTTTTTTTAATTCCCATGTGTAGAATGTTCTGCCTAAAGAAATCCTAAGTTCATGAAATAAATCTCGATCTGCCCTTTGAGTATAGAATTTGTTTTGCTCAGGAATTTATCAGATTTGAATATCAAATGTGTAAATACACCTACATTTGGATACCTTTTTTTGTAAGTACAGCTCGGGAAGGTGTGTACAGCCGTGTGCCCCATTCCAACCCGTGCATATCCTCCCCAGGAGAGAAAAGTAAACAGTGTGAAAATGTTTGATTAAACTAACCTTTTGAGATAGAAAAATATCAAATGCTTGGATCTTAAATCTACTTGTTTTCTTTTTTGTTTTCCCCCTCAAGGAGCATGGTGCTGGACACTCACCCCCTAAGAATCTGCCACAGCTCAGGTCTGCTGTCCGTGTTTCGCAGGCACGGGTGTGCCTGCTTCATAGGGCTTTGTGGGATTCCTCCAAACCTGACACTAGTCTAAGATATTTCTTCCACCTTTTGGACAGGGAACATCTCACACGACCATCGCCCAGACAGACTTCATCTGCAGACAGTACAGTGACTTCAAGTGGTGAGTGGACTTGGAAGAGGTCTAAAAATAGGGTGTTAGACGTGCATGTTTGGGGATTCACTGTGTTGATGGAAAAATAGGCTGCTTTTAAAAAAATATTGTTATTATTTTCGACAGAGCAGTTTTGTAGGAATAGGGATTCCCTCTTCCCCCTCTGCTTCCTCCAATCACATCCCCCCTCCCCACCGATTTTCTCCATATCATTACAATAGTATAGCCCTAACAATTAAAAGCACCCATTTCTTAAATTTGTAGGCGTTCAACATGTTTCTGCTATTTTTTATCTGTGCGTTCCAAGAGATGATATCTGGTTGTAATAAATTCTGATTCAGTATTGAAAAAAAACAGGGTGTTAGAACCTTAAGCTTCATGTTCTGTGACTGCTGGGTTACATGCAAATGAGAAGTTAAGCAAACACTCCTTTTGCATATTATTCAGTATTAGTTTCTTCCTGTCAACAGACTCTGGATCAGAAATTGTGACTATGGCTTCTGGGGACCTTGACTGTAAATCCACCTGTGAGAAAGAAGAGAATGTGAGGTCGGCGTGCACCAGCGTGGAGACGCCAGGTGAGCGTGGTAGCCTTCACAGGCAGTTTCCACCCAGGGCGTGAAGCCAACCGCTAAGTTGGCACAGTCACTCTTCTCAGGAGCTTGGTGATAGCATTTACTCATATGTTATAAAATTCTCATAGAAGAAACCTGAAGACAGAGTCTACATCAAAGAAATATAAGTGGTAACCTTGGCCTTCCTGTCTGAGGATGTTAAAATTCATTTTCCATGTTATAGCTAGGAGTTACAATGTGCTGAGAGTAATATGAGACTTAGCACAACTTGGAGAACAGAAAATTGTTTGACTTCTAATTAGAGCCTGTTAAGTCGGGAGGATGAACAACTTGGGAGACCAGAGAGTCAGCCACATGATGTCGTATCCGACTGTGATAGCACAGTGGTTACTCTTGACTCTTGCCAGCGAGACATCACAGCAGTGGACACTCCCTGGAGTTAGAAATTCCGACTCCTACAGCCTACCCCTCCCAATCAAGGAAAATACATCCCGGTATTGGAACTTGACATGTACATTTGAGACACGTGTGAAGTTAGAGTAGTCATAATGTTGCTGAAATGAAATTATTCCATGGGTTAACTGAAAAACATGTTGATATTTCACTTTGTGCCACAGTAAGAAAGGGTTTTAATTAAAACTACTTGAAGATGCCATGTTTCACCTGTCATGCAGATTAAAGATGCAAGATTAGAGAGGGAAAAATGCTTGTATGTTGCTTTAAGGAATGTCAAGTTTTACGATCAACATGGAATGAAATTTTTTAATATCTATAGCTTTCGTAAATGGACATATTCTTTGACAGAGCAACTTCGTGAGAATTTGTCTTTGTATATAGTCACACATACAGAATGACATTGTGACATTGCCCAAGAAGAAAATAATAATTATGGTTTAGCTATTGCCTAAAAATATATATGGAATACCCAAGTTAAAAGATACTGCTCTGGGCTCGGCAGCGTGGCCTAGTGGCTAAGGTCCTCGCCTTGATCCCATATGGCCGCTGGTTCTAATCCCGGCAGCTCCACTTCCTCTCTATCTCTCCTCCTCTCAGTATATCTGACTTTGTAATAAAAATAAATAAATCTTCAAAAAAAAAAGATACTGCTCTGCAGGCATAAAGAATGTATAGAACTTGTTTCCCCTTATATAGCAAGAAAGATGGAAAATAGCAAAGGAATTTTTTAATGCATAGTATGTTATATGCAGCTTGCACAATTGTGTGAAAGAAAGAGGAAGCAAGGTTTTGCATATGTGTAAAATACGTCTGGAAGGCTAGAAAAAAATGGCATGGTCAGTGCAGAGGGAAATTGTTTCTGGCAGACGTAGGTGGGAAGGGAATTTTTCCCTGCTTTTTTAATGCATGGACTATATGAACCTACCATCTGTGTTCAGACTTCAAGAAAAACTAAAGGAAAATTTCTTCAGAGGAAAGATTGTGCCACTGAAGAAATCAATTCCCATTTGATTCGTATTTCCACATGAATTTTAACAGCTAATACATGTTTTAAACATTTGGCTTTGTAAAAGCAAGGCAAAACCTGTTGGTATTTGTGCTGGTACTGAGCTAACTACAAGACAAAGTACCGTGCTGGCTCAGAGGAGAGTAGCAGTCAGTCATATTCCAGTAGAAGTAAAGTATGCAAAAGGAAAGGGAAGTTAGAAAAAGAAACTCCACAAAGGTGCACCTTTTTAGCTGTGTGACATTTGACTTAGATGTTTTATTTAGACGGATATCCTATTTTGGTATAGCTTTGCATATGCAAGTGTTAAAAATACTTGTCAAGGTAAAAGAAATGGAATTACTAATTGTCCATCCTTCCTTTATCCAGTTTCTATTGTTTTAGCACTAATGTGCTTGATTTAAAAAAAACAAAGCAATCAGCTGTGTAAGAAATGATGTTGAAGTGACAGCCTACTGTTTGAACCCACTTACACAGACTGGCATTAAGAAATCTCACAAGCACCTTGGCTCCTTACAGCCTGACCTGCTCCATCCCTAATCCCGGATCCCAGGGCACATTTACGTGGATAATGTCCATGGTTTTGTCTTCTGTGTCAAAGCCTTTCTTACTAGTTTGCTGATCTTGCTACCCTCACTGTAGCATTCTCTTTTGCCTGTTAATGTTCCCACAAAGCAACGTGTCTTTGCTTTCTCTTACAGCCACCAGTCAAGCTCAAGAGAATACTGCCTCGCAGGATGTTATAGATACAGAAAAATCCACATTAAATCTGGTAAGGAAGATAATCCACATGGCAACAATAAAAAGTAATGATGCATTGTATGATAGCTCTGTCTTAAAGTCTGCAAAGCATGCTTAAAATTTATCTCATCTGCTCCTTTAAAATGCCATGAAGCTGCTAAATGCTAAGTGAATCACTATTCTATAGGACATGGATGAGAAACTTGTTTTTCTTCCTGTCAAAAACCCTTTGGTTATTAAAAACAAGACTCACAGACCACACAAAATTATCAAAATTTAGCCTGCTGTAGATTGTGGAATTTCAAGTGCTATTGACAGCTGGTATGGCAGACACAGATCATATGATTTTTGTGGGCCTTGCCTAGTCTTCAGGTTGGATGTTCATGGCTCCTGCCTAGACAAAAACAAACTGAGGCCAAAGTATCCCCGTTACTTGCTGAGACTCACACAGTGTAGTTAGCTCTATGGCCTCCTGGCTCTACCTTGATTTTTCCATTCACTTACTCGTTTCATAAAAGGTCTGTTGGAAGCAAGCCAGATATCTCCCAATAGAAGGTCTCTTAAACAAATGAATGCATTAAGAAAATTAAATACAACACGGATTTTTAAAGTATTTCTCATCAGGTAAAGAAATAGATAATTGCTCAAGAGTGTGATTAGGGATAGAAAAGAAAAATTGCTTGAGATGGAAGACTGGAAAAGAAGCCATGGAAGAAGCAGCGCCTGAGTGGCACTGAATCTGGTAGATTTGCATAACAAAGCTCTATAAAAAATTAATACTCTGAATGCTTCTTGAAAAGATTCCTGGTCGTATTTGACAATAGGATGGTCACGTGTGGTGGGTAAGGAGTTAATTTGGAGGGTCAAGGGTAGTTCACTGATCGGGAATGGGAGATAGGCAACTGGAAAGAGCATCTATGGACAAATTCTCCCAGCAGCGTGGCTGTGAAGGCGCGCAGGAAGGGAAAATGCCACGGCTCAGAAAGGTCATGGCACTGAAGAAGGATGCAAGAAAACCTGAATATGGAAATGTTGATGAGCATGACCCAGAACATTTCCTGTGTTGGGTGTGTGGTCTGTCATGGAAATCAGTTGTCTCAAAGTGACGTGGCACGGTGTCTAGTTAGACTTCTCCTGTAATGGAAATTGTCTCTTGCTGTGCGGGTTTCTCTGTGCATCTGAGAATGATGTGGACTTATTTTCAAAAAGTATACTTCACGTTTCCCTGCTCAATTTCCCCGCGAAGCACAGCTTAACCCTCTGCTATGATGATCTTTGTGACACAGACAGTCCTAGGGCAGCTGATCAGAGGCCTTAAGGCATGTCCGTAACAGTCTTTGCACCTACTTTGTCACAGTTCCCCCAGATACCCTTAGAGGTGTCTCTTGATCGCCCTTCCTTTACCTCCTGTGCCATCCAGTCCTACCTTCTGACAGCTGCAGCTGCTCCTGTCTACACAGACTTTGCATGTTTCTCAAGTCCCACTGTCTCTCTCCTGCTGCCCAGAACACTGATGTACCTATCTCATTTATTTGATGATCCATTCCAGTTTGTTCAATGGTAAGCTGCACCTAACATTTACATCACTTCTCTTGTACTGATGCTCTTTCGGCCTGAACTAGATTAGCAACCGCCTTGGAACAAGCCTTCCCTTTCTTAACCCCTGCTATAGTTCCTTGAATACTCAGAGTGTCTATGACATCATAGGGTTAAGGGGGGGATGACAGGAAGTTGGGAAATGATAGGTTATAAAGAATTTCCATTCTATGCACAGTAATAAAATCTTCTTATGATTTTAGGAAGCCAAAGAGGAACCCAAAACAATAGAAGAGCATAAAGAATGTGCTACAGGAGGTAAGGAGTGTTCCCAACCCTCATGTGAACTTCTGCTCTGTTCCGACATTGCTGCAGGTCAAACTGGGTAAAACTACTCCCCTGCAAGTGCTGCATTCCCAGATAAGATCAGCCGACAGGATTGCACTTGTCTCCTGCAAAAACGCTACATTTCCATTGCACTTGAGTACATTGCTCTGCTTTGAAGCCAGATGATTTGAAGTAACTGAGGAGTAAGAAAGCCAATGTTCGTAGTCCATTTTAAGCTCTGCTTTGAATTCTGGATTCCATCTAGAATGTGAAGAAGTCAGTATTTCTGCAGTAAGCACTAAGAATTTTCAGGCTTTGGGGGTCACTCCGATTCTAGATTGTGAAAGTTACTTAATATTGACTCTCCGTTCTCCCATCTGCAAAGTGGAAATGATGAGCTGAAAGTACACTTTGCTGAAATAAACTCTAAGTCACAATGCTGAATTCTTTAATTGTGTGATTTTATTGAGTTTAAGTAAATGGTGACAAGCAGTTTCCAAGTAAGCAAAATAGACAGTGACAGTATCTGCACATACAATTGCCATGGGGAATGAATACATGATAATGTCTAGATCACCTGGAAAAAGGCTTGGGGCGCATGCTCTTGACCCTGAGGCTATATGATACACTAATGAAGATGCACTTGGGACACTCTCATCCCATGGCAGTGTCTGGTTTTAATTCCTGCCTCTACTCCCAATTCCAGTTTCCCTCTAATGTGCATACTGAAAAGAAGCAGGAGATAGTTCAGGTGGTTGGGTCCCTGCTCCTCATGTGGGAGACCGGAATTGAGTTTCTGGCTTCTGGTGTTGGCTAGGTTCAGTTCCAACTATTGTGAGCTTTGAGGGAGTGAATTAGGAGTTGGACAAACCTATTCTGTCTGCCTGCCTGCCTGTTTCTCTCCCTGGGACTCCAGCAGAGGTAATAAATGACTGGGTATTTTCCACAAAGTTTTTGGAGATTGTATAAAAAGCATTAAAACACACACAGAACAAACTGCAAACTGGGCTGGTCTTTGATCCTGAGACATCTTAGGGTCTCAAAAAACGATTACCGGCTCAGGTGTGAACCGATGATTTTAATGTCTTTGTGATTTCAATGACTTAACAGAATATTAAATTGCAATTTCAGTGAACACATTAGCTGGCTATCAGCTGATTTAAAATAAATGTCTTTGTTCAGTGGACATTACACAACATATTTTTAAAAAGACACATTTAGATTTTTTTAAAAAATAAAGCTGACTTCAGAGAGATCGTTTCTGCTGGTCCATTCCCCAAAGAGCTACACGGCCAGGCAGGCACTAGGTCTCAACCAGGAGCCTGAAAATCCATTCGGATCCCCCACATGGGTGGCAGGGTTCCAAGTACTCGTAGCATCTCACTGCCTTCTCAGGTACATTAGCAGAGAGCTGGATTGGAAGTGGAGCAACCAGGACTCGGTCAGTGACCCTATGAGATGCTGGCACTGTAGGCGACAGTTTAACTTGTGTACAACTCCAGCCCATGGGTATTGAGTCTCCTTCCCTAAGAAACACTGTGTTGTCTTGTAATAGATGCTGCGGTTTCCCCTCTTCCTGGAGCCACTGTGAAATCAGTTAATTTCAGACAAAGCGACAAGTAAGCTTTTCTTCACGTTGCGTGTTAACCCCTCCTATGTTACGGTTGAACTGTGTCTGATAAAAGGTCTTTGTTTTATTCTACAGTACTTCCGCTACTGAGAAGGAAGTGGAGGTGAGTTTAAACCAAACATCATCTTCTTAAAAAAACAAAAACCACCACCACAAAAACTACCACCGCGTGCATGCACACACACACTCTTAAAAAAAAAAACCCACAAGTGTTTCATACTCAGTTGCAGATACTGGTACGTGCTAGGTACAAGCTCTCCCATGTCTATACGGGTCTGCTTGGGCACAGCTAAGTGCAGGGAAGGCCCGTGCATGATGGCGGTGGGCGGGGAAAGCAGAGCCCCTCCTGAAACCCTTGTCTCTGTGCAGCTCTGTTAACCCCACGTTGTGTTGGTGACAGGCAGAATTTCTCAGAGTCTCGCTGGGGTTTAAGTGTGACTGGTTCACCCTGGAGAAGAGGGTGAAGCTGGAAGAGCGGGCTCGGGACTTGGCAGAAGAAAATCTCAAGAAGGAAATCACGAACTGCTTAAAGCTGCTGGAGGTGAGACTCGGGCACCGGGTCATGTCTTCAATCTTGCTTTCGTAAGAGCAGGTGGCTTTTACCTGTCTGATCACAGCCCATGCCAGGTACCAAGCCCTGTCTGACTCAAATGCAAATTGCTGGAAGGTTGAGAATTCAGGATTATGCTGAAAGAAGTGTTTCATCAATAGAGAGAAGTAACAATCCAGCATAGAGCTGTCTTTTTCAGGAGACTGAGTCATCTGCTTTCTCTCTGGATTTTCAAATAGATTTTAGGCGGAAGAACAATCCTGCCAAAAAGCTAAGCAACAGGAGTTAGGCATCAGTTTTAATGTTATAGAAGACTCTGCAAAATCTATTTCCATGTATGATGAACTTATGAGAAACAGAACTGTGGCTGCCTGAAGTGTTGTCAGATGACATCAGGTCCTCCCCGAAGGGGCTGAGGAGCAGCAGGTGCATAAGACCGTGACAACGGGGATTATCTTTGCATGTTGTGAAGTTTTCAAAAATCAGATGTATTGGAACATTAAGCAGCTTGATTAGGAATGAAGGAAATCAAACATTTTCAATGTCATGTAAAATGGGTATGGATTATTATTTTTTTTAAGGCATGTGTTTGAAAAGCAGTGTTTCAGAGAGAGAGGTAGAGACAGGCAGATCAATCTTCTATTCTCTGGTTCACTCCCCAGATGGCCAAAGTGGCTGGGGCTGGGCCAGGCTGAAGCCAGAAGCTAGGAATTCCATGTGAGCTTTCCACATGGCACAGGAGCTCGAGTTGATGCCATCTTCCATTGCTTTCCCACACACACTGACAGAGCTGGATTGGAACTGGAGTAGCCAGGACTTGAACTGGTGCTGAAGTAAAATGCCAGAGTCAAAGGTGGTAGCTCTATACTACAATGCTGGCTGCTGTTCTTTCTGGATATTGGTTTGTCTACTTGCTGGATTTTGGACTGTGTTTCTATTTCTACAGATTACAGTTGAGACTTTGGTGAAGGTTTATTTCAGTCTGTAGATTACTGGGAGTTGTATCATAAGCAGGTCTATCAATCCACAAGCATGTTATATAGTTTCATTTATTTGTATCTCTTAATTTCTTTTAACAGTGCTTTGTGCTTATTAACGTACGTTTTTCGCTTCATTGATGATGTTTGTTCCTAAGTGTTTTGTTTTTAAAGATTTATTTTTATTGGAAAGGCAGATCTACAGAAAGAAGGATAGAGAGACACAGAGAAAAACCTTCCATCTGCTGGTTCACTCCCCAAATGGCTGCTGTAGCCAGAGCTGCTCTGATCCAAAGCCAGGAGCCAGGATCCTCTTCTGGGTCTCCCATGTGGGTGCAGGGTCCCAAGGCTTTGGACCGTCTTTGACTGCTTTCCCAGGCCACGAGCAGGGAGCTGGATGGGAAGTGGGGCAGCTGGGATTAGAACCAGCACCCGTATGGGATTCTGGCATTTGAAGGAGAAAGATCTAATAGAACCATTGCGCTGGGCCTCGTGTTTATCTTTCTGATGTTACTGTAGATGGAGCTGTTTTCCTACTTTGTCAGAAATTACATATAAAATGCCACTGAATATTGGTGTATTGGTGCTAATTGTGCACACTTCAAATTTGCTCCACATACGTATTCTATGTTTTAGGTGTTTTTTTTTGTTTGTTTTTTTGTTTTTTTTTTTTCGGGGGGGGGCTAACAAAATAAGATGTGTAGTTTTCAGTCTATCGAGATGTTACTTTTTTTTTAATTCGAATTCCTTTGTATTTCTTTTTCTCACCTAGAACTTGAGCATATTGAATAAACGGGGGTGGGAGCAGGCATCCTGGTTCGCCCCTGGTCTGGGAGGAAAAGCTCTCAGCCTTGCACCACAGTGTGATTTTGCTATGACTTCTTCACGAGTGACCTTTATTCTGTTTCCTTTTGTTCCTAGTTTTTTGTTTTTTTTTTGATAATTTTTTTAAATGAGGAAAGGATGCTGAGTTTTGTAAATTGTTACTTTTACATCACTGGAGAGAGTCCTGTAATTTTAGTCCTCCTTAATGTGATAGATGAGACACCTTCAGAAAGTTCATGACTAATACTATGAAAAATCCCTTATGAATGGATTTCAAAAAAAATTTTTTTTGTACCAAAATATCTTTTAATTCTATTTTCTACCAACTTTTTGAAGTTCTTTGTATAGCATCGCTAAGCAGAAGCAATTCCTGGAATGTTAGGATGGGTCACGTGGAAATAGTATGAGAAAACATCATAAAGTTCATGGGGAAATGGAGTGACAAGATAAGCTTAGTGGGACCAGCACAGTGGCTCAGCAAGCTGCCCACAAGCAGTAGCATCCCATATGGGCATCAGTTTATGTCCTGGCTACTCCACTTCCCATCCAGCTCCCTGTTTGTGGCCTGGGAAAGCAGTTGAGACGGTCCAAAGCTTTGGGACCCTGCACTCACGTGGGAAACTCAGAGGAAGCTGTTAGGTTCGATTTAGCTCAGCTTCAGCTGTTGTGGGTTTCTGGGGAGTGAACCAGAGGATGGACGATCTCTTTGTCTCTCCATGTCTCTATTAATATGTCTTCCACATAAGAGCAAATACATCTTTTTAAACTAAAAGGTAAGCTCATAAGGCTGGCACTGTGGTAGAGTGGGTGGGTTAAACTTCTGCGTGTGATAGTAACAATTAGAGTGAAGATTCAAGTTTTAGCTTCTGATCCTTCTCCCTGCTAATACACCTGGGAATTCAGTGGAAGGCAGCCCAAGTGCTTGGAGCCTGGATTGAGTTCTGGGCTGCTGGCTTTCGCCTGGGCCCAGGCAAGCCACTGCAGCTAGCTGCTGTGTGAGCGAGCAGATGTAAGATGGCTTTCTCTAGTTCTCCCTTTCTGTCACTCTATCTTAAAAAATTTTACAGACATAAGCAATGTTACTTTTGTGCAAAAAATATGAAAATCATGCAAAGGTTTTTTTGTAATAAGTATTTCCACTAAGTGTTGAAAGTTCAGATTGCACATATTTTGTTGAGCACCTACTGTGTTACAAGCCCCTGGCATCGGTTGTATTTCCACAAAGGGGATAATGGTTTCTGTTTGATCAGGATACAGTCTATCAGAAATGACAACGTTTTAATTGTTCCAAATTATGTGATGCAGTTTACAATCAGTGATGCCTCATGATTTTATTGGCAGTACTTTTTCTTAACAACGTACAAAATAATGGGTACAAAATAACTATTTTGCCGTGCTTTAGATTTGTGTGTTAGAAATTTGCTCATAACCACATGGCTAATGAACTTGTTCACTGTTTCAGATCTATCTTAGTGAGAAGGATGGTTCTAGCATAAAAGAATACAGGTTCAAAATGAATATTCATAAGGCAAAAAAGGCCTATCCATTCACACCTTATCAATAGAGGAGTGAGTGTCATAACCACAGCCGATTCTAATTCTAGTCTGCTTTGCTACTTCCTCAAAAATTCCACCATGTGGAATCCCATCCTCATATGATATAAGAAACTGGTTTACCAACGTTATAGGCTTGTTATCATTCTGGTGAATTCTAGCTCACTGTAAAAATGATAGAAGAACCACCGTAAGGTACATGAGGGAGTGGTAATTGATTACTAATGTTTGTGAGCATGTGTTAGCTGATAAAGATATTAATATTTCAGTATGATGTTGTGTTGCTCTGTCCTCCTTTACACCCTCTGTTAAGATCACCGAGATTGGATTGTCATCCACAGGTGCATATTAGATTCACGTTGGAATCACTTGAGAAATGTTTGCCTTGAATAGCTTATGATACTTGCTTCTCTGTGCAGTCTTTAACGCTGCTGTGTGAAGAGGACAACCAGGCCCAGGAAATCATCAAGAAGCTGGAGAAGAGTATCACGTTTCTTAGCCAGTGCAGCACACGAGTGGCCAGTAGGGCTGAGATGTTGGGAGCCATTAATCAGGTGAGCACGCTCCATGTTTCTGTCATAATGAAATTACAAAAAGGATCTGTTTGCCCTAAGATTATGGATTATATTTCTGAGAATGACTTTTAAAGACCCCAATACATACAGCTTTAATAAGGAACAATGGGGATATACAGATATTAAGAAAACATAATTGTAGGCTGATATCCGTAACACTATGAGCACTCCAAATGCCCGATAGTAGATGAATGCTTAAAGTCTTTGTAGCATGTCAACCAAAGCTTAGCCACCAGAAGGAACGCAGCATTGGCGTATGCTGGAGTGTGGATGAACATGACGCTGAACAAGAGAGGTTAAGGCTACCAACTAGGATTCCATTCATTTGAAGCTTTGGGTAAAGGTGTGGACTCGGGGAGCAGACTGGAGGCAGCCAGCAGCTGGGGCAGCGGACATTGTGGAGTGACTGCTTGATGACTGGGGGGGCATTCGTGGTAATGTGCTGGAGGTACACTGTAAATGTATCAGTGGCCTTGAATTTACATTGGAAAGTGTAGATTTACAGTATGAAAGTAAAGTGTGCATTAGCATGAAACAAGAAAAGCAGTATATATACTTTCTCAGAGTCCAGTTAGAACTTGTTTCAGAGATCTCAAGGAAGATTGGAATCATTTTGGTGGATGTGATCATTGGTAGTGAGGCTCTTTAACATTACTCCTGTTTTATCAACAAAAATCGTAACTGAAGCATTTAGGAAGAAAACAACCCCACCCCCTTTTTAAAGTAGAATTGCATTTTTTTCTTAATTACAAAAAAGGTGGAATGATGTAATTCATGTGGCCAAACATTGACGGTTCCTGAAACTGACTAGCAGGTAGATGAGGATCATTCTGTGCGTTGGGTACCAATAAATTATCATGAAATTTCTAAAAAATTAAAAACAGTATTAGTTGTAATACCTGTGCAAACATTATGAAGACCATAGCAATTCTACTAGTCTGTTAAGACTTTGCCTCCACTTGGCACATTAGCTTCTGCCTGGAGCTCACCATTTTTCTTGGCTGGCACTGTTGTTTGCTCATTTTCTATGTGTGATCTGTAATTCATCTCGACCTCTTGCTGGGAGTCGAGGCCTCACGAGACAATGACGCTCACACGTGTTCTGCCGTTGGCCTCTTGGGGATGGGGGCGTGTCCTGTCTGAGTAGGGGCGGGTCAGGTCTCCATCTCTCCCTGTCCGTTTCTCTTGTTGGCTTGTCTCTTCCACTTAGGTGGGAGGTAAGCTGCTGGAGTCATCAGGAGGCTGCAGTGCCTGGATCCTTAAACTGAGTCGTGAGTTTGGCTACGTTAGCAGCCCAGATGATTTTCTTTGGGATCTGCTCAGCCAGGTTTCACTGATTTCCTCAGTCTGGAGTCACTATCAAAGTTTGAGCCTTTGTTTATAACCTTTTTTCTTTCCTTTTTTTTTTTTTTTTAGATTTATTTACTTTATTACAAAGTCAGATATACAGAGAGGAGGAGAGACAGAGAGGAATATCTTCTGTCCGATGATTCACTCCTCAAGTGAGCACAACGGCCGGTGCTGCGCCGATCCAAAGCCGGGAACTAGGAACCTCTTCTGGGTCTCCCACGCGGGCGCAGGGTCCCAGTGCATTGGCATTGGGCCGCCCTCGACTGCTTTCCCAGGCCACAAGCAGGGAGCTGGATGGGAAGTGGAGGTGCTGGGATTAGAACCGGCGCCCATATGGGATCCCGGGGCGTTCAAGGCGAGGACTTTAGCCGCTAGGCCACACCACCGGGCCCTATAACCTTTTTTCACTTTCTAGAATCTTGTAGGATGTTCTCTGTTCCCTGCTGCCTAGTTTTAATAGTTCATTTTTGTCTACGGTTGTATGGGCCATGTTACAGCTTTTGAAGTGGCACATTGTGGTTAATAAGTTCTGATAGTATTCCTGGAGAGTTTTTCCTACCTTACGTAATTTTTTTCAAATACTTTTAATAGTTCTTTAAATTCTGTTCTATGCATGACCACTCTTCTGAGCTGAACCTTTCTGATGTCAGTGACGTTTATGTAGTTGTTGCTCTAATTTCAGAGCACTTGGCTCAGTTTTATCTTGAAACGCTTTGAATTTCCAACATTTTTAACATCCAGAAGTTATATAGTGCTGCCTGCATGTTCCTTTCTGCCTAAGTGAGGATATTTCACTCGGGCACAGGAGTGTTTGATTCCCCCAGAAAGGAACCTCCCAGCTGCCTGCTCTGCAGGAAGAACCCAGGCAGGCAGGGCCTGGGAGCCGGAAGGATGAGGGAAGCGGAGACCCGGGAGTTGAGATGCGTACAGCTTGTGTGCAAAACTTTGCTTTTATGTGTGGTTTTGAGTATGGCGCATGTAGCAACAGCTGTCCTTTCCAAATCTCAATCTTTCCACATAAAATAGTGAAGAGGGAAGGTAGCTGGTGATGAGAGCAAGGGAGAATACCTGCGCATCTTAAACAGACTTTTCACTATTTCTGTCGTTTTAGGGTAGGCACCATCAACCTGACACTTACACGCTGCTCCCTCTGAGGCCCCTGGGGCTCTCTGTGAGCGCAGCACTAGCTTGCTTCTAAGTTTTTCTAACCCACCCCGCCCCTTTTAAGGATGTAACTTCTCCCTGTCTCATTTATTCCTAGCGCTTCTACTGTCCAACTTTGAAAAGCTTTTTGCCATGACACTGTCTTCTCTTCCCTATGCCCTCATTGTTTCATGTCAATTTTTTAAAAACAAAGTTGATTCTCATGTTACTGGAATTTAGGGATGGAGTGAAGGTAAGTTTCATGTATTCAGTCCATTGACTCTGAATGCTGAGAATTGTATTTTCAATGTAAATTCTTTTTTTTTTTTTTTCTGCAGGAAAGCCGGGTTAGTAAAGCTGTTGAGGTGATGATTCAGCATGTGGAAAACCTAAAGCGAATGTACGCCAAAGAGCACACCGAGCTAGAAGAACTGAAGCAGGTTCTTCTGCAAAATGAAAGGTCCTTCGACCCTCTGGAAGACGAAGGTACTCAAAGCTTTAAAATTACGTGTCAGTAATGTTTCCTCATCTGTGCGCTCTCATTAAATGTCACCGTCTCTTAGAGTAGGCCGCTTAGGTCAAGGTTAAGAACTCATTTCTGTGTATCATCAGAGAACAGATTGGGAGACTTGAACACAGTCTGTTAAGTCAATTTGGATTGCTGCAATGAGAGAATATAATTAATGCAACTGACCGAGCTGACCTTAGTGTTTCTCTAGTTAAGGGATGTTGGAATTGCTTTCCCCCCAACATATTAGTGAGGTGTAGTAACTGCAGAGAAATAATCTCATGAATGAGTTTTAAAGACCCTGAAGAAGGCAAGATCTGGCTCACTATGCTGACCAAAAGGCTGAAGAGACACATGGTGCCATGGAATACTGCATACAGTTTGTATCTGTAGTATAAGGATTGCATTTTAAGGAGCAGAATGAATTTTCTGACAGTACCTGTCAGCCCTGGTTGATCCTTCCTTTGGTGCCTAGTGACAGCACTCATCCACGTGGTGCCCACCACCTGCTAGATAGGCGTGCAGACATCCGTGCTGACACAAGCATGAGGTGTTTTCTGTCCTTTCCTTTGTAAAGAATTTTGGCCATCGCTTTCACATGCATCTCATGAGTCGTCTCTACAATGTGCTTCCTTTCAGAAGGCTGCCAAATTAAAAAACGTTCAGCATCTCTCAACTCCAAGGTAATTACCAACTTACTAAGTGTATGTCAAATGCTGGTAAGCAAAAGGAGTTGAAAATGGTTTGGGGAAACCTGCCTTCAAATCCCACCACAGTGATGTTCATTCATGCAGATGTCGGTATGGTTACATTGCGCATGTATAAGAATGCTTCTATGCTTCCTGAACCATTTGTGTAACAAGCTGGGTTGACAACGTAAGGAGAGCCGGCACGTACTGACAAGATTTTGTCTGACACATGCAGCCATGTGGTAGAGCAGCTTTGCAGTGGTTTGTAGAAGCCATCCCTTTGCACCTTTGGTTTCTGCCTCACAGTCCCTGAGCCACTGTGACTGACTCAGGCTTTGAGGATTTGGTGTCTAGTCAAGTCATAGACCAAGAAGAAGGAAGCAGAGAGCACTCCGGGTTCTGGGAAGGATGCGTCCTGGAAGGAAACACAGGGTTAGCTGTTCCCACACAGCTAAACATCAAGTTCACTACTAAATAAGAGGGGAAGGGAAAATGGAGGGAGAACCAACAGGTTCTTCCACTCTTTGCAAATCAGGATTCTACAGCTATTGAAAATGTTTGAGAATTTTTATTATTCCATTCAAATCCCTATTTTTTTTTACAGATGATAAAAGGAATAAACATTTAAGTTATATAGTAAGTTGTCATCAAATAGTGGTTAGAGTCATGATTAAAAGCCAGGTTGCTTGGGTAATACTGGGTAGTCTTGATGTTTAGGTATGCCCTTTCATTTAATGTCATAGATGAGTTAAAGCTTGTTGACTTGTTAAATTTAAAATATTTCAGTTCTTACCTTGTATCTATTTAAGCTTTAAAAACCATGCAGTTACATAAAACTTGCCTTTGGAATCTCAAGGCTGACAAAAGACTGCAGGGATTCATAAAAAATAGCTTTAATTGTGTTAAAGGGGAAAAGCTATAGATGAAGTATCAGCTCTTCCTGAGCTAATGGAAAGCTCTGTGGGCATAAGACAACAGTAGCCAAAGAGAAAGACAAGAAAAATAAGGCATTTCCTATCAGAAAGAGGACTATGGGCAAAAGTCCAGGTGACTCAACAGAAAAAGTGCGAGTCACACTGCTAGAAGCTGTGCTATTAGTACCCTAACATATATTTTTTTCAAATTTAAAATTGGGGCCCGGCGGCGTGGCCTAGAGGCTGAAGTCCTCGCCTTGAACGGCCCCAGGATCCCATGTGGGCGCCGGTTCTAATCCTGGCAGCTCCACTTCCCATCCAGCTCCCTGCTTGTGGCCTGGGAAAGCAGTGGAGGATGGCCCAAAGCTTTGGGACTTGCACCCGTGTGGGAGACCTGGAGGAGGTTCCAGGTTCCCAGCTGCGGATCGGCGCAGCACCGGCGGTTGCGGCTCACTTGGGGAGTGAATCATCGGATGGAAGATCTTCCTCTCTCTCTCCTCTCTGTGTATCTGACTTTGTAATGGAAAATAAGTAAATCTTTTAAAAAAAAAAACAAATTTAAAATTGTTCTAAAATACTAAAAAAAAATGCGGGGGGGGGGGGGGGGAAGGTTGATGTCAAGAAAAACCTAATCAAGAAATCTTACATTCCTTACTTGACAGCCAAACTTAAAATAGTCTATTATTAAGGTTGATAGTCCAGAAATTGGTTTAAAATAAAAAAGTCTTAGAAGGCAGTTTGGTTAGACAAAGATGTTTTAGACATCTGCTTGTTGTGTAACTCAGCAGTGGTCCAGGGCTCAGACTCTGTGTCTGTGAAGATGATCCTCAGGGTTGCCTCACAGGGATTCTCTGACCTCCCCTTTGCCTCTTTCGACAGCCGTCTTCTCTGCGAAGAGTGACCATTGCCTCGCTACCCAGAAACATTGGAAACACAGGAACGGTAAGACAGTTCCCAAGTGTTCTCAGCACAAAACTCATCTTCAGGGCAGCCTCACTCAGTTCCTATTTATCCTCCTGTACCTTTAAGGCGGCCGGCGTGGAGAGCAACGACCGTTTCTGCAGGAGATCCAGTAGCTGGTGAGGCATTTTTTTTTTTAACATTCTTTGGAGATTTTACTTTATAATTGGGCTCAATGAGTTCTTTCATTCTTTCATTTTCAAATTTTCTCGTTCCCTCGTTCTTTCATTCGTTCATTTTCAAATTTTTTCGTTCCCTCGTTCTTTCATTCGTTCATTTTTCCATTTTTTCGTTCCCTCGTTCTTTCATTCGTTCATTTTCAAATTTTCTCGTTCCCTCGTTCTTTCATTCGTTCATTTTCAAATTTTCTCGTTCCCTCGTTCTTTCATTCGTTCATTTTCAAATTTTCTCATTCCCTCGTTCTTTCATTCGTTCATTTTCAAATTTTTTCGTTCCCTCGTTCTTTCATTCGTTCATTTTCAAATTTTCTCGTTCCCTCGTTCTTTCATTCGTTCATTTTCAAATTTTCTCGTTCCCTCGTTCTTTCATTCGTTCATTTTCAAATTTTCTCGTTCCCTCGTTCTTTCATTCGTTCATTTTCAAATTTTTTCGTTCCCTCGTTCTTTCATTCGTTCATTTTTCCATTTTTTCGTTCCCTCGTTCTTTCATTCGTTCATTTTTCCATTTTTTCGTTCCCTCGTTCTTTCATTCGTTCATTTTCAAATTTTCTCGTTCCCTCGTTCTTTCATTCGTTCATTTTCAAATTTTCTCGTTCCCTCGTTCTTTCATTCGTTCATTTTCAAATTTTCTCGTTCCCTCGTTCTTTCATTCGTTCATTTTTCCATTTTTTCGTTCCCTCGTTCTTTCATTCGTTCATTTTTCCATTTTTTCGTTCCCTCGTTCTTTCATTCGTTCATTTTCAAATTTTCTCGTTCCCTCGTTCTTTCATTCGTTCATTTTTCCATTTTTTCGTTCCCTCGTTCTTTCATTCGTTCATTTTTCCATTTTCTCGTTCCCTCGTTCTTTCATTCGTTCATTTTCAAATTTTCTCGTTCCCTCGTTCTTTCATTCGTTCATTTTCAAATTTTCTCGTTCCCTCGTTCTTTCATTCGTTCATTTTCAAATTTTCTCGTTCCCTCGTTCTTTCATTCGTTCATTTTTCCATTTTTTCGTTCCCTCGTTCTTTCATTCGTTCATTTTTCCATTTTTTCGTTCCCTCGTTCTTTCATTCGTTCATTTTTCCATTTTTTCGTTCCCTCGTTCTTTCATTCGTTCATTTTTCCATTTTTTCGTTCCCTCGTTCTTTCATTCGTTCATTTTTCCATTTTTTCGTTCCCTCGTTCTTTCATTCGTTCATTTTTCCATTTTTTCGTTCCCTCGTTCTTTCATTCGTTCATTTTTCCATTTTTTCGTTCCCTCGTTCTTTCATTCGTTCATTTTTCCATTTTTTCGTTCCCTCGTTCTTTCATTCGTTCATTTTGAAATTTTCTCGTTCCCTCGTTCTTTCATTCGTTCATTTTTCCATTTTCTCGTTCCCTCGTTCTTTCATTCGTTCATTTTCAAATTTTTTCGTTCCCTCATTCTTTCATTCGTTCATTTTCAAATTTTCTCGTTCCCTCGTTCTTTCATTCGTTCATTTTCAAATTTTCTCGTTCCCTCGTTCTTTCATTCGTTCATTTTCAAATTTTCTCGTTCCCTCGTTCTTTCATTCGTTCATTTTCAAATTTTTTCGTTCCCTCGTTCTTTCATTCGTTCATTTTTCCATTTTCTCGTTCCCTCGTTCTTTCATTCGTTCATTTTTCCATTTTTTCGTTCCCTCGTTCTTTCATTCGTTCATTTTGAAATTTTTTCGTTCCCTCGTTCTTTCATTCGTTCATTTTGAAATTTTCTCGTTCCCTCGTTCTTTCATTCGTTCATTTTTCCATTTTCTCGTTCCCTCGTTCTTTCATTCGTTCATTTTTCCATTTTCTCGTTCCCTCGTTCTTTCATTCGTTCATTTTGAAATTTTCTCGTTCCCTCGTTCTTTCATTCGTTCATTTTCAAATTTTTTCATTCCCTCGTTCTTTCATTCGTTCATTTTGAAATTTTCTCGTTCCCTCGTTCTTTCATTCGTTCATTTTCAAATTTTTTCGTTCCCTCGTTCTTTCATTCGTTCATTTTCAAATTTTTTCGTTCCCTCGTTCTTTCATTCGTTCATTTTGAAATTTTCTCGTTCCCTCGTTCCTTCATTCGTTCATTTTCAAATTTTCTCGTTCCCTCGTTCTTTCATTCGTTCATTTTGAAATTTTCTCGTTCCCTCGTTCTTTCATTCGTTCATTTTCAAATTTTTTCGTTCCCTCGTTCTTTCATTCGTTCATTTTTCCATTTTTTCGTTCCCTCGTTCTTTCATTCGTTCATTTTCAAATTTTTTCGTTCCCTCGTTCTTTCATTCGTTCATTTTCAAATTTTCTCGTTCCCTCGTTCTTTCATTCGTTCATTTTTCCATTTTCTCGTTCCCTCGTTCTTTCATTCGTTCATTTTCAAATTTTTTCGTTCCCTCGTTCTTTCATTCGTTCATTTTGAAATTTTCTCGTTCCCTCGTTCTTTCATTCGTTCATTTTGAAATTTTTTCGTTCCCTCGTTCTTTCATTCGTTCATTTTGAAATTTTTTCGTTCCCTCGTTCTTTCATTCGTTCATTTTTCCATTTTCTCGTTCCCTCGTTCTTTCATTCGTTCATTTTGAAATTTTCTCGTTCCCTCGTTCTTTCATTCGTTCATTTTGAAATTTTCTCGTTCCCTCGTTCTTTCATTCGTTCATTTTCAAATTTTTTCGTTCCCTCGTTCTTTCATTCGTTCATTTTCCATTTTTTCGTTCCCTCGTTCTTTCATTCGTTCATTTTCAAATTTTCTCTTTCCCTCGTTCTTTCATTCGTTCAAACTTCCATTTTTTCGTTCCCTCGTTCTTTCATTCGTTCATTTTGAAATTTTCTCGTTCCCTCGTTCTTTCATTCGTTCATTTTCAAATTTTCTCGTTCCCTCGTTCTTTCATTCGTTCATTTTTCCATTTTCTCGTTCCCTCGTTCTTTCATTCGTTCATTTTGAAATTTTCTCGTTCCCTCGTTCTTTCATTCGTTCATTTTGAAATTTTCTCGTTCCCTCGTTCTTTCATTCGTTCATTTTTCCATTTTCTCGTTCCCTCGTTCTTTCATTCGTTCATTTTGAAATTTTCTCGTTCCCTCGTTCTTTCATTCTTTCATTTTTCCATTTTCTCGTTCCCTCATTCTTTCATTCGTTCATTTTCAAATTTTTTCGTTCCCTCGTTCTTTCATTCGTTCATTTTGAAATTTTCTCGTTCCCTCGTTCTTTCATTCGTTCATTTTTCCATTTTCTCGTTCCCTCGTTCTTTCATTCGTTCATTTTCAAATTTTCTCGTTCCCTCGTTCTTTCATTCGTTCATTTTGAAATTTTCTCGTTCCCTCGTTCTTTCATTCGTTCATTTTGAAATTTTTTCGTTCCCTCGTTCTTTCATTCGTTCATTTTCAAATTTTTTCGTTCCCTCGTTCTTTCATTCGTTCATTTTCAAATTTTTTCGTTCCCTCGTTCTTTCATTCGTTCATTTTGAAATTTTTTCGTTCCCTCGTTCTTTCATTCGTTCATTTTCAAATTTTCTCGTTCCCTCGTTCTTTCATTCGTTCATTTTCAAATTTTTTCGTTCCCTCGTTCTTTCATTCGTTCATTTTGAAATTTTCTCGTTCCCTCGTTCTTTCATTCGTTCATTTTTCCATTTTCTCGTTCCCTCGTTCTTTCATTCGTTCATTTTCAAATTTTTTCGTTCCCTCGTTCTTTCATTCGTTCATTTTCAAATTTTTTCGTTCCCTCGTTCTTTCATTCGTTCATTTTGAAATTTTCTCGTTCCCTCGTTCTTTCATTCGTTCATTTTTCCATTTTCTCGTTCCCTCGTTCTTTCATTCGTTCATTTTGAAATTTTCTCGTTCCCTCGTTCTTTCATTCGTTCATTTTGAAATTTTCTCGTTCCCTCGTTCTTTCATTCGTTCATTTTTCCATTTTCTCGTTCCCTCGTTCTTTCATTCGTTCATTTTCAAATTTTTTCGTTCCCTCGTTCTTTCATTCGTTCATTTTCAAATTTTCTCGTTCCCTCGTTCTTTCATTCGTTCATTTTGAAATTTTCTCGTTCCTTCGTTCTTTCATTCGTTCATTTTCAAATTTTCTCGTTCCCTCGTTCTTTCATTCGTTCATTTTCAAATTTTCTCGTTCCCTCGTTCTTTCATTCGTTCATTTTCAAATTTTTTCGTTCCCTCGTTCTTTCATTCGTTCATTTTTCCATTTTTTCGTTCCCTCGTTCTTTCATTCGTTCATTTTCAAATTTTTTCGTTCCCTCGTTCTTTCATTCGTTCATTTTCAAATTTTCTCGTTCCCTCGTTCTTTCATTCGTTCATTTTCAAATTTTCTCGTTCCCTCGTTCCTTCATTCGTTCATTTTGAAATTTTCTCGTTCCCTCGTTCTTTCATTCGTTCATTTTGAAATTTTTTCGTTCCCTCGTTCTTTCATTCGTTCATTTTCAAATTTTCTCGTTCCCTCGTTCTTTCATTCGTTCATTTTCAAATTTTCTCGTTCCCTCGTTCTTTCATTCGTTCATTTTGAAATTTTTTCGTTCCCTCGTTCTTTCATTCGTTCATTTTGAAATTTTTTCGTTCCCTCGTTCTTTCATTCGTTCATTTTCAAATTTTCTCGTTCCCTCGTTCTTTCATTCGTTCATTTTCAAATTTTCTCGTTCCCTCGTTCTTTCATTCGTTCATTTTCAAATTTTTTCGTTCCCTCGTTCTTTCATTCGTTCATTTTGAAATTTTCTCGTTCCCTCGTTCTTTCATTCGTTCATTTTGAAATTTTTTCGTTCCCTCGTTCTTTCATTCGTTCATTTTGAAATTTTTTCGTTCCCTCGTTCTTTCATTCGTTCATTTTCAAATTTTTTCGTTCCCTCGTTCTTTCATTCGTTCATTTTCAAATTTTTTCGTTCCCTCGTTCTTTCATTCGTTCATTTTGAAATTTTCTCGTTCCCTCGTTCTTTCATTCGTTCATTTTTCCATTTTCTCGTTCCCTCGTTCTTTCATTCGTTCATTTTGAAATTTTCTCGTTCCCTCGTTCTTTCATTCGTTCATTTTGAAATTTTTTCGTTCCCTCGTTCTTTCATTCGTTCATTTTGAAATTTTTTCGTTCCCTCGTTCTTTCATTCGTTCATTTTCAAATTTTTTCGTTCCCTCGTTCTTTCATTCGTTCATTTTCAAATTTTTTCGTTCCCTCGTTCTTTCATTCGTTCATTTTCAAATTTTCTCGTTCCCTCGTTCTTTCATTCGTTCATTTTGAAATTTTCTCGTTCCCTCGTTCTTTCATTCGTTCATTTTTCCATTTTCTCGTTCCCTCGTTCTTTCATTCGTTCATTTTCAAATTTTCTCGTTCCCTCGTTCTTTCATTCGTTCATTTTCAAATTTTCTCGTTCCCTCGTTCTTTCATTCGTTCATTTTGAAATTTTTTCGTTCCCTCGTTCTTTCATTCGTTCATTTTCAAATTTTCTCGTTCCCTCGTTCTTTCATTCGTTCATTTTCAAATTTTTTCGTTCCCTCGTTCTTTCATTCGTTCATTTTGAAATTTTCTCGTTCCCTCGTTCTTTCATTCGTTCATTTTTCCATTTTCTCGTTCCCTCGTTCTTTCATTCGTTCATTTTCAAATTTTTTCGTTCCCTCGTTCTTTCATTCGTTCATTTTCAAATTTTTTCGTTCCCTCGTTCTTTCATTCGTTCATTTTGAAATTTTCTCGTTCCCTCGTTCTTTCATTCGTTCATTTTTCCATTTTCTCGTTCCCTCGTTCTTTCATTCGTTCATTTTGAAATTTTCTCGTTCCCTCGTTCTTTCATTCGTTCATTTTGAAATTTTCTCGTTCCCTCGTTCTTTCATTCGTTCATTTTTCCATTTTCTCGTTCCCTCGTTCTTTCATTCGTTCATTTTCAAATTTTTTCGTTCCCTCGTTCTTTCATTCGTTCATTTTCAAATTTTCTCGTTCCCTCGTTCTTTCATTCGTTCATTTTGAAATTTTCTCGTTCCTTCGTTCTTTCATTCGTTCATTTTCAAATTTTCTCGTTCCCTCGTTCTTTCATTCGTTCATTTTCAAATTTTCTCGTTCCCTCGTTCTTTCATTCGTTCATTTTCAAATTTTTTCGTTCCCTCGTTCTTTCATTCGTTCATTTTTCCATTTTTTCGTTCCCTCGTTCTTTCATTCGTTCATTTTCAAATTTTTTCGTTCCCTCGTTCTTTCATTCGTTCATTTTCAAATTTTCTCGTTCCCTCGTTCTTTCATTCGTTCATTTTCAAATTTTCTCGTTCCCTCGTTCCTTCATTCGTTCATTTTGAAATTTTCTCGTTCCCTCGTTCTTTCATTCGTTCATTTTGAAATTTTTTCGTTCCCTCGTTCTTTCATTCGTTCATTTTCAAATTTTCTCGTTCCCTCGTTCTTTCATTCGTTCATTTTCAAATTTTCTCGTTCCCTCGTTCTTTCATTCGTTCATTTTCAAATTTTTTCGTTCCCTCGTTCTTTCATTCGTTCATTTTGAAATTTTTTCGTTCCCTCGTTCTTTCATTCGTTCATTTTGAAATTTTTTCGTTCCCTCGTTCTTTCATTCGTTCATTTTCAAATTTTCTCGTTCCCTCGTTCTTTCATTCGTTCATTTTCAAATTTTCTCGTTCCCTCGTTCTTTCATTCGTTCATTTTCAAATTTTTTCGTTCCCTCGTTCTTTCATTCGTTCATTTTGAAATTTTCTCGTTCCCTCGTTCTTTCATTCGTTCATTTTGAAATTTTTTCGTTCCCTCGTTCTTTCATTCGTTCATTTTGAAATTTTTTCGTTCCCTCGTTCTTTCATTCGTTCATTTTCAAATTTTTTCGTTCCCTCGTTCTTTCATTCGTTCATTTTCAAATTTTTTCGTTCCCTCGTTCTTTCATTCGTTCATTTTGAAATTTTCTCGTTCCCTCGTTCTTTCATTCGTTCATTTTTCCATTTTCTCGTTCCCTCGTTCTTTCATTCGTTCATTTTGAAATTTTCTCGTTCCCTCGTTCTTTCATTCGTTCATTTTGAAATTTTTTCGTTCCCTCGTTCTTTCATTCGTTCATTTTGAAATTTTTTCGTTCCCTCGTTCTTTCATTCGTTCATTTTCAAATTTTTTCGTTCCCTCGTTCTTTCATTCGTTCATTTTCAAATTTTTTCGTTCCCTCGTTCTTTCATTCGTTCATTTTCAAATTTTCTCGTTCCCTCGTTCTTTCATTCGTTCATTTTGAAATTTTCTCGTTCCCTCGTTCTTTCATTCGTTCATTTTTCCATTTTCTCGTTCCCTCGTTCTTTCATTCGTTCATTTTCAAATTTTCTCGTTCCCTCGTTCTTTCATTCGTTCATTTTTCCATTTTCTCGTTCCCTCGTTCTTTCATTCGTTCATTTTCAAATTTTTTCGTTCCCTCGTTCTTTCATTCGTTCATTTTCAAATTTTCTCGTTCCCTCGTTCTTTCATTCGTTCATTTTCAAATTTTCTCGTTCCCTCGTTCTTTCATTCGTTCATTTTGAAATTTTTTCGTTCCCTCGTTCTTTCATTCGTTCATTTTCAAATTTTCTCGTTCCCTCGTTCTTTCATTCGTTCATTTTGAAATTTTCTCGTTCCCTCGTTCTTGCATTCGTTCATTTTTCCATTTTCTCGTTCCCTCGTTCTTTCATTCGTTCATTTTCAAATTTTTTCGTTCCCTCGTTCTTTCATTCGTTCATTTTCAAATTTTTTCGTTCCCTCGTTCTTTCATTCGTTCATTTTCAAATTTTCTCGTTCCCTCGTTCTTTCATTCGTTCATTTTTCCATTTTCTCGTTCCCTCGTTCTTTCATTCGTTCATTTTGAAATTTTCTCGTTCCCTCGTTCTTTCATTCGTTCATTTTGAAATTTTCTCGTTCCCTCGTTCTTTCATTCGTTCATTTTTCCATTTTCTCGTTCCCTCGTTCTTTCATTCGTTCATTTTCAAATTTTTTCGTTCCCTCGTTCTTTCATTCGTTCATTTTGAAATTTTTTCGTTCCCTCGTTCTTTCATTCGTTCATTTTCAAATTTTCTCGTTCCCTCGTTCTTTCATTCGTTCATTTTGAAATTTTCTCGTTCCTTCGTTCTTTCATTCGTTCATTTTCAAATTTTCTCGTTCCCTCGTTCTTTCATTCGTTCATTTTTCCATTTTTTCGTTCCCTCGTTCTTTCATTCGTTCATTTTCAAATTTTTTCGTTCCCTCGTTCTTTCATTCGTTCATTTTCAAATTTTTTCATTCCCTCGTTCTTTCATTCGTTCATTTTCAAATTTTCTCGTTCCCTCGTTCTTTCATTCGTTCATTTTCAAATTTTCTCGTTCCCTCGTTCTTTCATTCGTTCATTTTCAAATTTTTTCGTTCCCTCGTTCTTTCATTCGTTCATTTTGAAATTTTCTCGTTCCCTCGTTCTTTCATTCGTTCATTTTCAAATTTTCTCGTTCCCTCGTTCTTTCATTCGTTCATTTTGAAATTTTTTCGTTCCCTCGTTCTTTCATTCGTTCATTTTGAAATTTTTTCGTTCCCTCGTTCTTTCATTCGTTCATTTTCAAATTTTTTCGTTCCCTCGTTCTTTCATTCGTTCATTTTCAAATTTTTTCGTTCCCTCGTTCTTTCATTCTTTCATTTTTCCATTTTCTCGTTCCCTCGTTCTTTCATTCGTTCATTTTCAAATTTTTTCGTTCCCTCGTTCTTTCATTCGTTCATTTTCAAATTTTCTCGTTCCCTCGTTCTTTCATTCGTTCATTTTCAAATTTTTTCGTTCCCTCGTTCTTTCATTTTCATTTTGAAATTTTTTCGTTCCCTCGTTCTTTCATTCGTTCATTTTCAAATTTTTTCGTTCCCTCGTTCTTTCATTCGTTCATTTTGAAATTTTCTCGTTCCCTCGTTCTTTCATTCTTTCATTTTGAAATTTTCTCGTTCCCTCGTTCTTTCATTCGTTCATTTTCAAATTTTTTCGTTCCCTCGTTCTTTCATTTTCATTTTGAAATTTTTTCGTTCCCTCGTTCTTTCATTCGTTCATTTTCAAATTTTTTCGTTCCCTCGTTCTTTCATTGAAAAATGAAAGAACGAAAGAACGAAAAGATGAAAAGTGAAAGAATCAAAGAACAAAAAAATGAAAAAATGAAAGAATCAAAGAACGAAAAAATGAAAAAATGAAAGAATCAAAGAAAGAAAAAATGAAAAAATGAAAGAATCAAAGAACAAAAAAATGAAAAAATGAACGAAAGAACGAAAAAATGAGAAAATGAAAGAATCAAAGAACGAAAAAATGAAAAAATGAAAGAATCAAAGAACGAAAAAATGAAAAAATGAAAGAACGAAAGAAAGAAAAAATGAAAAAATGAAAGAATCAAAGAACGAAAAAATGAAAAAATGAACGAAAGAACGAAAAAATGAAAAAATGAAAAAATGAACGAAAGAACGAAAAAATGAAAAAATGAAAGAATCAAAGAACGAAAAAATGAAAAAATGAACGAAAGAAAGAAAAAATGAAAAAATGAAAGAATCAAAGAACGAAAATGAAAAAATGAAAGAATCAAAGAACGAAAAAATGAAAAAATGAACGAAAGAACGAAAAATGAAAAAATGAAAGAATCAAAGAACGAAAAAATGAAAAAATGAAAGAATCAAAGAACGAAAAAATGAAAGAATCAAAGAACGAAAAAATGAAAAAATGAAAGAATCAAAGAACGAAAAAATGAAAAAATGAAAGAATCAAAGAACGAAAAAATGAAAGAATCAAAGAACGAAAAAATGAAAAAATGAAAGAATCAAAGAACGAAAAAATGAAAGAACGAAAGAAAGAAAAAATGAAAAAATGAAAGAATCAAAGAACGAAAAATGAAAAAATGAAAGAATCAAAGAACGAAAAAATGAAAAAATGAAAGAATCAAAGAACGAAAAAATGAAAAAATGAAAGAATCAAAGAACGAAAAAATGAAAGAATCAAAGAACGAAAAAATGAAAAAATGAAAGAATCAAAGAACGAAAAAATGAAAAAATGAAAGAATCAAAGAACGAAAAAATGAAAGAATCGAACGAAAAAATGAAAAAATGAAAGAATCAAAGAACGAAAAAATGAAAGAATCAAAGAACGAAAAAATGAAAAAATGAACGAAAGAACGAAAAAATGAAAAAATGAAAGAATCAAAGAACGAAAAAATGAAAAAATGAAAGAATCAAAGAACGAAAAATTGAAAAAATGAAAGAATCAACGAAAAAATGAAAAAATGAAAGAACGAAAGAAAGAAAAAATGAAAAAATGAACGAAAGAACAAAAAAATGAAAAAATGAAAGAATCAAAGAACGAAAAAATGAAAAAATGAAAGAATCAAAGAACGAAAAAATGAAAAAATGAAAGAATCAAAGAACGAAAAAATGAAAAAATGAAAGAACGAAAGAAAGAAAAAATGAAAAAATGAACGAAAGAATGAAAAAATGAAAAAATGAAAGAATCAAAGAATGAAAAAATGAAAAAATGAAAGAATCAAAGAACGAAAAAATGAAAGAATCAAAGAACGAAAAAATGAAAGAATCAAAGAACGAAAAAATGAAAAAATGAACGAAAGAACGAAAAAATGAAAAAATGAAAGAATCAAAGAACGAAAAAATGAAAAAATGAAAGAATCAAAGAACGAAAGAACGAAAAAATGAAAGAATCAAAGAACGAAAAAATGAAAGAACGAAAGAAAGAAAAAATGAAAAAATGAAAGAATCAAAGAACGAAAAAATGAAAAAATGAACGAAAGAACGAAAAAATGAAAAAATGAACGAAAGAACGAAAAAATGAAAAAATGAACGAAAGAATGAAAAAATGAAAAAATGAAAGAATCAAAGAACGAAAAAATGAAAAAATGAACGAAAGAATGAAAAAATGAAAAAATGAAAGAATCAAAGAACGAAAAAATGAAAAAATGAACGAAAGAATGAAAAAATGAAAAAATGAAAGAATCAAAGAACGAAAAAATGAAAAAATGAAAGAATCAAAGAACGAAAAAATGAAAAAATGAAAGAACGAAAGAAAGAAAAAATGAAAAAATGAAAGAATCAAAGAACGAAAGAACGAAAAAATGAAAGAATCAAAGAACGAAAGAACGAAAAAATGAAAGAATCAAAAAACGAGAAAATGAAAAAATGAAAGAATCAAAGAACGAGAAAATGAAAAAATGAACGAAAGAACGAAAAAATGAAAAAATGAAAGAATCAAAGAACGAAAAAATGAAAAAATGAACAAAAGAATGAAAAAATGAAAAAATGAAAGAATCAAAGAACGAAAAAATGAAAAAATGAAAGAATCAAAGAACGAAAAAATGAAAGAATCAAAGAACGAAAAAATGAAAGAATCAAAGAACGAAAAAATGAAAAAATGAAAGAATCAAAGAACGAAAAAATGAAAGAATCAAAGAACGAAAAAATGAAAGAATCAAAGAACGAAAAAATGAAAAAATGAACGAAAGAACGAAAAAATGAAAAAATGAACGAAAGAACGAAAAAATGAAAAAATGAACGAAAGAACGAAAAAATGAAAGAATCAAAGAACGAAAAAATGAAAAAATGAAAGAATCAAAGAACGAAAGAAAGAAAAAATGAAAAAATGAACGAAAGAATGAAAAAATGAAAAAATGAAAGAATCAAAGAACGAAAAAATGAAAAAAATGAAAGAACGAAAGAAAGAAAAAATGAAAAAATGAAAGAATCAAAGAACGAAAAAATGAAAAAATGAACGAAAGAACGAAAAAATGAAAAAATGAAAGAATCAAAGAACGAAAAAATGAAAAAATGAACGAAAGAACGAAAAAATGAAAAAATGAAAGAATCAAAGAACGAAAAATTGAAAAAATGAAAGAACGAAAGAAAGAAAAAATGAAAAAATGAAAGAATCAAAGAACGAAAAAATGAAAAAATGAAAGAATCAAAGAACGAAAAAATGAAAAAATGAACAAAAGAACGAAAAAATGAAAAAATGAAAGAATCAAAGAACGAAAAAATGAAAGAATGAAAGAATCAAAGAACGAAAAATTGAAAAAATGAAAGAACGAAAGAAAGAAAAAATGAAAAAATGAAAGAATCAAAGAACGAGAAAATGAAAAAATGAAAGAATCAAAGAACGAAAAAATGAAAAATGAACGAAAGAATGAAAAAATGAAAAAATGAAAGAATCAAAGAACGAAAAAATGAAAAAGTGAAAGAATCAAAGAACGAAAAAATGAAAAAATGAAAGAATCAAAGAACGAAAAATTGAAAAAATGAAAGAATCAAAGAACGAAAAAATGAAAAAATGAAAGAACGAAAGAAAGAAAAAATGAAAAAATGAAAGAATCAAAGAACGAAAAAATGAATGAAAGAACGAAAAAATGAAAAAATGAAAGAATCAAAGAACGAAAAAATGAAAAAATGAACGAAAGAACGAAAAAATGAAAAAATGAAAGAATCAAAGAACGAAAAAATGAAAAAATGAAAGAATGAAAAAACGCCTCTAGGCCACATCGCCGGCGACGTTACTCCGTAATGTTTAAAGTTTTAAAGATTACAGAGTAAGAGTTAGGTGACTTTGGTGGGAGGGGAGGTTTTGACTTTTATATGGCTTCAAACTACAGGTATATTTTCTTTGACAATTACTTAGGCGTATTTTGGGGTCAAAACAGAGCGAGCAACGCCCCTCACTACATCGGTTTGTTAGCACCTATTCCTGGGCAGACGTTGAAGACGAAAAGGGTCCACCAAAGTAAGTGACGCTTGGACTGTTTATCTTTTTAGGATTTATTTATTTGAAAGACAGAATCACACACACACACACGGGTCTTTCATCTGATGGTTCACTCCCCAAACAGCCACAGTTGCCAAGGCTGTGCCAGCCTCTTCCCAGTCTCCCACACAGGTGGCAAGGGCCTAAGCACCTCAACCACGTACACTGCACGGGGCTGCAGCCCAGCAAGTGCTGACTTAACATGCTGTGCCACTTGCCAGCCCTCCAAAGTATTCGCTAACCCAGTGACCGCTGGGGCCCCACAAGGAGGGATCACCAGGAGACCAGCGCTGCATCACTAAAAAGATCTGTGAATACAGTTGTTTCTGTAGTTTTCAGGTTTAAATTCGCAGAAGACGGTGGCCTGTAACCGCTGAGGGAAGATGCTTGTATTTTATTTTGGGCACCAAGCAAGGGGGTCCACGGACTTTGCATCTTCTACATTTTTCAGGGTGTTCTCCAGATGCAGTTTTGTGCCAGGAAAACCACACAATTTTTATTTCATTGTTTTGTGGGGTTTCCTAGTGCCTCGGGGGCACTGCACTTCCCCCCTACTCCCCACCCTCCATACCCCCAGAGAACTCACATGATTTGGTAGATGCAAAGTGGAAGGATGACTCCAGGGCAGTGCTGAGGGCAAAAAGGTAGGGCATAATTCACTGCTGTTTCTAAATCCTTGGGTGACGTTGCATGAACTGCTTGGCCTCCATCATGGAAGTTGGGCACATGCTGATACAGTGTGCAGTGTGTGATGAAGGGTGAACAGGACTAAATGGCTTCCCTCGAACTATATCTGTTTGTATTACATGAAACAACTCTCAAAATTTAGTTTCATGTAATACAAACTCTTTCAGCTTATTTGGCTAAGTAAATTTCTGAGCTGGGTGGAGAAAGAATCATACAAAAATTAGATTCTAGGTTTTGCTTTTTGTTTGAAGTCCGCAAGCAACAGACTCAAATTTGTAAGAAGGTGGCTGATTCTGGTTTTAGTGTCTTCAGGTTAAGTTTGAAAGGCAAGAGAACTCAAACATTGGCGCCACAATTCCCTTTGGCACCTGTTGAGTGCATGATTTGGGATTTTGTAATTAATTTATGTCATAGGCAACAGCTTAACTACATTACAGCGCCAGCCCCAGGTAATCAATGTTTAATAAATAGAAGTGATTTTATCTTTAGTTGCAACTATTTAAGAGCAATTTATTTACAGAACTAAAGATGACACTGAACCGTTACCTGGAGAAGAAACGGTGGAGAAGACAAGGAAATCAAGTCTTTCTGAGAAGAAAAATAACGCCCCCAAGTGGGATGTGTCTTCAATGTGAGTTGTCTCCTTGCTCGGCAACACCCTCAGGGTTGGATGGGCAAGAATCAACAGGGACAGGAGCCAGGCAGTACAGGGTACGGGGTGAGGAGTTTGCTTCCAGCTCAAATTCCAGCTTCTAGCAAGCTGTGTGATTTGGGCGCTCAAAACTGGACAGATGAACCCATTTCATCATCCTTGAAACAGTAGAGAACATACATTATTCTGTTACACATACTGTGCTAGACAGATATTATTTTCAAAGACTTCTTACAAAGTCCTATAATACTGTGGGTGGCTCTAAAAGAAAATATAGGTGGCTTTCCTATGGTTAAAGTATACCAGGAAATAATGACGTGGGGCATGATTATATACACAGCATATCCAGTTGACAAAGTATTAACAAATGCATGCACTCTGTTGTACCCATAGTCTAAATCACGTGATTTTTACAGCATTTCACTCATTCTAATGAGAGCAGCTAGGCATGGTACCCCCAACCCGGGGGGTTAAGTGTAAGGCAGTAGTGGTGGGACTTAGGGAATGTTGCGGATGTCAGTTACCATACCACGTGCTGTGTTTTCCTTGTAGTTCTGACATTGTAGCTTCCTGGGCAGCACACCTCAAGACCTCCTTCCAGAAGGTGCACAAGGCCCTCTGGCTCTCTGCCGCCTTCATCGTGCTGTTCGCAGCTCTGATGAGCTTCCTCCTGGGCCCGTTCTTCCCCAAGTCGGTGGACGCTGCTCCCACCCGCAGTGGGGACTCCTGGCACTCTCTGGAACACATCCTGTGGCCATTCACTGGACTGCGACACGATGCGCCACCTCCAGTGTGAGTGCAGCGCGTCTGCTTATCTGTATCGTGACTTTAAAGTTTCAGTTTCTGAACTGTGCTAATCAGTAACTTTTGCCTGGGACAACACCCAAATCTGGAGATTGTCAGAATCGCTAAGATACTCTACACATTTCCTCCTGTGCTGATTACTGCAGCCAGGAGAGAACAGGGACAGGCAAAAGCCTGGATGGTGTTTTAATGAGCTTTTGGGGGAGGAAATAGTATATTATTCTGCTAGGTTTTATTGAAATAAAGAAGCATTGAGATGCAGTGACCTTATTGCAATTCTTTATAAGCTCTACTTTAAGTATGAAACATGCTATTAATTTTATTGAAGACATACCTGATTTTTTCATTCCACATTTGGTTCTTGAATCAAGGTTGCAAGTGGCAATTAAGAGTAGCTAAGCACTCTAGTTGAGAACAGCATGTGACACACGGCATCAACCAACAGGCATGGGGGATCCCTAACCACCTCCATTGCTTCTTTAGAAGCAAAATCCTTAACCATGTGAAACACAGTGGAGTGGAACTCGGTGTCGTCTTTGAGGGCTTCGGAGAAGGACTCACTGTCTTCGTCCATCTTGAGTCTCTGGGCTCTCTCCCCGCTGAAGAGCAGAAGGTCCCACTTGGGACTCTGAGCAGCTGCCTCTGTGAGGGATTCTTTCACCTGCGTGAAAATCAGGCAAACCCATCACCAGGGTTCCTTTGCTTTTACAGAGCTTCAGCCCTTCCAGTTCGACTCCAGCACTGGACGACTAAGTTTATGAACAGTCTTAAGGGGTCCATCCTTATACTTTTTAACCAAGATACTACTTTCTATCTAATATTTGGAATCTAGCACCCAGGATGTATTGACCTCGTGCCTGTCCCGTACCTTGCAGATAGGGGCTAACTCAAGTGAAAATTCCAAATTCATCCATCAGTGAGGTATTTTTTTTTTACTGTTCTTTTTAGTTGGAGGGGTCACAGTGTACACTTCATTTTGGATACTGTACCTTAAATACAACCTTTGTAGAATTGCACAGCATATTCCACCTGCTCCAACCAAAGGCAAAAGCAGGACTCAGCAGGGCTATCTGTCGGTAAGCTTTCATTTCTACTACAGGAACCTGTCAACAAGAGAGACAAACAGCATTGACCCCAGTGCTTAACAAGAATCTGCCAAACCACTGCGGACGTTGGGTTCTTCTCTAACAAGACTCTCCAGGACCACATCCACTTTCTCCTCCTTTATCTCCTCCTCCTCCTCGCAGTTCGAGGCTGCATGCTCTCCAGCAGCTGTGCTGTTCTCCCTGCATGTGCCCATTTGGATCCATTCCCCACCCACAGGCTTGGTGTACAGTCTACCTTCTTGTAACCTTAGCACTCTCTTTAACTCTGCCCCACCCCAGCACTTCTGATCTCCTTTATTCATAGTGTGCTTTGTCTTCTTAGCATCATCACTGCCTTTTTGGTTTAGTTTTCCCTCTACTACAGTGGAAGCTCCACACAGGTAGGCACCGGTGTTCCATTCACCACTAACATTCTGGTCATCCAACCGGTGCCTTGTGTATAGGTGTTTAAGAAAATATTTTTTTCTGCAACCTTCTGTAAGCCTGACAGGCCCTGCAAAATAACAGGCAAGGTACTGAAACCAGGGAGTCTGCGGTTGCCATGCATAGGTTACTGTTGCCTTGGCCACAGGGTTACCTCCCAATGCCCTAAGAAGGTCTGTCTCTATGGCTTGTCATTTTCTAGTCTACTGCCAACAAAGTGCAAGAACATTACTGGGGAGAAGTCGTAAGTAGAAATCACTTTGTGTTTCACACATTGACTGGCCAGGTGTAGTCCAGGAATTTGCTGATTCTAGAAAATTTACATTGGGGAACAGCTGCTGTCCTCAAGGAACTCAAGTTTAACATAGAAAGAACTCTAACACCCTATGGGCAACGCAAGAAATCCAGAGGCTCTGCCAAGGCCAAGGAAGTCGACTTCCCATAGGGGCGACACTTGCAGGCGTTCAGTTTTGCCTGACTTGGGAAGATGCCAAATTACCTGGTCTTGTAGGAAATCTAGATATATCCCTTCTGCAAATATACAAAATGAGAAGCTGCTCAGACTACCTTGGCACCACACTGGCCAGGAGTGGAAATGCCCCGCTACCACCTTGTTGATAGAGATCTTTCAGGCCTGAGTTCTCAGTGAGGAAGGTTCAACTTCAGAGAACCTTGGATTCCTGACTGTTCACTTACTCTTTCCTTCCTAACCACACCTCCCTGTAAGTGCACACAGAACTGAATGTAGACTGCACCTGAACAGTCATTTAAAGCAGTTGCCAACATTCTACATGCCTATATTGAATTTAGACGTTTTCTTACCTTATTGTTCATGACAACATAAAAATGAGAGTATTCAGAAGGGAAGATATTCACTCCAGCTTCTTTCAAAGCGTTAATGAAAGGAATAGGAGTCATCCATTTCCCTTCCAAAACCGAGAGATGCTTCCTGTCTTTCAGTTTGATGGATGCTAACATGCAGAGGTTTTCCTGGTATAAAAAAAGAAGATGTTATGAACTAAGGCAGTACGCTACACTGTATTCTACATCCACCCTTTAGGTGGGTGCTCTCTTCAAACCCTTTAACTGGACATGAAGAACACAGGGCAGGAGCTTCCAGGCTGCTCTGACAGCCCCAGGCACGGGTCCGGGGCTCCTGGAGCAAAGGGCAGGCCTCCTTGTGCTTCAGCTGGGAGTGGAACAGAAGCTCTTCCACCTCTTCCTGTTCTCCAAGCTGCCAGGAAACTGCCTGCCTGTTAGATAGCTGCTGGCAGCCATGGCTGTACATTTAAGGAGTCTTCATTCTGATACGTTTAAGATGCTGATGCAAACGTTTATCTAGTTTTAGTATTTGGCAAAGTAGCCATTGGAAGGTATACAGAATGTATCATTCTCAAAATATTTTACTGATAATATCAGACATCGATATGTAATCAGTAAGAAAATTAGCTAATTTTCATTTCTTAGGCCAAGTATTCAAAACTGGATGTGCATTTTATAACTACAGCATATTACCTTGGGCTGCTCACTTGCAGGAGGCTCCATAAGCCCCAAGGAACTAGCATTCCCCTGTTAGCCCAGACATTCCCCTGAAGCCTCATCTGTTAAGGGACTCTGATTCCTGGTGTTTCCTTCTTCCTGTTGATAAACGAGTAAGCAAGTGTTGGTGTCCTCCTGTGAGGACTGAGGGCTGCCGCGACACCGGCAACTTAGACACAGCATTGCCTGGGTCTGTGAGCCCCACCAGGCCCCAGCATCCCCTGAGCAGCCTTGGGTGGGCCACTCAGCCCACCATGGGATGCTGTGCCCCCATCTCCAAGTCTGGTAAGCTGTCACACTCAGAGTTCCAGGCTCCCTTTTCAGAAACGTTTATACTTTTTATCATAAAATTCACCCACTTTAAATACAGTAACCCTGTGGTTTTGAGTAACTTCACCAAGTGGTACATGTGTTAGCAGGTGTCAACTGGAGAACATGTCATTCGCCCCTAGTAAGAACTGCTACACCCCATTTACAGTCAACCACCATTCCCACATTCAGCACCAGACAGCCAGAAACACCCTCTGTCCTTGCACATCTGACCCCATGGAGGCCCTTTCAGTAAGACACCAACCTCCACTGAAAGACAGGGATCAGGAAGCCCTTCAGTAAGGCTTGTTGGGCCACTCACTGATCTACCCCTAATAACTTTGGGGTACAACTTTGAGCCTCACTACTTACATCTGACTGCCTATTTATTCAAGTATTGTGAAAATGATAGCTCAAAGTACATTTTTATATGCAGCCACAAAGGCTTGCATTTCAATAGATAAATCAACAGTGATTTATGTATGAAATGGAGTGTTCAAAGAGTTGCCTCTTTGGGACTCTTAAATAGCTAACTCACCTTGATTTTTATTTGAACCTCCGTGAACACAGTCGTCACGGTGAGAAGTACTGTGTTTGATTCAAGTGGTCTCAGCTCCCAGGACTGGTACGGCATATTAATATGAGTGTCTTGGATCAAGGTAACAGGGCCAAAAGTGTCCAGGCTGAATGTCACAAGTCTGTCTTTCCGCTTGTACGATATATTGCTGATGCCATCTGTTGTCCAATATTTACCTTCATCAAGAGTGAAGTACATTAGTGGTGGAATCACCCAAACACTTGCAATGTGTACAAAAAACAACTCCACTCTTTAGAAGCTCAACAAACAGCTTAGCTGGTTTTGCCCTCCCCACAGGATCAAGTTCAAGCTGCTCAGCATGAAGGACGACCTTCAGGATGAAGCTTCCACTCACTCCTGTGGCTTCATGGCTTGCCACTTCACATACCTGTTTCCACCCCTTCCCGCATCACCACCACGCACCTCTGGGTCTATGCACGTGGAGTCCTCCCTGGTAGACTCTGCCCTATTGTTTTAGAAAAATCCCACCGACCTTGGCTTTCAGACAATATGAACTGAATTCACCTGTCTTAAGGGTGTCATTATTTTTAGTAAGTTTACTTAGTTATGCAGTAGTCACACCACAATCGAGTTATGGAACATTCTGAGGAGGTTTTAAAAAATTGTCACTGCATCTGCAAGGCAGCACAGCACAGGGTAGCAGTGCACCTGCTGCCCATGGGCTGCCCGACTGTCTGCGACAGCTGTGGCTGGGCCGGGCCAGAGGCCTGGAAACTCCATCCTGGTCTTCTAGGGAGGAGGCAGGCACTGAGGTTCTTGCTGGCCTCCAGGGTATACACGGAGAGGAAGCTGGTTTGGAAGGCAGACTCTCTGCCCATAGAACACAGGCCTTCTAAGGGGCAACTTAACTGTAGCAGCGAGTACCTATACCTCAGCTATTGAACGTTTTTATTCCCAATAAAATCTATTCAGTTTTTATCTTTTATTGGAAAGGTAGATTTACAGAGAGAGGGAGAGACAAAGATCCTCTGTCTACTTGTCTACTCCCGAAGTGGCCACAATGGCCAGAGCCGAGCTGAGCTGTGCTGAGCCAGGAGCTTCCTCTGGGTCTCCCACATGAGTGCGGGGTCCCAAGGCTTTGGGCCGTCCTCGAATGCTTCCCAGGCCACAGGGATCCTGAAGCATGCAAGGCGAGGACTTTAACCACTAGGCTACCGCGCTGGGCCCAAATCTATTGACAGTCAATTCCCACTCCCCTCTCTAGTCTCAGATAACCATTAGCAACCTCTCCATGCCCTGTCTGGACTTTTGCTATAAATGTAATCACATAATACATGATCTTTTATGTATCTTACACCTCAAATTTTAAAAATCCTATTTAGAAGTAGGTAAGGGATTGAAGTAAGCATTTCACTACAGCTATGTGACAGTCTAGTAAGTTGAAACAAAGTTCAACCATGCTAGTCAATTAGGGTAATGTATATTAAAACAACAAGTTCCAGTCCACACCCACTAGGGATGGGTATAATTAAAATCACATAACGGATGTGGGCCAGAAGGGGGGTAATTGGAAACTTACTCATGGCAGGCATCTAAGATGATGCAGCCACTTTGAAAACCACTTTGGTAGCGCCTTAAACTATTATACATAAACTTACCAAGGTAAGCAGTAACTCCCTGTCCAGGTATACGTGTATTCAGAAGAATTGGAAATGGGTGTTGACTCAGCACCTTGCCTGCAGCTTTTCCATCTCCTCGAGCCCTGTAGAGGATCCCCACTTTGGAGACGCCTTCCTGGCCGGTGGAGATGGACCCCGACAGCACCTGCAGCTCTCCCCCTGCCCCACTGTGCTAACGTACACTGAGGTAAATGCCTTGCGCAGTGGTCTACTGGCCCCTTGGAACACCTGCAGGCTTCATCCGAGTGCGGATTCCAGTTCTGACTGCTCCGCTTGGCATCGGGCTCTCTGCGGATGCACCAGGCAGGAAGCAGATGGCTCGTGTGCTTGAGCCCTGGGCACACCCACAAACCACCTGGCTGCAGCTCCTGGCTCTAGCCTGACCCAAGCACTTAGGGAGTAAACCAGTAGTGGGAGCGTTCTCTCACTCTGTCTTTCAACTACATGAAAATAAACATTTCATAAAAAAAAACCTACCAATTCCCAGTATTTTCTGGCCAACAGTTTCCCATAGTTTTAACATCATTGGAGATGTACAATACTCCTAAATTGTACACGAATTGTACCTCCCTGAATTGTGCAGGATAACTTACCTTGTCTACTTCTAATCGAGTGATGAATTTTCGATGTAATGAACACTTAGGAACAATGACTAATACAGTGACACCTCTAACAAACAGTATCCAAGGAGAAATTACAGAACTATTCAATATAGTTCACAGTTTCATCTGCTGGAACCATATCGTTAATATACGAACTATTTGAAATATACACAATCTTGTAGCCCTATCTATAGAAATACAAATGTGGAACACTGAGTTATTAATAAAGAAGCATAAACTATAAACTATTTTTGGCAGAAATTCCTCTATTTTTCTGAAAGCAGCAAAAAAGTGGATGAAGTAAGAAGCCCCTGGTCCTAGTTCCCTAGCCAGTCCCCGTCCTCTCCCCATACCTGGAAATCCCTTTACAAAGGGATGACCGTAAAACAATTTGAAAAACAACACGTCACAGCATTTATTTAGAATCCTCAAAACTACATAATTCAGCCATCAGATCAAGGCCTTTCTGTATTCGGCCAGCCTGACTGGCGAGATGACGCAACAGAGGTGCCTAGGCTCACTCCTTCTCCTGCAGAAACTGGAATGAAGCCATTAAATAGCTGCATTTGTCGACGGGCGTTGTGGTACAATGCATTAAGCTGCTGCCTGCAATGCCACAATCTCACACTGGCGCCGGTTCAAGTCCCGGCTGCTCTACTTCTGATCCAGCTCCCTGAGACATACCTGTGAAGAAAACAGCTGAACAGGGCCCCAATCCTTGGGCCCTCACACCCAGGTGCGACACCCAAATGAAGGCCCTACATCCCAGCTTCAGCCTGGCGGCTACGTCTAAAAAATAAACCAGCAAATGAAAGAGTGTGTGTGTGTGTGTGTGTGTGTGTGTGTGTGTATGACAGAGACTCTGCCTTTGAATTAATTTTTTCAAAATAGCTGCCTTTGGGGCTGAAGCAAATCAAGACACACAGTGCACAGGAACTTCTGCAGGACATGGAGAGCTGTACTAGGGCAGGGACTGTACCAAGCCAGTAGGAAGCAATGGCCCTGCTGCGCTGGCCAGGGCAGCGCCACCATGTGGAGGGAATGGGTCCGTGATGAAGTCTCGGTGGCAACCACTCTCGTGGACGCCAGTGACCGTCATGACAGGACAGCCATGCACATGCTGCTGGCCTCCAGTCCACACCTGACTTTCACCTGAGGGCAGAAACTCGCACCATCTACTTCTAAGCCACTGCCATAGCATGGGGGTGCATTTCATGGGCCAGGCCATGCTGCCTGCTTGTCACTGACCTCACATACTCCTGCTGGCACAAATGATATGATTTCCCAGCGACAATCACTCACAACCAGCCATTGCTAGGCCAACGTGCATGTGCCACCCTCCCCATTGCTGTAACAAGACACATGACCAACACAGAACTAGCCTGAGCCCAAATGCACCGCGCCCTGCCAAGCTGCTGCATTACTGAAGAGGCACCCAGCATGCTCGTGTGTCTAATGTCATCAAACTGCTCTATCCCTCAACCCTGGGTCTTGGAATCAGAAATGCTCCCTGATCCCACAGTTGTAGGCAACTTCCTGAAAGACAGGATTTCACAGCGCTACACTGTAACGCCCCACTGTAAGCACAGCCAACATGGTCTAGCAAACCAACATACTAAGACGCATCCTTAGGGAGAAGTTATTATAAAATCCACCTGAGAAAAGTAGGAGAGAACACTGCTTTGTCCAATGTGCACATCTCAAGATGGGAACATGGAAGGTACCAGAACAACTAGGAACAGAATCCAAACCAAAGGAGATTAAGGAAACATTTGATTAAAAAATGAAAGAAAAATTATACGGAAATCCCACGATACAAGAATATGCAGACTGAGGAAATTAGGAAAACGATTCATGACATGAATGAAAAATTCATCAGAGAGATAAAGAGCCTGAAAAAGAGCCAAGCAAAAGCCTTAGAAATGAGTAATATGGGGCCCGGCGGCGTGGCCTAGCGGCTGAAGTCCTCGCCCTGAACACGCCGGGATCCCATATGGGCGTCGGTTCTAATCCCGGCAGCTCCACTTCCCATTCAGCTCCCTGCTTGTGGCCTGGGAAAGCAGTCGAGGACAGCCCAAAGCCTTGGGACCCTGCACCTGTGTGGGAGACCCGGAAGAGATTCCTGGTTCCCGGCTTCAGATCGGCGCATACCGGCCCGTTGTGGCTCACTTGGGGAGTAAAACATCGGATGGAATATCTTCCTCTCTGTCTCTCCTCCTCTCTGTATATCCGGCTTTCCAATAATAATAATAAAATTTTAAAAAAAAGAAATGAGTAATATGATCACTGATTCAAAATATGCTGATGACAGTAACCGTTAGGGAAGATGGATGAGATTCCTGCATCCCACAGAGGAAAACCTGGAGATGTCACGGCTGGCTCAGTCACTGACTCTCTTCCTGCCACCCACATGACATACCTACACAGTACCAGACGCATCTGAGGAGCGACCCGGTGGGTGGAGCACTGTGTACCTCTTCCCCCATGTCTCTAGTCCTCTCAAACGCATCAACACAAAACAAAAAACCACAGCTAAACGCCTCGAAATCATACTAGAACAAACAGGAGCACAGAATAACTGAAGTTGAAGACATGATCTTCCAGGTAAACACACTCCTATGCCCACACCAAGTAATGATAATCTCTAAGACTTTCAGGATAGCACTAAACAAACAAGAACCTGCATTTGGGGGATACCTGAAGGAGAAAAATCAAGGCAATATAAAACCCGTTTCATGACACAAGGGCTGAGTATCAGCAAGATGGACCAGACACACACACGGACAGGACCTTGGGGAGACAGAGAAGGTCCCCATCAGACTTCTTCAAATCAAGTCATGAAAGCGTAACACAGCAGATTCAAGCCACAGCAGATAACTCAAGTCACACTTTATAAGCCACAAGGGAAAAGAATGACATAAGTTAAGAAAGAAAAAAAAATCCCGCCAAGATTAGCAAAGCCATCCTTCAAAATCAGGGAGACATAGATTTTTTTTCCCAAGAAAAACAAATCAAACCTCCCTGCAACCAAAACAAACCGAACCCCCAGCAACCAAAACAAACCAAACCAAAATGACAATAATGAAAAACACAAAAACAAACGGAAGGAATTCATCATCACCAAATTGGTCTTTCAAAAGATGCTCAGGAGAGTTGTACACCCAGAGGCAAAATACAGGTCGCCACAGCCATGGAGTGGGCGTGTGCCACACCAGCCAGGCTGCCTGTGATGCTCACATCTCATACTGCAGTGGCTCACTGCTCTGCTTCTGTTCTACCTTCCTGCTAAAGCCCATCCCAGAAGGCTGCAGGTGATGGCTCACACATTTGTGTCCCTGCCACCCATGCGGTAGACGTAGATGGAGTTCTTAGCTACTCTCTTCAGTCTGGCCCAGCCCTGGCTCTCGCAAGTATTTGGGGAATAAATCATGAATGAAAAATGAGTGTCTATATATCTGTTTCTCTATCTTTCAAATCAAAATGAAGAAAAATTCTAAAAAGATAACTAGAGATCATAAAAATATCACATCAAAATATAGGGCCCAGTGGCGTGGCCTAGACGCTGAAGTCCTCGCCCTGAACGCACCGGGATCCCATATGGGCGTCGGTTCTAATCCCGGCAGCTCCATTTCCCATCCAGCTCCCTGCTTGTGGTCTGGGAAAGCAGTTGAGGACGGCCCAGTGCCTTGGGTTCCTGTACCCTTGTGGGAGACCTGGAGAAGGTTCCAGGTTCCTGGCTTTGGATCGGTGCAGCACCGGCCATTGCGGCTCACTTGGGGAGTAGAATCATCGGATGGAAGATCTTCCTCTCTGTCTCTCCTCCTCTATGTATATCCGCCTTTCCAATTAAAAAAATCTTACAAAAAAAAATTTTAAAAAATACAAAACGCATTAGGAAACAGTCAAGTATAAAACACTCTAGGGGCCTGGTGCAATGGCTCAACTGGCGAATCCTCTGCCTTCCAGCATCAACATCCTATATTACCACCACATCATGTAACAGCTGCTCCATTTCCCATCTGGCTCCCTACTGCTCCACTTCCCATTCAGCTTCCTGCCTATGGCCTAGGAAAGCAGCAGAGGGTGGCCCAAAGCCTTGGGCCCTGGAACCCATGTGGATACACGAACAAAACTCCTGGCTCATGACTTTGGATCAGCTCAGCTTCAGCCACTGCAGCCATCTGGGAAGTAAATCAGCAGACAGAAGGCCTTGGTATCTCCTTCTCTCTTTAAATCTGCATTTCCAATTAAAATTTTAAAAAGCAATAAAAAGAAATTTTAAATGTCATACCCCATCCATTCAGCAAACCAACAAACCACAACAGTGAATAACTGAAGAGGAAGAAAGCATTGCAAGTAGTTTTTTTTTTTTTTTTTTTTTTTTTTTTTTTAGATTTAAAATATGTATTTATTTGGTGCAAACAACTTTTGAACTCTATGAATAGTTTATTCAAAATATATTTTTCACAGGTTTCTTAATAACCCTTCTAAGTATGTACCAGCAGAGAGAGAAATGTATATGACTTCCTTTCTTTTTTTTTTTTTTTTTTTTTCAATTTTTTTTTCTTTAATATTCATTTATTCATTAATTACATTGCATTACATGACTGGGATTCCCCCCCTTCACCCCAAACCCTTCCCCCATCATGAATTCCTTCACCTTGATGCATAACCACAGCTCAAGTTCCGTTGAGATTCCCTAATTAAAAGTTTACACCATACAGAGTCCAGCATCCCACTTGTCCAGTTCAAGTTCAACGGCCTCTTAGGGAGGCCCTCTCAGGTTTGTAAAGTTGACAGGTCCAGCTAAGTCTTTTAATTACAATCAAGTTCTTTATTGTATGGTTAACCAGACTGAGAATAAATTAAAATGACAACCTGGTTACAAGTAACCAACTTAACCCAGCATAGACATAGCCAAAAAGTTAAAGAACTACGGTACATCATAGTCCTTGCAAATAAAAGCCAACACTAAGAAGTAACTACACTTAACAATCAGCAAAAATAGACAAAGATAAAAACTATTTGCAAAATGGAAAGTTCCACCCATGCTGCCAGCATCCCATATAGGTACCTGTTCCAATTCCAATGCAGCCCCTTGCCTGTGGCCTGGGACAGCAGCAGAGGCTGGGCCAAGCCCTTGCACCCGTGCACCTCCATGGGAGACCAGGAGAAGCTCTGGCCTAACTCCTGCTGCTGTGGCCATTGCGGGGAGTGAACCAGTGAATGGAAGATCTTGGTCCAGTTCTATCTCCCCCTCCCCCTTCTAATTCTGTCTTTCCAATAAAATAAACAAATCTTTGAAAATGCAAAGGCCATTCTTAGTTAATGCTCAAAGGACTACTTCAGCAAGAAGCTATTTCAGCTCTAAGTAGATATGTATCTAATACCAAATCACCCAGTTTAATAAAACATGCTCAGATCTCAGGGGAGAAAGGGACGCCGACGTAATAGAGGAGGACTTCAACTTCCTCCTATCAACAGACAGTTCATCTTAGCACAGTTACGAACAAAGAAACAGACTGTGCAGCAGACCAAATAAACCTAAGACACCTTTACCTTTTACACAGAGCTGCAGAAAACGTTATGTTCCGAAGCAAATGCAACATTCTCTAAAAAGAGCCATATAGTAAGTCACAAACCAAGTCCAAACACCAAAAACTCAGAAAAATTTTAACTCTCCTGATCAGTACATAATCAAGCAGGAAATCAACAACAAAAGAAACTTTAGGGATTACTCAAATACATGAAGAGTGAACAACTGTCTTTTCAACGAACAGGTCATTGAAACTAAAAGGGAAATTTACATATTTCTTGAAATCAATGAAAATGCAAACTGTATATACTCAAATTTACTAGCACTAAGAGGAAAGTTTAAAATAGGAAGTGCCTGCATAAAAAATAACAGGTATCAAAGAACTCAATGGTGCATCTCAAGAAGACAAAGTTAGAAGGACAGAATGTTTTAGAGTGACAATAAGTCAAAGACAAAAAACATTTACAAACCTGTAAGCAAAACTAACCAAGAAAAAGACTTGAAATCAGAAATGAAATACCAAGATACACAACAGATTGTTAATGACTATTAAGAACAAATAAATGGCCAACATGATGGAAAACTTAGATAAGGGTACATTCGCAGATACAAATAACCTACCAAAACTGAGCCATGCAACAGGAAAAAAGGCTTAGGAGGTCGTTAGTAAGTAAGGAGATTTGAGCAGTAACAAATAGTCTCCCCACAAAAGCAGCCTCAGTGCTGGATGGCAACACTGCTCAGTTATACATTCCTTTAAAACATGCATTTCTTTAGTTATTTATTCATTTATTTGAAAGAGTTACAGAGAGGGGGAGATGGAGCCGGTCAGGCTGAAGTCAGGAGCCATCATCAGGGAACGAGGTCAGAGCAGGGCAGTGAAGGCACACAGCCGTGCTCAGGGGACCCCAGTGTCCCAGGCTGCAGTCTAAACTGCCATAGTGCCACCTACCCTGCCCTTTAAACATTCTGAAAAAAAAAAATTATTAGCGTGAAAGAAACAGAGAGAGACAGAGAGATGTGGAATGATTGATTCTATCCATTGGTTCACTTCCAAGTGACTCTAACAGCCAAGTTGGAGTAGGCTGCAGAGTCAGAAACTCCATCGAGGCTTCCCACATGGCTGTCAGGGACTTCAGTGTGTGGGCCATTTTCTGCCACTTGCCCAAGCATGTTAGCACGAACTGCACTGGAAGTGGAGCAGCAGGGACGTGGACCGGTGATCCAATATGAGCTGCCAGCATAACTGCACACTATGGGGCTCCCCCACCTACCATCTAAGGAAGAATTAACACCAAACTATTAAAATGAATCACATGGAGGACACCTCCAAATCTCATTCCATGCGGCCACATTTTCCTGACACCATAACAGGACAAAGATACAGACACAAACCAATCTTCCTTATGAACACATACACAAACATCCCATTCTAACAGTAAAAAATCGAATTCAACAACATATCAAAAGACCATTCACCATAATCAAGTAGGATTTATCCCAAGGATGCAATGATGGTTCAATACAAGGAAAATAATTTTTTAAACACCATATCAATACAAAGAAACATAAAGTCCAATGATCATATTAACAGATACAGAAAAAGTATTTGTTAGAATTCAGTATCCTTCGATGGGCTAAAAGCCATATAAAAATTGGGTGGAGACAAAAATGAAACACCATAAAGGCCACAGACAGCAAACCCACAACCAACATCAAAATTAATTGAAAGAAAAAAGCCTTGGACCTGGCTTTTAGGATCTGGACCTAGATAAGGATTCCTCTCTCATTGCTCTTATTAACCACAATGGAGCGAGACTGACTCAGAGAAATCAGGCAAGATATAAAAGGGAGGAAGTTATCCTTATCATGGACAATATTTCTCTCCATAAAAACTAGAGGCTTCACTGAAAGCCTGTACTGATGAATGAGCTCGGTAAAGGCAGAGTATACAAAAATCAAAATAGTAGCATTTTTATGTACAAATAATAAAGTTTCTCAGAAAGATTTAAGAGCGATCCAGTTTACAACAGACACAGAAGCTGTGACCTCTACACTGATGTAAGAATTGGAGGGGGCCACACTGCGGCACACAGAGTTAAGCCACTACCTGTCATGCTGAGCTGTTTGTCTGCTTGCTACACTTCCCATCTGGCTTCCTGCCGACACACCTGGGAAACCAGCAGAAAATGGACCATGTGCTTGGGCCCCTGCCATCCATGTGATATATCCGAACGGAATTACAGGCTCCTGGCTTTGGCCTGGCTGGAACTGGTCATTGAGGTCATTGGGAGTAAAACATCAGATGGAAGATTCTCACTCTCTCCCTATAACTCTACCTTCCAAATAAACAGAAGTAAATTTAACAAAACAAAACAAAACAAAACAAAAAATGAAGAGAAAGTGCATGAAAACAGTGCAGTAGTACAGGAGGCTAATCCTCCACCTGTGGCACAAGCAGCCCACTGGGCATCCTTTTGTGTGCTGGCTGCTCCACTCCCAATCCAGCTCCCTGCAAATGGCCTGGGGAAGCAGTGGAGGATGCGCCAAGTATTCAGACTAGTGCACCCACGTGAGAGACCTAGAACAAGCTCCTGGCTTCCAGCTCTGGCCACTGCAGCCATTGTGGGAGTAATACAGTGGATGAAAAATCTCTCTCTCTTGTCTCTCTCATTCTTTCTGTCTCTCCCATACTGACTTTCAAGTAAAATAAATCTAACAACAACAAATGACAAGATTTCCCACATTCATGCACTGAATTTGCTAACTACTCTTCCGCATTACACAGATTGATTTATAGATTTGTTGCAATCCTATGAAAATGACATTCATCACAGAAGTAGAAAAAGTCATAAAATTCATATGGAATCACACAAGACCCTGAATAGCTAAAGTGATCTTGAGCAAAAATAATGAGCTGAATATATCACACTACCTGTTTTTGATTTTTAAAAATATTTGGGATATACAGTATATACAGGATATACCACAGAGCCATAGTAATCAGAACAGCATGGTATTGGCATTAAAACCAGACACATAGATCACACTGAAATAAATACGCACACCTCAACAAAGGTGTCAAAAACACACTGAAGAAAGGATGGATTTCCTAAATGTTGCTAGGAAAATGAGATACCTATATGCAGAAGTCTAGAATTAGATCTTAACCTCTTACCCTGCACAGATCAAACAGATCAAAGTTTGAAATACATGGGTCCAGTATGATAGCCTACTGGCTAAATCGTTGCCTTGCACACCAGGATGCCATATGGGCACTGGTTTGTATCCCAGTGCTCCACTTCCCATCCAACTCCCTGCTTGTGGCCTGGGAAACAGCAGAAGATGGTTCAAAGCCTTGGGACCCTACACCTGCATGTGAGACCCGGAAGAAGCTCCTGGCTCCTGGCTTCAGATCAGTTCAGCTCTAGCTAATGTCACCACTTGGGGAGTAAACCAGAGGACATAAGATGTTTCTGTCTCTCCTCCCCTCAGTAAAACTTCCTTTCCAATAAAAACAAATAAATCTTTTTTAAATGATTAAACTATAAAACCTGATATTATAAAAGTACTACATAAAATCATAAGGGGAAACCTGTAAGACTTCAGTTTAAACCAGGATTGCTGGTAAAGACCCCAGAAGGGATCCAGTGCAATGGCCCAGTGGCTAAATACTTGCCACAAACACACCCGGATCCCATATGGACGCTGGTTCTAATCCTGGCAGCTCCACTTCCCACCCAGCTTGCTGACTGTGGCCTTGGAAAGCAGCAGGCGATGGCCCAAAGCCTTGGGACCCTGAAGAAGCTCCTGGCTTCAGATCAGCTAATCTCTGGCCACTGTGGCCAGTTGGGGGCAGTGAACTAGCAGATGGAAAATCTTTCTGTCTCTCCTCCTCTCTGTAAAATTGCCTTTCCAAGAAAAGTAAAACTTAAAACTTCCTAAAAAAATTTTTAAAAGACCCTAGAAGTACCAGTAGCAAAAGTAAAACTAGACAAGTGTGACCCTGTGAGACCAAAAAGCTTCTGCACTAAAACAAATAACCAACAGAATAAAAACAGTTTATAGGGCCCGGCGGCGTGGCCTAGCGGCTAAAGTCCTCGCCTTGAAAGCCCCGGGATCCCATATGGGCACCGGTTCTAATCCCGGCAGCTCCACTTCCCATCCAGCTCCCTGCTTGTGGCCTGGGAAAGCAGTTGAGAATGGCCCAATGCCTTGGGACCCTGCACCCGCGTGGGAGACCCGGAAGAGGTTCCAGGTTCCCGGCATCGGATCGGCGCGCATCGGCCCGTTGCGGCTCACTTGGGGAGTGAATCATCGGATGGAAGATCTTCCTCTCTGTCTCTCCTCCTCTCTGTATATCTGGCTGTAATAAAATGAATAAATCTTTAAAAAAAAAAACTAAAAAAAAAAACAGTTTATAAATGGGAGAAAATGCTTGCAAATTATTCATTTGCCAAAGGGTTAAAAATAAACAAAAATGTCAACAGCAAAAAAAAAAAATCCAGTTAAAAGTGGCTAAATGATCTGAATAGACATGTCTCAAAAGAGGAAATACATGTGGCCAGCAAACGGGTAATAATATTGTTATTGGCTCCAAATCATCAGCCCTCAGGGACGATGAACTATCATATCACAACAGAATTTTATCAAAAAGAAAAAAATGCTAGTGAGCAAGTAGAAACGGGACGTCACGTGCTGTTGGCGAGAGTGTGAATCAGTACAGCCTTGTGGAGGACAACATGGACAGACTCCTGAGCCAACTGGAAACAAGTCGACTGTGTCATCCTGTTATCCCGGGTCTGGGTCTCAGGCAAAGGAAACTAAGCGAGCCTAGCAAAAAAAAAATACCCATCTCCCATATTTATTGCAGCACTATTCACGGTAGTTAAGTTATATCCTCGACCTAAAAGGTCATCAATGGATGAACAGAGAGAAAATCTGAGACAGACACTGGAGTGTAATTCAGCCACAAATAAAATTCTGTCATTCGCAGACAGCGTTACGTTAAGCGAAATACACTAGGCACAATAGAGACAAATACCCCATTCTCATCAATGTGTGTAAGCTAAGGAAAGGCTCTTACCAACCCAGCAGAGTCATTACTCGAGGCCAGAAGGGATACTGGACAGTGGACGGCAGGGGAAGGTTCTAGTGTTCGCAGCAAAGAGGGCTGACTACAGCCCCCAGGGACGCATAATGCATGCCAAAGGAGCACTTCAGGGCAGGGGCAGTAAGAAAAACAAGCCGATGAGAAGGCTAACCACCTAACTTGATCAATACACACTGCACACATGCATGCTGGGGTCACACTGGGTGCCATAAAAATGTGCAAGTATTATACATTAACCCACTCGAAATTCAGCGAGCCAGTGGCTAAGAGGGCGTGTTTATCAACGATTAGTAATCACTAGCCTACATTTACTGATACTTATGATTGTTAGTAGTTAACATTTTGAAAGAACAGTAATTTTCCACACTTCAAGAATCAAAAGCACAGAACATGTGCTGGCCAGTTGATGTCGTTCTCAAGTTTCTATGTCTACTTCCCATTCCTAGGACTTGTTGGCAATTTGTTCCAGATGAGCAACATTAGCATAATCAAATAGGAATTGTTTATCTTACAAAGGTAGGCTCTTTTTTGATCTACTAAACTACCTTGATATTTTCATTCATTCCTTTTTAAAAAATCAAGACACACTGACATAACTATTAACGAATGGGTCACAGTATAGCAAATATAAACAGTTCAGGCACTACTAGTTATAAAACTTAAACTCCAACACCTCAATAATTTCTATCAGTAGCAACAACAACAAAAAATCCTACAGTTGGCATGGGAAATGAATAACAAGCACTTCTTTACATACTGCACTTGTTTAAAGTGGAAGATTTACATTAGTATTCTCATTTTTATTACATAATTTATAAGACAGTTAAGGCATCGCCATACCTTCAGCATCCCACCTTGCAACCTCAGGATCCTCAAAGAAAACCACGTTTTTGTGAACTTCAACTGTGACCTCTATCGGTGGAAAAGAAATTTCCATCTCATTGTCATCCTCGATCTCTGGAGGATAGGTGAATTTCTGTAGTCCTTCTTTGAGTAGCTTTAAAAAAAAAACCAGCACGATACCGAGATAGAAATAGACAGGCAATAGCTAAAAATAGTTACTTTTAATAAGCACTGAAGTTTGATTCAATTGACCTATAATTAACTAAATGTCAACAAAATGAAAAGATAAATGATTGACGAAGGGGGCAAGATCACTACAGTTCTGTGTAATTACTGAACTTCCTATTGATCAATGCCATACTGGGAACTTTCTTTAAGCTTATCCTCCCTACAAAGTCTGTGTGAGTATGCAACACAGAAGATAACTAAGAGAAATCAGGTAATTTTCCAAATATTACAAAATTAACTTCAAGGAGGCAAGAGAACTCAATTAACATACCTATCAGACCCCAACATCACAGGCTCCACGTGACATTGCAAAGATCAATGTTCCAAAAACTCAAATTTTAAACGCCCGGTCTCAATTACTGGATTATCAGAAAGTATGCTTTTCATTTTTTATTCACTAATCTGAGAAAATCTAATGATGCAATCATAAGATTAATGTTACAGACTACAGCAAACAGTTTAGGCACTAACACGTACAAAATTCAACTCAATTTTACAACCTCTTCACTTCCATCTAGAACAAACATCCTAGAATTGGCCTGGAAACATAGAAGGGCATAGAAAAGAAAGCCCAGACAACCTGCTGAGAAAAGCAGGAATGAATGGGTAGCAGTAGCTGACAGCAAGCGAGTCCTCCGGGATAAGGAAGACTCGCACATTACCAAATGTAGCAGAGAAAGGTCTAGCGAAGTGAGCCAGATCAGAAGTGCTGGAAAATAATAATAATAATAATAATAATAATAACTGGATGGGGCACAATACTAGACATAAAAAGTTACTCAAGACAGCCTTGGGGTGGGGAGAGCTAACACTTTTTCTTGCAAGGGAGAAAAATACAGATGCAAAGGAGATGTTTTGGGGCTTATAGGAGAGCAGGGAGTGATGGTCTCAGGTTATGCCCCCAAAAATGAATAAGTAGCGAGCTTTGGATGGATCCTGGAAACCTCCAGCTCAGTTGCAACCTGCTGATGGTTTTGAAAGGCCACGTTACCAGAGGGATGTCTTTCTTGGACAACCCTTCCCCACACAGTATTCCTGAAATATGGAAGACTGTCCAAATACAGCTTCAGGTAGCTATAAACCAGATTACCTCCCTACACTTGCTCCAATAAATGTATTCTTAACCTATGGGGGAGGGGGAGGCAAGAATGGTAATATTGCCTTCACAGAGGTGAAAGCTAGTTGGCAAACTCAGTGAAAAACTTCCTGCTGGGGACAGGCATTCGGCCCAGTGGTTACAACACTGGTTAGGATGCTCACGTACCACACTGGAAGCTGAGATGGGATTCCCAGCTCTAGTCCTGACTCCGGTTTCCTGGTTAAACACTAGCCCTCCAGAGGCAGTGGGTGATGGCTCAGATAATTGGGTTCTTGGATTGCTAAGGTCCAGCTCCCTGCAGGCGTTTTGGAAGTGAAACAGCTTGAGAGCTTGCTCTCACCATGCCCCAAAATATTTAGGTGAGGCCAGGCCAAAGCCAGGAGCCAGGAGCTTCTTGCAGGTCTCCCACGTAAATGCAGGGACCCAAGGACTTGGGCCATCTTCTGCTGCTTTCCCAGGTGCATCAGCAGGAAGCTGGATTGGAAGTGGAGCTGCCAGAATTCAAACTGGTGCCCATGAGGGATGCTAGTATTGTAGACAAAGGCTTAACCCATTATGCTATAATGTTGCTTCACCGTACTCCCCTCCCCCACAAAATTTTAAAAGTGACTTTTGGTGGAGAAAGCTCAGGTGCCCATACAACCAGAAAATAGATAAACAGTGTATCTGTGGGAATGAAATGCTTGAGGAAGGACTGAGGAGACAGCAAAGACAGCATGGAGAGAGGCTAGGGGGATGTGCACAGGGACGAGACAGAAGGGAGGAGAGAGAAAATAAAAGGAAAGCAGGCCTGACCCACGTAACTGAACAGTATGCTAGCACGCTGTAGGACATGAGTTACCCCTAAGGTAAAGTTCAGGCAAAGCAAAGCCAACAGCAAGCCAAGAGGACTGAGATGCTCCGTGACAGGTGATCTGCCAAGGGCTACTGTCAGTGTTGTCACCCAGCTGTGCTGTGTGCTGGCCGTGTTGGTACCACCTGGACCACTGCTTCTCAGACTGAGGGACCAAGACCAGCACTAACATAGACTGCGCCTTCTCATCCAGTGGTCTGAAGCCACACCCAGGGATTCGCATTTCTCCAAACCCCAGATGATGCCAGGGGATAATGATGCTGTCTGCTCCAGGGACCACGCTCGAGCAACTTGTGTTCTGCATCAACGTGCACGACCCCTGGTCCTCGGGAGGTGCAAGCTGCCGCTGTTTTCACACGTCACTTAGCTGGATCTTGGCTGTCTTCATTCATGTAGTAGCCTACTGACTAGGGTCCTCACCTTGCATGCGTGTGAGATCCCATATGGGCACTGGTTCCTGTCCTGGTGGCCCCGCTTCCCATCCAGCTCCCTGCTTGTGGCCTGAGAAAGCAGATAGTGACGGCCCAAAGCCTTGGGACCCTGCACCCGTGTGGGAGATTGGAGGAAGCTACTGGCTTCGGATCAGCACAACTCTGGTCATTGAGGTCGCTTAGGGAGTGAGTCATTGGATGGAAGATCTTCCTCTCCATCTTCCTCCTCTCTGTGTATGACATTGCAATAAAAATAAAATACATCTTTTAAAAAAAAAAGAAAAAGAAGAGTGAGGGACTTGTGACTGTTGTTGAGGAACTAAACCATTTTAACAATACAGCGCAAAACAGTGGGGGAGGGTAAAAGTGGAAATTCCTGAGCCCAAGGAACCGTATCATGAAAAATAAACAATTTTAAAAAATGAAGAGTTCAAAAATAAAAAAAAGAGTTCATTACATATTAGAGACTTGAAATACAGTAAAAGGAGAAACTTATTTTGAGGTGTCTATTCAAGAAGCAACCTACCTCCACGATCATCCAGCCCTTCACTGGTTTGCACTGCGGAGGAAGCTCCAAGATCTCCAAGTTGTACACGCCGCCCAGGGTTGTGAACTGCAGCAAGTCCACCTCCTTGTCTTCGAAGAGCTCAGGCTTGTCCAGCGCATTCTTGATCAGCAGCAACTGCACTAAAGTTAATGACAGGAAGACAGTTTCCAAATGGGTCACCGCGCTTTCTGCACTTTTCTTGGGAGAGAAATGAAAACAAATCCTCAAACTGGTTCTTGCTCAACTAGCCACTAACACATCTCCAAAAGTAATTAGTTCAAAACTTTTCACCAAGCTAAGCTGAGAGGTGGGAATAGACACATTGAATGGTAGGTAGGCTGTAGGGAACGACTTCATTTTATTCCATAGTAACATTTTAGAAATTTGCCAAAATAAAGAGACTGTCATTAAAATACAATCATAAATGCAGTTTTGGTAAAAGATAAAAACTGTTTAAAAATGCTTAGTTGCCAAATTAAACTTTACAGAACTACCAATGCAACCGAAGACAGACAAGGAAAACACAGATACTGAAAATTTAAGCGGATTCCACCTGCCAGACAAAACTAGGCCCTTGCTCACAGAAAGACAAAGATGGAGGTTTCAAAGTGAAGATACTGGATTGGATCATGTGGGGTGCACAGGATTCTAGGGGGGTGTCGATGATGTCACGGTTCTCAGGCACAGTACAAACGAGGGCTGAGATGGCAGTCCACAGGGGCCACCCCTAACCTTCAGGGAAAGTTACAAGAGCTCAGAAGGTATTAGTGAAGAAAGGAACTCAGACCACTCTTTCTCGTGTGTGTGTGTGTGTGTGTGTGTGTGTGCGCGTGTAAGGAGAATATCCTAATTATCATCTCAGTTCAGTCTCATCCACAAAATGATAACAACAGTGTCCTACAGATATTTGTCACAGAAGTGAATTATTTATGTCAGAAGCCTAGAACTGGGCCAAAGTCAGTGAAAACTTGATAAAGTTATTGTTGTAACTTTCTCCACCCCTGCCAAGCCACCCTGGGATGGAAAAGTAACTCCTGGAGATCAGGTGCTCAAAGGGGTGGATGGAGCCAAGGAAAGTGAAAGGTGTCAACATCCTGTGCTCCTTGTGCATAGTCCATAAACCGCAGTCTGTTTTAAACAAGTATTTAATTCACAAATCATTCACCTCAAAACAAAGCAGGGGGAAAAAAGCTGTGTGCAACTTTATACAATTATTTTTGGGAAGTCCCCAAGTAGAAAAAATTTGGCATCATCTAGAGAGTTTCCTTATCTGACTTCAGTGCCACGTTTTTAACAGAAAATTTACCTGGTAAAGACTACGATTTTATTATTAAGATTTAATCTCCTGGGTGACTGCTAAAACAATGGAAAAGTAGACAGAAGGCTATTACTAAACGTGCTAGCAAATATGCAGATAGAGTCCTTGGAAGTTACAGGAAAGAACAATACTGACCAGGTTAATGGACAACAGGTACCGAAATCTCAAACTGAGACTGATGAAGGAGACGGCGCTCTTCACCCTGACATTTCCAGACTATGTCTGACTTTACCAGGACAAGATTAAATGCAAAAACTTGGGATTGCTCACAGTGCTGAGAAATTCTTAACAGTGCACGCATGCCTGTGAAAGTTTACTAAAATATTGTAATAGAACACTAAAAGAAACTATATCATCCATCATTAGGGATGTAAATAACATTCCATTATGGGATAGAATTGCACATCTCCTAGACCAAATGAAGTTTAAAAAAAAAAGAACAAATGCAGTTACCAATGTGTTCTTAGTTCAATGATGAATATTTTTCATTTATGTAGAATACGTAGTGTTTGGTATAGTGGCTAGGAAGAAAAGTTAACTTTCCATAAAAACACTTATGGGACATGATACATCATTCCATAGATCTATTAAAAATCCAGACAGCGAGAATAACAGAGAAAATCAATAGGTTAAACCTTGGTTATTCCAACGCAGGACAATGAGGAATTCTCTGAGTTGTTCTTGACAAACCTGTACTACTTTCACAAAAACAGTACAATCTCGTGACGTCTCATAGGCACTTCAGAATACCTGCTGAAATTCTCCTACTTAGTAACTCTATCTTCGGTTCCCCTTTTGGAGCCTCAGGTTCTTCCTTGACGGAAACCTACAAGCAAACACATGGACAGGCAGGTGTGACAGCTTTCTGGGGGGCAGCAACAGCCCCTCCCTTCCTGCTCCAGTGCACGTCTGGTGCCCGCTACCCTCCATGCTGGGACCCCCACAGCACCATCTTCTCTGGCACAAAGGCAGCGATTTAAAAAGCGATTCAAGAGCGAGCACATTTTCACAGAACATAGATTCTCCTCTGAAAATCCTCAAGTGCAAAATGCAGAAGTAGGAAGCAAAGCATGTGTATTTCCATTTTAGCCAATGAGCAAATCTGCCTAGATGTGATAAGAAGCTCTGTAGTTATTCTAAAGTCATTCTCTTCTGGGTAAAGATGCTGTGCTCCAAATAATACAGAAGGTACATCTCACTCTACTCTATCACAGTCGAAGTAACACCACATTGAGAACAGGGGTTAAAATTTCTTACTTTAGGGGGTGGCACAATGTCTCAACTAGCTAATCCTACAACTCCAAGTACCAGCACCCCATATAGGCACTAGTTTGTGTCCCAGCTATTCCACTTTTCATCCAGCTCCATGCTTACAACCTGGGAAAGCAGAGGATGGTGGCCAAAAGCCATGAACCCTGTATCCATGTGGGAGATTCAGAAGAAGCTCCTGACTTTGGATCAGCTCTGCTCTGGCCATTGTGTTCATTTGGGGAGTGAACCAGTGGATGGAAGATCTTTGGCTGTCTCTCCTTCTCTCTGTAAATCTGCCTTTCCATAAAAGTAATTAAATCTTTAAGACAGTTTTTCTTTAGTCTATATCAGTTGTGTTGCAAACCGGTCATTTCATAGGAATCCCAAGCTCAGGGCCTGGCACAGTAGCCTAGCAGCTAAAGTCCTCAACTTTCACGTGTTAGGATCCCATATGGATGGTAGTTCTTATCCTGGCAGCCCCACTTCCCATCCAGCTCCCTGCTTGTGGCCTGGGAAAGCAATCGAGGACGGCCCAAAACCTTGGGACCCTGCACTCCATGCATGGGAGACCCGGAAGAAGCTCCTGGCTCCTGAATTCAGATCGGCTCAGCTCTGGCTGTTGTGGCTACTTGGGGAGTGATTCAGCGGATGGAAGAACTTCTTTCTCCCTACTCCTCCTGCTCTCTATGTATCTGACTTTCTAATAAAAATAAAAATCTTTAAGAAAAATTCCAAGCTCCAAATTTCTGATCTAGCAACAAACATATGGGTACTTACCAGTGCACCAGACATAACACATCTTGGTACAAATTCTAAGAGATAAGGAAACAGAAGCTTAGGAAACTAACTGCTGCTCTAAGGCTTAAAATAAAATATTAGAAGTAAAATAAAGTATTCTGTGCAGCACCAGATGAATGCACTGTTATGGTAGCGGCTGGATGTATGTGCACTGATGCTTACACACTGGGTACCACTGTTTAGCATCTTCATTTGACCTCAGACAAACTTATGTGTTTCCACAGCAGTACAATCCTTTGAAAGCAGAATTCTAGGTAAGAACTGAAAGTCAGACCCACCAAGATTCTCCACCTCCATCACCACACACGTGCACAGACAAGTCCCCTCGGCAAACCTTCCTCTCCCTCACTCACCACCATGCTGCCCTGGCTACCTTTTAACAACACCACCCTCTCCTCCAACCCTTTCCATCATGGACTGAAAGCTCTCACGCATTCACTGCAATAATACACTTACAAATCCCAAGTTGTACTGGCATCGCCAGAACTAGGAATTTAAAAAAAGAAAGAAAAACACAAGGTTCGTAAGGAAATCTCAAGCCTGTTAAGAAGGCAAACAAGAGGGTGCCAAGCTGTGGTTAGGGCGAGGCATGCTGGGAGGAGACGCAGGAACTTTGCATGCCACGCTAAACTTTTCCTGGGGTAAAGGATACCCATAAAAGGCCGTTTAAGTAGGAAACTATCATAATGAAATTTGCATAGTCTAGAATTGTGGTGGCCAGAGGTGAATGGATTGTTCAGTGAACTGCTCAAAGTCCAGGGCAGGCAGGATCAGGGCCTAACACAAAACAGTAGCGACTGGGGCCACTGCATGACACACGCACAACGGACCATAAACGAAAAAAACCAACCCAACTTTGATGGTGACTGGATGAGGAGCAAGGCAAGGGATGGCCAAAAGCTAATTTTTCAGGAATCTGACTTAAATGAGAAGTGAGTGATAATTAGGAAAAGAAAAGGAGCAGAAAGCAGAGGTGTTGGAAGGAGAAATGGAAGTAATTTGATTGCGGCCTGTTGAATTGGCCGTGAGCAACCAGGCAGCTTCTTTGATATTATTCACAAGTCATATTTCTTTGTAGGATGGATAAGTATCATTAAAAATACCACAGAAATCAGACCAATACAGAAATCAGGCTGAGCCCAACAAGATAGCCTAGCGGCTAAGTGGTCACCTTGAACGCACCAGGATCCCATCGGAGCATCCCTTTATGTCACAGCTACTCCACTTCCCATCCAGCTCCCTGCTTGTGGCCTGGCAAAGCGGTGGAGGACAGTCCAAAGCCTTAGGACCCTGCGCCCGCATGGGAGACCCGGAAGAGCCTCCTGGCTCCCGGCTTCAGATTGGCTCAGCTCTGACCTTTGCGGCCACAGAGCTCTGTCTCTCCTCTCTGTAAATCTGCCTTTCCAATAAAAGTAAATAAATCTCAAAAATTAAATAAATAAATCAGACTAAGTGCCATCTTCAAACAGTGAGAGCTCATTAAGAATTCAGACCGAGCGGATCTGGTAGGTATCTGACCCAGCAGGAACGTCACCAGCACAGACTGTCTCAGAACTTTCCTGACCACTACAGTCCTCCGGCGTCCCCACTCGGGAGTTGCTCGGCATCATAACAAACAACCTTATACCTAAATCACTGCCTTTACAGGATTAAAAATGTATTTTACATTGTCTTTTAACTGAATTGGTTCATTCTAGAAGTTAAACTACATGATGAGGGTAGGGGTGGACTGGTTTACATTCTGGTGCAAGCCCCTTAACCTTGACAATCGTTACAGAATGCCTTCCTGGGATGGCTGTCTGGGGCTGCGGCAGTAATGGCGTGTACTTTGCCACAAAGGAGACCCAAAAGCCTAAGCAGCCGCCTCCCAGACTCAGACCGTCTGGCCTCTCCTCGCCGTGACCACAGAGTGTTCTCTCAAGTCTGTTTCCTACCTCCACACCAGGAAGCCTGCAACCACATCTGGAGCCCTGGGGGCTTTTTCTGGGGTCACTGTCTGTTCTTCAGGGCCATGCACCTCCCTGAACACCATGAGTCCCCTCCTCTACATCGCCACATCTGTTACTTTTCTCTCTCCTGCCAAGAGGGTATTTAAGCTTCTACCATTTAGCCTTTTTTTTTCTGGTTTTGTGTGGCTCTGTTAACACACACACACACACACACAAATTGCCTGTCTTTCTCCTATGAATAGTATCTGGCTGGTTTACTGTAGCACACTCGAGTATTAGGCTTTCAGAGAAAAAGTTTGAATTCTCGCATAGTAGCTGTGGCATCAGGAACACACTTGTGTTCACAACACCCAGTCAATTCAATCCCAATTCAATCCCAATTCAATCCCCCACAGTTACATCATAAAGCTTCTTTCGTTTACAGGCAACAAAGCTAAACACCTGTTCTTTTATTCCTATTTTCATCATTTTTATATTTGATAATCAAAGTCCTCTTATAATTTTCATCTGAAACTGGCTGGTTCCATCCACTTTTTTTTTCTTTTACATAGGCTTTAAGAGTGTTTAAGTTTCAAAAACGGCAAAACTACTATTTCTATGACACTAAATTCACAAATTCATAATAACAAGCACTTTCTCAAACATGTTTTCTTGGAAATATTAACAAGGATGTGAAACTGACAAAGTAGAGGAAGTAAAAGTTTTCAATGATGTTTTGACTCAATCTCAGATTGGCTTATAATGTGGAAGAACTTCATGGGACACAAGCAAAGCATTTGAAAGATGCTCACTTATTATAACGTGGGCGTGCAACCTGCATTTGACATTAAGACATCACCTTGACTGAGTAGGTAGATCGGTGAAAACAGATACAGGTTCCAAAAACAGATGTTTAGAGGCACTTGAGAATTCAGCAAACAGCATGTCAGATGACTGGAAGGAGCCCAGGTTCACATGCTAAGTATTTTGAGACAGCGGGCTACAATTTGCAATCGAATAAATTTATATTCATTCTCCCCCACTTTCTACTAAAATAAATTCCAGATGGATAAAAGACTTTACTGCAAAAAAATTACAAAATCAATAAAAAGCCATAAAAAGTATAAAATTATTGAAATGTAGGAGCTTGAGGACAATGATTAATGAAGCAGGTGATCTTGCCTTGGCCATATGCAAAATGTCAGCATGAACATGTTTCAAATTTGATTCAATGTGAATCTTATTAGTTATCTAAAAAGGTGCTACACAAAAGTTCAGAGATGGAATCCATTTTCTTCATCAACACCTCATTTACAGCATTCTCCAAGATGTAATGCTTGGTCCATTTAGGACCAACACTGAATAACTATCCTGACAGGTTGGCTGGGTGTCTGGTGCAGGGTTCAGGTTCTGCTCGGGGCGCCCATGTCCCACGTCAGAGTGCAGTGCCTGGGCTGCAGGTCCCGCTCTGCCCTCAGCTCGTGTTTTCTGCTAACCTGAGCCACAGCGGACAGGAGGTCATGGTTTAAGTTGTTGGGTCTCTGCCGCTCGGGTGGGGGACCCAGCTCCTAGTTCTGACTTGGCCCGCCTCCAGCTGCCACAGCCATTTAGGCAGGAAAGCAGGTTCTGTCTTCCTCTCATCTGTTTCTTAAGTAGTAAAAAATGATTAGCTTCGAGTCTGTTGACATCTCATTATCTCCAGTGGCTTTAAATGCCATCTCCCGGCCACTGATAAACACCAGTGAGACTCTCCGGGCCCACACAGGGTGCAGCGTTTGACTCCAGGGGTGCAGTGTGCAGCCCCCACCTGCCCATGGACATGGCAGGTGCACTCGGGGTTCCTCTCTATTCCAGACTCACATCTGTCTAGCTCAGATTTCCACCTGTGTGTTCCAAACGCACATAAAACTCTTGTTCACCTGTAAATCTCAACTGGCTCACTTAGTGTCCATCTCAGATATAATATCATCTTCCCAGTTTCTCAAAAGAAAATTCAGCAAGATTTGTGTTTTGCTCCAAACATATCTATCTTTCCTCAGCTCTTTTTTTTAAAAGATTTTTTTTTAAAGTCAGATATAGAAAGGAAGAAAGACAGAAAGATAGATCTTCCAGCTGATGATTCACTCCCCAAGTGGCCACAATGGCCAGAGCTGAGCCAATCTGAAGCCAGGAGCCCAGAGACTCTTCCAGGTCTCCCACGCGGGGGCAGGGTCCTAAGGCTTTGGGCTGTCATTGACTGCTTTCCCAGACCACAAGCAGGGAGCTGGATGGGAAGTGGGGCTGCCAGGGTTAGAAGCGGCGCCCATATAGGATTCTGGTGTATGCAAGGTGAGGATTTTAGCCACTGGGCTACTGCGCTGGACCCTCTTCTGCTCTTAAAAAAATAAAAACGTATTTTGCCTTTATTTGGAAGGCACGCACGCGTGCACACACACACAATTTTTATTCCTTCCCCAAGTACCCAGTACTGAGCCAGCCCAAAACCAGGAAGCAAGAATTGGGTTTCCCAAGTGGGCAGCAGGGCCCCAGTTGGCTGAGTTATTGTTGCTGCCACCCAGACAGCGCATCAGCAGGAAGCTAGAATGTAAAGCGAAGCCAGGACTCAACCTTAGGCACTCTAATGGGGGATGAGGGTGTCCCCAGCCACAGAGTAACTGCTGGGCCAACCAACACCTCTGCCCATGGGCCAACATAGTGGAAGAGCGGGTAAAGCCACTGCCTGCAAGGTCTCAGTTGCTTCACTTCCAAATTAGCTTCCTGCTAATTATCTGGGAAAACCAGCAGAAGATGGTCCACTTACCTGGAGCCCCGTTACCCACATGGGAGAGCTAGGAGGACTGCTGGCTCCTGGCTACAGATTGGCCCTGCCCCAGTCCTTAGGGCCCCCTGGGGAGTGACCCAGCACCAGATCTCTGCCTTGCCCTCTCTCGGCAGCTGTAACTTCCAAACAAACAAGACATCTTAAAACAAAATCCTGCTCCTCCACAACTCTTGCTGCCACGTTCCTTCAAGTCCCCGTGACCGTGCACGCCTGCTGAGAGTTAGGTAAGTAGATACTGTGCCTTCGACTGCGGTCCCTCACCACCTGTCCTCTCCCCAGGAGCCAGCATCATCTTTCCAAGCCATGCATCGCAGCATGTCACTCTCCGTTGCCACCTGTACTTCCCTTAGCAGCCAAAGCTCTCGCCCGGCCCTGCCAAGCCCTGGCTTCCGCCGTCTCCCACGCCATCACAGACCGCTCTCCTCTCCGTCAGGTAAACGTCAGTCCCCTGGCTTTCTGCCTGACATTTCTGTCTTACCACCTTCGCTGTCCGCATTCCTAAAGACTGTTTTTTTTTTTTTTACTTTATTCATTACACACCTGATTCCTTCTTGTCATCTGGGGCCAAGCTTAAATAATAACTCATCAGGCAGGCTCAACCTAACTGCCTAATCAAAAGTTAGCAGCGGATGCTATCTTTGTGGCATAGCCAGCTAAGCCTCTGCCTGTGGTGCCAGTATCACATATGGACACCAGTTTGAGTCCTGGCTGCTCTGCTTCCCATCCAGCTCCCTGCTTATGACCTGGGAAAGCAGTGGAGGATGGCTCAAGTCCTTGAGACCCTGTACCTGTATGGGAGACCTGGAAGAAGCTCCAGGCTCCTGGCTGCAGACTGGCTCAAGTTCCAGCCATGGTAGCCAATTGAGGAGTGACCCAGCATATGAAAGATCTCTTTTTCTCCTTCCTCTCTGTAACTCCTTTCAAATAGAAACAAAACTTTAAAAAAAAAAAAAAACAAGTTAATCAGTTTTATTGTTTAACTCCATGCAAGGCATTTATTGTAAGTGGCTTCTTTTTTTTTTTTTTTTCTGGTTTACTGATGTTTCTCCTGACTTGTATTCAAAACATAACAAGAACCTTATTGGTCCCTGCACCCCAAGAGCCTGAGGACCAGCACAGCCTATCACACAGCGACAGCATCTGTAAATATCTGCCGAATAAGGAAATAAGAGCACGCAGAGGCTGGGTAAGGCCGGTGCATTTGAAGGAGCTGCGCTGTTGGGGGGTCTTGCACGAACTCATAGCTACATTTTTCAAGTGCCCAGAGTGACACCAGCAGGCACCCACATCTCAACGCATCTCCTGTAACAATGCCTTCCCCTCTCCACCAGAGGAAATTTTTTTTCCTTCTTAAGTGCCTCTATGTAAAAGACAGCTCAAATTTTACTTCACAAGTAGCATGTCAAGATGTTCACCTTGGGTTTTTTTTTTTATGTTTTGGATTTATTTTCATCAATCTCTGAACATCATCGCTCATTGCACGGATCCGAACGTGCGCCTGGGTTTGACTCTCTGCTGCTCCAGGCAGCTCCTGCTACTGCGGTGCCTGAAGTGCAGCGGGCTAAGACTCCCGCAGCTGGGTTCCTGTGACCCGTGTGGGAAATCCCAACCCAGTTCCCTGCTCCCAGCTTTGGGCTCCTGACTGTCCCAAGTACTCAGGGAGTAAACCAATGCTTGAATCATAGAGGAGCCATTTCTTTTAAATTGAAAGACCCATGCTCCCTTAAAACATGAACAAATTTCTGAAAGTCATTTTAGAAACATATTATAGAAGGTTTTTATTTTTATGAAAAAAGATTATTCAAAAGTGCACTCTACTTAAAACTAGGTTTTCCAAAATGTTTTGCATGATATAGTCATTGGGAAGACATTATTCAATCTCTACATTATTAATAAGACAGGCTTAAATTAACTAAAATGTGGTATTAAAGAGCCCTCTACTGGCCATGTTCTTAATAGACTCATGTGAAAAAGAACTGTATCAATGTCTAATGCAAGATATTTTTAAATACTTGTTATTGTGATTGTCTCACATATTAAGTTTAAGCAATTTCTACACAAGCCACCTCCAAAATTATTATAAAAAGACGAGAAATGCAGTAGTGTTAATAAACATGCCAATCTGAAGGGAAGGTGTTTGTGGACGGGTCCTGCCAGTCCACGACACAGATTGCCATCCTGGCACCAGACCACAGTCTAGCCGGGTCCCAGCTGTGGCAGCATCAGTGTACATTTGCCAGTGGGCATCAATACCAGCCCCTCTCCAGCTACCTGCTTCTCCAATGAATACACAAAGCTCTCTAAGATCCTAATTTAGTGAAATACCAAAGTTCAACTACAATGCAGACCGGAAATGTTTACAGAACCAAACCCCTGACAACAGTGGCAGACACGTTGTGAGCGTCCCACAGCAAACACTGCCCAGGCAGGTGGCGTATCAAGCCACAGAACAAGCTTCCACAGAGCCTGAAATTCAAAAGGATGTCTCATTTCTGGCTAGAAGTCAGCAACAAAAACTAAAAATTATATAAATCTGTGGTGACTAAACCTGATTCTGAATGAATCCTGGGGTATTTGAAGAAATCAAAAGGGAAATTTAAAAAAAAAAATGTTTGCAACTAGTAACAAACACGTAAAATCTTAGGGGCTACAGCAAAAGCAGTGCCAAGAAGGAAGTTTATACCACTGACTGCCTGCACAGAAGTACCCAGTAAGAAAACCTAGTGATGCGACTCAAAGAAGAAAAATAACAAATCAAACCCAAAGTTAGTAAAAGGAAAGAAATAAAAACCAGAACAGAAGTATACTACAAAAACAACAACAAAAACCAAGTGAGTATTTGGTCTTTTTGAAAGATAATTTAACCTTCTGCTACACTAAGAAAATAAGATTCAAATTCAGAGATCGAAAAAATAGATTACAACTAACCTTGCAGAAATATAAAGAATTATTAAGAACAACTACTTGCCAACCCATTGAGAACCTGCCAAAAATAAAATTTCTGGACACAAAGAACTTGCCAAAACTAGATCATACCAATGAGACATTAAATTAGTGCTAAAAAGTCTCCCGATGAGGGCCCAGTGGCGTGGCCTAGCGGCTAAAGTCCTCGCCTTGAACGCCCCAGGATCCCATACGGGCGCCAGTTCTAATCCCGGCAGCTCCACTTCCCATCCAGCTCCCTGCTTGTGGCCTGGGAAAGCAGTTGAGGACGGCCCAAAGCTTTGGGACACTGCACCCACGTGGGAGACCTGGAAGAGGTTCCTGGTTCCTGGCATTGGATCGGCGTATATCGGCCCGTTGCGGCTCACTTGGGGAGTGAACCATCGGACGGAAGATCTTCCTCTCTGTCTCTCCTCCTCTCTGTATATCTGACTTTGTAATAAAATAAATAAATCTTAAAAAAAAAAAGTCTCCCGATGAGAAAATGACCAGAGCCAGACATCCTTGCTGCTGAATTCGAAGAGGCTTTTATGGAAGAACTAACACTACAGTATTCCACAAAAATAAAAAAGACGACTTCCAAACTCATTCTACCAAACCAGAATGATCCCATACTAAAACCAGACAGGGTTCCAACAAGGAGAAAAGGACAGGCCATGACTCCTGGTATTCAGCCCTATGTGCCATCAGGACTACACAGTGTGTTACTGCTCTGAAATTCAAAATGGAAATCTTTGATCATACATGTGCTTATAATTTATGTTTAATAATTACTATTTTAACTTCAAATTTGTACTTTTAATTCTTAGTCCTTTGCTGTGTCTGAAGGAAAAAAATGTATCAGTAAACCACTGAATTTCACGTTAGACAATTCTGAGAAAACCTTAACTGTCTGGTCGCTCCTTAAGGTCTGCAGCTGAACAAATAAGCTGCTGAATTCTGAGAAAGCATTAAATCCTCATGAGGATATTTCTAACATACTAATTACCTTGAAAATTATGGCACTGGATAAAGAAGAAACCAACTAAAGGGGTGAGATTATTTCATTGCTCAAACAAGTTCTATCCAACGATGTCAAGTTTTCAGAAAGGAGTGTAATATTTTAAGAGAATTAATTCAATTTTTTTTATTTTAATTTTTTAAATTATTTATTATTTTTACTTCATTAATTACATTGTATTATGTGACACAGTTACATAGGTACTTGGGTTCTCCCCACCCCTCCCCAAACCCTCCCACCATGGTGGATTCCTCCACCTTGTTGCATAACCACAGCTCAAGTTCAGTTGAGATTTCCCCATTGCAAGCGTATACCAAACATAGAGTCCAGCATCTTATTGTCCAGTCAAGTTCAACGGCTTCTTAGGTATACCCTCTCTGGTCTGAAGACAGAGCCCGCAGAGTATCATCCCAGTCAATTGAAAGCTCCAACATACCATCAGCAAAAATTTACATCATTATGGAATTAATTGACATAGTAATGAATAACCAATATGTTAAAAGTAATTCAATTTTTAAATTCTTTCTACAAAACCAACACTTTGGTGTAAGTTGGGCCTTCGGTTGTGACAGAATCTACTGTAAGTTTCCACAGAGTTGTCTAGAGTGGGTAGGAAATCGATCAATACACAAAAATCAAATGGCTTCCGAGATTTTTCAGCAAAAGACCTAATATAAAGTGATTGTTATCTATCTGTCACAGGTTTGGGGATGCCAAAACAATTGGCTCAGCCATAAAAAGTGACCGCTAATGAAGACATTCACCGAGAATTGAGATGGGCTGGGCGTCCGGCCCAGGGGTTAGGATCTTGCCCTGGGTGCCTGCACCTTGCATCAGAACACTTGGGTTCGAGTCCCAGCTCTCTCCAGTTTCAGCTTCCTCATAACGCACACTGGGATGGACATAGCATGCACCCCTGCACAGAGAATGGCTCCACCGCTTAAGTCCCTGCTGCCTGCCTGGGAGATCTGGACCAAGCTCCCAGCTTGTGGCTTCAGCCTCGTCCAGTCCTGGCTCTTGGGGGCATTTGGGAAGCTCTTTGTCTCCCTCTTTCTGCCTTTAAGGGAAAAAAAAAGATATATATATATATATATATCATATAATATGCATTATATATATTATGTATTGTATATTATATATTATATATATTATATATTATATATTATATATTATATATTATATATTATATATTATATATTATATATCAGGCACTAGCAAGAAAGTGGCTTTCGGGTAATTTTTAGTAATTCAGAAAATACTGAGCCTGCATCAAGCAAATCTTACAATCCTGTGACAGAAATATACATTTAAACGCATCCTACCACGTGCACTTCAGGAATGGGCTCTCCTTGTTCCTCAACTCTTATTTCTTCTTCGTTCACTAAAGTACTTTCACTTTCTTGCTGTTTAGTCTCTTGCTGGTCCTCTTGGCTGCTGATTTCTTCCACATTCTTAAGTTCCTCTTTGACAGGCTCAGCAACAGGGGCGGCGCTCCGTTCCGGGTCACCGTCTCCGGCTGCAGGTGGCATGGGCAGAGGACGCAGCGGAGTCACGTGATCATAGTGCGTGTGGAGGAGGCGCAGAGCAATGCCACTTGCTGCCAATATCCTTGGGATTTCAAAGCCAACGTTGGTTTCAGAGAATCTGACAGTCCTGTACCTGTTTGATGAGAAATGATTTTAACGACAGGGATGAGACCCTGGGAACCTCTACATCTAAGTTCTCCCTAGAGCGGTATTTGTCCCACCTGGATTCTGTCCCAGTTCTGCACCCTGTCCGTCCTGAGTCTCTCGCTCTTAGGATAGAGAATTTTGCTCTCTTCCGTTTCCAGCAGTTCCTCTGCGGGGTCTCTTCCTACCCATCCCGTAAACACTGCTTTTACTCAGCGCTCTGCCCAAGGTTCTCCTCTCTCCTCCCTCTGCACACACTCTCAGCGGCCTTCTCCAACCCCTGAGCTTTAATTCCCTCCAAGAGGAATCCCTTAGCAGCCTCTGTGAGGTCCAGACATGCCCTCCCCCTTCCAGCTGTGTGATCAGCTGCAACTGGCTGATGCTCAAAAGCCTTTCTGCCTCCTTAAACCTAGAAGCCATTGACCGCTGTCGACTCCCCCAAGACTCTCCACCCCAGACCACCCTCAAGGCCTCAGTCAGTGAACACTCCCACCCCAATTTCGACAATCTCTACCAAGTCAAGCCCTCCAAATCATCATCCTTAAAACTTGCACCACCAGCAGCAGCACAACCAGAATACAACCGACCCTGCCTCCACTGTTGCTTAACAGGTAAACAGCACCACCCAGTCCTCTCCTTGTACTGGGGTAGTAAGCACCAACTTCACTTGTCTTACAACTACACAAATTCATCTCCCTTTCTGTACATTTTACAGCACAACAGGTTCACCTGTTGTCTAAGGTTAGGTGTAACCCAGAGTATTATTTCAGTAGACAGACAATGGGGGAAAAAAATGTGTTCCTTTTTTTTTCTAAATAGAGTCCAAATATTTTTCAATATTTATTTAACTAGTCTTTTCAGAGATAGGATCAAAACCTAAAGTTCCTTTGATTTCCCCAAACTCGCTGACGCTCTAGCTCAGTTGCTTTGAGTTGTCTAAGGTCAAACAGCAATTGAAACACCATGATTTTATCATTTATCACTATCATTCCTTCCAGAAATATTTTCTTGAAAATGATTGGGAGATGGTCACTTAAACATCTAAAATATAACTAATATGAAAAACCAGTTACTTTTAGTGTATCATAAAGTTTGCATATGTATGTATATATAGCCACCCATATATGTATTTTATATATATATATTAGATGTTGTTCTAGATTGCAGGGTGGAAAGCACCTGCCATCTCCTCTCACTTTGACAGGAACAGGGGTTAAATGAAGACACTGGGGAGACTCTAGTAAGTCTCATCTTTGTACTAGACACCACACTATGACTTTTGCATGTATTAATGTTCAATCCTCAATCACACCGCATTAAGTAACATTGTCATTGTTCTTGTAATGATATACTGACGCTCATTAAGACTAAGTGACCTTGGCCTGGTGCAATGGCTAAATCTTCGGCTTCACCATGGTTCAGGTCCCAGATGCTCCACTTCCCTTCCAGCTCCCTGCCTGTGGTCTGAAAAAGTAGCAGCCAATGGTCCAAAGCCTTGGGACCCTGCACCCACATGGGAGACCCGGAAGAAGCTCCTGGCTCCTAGCTTCGGATTGGCTCAGCTCCGGCCATTGTGGCCATTTGGGGAGTGAACCAGCAAATGGAAGATCTTTCTGTCTCTCCTCTAATAAATCTGATTTGTCTTTCCAATCAACATAAATGACTCTAAAAATTTTTTTAAAAACCCACTACGTGACTCACCTGAATCAGTCAATGATAAGCAATTCAAGCCCTGACCAGCTGACTCCCTAACCTGGGTTTCCCAAGAACACCACGCCGTTATGCAACAGGCACCTGCCTGGAAACGCTTGATGCGAACGTGTGTGTAAAGGAAACCGTCCCCAGGTGGTACCTTGGATTCTTCTTCAGGTTTGCCCATATATACAGGGTGATGTTTTCACCGCGAATGATCCTCTCCATGTTTCCACTGTCCAGATCTGCTAAAGTGCTAGCATTCTGTTTAAAAAAAAGAGGGAGAGAACAGTTTGAAGGCCAGGAGCTTCATACATTCTACACTTTAGATAAGTTATTTAATTAGAGTTGTATTCCTTTCAAAGATCACCTTAATGGAAAACTTAGGTCTAAGAGGGTCACCCTAATAGCCAAAAACTTCGCTCTCCAAAGCATACAGATGTATGGACTTAATTAGCTGCAGGAGAATTTATTTTTGTATTGTTTCCTCTTTTTCTTTTTAAGTTTTTTTTTTTTTTAATTGGAAAGTCAGATACACAGAGAGGAGGAGAGAGAGAGAGAAAGATCTTCCATCCAATGATTTACTCCCCATTTGGCCGCAACGGTCAGAGCCAAGACAATCTGAAGCCAGGAGCCAGAAGCCTCCTCCGGGTCTCCCATGCGGGTGCAGGGTCCCAAGGCTTTGGACTGTCCTTGACTGCTTTCCCAGGACACAGGCAGGGAGCTGGGTAAGAAGTAGGGCTGCCAGCAATAGAACCAGCACCCATATGGGATCCCAGCATGTGCAAGGACTTCAGCTGCTAGGCTACCACGCTGGGCCCTGTACTATTTCCTCTAAACTAAAGCCATTCCTATCTTTCTTTGTATTATTATTACATCTTTTTTTAATCTTCACATCCGAATCATGACTTTTCATGTTTCTCCATTGCACCTTATTAAAATAAAATCTGCCCATACTGTAAAACTTAGCCTATCTCTGAATATAACAAGTTCAGAAAAGCAAAACATTCAGTTCACAGGATTCAGCCAAATTACATGTTTCAATTCGTGAACATAGAACATACAACCTATTTGCTTATTTTGGAATGTCAGATTTAAGAGAGAAGAAGAGACAGAGAGGAAGATCTCCCATCTGCTGGTCCACTCCCCAAGTGGACGCAATGGCCGGGGCTGAGCCGATCCGAAGCCAAGGGCCTCCTCCGGGTCTCCCACACGGGTGCAGGGTCCCAAGGCTTTGGGCCATCCTCGACTGTTTTCTCACACCAGAAGCTGGATGGGCAGCCGAGCAGCCGGGACACAACCCGGCGCCCATATGGGACCCTGGTGATTGCTATTAACTCTTTGAGGTGTCCAGGAGAGTCGTGGATGTAGTTGTTTCTTCCTGGTTTTGTTTCAGTTGCTCCTTTAGATCTGTCACTTTTCCTGCTGGAAAGATCCATGAGCTTACCCCCTTCGAGCAAGAAGGCAGCACAGGCTGGGTTTCATCGTCATCAGGGCGCTGGTGTCGTCATTATGTCAACCCCTGGTGAAGGTGTCTGACCACTGTATGACCTTACTGCCAAGTACATTTTCCCCAAGCAATTAGTAATCTGAGGACAAGCACAAGCACTCTGACACTGTATTGACACTCCTCAACTTTCCACCTTGTCATTTAGGTAATCACTAAGCCTTCTTACATGAAGCAATGATTGCAATACCGAGTGAAAAAAAAAAATGGTAACTTTGGGGGCTGGCATGGTGGTATTGCAAGCTAATCCTCCAACCGCTGGTGCCAGCCTTCCACATGGGTGTCAGTTCACGACCCACCTGCTCCACTTCTGATCCAGTTCTCTGCTTATGGTCTGGAAAGGCAGCAGAGAATGGCCCAAGGTCTTGGGTGCTTGTGCCCACAAGGGAAATCAGCACGCAGCTGTGGGCTCTCAGCTTCAGCTCAGCTCAGCTGTAGAGACTGCAGTCATTTGGGGAGTGATCCAGCAGATGGAAGACCTGTCTGTCTGTCTCTGTAAAACCTGCACTCCAAATAAAAACAACCTCCTGAGAGTTTATTAGCTGCCATTTCTCTGCAGACTGGTGTCCCTGCAATCCGCCTTCCCGCTTCCTTTCCGGGTTTTGTGATAGATACGAACTTCCCATTCATTGTGTCAGGACCGATAGTCATTGTTCTCTATTGTACTCAAATTGATCCAGATTTGCTAGCGTGACCTCATAAAGCTAGTGTCTAGCCCTCTGACGCGACCCTATTAGTCTCCGGGCATTCCCCTGATTTCCAGCCCAGACCCTAATCCAGCCTCAGCTCTCACTTTTCTTGCCTCTGATCTGGAATTGGCCATTTATTCCCATTTGTCCTGTTCCTCTTTATGGAATACAAATCTGGTTCCTACTGATATTTGCATTTCAAATTTATCACTACAGTATTTTTAAAGACTTTTACAGTTTTGTCTCTTAAGATCTTAATAAGGCTCCTTGTTTTCTTCGTCCTACAATGTATACTAAGTAGCTACAAAGCGTTCATACACTAATAGTGAAGCCTACTTCGCAGTACTTTCATAACTACAACATTTTCTCTCTTGTTTAAAGATTTTTATCTATCTATTTGAAAAGTTGAGTGAGAGAAGTAGACAGAGAGAGAGAGATCCTCTATCCACTAGCACACTCCCCAAATGGCCTCAAAGGCTGGACCAGGCCACGCCAGGAGTGGACTTTGACTCAGGACTGGCCCACAGGGTAGCAAGGACCCAGGGGTTTGAATTTTGTCCCACTGCTTTCTTGGGTGCATTAGCAGGTAGTGGGTTAAGAAAGGGAACAGCCAGGGCTAAAACTGGCACCCGTACTGCAGCCAGTGTCGCAGACTGTGCCACAATGCCAGCCCCAATTAGGACATATTCCAAGGCTACGCAATACAGCATGCTTTGGGCCACAAGAAACATCCAAACGCCATCTATGAATGCAGATCAATTTCAAAATAAGATGAACTTAAATATATCTTAACTATGAAAGATATTCACAGGAAGTTAGGAAAAATGTGAATGCAGGCTAGATATTAGAAGAAACTATAGAACTAGTTATTATATATAATTTTGATTTTATACTTCTTGGCATCTGAACATTACATCTGCGGTATTTCAGACTGATAACTTTCAATGATACAAGGAAAAAATGTAGATAAAACAATTCTTACAAAATACTGAACTGATTTTTGTAGATTAGCGATATTGCAACAAAGCTAAGGACTGTAAAATCTAGATTGAATTATTACGAGCATTCTCAATAGTCACCTTTTAACCTCACATCTCAATACAGTTTTTCAAAACAGAACATTGGAGGGAAAAGCTGGTACTTGTCATCTTGTGACACTGGATTTGTCCAGAGCGACTACATAGACTTTATAACTTTGTTTCAAAATGACCTTGGCATGTATTGGTACATAATATTCTATATTGGGGGGAAAAAAAACCCAAAGTTGTTAGCTCTGGATAAATACACACATACATTCCTTAAATGCTAGCTTTTCCAATATTATTATTGGATTACCATATGGGATAAAAATTCAAGCTCAACAGTTAATAACATGGGCAAAGTCTCACTCACACGAAGCAGTATTTCCGTGGCCACGTTGAACTTGAGCTGCAGGAGTTCCTGAAGCTGTAGAATGGACCCCTGGTACTGGTTCACCGTCTTCTCCTCCAACTCGTACAGGGGAGTCTCCAATAAAATCAACTTCAACTTCTCAATTAACTATCAAAGAAAACAATGCTGACCTCCATCAACCAAAAATAAATAAATAAATAAAAAGTGAAAATAGGACCTAGTCTATCATGTCTGAATTAACATTTTATATTTAAGAAAACAATCTTATCCTGCATTTTGTATCTTAAGATCACAGGAAAAAAAAAAAACATTCCTCCAAAAGCCCCCACATATCTATTCTTTTTTTTTTTTTTAAAGATTTATTTTATTTTTATTACAAAGTCAGATATACTGAAAGGAGGAGAGACAGAGAGGAAGTGGAGCTGCCGGGATTAGAACCAGCAGCCATATGGGATCAAGGCGAGGACCTTAGCCACTAGGCCACACTGCCGAGCCCAATTCTTAACTATGTACAATACAGCGTTTGTTAGCAAGTTGGTGTCTGTATCACACCTGTTACCTGATACGATCCTGTCTATTATATAAATAAGGAACGAGAAGCATCACATCCTTAAGGAACAGCTAGTGAGTGGAAGAATTTGTGAGCACTTAAATTCTAGATAACACACAGAAAACTGTCGATTAGAGACGCAACAGAGCACATGCAAACTTGGCAAAGTTAACGAATATCCCTGGGCCACAGCTTCCTCATTTGTAAGCCGACATTAACAGTGTCAACTTTGAGTTACTATGAGAACTCAGCAAGATTAACTGCTAGTTTGTTAAATAAAATGGAAAGGTTTGAAATTAGGGTTCAGTATGGGATCGTATCTTTCTGCTTTGGTTTCTTATGGCTCTGATGACTTCCTTGGGAGTTTTACTGTTTCTTTTGCTATTTTTCCCTACTGTGTAGTATTCCATATTTCACATTTTTTTTTTTTTGAACCAAAGTCTGTCCCATCAGTGGCGTCACAGTTGTCAGACTCAAAACAAAGTCACTCCTGGCAACTGTAGCAAAAATGTGAAACTGGGTTTTTAGGCATGACTACCTGCTATTCTCTAGTGATAAAAATCCAATATACCCAAATATTCTGAGTACTGTTTGCATATTCAGAGAAATTCAGGCATGAGGAAATTTTTAAATCAAGACATTGCACAAGATACTTTTAAGGGCCGGCGTGATGGCTCAACTGGTTAATCCTTTCCAAGCGCCAGGATCCCACATGGGCACCGGTTTGTGTCCCAGTGGCTCTACTTCCCATCCAGCTCCCTGCTTGTGTCCTGGGAAAGCAGTGAAGGATGGCCCAAAGCCTTGGGACCCTGTACGCAAGTGGGAGACCCGGAAGAAGCTCCTGGCTCCTGGTTTTGAATCAGCTCAGTTCGTGCCACTGTGGTTACTTGGGGGATGAACCAGCCAGTAGATGGAAGATCTTTCTTTCTTGTTTTCCTTCTCTCTGTAAATATGCCTTTCCAATAAAACTAAATACATCAAAAAATACTTTTATACCATCCCTTTTATTCACAATGATCGACAGCGGGAAGGGGAATCAATCTGGGATTGGAAGAGCTGCTGGAAATGCCTTTATCGAGGTATTTGCTGTATGAGCAGCATCAGCAGTGACACCTGACCCAAAGATTCCTCCTCACCTTATACAACAAGTACTTCCGTAAGGGCATCTCCCGGCAAGCTGCCTTTTAACCCGAGATGGAGATCTCCCTTGCTAGTAATCACTGCGGGACAAGAGGATGGTTTTACAATCTCTTCTGCGATGCTCTCAATTTTGTTTTAAAGATTTTTTTTAATTGGAAAGTCAGATATGCAGAGGAGAGAGAGAAATCGATCTTCCATCCAATGATTCACTCCCCAGGTGGCTGCAATGGCTAGAGCTGAACTAATCCAAAGCCAGGAGCCACGAACTTCTTTCTGGGTCTCCCACGCAGGTGCAGGGTCCCAAGGCTTTGGGCCATGCTCGATTACCCTTCCAGGCCACAAGCAGGGAGCTGGATGGGAAGCGGGGCTGCCGGGATTAGAACCGGTGCCCATATGGGATCTTGGCGCATGCAAGGTGAGGACTTTAGGCACTAGGCTACTGTGCTGGGCCTTCAATTTTATTTTAAAAACTTTCTCACACCTGAATTTCTCTGAATTTACCCATTAATTGCTATTGCGTTCATATTCCTCATTGTAATGCTATACCCAAGTATAATCTAGTTTTATTTTGATTTCAATGTCTTTGTGTATCTCCCATTGAACATTCGTGAATTTAGCACTACCTCCCCTTGCTGAGCAGCAGGTTCCCGAACTGGGACGGCCAGCAGGCAGGACACTGCATGGACAGCTCAAAGGCTCCAGCTGTGGGAGGTTCTTGGCAATGCTGGGGTGCAGGAAAATATGCCCCAAAGAATGGCTTTTTGGTTTGTTTCGTTGGTTGGCTGTTTTACTTTGGTTTGGTTTTGATTTGTGGCCAGGGAAGACCCCTTCTGCACAAGTGAATTTTTCCCTGTTATAGGGAGATAGAATAGATAATCTTCGAGTGTCACAGCCATACTGGATCAGTTTACCACCTCATGCTCCTTTGTGCAGTGTCTGCATTTTGTTTTGTTTTGTTAAGATCTATTTGAAAAGCAGGGTTAGAGAGAGGGATGTTTCATCCTCTAGTTCACGTTCAAGATGACCACAACAGCGGGGGCTGGGCCAGGCCAGTGCTAGGAGCCAGGAGCTCCTTTCAGGTCTCCTACATGGGTAGCAGGGGCCTAAGCGCTTCGGCCATCTTCTGCTGCCATTAGCGGGCAGCGGGATTAGGAGTTGCCACGACACCAACTGGCACCGTTATGGGATGCTGGCCTTGCAGGTGGCGGCTTCACTTGCTATGCCACCATGTCGGCCTCTGCTATGCTCCTTTAGACAAATGCGAACATGGCCAGTGTTGTGGCACAGTGCGTTAATCCACTGCCCGCAACACTGGCTTCCCACTTGGGTACCGATTTGAGTCTCAGTTGTTTCACTTCTAATCGAGCTCCAGGCTAATGTGCTTAGATGGCCTGTGTGCTAGGACCCTTGTACACATGACAGAGACCTGGCTTTGGCCTGATCCAGTCCCAGCTTTTGCAGCCAGTGTGAGCCAGCAGATGGAAGATTCTTCTCACTCTCTTTATAACTCCAGCTTTCGGAAATAAAAAAAAGATACATTTTTTTTTAAAAAAAGAATGCTAAAGCATCAGGGTTAGCTGATAATCTTTGTGAAGCCAATAGCTTTTTGACTTTCTCAGTTTATAAACTATTTTATAGTCCTGGGATTTTACCTTACCTTTTTGTGAACTAGGCAATAGATTTGAAAATCATTAAAAATTTTGCTCTTTAAAAAAAAGGTTGCTTATTTTTAAAAAAAAATGGAGAGATAATACACACACTGCCCTATGGTTCACTCCCCAAGTGCCACCACACCATACTTGATCCTGGGCCAGGCCACACTCCAAGTCTGCCAGGTGTGTGCAGGGAGCTGCCACCTGCTGCCCCCGCTCCCAGGTGCAGCAGCAGCAGGGAGCTTGAATGGGAGCAGAGCGGGAGAGAACTGGACACTCCAGGGTCAGACGTGAGCATCCCAGCTGCCATCCTCACCACTGCCCAGGACTTCCAGCTGCACTGTTAAACGCAAGCTGACTAGGTTAGCTCATCCAACTTGGCACTTCTCTATTTACCTTGGCACTCCCACAGCCTAAAGATCAGCTACTTAGCTCCTTGTAGACAGTGCACATCATGGGTACTGAATTACTGAGTAGTGGATAATTCAAGTTGAGGGTAAAAATGATCCATTCCTCCCACCACTAACTCATTTAAATTCACAAACCGGATGGAGTTCACCTGAATTGGACACTGGATGTGCTGAAGGTATCTAAGGAATTTTCAAAAAGTTATATAAAAGTAATTCTAAAGCTAAACAAATAGGTTAATATTACCAACTACCTCTGTAGCCACAGATCCCAAGCAGTAAGGTTATTAACTGACAACTAACATATGCATACTCTTCCATTTTACAGTATCAGGCGTGCCGTAGCATTTAGACACCAGGTCATGCTTGAGTACTCACGCTCAGTACTAACTTGCTCTTCTCGGTCACCTGCTCGAAGTTCTCGTTGGTCTCCTCTTGCCACAAGCTGATGAAGGTGTTGAGTTCCTGGGACACTGAAGGGTCAGGACTTCCGTCACACTGGATGTAGTGATTCCACTGGGGGGAGAACGGGTCAGTCCTCAGGGCAGACCTCCAGTCCTTGGCTGGAGAAATGCTCATTGTGTGCCTAATTTACACAAAAGCTCCTGATGACTTTTTAAAGAGTCACTTGATATAAGCCCAACACAGCTCGGTCAACAGATTCTTAACCGGCCAAATAGTTTCTAACGTTAACCATTCACAGAAACGGAAAGTCTGCTTTAATGTTTTAAGATCTAGGTTGGTCTTGTTTTGCAGAAGGGCTTATCTTCAAAAAGCTGATGGACATGTAATTGAACATGGATTTAAAGATTTATTTGACGTGAAGAGTCACGGAGAGAATCGGCGAGATACAAAGACAGATGGGGAGAGAGTGAGAGAGATTGCTTTCCAGCCATCTGTCCATTACCCAAATAACTGCAGTGGCGTTAGTTGGGCCAAGCCAAAGCCAAGAGCCTGAAACTATCCCTATCTCCTGCAAGGATGCAGGAACCCAAGTGGCTCGCTCATCTTCTGTTGCTTTTCCCAGGCATTTAGCATTCCCATTTATATGGGAAGTGGAGTAGGGAAGGCTTAAACCAGCACCCACTTGGAATATCAGCACAGCAGAGTACATCTTAACACACTATGCCACCATGCCAAACCCCTCAAAACTCTCAAAACTGTTCAATAAGCTTTTTTCCCCTGCATTTTATGGTACAATTCCATAGGGTCTGGGATCTCCCTTCCCCCACTTAATTCCCATTCCCCCACTGATTTTCCCCATATTATTGCAATAGTATATCCTTCATAAGCAGTCATAAGTCCATCAGTCTTTCAAAACCCTTTTATAGCAAATAATTAAAAGGATAGGGACTAGCAGAGTGGCATGGCACACTAATTTTCTGTCTGCAATTTCAGCATCCCATATGGGTGTTAGTTCATGTCCTGGCTATTCCACTTCTGATTTAGCTCTTTGCTTATAACCTAGCAAAGCAGCAAAGGATGGCCCAGGGCCTTGGGCCATTGAAACTACGAGAAGCTGGGAAGAAGCTTTTGGGTTTGGATCAGCGCAGCTCTGGCCATTGCAGCTATTTGGGGAGCAAACCAACAGATGAAAGGCATTTCTGTCTCTCCTATCTGCAAAAATCAGCCTTTCAGGGCCCAGCACAGTAGCCTAGCAGCTAAAGTCCTCGCTCTGAATGTGCTGTGATCCCATATGGGCACCAGTTCTAATCCTGGCAGTCCCACTTCCCATCCAGCTCCCTGCCTGTGGCCTGGGAAAGCAGCTGAGGACAACCCAAAGCCTTGGGACCCTGCACCCGTGTGGGAGACTCATAAAAAGCTCCTGGCTCCAGATTGGCTCAGCTCCAACTGCTGCGGCCACTTGGGGAGTGAATCAGCGGACAGATCTTCCTCTCTGCCTCTCCTCCTCTCTGTATCTCTCTCTTAATAAAAATAAATCTTTTTTTTTTTTAAGATTTTATTATTATTGGAAAGCCGGATATACAGAGAGGAGGAGAGGCAGAGAGGAAGATCTTCCATCCGATGTTTCACTCCCCAAGAGAGCCGCAACGGGCCGGTGCGCGCCAATCCGATGCTTGGAACCAGGAACCTCTTCCAGGTCTCCCACGCGGGTGCAGGGTCCCAAAGCTTTGGGCTGTCCTCAACTGCTTTCCCAGGCCACAAGCAGGGAGCTGGATAGGAAGTGGAGCTGCCGGGATTAGAACCAGCACCCATGTGGGATCCCGGGGCATTCAAGGTGAGGACTTTAGCCACTAGGCCACGCCGCCGGGCCCAGTTACTGGGCCATCCTCGGCTGCTTAGCTGGATGGGAAGTGGAGCTGCCGGGATTAGAACCGGCGCCCATATGGGATCCTGGGGCATTCAAGGCGAGGACTTTAGCCACTAGGCCACGCCGCTGGGCCCCTAAAAATAAATCTTTAAAAAAAAAAACTGAAGTCATCCTCTGAAAACCTGGAACAAGTTTGAATTCATCACAAATATTTTTTTAAAAATCGGCCTTTCAAATTAAAAAAAAAATTTAAAGACAAAGGATAAGTATCTTTTCAAAAACGTATTTACCTTTCTATAGACACACACATGTGCACATCCACAGCTCCCTAGATGCCTGCAACCACAGGACTGGGATTAGGCTGAAGCCGTGAGCTGGGAGTACTACCCAGGTAACAGATGAGAAAGGGACTTTAGGAAATCACGCAACATTAGAGGCTGAAACATACTCTATGCAAAGCTAACTCTGGGCCCCGCACAGTAGCCATGCATGGGCGCTGATTCTTATCCTGGCTGCTCCACTTCCATTCTAGCTCCCTGCTTCTGGCCTGGGAAAGCGGCAGAGGACAACCTCAAGTCGTGGGACCCTGCACCTGCGTGGGAAACCCAGAAGAAGTTCCAGGCTCCTGGCTTCAGCTCAGTTCAGCTCAGCTCAACTCCACTCACTGCGGCTATTTGGGGAGTGAATCAGCAGACGAAAGACGTTTTTCTCTGCTCTCCTCCTCTCTGTAAATTTGACTTTGCAATAAAAATCTAAAAAAAAAAAAAAAAAGCTAATACCACATTAGAACAGACCAACAGCAGAAGTGAAGCAACAAAAGAATGAACCCCTAGGCTCAAACAAAGCCATTGCACACAGTCGGAGGAAAGGAAGAAAATCCTACCCAGGGGAAGCAGAAAAGCTCACGGGGATGCCAGAAAGGCTAACGGCACTCGAGAGGGACTTGGGAAGCTCAAAGGGCTCGGAAGCAAATTCAAAAAGGGAACAGACAGAAAATTCCCCAAACCTGAAGAAAACCTCAACTGTCTAAGCACAAGTCAGAAGTCTCCAAATACAACTCAGCCCAACCATTTCCTTCAAGCGCTCTCAAATTTAAAGAGTCTCATAGCCCAAGGACTTGAACTTCAGGCAGGCAGCTACCTTGCTGCCTGCCGGGGGGCCTTGGGATGGCCACGCCTCAAGCCTGGGAACACACAGTAGCTACCACGTACACGTGGGGAGCTGCTCCAGGGTGGCCTGTGCGCCATTTGGCGCCAGTCCCCGCCTGCTGGCCACCCGGCCAGAGAGTTTTGGACTTTTGGTTCTTTGTCCTGCTGCCTGGGAGGCTCCCTCCTGAACCCACAGTGCTTGCGGCGTGAAGCACTGTGCTTGCTAGTAACCTGATCTGGGAACACCTCAAAGTCTCTTTGGGGATCCCTTCAATCAAAATGGAGGAAACAGAATGCTGGCAATGAGGGAATCCCAAATGAACTTGAAGCTTGCACATAATGGTCCTCAGAGCAACCACGGGTAGGTGCATGATTTACGGCTAGGAACAGGCCCAATCTGGGAGGTAAGGGGCCACCACAACTGGGATGAGGCTCCCACCAAGGAGTGTATGTGTGGCAATGGGGGCTGCATTCTATCTAGGAAACAGTTGTAGTTACCCGAGGCACTAATGTGGGCTGGGATTGGATGCACCAGACCGGTTCAGATCCCAACACCATCTGGTGTTATGGAGAACCAGGGTAGATGTGGGACTGACTAGGCTGGGTCTCACTCCTCTTATGAGCCATGTGTGAGCTGTATGTGGGTATGGACGAGCCATGGCTGGGCTGAAACATCCAACAACAAGAACCAGAATGGGGTGAAAGCCAGCCAGGAAAAACCACTGTTCCTGCTAGGACAGGAGGTGAACTGAGTAGGGTTGGCTCAAGAACCCCCTGGCAAGCGCAAAACCTGGCATTGGGAGGGGTTCTGATGGAGGAGCCTGGGCAACTCCTCTGGCAGGACACAGTCCCTGCAGGTAAGCGCAAGAAGCATGATAGGAAACAGCCCAGAACAGGCCATAGTAAGTTTCCCACTGGCACACATTCGGCATGGGTCAGGGGCAGACCAGGCTGAATCAGTTCATGTCATCCACTGGCAAATCCGATCACCAGAACAGAGTGTGGGATGGGCCGGGTTTGGTTGCGACAAAACCAGTACACATTATGGAATGCCAGGGCGTGGTTGCCTGTACTGGATATGAATGCAGCACCCATCCAGCACACGTGAGATCCAGGAAGGAAGGGGCAGAGCAGGCGGGGGGATTAAGGGGCTGGTCCCCTCGCCGGTCAGCTACTCCCACTGGAGAGCGTGGGCTGGGATAGAGACAGACCAGACTAAGCAAGACTATAACACCTGTGCGCCGCATGTGGACTAGATCAGGGCCGCAGCATCAGCTGGCAGAAGCTGGCACTGGGGACTAATTCTGTCTAGTCAAATCACAGGACCACCTAAAGAGTGCATAAACCGGGACAGAGAGACCTGGGAGGGAAAAGTGGGTTCCCCCTTCTTGGGTCACTATTCCCGTGGGAGGGCATGAAAACTAGGACGGGGGCTGGGATGGCTAGAGAGGCACTCAACAACATCTGTGAGGGCTGGATGGTTGAGTTGGTTAGATAGAACCAAGCTTTAATACCCATTGACAAGTACCAGAGCCAAATGGGATGGGGGACAGACTGGTCTTCTGCTACACATACTGGCAAACCAGGGTAGGGGGCGGGCCTGGTGGGGGTTATTGTGGGTCGCCCCGACTAGGCTACAGCTCCCACTGGTTGATGTAAGGGCCAAACCAGACTGGACTGCAACACCCATTGGTTCCAGTGCAACTCGGGACTGAAAACAGAACCAACCCAGCAATTGCAACCACCAGCTGATCGGGGTGATGGACTGTGCCGGGCCCTGTGCTTGCTAGAACATACAAGACATTAATCTGGGAATACCTCAAGGTATCTTTGGGGATCTCCCCAATCGAACTGCTGGACTCAGAACTCTAACCAAGAAAAGACAGAAGACAGAACAGGACAATCATTCATCTCAGCTATATGTTGGCAGCGAAATAAGGGGCAAACGGAGACTTTATGATGGACCATATCAATCAGTGGACGACCTCATCGAGCGAAACTGGCAGCGATTCATAACTGGAGAACTATTAACACCACTTGAGCACATATCTCAGAGCATGCCCCACATCCGGGGCTTAGGGTGGGCGGGAAACCGGGTGGGGCTTCTCCCTCAATATCCCCCTTTACCTCAGATACATGATGGAAACAATATTGACATAATAGCATTACCCACTTCCCTATCCCCCTGAACCTTTTTTTTTCTTTTTTTTTCTTCTTTTTCCTTTAACTGTAATTAACTATGTAAAGATTGTCAACAACAATACAATAAAATTAAAAAAAAAAAGAATACACAGCCTTGGGCCCGGCGGCGTGGCCTAGCGGCTAAAGTCCTCCCCTTGAACGCCCCGGGATCCCATATGGGCGCCGGTTCTAATCCCGGCAGCTCCACTTCCCATCCAGCTCCCTGCTTGTGGCCTGGGAAAGCAGTTGAGGACGGCCCAATGCATTGGGACACTGCACCCGCGTGGGAGACCCAGAAGAGATTCCAGGTTCCCGGCATCGGATTGGCGCGCATCAGCCCGTTGCGACTCACTTGGGGAGTGAATCATCGGACGGAAGATCTTCCTCTCTGTCTCTCCTCCTCTGTGTATATCTGGCTGTAATAAAATGAATAAATCTTTAAAAAAAAAAAAGAGTCTCATAGTTGCAAGAGGAAGGAAGCTGATGACACACAGGGATCCTCCACAGAAACCTTACAGGTTAGGAGGAGGAAGGAGGAAGCCGTCCCCTTATTGAAGAAAAACAAACCTCACCCACCAATAATGCCATACCCAGAAAAACTATCCTGTAGATATGAAGGGGAGAGACATTCTCAGAGTAAACAGCAGCTGTGCGAACAACAGCTACAGAGATGCTGCAGGGAGTCTGCAAACCAGGAGGAGATGATGATCATCCGTAAGAAGAAAACATCAGAAAGTGGAAACGTGCCGATACAGAGTAGCCGTGCAGGTCAATTCCTCTCCTTCAGTATGCAGACAAGGTATGCTCACATACCATCCAGACCTTTAGTAAGAAGAGTAAAGAATGAAACAGAACTAGAGTAATATGCTGAGACAGGTAATATGGAAACATGCAAGGTACAGCATTAGAACTTCAAAGCGCCGGGAGGAACGGAGCGCGGCTAAGGGGGCTCAGTGCCGTTTTGCCTCTCTGCTCCTTTTCCCACCTTAATAGGTAATGTTAAGCTGCTATCATTTCAATACGGCTGACATTTCTGTAAGTCTCATAGTAAGTGTAAGAAGTGTAGAGCCTTACCAAAAGCAAAAATTAAGAAAGCAGTCACACTGCAGAAAATGTAACCACAAAGGAAAACTTCAGTAAGAAAAGCCAAAATTAAACAAGCATCAAAACGCAAATAGTAAGGCCTTAGCTACCAAAATCATGCTGCATGTGAATGGATTATTCTCCAATGAAAACTATCGATGTCTAAAAAAAAAAATTCAAGACCCAAATACATGCCTCTTAGAGGATGCTCACTTCATCATTACAGACTCCTTCCGAATGAGAATGCAAGAATGAACCACATATCCCATGTGGAAAATGGCACTGTGGCATAGCCGGTAAAGCTGCTACCCGTTTGGGTGGCAGTACAAGGCCCCGTGGCTCCACTCCTGACCCAACTCCCAAGCAGCGGAGGACAGCTCCTGAGTTTGGGGTGAGGCCACCGGGTAGCACAGATGGAGGAAGCTCCTGGCTTGGGCCTAGCACAGCACTGTTGCAGCCATCTGAGTGAGCCAAGGTCAAAGGTCTCCTTCCCCCCCTCAGTGTAAGTCTCGGCTTTCAAATAAAGCCATTTTCAATAGCTACAAAATGAACCCCCTCAAAATTAACAAACTTAAACAAAATACCCGGAAACGTTTAGTCGAAGAGCTGAAATATCTCTGTACTTAAAACTACAAAATGCTGACCCAAAAAACTGAAGAGGACCCCAAAAAAATGAAGACATCTCGAGTCTACAGACTGGAAGAACCAATAGCATTAAATGTCCACATTATCCACAATGATCTCGAGTCCATGTAATCCCCATGGGAAACAGAATCCATGACATATGTCACAGAATCCCAAATCAAAGAGTCAAAAACTTGCACAGAAGCACAGATGACCCCACACAGCCAGAGCAAGCTTGAGCGAAAGAACAAGGCTGAGACATCTTACTACCTTACTGTACAATATACTCCAAGCCTAGAGTTTAAAATAGTATGGCATTGTCCTGGTACAGTAGCCTAGTGGCTAAAAGTCCTCACCTTGTACACACTGGGACCCCATAAGGGCACCGGTTCTACTCCCAGCGGCCCCACTTCCCATTCAGCTCCCTGCTTGTGGCCAGGGAAAGCAGGCCTATCTGTCTCTCCTCTGTATATCTCACTTTCCAATAAAAATTTTAAAAAATATATAACATGGCATTATCATAAAAAAGTACACACACAGAACAATGAAATCAAACAGACATGAGAAACAAGCTATGAATCTGCAGACAACTGGTCTTTTGAAAATATTTTCATTTTACTGGAAGGCAGGCAGAGGAAGCGGGGGGAAAGTAGGGAGCGATGGAAAAGGAAATGGAAGGAGGGGTACCTTCTACCCACTGTGTAACTCCCCAAACACCTACAACAGGCAGAGCCGAACCAAGTCAGAGCCAGGAGCCCGAGACTCAACATAGGTCTCCCACATGGATGACAGGGATCCAAATGTCTGACCCGACACCTGCTCTCTTAGGGTGAACATTAGCAGGAAGCGGGATCAGAGGCCTAGCAGAGTGGTACGTGGGGTTGGCATTCCAAGTGGCACTCTAACTGCTGCACCAAACATCTACCCGAGCCTTCTGGCCAGTGTCGTGGTTCAGGTAGTTAAGCTGCTGCCTGCGATGCTGGCATCCCATGTGGGCACCAGTTCAACCCCAGTTGCTCCACCTGCAATCCAGCTCCCTGCTAATGTGTCTGGGAGAGCAGCAGCAGATGGCCCAAGTGCTGGGGCCCTGCCTCACATACGGGAGTCCTGGATGGAGTCCTGGCTCCTGGCCTCAGCCTGGCACAGCTTGGCTCCTGCACTCATTTAGGCAGTGCATCGGTAGATGGGAGATGTCTCTTGCTCCGTCTCTCCTCCTGTCTCCTCTTTCCTCTCCATAACTCTGCCTTTCAAATAAACAAATCTTTAAAACAAAAAAAAAAACCTCACATTTTGAAGGAATGACAGTTTTCTAGAAAATTATGACAAAATCGGATACTCTCAAGCAGAATGAAACTAGGTATAATTAGAACCTCATACTTAGCACATTCAAAAAGCACATTAGAAAGGTTAAAATGCTAAATGGAAGACATAGAACTACAAAACAACTTCAGGAAAACATCAGAAAAACATGAGAGGGCTGACATATTGGTATGACCAAGTCAAGCCCCCTCTTGTGACTTCAGCAGCCCTTATGAACGCTGGTTCAAGTCCAGGCTGTGCTGCTTCTAACCCAGCTCCCTGCTAATGCGCCTGGGAAAGCGGCAGAGGGTGGCCTGAGTGCTTGGGTCCCTTCACCCATGTGAGAGAACTAGGAGCTGTTCCGAGGTTTGCTGTGAGGGGTGGGCCACAGCAGGTCAGGCTGCAGCATCGAATGGCAAAGGCCAAGATGGGGGATGGGCTATGCCAAGCTGAGTCAGAGCAACCACTGGCATGTACAAAATCTGTGAATGGAAACAGGCCTGGCTGGGGGGCTAAGGGGACGCCTTGGCTGGGTCGTGATTCCCACTAGTGGGCACAAGAATAGAAATGGGGACAGCAATCTGGGTGGGACATGGCTACAGTGTCCCTCTGCATAGGTATGGACTGGATCTGGGATGAGGCAGACCAGGCTAGACCTCAATACCTGCTGGTGCTCACAAGAGGCAGGGAGGATGTAGTACGGGCTGGGCTAGGTCTCATTACCTACTGAACCAAGCAAGAGCTATGTCTGGGTGTGGGCCAGGTGTGGTTGGGCTGTGGCACCCAACAGTGAGAACTGAAATGGGCGTGGGCCACTTAGGCAAGGCCAATGTCCCTGCCAGGATAGGAGGTGGATGAAGTCAGTCTGGGCCAAGAAACCCCTGGTATGCACAAGATCTGCCAAGGAGAGGAGGCCTGAGAGAGGAGCTTGAGGAACTCCTCTGTCAGGACACAGTCCCTGCAGGTGAGTACAAGAACTAAGGCTGGGAGCAGCCCAGACCAGGCCAAGTTATAGTGCCCACCAGCGTGTGGGTCAGGTCTGGGGACAGGCCGAACTGGGCCAGTTCATAATACCCACTGGCAGATCTGAGAAGCAGGATTGGGGGCAGGGCAGGCCAGGCTGGGCCGCAACACCACACAGCTCACATTAGGGCTAGGACTAAGGGGAGGCCTGGCCGAGCTAGGCTGCAGCACCCACCAGCATGAACTGGTCAGACCAGGCTGGACCAGGCTGCAGCACCTGCTGGCACATACCTAGGTGAGGCAGGCCATACCGGATTGGGCCACAGCACCTACGGGCATATGTGAGACCCAGGGGTTTAAGGGGCATAGCAGAAAGCTGGATGGGAAGTGGAACAGCCAGGACAGGAACAGGAGTTCCTAGGAGATGCCAGTACTCGAAGGCAGAGGATTAGCTTGTTGAACCATCACGCCAGCCCTGAACTAATCTTTCACACACAAGCTAACAACTGTAGCCGGAAAAAGGACAGTCTCTAATAAATGGCGCTTGGAAAATTGGATCTCCAAGTGTGGAGGTATGCAAGAAGATCTCTATTTTATATCTTATGCCAAAAATAACTCAAAATGGATCAAGGAGCTAAATCTAAGACCTAATACCATCAAACCACTAGAGTAAAATACCAGGGAAACTCTGCAAGACATTGGAATAGGCAGAGATTCTTGCAAAAGACCCACGAAGCACAGCAAGTAGCAGAACATAGACAAACGAATGACATCAAGCTAAGGAGCTCCTGAAGGAAGAAGGCCCTTAACGGAGACGCAGCCAACAAAATGCTCAGAAACGCTGCAAACTACTCAGCTGATAACAGATTAATATCCACAATCTAGAAACGAAACCAAACAATCCAGCTTTAACAACCAGGCAAACACTAGGAACAGAAAGGTTTCAAAGGATGACATTCAAATGGCCCACAGAAATGAGAACGCTCGGGATCGCCACTCATCGGGGACATGCCAATCAAGACCACAGTGCAGTGCCACCTCATCCTTAGAAAGGGTATCGTAAAGAAACCACAAAATAATGTGGGGGAAAGGACTCCGGTCCGGTGTTGGTGGGAATGTGAACTAGTGCAATGATTATGGCAAGCAGCATGGAAAGTCTTTAGAAATCTGAAAACGCGTCTACCATATAACCCAGCCATCCCAGTCCTGAGACCTGATCTAACCAAATGAGATCAACATAGGAGACTTACCTGTGCCCCCCTGTTAATAGCAGCTCACAATAGCTGACATGTGAGGTCAACCCAAGTGTCCCAACAGATGACTGGACAAAGAAAACGTGGCATGTGTCCACTATGGAATCCCATTCAGCCATAAGAAAGAATGAAATCCTCTCTTTTGCAACAAAAAACACAATTGGAAATCATTATGCTTAATGAAATAACCTAGTCTTAGAAAGACAAGTGTCATATGCTTACAGTGACCTGTGGTAACTAATACATAGTCTAAATATATATACGAGTACAGTGGACCTTTTGAGATGTGATTACTGCACACAGCCCTTGTCTATTCTCAAGGAGCAGTGGATTTTCTTCCATACCTGTTATTTGCTGAATTGTTTACCTAATCAAGCACTAAGCTTGCGATTGTGAGGCATGTCACTGTAAGTTTTTTTTTTTTTAATCAAGGAGGAGGGGGGCCAGTGTAACAGCTCAACTGGCTAACCCTATTCCTGCAAGCACCAGTGGGTACTGGTTCTTGCCCTGACTGTTCCAGTTCCCAGCCAGCTTGTTGCTTTTGGCCTAGGAACACAGGAGAGGATGACCCAAAGCCCTTGGGATCCTGCATGGGTGTGGGAGGCCCAAGATACATTTTCTGGCTTCAGCTTCAGCTGTTGCAACCATCTGGGGAGTGAATCAGTAGATTTATTGTGTAAATCTGCCTTTCCAATAAAAATAAATCTTTTAAAAAACGAAGTGAACAGATCTAGAGACATTTTGAAAAGAGGAAATATAGGTAAAAGTCAGCAGAGCAGCCCTTCTAGCTAGGCTAGCTATTATCACAGGCAAAAGTTAACAAGGGCTGGCAGGGATGTGGCGTGAAGGAGAATTTTATACATGGCTGCTAGAAATGCTAATTGGTACACAGCCACTGGGCCTGGGAGAAACAGCATGGAGATCCCCCAGAAACTAACAAGGCAGGGAAGGACATACAGCATAATGGTTAAGTCACATTCCGGGCTGGCATGCTAGCTCCGAGCCCCGGCTCTTCTGAGTCCAGCTGTGTGATAAAGCAGAGCCGGCAGTCAGTGGCGATGGCTCAAGCACTTGGGTCCCTGTGACCTGCATAGGAGCCCTGGATTGCATTCCAGCATGTTGGCACTGGCCAGGCCCGGCTTAGCAGCCGTCTGGAAAGTGAACCAGTGAATGGATGACCTCGTTCTCTCAAAAAATCCTAATATAGAACTAAGAAAATCCAGTACTCCAACTATTAGTTATACAAGGGCAGTAAAAATCAGTTTGTAATAAAGACATTTATATCCCTGCAGTACTATGTACAACAGGAAAGAATGGAAACACTTGTGTCAAAAAAAAACCCCTCAATAAAATGTGATATATGACACATATGTAATGGAATACTATTCAGCAAAAAAAAAAGGCCTTGTTATTTACACCCACATAGATGGAACTGAAAGTTGTTAAATGAAGTCAGTCAGGAACAGACACACAGCTACCACACGCTCTCACCTATGCCTGGAGTCTATTGGAAGCAGGAGAGCCAAGGCACAGGGAAGAACAGAGAAAGACAGATACCAAATCAAATCACAGAGGAGTTACAATGTGTTGGCACAGTAGGGTAGCTGTTGACAATAAAGAACAACACAAGCAGAGAGAGTAACTACAGAGGACTTGGAAAGTTTCAATCACAAGCAAATGCTAACTGTCGGAAGAGATAAACATGTGGACTCTGACACATCACGAAGTATATGGATGTCAGGACATCACTGGGTACCCCACAACAGTGCCATTTATACATGGCACTGAGAAACTTAAAACACACGTGGGCATCAGCCTCACGGTAAAGATGCTACAGTGGCCAGAGGCTCACAACCCACTTCAAGTGGCTAGGTTCAAGTCCCAGACCCTCCCTGGAGTTCAGCTTTCTGGGAGCAGCCAATGATGGCTCCAGGACGCAGGTCCAGGACGCAGGGCCACGACACCCTGGGTGGGAGACACTGGTTGAGTTCCGGCTTCCTGGCTTCAGCCAAGCCCTGCCTTGACTGCTGAGGGCGAGATGGAGCCAACAAGTACCTGGGGGTTCTTTGTCTCTTTCAAATAAATGAATAATTTACAACACAAAAATGTATGCATCTTATCAAGGGCACTGCTATATACACTAACATATACACTGACCCCTCCCTCAGATGGAGGGTCTTGCCTTGATGCTGACGGCTGCTACAGTTGGGGGCAGCTGTGGAATTGTCTTAAAGCAGCACAACATGAGATCTGCCACGTGGATTTTCCATCTGATGAAGGAGTTCTCCACAGCACGCAGTCCTGTTTCACAGCATATTAGCCACAGCACTTCTTTCAAGACTGAATCAGTCCTCTTGAGTCACTAACTCTGCTTTACTAAGTGCTTGTGACCGTCTGAATCTACTGTCATTTTTAACAAACTACAGAGCTCCACTGTTTAATTCCCTTGAAGTCACTTATGATCTGGAACCAACTTCTATCAAACTGCTGTTAATGTTATTTGGGCCTGGATTCATGAATCTGAAATAATTTCAGTGACATCCAAAATGGTAAACTGCCAGAGTCCAGCTCCAGCCGAGAGTTCGGAGCTCGGGAAGGGTGCGTGGAGTCGGCGATAAACAAAGACACAGACACTGACACTTGGTGCGTTCTCACAACAGCCCAAGAAAAAGCTGTCCTTTTTATTTACTCAAAACCTCACAAGCTTCTGCACAAGCAACTAACTGTTCTATTTTTTTACTTCAAGACTAAGGGGGCATGTACAGACATTTGGTCATTCCGTCTGCACTTCAGGGATAAGCAGGTGTCCCCAGAGATAATTCTTTAAAACACTGTATTCATAGTCTTCAAAGCAAGCCATTATTCATTCTTTAACAGTAGCCATGGAGCGGCAGCCAGGACTCCAAGGCCAAGGCACATGCGATTACCTGCTAATCAGTAGTACATTCCTACCACATTTCTATTTCTACAACTTGCCCATTATTCAATGGGAAAATAGTTTACAAGGGAAAAAATATAAATCTAAAAACAAAAATTACAAATATTAAATCCCCCTACAACTATAAACCCTACAACTCCATAAACAATAAAACAATAATCAAAAGCACTTTTCTTTAATAAAAGCATCCTTAATTCCTCTAGCTAAAAATTATAAAAGCGGCTAAAACAGCTACATTTTCTGTGCTCCAAAAAATTGCAAAAACAGGCTAGCCTATAAGATAACAATAACTATATTTATTGCCACAGCAATTTCAGCTCTCACTCCCATCACTCGCATTAATATTTAGGATATTTTCAAGCCCCCTCCCAGAAGGAGTGCTGTATGTCTGGACCAAATTCTGAGGCGATGGTTAAGTACCCAACAAGGTGTTTAAAAATGGCATGGGCTTAATTGTACTCCCGTGTGTAAATTGTCAAAGGCCCACTCACCAAGACATTATCAATGACATTAACTCTCAAGCTCATGTTGGTGGCAAAAGCCATCCCACAGGGGCAAACGATGCCTCAATAGATTACAGAATTCTTAGTGGGGTGCTTGAGTGTCCATGCAAAAAGGTGGTGAGACTGCTACAAGGTGGTCAGAGAGAAATCCGCCGGGCCCTGCCAAACAGCTGGAAGCTCCCCCGGGCCCTGCCAAGCAGGGGAGCTGTTCTCTTCACACCTTCGTGCCATCCACACCTACTGCACGGACCCCGGCATCTCCCCAATCTGGCACCTGAGACCTTTCCACAGAACCCAGTTCTGTTGCCACTGAACCCCCTCCAGTTTCTGGCTAGCCCTGTAGAACTCAAATCCAAGCCCCCAAACTTGCTCAAACGGACTCGGCACAAAAACCCAAACTGCAGAAGCTTTCAGAATCCAAGAGAGAAGCCGCCCGCCTCGCAGGAGGGCAGAGTGCACAGCGGACCGGTGGGGGCTCCCGGCCGGGTTACCCGGCATTCCGTCGCCCACAGAGCTCTGCTTCGCACCTTGCGCACCAACCCAGAACTGCTGAAAGTGGAAAACACCACAGGCCAAGGAAGTCGAGTTTCCTTGAGCAGAAAAAACAAGGCCAAATGCGCATCACGGAGGAGCTGAGGAACTCCAGCCACCAGGCTTAACACGCAGTCGTTGCAGAAAACCAGAGCGGGAGGCCCAGAAAGCAGCTTTAATTGGTTAGGGTCCAATCAAGCCGTCAAGTGCGCACAGCCTTGCTTGGTTGCCTGGATACTGGCTCTCCCACAGCCAACCAGAGGTCAGTTACTTTGATTAGACACGAAGATTTCAAAGAACAAACAATGAAAGCAACAGACGGAAACTTTTTTGATTTAAAGAGATTATGGCACCAAAATGCGTATCGGGGTACAGCTCCCTCATGTGGTCAAAAATGAGATAGCACCACCAACAATCCCCTTCATCCAAACCCTGCTTCCTTCCCCACTCCCTCCCCGCCAAAATAAAGGAAAAAAAGAAAATCAGTCTTACCCGAGAGAGCAGTCTAGTCTCTCGTTTCAATCTCTCTGCTTCAGGAAAACACTCCTCTAATAAAGAGAGTTCTTCAAGTTCTTCTGTTCTCCTTTGTAGATCCTGTTACATAAGGATAGATGCATTGATTTGCTCCACTCCATGCTTCAGCAAGAAAACTATTTAATTGTTGAAGGAAAGGAACTAGCTTCCCCTAATAACCTGAAGAAGTGACAATTACTGATACTAAATCTTAATGTTCAGTATTTCTTTTACACACACACACACACACACACACGGTCTCCCATCCTCTTGCTAACTCCCTAAACGGCTGTAGTGCCTGGGGCTGAGCCAGGCTGAAGCCAGGAACCTGGAGTGCCAGGCAAGTCCTCCGTACGGGTGCAGGGCCACCAGAACTTGGGCCACCTTCCACTGCGTCTCCAGGCGCACCAGCAGGAAGTCGGATCAAAGCGCAGCAGCCAGTACTGGAACGACTGGCCACAGGGCATGTTGCCACGCAAGCAGTGGCTTAACGTGTTGTACAACAATGACAGTCCAACACATCCTGAGAAGTCAACAATCAGTACCACAAACAGTTCAACTATCTGACTATTCTGGCACATCTTCTCTAAAAAATAATGAATATATTACTTCAGGATACAACCCAAAATATGTCTTTACCAATGATAAAATTCAAGCTTTCAGGTAAATTCAAGTTATGGAAAACATCTGTCTGCCATGATGAGTCTGACAGTTTCCCAATCCTAAAGAAATTTCCGATTTGATGAGAGGTCACATTGCTGTCTGTGGGTTTTCTGATGATCAGTAGTGAATTACATCAGCATCTGTGAGTGAACGATTTAGGAACCAAATTTTTCCAGACAAGCCATGCAAAATATTACAAAAATCATGCTTGGATACAGCATATCTTCAGAGTAAAGACAAGGCTAATGCTTTTAATATAACAAGCATTGGGGGTTTGACGCCATGGCGTAGTAGGCTGAGGTCCCATATGAGTACCAGTTCAGTCCTGGCTGCTGCAATCCAGCTCCCTGCGTATGACCTGTTAAGCTTTTGTATACTATCATAAAACATCCACAACCATCATCAATCATCAAGAGCCCTGATCCTGCCCACAGAACACCTTAATGGTAACACTGAAACAAATAATACAACACAGAAATGTTTGCGGTATTTAAAACTTGAGATTTACTGGGTTAAGGACTATCAAAATCTTCCCCTCTTCCTTTTTTTTTTAATCATCTGTGTATCTGTGTGAAGCCACATTTTCAGTATACATTTAAACAACACATTGCATTTCATGAAATACTGGAATTGATATGGAACTCAACTGTCTTAAGTCAAATAGTACGTAGATTTTAAAAACATAAGCTATCATTAATTTTCCTAATTTAAAAAGTCTTAAATGTTATTTTCTAGTGTTCATTGAAGTTTAGTTTTATCAATGTTTATTTAATGTCTTAGTGTTTTAAAATCTATCATTTTTAATTGCCTAACATGGTAAATACTGATAAATGTGACATAAGCAAAAATTCCTGAGGGTTTATTTTTTAAGACTTATTTATTTAAAAGGCTGGGTTACATAGAGAAAAGATCTTTCCAACTGCTGGTTCACTCCCATAATGCCTGCGACAGCCGGAGCTGGGCCAGGGGAAGCCAGTAACCTGGCATTCCATCCAGATCCCCCGTGTTGTGGAGGGGTCCAAGCACTTGGGCTATCTTCCACTACCTTCCTAGGCACCTGAACATGCAACAGGATCAGACGAAGAGCATCTGGGACCTAACTAGCTCTCACAGGGATCCTGGTGTTACAGATAACAGCTTAACTTGCTATTCTACAATCTCCGCCCATGACGTCTTCAGATTTTAATATTGTCATGATTTTTGTCCTGAGAACCAAACATTTTTGAGTCAATAATCTAAAACTCTGGTAAAAAAAAAAAAAAAAAAAAAAAAAAAACGGACTGGGATTATTTTACATTATTGGTTTTTGATCCCTATTACAGTGCCAATGAAATACATTCATTTGTGGTTCATGGATGCTAACAGCTACTCGCACAGGTTCTGAAGAACAACTGCTTAGGACTAAGTTCTGACTGTGTTACCTATTTGCTGCCTTAATCACCTGCGTTTCCATCTCCCTGTTGGGGATAGGCAGGATTACTGAGTTATAACGCTTCTCGAAGGACTAAAATATTACTGGTAAGCAAGGAATGAAAAGGACATTGGATGGCAGCCCATCTGATTAACTGAAGTCTTCAATGCTGAAGTGACCGTTGCAGACGCCCGTGGCCCCTATCAGAACACCCGGTGAGGGTCCTGGTCATTCAGCTTCCTGTTAATGTGCCCCCCGGGAGCAGACGGGTGATGGCTCAGGAACACTGGTCCCTGCTGCCCATGCCGGAGAGATCTAGCACCAGCTCTGGGCTCTGGGCTTCCGTCTGTCCCAGCTCTGGTACTAGTGGCCATTTGGGAAGTAAACCAGAAAAAGAACACTCTCTCTCTGCCTTCCAAATAAAATGAAAGTAAATACATTTTTTTTTTTTTTTAAGATTTATTTTATTTTCATTACAAAGTCAAATATACTGAGAGGAGGAGAGACAGAGAGGAAGTGGAGCTGCCGGGATTAGAACCAGCGGCCATATGGGATCAAGGCGAGGACCTTAGCCACTAGGCCACGCTGCCGAGCTCAGTAAATACATTTTTTTAAAGTGCATTATTAATGCTTACTTTTTCCTCAAGTCGACGCCATTTCTCCTTCTCAATTCGCTGTGCTTCAAGTCTTTCTTGTTCTTCTCTCTCATGTCTCAAACGGGCTTCCTCTAAAACACAGGCAGGAGAAATTCTCAATGGTCAAGGCACTACGTCTTCAAATATTAAAATTATCCCCCCATGCTTTGAAGCTGTAGTCCTGGTGGAATATGTTGCGGAAGTCATCAGCTTTGTAATGTGGTAGAAATGCGAGTTGGCCTGGTGCTGGGATACAGCGGGTAGAACTGCCCAGGGCACCCACATCCCATCTGGGCCCCGGTTCAAGTCCTGCCTGCTCCGAGAGGCCATGTGGGAGTGAACCAGTAGATGGAGGACATCTCTCCCTGTCTCTCCTCTCTCTGTGTCTCATCTTTCAAATAAATGAAAAATAAACAAGAGTGGTCACTTTTCCTTCCTGTAAAAATAAAAACAAAATATCAAGACATCCAAACTTTAACTAAAAAACAGTCCCATGGTACCATTTTTCCTCTCCAAAAAGCTTATTGTGATTCAAGAATGACTTTAATTAATAAAATATAACATCTCTGCCATGGCTAACTATAGGGAAGTCAAGTCTTCCAATGATTTCTGTAACCAGGCTCAATTATATCATTCGAGGCAGCTACCATACATTTAACCTAATGAAACATGAAGATAAATGTCCTGATATAGATCTTCTAATTGCTAATCACTAAAAAAGATTCATATGTGGCTACACATTTTTTAAAAATGGAATTTGAAAGAAAATTTTTCAAGAACCTAAACCTGAATCTAAAGATGTCCTTAATGTTATTAGCTAAAATCATATGGAATAAAATTCAGATTTTTAAAATCATTTTTTGCTACGTTTAGCCAATATTTTTATTAGTGCTTAATTGATTTTTTAAGATAAGCAGAATTGATATTGTAACTGGTAAATCAATTTTACTGAGTTGTACAAAATCAAGGTGCATATATTTCTTTTTTAAAAAGATTTGTTTATTTTGTTCAAAAGGCAGATCAGATTTACAGAGAGAAGGAAAGACCATCTACTCGTTCACTCCCCATATGGCCACAGTGGCCAGAGCTGAGCCGATCTGAAGCCAGGAGCCAGAATCTTTTCCTGGTTCTCCCATGTAAGTGCAGGGTCCCAAGGTTTTTGGCCCATCCTCTTGTGCTTTCCCAGGTCAGGAGCAGGGACCTGGATGGGAAGTGCAGCAGCCGGGACACAAACCAGCACTCTTATGGAATGCCTCACTTGACGGTGGAAGATGAGCCAACTGAGCCATCATGCCAATCCTGGTGTCTATTTCTTGCTAGTGTATATTTCTCATATTCCATGAGTTTGCACTTCAGCACTCTGCTGCACAACCAGCACCAATGGCCCTAATTACATCAGCAAATAAAAATGCTTCAAGATAGAATGGCCAGAATCATCAAGTAAAAACACTAGATGCTCAGCTGAATACAAATTTCGAATAAAGAACATTATAACCACATAGTGCATGGGGAGTATTATCCTAAATTAGCCATGGTTTGTCTGAAACCCATATTTATCTGGGTTCCTGTGTGTTTTATATGACAACCTTACTTCAAGGCATATCTAAATGGGATTGGTGTGTCCTAACAGATCTTTTTGGGTACCCTTGTGAACAATAGTTATGTGTTAGTTCTAAAATCAAAGAACTTGGGGGCAAAAAAAAATCACCTGGTTTCCAAAAATACCAATTTATGGTTAATAGTACCTGTTTACAAAGATAGTCTGTTCCTTACCCTCCTCTTTCAAACGTCTCTCCTCCTCCTCCTGCAGCTGCCTCAGTCGCTCAGCCTTGCCGACTTTCTTTTTCTTATTGCCAGCCTTAACAAAAGCCACAACACAGGAGGGGCGAATTAACATGTACCCACACCACTAAGAAACACAGCTCCTCAAACAGCAATTACAAAAAGCACTTCTGCTTCCACAAAACGAATCACTCATGCCTTCATTCAACAAAGGACACCGCCTCTTACTGCAGAGCCTTGACTCAGGCACTGAAAGCCAAAGCTCAAAGCAAATAATTAAACATGGACACAAAGTTGTTCAAGGGCAGGGGTGACTGTGGTAAGCATAGACAGTTTACTTAATCCCCTCATCCCTCATCTCCACATTTTCAAATTGTGCTATAAAAAAAAAAAAAAACCTTATCCCGTCTCATAAAGTAAAAAAGAATTTGAAAACTGTGCATCTACAAAAATGAAAAGCATTTTCAGGACTAACAGGCATACATAGTTATTTTGTAAGTCTATTGCAGGACGGAGAACCGGGATCAAGGAACAGGTGTATGGAGCAGATAATTTTTAAGGTTGCAGTGTTTAAGGAGATGAAACTGAGTGAGCTGTACATTGCTGTGGCTGCAGAGATGAGATGCCGTCACGTCCCTGCCTTCCAGGCTCTTGCATGTAGTTTAGATTCCTCTCCCTGCTTTTTTTTTTTTTTTAAAGATTTATTTATTTTATTGGAAAGGCAGATGTACAGAAAGGAGAAGAGACAGAGAGGAAGATCTTCCGTCCGATGATTCACTCCCCAAGTGACCATAATGGCCGGTGGCTGCACCAATCCGAAGCCAGGAGCCAGGAGCTCTTTCGGGTCTCCCACGTGGGTGCAGAGTCCCAGGGTTTTGGGTTGTCCTTGACTGCTTTCCCAGGCCACAAGCAGGGAGCTGGATGGGAAGTGGAGCAGCCGGGATTAGAACCGGCGCCCCTATGGGATCCCGGCGTGTTCAAGGCAAGGACATTGACCATTATACTATTATGCTGGGCCCTCTCTCCCTGCTTTGATGAGACCATACCAGACCCTTGGTAAAATCAGTGCACTGAACTGAGAAGTGGGGCAGCTGGTCCCAAAAGGTCCCTATCACCAGACTAATGAGGTTATGCATTACCCCTACAGATAACCTCTTAATGTACTGCCTTGTCTGAAGGGCTTCTTTTTCCAAGAACCCCAAGCAAAAAAGTACTACTGCCTACACACAGCCCCTAAACTGACTGGAAGTGCACAGGATAGGAACAAATTCAGGGCGCCCTGGGCATATTCCAAGAAGTAAGAAAGAACAGAAGAGAGACTAGAGCCCATACTAGAACCTGGAAGTTATTCTCAGAGAAATGGAAAATTCCAAAAAGTTTTTAAGAAGGGCTGTGACCATTAAGAATATAATTTGGGGGCCAGTATCATGGCGTTGTAAGTTAAGCCTCCACCTGTGGCACTGGCATCCCATATGGGCACTGGTTCAAGTCCCGATTGTGTCACTTCTGATCTAGCTTCTTGTTAATGGCCTGGGAAAGCAGAGGGAAGACAGTCCAAGCCCTTGGGCCCCTGTACTCATGTGGGAGACCCAACAGAAGCTCCTGACTCTGAACAAGCCCAGCTCCAGCCTCTGCAGCCACTTGGGGAGTGAACCAGCACCAGGACCATCTGTTTGTCTCTGCCTTCTCTAACTCAGCCTTTTAAGTAGATAAATAAACCTTAAAAAAAAAAGGAATACAATTTTGAAAAAAAAAATCAGATTTCTGAAAGCAAATAGCTTGGCAACTAATTTTTAATTTTCTTTTGAATTTTACTTTTGATGATGTTTACACAGTTGGTTAGGGTGGAAAGGGCCGAGGATGAGGGCAAAGCGGGTGAGATCACTCCTTCCACATTTCCCTTACCTTTTTCTATATCTGGGGAGACATGGGGAAAAGGTGTTGCAGACTAGACTGAATTAAGCATAGCACAAAAACAAAAGTATGAACTAACCCTCTTAGTCATATTAACTTAAGGTGCACTTTTAAGTAAAAAAAAAAAAAGATTCCTGGTTCATTTTTCCTAGATTGAATAAACATATCTAGACACAAGTAAAAACCAAAGGCTATCTTAAAGTCTTCCTAAATCTAGAAAATTCTTCGTCAAACTAGAAACAGGTCCTGTTACTGTAAAAAGCTATTCTTTCAATTGAATCAATGTCTATAAAAGTTCAGTAAAAACTGTAGCAACTATAATAAAATGAACTGGAAAAATATTTTTAAATCCTATCCATACAATATAAACGCTTAAAGCACTTTGGGAAAAATAATTTCTACATACCTTTTTTGCTTTGGCACCCTAGAAGTTGGAAGACAAAGTTATTGATAAGTTTTTTAGAAGAATTTAGATAATTTTTAAGGAAAATATGTCATCACTGCATAACATGTTAAAATGAACAGAAGCTGGGCAAAATGCACAGGAATGCTCTGTACTTCTCCAAGAATCTCACATTCTTCCAGGGCTGGTGTTTGTCACAGTCCTTTACCACGTCTCTTGGGATGTTTTTAGGGTTCGAATCCCTGCTCTGCTTCCAGTTCCGACTTCCTGCTACTGCCACCCCCCTAGTCCCTTGGAGGCTGTAGGTCATGGCTCACGGCTTGAGTCCCGCCACCCATTTGGCAGACCTGGGTGGATTTCCTGACTCACGGTTTGGCCCAGGCTCAGGTGCTGTGAGCATTTAGGGAGGGGAGGGAACCCGCAGAGAGAAAGCTTTGTCTCTGCCTTCTTCTATAAGTAGATTCTGTAGAATTTGCCATAACTATCAACGTGCATGTTTGCCAAAAAGCCCAGCATTAGACAGAATACTAGTCAAGAAAATACCAGCTGAAAGGGTTTCAAAGAACAATAAATAACCACTTATTCATACTCACGTCAACTTTACAAGTGTGGGAATAGTCTCACAAAGAAATACCTTTTCTATAAAATTAGTCTGATTCTTACTGGAGGGGAATTACGTAAAGCAAAGTATGACAAAACAACCATTCTGCCTCATCCATCATTTATTCTAGAAAGCAGAGAATTTAAATATAGGTGTATCATTGCACTTTTCTTCTTAAAATTTTCATTATACATTTTATTGGAAGCGCAGAGAGAGTGAAAGAGATTTCTCAACTGCAGACTCAACTTCAAAATGACCACAGGAATCGTTTCGGCCAGGCCAACGCCAGGAGCCAGGAGCTCAGTATAAGCCTTCAGCGTACATGTCAGGGGCCCCGCTGCTTGAGGCCTGACCTGCTGCCTCCCAGGCTCCCAGGCATGAATGCTGGATGTGTTACAGACACTGTAACACGCAGCGCAGGTGTAGCACGTGACAGCTCAACCACCGTATCAAATGCCGAGCCCCGTGAGTATTTCTCAATAGCATCACGTATAACTTCCTGATGGTGTCTACATGGTCATGAGATTTCTGGCGACGAACTGGGAGGAAATCATGTGACTATTAGATTACACGCTGTACATTTCTGAAAGCTACACGTGGGAAATACTGGATTAAACTAGATAACCATCACTGTGTCACTGTTACACTGCACAGCAGATGGCATCATCTTGAAAAGCAAGCATGGGTCACTAATTCATTCTGCAGATACTCTGTCACGATTTCTACACAAGGCACCCTGAAGTGTTGGAGATAAGAGGAATGGTACAAATTACTCTTTTACAAATAGGTTTCCTTCCATTTTCCATTAATACTCATCAACATACTTGCATTTTAAAATCAGTTGCAGAGTATGTAGGGAGTACGGCCCGACCTTCTCCAGTGCACATGCATTTTTGCAACTGAATTCATTCACTTATTTTATCTGCACAGCAGGCCGACAGAGGAGGAGAGACACAAAGGGGCATAAACCTTGCTTTGAAGGGGAACTCGGGGACTGGAACGTCCTTTGGGTCCACAGAACAGACATGGGGTCGTGGACGATTCTCCATGAGCTCAAAAGAGAAGTCTGTTTCCTTCCCACAATAGGAGTGTACTAACCAGTGGACAGGGAATTTCAGTAAGTAACCTAGCCCGGGGACTTCGCTTCTGCCTCAGTTCAACTGTGGTCTAGACATGGGCCCAAGATTTATGTCCTAGATTCTTACCTCCCACATAAAAATACACAGACACCACCAACATGGCCTACAAAGCGATAAGGCCTATTTAAAAGGTAGGGAATTCCCAGACATGCTCAGTCCATGCTGAAGGACAGAGTGGGCCAGGAAAGGAGAGGGGGAAGAGAGAGATACTTACTTTCCTTGGGCAGCTGCATCCGCGGAAAGAGAGAGCAGGCACTTACCACTTACCAGGCTTCTTATATGAGCTTGGAAAGGGGCGTGGTTACATGATCCCACCCCCAGGTCAAAGGTAACAGGAAGTACTTTCACGTGATTGACAGGCAGGCAAATGGGGTAACATGGGTCCGCGGTGTTTGTGGTTTCCTACTAAACTGGCTACCTACTATCCCCTATCAGTTCTAAGGTCTCCCGCAGCAGCAAGTCAGAGCACCCGTGTTTGGGGTATTGTTTTCACAGCCCCAACTTCATCTCTCTAATACTTTGAATATGAAGCAGGTGCAAGGCATTCCTCCCTCAGCAGCCGCGGGGCACACAGTCATACTAAGATGCACCTGGGCACCTGCTAGGCCTCACACGTCCCAGGTGTGCTCACTTCCAGGCCCGCACTGCCTGCCATCCAGGATGTGGAACAGGCTTAATTGCATCCCTCCAAAATTCAGACGCTAAGCCCTAACCTCTTGGCATCTCGGAATTGTATCTGACTGACAAGACCTCATTGCTGATCTACATAAAGCCGAGATCCTGCTGCAATGCAATAGCTCACAAATCCGCTAGGTCTGGTGGGTGTGCTCATTAAAAAAAAGGGGGGGGGGGGAACGGAGGATGGGAGGGAGAGAGGAAGGAAGGAAATTTTAGCAATGCTCTGACACTGCTGATGAAGACCGCTAATTATCTCAAGCACTAACTAGTGCAATTAATGTTCTTGATGCCATGGCAAGCATGTCTCAGACCCGCGGAAGAGCCCTAAGCACCAGCTCCCCACCTTATCGGCAGTTCTGAACTAGCTTAAGGCTTGTTTGCACACTGCCAGCAGTGCCCTCCCTCGCCATTCCAAACAAGCGGAAAGGCGCCGCTCTTTGCCGCGTCTCCCCTCACAGCACCCATCTCACTATTGCTAAATTTTAGAGACTTGCACTTTTTACAAAGCTACACTGTGTTATTCCTTTAATGTCTCCCACAGCGGGCTCATCATATTCATCTTTGTATCCTTGGCTGTGAGCACAGCATCAAGCAAAAGGAATGCACCATTTTTCCTTAATGAATTAGGTCATGCTCGAAGTAGTGACATTCTCCACTCTCCTTGGCTTTACCCTTCCAAGTGGTCTTGATCGAAATTGCATTCACTCAAGGAGAGATTCATAGTTCTGTGGTGGCCCATCTCTGGTGAAAAGAGAACAGTTGAGGAGGAATGAAGACAGGAGAGAGAGAAAAAGGAAGAAAACTCAGCTGTAGAATATTTCATTAATGCAGGCCGAAGACCCTGGATCACACAACAACAATTCATTTTGCCATAAAACAACTTTTCAAAGCAGAGTACCCGGCTTGGCCTTTTGCAAAGACAGGGGAGGCCCACCGCAACTGGTCACTAGGTGGGGGCCAAGGCTGACCACGTGAGAGGTGGGGACACTGCGCGGCAGCTTCGGCCGTCTCCCCGTGGGGACTCCAGGGGGGACAGGGATGTCCACCCCGGGGCATGAGTCTGTCCCTCAGCCCATCAGCCAGCTATAACAGCAGGGGCTCTCACGACACCCGTCCACTCCGGAGGCTCAGGTCCCTGGCCCGCTCTCCCTCGCCTTATCCGCTCACCATGAGGCGGAGAGCACCGCGTCCGCAGTGTCCACGGTGGGAGCTGGGTGGCGAGGACAGACGCTCCCGGGTCGTCGTGACGACAGGCCACGCCCACAGCGGTCTGCGCAGTCGCGCCGGGGCTCTTCCGGCTGGCGCTCCGCCCCTTGGGCTGACAGGTGCGTCCACGCCCTGCAGCAGGGCGGACGGACAGGCGGACCGAGGGCAAGTGGACGGAGGCCTTCTCGGCTGCGGAGAGCCGGACAGTGCGTGAGTGGCTCCGACGGGGGCAGGGCTCGCTGCCTTCCTGGTCTGTGTGTGTCGGGAGCTTGGACCCAGGGGCTGACGGCTCGGCCGGCTGCCCGAGCCCCATCGGGTTAGGCCAGAAGAGGCAGGGCCCCGGGTGTCCGTGTAGATAAGGAGGGAAAGCAGCCGGCTGTGAGGCCGGTGACCTTCGGACTGCTCGGGGTTCTGTGGACCCTGTGTACGAAGGTGTGTGCCCCCTGTTCCTAAGGGCAGCCCCAGCACCGATGGTGGAGGAAGCAGTTCCTGGACCAGATCTTGCCTCCAGAGGGAGCAAGGCGCCCACCGTGGGCCCGGGGTACCGACAGCGCAGCAGCCTGCAGCCTCCTCCGTGGTCCGGAGCTCCGCTGCGTTCTCTCCTCTCCGACCCTACCCTGCATGTAGCCGCAGGGAACCTGGGCCACGTTTCCGAGTGGCAGCGTTTCACAATGCTCTCTCCCTTCCGACGCCGTAACTTGACGGGCAGTGATCCCCAAAGGAGTCGTCTCTGGGCTAAAGGGCTACTAACTTGGGTAACAGGGCGCTGCACCAACAAGGCCATTGTTGGTTGGTACGGATGTATACAGACTCGTATGTATTTTTAAAAGCATGTATTTAGAGCCCAGTACGATGGCTTAGTGGCTAAATCCTTGCCTTACATTCACCGGGATCCCATATGGGTGCCGGTTTGTATGCTGGCTGCTCCACTTCCCATCCAGCTCCCTGCTTGTGGCCTGGGAAAGCAGTCGAGAATGACCCCAAAGTCTTGGGATCCTGCACCTGCGTTGGAGACCTGGAGGAAGTTCCTGGCTCCTGGCTCCAGCCATTGTGGCCACTTGGGGAGTGACTCAGTTGATGGAAGATCTTTCTATCTCCTTCTCCCTATAAATGTGCCTTACCTAAAAATAAATAAATATTTAAAAGAAAGGTGTATTCATTTGAAAGGCAGAATTACACTAAGGATACAGAACTTCCACTCACTGTTCACGAATGGCCACAAGCTGGGGCCAGGCTGGTCTGAAGCGAAGAGCCAGGAGCTTCTTCCAGGTCTCTCACATGGCTTGAGCCATCCTCTGCTGCTTTCCCAGGCACATTAACAGGGAGTCGGATTGGAAACGGAGCAGATGGGACATGAACCGGTATCCATACGGCAGGCCAGCACTGTAGGCAGCAGCGGCTTAGTCTGTTATGATGTAACGCTGGCCCCGGTATTTCATAATATAAAACTTGTCAACACAGACTAGGATTGGTGGGGATAAGGAGGTGTGAGAATAACCCCAAACTACCCAAAGATGCTGGACCTCCAGGAGAGAGGACTTTGTAATCAAACCGCCTGTCGGGGTGAAGGGATTGCTGCGGATGGGTCAGAACTAGCCAGTGTTCTAGGGGGCACGCTGTTACAAAAACTCCTACGAGGGAGCTTCATTTTCCTCCAGTACTCCTTGAACAGGTGGCATAAGCAAAAAGGCCAGTTCCTGTTCTCTACCTATGACAGGCATAGTTATCTGTCCCTTCTAAAAATATACTCCAGTTTCTTTTCAGCTCACTTGTATAACCTGGCTCTTAGGCCTAGGAGTAAGCGGTCTGCAGTGTTAGGGGAGAAGTCTTGGCCACTTACCTCTGATCACGCTCTCTGCATCTGCCGAGTGTGCTGGAAGAGCTTGAGTGGAGATTCCTAAAGTTAAGTTTATTTGGGGCAGTTTGAGTCGTCTCACTAAACCACAACGTGAGGTCATGTGGATGCAGTGTTTTCACCACTTTCCTGTTTGTTATCATCTGAAGTTAGTGGGAAGGTGGGGATGCAGAACTTCCGGCACCAGGACCACTAGTTGTCCTTTAATCCAGCACTGGAGCTGGTTTTTAGTCCAGAGTCACTGGTTAAAAACAACAAAGAAAAAACAGAGGGAAGTTGCACCTGGCTATAACCTCCTGCACAAATCCAAACTTTCACAATAACTGGGGACCTCTCTCAGCCTCTAACTCGCCTAGCTCCTGACTTAGCGCATCACCGCTGCCACTTCAGGCAAGGTTAAGGAACAGCCCTGGGTCCCCGCTGCTGTTCTTCTCTAAAACACAGACAATCCTTAACATACATGAGACATACACATATCACAAGCTGAAAGTACAACTGTACATCACAGATACACCCAACACTGACCACCAGTTTAGCCCAACGTATCTTAAACTTGTGCACAACCCTTATCATATTTCTCAAGCGTAAAGCCACAGAACACAAGCCCTCCTATATAATAAAGTGCTGACTATCTGAAAAGGGGGGGCCTTTATTAATGTAGAAGCAGTGTCACTTTCTATGTGATCTTTTTGCACTAGTACGGAGTCAGAAAAGCATATTTATGAACTCCAGCAAGAAAAGGTCATCACGTAGCTACTATACTGGCAACATTTGCCCTTTGGGTGTAAGCATTATGACAAAACTCCATGGTTTCAAAAAAAATTTTTCAGCCAAATAAACTTACCCATGTATTCTATAAACTTTTTTTTCCCTTAAGTATTCTAGTATTTTTTTTTTTTTTAATGTGAAATGAGTGCCTCCCTCCAGGCCTTCCCCAGAGCACACAGGTTTTGCCTAGCTGCTCCCTGGGCTGAGTACAGGCTGGCCTGCTTCCGCACCCACTGACCTCTCCAGCTTGTGGCTCTCAGTGCCTTCCAGCTGTATGCTTAGTGTTGACAGCATGTCCAGTCCATTCCCTTTCAAACTTTGCCTAGGTGTAACTGACATAAACTGCACTTAAAAGTACAATTTGATAAATCTGAGATGTCTGGGGCTGCTGGGGTAGCATGTCAGACTAACCCTCCGTTGTGGTACTGGTGTCTCATACGGGTGCTGGTTCGAGTCCCAGCAGCTCCACTTCCTCTCCAGTTCCCTGCTAATGGCCTGGGAAGACAGCAGAGGGTGGTCAAGTACTTGGGCCACATAGGAGATTCAGAGCAAGGTTCAGCTCAAGCCACTGTGGCTGTTTGTGGAGTGAGCCAGCAGCTGGAAGATTCTCCCTCATCTCCCTAACTCCGCCTGTCAATAACAGATCTTAAAAAAAAAAAAAAAAAAAGACACGCACACACTGAGGAAGTCATCACTAAAGTAAAGATGACCAACAGTCATCACCGCTGAGGAGGCCTCCAGCATCGCCGACCCCTTCCTGCTTTCCAAGGCCACTCAAGTATTTCAGCATGTGTAACATCTCTGTAGCAGAATCCAGCTCCAATGGGTGACATCTGAGTGCTGCAAAGCAACTGTCTAGGTACCAACTTCTGATCTTACTAGTACCCTGGTTAAAGCCGCATAAGATTTGAATGGTCGGCTCCAAACATGAAATCTCCCCAGAACCTGTCATTTTAATGTATTTTTTTACAAGATGAAATATTTTCTCTAGTAGATAACATTATGCAACTGCGAAAACGCCTATTTTGTTTCCCGAATAAACAAGAACAGAATACTAAACAACAAACATTTATAGCAACAAGTTTTCTTGCACATTTGATGCAATTAGAGACTTAACAGAATGCTTGGAACAAAAAAATCTTCAGAAAGCTGACTGAAACAGAATATAGAGCGACAGAAAGGAAAACAGGGCATGTTGGAAAATATGGCTACATTTTTTTTTTAGCCAAACAAATGTCTACACACACAACTGTGTAGCACAATATATGAACATAAGCTCACATCAAGATTTCACCCAAAATTTCAAAATTTCCACAAAGAAGATTCTGCTAGTGTCTGGAAAAAGGCAGAAAATACAAAAGATCACCTATCGGGATTGCTCTGCAGTTCTTAACCGCAGATAGCAAAACCTTCCAGAAGAGCCACTACTTGGAAAAGCTCAAGGAAATGTTCTTCCTGCTCGGTGTCTACACCAGCCAGTCAGCCAGCTCCAAGCCACTTTTGGACATCCAGAAGTTCACTTACTTTCATGTAGTATTTTCTTTTCTTTATTTTTATTGCACATCAGATATACAGAGAGGAGGAGAGACAAAGAGGAAGATCTTCCGTCCGTTGATTCACTCCCCAAGCAGCTGCAATGGCAGGTTGCAGGAACCGGGAGCTTCTTCTGGGTCTCCCACTTGGGTGAGGGTCGCAAGGCATTAGGCTGACCTTGACTGCTTTCCCAGGTCACAAACAGGGAGCTGGATGGGAAGCAGGGCCGCCGGGATTAGAACCAGCACCCATATGGGATACATGCATTCAAGGTGAGGACTTTAGCCGCTAGGCTACCACACTGGGCCCTCGTGTAGTATTTTTCAAGAGGCTACAGAACTATGGTTTACCAAAAGGAAGCCAGAAAACAGAACCACTTCAAACATAACAGAACTGCTAATGCAGGAGTCAAAAGGCATTTCTGGGAGAAGCGTACAGCAGGATCCCACCATGAAAGCTGAACCCCTGGACATGGAGGGCAACTACCACCTGCAATATCCGAGTAGTGAACAGGACTCACACTGCTGGCTGTCACCAGCCGGATCCCTGCTGCCAAGGTCCCGCCTTGTTCACCTCCCCACAGTGTGCCTGGGCACACCTGGGACCAGTCTTGATCAGTCCTTTCTTTGTCCTGACCATGTGGTGATGAAATGCCTTCTTCCCTGACATGCAAGCAGGCTGGGACCTGCAGAGGGCACCCACTTGCTACCCTTGTGTTTCAACCTGTTCCTGCAAGCTAAACTGGGCTCTGGTGAGTGTACAGCAGCAACTAGCCTTCTCCTAGCCTCTCTTCTTGTATACACTGGCCAGAAATCAACTATCTGTCGCAATTCCCTCTGGACACTGCAGTTGAGTTCTCCAGGGGAGCCTACTTCTAACCCACAGAGAAGGAAAGCAGCCGGGACTGTTCAGCTCACAGCAAGCTGGCTGTCCCTTTCCTTAGGCTCGTGCTTGCTGCTGTCAGAACTAAATGTATCATTCAGAACACAGCTCGTGGGTGGGAAAGCCACAGAGCAGGTCACTAGGGAGTCAGTGGCCATCGTGGTAGCGATGGGGAAGGAGCAGCAGCTGGAGAGGACACAGCAGCTTCCGAGACTTTTTCTATTTCTTAAATGATGGGTACTCAGACGTGTATGTTTGACATATTTCAAGCACTATTTTTCTTATGTATTGTAAAGATCATAAAAACTTTAAAATGAAGCATATGAACAGCATTGATATATTCTATTTTTTCAAATTATGAGAGACTTTGCCCAAATGCCCCCAAAGATGTGGGGTTTAGGAAGCTGCAGGGAAGTCAAAATTGAGAATCTACATTTTTTTTTCCTGTAGGGCGCTCAGCCAAAATTAGCAGCAATGACGGGAAGAACATTATTCAGCATCACTATTTTTCATTGATATGATGCTATAATTTTCAGCTACAACTTCTGCTACTTAACTGTAAAATAACCATTAAAACAGACTGAAAAGGCCACAATGTACATTACTTCCAGGTCGTCCTTCAGAATAATTCAGTCCAAAAGCCACCAGGTGAGGTCAAGCAAGACAGAAACTTGGGAAAGGGGGAGGAGATGAAAGGTTGGCAAGATGGTAGCCCTGCCAGGGGTAATTGGGGCCAAGTGGCATGAAGGTGGGGCTGGGTATAGCAGCAGGCGAGCACCAGGGAGGAGCGAGTGGGCACACAAGTGGGAAACTCAGGTAGCAGGAAGGGTAGAATTTGGAGAGGTGGTGATAAAGGTGGTTTAGTACTAGGCAGCAGGGCCGCGTGGTGACCCCGACAGGAATCTGACCACACAGGAAAAGGTGATGATGAATAACTGCTGATGATGGAATCAGAGTCCTCGGTAGTGGACAAAAGTGTCAACACTATGAGCAGAGAGGAGATTAAAATAAACCCCATGTACTTGGAACGCATTAGGTGTTAGATTATAGACTGCCAGGTGGCCATCCGTCTCTACCTGTACATATGTGTACAGCACTGTCTACTTTGCGAACCTGGGAACAGTGGCCATGCAAAGTTAATAAGCATTTCTGGTGCCCAGATCTTGGCTTCTAAAATATTCCATCCAGATTGTAGTTTCTAAGCACAGCATCAAGAATTTTAGGATTTAATTCCAAATAATCATGCAAAGTAGTAGAAATGATCTTCTAGGTTTGAGCTGTCAAGGTGTCTTCAGCAGCCTTTTCCCATCAACTGCATCAGCAAGTCTGACCCAACGCCCCAGGATGCTGCTGCCCAAGACTGCTCACTGGCCCCTGGCCGTCTACTCGCCGCCCATCTGCCTGCACCCACTGCCTGACTGAGACTGTCTGTGTAGTTTTTTGCCGCTTCTTGAATGGCTTCCAGACTTGCCCAGGCCTCTTTCCAACACCGTCTAAACAGATCTGGCCTTCCCCTGATAAGCCAGCAGGCTCAGTAAGACCAGGTAACTTACAAAATGAGGCAGCTGGCAGTAACAGGGTCAGATTGATTGATCTGTGGTACACAAGGAGATGAACTGAGAATGCACTTTCCAATCTCGAATCCTTCATAGGATCTGTTAGAATTCCTAACTCTGCATTTCTGTCTCCCTTAGAAGTCAGTTCTCCAAGAACAGAACTCACTCCCAGCTGTATCCCGGCATCTGAGACACATAAGCACTCTACAAACATTGAAAGTAGAAGAAATTGCCACTTCCTCATATGCTTTTTTATTTAATTTTTAACTACAAAGCAGTTGAGAACAATGTATCTTCCTTAGGTATGTGGTATATGAAGAAAGTGGAATGTTCCCAGGATAAATGAACATGGCCAATTCCCTCAGAGGAGAAGTACTGAATCTTTACAAAAATGTAAGTAGTAATTACGCTGCCCATTTTACAAATCCTATGAGACATGAATCATTTAGACATACATAATTTCTTTTTTTCAAGCTGCTGTATCTTGGACGAGACTATCCAAAAGGAGCAGACTATTTTAAAAGGCGTTTGAAGAATGTTTTCCTTAAAAACAAGGATGTGAACGACCCAGAGAAGATCAGAGAACTTATTGCACGGGGCGAATTTGTAATGAAAGAACTGGAAGCCTTATACTTCCTTAGGAAATACAGAGCTATGAAACAACGCTATTATTCAGATACCGACAAAACTAACTGACGATTGCTATCAGAGTTGGCTAAAAGTGTAAAACAGTTCTGACTTAAGATAGTCACCTACAGGTTGTATTAAAAAAATGCCACCCTATTGTAGCTGCATTTCAATTTCCATTCAAACCAAAACCTTGATAATCAAGTTTATCCAATTTTTATTCTAAAATAGTAGTTAATAGTGCTACCAATTATAAGTTAATGAATATCCAATTTTGAAAGAACATATAATACACTTTAATGTGACTTAAGATTTTAGCCAGCTATTCTGCCCATTTCCCCATTTTACTGACAAGATACTGCTTTTTAATGTATACTTCCTAGGTAAAATAACTTCTTTTTCATTTACTCCTAATTTTATTGACCCATTTTCATAAATTAACAATATTAAGTTCATGCTGAAGATCTAAATGTAGTTATAGAAATAATAGGATGTACAGAGTGAGGCTATTTCTGACCCTCCAACTGTTGGTGACTGGTATTAGAGACACAGGTACTCAGTGAACTCCATAATAAACTCTGCTGCTGGTCCCTTGGGGTCTAAAACCAAACCACCAAGGTGTGCCTCCAGCAGTAAGTGCCGTCCCCTTGTGCCGTCATCTGCTTCTCAACCAGTGAACACGCAGTGGGTCTATACCCAACACAGGTTTACACCTGCACACTTAAACCTTTACATAATGTTCACAACAACTTTTATAATAAAGGATATTTTTGCTAACTTACAACCTGGTGTACTATAGTGCCTGTGGTTTGTAAAGTATTCCATTAGCGATTGTGAAGCAAATGTCTCAAATTTCCATCAAGAAATACACACTCTCATAGTCACCATAACTATTTTTATTACATTACAATAATTAGGAGCAGTACAGTTCAGGACAAAAATATTACAAATTTCAGATCACTTCACAGCACATACTCCTATAAACATTTAAAAGTTAATTTTAATTAAAAGAGTGGTCATTTTAAAATTTAATGTTTGATATGACCAACATTCCTAGGTCAGCGCAACCAAAGGATGGAAAACGACTGGATCACACTGCATATGTCCCACAAAAAAAAAGCACAATGTACAAAATGTGCATGTTTCAGTTTACACTATACAAAAATAGTTAAAATACATTCCAGGTAAACATGTTACATTAAGAAATAGTACTAGTAAGAAATTGGCACGCAAAGGAAAAATGCAAAAGTATTTTCAACATGAAAACACAAGACAGTGGACCTGGAAACTCCTGGATGAACATCACATAACCCGGTCAGCTCTGGGGTGGTGGGCCCTCTGGGATCGCCGTTTCTGTAGGTTGGAGCTTTTGGTTTTTATAAAGTCCTTCTACATTGCCTATCATCATCCCAAACAGGTACTTCAAACTATTTAACTAAAACACAAACCTTAATCTAGTTATGATTATGCCTTAAAAACTAGCATGAATATATCTTCTAAGAAATAATATCCACTTTCTGACAGATTTACAGTTACCAGCTGTTTATTATCCAGTTTCTCAATGCAGAATTCATGCTACCCAATAGTAACCAGAAAGTTACTAAAATAAATTCCGTTTGATTTTAAGAAACACTGCAAAGTAATGACCAAGAAATTATTATATGACAAAATGGGAATGATTTCAGACAGTTCTTATTGTCTCAAAAAAAAAAAAAAAAAAATCCTTAGGTATACATGTTTTCTTTTGGGGGGAAAAATGGTTACCAGGAAAAAAAAAGAAAAAGTCAATCAATGGAATACAAATGAGATGAACTTGTGCAAACGATAACTTAAACATGCCTTACAAAGTTTCTACACATGAATATTTTAGGACAAAATTGTGCACTCGTGGCAAAGGTTTTAACAACTCAAGAGTTAGAGTCTAAATTCCTATGCAGTGTGACTCAGTTAACACAGAGCTTAGAGTCCCTAATGGGGACTATTCCACCCAAATTACGCTACATGTCAGCTAAGTTCCTCCACAAACATATTAATACTAAGACTATGTAATTTAGCACTTTTTCCAACAAGGATTTTATCTTTAAAGCTATTATAATTAAGTAACATTTACATTAATTCCTAGAATTTTCACCCCCTCTGAAATCTTTAAGAAAACCTTTGTTAAGCTATTCAAAATTTACCTAACAAAAGATTATTACCACTACCTTAAAAAAATGTGCCCAGCTATATCAAACTCAGGAGTTTTCAATTTACTGCCCCCTCTGTCATGCCCTACAGTTGCTAAGTGTGGTCATGTGTCTGTAGAAATAAGAGGTACTTGTTCAGTCACAGAACTCTGCCTAGACAATACTCCCAAATTCTGTACTTCAGCATTGCACTTCAGAAATCGTATTTTTATACAAAAGTTTGCTTTTCTGTGAGCTGGCCAGATAAAACTTTTAGAAGTCAATCTTTAATTTTAAAAAGTCTATTTTAACTACAAAGAGAAAGTTAGAATATTACTTTTGAATTTTAATATTAGTATGACAGAATGTAATACTATAATTGTCTCAATAAAATCAGTTATGCCAAATAAAAATCAACAAAGTTTACCCTTTGGAACAATGTAAAGTGATCTATACATAAAGTAACTTGATCAGTCACAATGGAATCATAGCAAAACAATTATTTTAGAACTGGGAGAAGCCCTCTCTGAGGAGCGGAGCTCCACACTGGTTACCTCCGGGTCCTGTGCGGGTCCTGTGCGGGCCGGTGCGGCGCCTGTTGGAGCACGGTAGCAAGGCTGAGCAGTGGAGAGGATGTCCCTCCTAGGCAGAAGCTTACACCTCATCACTGTTGTCTGTACACTAGCTGCCATCGGAGAGATACTCACTGTATTCGCAGAATAAATGAATTCTCATAAACAGCAATGTGAATTAAATTCCACAGTACTTTTCATTGTAATGGAATGTACCACTGGCAGCAGGGCTCGCCCTGGCTGCAGACTGCAGCACTACCTTTATTAAGTTCTCCTTCCACTGGGCAGCACTGTCTGTTCAGACGCTGGTTTGGAAATTCCTCCTTACTGGGCTACAAAGAGATGATGGTCAAGGCTCTTGATTAAATTGCTACAGGTATCACCCACCTCGCAGGTCACATTCCATCACTGTATCTGTCAGATTAGTTACAGCCCTGAGGAAATAAGATGTGGGGCATTCTGAACGTGACCTACTGGGAAAACGTCATGGAGACATCCATAGCAGCAACAACACAGGGAATCAGGAGAACGGGAAGGATTACAAGAAAGCTGCATCATGTCATGGTCTTGTGGAAGGGCGGGCAGGCACAACGGCATGGCAGGGGAGGCCTGAAACCGGAGGATGGCTACTCAATATAAACTTCACCCTGTGCACAATTTTGCCCAAGATTGGCAATGAAGATGGTAACACCGGTAAAAACAAGCTGGAGATTGTGCAAAGCTGGACAAACAGGTGTAGGCTTTTGTAAGCTGAACGTAAACCACACGGCTGTGGAGTTACGGGGAGCTTTGAGATGACTTCTTTTAACATGAAGACATGGACAACAAGTGATTAGTTCAAAATCCGGACTTAGGGAGCACACCTAACCCCCGAGGCCTCTTCCTCCTAGGCTGCTGTTCATCTCCCTGGGCCAGCTCACCTCAAACACTTTCAATAACACTTTAGATGCATTGCAAGGACTTTTCAGTAATGCTTATACATCTGTTCCTTTAGTATTAGCTATTCAAAATTTGCATCAAGCATGGAAAGTGCTCATGATGCACTACTTTAACCAGCATTAAAAGAATTAACCAAACTAGACATTTCTGAAACTTTTGCTTCAATGTTTAAAAAAGTGTTGACACATCCAACCTCAAAATTTGAACTTTCAAGTTAATACTTAAAAATAATTTCTTAAAAAGTTTACAAAAAAGAAACGATGCTTTTGATTCGTCCATGGAACCACCACAAGCTGCAAATGCCTCCTGCGGAGCTGAGCCATCCAGACACCCTCCTGGCCCCTTGGTGAGCCACCGGCACCGAGCAGCCCTGGATCACTGCAGTGGGCCACTCGGTGCTCTGGAGGCCTGCGTGACACCTCCAGGTTCACACAGGGCCTGGCCTTCCAACCTGAGTCCCGTCACCACCCACTTAGCCATAAAGAACCCTAGTAATCACTTCCAAAGACTAGTAAGTCCAAGAAAAGACACAAATTTATGCTGACAAAGAGTAATCTGACCCACGGAGATTATATTTAATTCCTATGAGAATTTTTTACACATTTTAAAAGTTTTCCCACTATTATAAAACTTTAATAGCATGTAAATACAGCCCCTAATTAGTTACTATAATCCCCATTTCATACTTGGCTTGCCTTAATAGGAAAAGCCATTAGGAATCTGAATAATTTACCTAATGTCGATAGTCAATGGCCTTAATTATTTCCATTGTCTTGTAATTTTTTTTTCCCCTTTTTATAAAAAAAAATATAGTATTTGGAGGAGAGACCATGACTAGCAGTGGGAAAGGAAACTTTTGCTAGCAGTGTCACTTCCCACGTGTGAGGATGGCAAACGGGGGGACGTGACGCTCAGAAGACAAATCAGTACAAAGTCCAGACATGCATGTTCCCTCAGCGTCTCAGGAAAATGGCCAAAACTCTAAACTCAAGTTAGTCACTAATTAATCCATGTATGTGACTAGATAAAACATAAAACAGAGATGACTTAAAAGCTTCTTTAGGTTGTTTCACACCGATGTTCACAACTGATAAGGAGACAGGAAGGGATGAGCGGCATGCACCACAAAGCCGGGGACGGCACACGGCCCCGCAATTCAGCTTTTGTTTCACAGGCATTGCTAGTTCATAAACTAAAATCAGGGAATACTGGCACTTAGAGGGAAAAAAAGTTTCCACTGTCATTTAAAAATAAGCATTTAGGATAAAAGCTAACAGTTTGCATGGAGCAGAAAAAAATTAAGTAATGCTAAAACAAATGCTAATAATTTAGTGTAATGTACAAAAATTACCACTTTTACTTAAGTATGCCTTAAGAAAAAAGTACAAATTTTATTTACATAATTATACACTTTGTCTTTGACTTCTTTTTCTTCTTTTTACCATCTTTGCTCATCTTTTCTTTATGTTTTCGAATTTCTCGCACTAATGTATAGAAGGCATCGTCAACACCCTGAAACACAGAAGTGTTACAATGTGACTCTGGCTGTATGACCAATCTGAATACACAGAAGTGTTACAATGTGACTCTGGCTGTATGACCAATCTGAATACACAGAAGTGTTACAATGTGACTCTGGCTGTATGACCAATCTGAATACACAGAAGTGTTACAATGTGACTCTGGCTGTATGACCAATCTGAATACACAGAAGTGTTACAATGTGACTCTGGCTGTATGACCAATCTGAATACACAGAAGTGTTACAATGTGACTCTGGCTGTATGACCAATCTGAATACACAGAAGTGTTACAATGTGACTCTGGCTGTATGACCAATCTGAATACACAGAAGTGTTACAATGTGACTCTGGCTGTATGACCAATCTGAATACACAGAAGTGTTACAATGTGACTCTGGCTGTATGACCAATCTGAATATACAGAAGTGTTACAATGTGACTCTGGCTGTATGACCAATCTGAATATACAGATAACAGATCTCACTCACAAGACTCATAATAGACACTTTATGCTTCTCAAAGGGCAACTGAATTCACATTTCACATATTAGATTTTTGGGATTCTTCAAAGGATATTTTGACAACATTATAAACAAAATCAGGCAAGGATAATCAATATACAGAATTCCATATAAAAAATGACTTTTTCCCAGGAGCATTTCCCACTAACTCTTCCCACAGTGGCTAACTTCAGTTAGCTGTGTAGATGTATGTGTGGTATATGCATACACTTGTTTCTCAATTTCTAGACTTTAAATGTAAGTCATGCAACTATAAATTTTTTCCATGTGTGTATTCAAAGTAACAGTATTTCGAGTCCTGATTTTATAGCTATGTAAATCAATTAGATTTAAGTAACTTACTAAGGAATAACCAGTGTCTGAACCTACCATTGTAGCTTTCTAATTATATTGATCAGTTTTTAATTCAGATACTTATCACTAAGAAAGGAGTTTAAAAGTGATCCCAAAATGTTACTACTACTTTGAAAAAATCAAGAACTTCTAATTTGTAGAGATGCAAGCTAAAACATTTGAATGGTATAGTTTAATTTTGGAAAGATCTTCTCATTGCTACCTTGGCTTCTGTTTAATGGAATAGAGATTCAGAAGTTTGCCAGACAAAGCCAAACATTCCATCTTAAAAGAGTTTTCCACCTTTGGCCCCTGAGGTCTACATTTGCTGGTATTCAAAACAAGCTTTCTAAATCAGTTACAGCTAGTGATGTTTAATTCAGGGTAATTTAAAATAACAAATCTGAAAATGAAACGGAACATATCTTAACACTGCAATATTTATTTTAGGCAAAATAAATAAAAACAAAACTAGCAAGGCGAAGAAAAATAACATCCTCTCTGTATTCAACTAATAAATGAAAACTAACTAGCTGAAGTCTCATTTCCAAACCTAGACACTAGGGGGAGTCTCAGGAACAAATTAGCAACAAACCAAACTGTTAAATCAGGACATTTTTTGAACAGTGAATACCGAGTTGATACCATTACAACTGAATATTCTAAATTATACAAATGTTATATGTATGTCATACACACTGTAACATATGTATAAATATATCTGTTAAAGTCTGTTGAAAATAATTTTTAAATGTGATATGATCATTCCTTTAGTAAGATCTTCAACAATTATCTGTCAAAATAATAACAAAATTAATCCAGGACATTTTCCTTCAAATTACATTAAACTGATTTCCACATCCTTTCTGCAACTTAGGAACGGCATGACTAGCATTGACAAGTCACAAGACTGGGACTGGAAGCCTTGGTCCTCATTTAGACAGTCAATAATGTTAGAGAATATTAAAAAACAAAATATTAGACAATAAAAGTCCTGAATAAAGTCCCCAAAATGCCTTCATTCATATTTCCCTGATTCTGATATCATTACTGATACAATACAAACATATGCTTTTATTTCTTTCAAAGGAGAAAAAGTGTTAAGTTATTTACATGGTAATTTTTTCATGGCTTATTTATCTGTTGATTTTTCCCTTATATGCTTCCTCAGTACATATAAAGAAGGAAAATTCCAATAATACAACGATTATTGGATATACCACAAATATTTAACAAATCTGAATTATAAACCCTTACAGTGGAGTGGAGTCTTCAAAGAGGAAGTAATGCAACTCTTCTCTTCATTAAAAAAATAAAATTCCCTTTGATCACATATCCTTACAGAGTGAACCGCTTCAACCACTACTACAAGGGAAAAATCCAAATTATACTAAAATTAGGAAAGAAAAAAAGAAAGAAAACCCTGGAGATGGGCAGAGAAACTAGATACATTCAAAGGTAAGAACAGAATCAAGTATTTAAAAGAAAATGAGACAAGATTTTCTAAGATTTCTTAGGCACATGTTGTACTACATTCTCCATGATTTTCCTAAAATGAAATCATTTCAGTGATAGAAAAAGTCACAATCTAAACAGTAGCGAATTATTCATGTCCAAACATACATGTAATAGAAAGCAGTGTCCCAGAAATCATTGTTTAAACCTGTAATTTTCACAGCTAAGACAAACTTCTCTGTGTACATTTGTCATTTCTACAGAATATTTTTATTTAACTTTAAACTGTTAAGTATTACCACATATACTTTTCATATTAATGGTACTGGTGCCCACCAAAATTACAAAGATTCAGTGGGACAATTATTTTACATTCATTACAGTTGCTGTGAAAATGTTTTTTGGAGAACTTTAAAATTTTTACACATATTTACATATTTTGTTACATAAAATTTTTACTTTATTCTAAACAATTCAACTAAATATGCATCTAATAATGAGAAAACAGGAAATAGAAAAAATTGAAACCACCCCTCACATGTGGTCATGGTACTATTAATTAAAAAGTTAACTTTTCAGGGTGGGCACTGTGGTCCAAGAAACAGGTTCAGCCTATCGTTGGGATGCCTACATCCCACAATGGCATGCCAATTTCAATTATGGTTCCTTCACTTTTGATCCAACTTCCTGCTAACAACCCTGAGAAGGCAGCAGAGGATCGCCCAAATGCTTGGAGCTCGGCCATTCACATGGGACATGTGGCCTGGGTCCCTGGCTCTCAGCTTCACTTTTGGTCAGTCCTGGCCACTTGGGGCATCTGGAGAGTCAATCAGTACATGCAAATTTTTTCTCTCAAATAGCCAAATATTAAACAAAAGGTTTCTTTTCAAACTGCATTGTAATGCTAAATTTTACAACTTGTAAATTAAACATTGCTTTACATAATTGACACTCAAAAATTAATTCATAAATTTCAATAAAAATTAACGCCAATCATGCTTTGTTTCCCAAGATTATATTAGTACACCTCACGGTATTTTGGGGGGTTGAATCTATCACTTGGATGTGCGTTTTACACTTCCGGCACACCAGCTTGTAGTCTGGTGAGCAAAAGAAGCTATAACCTAGCAATTTTGTGAAAATTACGAATTAATTTCATTCACATTCTTGCAGAGTACTATATATTACAAAAAAAATTCATTTAAAAGCTGAAGTTTTGATGTGAACTTCTCAGCAAAACAGAATAGCATGTGTCTGTGCAGAAAGGAAGCTGCAGGGAGCCATTCAGCGTATCTTCGCTGGGGAGCCTCATTAAGCAATGATTACACAAAGATGAAAAGCATGTATGACTCCAACTGCTTAAGGGTTTGTCTATCTAATTCAAAAAGATCACGGAAAATGGATTTAAAAGGTAAATGTATTTTGGTGAACAAAGTTAAAATTCATTTGTAGTTTTTATAATAAGGATTTTCCACGATGACTGAATGAACTCTCTGCCTGCAAGTGGCAGCATTCCATATGGGTGCCAAGTTCCTGTCCCAGCTGCTCCACTTCTCATTCAGTCCCTGCTTGTGGCCTGAGAGGGTAGCAGAGCATGGACCAAAACCTTGGGACCCTGTACCCATGTGGGAGACCCAGGAGAAGCTCCTGGCTTCAGACTGGTTCAGCTCCAGTACTGTGGCTATTTGGGATGTGACCCAGCAAATGGAAGATCTCTCTCTGTCTTCCTTCTCTCTGTAAATCTGCCTTTCCAATAAGAATAAATAAAATCTTAATTAGAAAAAAAAGAAAAGAAACCCAGTATATTGGGAAAATATAGGGAAGAGTTGCCCAGTTTGAGGCGATCTCAGAGAACATAAGATTGGAGAATCGTAAGGGAGTGTAAACTAACAAGTAAGACCAGCGACCAGAACGATTTCAAGTAAGTGCCAAGATTCAAGGGAAGGCAGGGAATACCTTGGCATTTATTGACATAAGGACAGAAAGAAAGTCAGACAATTCCATTCAATATGGAATCTTAGAAATAAGTGCCCAGAGTTTGAAGAGGTAGAAAGAGGCTAAGGAATCCATATGACATGCTGTGGAACTTACCACTGTATTCCACAGGGAAGTCAGTGACTAGACTTAAAGAAAAGAGAATGGTATTTCTTTCAAGTATCTGTTTCTGGTGGCACAGTGAATGGCACTGGGAACAGGTCCACCACACCCAGGAGGGGTCACAACTAACTGTTCCAGCAAGAAATGAAGCTGTGACAGAGAGCTGGAAGGGAGAACCACAAAGTTTCCGGCTGCTTCCACATGCAGCATGAAAGGTGAGCAAGGAGTCTTCCTAGGACCCCAGGCTTTTGTCTGGGCAGAAATGTGCTATGGGTGCCATTGCCTTGGAAAACACAGGTAGGTGTACAGCTACTCACTTGTACAATGTCCAAAAGAACACACTGCAAAGAGGGATTCCATCCCACCTGCTGGGCCATCTCATCTCAAACCTCTATTATCACAACTTTTTTATCCCTCTCCAGAAAAATGAAAAATAAAACAAGAAAAAAGAAAACAAACAACAACAACAAAAAAAAACCAAAAGAAAAGAAAAGCTGATGAATTCAAAACTTGAGTCTGATTTCCCTTCAAAATAAACACCAGCTCAATCAGTGGCTCACCTTACACTAATTGAAACATCAGACCTTACTCCAAATGTAGTTCACTACTGCTACCAAAATTATCTCAAAAATAACATCCATTAGGTTCAAAATAAGCACACTGATTATGGGAATAAACTACAGATTCCCTATCTCTGAATACTTCAAATTAGAAATGCATATCCAAGTAGCTGCTCCTTGGTTACCTTTATAAGATACCTACTTTCTGCCATAATTAATATGCTGAACTTACCAGATTACATTATAATGCATTTTTTTATTTTCACACAGCCAGGAGTCTTTTCTTCTTTGCTGATTTTTTTCAATCTGTATTGTCGGATCTCTCTCACCAATGTATAAAAAGCATCCTCCACTCTCTGCATTGTAAAACACAACTTCTTTAAGTCTGTTTCGTTGATAAAACTAATTTACTGGGACAGCCATGTGCAAGAAGTCTGAAATTACGGGCTTGAGAATTTTTTTTTTTAAAAACAGACATTAAATTGAATCACAGATGCAGTTTTAAAATATGGGCTAGAATCCTGGTTTGTTAAGACAGCTGTTTTCTTAAAATCTAGTCAGGATGTAGAAAAATTAAAATTAAAAAAAGGAACACTAACTATATATATGTACATATAGTTGTGATCATTCTGGTTATTCATAAAATTAAAGCTAAGTTTAAATTTTTTATTTGCCTTTGAAAAATGGGTACTTTATTTACTGCTGATTCTTCACCACGCCCCAATGAATTGTGTAACGGGAATATACAAGCTCTGTTTCCAACACTGAACTAGGGTCAGCACTGCTGTGTAGCAGCAGATGGAAGATCTCTGCCTTTCCTACCTCTCTGCAACTCCAAATTTCAAGTAAAATAACTTTTAAAATTAGAATAAACAGTTAAAGCAATGTTCAATCATACTGGCTTTGTACTTTCTAAGATAAAACACTTCAAAGGAGTTGTGCTTAAGGCTATAAGAAGCGACCCTCACTGTTGGCCTTAAGAAGGAAATTTTTAACCTTCTCCAATCCAGAAAAGTTGGTATCAAAGAAAACAGAATACCTAATTACTCTGCCAGTTTGTCTAGGAAAACAGACCGTCCAGGCAGAAGCTGACATGAACAGAAGAAATGCAGAGAAATACAAGTCTATGTGCTGTATAAATTATCTTACAACATGGTCACATACGTGTTCGTTCTTATTTAATAATTTACTCAGGGAATTGGCATGTTTTAACTGTTGGATTGGTAAAATCAAGGTTTCTCAGGCATGAGCTTAATTTAATTTTTGCCCGTAGAAACCATCTGTACACTTATTATCCACAAGAGTTAAGGCAAGGACATCTCAATTCTTCAATGCATATTGATTTTCACAAATCTCAATAGCAAATTAAGGACTATTTAGGAGTGGGCGCTTGGCTTAAGAGTTACTGTCCCGTAAAGGACTGCTTAGTTCAAGTCCCAGCTGCTTCACGTCCAATCGCGCTTCTTGTTACTGTGCACCCTGGGAGGCAGCAGGGGCCAGCTTAGGTACTCCCCCTGCCACCCATGCGAGCAATTAGAGTACAAACCAGCATGTGGACAATCAGTCTCTCTGCCTTAAAATGAAGAGGGAGAAAAAGAGAACAACTTCAGAAGAGTTTAGTAATTTACCTTTAAAGCAAAATTTCAATTTAAAATTAGGGGCAATTATTTGCCACAGTGAGTAAGACACTCCTTGGAAACCTGCTTCCCATCTGGATGCCTAAGTTAGAGTTCTGGCTCTGCTTCAAGGTCTAGCTTCCTGCCAGAGAGGCACCAGGAGCTGATGGCTCCAACACTGGATCCCTGCCAAGCAGGGAAGACCCTGACTTAGGATTCTAGGCTCCAGTTTCTGGCCTGGTCCAGATCTATCTGTTTGGGGAGTGAACCAATGGACTACAGAGCTCTTTCTGACTGCCCCTTCTGACCTTCAAATAAAAACAAATTAGCTAATTCTAAAATTCAATATTTTTTTAAGAAGTACTGGGGCTGGTGGTGTGGCAGCTAGTTAAACTGTAGCCTGCAATGTCACTTTCCCATACCAGCACAGGTTCAAGGCTCAGATACTTCACTTGTAACCAGGCTCCCTGCCAATGTGTCTGCCTGGTAAAGTAGAAGATGGCCCGAGTACATGTGCCCCTGTCCCCCATGTAGGAGACTCAGATGAAGCTCCTGGCTTTGACCTGGCCCAGGCCCAGCCTTTATGGCCATTTAGGGAGTGAATCAGCAGATGGAAGGCAAGTTTCTCTGTAACTGCCTGTCAAACAATTTTTTCTTTAAAAAAAAAAAGTTACTTTAAATGTGGATTTTGTATTAATTTACATATTAAGCTACTATCACAAACCATGCAGTGGTATATTTTAAGTAACACTATCTGAAAATAAGTATCATAATCCAAGAAACTTTATTTAGAATGGAAACAATCAACTAGCTAGCAAAGCCAAGTAGAAACAAAAATTTCCCAACACTTTTTAATGTCATTAAATATGTTGGGATTTTAAATTAGAATGCAATTTGTGGGCCTGGCATGGTAGCCCAGTGGCTAAAGTCCATGCCTTGCAAGCACCTGGAATTGCATATGGGTGCTGGTTCATGTCCTGGCTGCTCTACTTCCCATCCAGCTTCCTGCTTGTGGCCTGGGAAAGCAGTGGACAACGGCCCAAAGCCTTGGGACCCTGCACTCACATGGGAGACCAGGAAGAAGTTCCTGGCTCCTGGCTTCGGATCGGTTCAGCTCTGACCACGGCAGTCACTTGGGGAGTGAGCAGCGGGTAGATCTTTCTATCTCTCCTTTTCTCTGTAAATCTGACTTTTCAATTACAAATAAACAAATCTTTAAAAAAAATGAGTTCAATTTAATAAATATAAGATCAATTTAATAAATAAAAACATACACACAAAAACCAGGTAAAAGCTCATATTTTCTTAAAATTTTTTAAAAAGTAAATTTTTATTTCTGTTTTTAAAAAAAAGTCATAAAGCCAATGTAGAAGACATGCCATAAGCAGGGGAAAAACACACATTGGTCCTATGTAATTTAGCACATGTGTATTTTGATTGTAACTTATTCCTAAAAATCAGTTTGGCTATGTCTACTGCAGGACGAGCAATCCCATCACCAAAACTGGAATACACGATTTTGTTTGCAGCAATGCAGAGAGAATTGGAAGCTAATAATTTTAGAAGAAAAGATTTTTTTATCCCACCACCAAGAATTCACTTTATTATTAAGACCTCACTGAGAAAGTTATTTATTCCAGAGTGACTTTTCTTATTTCTACTAACAGATATTTAAATAAGATTTTAATCAGTTATTCGCCATTTTTCAAACTTAAATTAGTCATTTCTTCACCATTTGCTTTAAAGTCATCCCAACATCAAGAGAACACGAAAGCACTGTTGCTTATCCTTGTTAATCCCTTTAAGCCACTGTCTCTGGCTCTCATTAAAAACTGCATCAACAGCGCACCCATGGGAAAGCACAGTGGTGTTTTGTGTTTCAAAATGTGCACACTTTTTTAAGAGCAAGCATTTCCAAAGCAGCATTTAACAGCCACGAGAGCTAGGCTAAGCTCTTAACTGGCACCCCGTACTTGGTTCTGCAGAATATCACTGACTGCCACAAATACTGATTTTAAAAAACAATTTGACATCCCAGATTTTCCAAACTATAGCCTAGATCAACTCCTGGGAGGGTGTGCCCTGTGAACCACAGATGCCTAGCAACTGTTTATTTTTAACTCACAGAGAGCTGAAGCTGAGCATCACTCTCATGTATACATACTCCACAGCAGTAAGGTACTAAGGTTTCTTGATCACTGTGCTATGTTCAAGTAATTCCGTGAGCTTTCTTTAGTGGAGGTCTTATAATAACTAATTTTAACTATCTACCAATTAAGAGCAAAATAGGAAATCAATCATCATAAAGTTCATAAAACTGGTTTTTATATTATGCTCAAACTGAGACCTCCAGGAAGCCAAAAAAAGGGGGGCAGAGAGCAGGAGTAGCAGGCAGGAACTCTGCTTTGGTCAGCCACTCACTGCACTCTCCTATCTTTGACTTTTACAGACTGCAAACACACCAGTGATCCTTGGTGCCAATGCTTCAGTTTCAACAGTTTTGCCTGAAACTGCCATGGACTTCTCCAAGGAACCAGAAAAATCTGTCCATTACCACTAGCCCAGACACATGAGGAGTGGGCTGCAGCCCTTCCTACCTAGGAAGGTGGGGCCACATATCATGTAGTAGCAGAAAGTAACCCCTTTTGCCGTTCAAATGTGCACTGAATTAATTATAAAAAAATGTATCATGTATTATGTTCTGGCCAGGCAATAAACTTTTTATCACCACAAAGTCTCTGTGCTGGCAAAAACACATTCTGAAAACCTTTTCTGAAAAAGTACCAGAGTGGCGGCCAGCTTCACGGCACAGCAAATAAAGCTGCTGCCTACAAAACCAGCTTCCCTAGGCCACTGGCAGTTATGTCCTGTCAGCTTCGCTTCTGACCCGGCTTCCTGCTAATGGCCTGGGGAAGACAGCAGACAAGTGTCTGTGCCGCTGGCACCAAGTGAGAGACCAGGATGAAGTTCCTGGCTCCTGGCTTCAGCCTGGCCAGCCCTGGAAGACCAGCAGATGGAAATCTCTGGTAAAATCCCATGCGAAAGCCAGGCAGTCAGGGATCTGCAGCCAAAGTTTAGTTTTGTAATATGTACATGCTAACAATTCAGCATTTTCAAAGGACTTTAAGAAACAAAATGGTCATATACAATAGGAAACACTTTTAACCCTGAAAATTTTAAATATTATGTGGCCCTTTACAGAAACTTTACAGAACTGACTTGTAACTAAATGTTTCTTCCTAACCTTTTTAGTGCTTTTGTTGTAGGATCCTGAACAAAACCACAACTTAAGAGCACAAAACTAGCTGCTGATAAAATACATTCTTATTTTGTTGAAGTAACAAAATATATTAAAATAACAAGTACGTAACAAAATACTATGCAGAAATAAAAAAATATGCTACCAAAGCTAGGGCTTCAAAGTTTCACAAAATCTGAGATATAAAATTTATATATTTCATTTTAATCACTATAATCACTTGAAATAGCTCTTTAAAGTCTCCAAACATATTAATATCACATTAACTTGCACAGAGGAAGACACTTAGACTATTTAAAGGCACATCTCAAAGGAAATCAATCAGTTCATTTAATAAAAAGAAATCAATATAAAACAAATACCTAACAGCTTACCATCACAGATGCCATAAACACACTAAGGCTATAAATGTGAGAAATGCTGAACACTGAGAGACATACTGTCATATTACAACCTTCTGTATTGTTAATTGGATGGCTCACAGAAATGACTGCAAAGCCAATTCAATTTTCTCTCACACCTTCAAAAAAATAAAGTCTCAAAACAGTACAAAACAGACAATGTATTTTAAAAGAAAGCCAGAGTAGCTTTCTGACCGATTATGAAGAGCTTAGGCTCACTGTCCTGAGGAGTGGAGGGGAGCAGAGAGCCCTGCCACAGCCAGCAGGGTCCTGCAGCTACCACCCAGCCGCCTCTAGCCAGAACTCTGGTCCACGGGTCACAGTCAGCAGCCCATCTGCAGCTCACTGGAAATGCAGAAACCACAGCATCCAACCTAAACCCACTCAATCAGAATCGGGATCTTAACAAGCCTGTGAAGCTGCATGCATAGTAATGTGTAAGAAATACTGCTCTGCTGCAGCTCTTTATATCAGGCAATCTGTTTTCCTTTTCTGTGAAATACAAAAAAAAAAAAAAAAAAAAGTTCACAAACCTAAAAAACAACTATTAAAAGTTATAATAAAACTACAAAAAAAAAATCACTAGCAGTCTACGTGGCAGGCTTGCAAATATTTACAATAAAATTCTTGCTATTTTTAAACCTGAAATTTTCATAAGAAAATATCAGGAGGGTGGGGGCTGCACAATGATTAGCACGGCATCCCATATGGGCGCTGGTTCGTGTCCCGGCTGCTCCACTTCCCATTCAGCTCTCTGCTTGTGGCCTGGGAAAGCAGTGGAGTACTGCTCTAAGTCCTTATGACTTTGCACCCATGTAGGAGACCAGGCAGAAACTCCTGGCACCCAGCTTCAGCTCAGCTCAGCTCAGCTCAGCTCAGCTCCAGCCATGACGGCTGTTTGGGAAGTGGACCAGAGGATGGAAAGCCTTTCTCTGTCTCTCCTTCCCTCCAAATTTGTATTTCTAATAAAAATAAATCTTTTTAAAAATCTATCCAGGGGCCCGTGGTATGGTGCAGTGGATTAGACTGCTGCTGGCGATACCACAGTCCTGAACGAGAGGCAGTTCAAGTCCCAGCTGTTCCACTTTCCATCCAGCTGCCTGTGAATGCATCTGGGAGAGCAGCAGATAGTCCGAGGCCTGGAGCCCTGACCTCGCACCTCGGGAGACCCAGACCGAGTTCCCGCTTCCAGCTTCCAGCCAGTTAAGCCCCAGCCACTGCAGCCATCTGGGACGTGAACCACCAGACAGAAGATCTCTCTCAATCCCTTCTATTAATGCTGCCTTTCAAATAAATAAATAAGCCTAAAAACAAAAAGTTATAAAAGAAAAATTTATAAATATGTTTTCTGAGTACCTTCTTTTCCAAAGGAAAAGATCAGTAAAAAGACAAAAAACGAATCTCTCCCAAGAATTTTGAACATGGAGATTTGAGTAAAATCTGAATCAATCTGATATAAAGTCTTCACTTTCAACCAAGTGTGAATAAACCTGCCATAAAAGACATAGATGTATGATTGGTAAACTGTAAAAATGCAACTTTAATTGCAAAACAAAGATCTAAATAGAAACTTGTGGTTTAGTGTATCAAACTTATAAAATTAGGACAGGTACTTAACTTTCTACCAGGGAAGTAACTCATAAATACTGGTTGAGTAATTTACTTTAAAAAAAAAAAAATACAGAACACTTCACAAATTTGCCTGTCACCACTGCATGGGGACTATGCTGATCTGTGTATTGCTCCAATTTTAGTATATGTGCTGCCGAAGGAAGCACTATATTTACATTCATCCTCTTACAACCTTCAACAAGCATCTAGAATGTCTGTTTTTATAAATCTAACTATGTAATTTGCTGTTCATCACAAAAATTAAAGTCTGCAAAATCAGCTTGATTGAGCTCACAGGTACACATAATCAGAAAAAGCTCAAAAAGAAAGAAAATCAAAATCCACAGAACATAAATTAACCAAGTTCTTCGTACATGCATGGCAACTTGTGTTCCTTTACAGAATGTTCTTGCTAAATTATAAACTGTTTCAAACAATTATTTCACTATATCTAGACAAAAAGTTACTTTTAAAATGAGCATCCCTGGGACCACCATTGCCTTCAACACCATTAGGCCAGACAGACGGGCAACAGTTCAAGTCCCGGATGTTCTCCTTCCTACCTAGCTCCCTCCTAATGCACCAAGGGAAGAAGATGCTCCGAGACCTGGGGAGATCTGGATGAAGCTCCTGGCTTCAGCCTCGCCCGCCCCAGGCTTCAGAGTCTTCGGGAGTGAACCAGCAGGAAATCTAACTCTCCCCCTTTCTCTGGAACTGCCTTCCAGGTCAATAAACAAATATTTTTTTTTAAAAAAAAGGCATTTAAAAAAAAATGCAGGCATTACTTTTGTCAGAACAATGCACTAAATGAATGACTGGCACTTTCTGTTTGCTTCATTAATAATCTCTTGCTCTAATGAGAAAAAAATTCTGCCAAAGTAAAATTTCTCCAAATGCAACAAAATTCCATCTAGAAAAAAACAACATAAGAATCTTCAAAGTACAAACTCAAAACCTGATCCCTGTTCTTTATGGACATGAATGAATGAATTCTGATGCACAGATCAAAGTGAAAAGCACTACCAGGACAGTACATTCAGAGGCCTGCCTTCTCAAGAAAAGAATCCTGTTGCATATGCTACCTTAACATACTGGAGAGAAAGACTGAAAAGAACAGGGTTAACACAACAGTTACATTATCACCTATATACACACCCCTCACAACCTCCCCTTCCATCTTCCTAATGATATCAGAAGATTAGTCAAAGATCATGTAGAATATAGGCGTGTATTTGCTTCAGCTTTACATACCTGTCTTGTCTTTGCAGATGTTTCGATAAAAGGAATCCCATAACTTCTTGCTAAGTCCTGAGCCTGCTTTGTGTCTACTGTTCTAGAAGGCAAATCACATTTATTTCCTACTAGGACCATAGGTACATCTTCAGAGTCTTTAACTCTTTTAATTTGTTCTCTGGGGAAGAAAAAAGGTACAGAAGAGAATTAGTATGCAAAAATGTCCCCAGAGTTTCCCACAACTTTTGCTTTATAAATTTTGTTTCAAAGAAGACTTTTAATAAAATTCCTAGCTTCTACCAAACCAAACCGTCCTTGCTCTTCCTCCTGTCTTGTCTCTCTTCACCCTCAACAGCCCTGACGCACTGCCTGAAGATCAAGTGCCTAGAAACGCACAGCCAATCTAACCCAACAGCTTACCATGCAGACTGACGGTGCTATCCCTCATTCAAGTGACCATAATCCCAGAAACACACTACGCACGCGATTAAAAGTTTATGTTCAATCAAAAACTTTCTTACAAACACACGAATTATGGCATTAACGTAACTTCACACTGTTTTCTCAAAAAGGTAAGTGAATGACAAGTAAAAAGATTTTTATGTTCATATGGACAGAACCACTGATTTTGTTAAAAGTCATGTTAACAATGCTAATTTTCAGTACATGATCTGCATAAACTTATGCATGGGGTAAAATTATATTCCTTCACAATTTTAACTGTGAAAAATTCAAAACCCACAGAGCACAGCAGACAGAGCCAGGATCGGCTCAATTTCCTGAGTACATTAACATGTCACTTGTTTACCATTCTATAGAAATATTACTGCCACCAGCCACTCAATTTTTTTTTCATCTTCTACTAAACTACAGGGCAAGCATGTTCTAATAAATATTATTAAAGATTAAACTTCATAAGAAGGTTTTCATAACAGAACTAGGAAGTAGAATATTTCAGTTTTAAGGAAATGGTAAATCCACAGAAATGCAGAATATATTTTACACAATTTTTAAACTCTTTATGTAAATTTCTCAGATTTTAAAAAGATGATATTGCTCTATTTCTTTACTCCTTAAGAATTATTTTTTTAAATGAGTAAGGCCATTGTTAAGCCACATACATTATTCTAAAAACCACTAAATACACTTGTCCCTTTCTTCAAGTATGGTTTTCATTCTGTGATGTATCCCCAAGGTTCAGGGGGTCCAGTCTCTCTCAGGTATGGTGGGGACAGCAGGTCTGTGAGGCAGGCAGGTTTAGGTTCGGCTTCCATCCCAGCACCAACATCATCTCTGGAATCTGGAGCAAGTGACTCAGCTGCTCTAACTCGCAAGAACTTCATTTTATGTAAAATGGGAACTTTCAAAAATATTTTAAAATTTAAATCAGACAATACAAACAGTGGTAATCAATACTCAGTACATGAAAGCTACAGTTATCCCTGGATGCAAATTTATTATATTCAATTAAACCCACCTATAATGGTGAATATCTTCAAATGACTTAGTATTATTTATGGCAAATACACAAAGAAAGCCCTCCCCAGTTCTCATGTACTGGTCCCTCATCGCACTGTACTCCTCTTGACCTGCTGTGTCGAGAATATCCAAGAGACAGGTTTCTCCATCAATTACTACTTGTTTTCTGTAGGAATCCTGAGAGGGGAGAAACACAGTCTGGATTATTACCATGCACCTTTCACTCATGAAAAGGTGTTTCACAAACTCAACAACAGAAAGACAAAAAAAAAGTAATTAAAAAATGGGCAAAGGGCTTGAGTAGAGATTTCTTTAAACAGGCTTAAATGCGCAGCATGCACACGAGAGATAGCTCAACAGTATCAATCAGCAAAACGCAAATGAAAGCATTAAGATACCAGATAACATCATTGGCATGACTAGTACTTAAAAAAATAAAGTAAAATAAAATAAAGACTAGACAAATAACAGAGGTTTGGGCGAGGATGTGGAGAAATCAGAATCCTTGTGATTCACCGCTGGGAACATAAAATGCTGCTGTACTGGGCAGCCTGGCAGAAAGGTAAACACTGAATTCCTATACAGTTCATAGAGTCCACAGCACTACTTACAGCAGCCTGAATGCAGAACAGTTTGCGTCTACTGACAGCTCAATGAATGCAGAAATGGCAATGCAGATATACAACAGATAAATGCTACTAGATAAACCTCAGAAATATAATGCTAAATACAGAAAGACGGGCATCACATGATTCCACGTGGGATACCTAGAAACACTCAGTGACAAAAAAAAATAGAATAGAGGTTATCGAAGGCTGAGAGGAAGAACTGGGGAATTCAATCTGGGATGAGGGAAAAAGATCTGTGATGGTTTTGCCAGCGTTGAGATTGGACTTCACGCCGATGAACTAGACCTGTAAAAACAGCTACAATGCGAAATGTTTTCATGTATATTTCATCACAAAAATTTTAAAGGTTCACTCCTTCCAAGAAATTAATTCAAGTGTATATCTTAAAAACAAAAAACTGCCTGAAAATTAATTACGCCAAAAAGGGACAGACTTATCAACTCTATTACTTAAAGATGACACAGATAACAAGAAAAAATAAACTCGCCAGCAATTGTTACATATCTATTTTATGCATTATTGTCCAAGGAATATGTCACTAGTCAATATCACTCAGTATCTCCACATCTGAAGAACAGGCGGACAGTTACCTAGCAAGAAGACAGAACCCATAACTCTCAAGGCGTAACTCACAGCTGCAAACTGAGAGGTCTGCTAGAAAGAGCAGAGGCCAGCGCTGCCGGGGCCTAGCAGGGCAAGCCGTGGCCTGTGACGTTCACATGCCACACGGGCGCTGGCTCGAGTCCCAGCTGCTCTACTCCTGATCCAGCTCCCCACTAAGACGTCTGGGAAGGCAGTGGAAGATGGAACAAGTGCTTAGGCCGTACACCACGTGGGAGACTTTGATAACCAACTAAAAACACAGAGATCCTACTACAGCGTTCACTACTGAGGGAGTAAAGAACATTCATTAGGGCCCGGCGGCATGGCCTAGCGGCTAAAGTCCTCGCCTTGAAAGCCCCGGATCCCATATGGGCGCCGGTTCTAATCCCGGCAGCTCCACTTCCCATCCAGCTCCCTGCTTGTGGCCTGGGAAAGCAGTTGAGGACGGCCCAATGCATTGGGACCTGCACCCGCGTGGGAGACCTGGAGGAGGTTCCAGGTTCCCGGCTTCGGATCGGCACGCATCGGCCCGTTGCGGCTCACTTGGGGAGTGAATCATTGGACGGAAGATCTTCCTCTCTGTCTCTCCTCCTCTCTGTATATCCGGCTTTCCAATAATAATAAAATCTTTAAAAAAAAAAATCATTACTATTATTTCCTGCCTCTCAAATAATAGTCACTTAAACACTACATAATAAAACTTTAGAGGAAGTAACATTGTTCTGCATATCCTTCACTCCCAGAAATTTTTTCGGCTATCTAAAATGGTTTTTAAAAATTATAAAAGAAATCTACTATCAAGAGTGCAGTATTTGACCCGGTGCAGTAGTGCTGCGGCTAGGATCCTCGCCTTGCACACGCGGGGATCCCATACGACGGTTCTTGTAGTTCTTGTCCCCTGGATGGCGAGCCTGCTTCCCATCCAGCTCCCTGCCTGTGTCTGGGAGAGCGGTTGAGGACTACCCAAAGCCTTGGGACTCTGCACCCATGTGGGAGACCCGGAAGAGGCTCCAGACTCCTGGCTTTGGATCAGCACAGCTCCAGCTGTTGCAGCTGTTTGGGGAGTGAATCAACGGATGGGAGATCTTCTCCGTTCTTCTCCTCTCCGTATGTCTGTTTTTCCAATTAAAAAGAAATCTTAAAAAAAAAAAAAGCAGTATAGACAGAATTCAAACAGTTTTGGTAAAACAAAAAGAATAATCCTTTAGAAAAACAATTACAGACTTATCTGGAACCACAAAATGCTCACAGCCTTTGTTACAGTAATGTCACTCAAATACTTTGTTACTCTTCCAAAAGATCATCAGGATCCATTATAGAAGGTTGTGTTCCACACTGCTCAATCTAAGCTATTCAAAGTTGTTGTAGATGGCCAGTTCTCTAAGTCAGCCAGAAACATACACGATAGTCCAGTATGTCATAATCATAACAGGGAAGAAATAAGGAATTTGGGATTTAAACAGAAGTTGGAGAGAATTCACTTCTACCTACCTCCCTCAACCCCCTCTTAGTCTATAAAACAATCACTGTCAGATATGATACCAGGCATTACAGTTTCTAGCACCAAAGAATTCAGTCTAGTAGCACATGTAGCAGTGTGGGCTGATGTCAGGGAGCACTGCGTCCAGCATCCCAAATCAATGCTTGTTGTGACTGGCAGCTCGCCTTCTGATCCACTTCCTGCCCAGAAAAGCAGCAGGTGGAAAACCTTTTTCTTTGCCTTTCCTCTGTATCTGTCACTCTGCCTTTTAAATATAAATAATCTAATAAAAATGTGCATGTAAATAAATAACTAACATATAAACCAAAATACAACACTCTTTGCAGGATAAGGTACAGTGGTAGCACACAGCACAGAGTACCTTTGCTTCTATGAATTAAAAGGAAGAAGAGAAAGGAATTCTAGATGGAAGAAGGCAGAGAGGATGAAGGGAATGCACAAAACGGCATTCACTACAGAAAATGAGTGGAACCAAGGACTTGTAGCTTGGAAGAGTCACAGGTAACTAGCAAAAAGTGGTCATCAAGCAGAGGGAAGGCCCTTGTATGCTCCAGGAGTTTGCATTTCAGGCTACACTGAGGCACTGAAAGGTTTTCAAGTAAGACGGGTCAGAATTGTGTTCAGTTTGCATTACAATGACACATTAGGGACCAGCGACAAGACGGGGCCCATTCACACCCACCCAGAGACACAGGTCACCAGGCAGAGCACAGCCTGTGCAGAATGAAGCCTCAGCAACACAAGGCCCCTTCTCTGAGCATCAGGCCATTCCCTCCATCTCCCCAGTAGTCCCCAAACCCTAGAGGAGTGACCAGATCTTAACATTTCTGTTACCCCAGTGTTCTTATTGCTTTGCGGTCCTTCAACAGCTAATTAGCTAATGCTCCATATTAAGTTCTCCAGGTTCAAGTATGTATCTAGTATGGCTTTCTATTTTCTAGGAACAGACTTCTGATTCCCTATGCGTAAAAGCGATAAAGATGAGGCTGGTGCTATGGCACAGCAGGTAGGGCGCTGGGGTGTAATCATAGAGGTACCGCCTACAAAGCCAGCATCCTGTATGGTTACCAGCCTCAGTCCCACCTACCTCACTTCTAATCTAGCTTCCTGCTAACATGTCCAGGACAGCAGTGGAAGACAGTCCAGGTTCTAGGGCTCACATCCATGTGAGAGACCAGGATGAAGCTTTGATTTCTAGCTCTGGCTTAGCCTAACCTTGGCCACTGCAGCCTGCTGGGAGTGAAAGAAAGATGGAAGATCTCTCTCTTTCTTTGACTCTCCCTATAACTATGCCTTCCAAATCAATCAAATACATTTACAACAGGAAAAACAAGATAACTAACAAACAAACAAACGGCAGGCCCAGCACAGTAACCTAGTGGCTAAAGTCCTCACTTTGTATGAGTCAGGATTCCGTGTGGACGCCAGTTCTAATCCCGGCTGCTCCATTTTCCTTCCAGCTCCCTGCCTGTGGCCTGGGAAAGCAGGGCAGGATGATCGGAAGCCTTAGGACTCTGCACCCACGTGGGAGACTTCTTACAGAGATCCAGAAGAAGCCCCTGGCTTCGAATTGGATCAACTCGGGCCCCTGTGGCTACTTGGAGAGTGAACCAGTGGATGGAAGCTCTTTCTCTGTTTCTCCTCTCTGTAAATCTGAGTTTCCAGTAAAAATGAGTAAATCTTTAAACAAATGTAAAGACGAAATGGAAGAAAAAATAGAAAGGCTTGAGGGAAGGAAGAAAGGATGGAGAAAGGATGAGGAAAAGGTAGGTACAGGGAAAGCAACCTGAGAGATGAGAGAAGCAATTATTACAGAAAATGATGGAACCTAAGTAAGGCATTAGCAGTGGCATGAACAGAGATTTGAATAGATTTGAGGATAACTTCACAGGCAGCACTATCAGAACTGAACTCCTGATGTACTGACAGGATTCTAAATAGTATGGCCACCATGAAAAACAACTTGGTAGTCCCTCAAGAAAACTCCAAGAGCTACCATATTCCAGGAGAACTGAAGATGCGCGGACACACGATCACATGACAACCCGCACATACATGTCAGAGAACAGCACTTCTCAGATAGCCACAAAGAGGGAATCCAAACAACAGCTGAACAACTCACACCACGCAGTCCACCTACACAACAGTACTGTTCAGCTACGACAAAGAGCGAATGGGGGCTGGCGCTGCAGTGGAACAGGTCAACTCGCTGTCTGCAAGGCTCGCATCCCACATGGGTGCTGGCTGGTGTGCCAGCGGTTCCACTTTCCACCCTGTTCCTCGCTGGTTACCTGAAAAGGGCAGAGGGAGATGGCCCCTGTCACTCTTGTTGGGAAACCTGGAAGAATTACCTGACCCTGGCTTCAGCCTGACCCAGCCCAGCCACTGTGGCCACCTGGGGAATTAACCAGGGAATGGAAAACCCCTCTCTTTTCTCTGCCTCTCTCTAACTATGATTTCCAAGTAAATAAATACTAACAAAAAAAAAAAGATATATTCAATAATATGAATCCTAAAACCATCCCATATGAAAGAAGTCAGACGGGCCCGGCGGCATGACCTAGTGGCTAAAGTCCTCGCCTTGAAAGCCCCGGGATCCCATATGGGCGCCGGTTCTAATCCCGGCAGCTCCACTTCCCATCCAGCTCCCTGCTTGTGGCCTGGGAAAGCAGTCGAGGACGGCCCAAAGCCTTGGGACCCTGCACCCATGTGGGAGACCCGGAAGAGGTTCCAGGTTCCCGGCTTCGGATCGGCGCGCACCGGCCCGTTGCGGCTCACTTGGGGAGTGAATCATCGGACGGAAGATCTTCCTCTCTGTCTCTCCTCCTCTCTGTATATTTGACTTTGTAATAAAATAAATAAATCTTTAAAAAACAAAAAAAAGAAAGAACAAAGACCAATTTAAATTGATTTCAATTTATATAAGTATTCAGAATACAGAAACCAGAGTGACAAAAAGATCAGCAGATCATAGGGACTGGTGGGAAAAAGCATTGGGGAGCGATTCCTAATGCATATCAGGTTTTTTTTAGGGTGACGAAAATTTTCTGGAATTAGTAGTGATGGCTGTACAACAATGTAAAGACTAACACTCAACTGCCCACACTTCAAAGCAAGGATTTTGTGTCACATGAATTGCATTTAAATTATTTTAGTTTTTTTAAAAAAATTTATTTTTATTGGAAAGTCGGATTTACAGAGTGAAGGAAAGAGGGGGAGAAATAAAGATCTTCCATCCAATGGTTCACTCCCCAAGCACCTGCAACGGCTGGAGCTGAGCCGATCCAAAGCCAGGAGCCAGGAGCTTCTTCTGGGTCTCCCACGCGGTGCAGAGTTCCAAGGCTTTGGGCCATCCTCCACTGTTTTCCCAGGCCATAAGCAGGGAGCTGGACCAGAAATGGAGCAGCTGGGACAAGAACCAGCGCCCACATGGGATCCCAGGCATGCAAGGAGAGGCTTTCAGACACTAAGCTATTGTACCAGGCTCAAGACTTATTTATTTTTATTGGAAAGGCAGTTTTACAGAGAGAAGGAAAGACAGAGAAAAATCTTTCATCTGCTAGTTCATTTCCCAAATAACAGCAAAGGCTGGAGCTGAGTTGATCCGAAGCCAGGAGCTAGGAGCTTCTTCCAGGTCTACCATGAGGGTGCAGTCGCGTGGACTCAGGCCATTCTCTGCTGCTTTCCCAGTGCAGAAGCAGAAAACTAGTTGGAAAGTGGAGCAGCCGGGATACAAACCAGCACCCATATGGGATGGCGATGCTTGCAGGCAGAGGATTAACCTGAAGAGCCATTGCACTAGCCCCAAACTATATCCTAATTGTTAAAGAAAGGAATTTACTGCTTGGGTTGGGGACAGAAACAGTGGGAAAGGAGCTTAGTGTGGAGCCCGCTCAGGAGCTTCAGCCTGCAGGCAGCATGCTTACAGGCCTGGCAAGCAGGACAGGGCAAAGGCTGCACACAGACTGTGGAGGCTTCCATGTAGGGGCCAGCCCCCAAGCGCCACGTGGCTCGCGGTGAGGGCTCAGGCAGACCACTGCTTCCCTAACTCAGATATCCCAAGCCAGTGTTCCTTCAGCTGCACAGGCGGCAATGAACACTCGAGATCAGCAACTATGTGGCTTTGGATTTAAGAACATGGAAATCCGTTTGTAAAAGAAAAAGTGCTATGAAAGATTGTCATATATTACCTTATATAAGCTACTATGGGCCAAAAAGGTGGGACATAATCAAATGGTTATTACAAACTACACAGATTGTACTTAATCCTTAGATTACTGCCTACTTACAGATGGAATAATTTGTACAGTAATGGTCACTGTGTTTCTAAATAAATATAAGGAAGCTGGACAAGTTCCAGAGAAAGAGAGCTAAAACCGTTGTTATAAAAGATGTCTGTTCTTATTAGGGAGCAAGGGGGTTATAGGGACTTATTCTCATGACAGAATTTTCAATTAAAAATTAAAACATGCATTAAAAATAAGAATAAAGGGCCTAACGCAGTAGCCTAGTGGCTAAAGTCCTCGCCTTGAACATGCAGGATCCCATATGGACACCAGTTTTAATCCTGGCGTCCCCACTTCCCATTCAGCTCCCTGCTTGTGGCCTAGCAAAGCAGTCGAGGACAGCCCAAAGCCTTGGGACCCTGTACCCGTGTGGGAGACCCAGAAGAGGCTCCTGGCTTCAGATCGGTGCAGTTCCAATAGTTGTGGCCACTTATGGAGCCAATCGACGTCCAAGAGATCTTCCTCTCAGTCTCTGCTCTTCTCAGTATATCTGACTTTCTAATAAAAATAAAATAAATCTTGGAAAAAAAAAAAAGGAAGAAAGAACTACAAAGAAAGAGAGACAGAAGCCGTCAGAGAGAGCACTTCTACCCAGGGGTTCACTTCCCAAATGGCCACAATGGCCAGAGCTGGGCCAACCTGAAGACAGGAGCCCGGAGCTTCTTTGGGCTTCCCCAGTGAAGGGGCTTGGCCGGCAAATCCTCAACACTAGCCCTCCGATAATCTATTTAATCCAAAATTCTATCAGCATTATCCAATTTACTGAGATTTCAAAAGAGGGACATATGGCATACTATTAAACTATTTAAATTCTTGCCTTGCAAGCGCCAGCATCCCATATGGGCATTGGTTCGCATCCCAGCTGTTCCACTTCCTTCCAGCTCCCTGCTTGTGGCTGGGAAAGCAGGGCAAGTTGGCCGGAAGCCTTGGGACCCTGCACCCACGTGGGAGACTTGGAAGAAGCTCCGGGCTCCTGGCTTCAAATCGGCTCAGCTCTGGCCGTTGCAGCCACTTGGGGAGTGAATCAGCAGTCTGAGGATGTTCTTCTCTTGTCTCTCCTCCTCTCTATAAATCTGCCTTTCCAATAAAAATAAATTAGGAAAAAAAACAACTTTAATAGTATATAATACGTAATACCTTTTACTCTCTCCAAAATTAACTTATACTTTTTTCCTAACCCCCCATAATACATGCTTCAAAAAAAATGACTTGTCTGTCTGAAAGGCAGAGCAAGACAAAGACAACTCTTTCCACATGCCATTCACTCCCCAACTGCCAAAACCATGCGGCTAGGCCATGCTGCAGTCAGGAAGGTCATCAACGTCTCCTCGGAGGTTGGCATGGATCCAAGGGTGTGGGCAATTATTTGCTGCCTCCTGCATGTATTAGCAGAAAGGCAGACCAAGGCATGGCGGCCCAGGAGTGAGAACTCACATCAGGCATTTCTACAAGCAGCTTAGCCCACTTTACCACAACATCTGCTCCAGGACATTCCTATTTAAAAAGAAATTCACAGACAAGGAAACTAAGTTGATTTTGAAATAAATGGAATCATAGCTTATACAACATGCTGAGACACAGCTTCAGCAATTTTATGAGGATTTCTGGAAGTATATGAAGTTTTCTTAATCCTCTTAGACAACTTCATAAGCTGTAGATACATAATTGACATCACTTTCTCTATTACTAAATATGTCGATTAATTTCATTAAAAAAATCATACATGGTACAGCTGGCACAGAGGCCTAAAAGGGTTAAACTATAATCTGGCATCCCATAAAGGCACTGGTTCGAGTAAACGCTGCTTCACTTTGGCTCCAGCTCCCTGCCAAGACTTTAGGAAACCAGCAGAGGAAGGCCCTCGGCCTTGGGCTCCTCTTACTTCAGCAAGGAGGATGGAGCTTCCGGCTTGGCCTACCACGCGGCTGGGGAGTGAGCCAGTGGCGAGAAGCTCTCATTCATTCCAATGCGCTCGCTCTCTTTCACTATGCCTTTACAATGAATAAATAAATGAATCTTTTTAAAAAAATTCATACAGGGCACTGCAATACCATTTCCAGACTCACTTCCCCTAAACATTTATCTACATCCATAGGGTAAGTTCCAGGACATGGAATTTAAACTTGGATACTTATTTCCAAACTTCTGATCTGTGTTGAAAAGGGTCCCGCAACAGCCACCACAGCAGCAATAAGCACAGATCTTCATTTCTTTTCAGAATTTAACTTTGGAAACATTTATTATTTCACCTACTTGCAAGGCAGGTTCATTCACACAGAGATCCTCCATCCACCGGATGCCCCCCCCACATGCCCACGACAGCCAGGGCCGGAGGACAGACACTAGAGCCAAGAGCTTCAAACTCCATCCCCCCCACCCCACGTGGGTGACGGAGGCCCATCAGCTGCTTTCAGGATCCAAGAACAAGTCTGAAGGGAAACCAAGCAACCAAGACTTGATCCCTGGGCACTCTACTACGGATCCTGGAGCCCCAATGGCAACAAAATCCACAGTGCCCGAATGCCCACCCCCAGACCTAAACATCACCCCTTCTGAAAGGAGCTAGGGCGCATTCATGGTGAGACAGACACTGAAATGCTGGAACACACTGACCCATCAATCGTGAAAGACTCAAAAGTGGATAGGGACAGGATGTCAAGGCAGTACTACAGCCAACCTAGAAGGGGTTCATTCCATCAGCCATTCAAAATAATTAACAGTAGCAGATTTCATTACATTGGACTTAAAAACAGAATCCATGAAAATCCATACTGAGGGAAATAAAACCAAACAAAAAATAAAAAGAAAGCAGAAGGAGAGAGCCTTTAGAACTGGCACTATGTCACAAATAGCGAGTTAATCCACCACTGCAATGCAGCACGGTTCACTGGTTCAGGCCCCTGACGCTCCATTTCTGACCAGCTCAGGCTAACACTGTCTTGGACCCCTTACCCCTCCTCACATGGGAAACCCGGATGGAATTCCTTCTTGCTGGTTTCAGCCTGGCAGCCCCAGTCTTTCCAGCCATTAGCAGAGTGACCCAGTAGATTTTAGACTTCTCCCTCAGGCCCAGCTTGATGACTCATCTACCTAATCCTCTGTATGCAACTGCCAAGATTTCATATAGGTGCAGGTTTCTGTCCTGGCTGCTCCTCATCCAATCTGCCTTTCCATTACAAATGAATACGCCTTAAAAAAAAAAAAAACAAACTTATTCTCTCTACCTTTCAAATCAATAAAACAAACTTAAAACAAGAACCTTTATTAATGACAGATATCAGTTATTTACAATAGAAATAATGACAGATTAACATTTTTGCAATCACTATGTTAGCAATTAAGAATTCTCAGTGATACCGACTTCTACTACAAATACAAGGTTACTTCAAAAGTTCACAGAAAACAGAATTATAAGGTAAGTTTACTTGGGCACAAAAAAATGAAATCCATGCATTCAAGGTGTCTTCAGAAAGTCAGTGCAGAATGTGTACTATGAAAATCTGCAAGGCTTACAATTTCCTGCATTTGGAAAAAATTGCATGTTTTTACTTTTTGAGGTATCATCTTATACATTAGAGATGGTGATATTTGTGATTTCAAGGTCTCTCTTACTAATTATAAAGACACTAGAGATGATGTTACAGAGAAACGACAGACATCACCTTAACAACAACAACCAGTGGGATCACCCATACTGACAAAGCAGCCACCTGCTCTCCTGATGTGATACAATGAGATGGAACACTTCTTTCCACACTGTTTAACCTGACTCAGATCACAATCATTTCAACCTAAACTAGAGCACATTTTATAAAAAATGGCTTGAATTCTTCAACAACGTCACTGTTACTGAAGACCAAAAACAGCAAGCAAACCGCCCTAGAGAGATTTTTTTTTAAAAATTTATTCATTTTATTACAGCCAGATATACAGAGAGGAGGAGAGACAGAGAGGAAGATCTTCCATCCGATGTTTCACTCCCCAAGTGAGCCGCAACGGGCCGTTGCGCGCCGATTCGAAGCCGGGAACCTGGAACCTCTTCCAGGTCTCCCACGTGGATGCAGGGTCCCAAAGCTTTGGGCCGTCCTCAACTGCTTTCCCAGGCCACAAGCAGGGAGCTGGACGGGAAGCGGAGCTGCCGGGATTAGAACCGGCGCCCATATGGGATCCCGGGGCTTTCAAGGCGAGGACTTTAGCCGCTAGGCCACGTCGCTGGGCCCCCTGGAGAGATTTTTAAAGATATGACAACTAATTTTGGATGCTGGAGCAGGAAAAATACCTGCTGAAATTACATTCTTGGGGGGCAGGAATTTGGCACACTTGGGGTACCCTCAGCCCCTGGTCTGAGTGCCTGCACACCCTGGAAGGCAACAGCTGACTGCTCCAGCGCCTGGGACCCCGCCAGCCGGGTGTGAGACTTGGTCTACAGATCTGAGTTCCTGCCTGCAGCCTGGCTCAGCACCGACTGTTGGTGTCAGCAGGAGAGCAAACTGCCAAACAGGAGATCTTTCTGTGTCGTCTGTCTCCTTTTTAAAACAAATAATAAACAAAAGGACATTTTTTGAAGAACTGATAAAATCTGAATATCAACTGTAAATCAGAAAAGCATTTTAGCAATGGTGAATTTCTACTTTTCAACATTGTACTGTAGGGGCCTGACACAGTGGCCTAGCTGCTGAAGTCCTCGCCCTGCACACGCCAGTATCTTATACGGGCGCCGGCTCTAATCCCGGCAGCCCCTCTTCCCATCCAGCTCCCGGCTTGTGGCCTGGGAAAGCAGTGGAGGACAGCCCAAAGCCCTGGGACCCTGCACCTGCGTGGGAGGCCCAGAGGAAGCCCTTGGCTATGGGAGCCTGGCATGCAAAGTGAGGACTTTAGCCACTAGGCTACTGTGCCAGGCCTAATATCCTCAAACATTTTATTTTTTTCCTTCCCACTTCCATTTCTTTTGATCACAATTCAGGTCACAATTATTCCCTAAGTCTTTAATACTATAAAACAATAAAGGTAAATTTCACCCCTAAGCTATGAACCTCTAAAATAAGGAAAGTGTATCCAGATCACTGGCTAACAACCCTGTCCCTCAAAGCGTCTCTAGCTCCTAGGAAGTGGCTCAAAGTGAGCACGGAATAATATTTTCAAAATTAAGCAAATATATCCATTAAAACCAGAATCACTTACCCTGTTACTTACTTCCATTATCAACTTTAGCCTATAAGTTTTTGAAATTTTTTATTTATAAAAAAATCCAAGACAAAATAAAAAAGGTCCAAAAAGTTATAATATTCAGGTCTACAAAAACATCTAAATAATCTCAGTGATTTAAATATAACATCCGAACTGTCAGTTTGTTCTAAAAAGTAGGTGCCCCACAATCAACGGACAGTCCTTTAAAAATCTATAAGATGTTGGCCCAGCGGCGTGGTCTAGCGGCTAAAGTCCTCACCTTGAAAGCCCCGGGATCCCATATGGGCGCCCGTTCTAATCCCGGCAGCTCCACTTCCCATCCAGCTCCCTGCTTGTGGCCTGGGAAAGCAGTTGAGGACGGCCCAAAGCTTTGGGACCCTGCACCCGCGTGGGAGACCCAGAAGAGGTTCCAGGTTCCCAGCATTGGATCGGCGCGCACCAGCCCGTTGCGGCTCACTTGGGGAGTGAATTATCGGATGGAAGATCTTCCTCTCTGTCTCTCCTCCTCTCTGTATATCTGGCTGTAATAAAATGAATAAATCTTTAAAAAAAAAAAAATCTATAAGATGTGAACTTTCTGCCACTCTGAACAGGCCCTGCCTACCAAGCCCTGACAGCCCTCCCGGCATTGGACTCTACAGCGGCTCCTGTGTACACGCGTCCTGAGCCACACTGCCAAAGCTCGGCACCTCCACACAGTGTCTGCCACCAAGTCCCCCAGGCTCTCCTACATCATCGCATTTCCTCTCTTAAATATACACACCTTATTTAATGAGGGAGGCCTTTCCAGTCTACTCAGTACTATACTGCTGCTGACAATAAATCAACAATTCAAGTCTTTTAAAAATTCTATTACATAGGGCCCAGCACAATGGCCTAGTGGCTAAATCCTCACCTTACATGCACCAGGACCCCATATGGGCTCCAGATCATGTCCCGGCTGCTCTACTTCCCATCCAGCTCCCTGATTGAGGCCTGGGAGGGCAGTGGAGACTAGCTCAAGGCCTTAGGACTGAACCCTCTAGGATCCTGGCTCCAGATCGGCTTGACTCCGGCTGTTGCCACAACTTGGGAAGCCAGCCAGTGGACAGAAGATCTTTCTCCCTTTCTCTCCTTTCTGTGTATCTGCCTTTCCAATAAAAATAAATTTTAAAAAAAGGTAATTTAAAATTATATTACATAAAACAAGACCTTTAAGCAAAACTAATACATTTACAAAGTGATTATACTTGCAGATTAAACAGGAAAAATATGCAAACTTGAGATTTCATTGTTATTTACTCTAAAAGCAAATTAAGCAACCAGCAGAGGGCACTCACAAAAGGGGGGGTGGAACTAGCTGGTCACAAGCTCAGGGAGCTACCAACTGTACACACTGCTCACTGTGTCTCTAAGGACACAATGCTCCACTACACCACTGCAGTACACCAAGGATTAGCAGTTTACAAGAAACATGATGTGAATTTATGTTATGCTTAAAAAATCTAACAAACCTACGCTGGGACTTGCAGCTGACAGTCAGGAAGATATTCACAGCTGTGTCTCACACCTATCAGGACTTCCCAGCCTCAGCATTAGGGACATTTTTCGAGCAGGTCACTGTGCTGTGGGGCTGTGCTGGCCTCTCCTCTGGTCTAGCACAGTCCTCTCTCCCCAGGTTGCAACTACCAAAAACGTCTCCAGAGTTAACAACGTCCCCTGAGTGGCAAAGTCACCATCCTTCACTGACAAGTACAGACATCTATGTGCAAAACCAGAAACAAGAACAGCTGAGCCCATTACATAACATTCTTCCTAGACCACTCAATACTGGTTTAATATTATTTCTCTCTATAATCTCGATACCTTATGCTGTGAGTAAAATGGAAAGTAAAAGAGAAACCATTAACCCTTGGTAAATGAAACACCCGTAGTTGAGAACACTGAGAATGGAGTAAATCCAACTCCACCAGGAATACATTCGTGCTCCCAGAGGAGGAACCCTTGGACCAAAAGGCTGCCACTGGAACCGCACTGGAAGGGTGACCATAACAGAAGCAGGCCTCTGAAAAAGTTGTTCTGACTTCATATTTTTTACTAGCACTTTATATCCAGTAGATACTCAATCTATTTGCTAATTAATCAAGGGTTGTGTCTGTAATTATCTCTAATTTTAAAGATAAGTTTTATCTTGGGAAAAAAATCTCAGAAAAATGTTTTTATAGCAAGCAATGTCTATAATGCATATATTTTGCTTGGGGACTTGCTTTCAATGAGGTGTTTCCTTATCTCCTGAGACTCTTGAGCAGACTTCACTGCAGGAAAGGAGAGGATCTTTCCTGACAGAATTCAAGGCGATCACCATGTGCACAAACTCAAATACAGACCCGCTCGGCCTCGGGTTCAATTCTGTACCATGTCACACTAAGCTCAAAATGTAGTGTGTTGATGCATTTGAATTAGTCTCTATTACTAAATATTTCCTTAACTCTATAAAGACAGCTGATTTTTGGTACTAGGAAAACTCCTTTTACGTTGTTTTCAGAAAATATATATTTAAATCTCATCATTTATCGGCTAACTATCCTTAGATGGTCAGAACTTCTCAGAGATCATTTTTAACTACAAACCAAACACTGACCACCACCGTCCTTATCTATCTTTGCAAATTCCACATCACTACAACAACACCATATTACTTTATTTGGAATGCTTTTAAATTTCCATTGATTAATGTGGGAAAGCTGATAAGAATTTTCACTGTGCAGTGCATGTGCTCTATTTTGTCTCGGACCCCACATTCCACAGTGATCAAAACCCCATCAGAGCAGTGCAATGGCCTGTCTCCTACTTAACTTCCTGAGTAACAAGGAGTCCACACTGTGGGATCTGATCAACCATTTACTTACAAACGACATGATTGTCTTGCCTTTCTTATGGTTGAACTGAATACGTCAATTCTGTCAGAGACTCTCAGAGACTCGCTCTGTCGCAGATACCTTTCTCCAGGAAGCTAACCTGCATCTCAGAGCAAATGTCAGTTTCAAAGTTCACACTCACTGCTTCCCAGAGTCAAGCCTTCTGGTTTGGCAGAAATCCTGGAGCTATGGCTGTAGGTTGATGAATATTTTGCACTTTCCTCCCAAATAATGGATTACTATTGGTTTTATTCTTTCCCTATTGTACTTGCAAGAATCCTGAGCAAAAGGTTTCCTACCCTATTGTATCAAATGCATGCATGTTTGACCTAATGTTATAGGTATTCATGATCTCTGATAGGACAGTGCAATGGAATTTTTTAGGTTTTCAGAGACAAAAAGCCATTTTTCATGAAATCATCTTCCTAATTCCCAAAATTTCTAGTCTATCTAAACTTCCTTTTACATCTGATTTAAACAGAAGAGTATGCCAAGTAACCTGCCCACTGAAACAGAAAATCACTCTTCTTAAAGATAAAAACAAAACTATACTTCAGCAATAAACTGATTTATCCAAAGAAAAACATAGACTAAATAAATAAAATCACATAAGTGGTCACTTCAATCAATTATTTCCCTTTAAACTTGAAAGCCAAAGAATAGTGATAATTATGTTTAAATAAAATCTTTGGAAATAAGCATTATTTTATCCAATTTTTGGTAGTACCAAACAATTTGACATTTTCCTTCCAATTAGTTATCTTAACCGACCCTCAAAGTTCTGAGCTGGATGAACATTTTCCCAAGGCGTCAAGGGCCCGGGAAGCCACCCCAGTGCTAAGTGTTTCTTTGAGACGTTACACAGCACAGCATCTCAAGATACTGCATGTGACCTGTCTTAATCCTCACAGGTTTGGACTTAGTCAAAGACTTATGTTACACAGCACAGCATCTCAAGATACTGCATGTGACCTGTCTTAATCCTCACAGGTTTGGACTTAGTCAAAGACTTGGAAAATTTTCCAGAACTCATATAAAAATTGGTATGTCAGATTCAGAACAAAAATGGAGATTGGGATTGATTAATCTGGAGTAAAGAGAAATAAGAAATACTCTAAAATACTTTACAGATGAAATGCCTATTTGTTTCCCCATCCATGTTCAATTTTGCAGCACAACTTAGATTATGCACAAAATTCGCTAACACTTAACATCCTGAAAATGAGCTAATAGTTAAGGAAAGTCCTTACCTTGCACGTTACGGGATCCCATGTGGGTGCCAGTTCTAATCCCAGCAGCCCTGCTTCCCACCCACCTCCCTGCTTATGGCCTGGGAAAGCAGTCAGGATGGCCCAAAGTCTTGGTACCTTGCACCTGCGTGGGAGACTCAAAAGAGGCTCCAAGCTCCTTGGCAAGGTGAGGATTGATAAAATTTAATAGTATGCCATATGTCCCTCTTCTGAAATCTCAGTAAGTTGGGGAGTGAATCAATGGACAGAAGATCTTCCTTTTTGTCTCTTCTTCTATCTGACTTTGCAATAAAAATAAATAAATCTTAGAGAGAGAGAGAGAGAGAGAATATCCCCTTCCCCCCTCCTGCAGGTCTCTAGGATTAAATAAACCTTTATTTGCCTGGGAATCCCATGAGTGTAGTGCTGCCAAAAGGCACCAAGAAATACCACCTGACCTCTCAGGGTCTCCTCCGGGGCTTTAGGTCACCACCATGCTGTGGGCTTTTGCTCTGGCGAGGTTTCAGGTAACTAAAAAAGGAACCAAAGTAATCCTGAACAGCTTATTAAACTGTAATAAGAAAGTAATGTTAACATTTCCTTCAGAAGTTGTCAAAGGGTCACAAGCAAAGGCAAGCACTGGCAGTGTTCCCTCTAGAACCCACAGCTTGAGTGAAGAATGAGTTTTTTAAAATGCAGCATCCCGGGACGGGCTTGCAGCGCAGCAGGGCAGTCACTGCTTCCCACGCTCAGACAGTCCTGCCTCTGCTCCGATCAGGCCTGCCAAGAACCGCTGTGGCCTGGGGTCCAGCCACTCCAACAGACACCCAGATGCAGCCCCTGGGTCCGGCCTTCAGCCTGCACCAGCCCTGGCTGCTGCCAGGCATGTGGGGAGTGAACCAGCAAACATCTTTCAAGCTCAATTTCTCTCTCCACCCCCAGACACCTCATCACTATGCCTGAAAAACAAATGAACCTTTAAAAGAAAAGTCCCAACAACTGTAGGATCTACAGCAGTTCAATGCCAAGACAACAACATTCCTAAATTGTTTAAATTAACCATCAAATGTCAATGATCACAATTCATTAGTATAATTCGGTCGTCTTCTACATGTGATGTCAAAACACCGACTTCAAAATTCACATTTTCTCTCAAGTACAGCTGAGATGCAAATTCACATTTTCACCCTCAAAAAAACTCTGAAATACACACTTCTGGTAGGAACACCCATAAACTGAAACAGAGCAGACCCCACGAATCCTGATACTCTACGTCTTGTTCTACTCAAAAGTCTCAGTTATGGCAACAGAAACATTTCAAATAACTTACTAAAACACCTGTTACTCTAATTACCTTGTAGTAAGTGTTCTCCCAAACGATCAGAAATGCCAAAGGGTGGCCCTGGGTGGCCCTGGCCACCAGATTCAAGCCCCATTTACCTCTATCGTAGGGTCATATTCATCCACAAAGTGGTTCTGAATCAGCTGTATCGTCAAGGCACTCTTGCCTACGCCACCAGCTCCAACTACCACAAGTTTATATTCCGTCATTTTCAGCAGGCCTTATAATAAAAATAATGAAAATAGGACGAAATTAGGTTAGTATTCTATCAAATATTCTATCCCCATCACTCAACATACACTCACCTTTATATGTGATATTACAGGGTATTTTTGAAACTCAGTGATGAAAATTCAATGATGAAAAAACTTCAGTTGACTAGAGATGTGTATTTCACTGAATGCAAATACATGTGCATGTACTGATCTTCATCTACAAACTCTCTCACCAACGAGTAAGAAACCTGCCCACCAGCTTCATGGACAGTTCCTCTCACATCCAGGCCATCCCTCTGAACAGTCAGCTAATGGCTCTCCAAAGAACATACCATACAAGTGCCTCGCACAGCCCTCTATACCCTGCAGACACACCCACACAGATTTGTTGACAGCCGTCTCCACTCCTACGGGCGCAGTCCTCCCAGCTCACTTGCCTCTGAGGGCTGAAGTGGACTGTTCAGAGTGCCTGTCTGAGAGCCAGCAGCCACAGAAAGCTTGTTTCAGCGGCTTCAGAGGCTAGTTCTCCACAGATATAACCCATCAGACAGCAGCTGGAAGAACCAGTCAAATACAGCTGGACTGTCAGGAAGAAATAAAGAATTAGACACTGAAGCAGGTTAAGAAAGCATCTGATGGCAATTTCTAGCTGCAAAATATTTTCTGGGGAAAATAAGGAAACCACTAAGAGATGTTTGGGAATATTAAACGAACTGCCCAGTACAGGTGATCTGATCATCAACTATGATACAGAATCCTGTGGCAGTGTGGCCAACAGCCTGCTCGCATGAGAAAAGCACACTTACATAAAATTCAGACACAAACACTGCTTTCAGTAAAAAAAGTTTAAGGCTGTAAGTGAATATTGCTCAGTAATTCAGGTGACTTACTCTCTTGACTTCTTTTACACATCCTAACAGGTGCAATAAACAATGACAATACGTACCGTTTTACATATAACATAGAAAATAAAATCCAGCGGTTGGCACCTTGGCATAGCATGCTAAGTCTTCCACTGGTGGTGCCAGCATCCTATATGGACTCAAAATCTGTATTTGAGTCCCTGACTGCTCCATTTTCAGTTCAGCTCCCTGCTAATGGCCTAGGAAAGCAGCGGGTGATGGCCCAAGTGTATGGGTCCCCGCAACCGTTTATCAGACCCGGAAGAAGCCCTTGGCTGCTGGCTTTGGACCAGCCCAACTCCAGTCACTGTAGCCATCTGAGCAGCGAACAAGGATAGAAGATTTTGCTAACTATGTCTTTCAAATACAAATTAAATAAATCTTTAAAAATATATTTTAATCAGTTATTTTGAACTTTTTTCAAGTGTCTTTTTCTCCTTTCCCTTATACAACAAACTATTACAAATACGTACAGAAGGACACAGTAGATGCACAGTGATTTTTTAAAATAGGGTAAGCAGTTTGAGTCACATGTGTAGACCATTCTATTCAGTAAAGGCCAAGAAACGTCCAAACGGGCAGTACCCCACCCACACCCTCCTCACCCTATTCCTGAACCGCCTGGAGCAGGTGCAGGGGCCAGACACGGGCACTGCATGGATCCCACAGGTGGCCCCAGTGCAGCTCTACAGAGCTGACATTGGCGCCTACATCAGCCCCTGCCTGTCCAAGTCCAAGTGCAGGCAACTGCAAAGGGGAGAGCCCCACCCAAACATTTCCTCTACCTCCCTGCCTACCTCCATTCCCAAAGCAGTCTGCCCAAAATGTAGGTCAGGAGTCCCTCAGGGACCCACATTGTTCTGGGGCCCAAGAGGTCAGAGCTATCTTCCTACTAACCCTAAAGCGTTCCTGGCCCCAGGCTCCTCCGCTGCCCAGTGTACAGCAGTTTCCAGACCTGCAATCAGGACCAACTGCACTGAGACGCAGCCAGGAGAGTCCAGATGTCTTCTATTAAGCCACATGATTAAAGGGAGCTACTGAAGTGTGAAACAGTGCCACTCTAATTCTTGGTTTTGTTCTGGAAAACAGTTTTCTTCAAAAAATTTACTTATGCTACCAAGTAATGAATTTATTTGTCTAAATGAATTTATATACTTAAAAAAAAATGCTCAGCTTCATGTCCAATATAGTAACTACTGGCAAGACCTGCCACGAGAGTTTTTGATAGCCTCAGTTTTTTAAGAGTGTAAGATCAAAAACCATGCCAGCCTGGGAGACACCGTGGACAGTGGATCACAGCTGAGCTGCGTACGCACGGGTGGATTCCCAGGCACACCTTTCAGTCTGTAGGTTTACGTAGTGGCTGTTCTGACCAGAACCGGGAGGGAAAAAAAAAATTCACATATTTAACACCAAGAAATTTTGAAACCCATTAGAACTAGGTAGGTAAGATAACAGATTAGAAGGGGCTTCTCACCCAAAACTACAACAGCTAGCAAGGATTGAAGGTGGGACTAGATCCCAAGGGGGGAAAACACGCACTTTCATTTGTTGTAAAGCTGAACTGCCATCTAGCCTCTCTTTCAAAGGAAACTTGCTGGCAGCTGGCCACAGCGTCAGCATGGACAGCCACCCAGCACAAGGCAGGAGTCAGCTCTGGGGACCTGCGGCTGACATCAGCCATCGGGTTAATTCTGAGACAACCACGGCGAACACACTGGTTTCTTCTCATGGGGTTTAAACCCTTGCCTAGCACCACCACCTAGCAGAAAACACCTTCGTCTGGAACCCGCTGTTGGGAAGGCCAGCAGGGTCTAAGCTGGGCATGCCTCAGGAGTTGCTTTGGGGCGTTCAGCCGGCTGGTGGCTACAAGGAACTTCTCCGAGTCAGTTTTTGAAACCACCTTTAGGGAGTCCTGCGCTAACTCCTGCAATCGGGGAGCAGACTGGCCAGGATAAAGGCAGTGGAGACAGGCGAGCGCGGGGCCGTTTCCACTGCAAGCACTGGGTCACCAGCCACCGCCGCCTGCACGCCACCAGCCAGGAAACCTCGCTCCACAAAGCCCCACGGGCCTCCTGGGACCAACTTTTTCCTTCTTCGCCGTAAATCACCGGCTTTCCCGTGCAAGGGTGTGGGCCACCTGTTCTTGCACCACCGTCCCTTCCCACCTCCACCCCCTCCTTTGTGGCCGCGGCAATGTCACAGCCCATAGATGGGGGAGGGGAGCGGCCAGCAAGTCGGGCAGCAGATGCGGGTGTGAGTGTGTGTGTGTGTGTGTGTGTTTCTAAACACAATAACCTCCAACAGTAGTCTCTAAAGCACTTGCCTAGGTGCTTACCAGCCCCCCACCTCCCCCTATATCACACACACACACACACACAGCTCCCCCTCCACGCCGTCCTCGGGACCTCGCTCCCCCACAACCGAGAAGAACAAGTTCAGCCCTGGAGATGGCGGGGTGGGGGGGACAGCAGGAGGGGTGCGGGAACCCAGGGATGGGGGCGCGGGGGACAGACCCGGCGAGCCGCGGGGGAGGGGAGGCCGAGCGCGGCGGCAGGCACCTCCACCGCCTCCGGCCGCGGCCCTGGCGAGGGAGGAGGAAGGAACGGGTTCCCCCGTCCAGGAAGCAACCCCGGCGGCGGCCGTCTCCAAAAGCCTCGCCCTCGTCCTCATCTTCACCCGCGTCGCCCCCGTTCCCCTCGTTCCTCACCCTCCGCCCCGCGACACCCGCACCCCCACCCACCCCGCCCGCCGCCCGCCACCGCCGGGAGGACTCCGCACCCCGCCCACCCGCCAGACTTCCCTTCCGGGACCCCCTTCCCCCAGCCCCTCTAATTCATTCACTGGCCGCCGGCCGCGCCCCAATACCCGGGCGACGGGCCGTCGGGACCCGGTAGGGGCCCCCCGGGAGGCGGTGGTCCGCCGCTCCCTACCTCTCTTTCTCCCGCACCTGGGAGCCGCCGAGCCTCAGGCGCCCGCCGCAGTCCTCAGGGCCCGCGCCAGTCCGAAATGGCGGGGGGCCGGGAATCCTGGCCGAGCAGCCGCCACCGCTGCCGCCGCCGTCGCCGCCGCAGCCGCCGCCACCACCACTAGCAGCAGCCGCCGCCGCCACCACGGTCGCCGCCGCCACTAGGGAAATCGAGCTCCGAGCGCACCGATGAGTCCGGGGCCGCGCGGCCGCAGAGGGCAGAGTTCTCGATGCGCTCTACGCTCGATTCCTCTTCAGACCGGCGCTGAGGAGGGAGCGGCTAAGAGGGCGGTGTGGGAAGAGGGCGGCCGTGCGCGCCGCCGGGGAGGAGGAGGAGGAGGCCGGCTCGGGCCCGCCGAGGAGGAGCGGGAGGCCGGGCCTGCCTGAGGAAGGGCTGGCTGGGGCGGCGGAGGGTGGGCAGCCCGGCGGCTGGGGAGCGGTCTGGGCGGCGCCTCGGCGGGGAGGAGGGGCTGCGGGACCCACGCGGTGGCCGCCCCCGGGCTGCTGACCCCAGGGCCCGCCTCGCAGCAGCCGCAGGTTCGGACCCAGCCGGCCCTCGGGCGCTGTGCGACGCCCACCCCATAAGGCCTGCAGTCCTCCCGCGTCTACCCGGAGAAGCCCCCCGCCCCCCTTTAGATCTCGCCAGTCCTCAGCGTCAGCCTGAGCTGGAACGCACCCTTTTTACGGTCCCTAAAACACGCCGTCACCAGATGAAGCAGGCGACCAGCGGTGGCTTGGGGAGAGGGGCGTGGGGGGAGGAGAGGCTGGCCGGGCCATTCAGCCAGCCCCCTGGGCTTGGAGATTGCAGCTGGTTATTATTATCAGCCTGGACACTCGGGCTGGGAACGTAGCTCCGGGCCCAAACAAACGCCACAGGCCCTTTCTCGGTGTGGGAATCTGGTATGGTTTGTCTTTTCTCTGGGTACTTGGAAGCCATAGAGGGACCTGCGAGGTTTCCGCCCCCAAAGCACAATCAGAAGGTCAGTTCCTTTTAAGTGAGTGGACCCAAGGCACACAAAGTGGGGGCGATTGAACGTCTCAGCAGACCCAGAGCCGGCCTGGGTAAGCTACCTGCCAAGGCCTTGCGGAATGGGGCAGCCCCGCCAGCCCCTATACCTAGTAGGACCCCGCCCATTTGAGTCTTCATTTCCTTCCCTCTCTCTAGCCCACACCACAGAGCAGTAATTCGGCTATTTTAAAGCCCGGCCATTATGTCTGTTAAGCAAGGCTTTACCTGAGCGATCAGTCTTTCCTCTCTACCCTGGTAACGGCTGTGATCTGCGATACTTTGATTCCAGCCTCCCCCTCCTAGCACCGGGTGGGAGGCGGATGAATGAGACAGGTGGGAAAAGAGCAGGCCTACTGTATGTCAAGTGTTGGCAAAATGTTTTGCACATATCATCTTATTTAATCACCAAAACAACCTCCTGCGGTTGAATCCTTTTCATTTTCCTACACAGATCAAGTGAAGATGGGAAGGATTCTCCAGGGCAGATCAGCTTCAATCCTAACCCCGCAGTGACTCCTATCCCACTTAACATAAAAGCAGAGCTCTTGTCCTCCGTGACGATACATTTTTTGATGCCTCCGACGCTCCTACTTCACCGAGGGAAAAGGACGCAAAAACATTTTGGAACCCATGCCTATCCAAAGAGTCTTCAAAAAAAAAAAAAAAAAAAAATGGAGAACAATGCCCATATAGATCTATGGGTTTGAAATTTTTTGCACACTAAAATAAACATCTTTTCAATTCATTTTGGATGAACTTTTTGGCATAGAAGCACAAAGCCTCCTCCATCAGCTACTTTATGTCTGTCTTCAAGTCGCCCTTTATTTCTTTCAGAGAGGAGAGGGTGCCTGGTTCACTCAAATACTTGCACCAACTCTGGGACATGGAAGCTGGGTGCCCAGAATTGTCTAGATCTGCCCTCTGAGTGCTGAGGACCCGACTAAGGAAGCCATTACCCACTGCCTCCCAGGGCCTGTGTTGGATAGAAGCTACTAGAATCACCAAGTGTAGTTTGTGTTGAAGCCCAGTAGCGAGCACAGGTGTGTCCCAAGAGACCCCTTGGTCACTAGGTCAAAGGTTGACCACCACATATCTTTGACATTGAAGTCTTCCCAAGATCATCTTTCATAATGCAACTCCCCTCTATCCTCCAAATCCTGCCTTTCTTCTTTATTTTTCTCGAGCACTAATCACCTTCTAATCTACTACATATTTTTTTTTCTTATTTTGCCTGGGTTACTCCCACTGGAACATAATCTCCACAGATTTTTGCCTGTATTGCTTAGTGTTACATGTATAGAGCCTACACACAACAGTCTCTCACACAGTACAGACGTATGGAATTTCAAATCAATGAGCGTAAGGTAGCCTTTTTGCAAACTCTGTGACTATTAGTCCTTCCCTACACAGTGTACCTTAAACCTCCATCAAGTTCTGTTTTCACCATTTACAAAACCTGCCTTTAAAAGGACTCAGGTCACCTTCTAAAAGCTACATCCTGTGGAGCTGAACGAAAAAATGTACTTGGTATATAATGGACACATGCATTTTTGTTAAGTGAATGAATTTTCAATGATTTTTATGTTGCATTATGGTCACTCCTTTTTTGAAGGTTTATTTATTTGAAAGAGTAATAAAGTGAGTGAGTGTGTGTGTGTGTGTGTGTGTGTGTGTGTGTGTATGAGAGAGAAAGAGGGTCTTTCATCCACTAATTCACTTCTCAAATAGCTACTACAACTTAAGGCTGGGTTAGGCCAGAGCCAGGAGCTTCTTCCAGATTTCCCAACCTTCACTGATTTCCCAGATACATTAGTAGGGAGCTGGATCCAAAGTAGAGCAGCTGGGACTTGAACCAGTGCCCATATGGGATGCTGGAACGGCAGGAGGCAGCTTAACCTTAACCTGCTATGCTACAGCACCAGCCTTGATGGTCACTCTTAAGTATAAACCACAATGTAACATGCATTATAACTCTTGATTTCACTTATGGCAATAAATATGTTGTCCCTGTTGTGCTCCATAAATCTTTAAGTACTACATTACAAGAAGGGAGAGCAGTGTAATGCACTTTTATGCTAATTATCAGAGTTCTGGCTTTAGCAGAAACCTAGTGCAGCTGTACGGTCTGTTATCCTTGAGGCCTGTGATTCCCAACAGAAAACCTGCATCCAACCAAGGGTGCTTCGTCTAGCTTCTCCTCACATGCCTTCTCCTTTTTCATTCTCACAGCAATTCACATACACGCTGTGTCCAGACTTTCTACCATTCAGTCCTGGGGGCCTTCTCAGAAGTGGCAGCCCCCCTGAAACATTCCTCAGTTTCCTTAACCTAGAACTTCTTTAGCGCTCAAAGATGAATGCTTCGGGCATCACTCACAATGCTAATCAAAAATGTGCAAGGTCCTAGGCTCCTGCCCTGATTCTCCATTCAGCTGGTATAAAGTGGGCTAGGAATCTCTATGTCTAATAAAGCAGGTGATCCCAAACTGGTGCTCAGCTAAATGCTCTGATCAACAGCCATGCCCCTCCGGTCTTGGGGCATCCTCTTCCTTAAGTTTTGCCTCTTCCTGCCTGGCTCTTTCCCCCAGGGACAAGCATCTAAGCCACGAACCAACGGAAACAGCAGGGGGAAAAACAAAGATAGAAGCTCTGGGGACTCCAGGCTCACTCTAAGACAGCTAAAGCCTAGGCTGGCACTGCTCAGCTCTGCTGGGAGGCCACACCCGCACGGCTGCAAGACGCTTCTGGTCTGCGGCATGAGGACCACGCTCACCACTCACGAGACCGCGCTGCTGCAGATAGAGGCCCTAGTGAATGCTGAGAAGTGAAGGAAACAAGGACCCCTCTGAAAGCCACATCATCATCCCGGGAGTTGACAGTTGGATCGAGGAATCAACTGTACTTCTTGTGATCCCACAACAGGCAGTCACACCCACCTCATCCCCTCATTTAACACCTGTGGCCTGTGACTCAGAATTTTGCCATTCCAATGAGCCAGAATGTGTCCGTGGCTTTTTCACAGTCTCAGGTTACCCTGCTCTCAGTACTCCATTGATCACGCCAACTCACACCCCAGCACTCCAAGGAAGAAGATCTCACCATTCACTGTTCAATGGGAGGGGCCTCTGTGTGACACCGTTCTCCTGGTTGGTGGCTGGCCTTCTGTACGTCTGCCTAAAAAGACCATTGCTTCCCAACAACCTTTTTTCTCCTGTGGGAAGCTTGTGGGAATGAATAGGTGCTATTTGGCTTACCAACGCTTTATCTCCTCCAGACGCTGATTTCATTAGACATCATATTTCTCTGGTGCGTATCTGTTTTCTCCGTAGCTCTCAGCACACAGTGGATCGTCTGTACATAGTTGTTGAAGGGAATATAATTGCAATGAAACTTCTGCTCCATCTTTTTCCTAATCACTTGATTCGTGTTGAGCTGATTGCCTGGATCATTTCTAGCGGAATATCCTGGCATCATCTCAAAGGCTCGCCCACAACCAAACTCCCCGTCGCACTCCTCAAACCGGCTCCCTCTCAATTCTGTGATGTTATCTAAGTGGCGTCACAGACCTTCACAATATTTAGACCTGGAATAAGTAAATCTTTTTTTTTAAAGAGTATTTATTTATTTATTGTCTTTTTTCTTCTTTTAAAGAACATTTAGATCTGAAAAATTAATGCCATCCACGCTCAGATCTGAGATAGCCTTCTCTAATCACGCTTCCTCGCTATTTGGTTCCTCTCTGCCTCTTGGTCATTGCTTCCTTCATGGCCACATTTTCTGGAACAGCTTCTTCATACCTTGTCTGCCTCCTGGCTCTCTTTTCAATTCAGGCCATATGTAATTGCCAAATTAGCCTTCTGTGAGCATGTCTTTCATCATCATCAAACACCCTGTACCTACTCTGTCTAGGCAGCCCGCAGACAAGTTATCTAGTTTTAAACTGCACAGAGTATAAGCTGAGGACCTAATGAACACCTGACCATGATAAGTACGTTGGAAATTACAGGGGCAGATGCTCACCAGGCTCACTAAATCTTCACTCAGGCTTAATCTTGCTTACAAATATTGACTAACGTCTTCCACCCAGCTGAATCCAGTCCAACCCCTGGGTGCCCAACCTTTAAGAACATTGTTCATCTTGCATCATCCTGACCCTGTGACTTTGTTTCCCAATTTTTCAAGATGGACATTCTCCTCTCCTTCAGCAGATACCATCTCCATTCCTCTCCCGCCGAGCAGTTTGCTGTTTGTCTTTGCTAAAATTCCCTCTCCTTGGACATCTAGTACAAGCCCTACCTGCTCTACAAAGGCTTTGTTGTGCTCTTTCTGATCTGCTTCTCTGTTCTTTCATGTGGCTTAATTGTGTCTCCCCCAAGTAACGTGTAAAATCCTAGAGGCAAGAGCCCTATCTGAGGTGTGGGAACCCCACCCACCCATGCAAGCCTAGTTCACTGCAATTACTCAATAACTACATGAATGCCCATAATGTACTTATCAGCAAGGTAAACACGATGAAAGCAGTGTTTGAGGAAGATTACAAGGGCAGCTACAGGCTGCAAGATCAGGAAGAACAAAGACCTCGGGGAAGGCGTTTCGCGGATGGCCATGACAGTACACTGAGGCAGAGAGCATGGTACACTCGCTTGATTTATGAGTCCCATGAGCTACAGCAAATCTGTCACTCTGGGCAGACATAGTAACGACCTAACAGATACCACTTGGAACACTCCTATGAGCCAATCTGTATACGTGTATTTCAAGCAAGCAAATGCCTTGTCTTGTTTGCTCATCTTCACTGCTCCAGCAGTACCCCAGGCCACCAGGGTCACCCCATATCTTCACTGCTCTGGCCGTACTCAGTCACCAGGGTCCCCCATGGGGGAACAGTTAGCTGCTAACAGGTCTCTTTGCTTCTGCTCTGACTCCTCTGTAATCCTTTCTCCATGGGGCAGCCAGGCTGCTGCTTTTAAAAATGCCTAACGGATCAGGTTCTCATTGTGCTCCGAATAAAATTCAGAATGCTTTAAGCTATTTCATGATGTAGTTTTTGTCTGTTCCTGACTATAGCACATACAACCCTCATCCTCACTGGGCTTCAGGAACCTCCGCTACCTTTGTGTTCTCCATACACAAACAGCTCCCTTTCCCTAGGGGCTGTGCTTGCTGCTTTCCCAGCAGGTTTCCGTCTCATGTCACAGATTAATATCGCTGTGTCAGTGAAAGAGACTTCCTACACCCAGGCTAAGCCAGAATGCCCCCCCGCATACCTGGCCTTCTTTTAAAAATGTGTTACCTTGCTTATTTGAGAGGCAAGGACAGACAAAGACAAGAATGAAGAAATCCTGGGCCCAGTGCGATGGTTCAGTGGTTAAATCCTCACCTTGCAAACACACGGATCCCATAGGGGCGCCACTCGTGTCCCAGCTACTCCACTTCTTGTCTAATTCCCTGCTTGTAGCCTAGGAAAGCTGTAGAGTATAGGCCAAAGCCTTGGGACCTTGCACTCATGTGAGAGACCTGGAGGAAGTTCCTGATTCAAGCTTCAGATTGGCTCAGCTCTGGTCATTGAGGCCACTTGGGGAGTGAACCAGAGGATGGAAGATCTTTCCCTTTGTCTCTCCTCTCTGCATCTGGCTTTAAATTAAACAAACTAGAGGGGAAATCAATGAGGGGAGAGAAGGGCCCTTGGGGAGGGGCACAGGTAACCCCAGAGCCTATTGAACTGTTTCATAAAACGAAATAAAATAAAATGAAATAACCCTATAAAAAAAAGCTCAAGCCTCAGCGAATCCAAACATTATCCTATATTATAGGCTTTAAGAGGAGCCTATCTTAGTTAATGTGATAGAGTAATACGATTTTTAATTATTCATTCATTCAGTGTTTACTGAGTACTTACTATATGATAGGCACTCTTTTTCAGTACTTGAACGCATTGATGCTTGTAACAGGTAAAAAAAAAGCCTCAGATCTTTTAAAGCTGACATTCTTTTTTTTTAGATTTATTCATTTTATTACAGCCAGATATACACAGAGGAGGAGAGACAGAGAGGAGGAAAGGCAGAGAGGAAGATCTTCCCTCCGATGATTCACTCCCCAAGTGAGCCGCAACGGGCCGGTGCGCGCCGATCCAAAGACAGGAACCTGGAACCTCCTCCGGGTCTCCCACGCGGGTGCAGGGTCCCAGTGCACTGGGCCGTCCTCAACTGCTTTCCCAGGCCACAAGCAGGGAGCTGGATGGGAAGTGGAGCTGCCGGGATTAGAACCGGCGCCCATATGGGATCCCGGGGCTTTCATGGCGAGGACTTTAGCTGCTAGGCCACGCTGCCGGGCCCTAAAGCTGACATTCTAAAGCAGAAGTTCTCATACTTCTTCAGCATTCTTTTACATGTTCAAAAATGGTTTACTGCTTATTTATGCATTCATTTTAAAAAGATCACATGTTATTTTAAATAACTACCTGTTTCAAATTACTAAGGAATGACCTTTTGGATGCATCTTTTTTAAAGGATATTTTACTTTATTTCTAATTGGAAAGGCAGATATACAGAGAGAAGGAGATATAGAAAGATTTTCTGTTTGCTGGTTCACTGCTCAAGTGGCCTCAGTGACCAGAGCTGAGCCGATCCAAAGCTGGGAGCCAAGAGCTTCTTCCAGGTCTCCCACGTGGGTGAAGGGTCCCAAGGCTTTGGGCCGTCCTCGACTGCTTTCCCAGGCCACAAGCAGGGAGCAGGATGGGAAGTGGAGCAGCCAGGACACAAACTAGAGCCCATATGGAACCCCAGTAGATGCAAAGCAAGGATTTAACCACTAGGCAATCATGCCAGGCCCTTGAAAACATCCTTATGATATATAATTTGTATAACACACCATTCTCCATGTGAAGTGCATGCTCCAGTGACTTTCAGTATGTTCACAGAACTGTGAAGCCACCTGGGGCAGACCAGGTACCACTTGCTTTTCATGCTTGACTTATTTCACAACAGGTACTGTTCTCCAGATTCACTCCTGGTACCCCGTTATTATCTCTGTATGTGACTGAATGGTATGCCACGGCCACATTTCCTTTATCCATTCATGAATTGCTAGGGTGACTTAGCTATTGTGAATGGAGCTGCAAGAAACATGGAAGCCCAGCTCCATAACCCCCTGGCTTTTCAGAAGTCCACACTTACATTACCCCAAACTCATCTTGTCACCCATCCACTGATATTCATGAAGTTGCTCTGTTCGTGGTTTGTGTGACCTGGAAAGAGTTCCCTCCCCTTTGGCTTGTGTCTGAATCCCCTTCCCTGTCGGAGCTGCTCTTGCCAGTCTGGCCTCTCTTACCCTCACCTTGGGGCCTCTGCACTTTCTGTTCCTCCTGCCGGGAAGCCTCTTATCCCAGATAACCACCTCCTCACCTCCTTTGATGCTTTGCCAAAATGCCACCTTCTCAGTAAGGTCTTCCCTGAGCACCTTACTTTTTTTTTTTTTTAAACCAACTGCTATTCTAGAACATTCTATTGACTTTATCTGCATTTCTTTTTCCTTAAAACACATTACCATCTGTTACACAATACGTTTCACTTATTTATTTGTTCACAGCCTGTCTTCCCTGAACTAGAAATCAAGCTGTACAACAAAGCTTGTGTCTGTTTTATTCACCAAGGGTTTCTTTCTCATCACATGAACACAGAACAGATAGACACTCAACAATATTTGTTACATTAAAAAATTGTAAGAATCTTGGGCCAGTATATTGACTCAATCAGCTAACCCTCCACCTCCAAGCACCGGTATCCCATATGGGTGCTGGTTTGTGTCCCAGCTGCTCCACTTGCAATGCAGCTCCCTGTTCGTGGTCTGGGAAAGCATAATGCCTTGGGCTCCTGCTCTCACCTGGGAGACTCAGAAGAAGCTCCTGGCTCCTGGCTTTGTACCAGTCCAGCTCCAGTCCTTGTAACCATTTGGGGAATGAACCAGCAGATGGAAGATCTCTTTTTCTCTCCCTTCAACTCTGCCTTTCATGAAAAATAAAGTTAAAGATAGGCTTGACATAACAGATTTTGTCACTATTAGATATCGGAGTATGAATTCTTCTGATCTTATATGAGAGAAAATACCTAACTTTCTTTGAAGCTGTTTTGCATATTTCTTGTTTTTGCCTCATAGTTCAGGAAAGATTGGTCTACAATCAGTTTTAGCAAAACAAAAAAGTAAAGCTCAATAACCAAGTGAATTTTCCAAATGGAAATTTGTTGTGACATACTCTTAATATATTACAAAACCAAAGCACATATAACACAATTAATTTTTGAGTGTTTGAAAAAATCAACATTCAGGAAATAGAGCTAAGAAGGAGAAAAAGTCGGAATCTTTGTCTACCCACAACCGAGGATGTGTGCCCGTGTGCAGGCGTGATGCAAGGCTGCCTTGTGTGTGCCCTTACCCAGGCTGAGCGAATACCACTCTGACAGTGATACCATCCTTGAGGGTTGGCAGCTCTCAGCTAAGGAAGGTGCTGAGGCCTGTTTAGCTATGATGATGTCCACAAGTCATTTGTAATGAATGTTAAAGCACTTCATTCCTGAGTTCAATTTAAAATTATCAATTCACGTTCAAGGTTAACCCAAGTATAAGGGTTCTGGCATATGCTCTTCAAACTATTATTATTATTTACAATTTGAAAGGCAGAAAAAAAAGATAGATGCCAGTGTGTCACTCTTCTGGCACTGAGAGAATCACAATGAATAACCAGAACTTAATTATTCATGATGTGTATGAAAACAGTGGCATCTACTCCTACAAGGTTTTTGATTCCAGTTTTAACCGCTCTTGTGATACATTTCTATTTTTGTAGCATGTCTGTTAACTTCACATTGATGAAAACTCATTATTTTCCCCTGGGGGGAAAAAAGTCAAGATAGATCTTTCATCGCTTAGTACATGTCCCCAAGTGCCCAAAACAGCCAAGACTAGGCCAAATTAAACCTGTGACCCAGAAACTCTCTAAGCCTCCCACCTGCATAGCAGGAACCCAAGTATCTGAACCATCTCTCCCAGGATGCACAATAGAAAGCTGGAATCTGAAACAGCCACACCTCAAATCACGGTGCTCTGAAATAGGATGTAGACATCTTAACCATCATACCAAAGGCCTACCCATTGCTTTGCTAAGCAGGAGGTGTGCTCAGTTCTCATGGGAGTATATTATACATGTGATTGTCCTCAGTTATCTATGTCTCAAAGAGAAAAAGACTGATCATCATTATCTGGTTCTTTCTATAATAAAAGTCAGAATGCTTGCAAAACAAAGAAAAGCTTTGAAGCTATTAATAGAAACAAACTATCAAACATCTTTTTCAGATATTTCTAGAATGAAGCACTGAAAACCATCCATCATGAATGTGGTTTCATAGGGCTAGAGGTAGGCTGTCGTAATGCATACAAGCTCACAGAGTGATGTATGAACTCATCCAGCTGCAAATGGTGCAGTGTTACACACTGACACATGAACACATGAAACACAATACTCAAAGATAGGTTGCTTCCCATTTTCTTTTAAATCTAAGCATTTACAAAGCACTATTTTGTAAGGCAGTTTGGGACTGATTTAGTTTTGCTACCGTGTCTATACGAAAATGGTTCCAGTAGTTATTCTTTTTCCTTGCGTGCTGTTTAGTATAGAATTGCTGGCAACCTTGCCTCCTGTATACAATCTCATTGGTGTGAATTAAGGAAGGAAAGATGGATAGTGTTGCTGTGGTACTCAGATCAAGTACTATAACTAATAAGCAATGAAGATGTACATCAATAGAGACATGAATACAAATTCTCATTGGCAATACTGAAAAGCATATGTAGTTTTAAATGGTAGTATACTGTGTCTCTCACTTGAGCCTTTGTGCTCGGTCCCTAACTGATGCAATGGTTATTTTTTTCAAATCCATCACATGTACTATTTTAAGGATCCGATTGAATGGGGGAAACCTGGCTCCTGGCTCTGAATTGGCTCAGCTTCCAGCCATTGTGGTTATTTGGGAACTGAACCACAGGGTGGAAGATCTTTCCCTTTCTGCCTCTTGTTCTCTCTGTGAATTTTCTTTTCAAACAAAAATAAATAAATAAAAACTTAAAAAAAAAAAGTTCAAAATGGAATCTACTTGTCGAACCTCATTCGTCAGTAATTATCCCCTTTCAGGTGCCTTATTTGAAGCTATGATTTTCTTTCATGTGTGTGTGTGTGTGTGTGTGTGTGTGTGTGTGTGTGTTTGAAGATTTGTTTATTTCTATAGGAAAGGCAGATGTAAAGAGAGGAGACACAGAGAGAAAGATCTGTCTGCTGATTCACTCCCAGTGACCACTACAGTCAGAGCTGAGCTGACACAAAGCCAGGAGCTTCCTCCGGGTCTCCCATATGGGTGCAGGGTCCCAAGGTCTTGAGCCATCTTCCACTGCTTTCCCAGGTCACAAGGCAGGGAGCTGGAAGGTAAACGGAGCAGTCAGGACACAAACCTGTGCCCATATGGGATCCCAGCATGTTCAAGGTAAGGATTTAGCCACTGGCTATTGTGCTGGACCCATGTGCATCTTCTTTTAGAAAGGCAGAGAGAAGACAGAGGGACAAAGAGAGATCTTCCATCCACAGGTTTACTTCCCAAAGGCTTATAACATCTAGAGCCATGCTGAAACCAAGAGCTCAGTCCATGCTTGCCATGTGAGACGCAGACATTCCAGCACATGAACCATCACCTGCCTCCTCCCCGTGTTCAGCAGTCACTGTGACTTAGCAACCTGTCCTCGCTCCACTTCCCACCCCAGTCACGTTAACGACTGACTTTCCCTGCAGGTCTCATACAGATTTCTGGAAGGTGAACCTGGATAGGCGAGACAGTTGGTTAGGGCTCGCATGCCAAACAACCTCTGAGTAGAGCAGTTTATCTCAAACCCGAGGTATCAGGATACATAATGTGCAGAGAATCAATCCGAGGGCTAGGCATTTGGCGTAGAGGTCAAGACGCACACGAGCCGTGGGGAGAGGAGGAGCGGGCTGGCTTCAAGTCTCAGCTCCCTTTTCAGTTCCAGATTCCTGCCAACGCACATCCTCTGAGGCGGCAGGTGATGGCTCACGCACTTAAGTCCTAGCCACCGTCTTGGGAGATCCTGACTGAATTCAGGACGGTCTAGCCTTGGCCTGGCCATTACAGGTATTTGGGGAGTGAAGCAGCAGACGGAAGCTCTCTGTCTCTCACTCTCCATCTGTGTCTCTCAAATAAAATGAAAAGAAATAAATAACCAATTTTAAAAATCGGGAGAGGGGCCCAGTGCGGGAGCCTAGTGGGTAAAGTCCTCGCCTTGCACGCTTGGGGTTCCATATGGGCACCGGTTCATGTCCCAGCTGCTCCACTTCCCATCCAGTTCCTTGCTTGTGGCCTGGGAAAGCAGTGGAAGATGGCCCAAGGCCTTAGGACCCTACACCTGTGTGGGAGACACAGAAGAAGCTCCTGGCTCCTGGCTTTGGATCAGCTCAGTTCCAACCATTGCAGCTACTTGTGGAGTGAACCAGCAGAACACCTTTGTGACAACTGTATGAATATTGTTTCCTGTATCCTGCTGCATGTAAGCTCCAGAAGACATAACCGTCCCCAGTTCATCGTTGTGGCTTCCACAGAGAGTAGCCCAGCCACTACACTGAGCAGATCCTCAATAAAACTATATTACTTAAGTACTTATGTAAAAATACATGATGTACTTGTGTACCTAGAGGGTAACTGAATGGAAACCTTGTCCCTCCCAACAAAATGCTGTGACGTGTAACCCGCCCGGGGTTTTTCATGACAGTTTGTTAATCATATTCAGAACAATCGTTACACAAAAAATAAGAGTTGCGCTGTCTTCATGTGGAATGCTGGGCGGAGGGGGACAAAAACCCAAGGCAGGGGTGGGGGGAGTCTGTCAGCTTACTTTTTTCTTCATGGTGACTTTCTATTGGAGAGTACACCAGGATGAATGCTCGAGTCGGCTCTGTTTCAGTCTACCGAAATACTAGTTTATGAGTTCATGATCACATACAGAAGCAGCTCTGAGGTCCTTATCTAGTGATGTTTTCAATGCAGTAGAAATGTGCTTTCGTGGTGGGGCGGGAAGGAGAAAGCAAGCTTCTTCCAGAGCTCAAAACCACATTTCTAGTCTAATTCTGATCAGACCAGTCATCCAGAGGGGCCACCTGGAGATGGAGACGATATTTTCAGAAAAAAAAGATTTGCCAGCGAATGCTGTGAGGTTTTTTTTTTTTTTTTGTCTGTATAATTACTTTCTCCCTTCATGACCTCTTTTGGATGGTGTTGCTAGGTAGTAGCCTTAGGCTCATCTAAACAAAGCGTTTCACTTTTTTCCTGGTCTTTTTTTTTTTTTTAAAGATTTATTTTGTTTTTATTACAAAGTCAGATACACTGAGAGGAGGAGAGACAGAGAGGAAGTGGAGCTGCCGGGATTAGAACCAGCGGCCATATGGGATCAAGGCGAGGACCTTAGCCACTAGGCCACACCGCCAAGCCCTTTTTCTGGTCTTTAACAGTATTCCTTTTATTCTGTTTTTCGTGTTCTTTTTTCACTAAGTTCTAAGTTTATGCGTTATGAGATCTCTCCATTTTTCAAACACAAATGACCCTTGACTGTATTTTGTCAAACATACTTTTGATATGTGTACATTTCTTTTAGCAATGATTCTTTCCTGAAAAGGACACCAATAAAGAGAAGTCAACCAAAAATGGAAAATGCTCATGTAAAAATCTCATTTTACTCTCAAATCACTTATCAAATATGAATGCTTTCACCCCAAATGAAAATATTTGCTTTCCCTGCATGACTACCTCAGTGTGGAAAAAAGGAACACAGCATTACTCGGTTAGGCACTTAGCTTGAAATGTTCTCAGCATACACATTGCTGCTTGAATTGCAAGACTTAGAGGAACGAATGTTGCCTGCCTGCACAGAAATTTTCATGGATTGTAAATGGCACGAATCCATGTTGAAATTAGATTAATCCTAGCTTAAGACATTAACAAATTAGAGAACTGAATATATTTCCTTTCTGTTGAAAGACATGTCAGGATGAAGTCTTCAGATCTGAGCACGTTATCTATCAATTTTAACCTCCTGAGTTGACTTGAGAAATTATAGAGAGTGTCTATGGGCAATGTATTGCTATCCAGAAAATGTAGGCTGGTACGGTGTGTCTCTTCAATCTTATACATAATACATGCTCACCATAAGCATCAATTTATATCCAGCAAGTCTTTGTTGCAAGGCATCCACATAACTTTACAAACCACTGTGCATTTTCCATAATGAAAACGTTAATAGTCCAAATGGCATTCTCTTTCATCACTGCATGCTCTTGTTGTTGCAGATGAAGCAATGTGACTCATATTCGTCAACTAATATCATCAGAGAGCCCTTTCGGAGTTTCACTATCACACACTGTCGGGGCATTGCTCGTGTAGGAATCAATGAGAGTTAACAATATGTTCATAGACAGTTACCCTGTACTCGAACATTCTTCTTAAAAAAAAAAAAAAAGGAAAAGAAATCCTGTTTCAGAGAGAGCAGGAGGCTCACCAACTAAGATGCTTTTTGGGGCAGCCATGTTCTATACCGTCTTCAGCCAGGGGCTTTTCCAGGTAGACCGCGAATCACGTTGCAGCTGCATAAAATCAGAAGCACAGCTAGCAAGCGAACCTTGTCTTCACCTTTCTCGCTCACATGTTTGGAATGGAAAGACGTGCTGAAAGATGTTTCATTTCTAGTTTGTTCCCCAATGGGAGAATTCTCTTTTGGACACTTAGAGCAGTCTTCAGAAATTAGGTCTCCCTAGTATCTCCTTATGCCACAGGCTCCTGACCTCTGGTGCTGGGGCTCCTAAGAGGAACTCCATTTTTCCTCTCCGGCTTCTCTGCTCCGCTGCTCGTGGGATCCGGGCAGAACGGATAAGCCCACACCAACAATAACAAGGAAGATAAACATGAGAAGACAACCAAGTTGCAGGTACTTACCAGAGGCGAACTGAGAATACAAGCCTGACCCACTTGAACACCCATCATTTTCTGAGAAGAATCATACAGCTACGAGATAGAAATAATTGTTCTATCACTCTTCCAGCCTTCCCGCAACCTGTGCAAAACCAGGGAGAGCAAATTCTGCATGTCTTCAGTCATTTCAGCACTGCATTTGCTCCCGCTTCACACCTAGGGGGCATGTAGCGCGTGCTTTTGTCAGGACAAGCGTCATATCTGATGAAATCATTTATTCATTCAACAATAGTAACTTAACGTTTACTAAGTACCATTCACTATCTCAGTTTCTACGGATCCAGCAGTGAAAAATGAAAACAAAGCCCAAAGCCTGTACAGCAATCCCTGCCCGGCGTGGCTGAGTGGAAGAGGTGCAGTGCGGGGTTGCCTTGCAGACTTGCTGGGTCAAGTTGCTTCTGTGTTTTGATGTCTCTTTTCTTCCGCTCGCTGACCCCATCCCACTGCAACCTTGTGTATTGCCTGATGTCACTAAGGACTTACTGAATTGAACAACCATCGCTCTGAGCTATCACACAGGGGAGTCCTAAACTTAGGCAGCCACCAGGGGAGAGATACACCTCCGTCAGTGCACCTGTGTGTGACATCTAGCTTTGTTCTGGACTCCACTTCCTGCTAATGAGTACCCTGGAGGTGGCAGGCAGTGGCTCCAGGACTTGGGTCCCCGCCACCCACCTGGGAGAGCCCGCCCGACTGAGCGCCTGGCCCCAGGCTGTCTGTGTAGTCTTTGCTACTGTGAGCATGTGGGGAGTGAACCCGCAGGTGGAATCCGCTGTCTGTATGTCGTTGGCTTTCAAACAAAAGAAAATAATACACTTTTTTTAAAAAATAAAAAAAAAGAGATTTTGGGAAAAAAAATAATGAACAAATAGGGATGAGGAATTTTACCAAGGGGCAGCCAGCTATGAACAACGTGAGAGATGGTTTCACGACCTCATAGAAATCTGTCGGAAGGTGTTTAGACTGAGGACTCTGAAGCTTGCTCACCCTAATGCCAAGCGTGAATCTGTCCACACGGCTTCTCTCTCGTATTAAACTCACACTCATTACATGCTTAAAAACCAAAATCATTTTTACAATGGTTTGTATTCATCAGAAATGGACATGAGAGATTTCCAGCATAAAAATTTAGACACAGTTGTTTAAGAACATCATGTAGCTTCTAAGGATAGCAATATCATAGCACACGTATGTTATAATGATTTCAACCACATTCTTCCAAGAAAACAGCGCTTAAAAATAATCTGAGGGCCTGATGCAGTAGCCTAGTGGCCAAATCCTTGCCTTGCATGTGCCAGGATCCCATATGGGCACTGGTTCAAATCACAGCTGTTCCACTTCCCTTCCAGTTCCCAGCTTGTCCCCTGGAAAAGCACTAGAGGACGGCCCAGGGACTTGCAACCCTGCACTGGTGTGGGAGACACAGAAGAAGCTCCTAGCTTTGGATCAGTTTAGTTCCACCAAGATGTTGTTTGTATCCACTTGGGGAGTGAGCCAGCAGATGGAAGATCTTCTCTCTGTCTCTCCTTCTTCCTGTAAATGACTTTCCAATAAAAATAAATAAATCTTAAATAAATAAATGTAAAAAAAAATCTGATTTTACTTTTTGAATAAGGACTAAATATTTCAATGCAGGGTAGAAAAGGTTCTGGAGGTTATTCCTTGAAGTATTAATGGTAAAAATGATATGTCGTGAAACTCAAAGCTTTAAATTATTTTTAAGCTTTAGCAGTAAGATTACGAATCCTAAAAGTAGAAATTACTTCATTGTTTACTAACATCTGGTTTTGGGGATCCAGCCTCTAACATGTGGGCTTTTGGGGGACACCCAAACTGACATCAGACCACAGCAGGAGCCTAACAGCAGACCACCCCGACAGTCTGTCTCGATTTATCCCATCAAGGAGCCAAATATTATGTAGGCTTGGCCACAGGCCATAGCAAGTTCAGCCGTTTTTCCTGTGAAGCCAATGAGTAGAGCCAGGTCTCACAACATCCTCACCCCACCACCCCGCATCATGCTCCCTCGTTTCCCTGGCCTGGGCCCAGCAGGTTGTCTTTTTAAGTCGCTGCCAAAAGTGCTCTTGAATCGAGACTTTGTCCTTATCACCTTCGTCAAATAATAAGCGTTTATTCACTGAAAGGAGCCACGCTAAAAATGCTGCAATCTAGCATGAATAGAGTAGTGAATGCAGAGAGTTTAGAATGCTGTGTGTGTGTAAAAGCCAAGGGGCTGAGATGCACGGTCCCTGACGCCCTGAGAGCCTGCACTGCGTGTTGACTGAAGACATCAGCGAAGATAAGGCCTGACATTACAGGTTTGATTAATTAGTCATACCTACCCACTGCAGCTGCCAAGAGCCTCCAGGGAGAACGGAGCACTTAGTCACCCAACACATATTTATTGCGTACTATTTGAGGCTAAGCATTGGGCTGACTGACAAGCAGCCCCATGAGTGAGACAGGCAGCACTATGGGCCTTCCAAAGTGTGCAGCAGCAAAATGGAAGCGCACAGCCACACAGGAAGTGCTCGGGACAAAGTCCACATGTGACCCCTCGGAAGACAGCGAAGCACGGGCTCTCTGCATTAAAATGAAAACACCAGTGACTTTTCCAGGTTCTGTGACTGTTGTCAAAGGGCTATACTATTCCAACAACATAGGGGACATCAGTTGGGGGCAGGGGGAATGAGGAGAGTAGAAGGGGAAATCCATGAGCCTATGGAACTGCATCATGAAAAAAAAAAAAAAATATATATATATATATATATATATATATATATCCACATGCATACACACATACACATATTTAGGGGCAGGTGCGGTGGTTCAACAGGCTAATCTTTTACCTGACAGCATCCCATATAGGTGGTCTTGGCTACTCCACTTCTGATCCAGCTCCCTGCTTGTGGACTGGGAAAGCAGCAAAGACTGGCTCAAGGCCTTGGGCCTCTGCACCCATGAGAGACCTGGAAGAAGCCCCTGGCTCCTGGCTTCAGACTGGCTCCATCCTTTGTGTCCATTTGGAGAATGAACCAGCAGATAGAAAATCTTTCTGTTTTCCCTTCTCTTTGTCACTTCAAATAAAAAGAAGTAAATCTTAAAATCAGCTTGTTCTTTGTAAGATTTCCATTTACAAAAGAAATGCTTTTTTGCTGAAGATTTATTTAGTTTTATTGCAAAGTCAGATATACAGAGAGGAGGAGAGATAAAGAGGAAGATCTTCCGTCTGTTGATTTACTCCCCAAATGGCCACAATGACTGGAGCTGCCCTGATCCAAAGCCAGGAGCCTGAAGCCTCTCCTGGGTCTCCCATGTGGGTTCAGGGTTCCAAGCCATCCTCGACTGCTTTCCCAGGCCACAAGCAGGGAGCAGGCTGGGAAGTGGTGCCCATATGGGATCCTGGCACGTGCAAGGTGAAGACTTCAGCTGGCTAGACTACTATGTCAGGCCCAAAAGAAATGTTTTATTTTTAAACTAGCTTTAGATATTTGAAGGGTTTAAGATGTACATACCGTGGGAGGGCATGAAGACTGGGACGGGGGCTGGGATGGCTAGATAGAGAGGCACTCAACAACATCCGTGAGGGCTGGATGGTTGAGTTGGTTAGATAGAACTAAGCTTTAATACCCATTGACACGTACAAGAGCCAAATGGGATGGGGGACAGACTGGTCTTCTGCTACACATACTGGCAAACCAGGGTAGGGGGCGGACCTGGTGGGGGTTATTGTGGGTCGCCCCGACTAGGCTGCAGCTCCCACTGGTTTGTGTGAGGGCCGAGTACGTGCTGGGCCGAACCAGACTGGACTGCAACACCCATTGGTTCCAGTGCAACTCGGGACTGAAAACAGAACCAACCCAGCAATTGCAACCACCAGCTGATCGTGGTGATGGACTGTGCCGGGCCCTGTGCTTGCTAGAGCATACAAGAAACTAGTCTGGGAATACCTCAAAGTTTCTTTGGAGATCTCCCTAATCGAACTGCTGGACTCAGAACTCTAATCAAGAAAAGACAGAAGACAGAGCAGATCAATCATTCATCTCAGCTATATGTTGGCAGCGATATATGGGGCAAACGGAGACTTTATGATGGACCATATCAATCAGTGGACGACCTCATCGAGCGAAACTGGCAGCGATTCATAACTGCAGAACTATTAACACCACTCGAGCACATATCTCAGAGCATGCCCCACATCCGGGACTCGGGGTGGGCGGGAAACCGGGTGGGGCTTCCCCCTCAAAATCCCCCTTTACCTCAGATACAAGATGGAAACAATGTGGACATAATAGTATTACCCACTTCCCTATCCCCCTGAACCTTTTTTTTTTTCTTTCCTTTTTCTTTCTTTAACTGTAATTAACTATGTAAAGATTGTCAACAACACAATAAAATAGATTATTAAAAAAAAAAAAAAAAGATGTACATAAAAGTTGTGGAGCTCACTGTCCAGTGATTTTACATGTGTGAGCTAACAAGCAGATGACCTAACCTACTTGAGCCATAGTCTCCTTATCCAGGAAATGGAAACTTGAGTTGCTTTCCTAGGTTGGCTGCAAAATTCAATCATGGTTTTTTTAAAAAAAAAATTTTTTTTAGTGTTTATTTTTCTTCTTTGAAAGGCAGAGTACAGAGAAGGGGAGAGACGTACGGGAGCACGGACGCAGGCCCCACCTCTAGGTGCTGAGGCCATTAGAACTCCCAGAGTCAGGCTCAGGCTGTCCTGTCCTGCAGTTCTGAAGCCTAGCCTGTGGCTTCTTGGTTCCTACCCCATTCCTGCAATTCCTTCCCGGGAGCAACACCTACCAAGGTTGAAAAGCTACGCCAGTGCCTGGCTACTTCCCCCTCATCCCTGAACATCCCAAGATTCTCAAACTACAAAAGGCCCAGCCTGCTGAAGGACTGGCCAGGCCTCTGCACCATGATCCTCCTCCTCCTGTCTGCTCCTCTGTGGATTTATTCATGTTTAATCAATCTGACATAGCTGTGAATTAGTACTCCATTTCCTCTCGTTTCCATGCCTCTTTTCCAACATTCCCTTCATGGGTTCACTCTGGCTGAGTCAAGCCAGATCAGAAACCTGCAGCTCCATCAGGATCTCCCACATGGGTGGCAGGAATTCAAGCCTTAGCCAGCTTCCGCTTTCCCAGGCTAATTCACGTGGAGCTGGAGTGGAAGGGGTGAGCTGGGACTCCAAGGGGAAATCTGATACGGGACACCATGCAAACACTGACTTACCTAACTGCACCCAAACGCCCACACTGGAAGTCATAGTTCTTAAAGATGGCCCTCCATCCGTCTGACTGAGTTTGTTTCAAGTCTCTGTCATCCTTAGACTTAAAGCACAGTCATTTATGGCTTTTTGATCTCTGAGTCATCCGTCCAAGGGACACCTGGGCAGCAGCAGCCACTCTCAGAAGTGGCCGGGATGCACTTTGTTCAAGATCAGAGTCAAGCCAGTGATATAAAAAGGAAACTCGTATCCTAGGAAACCTTGACTATGAGCACTTAAATCATGGTCATTCTTCTAGACAATTAACATTCTTACCGGATTGGAAGACTCCAGAATTATAACCCTTCATACTCTCCTTTATGCATGTTGCACAGCCAACAGAATCCATCCAGAAACAAGCAAGAACAAATGACTCACAAATGGTGGGAATGGTTGATCAGCGAACTGAGGATAAAAAGAGATTTTTAAGAGAATCACCTGAAATTGCAGGGGATGCACACAAAAAGCTCATGGCTCAGTCACAATGTGTGTGCTACAATGGAACTCAGTGGATTCTTATAAACTTTTTGTTTGGAAGGAATGACATCCTTTGATTCATGCTTTGGAAAAATATGATTATCTTTATAATGAATGTTTTGGGGAGGAGGTACTAATAATATCCCAAGCCCCACACAAAGTACTGTATAGGTAGTTTCTATGATTCCCTCCATAATTCTTTAAGGTTGGATGACTGCACTGCCATATCCACTGTGCAATGTTAAGTGTGACAGCAAGTTTAATTCCACAACTTGTGTTTTTAACCCTTCTGTGTAGTGAGAGGAGGCAATGCCCCTCCTGGGAGCTGTGCTGCTGCTGGCAAGAAACGGGAGCAAGACATACCCAGAGACTGCCTTCCTCCTGGCCCACAGGACAGAAGCTAGGCAGGCAGCAGGTGCCATCAGTCAAGTGTGCTGAGCAGTATGAACAGAAGAATCAGTCTCCAAGGGCTCACTCAGGCTGTATTCCACAGTGAAGTTTGGGCTGTTGTTACACGGAATTGAGTTCACAAACCTATAATTCTTCAACATCCCAAGTTTCTTTTCCCCTTTCTTCTCTCTTTCCTCGCTCTCCCTTCTTCTCATTCTCCCTTTCTTTTTGCACTTAAATGAAGAATATGGTTAAGATGTCTGCGACACCCATATCCCATATCGCAGTGCCTGATGCAAATTGTGGCTCTGCTGCTCGTGTCAGCTTTCTGCTAGCGTGGGTCCCTGTCATCCACATGGGGGACTGCCATGCTGAGGCCCAAGATTCTAGCTTTGACCTGGTCCAGCTGGTGCAGGCATTTGGGGATTAACACAATGGATTGGATTTATCTCTCTCTACTTTTCAAATAAAGAAACAATGTTAAAAATAATATAGCTAGATTTTTTTCTGATCCCTGCTGCCCACCGCTTTTCTGGAATTCAAATTAGAGTCTGTTTGTTCATCACTAGAAGAAAGGGATTACTTTTTTTTTTTCCTGTTGCACAAAAGAAGAAAAAATATTTGCTGAAATTTGAGGTCAAGCTCCAAAATCCATTTAAGAAAACATCCAATTCAACCTCTTTTTCAGAAGGTGGTTTCAGTGTCCAAAACAGGCCTGAATTCAAATACCTACTGAAGCTTGTGAACATTAATCAATTCCTATCAAACAATTCTGAGTTATATAAAAGAAGTAAAGTATTCCGGGAATACATATATTCCATTTTCCTTTTGAACATTTGCATATTAACAGAAGTTCATTTAGGAAACAAATTTTATTCTGCCAAGCCCACAATATTTGAAAAATGATTAAAAACCCAAGTATCTATGTAACTGTGTCACATAATACAATGTAATTAATGAAGTTAAATAATAAATAATTAAAAAAAAAAAAAAATATATTTTGTAAAATCTCATATCTCAAGGGATTCATCCATCTTCCCCAAATTGTTACAACATGTGTTTTACTTCCACACCTAAATATCTAATTTGGGCCAACTTCTAGAATTAAAAACGAAGCCTTTAAGGCAAAAGGGGAAAAAAGTGACCAAACTGAAAATCCCAAGCAATGTGTCTCTGGGATTTGAAGGTTTGCTTTCTCATGGAGGAGCTTTTGACAAAATTAATTAATTAATAATTAAAAAAAAACAAGCAGAAACAAAACAAAACAAAAATGCATCACACAATATTATAGCTCCAACCATGTTCCAGGTGCTGGAGGAGTTTCTTTCAATAACAGATTCATGTTTCTGTCATTTTTGCAAGCATACAATGAACAGAGGAATTCAGAAGCTGAAGAAAATGGAGAAGTAGAAAAAAAACAGTTCAAGGTCTCCTTTGCAGACTCCCATCCAGCCACGGGGCCACTGGCGAGTCCACTGGCTCTCAGTAGCACAGCCCGCCGTCCAGTGACCTCAGCCACTCTTGGCTCTTGGCCACGCATGTGACTCAGCTCTTCCATGTTGGCCTCTCACTACCTGCTTATTTTTTTTTCCAAATATTTCTACTCATGACGCTCACTCACTTTCTCTTTGCCTCCTGGCTTTGCTTACTCATGGCTTCTGTTTCCTGTCTCCTGGCCCTCCACTTCTGCAATTACCCAGGGCTGACCCTCCCTGCTGTTTCATCCTCAATCGTCCCAGAGAGGACAGCACGGGCAGTCCTTTTGTGTCAGGTTTTATCTAGGCCATGTCAGCCTCTCTCTCATCAGCAGGGTCCCGTGAAAACAACGTGGCTCTAGGGAATCTCTCCCGAAAAAAATGGCTCTGGTGTTTTTCTGAAGACGGCCATGGAGCAGGCGGTGCTTGCAAGGCCTGCACACATCTTCCAACTTAACTGGGAATGAAATCAACGTATAGCATTTACACAGGGAAAACTACCTCATCATCATCCTCACCTCTATTTAAACTTGACAATTATTTTCTTCCCAAAGTGTCACTCGAGCTTGGCAAATAGTCTTCTTTGTACGGAATGGCTTAGGACAGGAGAAAATCTGGAATGAGAGACATCACCGTAGGGCACTCGGAAGCAGGGAAAGGAAGACACACAGGTGAGCGGAGGCAGGTGCGCATGGGAGCATCCGGCAGCTGATCTGTTCTATATGCCTCTGGTGCACAGCAGCTTCTACTACCAGGAAATGTCCCAGAGCTTAACCAAAACTTGGAAAACTGTTGTAAAACATATAGGGGCCTTCAGGACACTCATGCAGAACGTGTATTATGAAAAAAGGTGCATGGATTTCAAGTTTTCAAGTTCTTTTTGTCTCAAAATACACGTTTAACTCCATTGCTTCATTTTCAAAATTTGAAGTTCCTTCTGCTCAAATTCCATTTTATCTTCTTTCTCGACATGGCAAAAATATGTAAGTAAATCAGTTCTTTATAATATGTTAATAAATAATATTTATTCATAAATAATAAATATTGTAATATATTTTAATAATATTTATTTATAATACATATTTTAACAGGATGATAAGAGCTTTTCTAGTCATATGTGGACTTAAAGAAATGCAGTGGACCCGGTGCAGTAGCCTAGCAGCTAAAGTCCCCGCCTTGCAAGTACCGTCATCCCATATGGGCGCCGATTCTAATCCCAGTGGCCCTGCTTCCCATCCAGCTCCCTGCTTGTGGCCTGGAAAAGCAGTCAAAGATGGCCCAAAGCCTTGGGACCCTGCACCAGTGTGGGAGAACCGGAAGATGCTCCTGGCTCCTGGCTTCAGATTGGCTCAGTTCTGGCCATTGTGGCCACTTGGGGAGTGAATCAATGGATGGAAGATCTTCCTCTATGTATCTCCTTCTCTCTGTATGTCTGAATTTCCCATAAAACAAATAAGTATTTGAAAAAAAAAAGAAAGTCAGTATATAAAGTTATTGAGATGATCGTAGCCAAGTAAATGTTAGATCCTGTCCACATCAAATACTGAATCATAAAACTTATTTTCATTACTCATTTAAGGAAGGCTTTTTCAGAAACTGTATGAGTAAATCTTAACTGAGATTTCATATACAATGTTGCCTATAGAAATATTTACACTGTATTATAGATACTCAATTTTGGTTTTGTTGCATAAATTAAGTGTTGTGAATTTTTCACTATATAATCAAGAAATTAAGATAAGGAAGAGCCATTTACTATCATTTATTATTCATACATATTCTCTAATAAGCAATTTACTTTTAATAAATCAGGATTTCATGAAAGATAAGCTAAATGTTTTTAAACAATATGGTATCATTTAAAAACTATGAATCATTCCTGGCTTCTTTGAATATTTTTGTTAATAGAATTTAAACACATTGTTTTTACCTTTTCAGAATCTTCCCAACAGTGAAATCATCATACCAAACACAACTTTAGGTATCAAGAACAGAAATATGACTAAAAACTACTGTGACCGTTCATGATTCTCCTGAATTGCCAATTTGATGGACAACTGAAGACCTCAAATTCAGACCTTTTTCCAATTTTCTTTAAATTTAAAAAAAAAATTTTTTTCATTGGAAAGGCAGATATACAGAGAAGTAGATACAGAGAGAAAGCTCTGCCGCCCACTGGTTCATTCCTCAGGTAGCCGTAATGGCCGGAGCTGAGCTGACCCAAAGCCAGGAGCTTCTTCCTGCATGCAGATGCAGGGTCCCAAAGCTTTGGGCCGTCCTCGACTGCTTTCCCAGGCCAGAAGCAGGGAGCTGGAAGGGAAATGGAGCCACCAGGATACCAACTATTGCCCATATGAGATCCTGGTGGATGCAAGGTGAGGACTTTGGCCATAGGCTACCAGTCCAATTTTCTAGAATTTTAGTTGATGTCATAAGTCCATTGCTAGATGAAAACAAATGCAGAGAAGGTACCTGATATCGCATCATAGCCAATGCTGGGGTCATGGACACGGTCCTGCAAACTCTCAACTCTTTGCCTCCAACCGGGCGGCAAAAGAGCCCACAGCACCAGGTGCTGAGCTGTTATTCAAATGGGAAGTTGAACTTGGCACTAGGAAAGAATGAAGTAATTATCCAAACCAGAAAAGCTTGAGAAACTAAGCAGAAAAGAACTTACAAAAATGTAATGCTATTTAAGAAGACTAAACACTGCACAGAAAGAAGCAAAATTTGTGTAATATTTTAAACATCAAGCTAAAAATCCAACCTTGTAGTAGAGGAATCAATTAGAAAATGTAGATAAGGGGTCTGGCACAGTAGCCTAGTGGCTTATATGCGCCAGGATCCCATATGGGCGCTGATTGGTATCATAGCCACCCTTCTCCCCTTCTAGCCCCCTGCTTGTAGTCTGGGAAAGCAATCAAGGATGGCCCAAGGCCTTGGGACCTGCGTGGGAGGCCCAGAAGAAGCTCCTGGCTTCAGATTGGCTCAGCTCTGGCCATCGCAGCAACTTTGATAGTGAACCAGTGGATGGCAGATCTTTCTCTCTGTCTCTTCTTCTCTCTGTAAATTTGACTTTCCAATAAAAATAAATTTAAAAAAAAGTAGATTAGAGTTTTCTAAATGACAGAAACCTTACTTGCTCATTTCCCTAAGTGTTACATGCATTATATTAACTAATGTAAAGAGTGTGCTTACTGCCACTTTTCTTCTATGTTGAAATTTTAGCTTCCACGATGGTTCATGCTAAGGCACAGCCTCAAAGTATGTAAGGCAGATGGTAGTTGGGAACCAGTACTCTGGTCTAACTTAGCTACTTGCCATCACTCTTGGAAAAAACCTCATTATTATATTAGGCATCTCATTTTCCTTCTGTTCTTTCTCAATAGCCCTACAGGATTGGAAGAGCTATTTATTGTTCCATTGTCAAGAAATTTTGGAGGGTTAACAAATTATCTCAAAACTGGTATTGTGAAACAGCAAATGCACTTATGTCTTAGGTTCTCCTTGGGCAGGACTGTGGTTGGGAGTAGCTTGGCCACAGGTTGTGCCTCCTGACCCCTGCAGCTGGAGGAACTCCTTCCAAAATGGCTCACTCACATGCTGCCCCTTGGTGGTACCGGCTATTGGCACATGGCCTTGGTAGACTTTCCGTGAGACTACTTCAGTGTCTTTACAAGCTGGCAATGCAAAAAAAAAAAAAACCAAGACAGATGTCTCAGCCCTTTCTCAGAACTGACTCCTTGTTCAGTCTAAGGTGCCTACCCAAGAGCGCAAGCCGCAGAGTTGCTGGCTGCCGTCCTGCAGGTTGTAGGCTGATAACCAAAAGGATAATGTATTAGCTGGGACTCTCTCAGTTCTCAAGTAAGAGAAGCACCACCCAGATTTTCTTAGGCAAACGACAAACTGGTTCACATAATCAAACTGACATTCCGGCTGGGATGCCGGTGTGCCTTAGGTATTCAAGCAACCGGAATCCAAGAGTGCTCCATACAGCCCACACAGCCATGCTTTCCTGGTCTGCCACCTGCCAGTGGTGTTTTCAAACGGTCTGCCTCTACCAAACCATCAGAGAACTGACTTCTTTCCCCTGATTCCAATTACAAAGGAGCAGGAGAGGAGCTCTCATTGGCTCAGCTTGAATCATGACGTCACCCTAACAGCCACTGAGCTGGGAACTATGGTTCCTTGTTGCTACCAGAACCACCTGATTGGAGTTAAAGGCAGAAAAGTCTCCCCAAAAGGTGGTTCCATTCCCAGGAGGAGGGCGACAATGAGGGACAAAAAAATAACAATGGTCTACAGAAATTCAGGGTGTTAAGTTACTTAAGCCCTGGTGTCTTCAGTATATTTTGTTTGTTTATTATTCTGCCTCTCTTTATTCTGCCTCAATTTTCTTTGATTTGGTTGACTATTCATTCACTTTTGTTTCCTATGAAGGAAACCTGTTAAACAAAAAGCTCTTTCAACCTTTCTTCAATATTTACTTTAAAAACTATAGATCATGCAGTATTTCCATCTGATACTAGTGTGATTTCCAGATGGTTGAGTTGAAATAAACAGTGAAGGTACTAAATAATGTAAAGCTGATACGTGATCGTTTTGATCATTTTAATAGGAGAGTGAACAAACATCATATTTTTAGTTTTTAGTTTGTAATCTACCTACATGTAAGCTTCCAAGTAAGAAGGTACTACTGATACATGTAATAATGTACTCATGTTTCAACCTATATTTGTACAGACATGTTTTTAAATAGATATATGAGTATTTATAAATATACATACATACAGGTGTGCTTATACACACATATTCAAAATGGAAGAGCAAAAGAGAGATATACTCGCTGCTGACAATATATGATACAATATTAATGGACTAAAAACCACAGAATTCCTCAACTTCTTCCTTCTCCGTAGAGAACTTCCAACCGGAAGGGGTAGACCAATCACTTCCAATTTGAAAGGGCCGATTAATCTTTGTCAAAAGAATGTTGAAGCTCACAAGGGAGCATCCATTCAGTCCTCTGATCAAGTCGAAGACTTACCAAGCAGGGACTGGCACCGAGGCACGGTAGGCTAAGCTTCCATCTGTGGAGTTGGCATCCCATATGGGTGCCAGTTCATGTCCCAGCTACCCCACGTCTGATCTAGCTCCCTGATAATGTGCCTGGGAAAGTAGCCAAAAGTGGCCCGAGTGCTTGTGCTCCTGCACCCAGCGGGGAGACCCAGAGGAAGCTCCAATCTCTGCTTTTGAACTGTCCTAGTTCTGGTGGCTGCCGGTCATTTAGGGAGCGAACCAACAGATGGAACATCTGTTTCTGCTTCTCTCTCTGTAAGTCTGCCTTTCGAATAAAAATAAATAAATCGTAAAAGACTTATGCGGTTACTATGTAACTCACCAATGTACATGAGGATTTAATTTGAGGAATCGCAGAAAAATCACCAGGTTTTTCAAGCATGCTATGATGACCAGCTGTTATTGCTGATTATAACTCACAGTTATTTCCTATCGTGGATGTGAAAAAACCAGGGATGTTCTCAAAGGCCATAGCCATAAATCACCCTTTTCATCTACTCACAATGGCCACATGCCTCAGAAGTGTGGGCCAGAGAGGCTGAGTACAAGCCAAGTGTTGGAGTCAGTCCGTTTACGTTTTCCAGGGGAGAGGCAATATCATGTGCATCTCACAAATGCTAGCCAACAGACCCCAGAAGGCGTGTACAGCCATTTACTTGAGCCAGATTTGCCACATTCCTCTTTTAGGAAACCTTTGAAAGATAACTTTCTCAGACATTTTACACACATTGTGAAAAACTACAGGACACTTACTGGACAACTTTTTGTTTCTCAGACAAATCAGTATCCAAGTATACCCAGAGGCACACAAGGGACTTGATAGCCAGTTTATCCAGGCCCCCAGAGGATGTCAAGCGTCACGTCAGAGCATGGAAAGCAGAACAGGTTGGACAACTCTGCTGGCCAAGCTTTGCAGCAAGTGTCTGAGTGGGGATCCACTAAGGTGGACTTGGTCAGCCAGTAGACATGGGAAACATTTTCTGAATCCTAGTACAACAGATCCAGTCATGTCTCAGAACTATCAAAACCCCACTAGGGTTTTTGATAGGAACATTCTTTGCCACGTCAAGGTCTCCAATGGATCATAAAATTGCCATCTCCATCCCTGGGAGCTGATGCAGCTTGACTGGAAGAAGCAGCCCCTACCTATACCCCCACCCAGCAGACACAGGAGAAAAAAGAAATGAAACGTTTGTCCCATCCACTTTCCTCCAGATCTTTTTTTTTTTTTTTTTTTTAGAACTAGTGCCTAGGGACCAGCACGATAGCATAGTGGTTAAAGTCCTCACCTTGCCCGTGCCGGGATCCCATATGGGCACCAGTTCTAATCCCGGCAACCCTGCTTCCCATTCAGCTCCCTGCTTTTTTTTTTTTTTTTAAAGATTTATTCATTTTATTACAGCCAGATATACACAGAGAGGAGGAGAGTCAGAGAGGAAGATCTTCCGTCCGATGTTTCACTCCCCAAGTGAGCCGCAACGGCCGGTGCGCGCCAATCCGAAGCCGGGAACCTGGAACCTCTTCTGGGTCTCCCACGCGGGTGCAGGGTCCCAATGCATTGGGCCGTCCTCTACTGCTTTCCCAGGCCACAAGCAGGGAGCTGGATGGGAAGTGGAGCTGCCGGGATTAGAACCGGCGCCCATATGGGATGCCAGGGCTTTCAAGGTGAGGACTTTAGCCGCTAGGCCACGCCGCCGGGCCCTTTCCTCCAGATCTTGACACTCCCCACCCTAACCAGAGATCCACATGGACATGCATCCTCTCATCAATTACACAGTACTGAAAATTAAAAAGAAAATAGTATCCAAGAAAAACAAAAGGGAGGCCACCATTGTGGTGCAGTCAGCTAAACTACCGCCAGCAACACTGTTTTCCTCTATCAGATCTTCGAGGAGTCCTGGCTGCTTCACTTCTGATCCAGCTGCCTGCTGATGTTGCTGAGAAAACAACTGAGGATAATAAATACAGTACTTGGGCCTCCATAACCCATGAGAGAGATCTTGTTGGAGTACCAGGCTCCTGGCTTTGACCTGTCCCAGCCTTGGCCCTTTAGCCATTTGGAGAGTGAACCAACAGATGGAAACTCTCTCTCTCTCTCTGTAACTCTGAGTTTCTTTCTTTCTTTCTTTCTTTTCTTTTTGTTTTTTAAGATTTTATTATTATTGGAAAGCCGGATATACAGAGAGGAGGAGAGTCAGAGAGGAAGATCTTCCATCCGATGTTTCACTCCCCAAGTGAGCTGCAACGGGCCAGTGAGCTCCGATCCAGGTCTCCCACGTGGGTGCAGGGTCCCAAAGCTTTGGGCCGTCCTCAACTGCTTTCCCAGGCCACAAGCAGGGAGCTGGATGGGAAGTGGAGCTGCTGGGATTAGAACTGGTGCCCATATGGGATCCCAGGGCTTTCAAGGCGAGGACTTTAGCCGCTAGGCCATGCTGCCGGGCCCAACTCTGAGTTTCAAACAAATAAAGTAGTTCTCAAAATAAATAAATGCAATTTTAAATTTAAATGCCAATAAAATGCAATTTTAAATTTAAATGTAAATAAGAGTAAAAATAAAGAGGCAAAGTTAATTTATGGCATACTTTAGTTAAAACATGAATTTAAATATATATAATCTTAACCTGTAATTAATGTAGTAACACTTGCAATACATTTTATCTTTCACCATATATGGTCAAGACCATGTATATCTTAATCCACTGAATCAGCTCATAGACTAATACACAGGAGAAGAAAACTCTTTGTCATTAATGTTTTGAACCTTCTGTCGCTTGCACCAAAAAAAAAAAAAATCCAAAATAATTATTTTGGGTAAAGATTTAACTTTCTAAAGCTTATAAGAATTAAAAGAAAAAAAATTCTGTTCTAATGTCTAGCACATAGTATACACTTAATACAAGTTTTAGGAAATGTGCTAAAATTACAAATCCAATCAACCCTGTATATGTCTAATGAACTTGTTGCTCTTCTTCCTGCTCAGTTTTCTGGCTTGTTTCTGGGCTGATTGTAGAGGATTACAAATATCTTCATCACATTTGCATCTCTCTCATGCAAATTGCTGCATTGCCAGTACAGTCCTGTCTGTGAGTGCCTGAGGACTGGGGAAGTCTCTCCTAGAGTTCTCAGATAAATGTGTGGACGGGTACCAGGAGAGCACTTGGGGTGCTACTCCAGCATTTCCAACACAGCAAGATACAAAATCATGATCGCACATCTCAACCAAGCAGATCTAATAATCCTATTATTTTGTAAAGTAGGAAAGTAAAACCATGAAAGAATTCATTTCACAGTGTTCTCAGAGCCCCAGGAGAATGAAAAACAGGGAATAAAAAAATACAGGGAGTACTCAATTGTTTTTTCATGTTATTTTTCTCATAGTAGAAAAACATGAAGATTTTTCAGGAATCCTGTTTTTTAAAACAAAAATGCAAACTATGTAGTGATATCAGGAAACCTTTATTACCAGGATGTGCTAATTAAAGGTAGGTGTCAATGCAAATTCAAGCTATAGAGAATGGCAATGCACTTTATTTGCACATGTCACATGTTTTGTGCATGTGCTGTCATTGATTGTTCTTTAAATGAACTATAAAAAATTTGAAGAGTGGGAGTAAGTCAAATAGATACAAGAATTAATCTGGAAAGCTTCCAATGAACAGAGTTTGAACCAGCTGAACACCAAAATAAACAACAATACTGCATTACAAATCGAAGAATAAAGCAAACCTCTCTGAATCCATACTGATATAAATAAATGTCTGAATAATAATCTGGGAATACAAGATAAATCTTTTCTCTAAGGAATTATAAACAATAAATACAGAGGTATTATCAGGAGATCAGCATAGGCCCCCTACCCTTGAGAATGGACCAAACTTAGTAAGTTGCTTTCAAAGTTCGGGAAGAAGGACTGGTATTTGGTTTAGGGGGCCAAAGTATCAATGAAGGTGCCTGTGTCCTGTGTCAGAGCCACTGGATTCAACTCCCAACTCTATGCCTGGATCCCAGTTTCCTGCTAGAACAGAGCAGGAGGCAGTGGATGAAGGGTCAAGTAATGGTTTCCCTGCCCATCCTACGGAAGAGCTGAATTCAGTGCCTGACTCCCATTTTGGGACTGGTTGGACCATTGTGGGCATTTCAGGAGTGAACAACTGGGTGGGAGTCCTTTATCTTTGTTTGCTTCTCAATAAAAATGACAATAACAAAAATTCCTAAAGCAAAAAGCAATGGTTTGGTAAGGAAGAGGAGTACGGAAATAATAATAATAAGAAGAAAAATAACAACTATAGGCAGAGGAACCTGGCAGACACTAAGCAATGATCAAGGTTAACATCAACAGTGAGAAGTCATGTTGATACGAAGCAGCAAGAATGGCACTTTACTTCTGCGGGATGTTTCCCAAACAAATCACCGGCCATTACTTTTCCAAACTGTCAAGACTGCAGAAGACATGAAAAGCCTGAGGCCCTGTAACAGGGAGGAAGAGACTCACAAGACACAACAGTTGAGCATCACGTGGAACCTGGACTGTATCTGCCACAAAGAACAGGCAGCTTTCTCAGGTGCATCGGCAAGGAGCTGGATCAGAAGCAGAGCAGCCAGGACTTGGACCATCTTCTAATATGAAACACTGGCAGTGGCTTACCCCACTGCAAGACAGCACCAGCCCACATGTGTGTATATTTATTTCTATGTGCAAGAATACTTTTAAAAAACTTATAGAAGGCTGAATTAAAAGGCAAGTTGATTTTGGTGCAAAAAGCTTTGAAATCTATGCACAGGTTTTTTCACAGAGCACATTTTCCATGAACTTTTCAAAGATTCTTGGCATTGCCACCATGCACAGTGGAGGAAATCGAGGCTGAGAAATGCTAACTCTCCTGAGGTCAGTCAATCTGTATGGAGTGTTTCTCAAAACTGGGCAATTTGGCACCAGATACATAATCTTAATCACTATTGTTCTATTGTATCACAATAAAGCAAATGACAGTATATGTAAATAAAGAAGGACCAGGGGAGGAAATGAGATTAAAACCTAACATAAGAACTGTGCCCACACGCGAACGGTATAGGGCAGGTGTTTGGGGCTGACTTCAGAATGTAACATCATCACACTCTTATCATTTAAAAAAATGATCTCTCACAGATATTTTATTTCCATCTGTATGCAAACATGGTTTAATATGCATGTAAAATAATTAAACAAGAAAAATCCCTGATCTTCATCTCTTTTCATCCATGAAAGTCTTCTGCACCTTCAGAACAAAACTGAAGTTGCCAATGTCACCTGACTCCTTCTTTGTCACCTTGCAATCTTTCCTCTTTCCACTGTGAGTAAACATGTGTGACCACAAGTCAACTGAAATGCCTTGTATTGAGGCCATCAGTTAACTCCATTGGGCTGAAGTTCTTACGGGTCACTTTTCTATCACTTGATATTTTACCTACTTGTTGAAACTTTTTTTTTTTCATTGAGGCTTCCTTGACATAAAAGGCTCCTGGGTTTACCGTATCACAAAAGTTCTTCTGTCCAGATTTCCTGTATTTCTTGGTCCTCGTTTCTGCTTTGGTGATCTCACACAGTCATCTGGATTTGGATACCTGCATTGTCCAAGTCTGAATTTCCCCCTGAGCTCCAGGTTCACACATCCAATTATCTACTTGACATCTTTTCTTGAACAATTCATAAGCATCTCCAACTTGACAGGTTCACAGTGGAACTCCTATCTTGGCCTCCTGCCTTCCCTGTTCCACTGCCCAAATGTCCTCTTCCTCTTCACTTTAGTAAATGTCCCCATCATACACCAAAGGAATAACAAATGGTACTCGCCTTCAAACTTGTTCTCAAGTCTGATACTCATTCCATAGACAAGACCTATCAATGTCACCTTCAAAACAGTCCACAATGAGAAAAATCTAACCAAATCTCCCTTATCTCTCACCCAGATCATTGCAACAGTCCTGTAATTGTTCTTGGGACTTCCTCTCGTGGTCTTCACACTATATCATATGCTGACTTTAACGGCTTTCTCATTCCTACCTGATTGCCTTTGGTACAGAAGACCTACCTTATGTGCCTCTTGCCTCTCTCTGTGATGTCGTTTCCGACCATTGCTTTCTTTGACTATCTACTTCTCCTTGTATTATTTGTTTCTCCCTTCCTGGAATATGTTCCCTCTGTCTTGGATGACAGAGTAAGACCCATTTACTTACTGTCTTGTCTCAACTCTGTAAAGCTTTCTCAGTCTTCTTGGTTGGGCATCCAGTTCCATGATCATCCATTCTTTGGTCTGAGCTTGATTTTATCTCAAAGTGTTTATATTTGCTGTGCCTGCTTCCAGAAAGTTGTTCCTCCCACACGTTCTTATAAGGAGCTCCATTTTTATCATTTGTCTCAGCTCAGATTCCTTCAGTAACTACTTGGGGTGCAGAAGTTGCTCTCTGTTCTCCACTGCCTCTTTGTCTTCCCCTACTTTTACTGTCTTTAGGTTGCTTAGTGTTATTTATAATTATTTCATGTGATTATTTGTGTGGTTTGTTTCCGTGTCCCACAGCTAAGACATCACCTCTGGTGTATATTAGACATACAATAAATAATCTAATGGATAAAACTGTAAGGGTAGTTTATTATATATCAATTACTCTATTAGTAATAGGAAACGATACTGAATAGAAAAATACTACCTGTTTATAACCTTTCAGTCTACCTGGGAAGAAAAATAATGCAACCCCAAACAGTCATAATATAAGATGATAAGTAGATCTAACTATGAAATAAGTTGAGTCATAAAAGCCAGGTAGTGAGTATACGGGCACTCACTATGGGCACTCTTTAGATTCTGGGAAGTATATGAAGAATTCTAGCTGGGGTTCAGTGCCCAGAACATGAGGTTGTTTGACAAAAAAGAAAGAGGGTGTCTTTGGAGACAGGAGTGATTGCAGTGCCGTGGATACCTGATATTGTTACCATCTGCTGAGTCCAATGGCAACGGCAAAGCTGACTTGCCAGAAAGCATCAGCGAGATAGCCGGGAAGCATGCTCCAACACAGTCATTTGCAGCCGGCCTGCCTTCTTTGTAAGCTATGTTACACGGCTTTTTATCAAGAATAAAAATCTCTGAGAGCTAAACATATCTGAATGACAGTTATTGGAATATAATTCACCAGGTCATTTGATTTTCAGTTTTAATCTGGTCTGGAAGCAGAGAAGTTAATGTGTGTGTCTTAAATAATTAACATTAAACTGTTGTCTTAGCTTTTTTTTTTTTTTTTTCTTTTTTCAATTGGGACTAAAAAAAAAATCTATGGTGCTTGTATTAGGAAGGAAGTGAATGTAGTTTCTTAACTAGAAGGAATACTTGACAATCGTGTCTGCAATAGCCCACTAACAACTGATTATTTGTGTTAGAACTTCGATAGCCTGATTATTTCATCTCTACAAAGCTTGTAAATCCAAAGGAATTTATTCAGTTGGGGCCTCCCTGCAGCATGATCACATGATGGGCTCGCAAACACATTGGCGCCACTTAATAGGTTGGTGGTTAATACGCTGTCTAAGTAAGCAGAACATGTGACTGAGGATCAATCTCACATCATCACAACTCAAGATTTCTTTGTTCATTTCCAGTTCTTTGGGGGATGCTTTACAAACCTCAGGTCAAGTGACAGAGAAGCCGAGAAATGCTTTTATGAGCATCACTAATGAAAGGAACTATTTTAAACGGTAAGATTAAAAAAAAAAAGACAATATGATCCTTCCTGCTTTCATTGATGGAGGGCAAACAGAAAAATGCTTTTCTCAGACCAATCATGCTAGCCTTGTATTTCACCCTGGTATAGAGCATCATGAAAAAGCAATTATGGTTCACTGTGCCTAGTACCTGGCTTAGCAACCAGTATAGAGAATGTCCTCAATTGTCATTTACTGAATATCCATCAATTGAATGGTTGCAGTAATTTTCTCCAAGATCAACCTATTGGTTTGCTCCCACATAAAAGAGTAATCCTAAGAGTTACAGACAATTGAGCACTGTATGTTAGGTACTATTCAGGTGCAAAGGTTAGCAAAAACAGAGCTGCTGGTCTTACAAAGAATTACAAAACTAATCAAGATAGGAATAGATCACAATAGGATCCCCAAAGAGAAAGCAATTAATTACCCAGAAGATTAACGAATTAATTAAGCTGCATCTCCTCTAAGATCTGAGCTTTGGGTGAAGCATTGTGGTATAGCAGGTGAATACACTGCCTGCAATGCCAACAACCAGTTTGGGCATCGGTTTGTGTTGTAGCGGCTCCACTTCCACCAGCTCCTTGTTGGTACCCTGGGAAAAACAGTGGAATACAGCCCAAGTATTTGGGGGCATACTACCCAAGTAGGAGACCTGGATGAGGCTCTTGGCCCTTAGACTTCAGCCTGGCTTAGCACTGGCTGTTGTAGCTACCTGTGGACAGAGATGTGTGAGTGTGTGTGTGTGTGTGTGTGTGTGTGTCCCTGTCTTCTCTATAACTCTGGCTTTCAAAATAAATAAATAGATAAACACATATTTTTCAAAAGGGATCTTAGCCTTACAGCCAATGAACACCCCCTAAAGCCCTACTACGTGCCCATGGTTGTCATTTCATTGGCAGGAGGGAAATGGGAAGCTTACACAGGCCCGGGGAAGGTTGGACTGGCAGAAGGCCCCAAGGTTTGGTCTATCAGGAGTCCAGGGGGACCTTGGGTGGACTGGGAGAGGACACGGGCAGCAGGAAGAGAAACTCAGAGCTGGAGTGCAGCCTCAGCATGTCCAAGAGAAGGACAGATGCAGTGGGTACTGTGTTATGGGAAGTGTCATGCGAAAAGTGACTTCATGGAGGGAGAGATTAGAAAGCAGAGGCGCCACTCCAGGGACGGAAGGCTGACTTTTTGGGCTACAGATGTTGAGGGGTGGAGAGGGACAAAAAGGAGGAAAATCTTAGCCCTGGAGACATGTAAAAGTCAGCAAAACATCTCAGGTGACAGATTAGCTGTGCAGGCAGAGGTGGGGGGGGGGAATTGTTCCCAGGTTTACAGTGCAAGCATCCAAGGAAATGTACATTATCTTTACTATGATGGCTAAATCACCACAGAGCATCACTATAATTGTAATGTATTGGGCCCATCACAATAGCCTAGTGGCTAAAGTCCTCATCTTGCATGTGCCAGGATCCCATATGGGCATTGGTTCTAATCCTTGCGGCCCCATTTCCCATCCAGCTCCCTGCTTGCGACCTGGGAAAACAATCGAGTACTACCCAAAGTCTTAGGACGCTGCACCCGAGTGGGAGACCCAGAGGAAACTCCAGGCTCCTGGCTTAGAATCAGCTCAGCTCTGGCTGTTGCAGCTGCTTGGGGAGTGAATCAACGGACAGAAGCTCTTACTCTCTCTGTCTCTCCTCCTCTCTGTATCTGCCTTTCAATAAATATAAATACATCTTCAAAAAATAAATTAATGTATTAATTATTTGTTAATAATAATAGATAATTGACATACAGAATTGAAGATGTTCACTAAATTCACAATGTAAATGATTTTAAACAGAATATTTTTGAAATTCAGCATATATTACTATTTGTTATTACTCTAATTGTTTTTTTCCATAATAATATAATACTTAGTTGAAGTGCATAGCAGCCACACGTAAGAAGCCAAAGGAAACATGATAGTTTAAATTAGAGCTATACATCTTGGTTTGTAAGTCTCTTCTTTGGTTTTCAATTCTTATCTTGAATTTTCTGACTTCATCGTCACATATTTAGACCTAAAGTCATATCAATGAGCATGACTTTGTAAAAGAAACGGAAATAGCTAAGTCATCTGTTTTCACTTTAATGCCGAGTTGGTCTAGACAGGATGAATTCAGTTCAGCAGAGCATTTGGCCGGTAGCCATTATGCCCTGAGCAGTATGATATTTCAGTTGAGGAGATGCTACTCCAGTATTTTTCACTGTTAACAATAATGATTTTTTTGGTTCCTTGGAGGAGTTTGGTTATTTTTGCCAATAGAAATAAAAACACCATAAAGTGTGGTATGTTACACACTTAGGACTTTATATTTCTATTCTTTTTTTTGTAAGATTTATTTTTTTAATTGCGAAGTCAGATATACACAGAGGAGGAGAGACAGAGAGGAAGATCCTCCGTGCAATGATTCACTCCCCAAGTGACTGCAACGGCCAGAGCTGAGCTGATCTGAAGCCAGAAGCCAGGAACCTCTTCGGGGTCTCCCATGCAGGTGCAGGGTTCCAAAGCTTTAGCCTGTGCTCGACCGCCTTTCCAGGCCACAAGCAGGGAGCCGGCTGGGAAGCAGGGCCACTGGGATTAGAACCGTCGCACTTATGGGATGCTGGTGCATGCAAGGTGAGGATTTTAGCTGCTAGGCTACCATGACAGGCCCCTATATTTCTTTATTTTTAAAAAATTATTTATATTTATTGGAAAGGTGGATATACAGAGAGGAGAGATAGAGAGGAAGATCTTCTGTCAGATGGTTCACTCCCCAAGCAGCTGCAACAGCTGGGACAGAGCCAGTCCGAAGCCAGGAGCCAGAAACTCCTCCGGGTCTCCCACATGAGTACAGGGTCCCAAAGTCTTGAGCCATCCTCGACTGCTTTCCCAGGCCACAAGCAGGGAGCTGGATGGGAAGAGGGGCTGCCGGGATTAGATCTGGCACCCATATGGGATTCTGGCATGTTCTAGGCCAGGACCTTAACTGCTATGCTATCGTGCCGGGCCCAGCCCCTATATTTCTTACTGACGCGCCACATTTTTTTTTTTAAGATTTATTTTATTACAAAGTCAGATATAGAGGAGGAGAGACAGAGAGGAAGATTTTCCGTCCGATGATTCACTCCCCAAGTGAGCTGCAACGGGCCGGTGCGCGCCAATCCGATGCCGGGAACCAGTAACCTCTTCCGGGTCTCCCATGCGGGTGCAGGGTCCCAAAGCATTGGGCCGTCCTCAACTGCCTTCCCAGGCCACGAGCAGGGAGCTGGATGGGAAGTGGAGCTGCCGGGATTAGAACCGGCACCCATATGGGATCCCGGGGCGTTCAAGGTGAGGACTTTAGCCGCTAGGCCACGCCGCTAGGCCCAACTCATCACATTCTTAAAGTTTGTTTTAAAATGTGGGGCTGGTAAGATGGCTCAATTGGCTAATCCTCCATGTCAGAGCACCAACATCCCATTTAGGTGCCAGTTCTTGACCTGGCTGCTCCATTTCTCATCCAGCTCTCTCCAAGTGGCCTGGGAAAGCAGTGGAGCATGGTCCAAGTCCTTGGGCCCCTGCACCCATGTGGGAGACCCAGAAGAAGCCCCTGGCTCCTGGCTTTGGATCAGCTCAGTTTTGGTCATTGCGGCCATTTTAGGAGTGAACCAGACTCTCCTTTCTTTTTCTTTCTTTTTTTTTCCAAATCTACTTTTCTTCTTTCTAAATCTACTTTCCAATAAAAATAAATGTATCTTTTAAAAAAATTCCTAAATGAAAAAATGGTCTTTAAAACTCATTGAAGAGAGAACGAAAGAAAAACAGGGTTCCTATCTGCTGACTTGCCTCTCAGTGTCTGCCACAGCCCAGGCTGGTCCAAGGTCAGAGACAGCAACTCAATCCAGAGTCCCACGGGGTGACAGGAAATGACCTAAGCCATCATGCCGTCCTCAGGGTCTGGAGGCAGGAGCTGGACTGGGAATCCAACAGACGCCCTGCAACGGGGACTCCACGGTGGGACATGTGGTATCTGAACCCCCAGGTCAAACACTTACTCCCCATAATATATACTTGATGTACTTAGAGCTCATAGAATGAGGTCCTTTAAAATAAAACTGAATCTTCTCATGATGAAAAACAGTATACATATTATAAGGTACACAAAATACAGAAAGAGCAAATGGGATTAAGATAATCGCCTATGAGACCCAGTGCAGTATTCCAGTGGCTGAAGTCCTTGCCTTGCACACACCGGAATCCCATATAGGCACCAGTTTATGTCCTGGCAGCTCCGCTTCCCATCCAGCTCCCTGCTTGTGGCCTGGGAAAGCAGTCGGCCCGCACCCACATGGGAGACCCGGAAGAAGCTCCAGGCTCCTGGCTCCCAGCTTCAGATTGACTCAGCTCTGGCTGTTGTGATCACTGGGGATTGAACCAGCCTGCAGAAGATCCTCCTCTCCGTATATCTGACTTTTCAATAAGAAAATAAATAAATCTTTTTTTAAAAAAGATAATTACCTCTGTAGCCATGCTGAAATTGCGGGTGATTGCTGGACCCCAAATGGCCCCACCTCTCACCTCTCATCTAATCTTCAGGGCACGGGGACTTTTATGTCTCAATCATAGTTAACCTATTTTTATTACTATGGGGTATTTTTCACTTATTGACTATGTCAAATTTATTCATCTATCTACAGTTGACAGCAATTCGGATTGCTTCAATGTTTGGCCAATACAAATGCTGAAGCGTTTCCGTCTCCACCGTACACTGGGGAACTCTGCAAGGAATCCCGAGCTCCTGGCTTCATCTGGGGAGCCAATCAGTAGATGGAAGATCTCTCTTTTTCTCTTTTTCTTCCTTCCTCTTTCGCCAACTCCCGTCTGGCTGCTCCACTTGCAATCCAGCTCTCTGCTAATGTGCCCGGGAGAGCAGCAGCAGATGACCTCAAGATCCTGGACTTCCGCACCCAAGAAGGAAACCCGGAGGAAGCTCCTGCCTCTTTGCTTCTGACGGCCTGGTTCTGGCTGCTTGTGGCTATTTGGGGTGTGAGCTAGCAGATGGAGAAGATTTCTCGGTCTTTCCTTTTCTCTGTACATCTATCTTTAAAAAAAAATTGCATCTTTAATAATTAAATCCCTAAAAATATTTTGATATCAAGTACTTCATTGTTTATATTTCAGCATGTTACTGCCAGTTTTTTATGAAAATTATTTTGATCTAGTTCAGTCACTCATCTTTCCTCATCATTTGATAAAGTAGACGCTTTAAAGAAATGGAGCAGCTGGTGGTAGAAACCACGAAAGAGAAAGTCCCTGGGGTGCCCGTGGAGGACCAGCAGGTAAAGTTACCACCTGCAGGGCTGGCAGCCCATATGAGGGCACTTCAAGTCCGCTCCTGATGCAGCTCCCTTCTTATGTGCTTGTTATTGGGATCCCTGCCACCCATATGAGAAAACCAGTAGAGCTCCTGGCTCCTGGCTTTGGCCACCCCGTTCCTGGCCATGACAACTCTTTGGGGAGTGAAGCAGCAGAATGAACATTTCTTCCTGCTCTTCAAATAAGAACCACTGAACTGTTGCCGTGTCCTGCATTTGCTGTCAATCACAGCGTGAGACGTATCCTACCCTTCACTAACTTTGGTTACTCGGGTCGGTGGCTTTCTAGCCTTCTCCGCTGTGATAACACTGGCATACGCTGTTCTTAATTTAAGTTTGATAAGTGTTTAAACTATGATTTTTTCTGTATGTCTACGTTTTATTTGGTTTTCCACTCTATAAGACAGCTTTCATGTATATGTCAGTGTGGGACTGTGGATTTTCACTGAACTCTTACATTGCACAGTTTCATCTGACTTAGTTATAATCCATCACTGTCATGATTTATTTGCACGTTGAATCATCCAGCATTGGCCAGTAGCGAATCTTTCCAGCCATCTCCCGTGTCCCTTTGATACATTGCCACCATTCTTTGAGGAAATCCTGACCTTCCAGGGCAGTAAGATATTCCAGACTCGTGTTTAATTTCTCCGCCAGGGTCTTGGAATCAACTCCCCCTATGCCAACCTGCAGGAAGCATCTCCAGTTCTATTAAGTGGAGAAGGTTCTGATTATACAACCACACAGAGAAGCATTTGTGAAGCAAGACACTAAAAAGGGTGATTTCAAACTCTTTAAATACACAGTTTCTGTTTAAAGGTGCATTTATTTGAAAGGCAATGACACAAGGAAAGACAGTGAGACTGCTCCATCTTGCCTCCCCTGAACAGCCGCAACGGCCTAGGCCATGCCAGAGCCAGGAGCCAGAACCTCCAAGCAGGCATCCATCTATACATGGCCATCATCCACCACCTTGCACAGTGCGCACTGGCAGGAAAAGAATAGATGAGGAGGGCCCGGCGGCGTAACCTAGCGGCTAAAGTCCTCACCTTGAACGCCCCGGGATCCCATATGGGCACCGGTTCTAATCCCGGCAGCTCCACTTCCCATCCAGCTCCCTGCTTGTGGCCTGGGAAAGCAGTCGAGGACGGCCCAATGCATTGGGACCCTGCACCCGCGTGGGAGACCTGGAAGAGGTTCCTGGTTCCGGGCTTCAGATCGGCGCGCACCGGCTGTTGCGGCTCACTTGGGGAGTGAACCATCGGACGGAAGATCTTCCTCTCTGTCTCTCCTCCTCTCTGTATATCTGACTTTGTAATAAAAAAAATTAAATCTTAAAAAAAAAAAAAGAATAGATGAGGAGCATGGAATAGCCAGTATTCAAACTAGCACCCCATTTAGGATGTGGACTAACCATGCTATGGTTTAACTCACTGTACTACAAAGCCTGCCCTCCTTTGTATTCTTTCTGCTCCTTGGCAACAAAAAGGTAAGATACATATTTGAATAATAACAAATAAATATCTTCATGCTAAATTATGGACTACTTGCAATGTGACCATGCACAAAGTAAATACTAAGCAATTTTTTAAAAGATTTACTTATTTTTATGGAAAGGCAGATATACAGAGAGCAAGAGAGGAAGAGCTTCAGTCCACTGATTCACTGTCCAAGTGGCCACAGGCAGGACTGAGCCAATCCGAAGCCAGGAGCATGGAGCTTCCTCCGAGTCTCCCAAGTGAGAGCAGGGTCCCAAGGTGTTGGACCGTCCTTCATTGCTTTCCCAGGCTACAGGCAGGGAGCTGGATGGGAAGTGGAGCTGCCGGGACACAAACCAGAGCCCATATGAGATTCTGGCACGTGCAAGATAAGGAATTTAGCTGCTAGGCTATGATGCCAGACCATACCAAGCAATTCTTATGGAGACTATTTCAAGCAATCACAGAAATTTTTATGATTCTTTTGATCAACTGCTCTCCGTCCCAGTTCCTAGCAACTGTTTATCTGTTTTCTGCTCTTGTATTTTTGCTTTTGGCAAAATGCCTTATAAATTAAATCATACAGGGTACAGCCATTCCCCCCTTAATATTAAGTATTGAAGTTCCTGCATCGCATTGCATACGTTGGTAGTTTGTTTCTTTTTATTGCTGAGTAATATTCCATAGCGTATACTACCTTTTCTCATTCACCAGTTGAAAACATTAGGGTATTGGCTATTAGGATATGGTTTTTCTGTTCTCTTGAGTAAATATCTAAGAGTGACATCACCAGATGACCAGATGACATAGGGTGCTTAGCTTTAGAAAGTAAAACCTCATCCTTCATAAAGTATAAACAATCCTTAACTTTTTAAAGTAAAATAGTATTATCTAAGTTCATACTGTCAAATTGTTTTTGCTGCCTTTCCCCAGAATTCTCAATACTCTATCACTGATAACACTTGGCATTGTCACATAAAAATTTTAGATACTGTAAAAGATGTATGGTGGTATCTCATTTATAGCTTCTTGATGTTGGCCATTTTTCTGTACGACACGCATGCTTTGTAAAAACAAGAGTTATAGTTCGTGTACTGTTTGTAACTTTTAATCTTCCACTTACCAGTGTGTCATTTATATTGTTCAAAAACATGATATTACTTTGTTTAAATTCTGAATAAAGGACTGGCTAATAAAATGTGAAAATTGAGGAGTGGATCTGTAATACAGTGCAAGTTTCCCTAATAAAAAATGAATCTAAATCTTACATTCTGGTGCTCAAAGGAGACTTGTCCCCAGTTCTTTCGCGTGACTCACCTTCCCTCTCAGAATAGCCTGTAGGTTAGTACTGGTACTCAGGACTCAATTTCCCACACCCCCTTGTGGTCTGCTAAGGTCGCCGTGGCTTGCTCATGCAACTGGCACGGTAATCTCTTCTACCGTTCAGGATTCAGTGTTTCTGCCCTTCTCCTCCCCTCCAGCTCAGCTCTTATTCTTGCATCCCTCTCCTTGAGAGAAAAGTGTACAGTCTAATCCTCCCCTAGCAGTGTAGAAACCTCCCCACCCCCCGTTGTGAACTCTCCCCTTTAAGAGCAATCTCAGAGAGCGTCTAACATGACCACCATGTCTGTTTTCCCAGGAGCCCTTGGATTCCCCAGTGCTCACTTCTTGCCTTGTTCCCGTTTGGTCAATGTGCTAGTTTTCCAAGAGCACCCCCAGGCCTCTGCCGCTGTTGAGATCAGCAAGAGTCTCTTGCAAAATTTTTGTTTCGGCACATTCATGGTGTCTCCTCTTCAGCTGTGTAGATTTTTCCAGAGCAGGACACAGAACCTATTTTATGGCTTTAGGCGTCTTCTTTACAGGGATACTAGACAGTAACCAGTGCTTACATGAAATCAGAAAATGACTTTGAAGTGTTGGCTTTCTAAAGCCCCCTGCCTTGGGTTTGCTGCCTTTCGTCAAAATGCTGGGGACAGCAGAAGCTTGTTCAAGCCGCGCAGCCTCTGTACCCTTTTCTCCAGAGGTAATGGGGACAGCAATCCCTCCAAAGCCAGGCTCTCAGACCTCTGTCCCCAAGGGAGCTCTGACTCCAGGGCAAAACACATCCGTCCCCAGAACACAGAGGTGCACTCCTTCCTGGGGCTGAAGGAATGCACCTTCTCCCTGCTCCAAGAGGAAAGTTTACAGGGAGCCAGCATCTCCGCTAAGCCATTCCTCGTGCATGTTGCTAGAGTCCTTCTTTGGCCGTTGATCAGATTCCCAAGTTTCTCTCCGCTTAAGCCCTGACCCCACTTGGTCCCCATTACTGATGTTTTCATTATCCAGAGTAGGAGTTTTCTCCTCTCCTTATGGATGAGCCTGATAAGAACAAGCTTATCAACTAATGCTGGTCCCATCCCCGGGGGTGGGCGGGGAGGGGGTCTCCTGGAATGTCAGAAAGATCTAAGTCTTTCTCTTCTTTTTAATGTTTGTCTGAACTTCTCAGCTCCATCATACCTTCATTATCTATCATTGTGCAACAAATTGTCTCAAAGTTTGGCCTCATAAAACACAATGTCCTTTTATTATCTCATGGCGTCTGAATCTGAGTGACCTGGCTGGATCATTTTGGGTCTTGCCTGAAGTTGCAGTTACCATACTAGCCAGCTCTGCGGCCTCTGAAGACTTGGCCAGGACTATAAACTATGTATGTTCAAGTTCTATAATTCCGTGTCCAACATGTTCACCCCATCCTTTTCTTATCTTTAGTGGGCACAGAAACAAATCCATAATTATCATATAAAGCTTTCCTTAAAGTCTGAACAGTTACAAAGAAAACTAACAAAAAGATCATGATGAATTTAGCAAATCGAGCGAGCAGGGTCTTTTAGAGACTTTCATCTTATCCTCCACTCTGCCGGTCCATCCCTTCTAGTTACCAGCCTATACCTGCTAGCAAAGGCCACTGCTGAGCCCAAACAGAAGGCCCTATTGCCTGGACTCCCATGGTTTTTTTTTTCCTAATATACTTTTTTTTTTTTTTAAGATTGATTCATTTTATTACAGTCAGATATACACAGAGGAGGAGAGACAGAGAGGAAGATCTTCCGTCCGATGATTCACTCCCCAAGTGAGCTGCAACGGGCCGATGCGCACCAATTCGAAGCCGGGAACCTGGAACCTCTTCCGGATCTCCCACGCGGGTACAGGGTCCCAATGCATTGGGCTGTCCTCGACTGCTTTCCCAGGCCACAAGCAGGGAGCTGGATGGGAAGTGGAGCTGCCAGGATTAGAACCGGCACCCATATGGGATCCCGGGGCTTTCAAGGTGAGGACTTTAGCCGCTAGGCCATGCCGCTGGGCCCCACTCCTGTGTTTTTTCATCCTTTAGCCAGAATAGACAGAGCTGTTTCCTCCTGCCCTTCAAAAGGTCACGCCCACACTTTTCTGCTTAGGAACTATTTTCCCCCAACCATGAATGTTCCAGAAAGGGTCCTTCCAGTTCCTTAGGAAAAAAATTGCTTCCAAACAAAAACAGTTATTTCTGTCCTGGTCACTATTAAACTAGAGGACTTTAAAAAAATAAAACAGGTACAGTAACGCAATAGTCATATCTGTGATGTAAAAACTGGAAGCTGTTCCTTTAAATTACTACCACTTTCAACTAAAAAAAAATTGTGTGTGGTTTCAAGTCAATCCAACAAACAGGCTCTTCAGCATTGAGGTGTGGATTCCAAGCTAACTTCCAGTCACATGGCTTACCACTGACTTATTGCCCTGGTTTGTGATGCAAACGCAAATGGCACCTAGGGTCCAATGTTGTAGCACAGTAAGTTAAGCTACCACCTGCAACACTGGTATCCCATATAACTATCTGTTTGAGACCTGGATGCTACACTTTCTATTCAGCTCCCTGCTAATTCACCCGGGTCAGCAATGGACGATGGTTCAAGTGCTTGGTCCTCTGGACATGATCTAGAAGAAGTTCCAAACTCCTACTTCTGGCATGGCTATGGCACAGTCCCTGCTGTTGCAGTCAGGTGAGCAGTGAACCAGCAGATGGAAGATTCCTCTGTAACTCTGCCTCTCCCTTCTTTCCTCTTCCTTATTGCTGCAGAAGGAATGGCATCTGGAACTTTCAAAGGGGACAAAGCTATCTTTCAAATGTGTAGTGCACACACTTTACATGGGACAGCAGTAGAGGATGGCAGAGGAGTCTCCTGGAAAGGTCACGTTCATAATGTGTAAGCAAAGCATCTCTAGGACCAACCCAATGTTTTTGCAGTTGAGTCTGGTTGGTCTTGTGTAGTCAATACGTGCTAACAGCTCATATTCCCCCTAAAACATTGACTAGCAGGTGGATTTTGATATCACTCAACTTCTCTGACCTTCAGTGTATCTAGAACTCCCTATTCCAAGGATCTTCCAGGACGCAATCTTATTCCCTCTCCAAGCCCAGGGCAAACGCAGGCCATTCTTCTGTTTGATGGTCCCAACCCAAAACAACAGGAGACACTAAAACAGCCTTATCTACACATTTCGGTGAATTTGCATTGTACGTGGAGACGCTCAAGAGGGTCACCACAGTTCCTCTGAAAGGCAGGGGGTGAAAAAATACGCTTGACTAGACTTTATCCAACACCACACCAAACATCTCAGGCATTCATGAGAACTTGCTCTGGGAGCCAGTGCAAAGAAAAGGCATATTCATTTCCAGCACCCACATAGCTGGAACGGCCCACCCCGCAGGTTGCAGAGTTCACATAATTGGCCCAAGTCCCTGGAGTAAAGTGTTCACATTCAAATGTTCTTTGCCTTCCTTGGGCATAACTTTTTTTTTTTTTTTTTGAGCTATCTTACTTGCTGTTTTATCTAACAACTTACTGTCCTTTGAGATCACCGATATTTTTCTTTCTGTCTTATAGTTAGAGGACAAAGAAGATTTTTCGGAATCTGGAACATGTCATATTATTCCATTTGGACCAGGTTGGTGACTAAATTAAAGAGCTTTATGATGATATATGTGGCAGACAGAAAGACAAACATTTTTCTATATACTTAAAGGTGAGAAAGAATTACTAGTAATGACTGGGATAGCACATCTCCTTTCATAATTGCTAACATTGAAGTATTAAAATGTTCACTCAGCCCATTTTGAATCCAATAAAATCCTTGCTATGAAGATTAATAAGATGGTCTCCCTGTCCTGAAGAACAGATAGCTTGTCAAAGAAAGTAAACACACAGGTAGAATTTCCTCAGTAACATCGGATTACGGCTAAACTTCCCTCCCAAAAAGAGCATGCTTCCCTCCCAAAAAGAGCATTTCATATAAGATAAAGAATTTTAGAGCATTTTATAGAATATAAAGAATTGTGGCTTTAATCATTTCTATAATGCTCCAGTGGTCATGGAAACATTTGGATGTTGATTCCTGTAAAACCCACCACCAGTCCTCACGGATGGACATGATCTCGTGGAGGATAAGAGAACTATCTGTTGGATTACTCTGGCGTCTATTAGTCATCTTTTTTATAATGACATAATGAATTACCTGAGACAGGATACTCTGTAAAGAGCCTTATTTGGGTTTGCAGTTCTGAATACACAAGGTCAAAACAGCATGAGCCAGCTTCCTGCATGCCCTGCTGCGCTGCCCTGGGTTGCACCACATCATGGTGGAAGAATCTGTTAGAGCGAATCTCTCTCCCTCTCCTTATAAAGCCCTCAGGATTTCACCATGTGAGCCCCCTCTTAATCTTAGCATGCGCCAGCATTATCAGCTCTGAACACCAAGATGGAGTAAGGTTCTGCCTCTTGGCAGCACTAATGTATGACTTGAAGAATACAACTCGTGCATGTGTTTGAGAGACAAACCATGTTCAAACCATGGCATGGTGCCCTTTGACCTCTTAAGACATAGACTCTCATCAAGATTATATGACATTCTTTCAAAGCTGTGTAGCTGGTAGGAGGTAGACTTACCAGTCAACATCTTAGATATTATACTCCAAGTTCAGTTGCAACATACTCAAGTTTTCCTTGAGATTGTATAAGCATCTTTGATACAGTGGGAGGCCCCATAATGCAGGGATAGGCAATCCAGTATTTTCATTTCCTAATTTTTTTGTAAAGATTTATTTATTTTTATTGGAAAGTCAGATACAGAGAGGAGGAGAGACTCAGAGGAAGATCTTCCATCTGATGGTTCACTCCCAAAGTGGCAATAATGGCCAGAGCTGATCCAATCCGAAGTCAGGAGCCAGGAGTTTCTTCCAGGTCTCCCATGTGGGTGTAGGATTCCAAGGCTTTGGGCTGTCCTCGACTGCTTTCACAGGCCACAAGCAGGGAGCTGGATGGAATCGGGCAGCTGGGATTAGAACTAGCACCTCACAGGTGTGCAAGGTGAGGACTTGACTCGCTAGGCTACCACGCTTGGCTTCATTTCCTAAATTTTCAAACGCCTTTTTTTGCAGCAAGAAACATGACCTTACAAATCGATTACATAAAGTTACCTAGTTGTTCTCCAGCTCCACCAAAAAAAGGAAGATTAAAATAATAACAGAGAGATTAGGTTAGAAATAAGGCTTGAGTTACCTAGCATTGTGGTAATTTATGAACAGTAAAGATGCCATGGCTGAAAATACCTAAAAACAAGACACATTATCTTCTGCCTCCTGAGATTTTTCAACATAGTTCTGTCTAAAGGTCAAAGAGTAGATCTGGCAATTGCAAAATCCCCCATGATCATATAATCCAAGGAAAATCGCAGTGAAAACATTTTTATCCTTACTGGAAGAAAATATTGAAGGCCAAGATTGCAGGTGAATAGCAGACAAAATGAATCTTATTTTGTGCAAGCATTTAGAGTGGAGATGTCTAAAACAGAGACACTTAGCTTAAACATTTTTATTCATTCTAGAATAGTGGCTTGGGGCGAATGAGCCATTTTCCTGTACATTTTTATAACCAACAAAGTCCCTAAAGAAAACAACTTCTAACCCAAAAGAAAGTGCTCAAATGTGAACATTTCACCAGCAGGTCTGATCATCAAACATGCATTTATCTAGCAAACCCGCTGTATTTAGACCGCAAAGCTACCAGGGGGAATGCAGGAAAGGGTAACAATACGATTTGCATCTGGGCCACTTGCAGCGACTTTGGTGGGATAAGGTTTTAGTCACCGCATATCAACACATCTGTGCCATGAATGCACAGTTCTAACTAACACTGTGCAGGATCCATCCCTTAAGTACTAACCCAAATCCATTTCCAGCCAGTCCTCCCTACAGTCTGATAGTAATTTGTACAGCTTTCGCCTGGGCAATCGCATGCTTTACGTACACACAATTGACAGGCATGGAAGGAACTCTGATGGAAGAATCCATGAAATGTCCCGGATGATTCACTCCTCTGAACACCTAGAGCCACCTAGTATTTGTTGACTAGCGAAAGGTGCTATGCCAGAGTTACCAAGGGGACACATGACTCCTGTCTCTAGAAGGCACACACACACACACACACACACACACACACACACACATGCATACGGGCTAAGCAAGACAGATCTGCCTAATTCAGATCCCCAAGCTGCTCCCAAGGGGCCCATAGCAGAGGTCAGGAGTGCTAAAGCGGCTCCACACCCCTGAGGTTTGTCCTGGTAATTCCCAACCAGCTCTTCCTGGAACTGTCTCTTGGAACCATCTCAGGCATCGACACTTCTCATTGCTACTGTTCACTGCTGGCTTCACTCGAACTCGTGAGCTTAGGTGGACCTCATCACCTACCTATTTCAGAGAACCCTGAGGGAACGCAGCAGCAACAGAAGAGCTGAGAACCCAGACTTCCACTGTTGGTGTCACTGTGGGTGCTTGTGCCAGTGGCTGGGGCTCGGTCTGTCTCCTCCAATACACAAACTTAAATATCACCTAAATAACTTGAACTATCTGACTTTGAAGCCTGGCTCTGCTCTTTATCCCAAACCTGGGCAGCTGATAGGAATAGGGTGTCTGTGTGCCTCAGTTTCCTATCATTTCAAGTAGAATTGTGTTTGTATTTAACAATAGAGTTGTCACAGGCAATGCATGAATTGAACTAATGTTTCCAGATCACTTAGCAATGTCCCCAGAATACAGTTTCTGCGTTTTATAAAGGTGACCTCCCCCTGTTTCCTCTTACTATTATTCCAGTAAAGGCAGACACGAGGCCTTGTGATCTTGCCAGGCCCAAGATACCATGTGCAAACAGCACAAGAAGAGCCACAACTATGCACTGGAGGGTGGGGGGTGAAGAATATCTCATTCAGTAATCAGACTCCTGAGCCCGGCACAGTCGCGTAGTGGCTAAAGTCCTCACCTTGCACCAGGATCCCATATAGGCACAGGCTTGTATCCTGGGTGTTCCACTTCCTTTCCAGCTCCCTGCTTGTGGCCTGGGAAAGCAGTAGAGACAGCCCAAAGCCTTGCGACCCTGCACCCACATGGGAGACCTGGAAGAAGCTCCTGGCTCCTGGCTTTAGATCAGCTCAGCTCCAGCTGTTGTGGCTACTTGGGGAGTGAATCAGTAGATGGAAGATCTTTCCTTCTGTCTCTCCTTCACTATCCAATAAATCTGACTATCCAATAAAAATAAATAAATATTTATAAAACAGGAGAGAATTCAGACTCCCAGGGGGCCAGCGCTGTGTCACAATAGGTTAAACTGCTGCCTACAATGCTGGCAATCTTTATATGAATGCCAGCTTGAATCCTGGCTTCTCAGCTTCAGATCCAGCTCCCTGCTAATATGCTGGGAAAGTGGTGGAAGATGGTCCAAATGCTGGATCCCTGCCACTCATGTGGGAGACCCAGATGAAGTTCCTGGCTCCTGGCTTCAGCCTGGCCTAGCCCTGGCCATTGCAGTGTGGTTTTTTTTGGGGGGGGGGGGAATAAACCAGCAGATGAAAGATCTCTTTCTCTCTCTCCCTCTCTCCTTCTGTCATTCTGCCTTTCAAATAAGTAAAACAAATCTTAAAAAGAATGCAGGCTGTCTAAAGCACTTGGTTCAGGGAGCTGGCTGTGTCATAGTGGTCCTAAAGGGTTAAACAGGACAGGGTTGTAGATGGACTTGAATACCACGGTAGGGAGTTTGTCATCTCTTGTGCATGTCTTGTGGCATCCTAGGAGTGCAGCAGCATACTAGAAAGAATTTCCTCCTCCATCACAGTAAGGAGATGGGCAGCGAGCTGGAAGATGGGGTGGGCAGAATCTCTAGGTAAGAGGTAATGAGACCAAATGGTGACTATGTGAGTTCCATTGTGGGAGAAGATATTAACCTGGAATATAGGAGAGACAGGAAGGGAAACTAAGGAAAGCAAAATATAGAACAATTGTTTGCATGTCTGATCTATCAAGCACATACAAGGTACTTTGTCATCATGACCTCATTTAACTGGTGCAATATCTGGGCTGGGTACTTATGGGTACCTGATTAATTCAGATGAAGAAACTCAGAAGTTAAAGCAATAAGCCTGAGGTCAGGAGTCTAGAAAGAGGCATGACAGGCATTCAATCCAAATGGATCTGATTTCAAGGTCTGGTATTTTTTGTTCTGATTCTATGCAGGTAGGGATTGAGAGAAGGAAAAGAGCTAAGTATGCTGAAAAACACTCTGGGGCTGGAAATGCAGGAGTCTAGATGAGCAAGTGTCAAGTGTGTGATGATTCATTTTGCTTGGGGGCTGAAAGTTTTACATTGTTCTGGGGATGTGGTGATGTTTATCAAGCCATTGGAAAGTCAAGCATCCAATTAGCAAAGTCGGGATGGAAAGCATATCTTGGAAGCAAGGTTAGCCTTTGAAAGCACTCAAGTGGATAAGCTCTTGAAAAGAGAGCCCAAGAAAGTATGAGGGTCTAGGAAGATCTTTAGGGGTATCTCATTTAATGATTTGGTTCCACGTTACTGGCACTACAATATGGTGTGACTGTCTTAACTTTAGCACTGAAAGTCTCCTCCCTGGTTGCATCTTGTTTCTTGGGCAGGAAGGAGAGAAGAGCCTGAGATGTAGTGAGGTCAAACAGTCACAAACAGCAGATTCAGAAGCCTCTCAAGGAAGAGAATTTCAGCTGCCAGCAATGTCTACAAATGTGAGAGAAAAGACCAAGGGATTCGTGTTTCGGGGGGTCATTGGGGGCCTGCTGGAGAAGATTTTGAAACAAGTTGAGCGTTTGGAAATAAAGGGGAAAAAATGAAACAGTCAACCAGACAGGACATGATCATAGAGATGGGGAAATGGAACACAATTGTAAGTCAAGGTGAAGGGTGAGGGGAGGGCTATGGAAGGATGCCTGATGTAGAACAACGCTGCAGATGAGGCTGGGCACGGTCAAGAAGGGTATTTGAAGGGGAAGGAAAGTGCCTTTGTGGCGCAGGGTGGGGTGGAAAAAGAAACTTAGATGGCCCAGCCTCTGCTTCCTCCCTGGAGCAGATGCAGATGGTGAGCTGCTGCAGGTGAAGGGCCTGACTAGCAAGAGAGCAAGCCAGCAATCTTGCTCTCTGTCCTTCCCCTTTGCTACCACTGGGCACACTGCGGGTCCTGCACTTCCTGAGTCCTGTCTTCACCCTCAATGGTCGTTTTTGCTGGCATCATGGGTGTGACACACGGCACGTTTCCAACTCTTTGAAGAGTTTTGGATTTCTCCGGTCACTTATAAAGCAGATCTAATATTTCAGAAAGAAACGGTAGCAAACTGATGAGCAATGAATTAAGTATTATACAATGACTACCCAGCATGAAAATGCTTGGAAATGAACCTAAATGAGATTTACATTATGATTCTCTGAAAGCAATATTTCAATTCTCTCGTTAAACTGGCTCTCAGATGGCCATGACATTCTGTAAGCACTATCCTTAGAAAATGAAAAGCCCGTTTCTACTTTTCAAGATTGTTCCTCACACTTCATTTACTCTATTTTCAGAGAAGACAAAACATCTTGGAGTAGGGTAACAATACAACCGCTGTTGGGGATGGCTGTGCTAGAAACATTCCCAGTTCTTCCAACTGCAGTCAGCAAGTGTGCTTTAAGGGGAAGACACTGAGACCGGTGCAGAAAGACTCTCCAGGACTTCCCTGGTTGGTTCCTAGCTGCTCCCGTGCAATTCCTACAGCACCCTAAGGAGCATGGGGGAGGGCGGAGTTCAGCAGCCGTCTTAGCTGAAAGCGTGGGAGCTACAGAGATGTGGGTGGATGAAACGAAGCCTTCAAGTGTGGCACATTTTTGATGTGATGTGGTTCAAAGAACTGTTTAGTGAGCACTTTGTTCTGTTATGACACTTTTCTGTCTAAGGAGCTAAGACAGAAAAACAATTCCATGGACAGACAGAGTATGAGCACAGGATTAAAGGAATGAGAGCGAGAGACCCAGCTCAGTACAGGCCGGAGGTGAGCATCTCGTCTCTCACCTCTTCAGAAAGCTTTCCCCTAGGCAAGGCCATGCCTTTTTTATTTTTCTTAAATTTTATCTGCTTATTTTCATTTTATTTGAAAGGCAGAGGGACAGAGAGGAAAGCAAGTGAGCTTCCATCTATTGGTTCACTCCCCACGTCAAAGTCAATTAAAATCAATACCACGTGTATCTACGATGTCAACAGGGTTGAGGCTGTGTTGCTGAGCACAAACTGTGGTGCTGAATTACGCAGCGGAGAGATGTGAAGACAGCTCATGTTCTATTTGTCTCCATGATTCTTCTGCTTTCCTACAGGATGAATACTCTGGCTCTCTATCATTCTCTTTTCCAGCTAGGATTTTTTTTTTTCACTATTTAACCATCATTTATTATTTTGTTCTGCTAATACTTTTCAAAGAGTCTTGCAAAATACAATCAAGAGTTTTTAAAAATTTTTTTTTAAAATTCTCATAACTCCACAAATATTCATGAACTGTTCCTAGGCTAGAGTGTAGAAAAACAGCATATACTCTATAGATTGTCTAGAATAATGGTTTGTCAACCACAGCATGTTCTTTCTTTCTAGTCATGGTCATGGTGGAATTTTCCTACCACTGTTCTCTATTCAAAGTGCTGAGAATATTTGCTTGGGTAGCAAAGCACAATGTCATTTGACTTGCTATTAAGTCAATCATAAGTAGAAATGTAAATAAGACCACTTGAATTACATGATGTCACTCAGCTATAAGATATTCTCATTCAGGGTCTGGCATGATAGCGTAGCGGTTAAAGTCCTTGCCTTGAACACACCAGGATCCCATATGGGCACCAGTTCTAATCCTGGCAGCTCCACCGCCCATCCAGCTCCCTGCTTGTGATCTGGGAAAGCAGTTAAGCATAGCCCAAAGCTTTGGGACCCTGCACCTGTGTGGGAGACCCGAAGAGGCTCCTGGCTCCGGATTGGCTCAGCTCCAGCCATCACGGTTGCTTGGGGAGTGAATCATCGGACAGAAGATCTTTTCTGTCTCTCGTCCTCTCTGTATATCTGCCTTTCCAATAAAAATAAATAAATCTTAAAAAAAAAGATATTCTCATTCAAACCATGTTCATTTTCATTGTTTTAGATCAGCAATACAAAAGAACAATATTTTTTAAAACTCCAGACTTCTGAGAACACACACACACACACACACACACAGATACAAACATAGATGCAAGTAGATGTGCTATAAAACAAACTTCTATTGCTGAATATGTTTTGGGGTCTTCTTGCTATATTATAGTCTGATAAATTTTACTTAATTTGGTTTTGTTCAATTAAAAGAATGTTTTTAAAAATAAATCTAAACTATTAACACACAAGGTACTCAAATCAGCATGTCATGTCAGAGAAAATGACCTAATTTCAAATGGCATTTGTCTCATAATGTTGACTGGCATCTTCGACTTCTCAAACTTTCTTTACGTTTCCACTCTCAGTCAGCAACAATTTATAGAAAGCAGTTGTTAGTTCACACAATGGCAAGCCTATAGCAATAAAATCTATCTCCGATGCATTCTCTTATTTTTGTTAAAGAGAGGAATATATGATTCTTTTGATGTGGCTGCACTGCCTTACACAGTGTCTTACATGCTGAAAACACTGTTTGGTATTTGGTCAATGATGCAGTTTTTCCAGGTCCCAGCTGTAATTCACAGGTGTGATTGGTGTTGATTAGCAGCTAAGTCCACCGGGACTAAAGCAGATGAACACAAAGGATAAAGCCTTCGAACCACCAAGTGCTTTAGTCCTTGCTGCTCCTGGGTAAGGGTGAATAAACATTTAAGACCTAGGGGCTGCGCGAAATATATGCTGGGATGCTTATTATTATTATTTACCAAAAGAAGAAATAGGGCTGGAAATGAAATGGGATGCCCTTTTAGTTACGGCCTCCTTTCTTATGGGGGATGGGTGACATGGGTGACCTGAGACTTCATGTTTTAAAAGGATATTTTTATCTCCATTGAGACTTTTCTGTGATCTTTTCAGTTGGGGAAAACTGCTGTCTCCTAGGCTACAGGGTCTGCAGAGGCAGCCTGGGGATGTTAGCCCTGTGGGCGTGGACATCATGCATCTTTCTATAATTTTTCAGGGATATGTAGCTTGCCCACAAAAATATTCCTGTGGGCTGAATGTTGGCAGTTAAGATTTTTCATAAGAGGATATATTTAGACATGTGAATGTCTAAAAGAGCAGCACATAGGTAAGTTATTTTTTTAAAACTGGGTGACAAAACACATTGGTTGTTATGGCCACCTTTTGAATGTGTTTGGCTATAGCTAAATACCAACTTTTAAATTTGTTTTTTAAAATAACATTTGTGAAACAAGCATTTGGGTTAGCCCTGCACTGATTCACATCGTCATGAAAAACAAATAACTCCAATCTTTCGTTTGGAAAATTGGTGACGCAGAGTTAGACATTTTGAAAATTCAGATCATCGGAGTGCCAGGTCTTTCCATTGCCTCTGCAATACTAGCTTATGTCAGTACACACTGTCTTCAGTTCTTGGGTCCAAATTTTGATGGACAATAGTGACTTGTGGTTCTTACTACGTAAGGCATATATATACATATATATATATACACACACACACACACACACACACACACACACACACACTTTTTTTTCTTTAGTTCAGTTAGTTTAATAATAGAGAAAGCTTAGCCACCCTAGCTTTGTGACCTAACTTCTCTTAGCCTCAGGCCTTCATTTGCAAACCAGGGGTATTTATAGCTACCTTGCAGGACTGTTTTAGGGTTAGAGGGCTGCAAAGTGCTCAGTAAATACCACACAATGAATATGAATGTCAGCAGCTAAATCCCAGCTGGAGTTTCCTAGCCAGCAAATGATGGCGGCAATCCTCAATCACAGAAAAGTTGAACAGCCGGAAAGCCCTCACCTTTGCAGAAGTGACATCTGAACTACCAAAAGATGGAAAGCAGTTAATGAAGGGGTAGGAGCAGAGGCTTGGTTTAGCGAGGTGCTGTTCTTTGACCGCCACAGTGTCTCGGTTGAAAGCCTTACGGGAGGATCACCAATTCCAAACCTGCATTCACGCTCAGTAGTGCAGCATATTGCTCTCAGCACAAAGTTCAAGTTGGATATGGTTATGATGACTAAAGTTTCCTTTGTCTGGCCATGAGAAAGAGCTTAGGAGAAACCTGGTGTAAGACTAAAACGGGAAAATCATCAGACAGCACCAGCACTGATCTGTTATTGGCTGTATTTCCAAGCTTTGCAAACGACACTGGCTCACCTTCCAAGCACGGAATAAGCTGAACACTATGCTCGGGGCTTTTGCAGACATGATCTCATCCCACCCAGCCGGCAGAGCTGGGAAGCGAATGCTGCGATCCCCACTGAAGCAGGCTCAGGGTGTCCGGCAGAGCCAGCCAAGAGTCTGGGTTTTGTTCACCTCCGACCACACTAGGTTACATGTCACATGTGTGCCACATCACAGTGATTTCTCTACTGTTGTTCTGAAATGTCAGAAGTGGGGTTGAGGGGGCCCTGAGGGAGGTGGCGCTGTGCATGGGGAATGGAGATAAGATTCCCATTGCTAAAGAAGGGCTGGATATGGGGACCCCCCAGATCACCCAACAACGAAGATCTGAGATGAGTGTCCAAGGTGATGTGGACCAACACCGGGGAATCTCCTGTGGAGCCCTAGAAACTCGTGCTTGCCATTTTTTCTCTATCCATGAAAGTTCATTATTAGGGGAGAGAGGGGGTCATTGTGAGTCATTGATTTCCATGACATGCATGTTTGAGATAAGCAGCTGCTGAAACCTGACCTCCTCCAGCAAGCCTTCCAGGACTACACCCAGTGTAGACAGCACAGCAACAAGCTCCTGGGACTCCTTCTCCATCGCCACTCCTCAGATCTGAGGGGGCTTTCTTCCTACACGTAGCCACCCCTGCTTTGTCACTCGGAGTTGCCAGGGGCACCGTCTACACCTGCTTTCTGGCTGCAGTGTGATCTGGTTTACTTGTCTGCCTTCCCTAGGAAATCAGAACTTGCAAGGCAGCTTTCGAAACACTCTGCATTTGCAAACTTGGGTTTCCTTTTCAAGGGGGCGGGGGAGGGAGGGTACAGAACTGGGAGGAGCCAGACCAGCTCTGTCACTGAGGCAGATAGTCAGGTAGTCAGTCTCTGAATGGCCCTTGCCCTCTGAGTTAGCAAGGTCACCCCTAGCACGTCTAGGTCGTTTTCATTAGCAGCAGATTTCAATATTCTTCCAAAACCCTAGCTTCCCAAGCTTGTGGTACCCAGCTCTAGCAATGCGTCCACTGACCCACAAAGCTTTTAGAGCATTGAGGAGAAGACAAAACAAACACAAAAAGCAGATTATTGACTTAGCTGAGCGTGAGGGTTAGAGTGAGCTGGGCCTACAGCTAAAGCTCATTTTACCATGTTACCAAAGGAACGCACACTTGTTACTCCGGCTGTGGAACACATGAAGCCTTTAACATGATTCATGGACATTCCAGCAGAACATTTACTGCTTCACTGGTTGGTGCGGGGACACTCTCCTTCCAATACCTTCTCCTCCCATTATCGGACAAATGGACAAAAGGGAAAAAGGATCAAGAAGTTTCCAAGTTTTCTCTTTTCAGAACTGCCCCATAGAGTTTTATACAGCAGGGCTTTAGGGACCATGTCTTGTGATCAAGAGCAGCTGAAAGCCTAAGTTTGTCTAGCCCTTGGCCTATCACGACTCACCGTTGTAACGACTGTGAAAAATGTCTCAGGGGAACATGGTGAGACACACTCCCCATGCTGCCATTGCTGTAAAGCAGTGCCTATAAGACCATCCATCCCTTTATTTAGTGCAAGAGCATTTATTGAGCACCTTCTGTATGCGACAATGTAAGGTAGATGTCAGACGAGAGAGAGAGAGAGAGAGAGAGAGAGAGAGAGAGAGAGAGAGAGAGAGAGAGAAACTATGGTTCCCAACCTCACAGGCTTTTTAAAAAACAAAGGAACTTTGACATCTAGGTCACTTCCTACTAAAAGTAATACTGTGATGAAATCCCTATGGTTGAATTTTCTTGCACATTCATAAATATTCCTTGGGGAGGCATTTTTAGAAGGACACTATTAAGGTGTCAGCTTGATGAGCTTTTTGAAATAAAATAACCAGACACATCATGAGGCCCATCAGCATTGAATGGTTTTTAATCAACTATCTATAAGAGTTGGCGGTTCCAAAGCTTCAAAGTCTAAGCAGGCAGGAGTTAGAGGAAACAGACACTGAGCTGACTCCAAAACCAAAGAAATACGAAGCGCAATCAAATGAAGCAGCCCAAAGGTGGGTGTTGCAAGCCCTGGTCTGAAAACAAATCCCATCCAAGGCTGTCAGCTCAGTGACCACCTTTGGTCTCAACTGATTAAACCTGTCTCAGGCTTACATAGGGCTGAGAGCCATAGCCCTGCCCGCATCACCAACCAAAGATCCAGCGTTCCCTTCGCCTATGCTATGTGGTCCCTAGAAGCGTCAGCAAGCTGAAGATGCAACCTGAAAAGGACACGCAGAGGTCAATCCCTCAAATTGTGAGGGTTGCCGTTATTCCCTGAGAGGCTAAGGAGCTTCCAGTTCTAGGAAGATTCAGGAAGATTTTGGGAGTTCTCGTATTTTGTGTTAGGAAATCTGTTTCAGGTGCTTACTGGACTAAGATTGGAGCTTTAAGGGGAATTCTTACCGAGTTGATTGGCTTGTCCCATTCTGATAAGAGTGCTTTAATGTTAGTTGATTTTATTACATTTATGGCTTATCGTCCAGGAGGGTTTGTCTTTAATATCAGATAATTTATTAGAAGGAAAATGTTTTAACTTTGTAAAGCCTTTCAGATATTCAACTGAGTTCACTTATTTGAAAATGAGAACATGAATTGATAGTTCCTAAATATGATCATTAACTTTTACTGTACTTTAAACAATTATTTTCATATTTTGTTTGAAAGACAGAGTTATAGAAAGGGACAGACAGACAAAGAGATATATTCTATCTGATGGTTCATTTTCCAAAAGTCCACAACACCCCAGATTGGGGCAGGCCAAAGATAGGACCCTGGAGTCTAATTTGAGTCTCCCATATGTGTGGCAGATATTCAAGTCCTGGCAGCATCACCGGCTGTATCCTAGGCTGTGCTCTAGCAGGAAGCTGGAGCAGAATCAGAGCCAGGATTTGAACCTACACCCTGCTAGGGGACATAGGTGCTCCAGGCACTGCGCTACACCTGCCCCTGGACCCAGCATAATATTTGTAAGCTGAATTTAACATTTTATTGAAGGATTACTATAGAACTTGTGATTTTTATTTTAGAAATTCCTAATCTTTTCTACAAAATCCTCCCTCAAAAAATGCTTTTAATATACAAATAATATAAATGCATAATATCAGGCTTTTGATGACTACTGAGTGCCTACATTTAAGGTTTTGAATTATCTCTCCCTAACTAACCACATGTAGTCAACTCTTCAATATAGTTTTAACCTTTTATCCTGATCTTATTGTGTCTTATCTTACTTTTTAAATAAGATTTATTTATTTATTTTTATTGGAAAGTCAGATATATATAGAGGAGGAGAGACAGACAGGAAAATCTTCTGTCCGATGATTCATTCCCCAAGTGACCACAACGGCCGGAGCTAAGCCGAACCGAAGCCAGGGGCCTGGAGCTCCCTCTGGGTCTCCCATGCAGCTGCAGGGTCCAAAGGCTGTGGGCCATCCTTGACTGCCTTCCCAGGCCACAAGCAGGGAGCTGGAAGGGAAGCAGGGCAGGTGGGACATGAATTGGTGCCCTTATGGGATCCCTGTGCGTGCAAGGCAAGAATTTAGCCACTTGGTTACTGTGCCAGGATCTGTGTCTTACCTTATTTTACTGGACTTGGTACATCATCTAATACTATTGTTGAGCTGGTTGGCATCATAGAGTTACAAATGAAGATAAATAAATTCCTCAAAGATACATAGGAAAAAGAAAAAGAGGGTTGTATCCTTTTTTCTCAGTAAGAATGTATCTACATGCTTTAGACATCTGAGGGTTTAAAAGAAATGTGCTGACTGGAAACTTTTTGTACTACTAGGAGGAAAAAAGAATCTAGATGACCTTGTGAGAAAACTACACCGCTAATTAAAGTTTGTGAAACAGGCCATTTTAGAAAAGGTTTAACGATCTGAGCTACTGAACATGAACGAGATGGAGGTGAACTGTCTAAACAAACAAGTTCTACAAAGTTGGTTTATGTATATAAGAACAAGTTGTAATTTTTCTAATTATTACTGTCTTCCCCTCCCCAAGCCAAAACAAATAAAGCTGATTTTACAGAAAATTCTCCCATTGACCCACCAAGTGCAGGAGATGGTTTCAGAACACAGGAAGAAACATTCTTGAACTGTATGCTAAACATCTTTTCTTTCCATTACAGATAATGCCAAGACAATATTAACTTGTACTGCAGCAAAACCGTAGGTAAAAATTAGGGGGAAAAAATAGACTCAAGCTCTTGCATATCAAATAGTATCTCTTTTGTTTTGGAGACCGAAACTGAAAGGCATAAAAAGCAGTTGCTCTTGGCTAGTCAAGATGACGATTAAAAAGCGCTGAGAAAATCATAGAGTGAATGCCCAGGGAAGGGGAGAGAGAATAAACAGCTCTCCTGCTTAGTCAAATCCTAGGCAAATGTCAGAGGTCAAACTCAGCCCCTTAATTCTTCCTGCCACTGCCTGTACCACTTGGTCCCAGGATTGTAGCTTTTCGGGGTCCTCACTTGGACAGTCCCTTCTTGGAACCGGGCTGCTTATCTCTCAAGCTGCTCAGCAAACTTGTATCTTTTAGGGCTTTCATTTCTGCTACAGGTAAATTGCTCACCAGAGCAGGTAGACTGTATGAACGTGTTAGCGGGCACCCCTGGCTGGTACCCCTGCTCAAACAGCACGTTTACTTCATAATCTGATCTCCCACATAATCATAATTTCATTTAAATAAATCACTTGAACAATGGAACTCTCCAGAACATGGTTGGGGAGAGCAGATTTTGAGCGATCTAAAAACCACATCTGGGGAAGACACTGTCATTGCATCTAACATTAAGCGTGATGAAGATGAGGCAACAGGTGATGAGATAGAGAATAACAGGTGCTTGTGCAGTTGCAACAGAACAGAGGGCTATTCTTGGGGCTCCTTTCTAGCGAGGCCAAACTCAAGCTGTGAGTCTGAGTAGCACTGAACTTGCTAAGTGAAGACCAGGCAAGCTTTTAGATGAGGTTGGGTGGACTTTGTGTACATTCACCCAAAGATAATTTTGGTCCATGTGGAATGAATATTGGTCTTTCCTCTTCTCTAGTCGTTCCTGAAAATTCAAGACAATTCAGATCAAACCCTGACATCTTCCATTACTGTTTTCTTAGATTTTTACCTTTTAGAGAAATTAGAAATAGATATACTCTACTCTGTTCATTTATAAGCATTTTTCATTAGTTATTTTATAGTCACTCATGAGCTATTTATTAAGCATCTATTCTGTGTTAGAAAATAGAGCAAAGAACCCAACAGACAAAAATCCTCATCCATATAGAGTGTGCCTCATTAAAATGTGCAAGGCATAGCCCCACTGTTGAGTTCACATAAGAAAAAACAACACACCAGGATGCCCATCAAAGACAGGTCAGCTGGCCTCTCTGATTCAACACAGGACTTTGGGCACCTCACCAAAAGATGGAAACAAGAGCAGGTTGATCAACACTATGGGCCAAATTCTCCACCAAGCATCTCAGGTTATGGACATATTGGAACAGACATAGAAAGCTGGCCAGTATGGCAAGTGACAGTTCACACCTGGATCCACGAAGCCAACTCCATCTTAGAACAACTGAGACTACTCAAGTAACACCCTCAGGACGCTCTTCCCCTCCATCACAGTCCCTGGAACGGTATCAGGGGACCGTCTCTATCCCCTGGCGCTGAAGTGACCTGGCAGCATACAGCAGTGCAACATCTGATTCCCACCTCCCACTCCCCGACGTCCACCAAGGTCACGGGAGGGAGGGCAGGGTCATTTCCTTCCTCTCTCCAGCCTTCCTCATCTCACTCAAGATCCACATGAGTCTGCAATCCCCTCACCTATGTGACATTTATAAATAAATCAATTTAAATGCATGAGTTTTCACATTTTAGCATCCCTGCAATTGTAAAATAACTTGCTCAACACCATTGTACATTAGTAACTGGCAGAATTTTTTTTCTGATATCTGGTATGGGTGTCCCAAGCACTTAAGCCACTGCTACAATAGAATTTTTTTTTTAATTCTTTGTGACACAAAAATAATGTTGTATAGGAAAAACCATCTTTGAAATAAGTTCATAGTCAGATAGTGAGGAGTATAGAACAACAGCAACAACAACAACAAAACCGAAAGCATAGAATCAGGATAGAAAATACAGGGGATTGGAGAGGTTGGGGAGGAGTTCTAATTCCAGATGGAAAGATCCCATGGAGAAGGTAACATTGTGCACAGATTCTCAAGGGACAAAGCTATGTGCATATTTTAGAAAGAACTGCAAGTGTGAAGGTCCTGGGAAGATGGTAGCAGGGTGAGTAGAGAGCTGACCACAGGAGATGAAGTCAGGGCAGCAGTGAAGCGTCCCAGCATGGAGTGTTTTGTCAGATGATCTGCCACTGGTGGAGATGATGGAGTTGATTTGAGGGGTAAAATATCAAAGGGGCACCATGGGACTTACTTTGGAAGTCCAAATTAGAGCTGTAAATATGGGATCCATCTAACCAAGTTGGGTCTGAGTCTGCAGTGTCTCTAAGCAATCCCGAGGTTGGAGCCCCAGGGAGGGCTCCTGCGTCACAAGTGGACCAACCAGGCCTCCAGCGTGACTTCCCAGTTCCTCATTAGCAAGAGGCCCGCCACGGCTTAAATCCTAAATCCTGACCAATTCATCTAAAAGGCCCCGTGGGAACACACTAGCCCACACCACGGACACTGTGACGTCAGCTATTCTGTTGGGAGCTGGGCTTGGATTTCTTTCTCTTGTTCTAGATTTCTTTTAGTTCTGCAACGAGCACGTTTTTGCACAAGACCCACATATTTGCCGTTCCTTGGGAGTTCACAGATAATTATGCTGAGTTTCTTCCTAATAAAATCAGAGTTTAATAGACAGTTCACAAAATGAGAGAGATAATCAGCTCAAATGAAACATTTCCTACAACACCTCGGAGAATAGCAGAAAATCCATATGTGTTTATTTGTCTATTTCTTTTCCCAGATTTTTTTTTTTTTTTTTACAAAAAGTCTATTAGGTCAAAATAGAAAGGAAGGCATTCAGCAGCAAATGCAATTACATAGGAGAGAATGAGAGGAATATTCTGATTATCTTGAAATCCTAGGAAAAGATCCAAAGGCAGAATCTCCTCTGCAATGTATTAGAAACAATTATACTGCTTGGAATCATTGGAATAGGTTTTAAAGGTAGCTTACACTACATCAATAATACTATTAGCTATTTTAATAAGTTTGGCAGACTTATAAATAAAAAAACAATCTTGTTTCTAGGAGAGTGTTTCTAACAGAGTGGGCCATGATATGTGTAATTTAGCAGTGTTTCTCCAGTGGCCATGAGACTACATGGTGACAGACACACCTGTGCCTTCAAAAATTCTAATAGGGCCTTGCGCCATGGCCTGGTGGCTAAGGTCCTCACCTTGCATGCATTGGGATCCCATAGGGGCAGTAGTTCGTGTTCCAGCTGCTCCACTTCCCATCCAGCTCCCTGCCTGTGACCTGGGAAAGCAGTCAAGCACAGCCCAAAGCCTTGGGACCCTGCACCCATATGGGAGACCTAGAAGAAACTCCTGGCTTTGGATTAGCTCAGCTCCAGCTATTGCGGCCACTTGGGAAGTGAATCATTGGACAGAAGCTCTTCTTCTCTGTCTCTCCTCCTCTCTATATCTGACTTTCTAATACAAATAAATAAATCTTTAAAAAGTAATAAAAGAAAACATAAATAAAAAATAGAAGAAAGTCTAATACACAGTAAGGCTGATGAACAGCCTCAAGTAAAGCAAATCTGTCGACAGGATTAAATTCTGTACACTATGGGAAAATAGTGACACCATGACTTTTCTTCTTCTTTTAATGTCTATCTTTACCAACTTGTAAGGCAGAGCAGCAGTGGCAGAAAGAGAAGGATGGAGAGAGGGGAAGCGTGAACAAGAGAAACAGAGAGAAAAAGGAGAGAATCTTTTTCCATTTGCTGTTTTCACTCCCCAAATGCCTGCAACTGCCCAAGCGAGGAGTCTAGAATTCCTTCTGGCCTGGGCCTGTGGGGGGCAGGGGTCCAAGTACTTGACACATGATCTACTGCCTCGTAGGATGAATTAAAAGGAAGATGGATGAGTAGCAGAACAGCAAGGACTCCAATCAGTTCTAACACAGGGTGTGCATGTCGCAGGGGGTGACTTGGCTCCACAGCATCAGCCCCCATGATTTTTCTTAAAATCCACTGTGAACTACAGAAACTTCCCCTTCTTGGGGGCCAGGCTTATGCTACCGTAATTCCATTTCATAGGTAGCAAGTGATTTCAAATATGGCTGTGAGAGGAGTAGAACACCTCATTTGTACAATTCAATCTTTCTTTTTTTCTTGCGACAACTGGACGTGTGCTGGGATTTCCCAAGCCTAACGCCAGCATGATCAGCCACAGTAGCACAAGTACTACAGTCATTTTGCAAGTCAGCCCCGAATCACAGTTCCAATGAGTACTGTATCTCTTTGCAGATCTTTTTGTAAAGGAATGATTGCATAAACGATCAGACTAAAGAACTCCAGCCCTGTCTTTGTCCAGGAAACTTCTGATTTTCTTCCTGGAGAATTCAAAGTTACTAGTTCCTGGGAACAAAATTTCCAACTGGACACAGTTCCTTTTAAGCCACATGACAATAATTCTTATTCTCTTGTGCTGCAAGGTGGAGCGCCAGCTGCCTTCAGCACTGACTGAGGGCTTACATATCTGCTAAGTAGGAAGGTAGACATTAGCCTGTGTGTCTAAGGGGCCGAAGGAAAGAAATGGGGAGTTGACATAAGCAGGAAGTAGAATTCATTAGAAGCATGCCTTGAAAGCAGCCCAGCATTTACACATCAAAAGTCCTGCCTGTGTCCCACAGCCTTGCCTTGGACACCCCAGAAAAACGTCTCTGGCCCAGGGCCCAGGGCCCAGGCAGCCCATTGGTCTAATAACGCTGTGGCATACAGCTCCAGGAGGAAACTTCATGACCCAGGAAAGTCCTTTACCTAGAAAGAAGAGGGAGAGAGGAGAAGAAATGGGAGGAAGAAGTAGGCTCCACACCCACATAAGCTCCTGTCTAAATGCACACTGGGCTCTTGGTTCTGGGCTGGACTGCCCCACAAGCTTGCTTATCACCAGTCTCTGCGATGCATCTGAAATTCTTTGCTTATGGGGACAAGGACTTCTATTCCAGTTGTCTCAGGCAACACTTCCAGGTTCTCAGGGTGAAGAATTGGAGAACTCTTACCCTGCAGCCTCATCCTCTTTCCCTCTGGAACTGCAGTTTCTTTATGATCTTTGTTGGCCAATAGTTACTCACTACAACAAAAGAAAACCCTGCAATACTAAAACACACTCTGAAATGATCCATACTCAGTGGGAAGCTTCCCTGCTTCCCTGGCTTTTCACTAACAGGGACCTTCAGAAAATGTCCCTGAGTGGGAGGGTGCTTTTCCTAATGGTCAGATACAAGCTGGGATGCCTGCAGCCTGCATCCTATTGTCTGAGTTGAAGTCCCCGCTCTGCTGCTGATTCTAGTTTCCTGCTAATGTGCATCCTGGGCGGTAGCAGGCAGGTGGCTCAAGAGCTTTGGTCCTTACCACTTGCTTGGAAGACCTGGACTTGAGTTTTTGGCTTGCTTGGTCCAGCTCCAGCTTACCACAGGCTTTTAGGAAGTAAATTGGTAGATGGGAAGCCCTTCTGATTATCTGTCTCTCTCTGCCTACCAAAATAAAATAAAACAAAGCACCCCTGAAAAGGCTGTCAAGTTCAGAATTTTGAAAGCATTAATTAGATAAGGTTGAATGAGCATGAACAGGTGCCCATATGGGATCCTGGCACATGCAAGGCAAGGATCCAGTTACTAGGTTATTGCGCCAGGCCTGGCTGCTCCACTTCCCATCCAGCTCCCTGCTTACGGCCTGGGAAAGCAGCAGAGGATGGCTCAAAGCCTTGGACTCCTGTACCCACGTGGGCAGCCTGGAAGAAGCTCCTGCTTTCTGGCTTTTCCTCAGCTCAGCTCTTGTTGTGGCCATCTGGGGAGCGAACCAGTGGATGGTACATCTCTCTATTTCTTCTCCTCTTTTTAAATTTGCCTTTCAAATAAAAATAAATAAATCTTTTGAAAAAAGGACAAGCATCTGTACTGTTATTCAGATGGCTAAGGTGTGAGCTGGTAAAGTTTAGTGCAGGCTTCTCTCTTCTCTAGGAGCACATTTAGTGAGCACACTCGTCTGGGAGTAGATTTCTGACTATTTTTTTCCTGGTTGTTGTTATTTCTAGTATCTACAATTAAATAAAGTGAACTGTTTGCCACATCCAACATCTTCCGGAGTTTTTTGTCTGCTTTAAGCCAAATATAGCAAGATTCCCAAAACACCAGGTTCCTATAATGGTTCCACTGTTTTCCTTCTAAACAGCCGTGTGTGTGTTTGTGCATACCCGTGTGTGTGGTGCGTTCACGTGTGTGTCCATGTGAATGTGTGTACACTTCTCCACATCATTATTTATCTGTTCCAAGGCAATAAACTGAGAAAAATAAAAGGAGGACCAAATTTAGAATGATCTGACAAACTCAAAATCTCAAAACAAAACTAAACCAATTTTGGTAATCCATCTTTTAGCTCACTCTCCAAATGCTACAGCCATACGCAAAGTTTAAAAAATGAACATAAAATGCGTCTTCCCCTAAAACTATGAGACGTTCACAAATGTAGTCTGACAACACGGAGTGGTGCACTCTCCTCTGGCCTCCGTCTCTGCCACCGACACATCTCTCTCACACTTCTGCCTGCCCTGACCCCTCCAGCCCTGCCAGAGGGCCACGAGGCTCTGCAGTCCTCATCCCCTCATCTATGCTATGGAAAAACCAGAAATTTTCAGTACACGATAATGTTTTTTTCTTTGAAAAAGATTTGTTAGTTATTTTTGTTTGAAAGGCAGATTTTGCAAAGCAGAAGGGACAAAGAGGGAAGATCTTCTATCCGCTGGTTCACTTCCCAAATGGTGGAAACTGAGCTGATCTGAAGCTGGGAGAAAGGAGCTTCTTTGAGTCTTCCACAGCGGTGCAGGGTCCCAAGGCTTTGGCCCATCCTCGACTGCTTTCCCAGGTCATAAGCAGGGAACTGGATCAGAAATGGAGCAGCTGGGACAGAAACTAGTACTCATACAGGATGCCTGTGCCACAGAACAGAGGATTAGCTGGCTATGCCACTGCACTAGCTCTCATAGCTTCCCCTTTAGAAAAAAGTTTACAGACAATGCATACTATGAAAACATGTAGATTCCAAAATCTCTCACACTGAAGTCTACCTATCTTTTCATTTTATTTCCATGAATTTTTGGAAGCTCCCTTGGGTACAAGAAGAAAATGTGACGAAGTAGGTCCTCTCTGTTCCACCTCACTGCTGCTCTACCTGGCCAACTTCCAGGTTCACATGAGCACATATGGCTGACATCACTCAGACTGGCATGTTTTGAAACATGGCCCTTCATTCCACCTCTCTCATCCCAGTCTGTGAAGAAAACAAACAGCTTTTAAAAACAGCAACTTCTCCAACTGGTTTCATTTCCGGAATCCATCCAGCCCCAAACAACCCCTGTATGGGAGCCCGAGAAAAAGTTCCTGGTTCCTGGCTTCGGATTGGCTCAGCTCCAGCGTTGTGGCCACTTGGGGAGTGAATCAGCAGATGGAAGATCTTTCTCTGGGTCTCTCCTTCTCTCTGTAACTGTGATTTCCCAATATAAATAAATAAATCTTTAAAAAAATTATTAAGAAGATGATCACCAAGGGCCAGGCACTTGATATGCATAAACACTCAGCTCCCTATCTATGTAGTACACTCATAGTGCATATGGGAAATTGAGACTAAGGTCACGAAGTCTGCAATGTTTGCATCAGAATTTGAAAGCAAACTCTATTTGGTCCCAAAGTCCATTTTCTAAATTCTTTCCTTTTTGCAACTCTGAAAAAAAAATTTCAGATTTGCACAATCTTTTCTGGAGTCAGATGGGTTTTGATTATAGTCATACATAGCACCCTCTCAATCCAGGAACATAGCAATATCTGTCACTGGTGGTTATAGAATGTTCCTCCCTCCCAACCCTCTTCCAGAGCCACAGGACCAAAACCCAACACTGCAAACTGGGCTAATAAAATACACATGCCTCGTGTTGACTTCTGCTCCAGCTTATGTTTTTACAGTAAGATTTTGTTTTGAAAGTCACAACTTATTTGTAAGTCAGCACAATGGGTGGGAGAGCGAAAAGGTGTGGGGAGAAGGAAAGGAACAGAGAGAGGTAGAGAGAGACTGACTCCATCCGTTGGTTCATTCCCTGAATGACTGCAACAACTAAGGATGCGCCAGACTGACGTCAGGAGCCTGGAACTCTATCCAGGTCTCCACTTAGGTGTAGGAGCCCAAGGACTTGGGCCGTCTTCCACTGTCTTCCCAAGTGCATTATCAGAAAGCTAATGGACATGGAAGTGGAACAGCTGGGACTTGAACCAGTGCTCACACAGAACATTAGGATTATAGGCAGTGGTTTAAGCCGATGCGCCACAGTGTCAACCTCATGAAATTTTTTTTTTTTTTTGGTAATCACAAATAAGCACTAGTGGAAAAGGAGAGAGAAAATTATGAAATGCTGAATTGTTGCTTGTGTATAGAAGTTATTTAGTGAAACCTGTTCTGGCTTAGTTACTATTTTAGTCTATTCCCACCATTTAAGAGAAACAAGGTACAAACTTGTTTTGTATGAATTTTGCCTTCCTGTCTGTGGAAATTACCATATTTGCCAAACAAATTTCTGCGAAGAATATTTTCTTGGTTATTGTTGCATCCAACTATCACTTTCCTTAGAGCATAAAAAAGTAATTTGAAACACCACTATTATGGGAGTATGAAAACACTAATTACAAAACAAATTAAAGAAATCTTAGAGGTAGTAGATTAAAAAAAAACTATAGGGCCTAGCATTGTGGTACAGCACGTGAAACTACCATGAGTGACATCAGCACCCTACGCTGAACAAAGGTTCGAGTTCCAGCAAAGGTTCCAGCCCAACTTCCTGCTAATGTGTCTGGGAGGCACAAGAAGATGATTCAATGGCTTGGAGTCCTGCCACCACCTGGCAAATGCAGACAGAATTGCTGGCTTCTGCTGGACCCAGCCCTGGTAGTTGCACCTATTTGGGAAGTAAGCAAGCAGAGGGAAGATCTTTTTCTGTCCTTTTGCCTTTCAAACAAATAAATATTTCAAAGAAAAAATATTTAGGAAGAAAAGACACCCAGACTTTCTCCTGGTGTTTTACATCGAACACCCTCTAATGTAGTATAGAAGGTTTGCAAAAGGAATAGGAATCTCAGAAGAAATTCTCTTTTTAAAATTAATTTATTAGAAAGGCAGAGTTACAGAAAGGGAGAGACACAGAGAATGAGAGAGATTATCCATCACCTGGCTGACCCCTGCAAAGGTCCCAGTGGCTGGAGCTGGGCCAGGCGGACGCCAGGAGCCAAGAGCTTCTACCACAGCTTCCACACAGGTGGCAGGGGCCCAAACACGTAGGCTATCCTATGTTGCTTTTCCAGGCATGTTAGAAAGGAGCTAGATCAGAAATGAAGAAGCCACCCATATGGGTCAAGTACATTCATGCTGCGATTCTTAGGAGGTTTGTATGCAGTTGCCTGATTTGTCCCCAGGAGAATACTACTGTTACATAAGCTCTGTAGCTCCGACAGTTCACAGAAACACAGACCTTTGTGATCTCTTTGTCTCCCTTGAACAGCACATTCTTCTGTCAAGGGAAGGCAGTGTTCCTGCAAAAAAAATCTGTGGAAGACAGATTTACTGCACTTAAAACACCGTCACGTTTGTGAAAATCTCAAAGTTAGTTTTCTTCTGAAGTATCAAATAGACTGTTTATTTTTTCTAATAATGATTCTCTAAGACACTATGCAAAAATTAAGCCACCACCGGCAACTCCTCCATCTCCTGTGGGCCCTGGATCCTGTCTCAGTGCTCCACTTCTGATCCAGCCTTCCCGCCCCCACCTTACGGCCTGGGAAAGCAGCAAAGGCTAGCCCAAGTGCTGCAACAACCTTATACACATGTGGGAAACCTAGAAGAAGCTCCTGGCTCCCAGTGTTAAACGAGCCCAGACCACTCCCGCCTTTTGGGGAGTGGATGGAAAATTCCTGCCTCCCCTTGTCTCTCTGTGACTTTGGAAACACAGCAGAAGATGGCCCATGCAATTGGGCTGTGTCATCCACATGAGATACCAAGCTGAATCTCCGGGCTCCTGGCTCTAACCTGGTCCAGCACTATTGGCAGCCATTTGGGAAGTGAAGCAGCGGATAGATTCTCTTTCTGTCTCTTCTTTTTCTGTAACTCTGCCTTTTAAAGAAAGAAAGAAAAACATGACAGACTTGCAGAGCTAATCAAATATCTGGCTGCTTATTTTCTTATTACCACTAGATATTCACAAAATCTAAGAAAAAATGTTAAAAAAATAAAGGAATGAGGCCCCGGGTTCCTACAGCGCTCCAACCAGCAAGGGCAAGAACGCCAGCAGGTGCCAAGCGGGACACAAACTGCACAGTGCAGGATGGGCAGAGCTGGCTTTTCAGGCTTCCGCCTGGCACAGCCGGCCCCTGGGCCTCGGGTTCCATGGCTCCCAGATGAAGAAATCCCCATCCAGTCTGCGGAGGCAGTTGTGGCCTTGACCTCATGCTCCAGGTATCTGCTTCTTCTCTCGGGATAAGAAACTACCCCTAAGAGAGCTGGCCGGTTCCAGGGACTCCTTGGCCAGGCTCCCCAGCCCCACAAGAACTGCTAGCGGTACCAGTGGAAGAATAGGGTACCAGGTTTGATGAGGACCCTGTACCCCAGACAAGATGTGATCCTCAGATTTCACATAGATATGTGCCTCCACAAATGCCATGTGGAGCTCCCTGTCATATGTTCACAATGTGTTCCTCACAGCCAGGATGAAGTAGGTGCAGTACCAGGATGCAACTAAGGTACTTGGGCCATCGCCACCTGTGAGAGAGCCCCAGGGTGAGTTCACATCTCATGGCTTCAGCCTGGCCCAGCCCTGGTTCTTACAATAAAAAAATATACACATATGTATATATTTAAATTTATGTGAGGAAAATGAGAGCTATGAGGGTTAAGGAATACAGATCAAAAGCCACCCCACATGTAGCAGAACAGGACTGAAATTCCCATCTGCCCATGTCCTTTCCTGCCATAACCCACCACAATACTTGCGCGTATACAGGCTTCTGTGAGGCCTACTGGAGGCACACAGAATTGCCCCCTGGAGGTGCTGGACTTAAATAGCTCTTTCTTCTCATCTATAGACATTAACATTTGTCATCATCATCATCATTTTTTCTATCAGGGATCAATGAAAGGTTATATAAATCTTTCTCTTCCTTCATATTGAGTTTTACTTTCTCAGTGCTTTCACACTTAATGTCCTATCGTTGTAAACACAATGTATCTAGTTGACTCACATCCTTTTAAACCTTCAACACCCTAAATTCCACTCACACCCTGGAACCCTGCAGTTTACTCCAGTGTGTGTGTGTTTGGGGGAGGGGGTCGACTTTACAAACAAAAGACTGCAGTGTCCCAGAAGAGCAAACAAGTCTGTTGAGGATCCCAAGGATCTAGGCAAACACAGGCCACAGTTTGTGCCTTATGAAGGTTCTGGAACAAGCTGGTATTCAACAAAGACAAAGTAACATACCTAGTAAACTTAAATGAAAGTGAACTTAAAATTCAGGGTAATTTTTATATCTTTACTGAAAAGAGTTAATTTTTATAACAGTAAAGAAAATGATTAAAATTGCTGGTTGAATATGGTGCTTATAAAGTTTCACAGCCTCCGTTGTCTCCCTCTGTTAAGCACTATATTTAAAGTATGAATAGAGTTTTTATTATTGCTATTTTTTGTTAAGAAAAAAAGAAATCGTTGTTTTCTCCAAGGTAATGCAAGGATTACAGATGTAGTTGTCACCCCTGGTTTAGTTAACTGTGCTGTTATGCTCAAAATCTTTGTTTCCCAGAGAAATATATCATCACTTGTTCCTCCCAGTATCTCTGTAGATAGGAAGACATTTGTGGCTTTGCTACAGGACAACATGAGAAGGTGCTTTGCATCTGTGGTTTCTAATAAATTTAGTATTTTTTGGGGGGGACTATTTAATACTAAAATCAAATAAACTAATAATGTCTAACATTTGCTAACATGTCACTTAATATACATATTAAATATAACAAATTTGGTTTTAAATTTTTTTGATGTACTACCTACTTGTTAAACAATATATAGGTAGGCTAGAACATAATATATACAAAAATTAGTAGATGCCTACCTGGTCATGATTCCAGGTCAGAGTTAGTTTGTGTCAGCTCAAGAGTCAATTCTTTCCTCTCACTCCAGACATCCCTACTGGATGGGAGCTGCCATCTGCTGCCATGACCCACTGCCATGAGGCCATGGTGAAGCAGAGTGTGTGTGAGCCAGTCTGGGGCATGATGGGCTGGTTATAGTTTGGGTTATGGTGGCTGGTGACTGACCATGGTGATTGGTGCAGGCATAGGTAACAGATCCAATCTGCCCAATCATCATCCTTTCCTGAGACTTGTTAACTTAAGATACAGGATAAGAAGTTTTCTTCTCAGACATTGTAAGCTATCTGACAGCAGGGGCCATGTCTCCACCTGATGAAAAACACAAGCTCACAGTTGAGCCATAAAGCTGAGACTCAGAAAGAAAAATACAATTAGGATGACATTTAGACCCATGATTCTAAATATTCTTTAGCCCACACTGTATTTGGATAAATGATGTAATGAACTCTTCTCTGTTGATGCTAAATCAAATACTTTCCAACTGTTGCCAGAAAAACATTATGATCAGTATAGGCAGCCAATAAAATTGAGTGTGAAATGTCTTTAACCCCTTCTCAAGATGTACAAGCCAGTGTTGATGGATACACGTATGAGAAGCCCAATGTGATCCATCTCACACAGACAGATTTGCTTGCTCATACAACCGAGGTCTCAGGAAGGAAGTGTGGGGCCTGTTTCTAACAACACTGGAAGTCAGGGACACCAAGTTCTAGCTCATTCTCACGTTTCTCCTGTGTTCACCACATCCTCTCTGACGGGGAATGAGACTGACCAGCAGAGGCCAACAACCATAGAGGCAACTACAAGGGGAAGAGGTTTTCCTCCCTCTCGTAGCAGAAGCCAGTTAGTAAAACCAGCAGAAAGTCCTCTTTAGGGTGGCTAGGGTCACTGGCTAATCGCTGCACAAACCACTGTGGCTAGGGAGGTTCATATAGTCCAACTGACCGAGGTCTGCAGCCAGTGAACCAAACTGAAAGGAACATGTAGCTTCCATTTGGATCAATTGCCCTGAGTAGGAAAAGGAGCAGCTTATTAGAGAGGATCGTTTTCCAAGAGAAAAGTACAGAAAGGTCAATAAATGTTCAGGATTTAGTCTGTTAACCATTAATTACACATCCTTCAAGCCTCTTCTCTTGTGATCAAAGGTAGAAACACAGGAAAATCTTAATGAGTCTGTGTAATGCAGCCTAATATTGTCACATTCTTCTTTTTAAAGTTATTTATTTGAGAGACAGAGATACACAAAGAGAGAGCTTCCAGTTACTGATTAACATCTCAAACGCCCTCAATGGCTGGGACTGAGCCAGCAGGGAATTCAGTCCAGGTTCTCCTCCTGATTGTGCCTGGGACCAAGTTAATCGAGCCATCGCTGCTGTCTCCCAGGTTCTGTGCTAACAGGAAGCTGAAGGCAGATGCCAGAGCCAGGCACTTGGATTGAGATGTGATTATCAACTGCTCTTTAAATGGATTATGCTCTTTAAATGGATGACGGACAGCTCTTTGCTTAGTGGGGAGTTTCATATCTGATCATTATAAGTGTGAACATACACATAACAGAATAGTTTATATTTGAAGAGAGTGGCTTTGCATTTTAGTATTATTAAAGAACAATCTGGAAGGCTTCCCAGTGTAAGCTGGGGCCTGCCAGGTCCTGCAAAACCCCTCCCCTCCACAGTAGACCAGGGTTGCATGGTGGGACCAGGAAAGACAGATGGTTTCTGACTTTGGCCTTACACCTTATTCCCTTGTGTTGTTTACTCAGAAGCCAGATGCAACATTGTGGCTTTTCAAGCATCCCTCTGCAGGTAACAGGAAAGCTCACATCTCTTGGCAGCAGCCACTGCCGGTTTGCTAGCTTGGGAATGGGTCACCATGAGCCCCAGAGAAGCCTCTGTAGAGCATCATTCTCAGGGGACCGTGGTGTGAATCCCATGAGCAGGTGCAGCTTCCACGGCTCAGCCAGGCTGTTCCTTCTTCTCTGGCCCATCGGTCACTGCGAGGAGTAAGAAGACTGTTTTAAGCCACTACATTTTGGAATAGCTGTTGGATGGCAACAAATAGGTGACTTATAAGCACACAAGACAAGTAAAATTGGCAACTATACCTGAGTAAATTTAACTACAACCTTTTCTTTTTAAATACTTAAGTCAACCTTAAATGTCAAATGAGCAGTGGGCATCTGACACTGCTTGGGACGCTTGCATGCCAAATCAGAGCGCCTGAGTTTGAGCCCCATATCCACACCAGACCTCAGCTTCCTCCTAAGGCACACTCCAGGAGGCAGCAGGTGATGGCTGAAGTACGTGGATCCAGCCCTCCTTTTGGGAAAAACTGGATTGAGTTCCTGCTCCTGGTTGGGGCCTGGAACAGCCCTGGCTGTTTACATGCCTTAGAAAAGATCTCTGTCTTTTTCTCTCTGCCTCTCCAATAAATAAAAATAAAACTCAAGTGACATCCTGTGACCCCAGATGGAACCTGTTTTCTGGTTCTTCTTCCTGATGACTATTTTGAGAAGTGTCTCTGTGAGGCATTCCATTGCTAATAATTAGACCATTGTCTTCAGCCAATGGGACCTTTGTCGCAGAGAGGACTAGATGCAGTAAGATCTCAGGCAAGTGCTGAGGTCAGCAGTAACCCAACTCAGAGCAGCCCACCCAGTGAGGCTTCCCATTTAGGCACAAAGCAGACGTAAGCCACAAGAAAACACATGTAACAAAAGTGCTGCTGTTCCTGTATTTTAAAACTTTTGTTGACTTTCCCACTTGTTGAGAAAATGCCTGCTTCTGAAATATTTTTAGCTATACAAACTCCCTATTAATTGCTAAAGGAAGGGGTTTTGGAACCACTTGTGCTAATATTAGCTTTTCTCAATACCCACTGTTCGTTCTGTGTGTTCACAGAGCTTTGAACACCGTAGAGGAGGAAGAACGGAAAATATCCTTTTTTTTTTTTTTAAGAACTCCTTTTGGGATAAACTTCAAGTTGGTCTAGACATCCTAGTAAGGGTAACAAGGAATTGTTTTAACGTCAAAAAGTAGAGATTTAATTGAACAAATATGAAATATGATCCCTTTATTAGCTAAATGTTTTTGAAAAATCTTACGAAGTTGAAAATCATGGCCATTTAGAAAGTAGATTAGTGATTGCCTAGGACTGGGAGAGGGATTGCTTCTGGGTCCAAGGTTTCTTTTTGGGGTGATAAAAATGTTCTAAAGTGGAATTACATAGATGCTTGCTGGCTCTGTCAATCCACAAAATCCGGCCAAAGTATGTACTTCAAAAGGGGTGAATTTTAAGTTTAACATTGTATCTGAACAAGGCCGTTTGCAAAATGATGAGGACCCTGAAGATACTCTGCTGGAGAGTCCGAAGTGTGAAAAAAGGCACAGAGAGTGCCTGGGCTCCAGCGTCCCCCTTCTCATCCTCCACAGGGGTGTGTGTGCAGAGTGCAAAATTTAAGACGTCCCAATGCTACCTTTAAAAAACTCTCTAACAAAAAATGCAACCCAGAGACTCTTGTAAGTATAAAAGTTTGCTTCAATCCATGCTCACTCAAGCAATAAATCGGATAGACTTTGAACTTGTTGTCACAACCAGAGGTGAACAGCTACAGTCATTTGCAGCTCCTATCAGGCACATCTCTTATGCAAAACTGAAAGTCTAACAGAGTGAAAAAGGTCTGCTTTTAATAGACGTATTGTAACCACAAGGAAGTCTATGAGGTATTTCTGTATTAATTCTTTCAAAGGATTGCAAATAAAGTGTGCCTGTTTTAGATTATCTCAAATATGTAATGATAACTCTAAAATATTTTTTTCAGTCTTTTTTAATGTCTAGACATCTAGCAAAAAATCACACTAATCTAAATTTATTTACTGTTGGCAACCTACATTATTTTTGAGGAGGGAGGTTATTTCTTCAGTGAAAGGCTAAAGATAATAAGACACCCTATCCACAACGCTGTTTGTTTACACATTAGTAAAGCAACCTGTCATTATTATATATCAGACTCAAGTTGATACAAAAGACAAGAAAAATACAGTATTTATAATGCAAGAAGCTACAAAATAAAGATTATTTCTGCGAGATTTGATTTATACCATGTGCTGGAAAAGGCGACGCCACAGGGACAAAAACCAGATAGGTGCTCGTCAGGAGCTTCAGGCATTTACGGGAAGAGGTGCCCACATCCCACCCTGGAAAGGGCCCTGGTGCAAGTTCAGCTACTAGGCTTCTGATTCAGCGTCATGCTAATGTGCTCCCTGGGAGGCAACGGATGACTGCCTAGGTGCTTGTTTGCCACCTAGGAAGCCTGGCTTCAGCCCTGGGCTCTTGGCTCTGGCTTGGCCCTGCCCTACGGTGAGCTCCTGGGGGCACTGACCTTGTGAATAGAAGCTCTCTCTCCCTCTGTCTGTCTCCATCTCTCTTCTTTCCAAATAAACTGAAAATAAATGTTGGCAAAATAAATGTTGGCTTTGTATGTTTAAAAGGGAATGAATTACAATGTACATAAATCATACTTCAAAATCTGTTAAATATTTAAGTATGCTTATAAGTATTAGAGTTAACTGTTCAGATCAAAGAGCTAGCTGTTAAACTGAAGTAAGTAAACTAAAGAAAGCTGTGCCATCAAAACAAAGGAGTAGAGATGTGTGTGTGTGTATGTGTGTGGATACGCACATATAACATTTATATGTCTAAAAGCTTGCTTCATCCTGTGCTTGCTCGTACAATAAATTTGTAAGACTTTGAACTTGCTGTCAGAACTAGAGGTTAAGTACAAACTGAAAGTCTTATAAGTGAAAAGAGCATAATTCATATATACATAAGTATGTGTATTTATAGAATTTGTGTATATATATGTAAACATACATTTATATACATATAAAATAATCTGAAAGAAAGAGAGAATGAGAATTACAGCTAGAGAGCAGACTCATCCACCAGCTCACTCCCCACGTGGCCATACCAGCCAGGCCTTGGCCAGGCTGCAGCTGGGCTCTGGGAAGTCCATCTGGGTGTCCCACATGGGTGGTAGATACCCAGTGACTGGAACCATCCCTGCTATGTCCCACGATTTTCAGTTGCAGGGAGTTGGAACTGGGAGAGGAGCCGGAACTGGAACCTGGGCACTTTGATACAGGAATCCTGAACCACATCTCAGAAGGTAGGTCAGATACTCACCCAACGTCTACAGATGTTACCGAAGATTTTAATTTTCATTGCACAAGCTTTGGTGGGAAAGAAGCTGTTTCACCAAGGAAAATACTTTTGGGTTTAAAAATATATATATTTAAATTATAAATTATGTAGTATTTATAATTTATATATTTTATATGACCGTAAATACATGATAGATGTAATTCATATAAATGACAGAGTTACAGAGAGAGAGGGAGAGGCAGACAGTGTGAGATACCATCCATCTACTGATTTTCTCCCCAGTGGTTGCAATGGCCAGGGTTATGCCAGGCTGAAGACTGGAGTCCAGAGCCTTTGGGTCTCCCAGATGCGTGCTGGGGCATCTTCTTCATACTAAATAAAATAAATATAAACTTATTTCTGTACAAAAAATTATGAAAGGTTTGTTTTCATAATGCACATTTTCTGAAAGCATTTTAAAGATCTCTTCTCTGTGTGTATATTATCAGTAACAGTTCATTACATGAAATACTTGTCCAGAATAGTCTTTTTCTTTCTTCCTTTTAAAAGATTTCTTCATTTATTTGAAAGACAGAGTTAGTCATAGAGGCAGAGCCAGGAAGAGGGAAAATGAGATCTTCCTTCTGCTGGCTTATTTCCCAATTTCCAGCTTGCAATGGCTGGGGTTGGACAAGGCCAGAGCAAGGAGCCAGTTTTGTCCCAGATTCTCCCAAGGGTGCAGGGGCCCAGGCATGTGAGCCATCCCCTACTGCTTGCCCAGGCACACAGTAGGTAGCTGTTATTTGAATGGGTGTGACAGCGTTGGCCCAAGAGAATAGACTTTTTCATGGTCTACTTCTTCACATGTGAAAACCAGAATTCATCAACTCACTGCGTTATTATTGCGGTGAGAATGGAACAAAGTTACATGTATACAAATGACTAACACACAGAAGTAGTACGTAATTATTAGAATGGTTAGTCAATTAGACAAGAAAACATTACACTATGATGCGGTGATCTCCTCTCTCTATGCACACTAAAGAAACATCTACAGCAAGAAAGCTAGATCACATTATTTCCAAAAGCCATACAAGTTGGACAATGCTGTGGGAAAGAAACACTTGGGGAAGGGCAGCCTTGTTTTAGCGTCAAAATACTGGAGACGCATCTCGAGAAGACATCTAGCAATCTCGGCTTTAAAATCGGGCAAACCAATGCCTTGCTGCCCTCTCTGTGCACAGCCTCACCTGGTCTTCACCGGGCTTCCACCTGATGCTGGGGTTTGGTGGAGGAGTTGCTGAGACCCAGCAGTGAGTGACAGGTGGCGTGTAACAGTGCAGTAGCCACAGCTTCTCCGCCACATCCGTAACTGAGTTAATGTTCACCAGAGGAGGGTGATGGGTCAATGGTATGGTAACTACCCACGGATCTGTCTGGATGAAAAGGTGAACTCTTCAGACTACAACTAGCATCAATGCAAGTGATCAAAAATTCCTGGGTACTTACCTTTATCTCCCACTTGATTATTAATCATCTATTATATCCTGCTGTCATTCCTTTATTTCTCTTATTAAAACAACCACTCAGTAGCTGTGCTTCCCTGAAGGGCTACCCATGCCCGGTCTTCTCTCTATCTATATAGGTGTATGAGCAATCTCCAAAAAGTTCAAGGAAAATATTTTCATATATTAGAAAAAACCTCCATAAAGGTTTTAAATTTGGGGGCAGCACAATGGAACTAAATTTCATTTTCTCATAAACTTTTAAACGTATCCTAGTACATGGCATATAGATATAAACTTCTTCATCAGAAAAATTAATCATCATGTTTATTTTGTTTCCAACTATAATTTTAATTGTTTGGAGGAAAATGCAATACTGTTGTCTGCATTTCTTTTTTTACTGTATCTACTTCAATGTAACGCATGTAAGAGATTCTCAAAAGCTATTTCAGGAGGACAGAACTGATTTATTAATATTCATTAAAGAGTATGCTAAGATATTATAGTATCTGATACTGTATTTATCTGAGAAGTATATTTATCTTAAGAATTTATAAGAAAGGGCTTCAACCCTCATTAATAAAAAATTGACTTATTCTTTATCCTTGGAAGTGATGGTCATTTATCTTTTTTAAAAATGACAGATGCAAAAGTATTTCCATGTATTAAAGCAGGGTTTGGAGGCATACCTTGTTTAAGTGCCAATGAATTTTTAAAATGACATTTGATTGTGCTTCCAATGGTGCTCAATGTCCTTTTCCATCATCCTAATGTGCTTGCCCCATTCTGCAGGGTTGTTAAGTCTTCCCCGTTGCTTGGCCATTGGGTCCCAGGATTTCTTTCCACTCAGCCAATGAGAAGCACTTCTGTGGGAGCAAAGCCGCCTCTGTTGCCTCTGCTGGGGCAGTAGGGCTGCCCCATGACTGTGGTTATGACTGCCACTGTCCAGTCATGACCATAGAAAAGTCCAACTCCTCCACCACGCATGACAGTTCCACACGACAGCCTAACCCCTGCCCCTGGCATCAGAGTCAGAATGTCAGTACAGGTGGCCATAGCTTTCTGCTCATGACCAGCTGTGCATTTCTGACACCCGCAACTGCTGTGGTAACCCAATTCTGAGGCATGGCTTTGTGGGATGTCCTTCAGACCTGACCTCAAGGCCGTTTCAGTGGTTCTTCAACCATTTAATGTCCCACAACAAATCTTTTCCTGCTGAAACCAGCTTGAGTACATGCTAATCTCTGCAAATGAACCCTGACCAATGCAGAAATGAAATGGATTGCAGTCATCTATGAACAGAAATGAAATGGATAGAGGCAGTTATTAATGCAATCATCAAAATGATGCATGAGCTAGCTGAAAGGAATGGGTCTCCATGATAATTGGTTGGATATTCTTTATACTCTAATGTAGTCTAAGGAGAGGTCAGATAGAACATTGCTTGAGGACAGAACTGATTGAGACCTCTACATTTATCATATTTTCCTTTTGATGAACTATTTAAAAGCTGCTTTGGGTGTGATTCAGTAAAAATTGAGAGGGGAATAAATAAACACATAAACATTTTTTAAAATCGCCTCTCGGCCTTTTCTCTCAAATCAAGTGTAAAAAACATTTTTGAGAGGTATTTTTCTAAGATACGTTAATTGAACTATGATCTGCTGATCTTATTCAGCTATGGGAAATCTTCAATCGAGTTTGTTGTGCTTGGATCTTTTCCCCTAAAAAAGATGCCCCCCACCCAAGAAAATATATGAGTAAGGTATTTGAGAATGCTAGATTAAAAGGGAGCCCCCCCCCTGAAAAGTTTTGCTTTCTGAGAATGTAAAATTACACATAGGGTATCTGTCTAAAATATTACTTTGCAATCACATGTTTAATTGGTGCTTGCCAGGGTGAAAATTTTGAAAACACCCAAAATGTAAACTACATTGGTGATGATGATCTCTTTGGAAAAATATTTTCCTTGAAGATACTTACAGCCATTATGGCAACTTTTATAACACTTCAACTAAAAATAGTCAAAAGAAGTCTTACACTATCATCTAGGCACCCCACTTATGTCATTTTTAAGATGTCAGTCATTCAAAAGTGCTATGTTAAAAGAGTAGGCATGCTCCTACAGTGTATTAACTGAAGTATGACATACAAAAACCATGACGTCATTTTCCTAACATATGTAGGGTTGGTGAAGCCCATGTTAGAAACTGCCATTCAGTCTGAAGTTTCCTATTTTTAAAAGAATGTGGAGAAACAAGAAAAGGCACAGAAGAGAGCACAAAGAGTGGTTAAAACCCAAGAAAACAGGACATAAAAACATTAGAGAACTGGCTTAATTTAGTCTAAAGAAGGCTAAATAAACGTTCTTATCATATAATAGCACTTCTAGCTATAAAAATAAAGCAGACAAGTTACACCTAGAAGCCCTAACCATTAAGACAGTAGCAGCATAGAATGAAACAAATAGGAATAGACGGGTTTATAGCGACAATCACATGAATGAGAACTGGTCTGTCTTTGCATTCCAGAACAGCCAGATCAGCTGAAAGAATGCCCACAGTGTGAAAAGTCCAAATTGGAACTTGGGCAGAATGATAAAATCCCTGTGGCATCTATGAGCATTTGACTACTTTGTTTTAAGAAAAAATATCCCAGCTATTATTGATGAAGGGGGAACCAGCACACTGTATTCATTGCAGGCACATTTTCAGGAACAGAATAATATCTCCTGTAGCTATCCAGCTAGCTGTATTAGCAGGTTGCAGCAAGTTTTATGAATAATTGCATAGTGCATACTTAACAAGTACTGGCAGATTTAAATCTCCAGTTGAAACACTCTTTAAAGCTAGCTTGTATGGCAACAGGAAAGAAAAATTATCAGCAGTTGACTGAGTTCCTGTCTGCTGTGTGTTAGCATCACATCTTGCCACCATTGCTGTGTTTTTTTTTTTAAAAAAAAAACATTATATATACACTCACATATGTATATATTATTTCTAGTAATATGTATATATTATTGGAAAGTCAGATTTACAGAAAGAAACAGAGAGAAAGATCTTCCATCTGCCAGTTCACTCCCCAAGTGGCCACAGCAGCTCAGAGTAGAGACAATCATTAACCAGAAAGTTCTTCCAGGTCGCCCACGCAGGTACAGGGTCCTAAGGAATTGGCCCATCCTTGACTGCTTTCCCAGGCCATTTTCAAGGATCTGGATGGGAAGTGGAGCAACTGGGACACGAACAGGCATCCATATGGGATCTTGGCATTTGGAGGTGGAGGAGGATTAGTCAACCGAGTCATTGTCTTGGGCTCATAGTTTTTGCATTTTAAAGAATCCTGGTTATCAGGCTGGTCTTCAAAACAACAAAAAAAAAAACTAACATAGGATTTAAGAAGCCAAAAAAAAAAAAACCCCCAAAACAACAACAAAACAAACAAATAAACAAACAAAATAGAAGGCTGTTAGCAAATGCCCACTACTTCTTTCAGAAGCACATCTAGGAGATAGCATTGCGGCTTTGCACGTTAGCCCGTTGTTTGCAATGTCAGCTTCCTTTATTGAAACATTAGAATCCTGGCCGTTCTGCTTCAGATCCGGTCCCCTGTTAATGTGCCAGGGACAATAGCAGAGGTTGGCCCAAGTGCTTGGACCCCTGCCACCCACATGAGAGACCTGGTTGGAGTTCCTGGTTCCTACTTTGGCCTTCCCCAAACTTAGGCTGTTGCAGACATTTGGGGGCTGATCCAGTAGATGGAAAGAATCACTCTCTCTCTGAGTCTCTCCCTCATTGTTACTCTTCCCTTAAAACACATAAAACAGATAGGTGCAGCAGTTCGGTACAAGAGATAAGATGCTACTGGGGACATGTACATTTCATGGTGGAGTGTCTAATTTTTCTTTTTTTTTTTTTTAAAGATTTTATTATTATTGGAAAGCCAGATATACACAGAGGAGGAGAGACAGAGAGGAAGATCTTCCGTCCGATGATTCACTCCCCAAGTGAGCCGCAACGGGCCAGTGCTGCGCCGATCCGAAGCTGGGAACCTGGAACCTCCTCCGGGTCTCCCACGCGGGTACAGGGTCCCAAAGCCTTAGGCCGCCCTTGACTGCTTTCCCAGGCCACAAGCAGGGAGCTGGATGGGAAGTGGAGCTGCCGGGATTAGAACTGGTGCCCATATGGGATCCCGGGGCGTTCAAGGCGAGGACTTTAGCCGCTAGGCCACGCCGCCGGGCCCCAAGTGTCTAATTTTTCATTTCAGTTGTGTTTTCCAACCCAACTTTCAGCTGAAGTGCACCAGGGGCCCGGCATTATCATATAGTGGCTAATGCCATGCCTGTGATACTGGTATTCCATAATGACACTAGTTTGAATCCTAGCTACTCCACTTCTGATCTAGTTCTTTGCTAATGTGCCTGGAAAATGTAGCAGAGGACGGCCCAAGTGATTCGGCTCCTACACCTGTGTGGGAGACCTGAAAAGAAGGTCCTGCCTCCTTGACGTAACCATGGCCCAGCCCTAACCATGGCAGCCATTTGGGGAATGAAGCAGAGGCAGGAGGCCCTCCTTCTCTGGATCTCCCTCCATCTCTCTGTAATTTTGCCTTTCAGGTAAAATAAATCTTTAAAATAAACAAGTAAAGAACATTCTGAGAGGCAGCAGGTCTCTATCATGCACCTGGAAGACCCAGGCTGTGTTCTGGGCTCCTGATTTTGGTCTGACCCAGTCCTGGCTGTTGTGGCCATAAGGGGATGAATCACTGACTAGAAGATCTCTCCGTGTGACTTTTTAATAAAACGAATATGAATAAAATAAAAATTAAATATTCTGATAGTTAAATGAGGACTTTCAGTTCAAAAAAAATCCAAAGAAACTAAACAGTAACAACATACCTGACACTAGAATAATGCCTTAGCCCCCTGGGCCATCGGAGAAACAATGACTCAGAAGCGAGCCCTAGTGGTTTTCTGGAAGATTTGAGAACTCAGGAGGGTCCTGAGGGGCAAGACGCTAGAGAGCAGCAAAATGGTGTCACTGGGGGGTTCTGGGTATTTTCCCAAGTGACACGTTACCCTGATGCTTCACCTCCTCAAAAGGCTTAGAGTGCCAAGAAAACACACTACAAAACAGAAGTGTAGAGAAAGTTCTTCTTAGTCCAAATCGATAATAGAGTGTGTGGTTATCCAATGATCTTGAAAAACTCCCAGGATTCTGTTTGGATAAACAGATAAAACCAGAGGTTTTGAACTTCTTCATGGCAGAAACCTGTGACTTTTTGGTGTTCTGTTGGCCTTGCTCTGGACAGCGCCTCAGCACCTCCCTCCCGGCTTCTTCGTCTCTCTCACTCATACACACACACACACACACACACACACACTCCCAGCTGAAAGAGTCTCATGGACTGCGAATCACACAGCTCTGACTATTCCACTATTGCTTGCTTTGAACAGCACAGGATTCTGTTTCCTGGATGCAGTGGTTCGTGCAGAACGGCCATGCAGCTGGCCTGGACCTTGAAGGTGAGCACAACTTCTGGGAATTGAAAGGCACTTCCTCTGCTGGGATTCCCCCAGTTAGCAAGGACATGAAAACTTGGAACAGGAGAAGGCCACCATTCTTGCCACCAGGTGAGAGCAGCAAGGTGAGGCTGCTGGAGCAGAGCTTGGCTAGAGAGATGAGAGACAGATGAGCCAGATGGCAATACTCAGCTGGACCCAGCAATAGCAGATGACAAGTTAATCCTTGGAGTTCACAGTGGCAGTGAGCAAGTGAGCAAGTAAGCATATTCTCTGTTGTTAGTCTGTGCTCTGACTCCTACACTCTGCCTTTACAGAACGAGAAACACATGAGGGTTAAAACTTAAAAGTAAAACAAGTGAGCAAACCCACCAGCATATCAGCGAGTCCATAAGAAAGTGGATGTCTGTGGATGTTTTTGTTTTCTTATGTTAAGCACTGGATTTGGAGAGAGGTTTTATTGTACAGGTTTTATTGCTTTAGTGCCAGGGTTTGGGGCGAGACACCCCAACCTGCCAGGACCAGCTGACTCCCATGGCTGTGGAGCTCAGGTAAGATGGGGAAGAGATACCTTAGTCTCACCAGGTTTTAGGTTTCTCATCTGTTAAAAAGGAACAGTAATGGTCCTTACACATAAAACTATCGTAAGGCTTACATGAGATTGTATATGTGATGTATCATTGCAGATTCAATATTAACTGTACAGTGGGTAACACAGTAAGCATTCAATAAATCTCTGCTGGTTTTCTATAAATTGCAAACACAACCATTATAAATAAGATTTGTGGGAAGATGAAAGTGTTGAAGGCACAAGTGTGCATTTCAAAACATTGAATGCCCTCCACCCATATGAATAGAAATTGTTAAACAACAGTTCTGAACACATCGTAAAACAGCCCTTTCAAAATAAATTCTAACTACAGTCATCAAATACATACAGAGGAATATGATGAGAGATATTTCTAAAAGTTAATAACTCAGATGACAATGTTTCCTTATCCATCTTCCCACCCCCTAAGATTCTGACACTACCATCCATCTTTACTGATTCTAGCACGATTAAAAAGAGGAAATATTCTAATTCTTCTTTGTTTTTGACACTAATTAATTGATTTGAAAACCAGAGCTGGGCCTGGCACAATGGCTCAGAGGCTAAATCCTCAGCATGACAGTGTTTAGTTCCCACCCTCTTGGTGCCACTAAGTTATGACTTTGGGGCTTAGACAATGTCTATCTACACCCAGCAGTCATGTCCGGTTCAAACCATAGCAAACTTCTGGTCAGTTTTCTAGGGAGGTCAATTGGAGTTTGCAAAGAAGAGGATGGAAGGAAAATATAGGACTTCTTGCCCTCTCCCCGCTACCACCACCCCTCTCTCTGTTTCTGGCAAGTTCTCCCTTAATACTTGTATCACTTGTGGCCCATGTTCATGTGGGTTCTGTGCAAGCTGGAGGCAGCCCAAGCAGGTTTTCCAAACAGCTGACTGGAGAAGACAGCCTGGAACTGAGAGGTAAATTGGAGAAGCAGAACAGAGCCCCACAGAGGTAGAACAACAGCAGGATGGTGTGTGTGTGTGTGTGTGTGTGTGTGTGTGATGAGTGTGCATGAATACATGTGAGTGGGTGTGTGAGCAAGCGTTATCAGCAAGTTGAGGGTTCTGGAACGTGAGAAGCCAGATTTAGCTGGCAGAGGTAAAGGGACAGGCTGTGAAATATCTGATCCATCATGTTGAAAGCCTAGCGCTGCACAGCAGCAGTGAAGTCATGGCTTGGGATGCACACACACCTTCTCAAGAACCTGGCTTCAGGCGCCTGTTCTGCTTCTGATTTCAACGTCCTAGTCCTGCGTACCCTGAGAGGCTGCGGATGATGGCTCCACTGCGTGTGCCCAGCCACCCATGAGGGAAACTGCTACAGCCTGGGCCACTGCAAGCTGTTGTGGGCATTTGGGGTGAACCACCAGGTGAAAGCTAGCTTTCTTTCTCTTGGTCTCTATCTCTCTCTCTCTCTGCTTTTTAAGTAAAATGAAAATGATAGCATTTTTTAAGTTTCATTAAAAATGGAATTGAAATAAGAGTATATTTTGTTGAAATTTCTTGAAATTCAGAAATCTGGGAAGTATTCAAAAAGTTCATGAAAATGAATATTGGAAAAATACGCATAGATTTCAAGATTTTTAAGACTAACTAGATGTTAACTTTTTGAGTTCATTTTCCATGAACTTTTTCAAGTACCTTTTTTTTAAAGAAAGATTTATTAATTTTTATTGCAAAGGCAGATATACATAGAGGAGAGACAGACAGGAAGATCTTCCATCCGATGATTCACTCCCCAAGTGAGCACAATGGCTGGTATTGCGCCGATCCAAATCCAGGAGCCAGGAGCTCTTCTGGGTCTCACAAATGGGTGCAGGGTTCCAAGGCTTTAGGCTGTCCTCAACCGCTTTCCCAGGCCACAAGCAGGGGGCTGGATGGGAAGCAGGGCCATGGGATTAGAATCGGCACCCATATGGGGTCCCGCTGAGTTCAAGGCGAGGACTTTAGCCACTAGGCCATGGTGCTGGGCCCTCAAGTACCTTTGTAAGACTGAGGATGACTGAACAGGACGTTTTTAGTAGTTTTGTAGCAAGGTTACATTAAAGTAACTGTGTTTCAGAAAGCATGCTTTGGCTGTAGTGTGGAAAAGGCCTTTAAGAGGAACTAGACTGAAGGTTGGGACACTAGAAATGAGCATAGTGGATTAGTGTGGGTAACAGGTGCTGACCTGGACTAAGATACTGAGAAAGGAACGAAGAGAAATATACAAAACTACAGATATCCAATTAGTGAGCCAAGCATGGTCAGGACCGTGGATACAAAGAACTACCTCAGGGCTAGTGCAATGCTGAATGGGCTGGACCTCCACCTTCAGGTGCCAACATCCCATGTGGGCACTGGTTCGAATCCTGGCGGCTCCACTTCCCATCCAGCTCCCTGCTTGTGGCCTGGGAAAGCCAGTGGAGGATGAGCCCAAAGCCTTGGGACCCTGCACCCGCGTGGGAGACTCAGAAGAGGCAAAACCAAACTTGGGGCCAGAAAGTTTAACAGGAGGTGTTGAATTATGGGAGCGTTTTAAAAAAAAAGACATTTGGCAACTTGAAAAGGCAAATCAGAAGCAGTCAGCCCTGCAACCAGGAAAAGCAGGGCCGCTACCTTCAAGGCCGCAGGGACCGGAAGGTCGTGTGTGCCAGCAGCCTCTCAGGGTACGCAGGACTAGGACGTTGAAATCAGAAGCAGAACAGGCACCTGAGGCCAGGTTCTTGAGAAGGTGTGTGTGCATCCCAAGCCATGACTTCACTGCTGCTGTGCAGCGCTAAGCTTTCAACATGATGGATCAGATATTTCACAGCCTGTCCCTTTACCTCTGCCAGCTAAATCTGGCTTCTCACGTTCCAGAACCCTCAACTTGCTGATAACGCTTGCTCACACACCCACTCACATGTATTCATGCACACTCATCACACACACACACACACACCCCATCCTGCTGTTGTTCTACCTCTGTGGGGCTCTGTTCTACTTCTCCAGTTTACCTCCCAGCTCCAGGCTGTCTTCTCCAGTCAGCTGTTTGGAAAACCTGCTTGGGCTGCCTCCAGCTTGCACAGAGCCAGGATTGTAGCTACTGGATTTTATTAGCATACCCTGTTGATGAGTCTCTCTCACCTAGCTGGCACTCCAAGAGCCCTGCCCACACCTTCCTTGTTTAACTCTGTTTCTGTATTTTCTGTCCAGGGATGGTGGTGGATTGATCCCAAGTGGATTGATCCCCATGGGCCCTGGAAGCCCAAATTAGGACTCAGTGAGTCATGCTTGAGTTCCTTCTCCTTTATCCCCACATCGAATTGGCCAACAAGTCCTAACTACTGTTAATATTTGCAGGTAATTTGGCAGAGGTAGAAAGACAGAAAGAGAGAGCGCACGCATGTTGTTCTATTTCATTCCTTAAATGTCTACAATGGCCAGCACCGGGCTGGGCCAAATCCAGGAGCTGGAAGCTCGTGCCAGGTCTCCTGTTTGGGTGGCAGGAATCCAATCACTTGAGTCATTACCTCTTGCCTTCCGCCATCTGCATTAGCAGAGAGCTGCAGTTAGAAAGAGGAGATGAGTTCCAAACCTATGCACTGGCACAGGCTAAGGGTCACCAGCGGACGGCTTACCTGCCAGGCCAAGCGATCATCCCAGTCCTAACTACTTGATCTCAGAAATTTCTCGAATAGCTTATTATCACACTCCAAGGTCACCACCTCAGTCTTGTGTGGCCTTTGTGTTTTATAGTGAGAAATACATTTTGCATTATGACCAACAAAATGCATTAAAATCCATTATGCATTAAACTCCAAAAGGCATTAAAACCCAAAATGCATTAAAAAAGAAAAACTCTCACTTTGATAAAGATGCAAAGAAAAACACAAGCAAGAGGGAATTTACTCAGGATTTTGATCAAATAAACATTTGATCAAATATTTCCATTCATTTTTCTGGTACTAAACTCTGTGTTTGCTTAAAAATTAAGTAAATGTACTTGACTACGAAGAGTATTTAAACTCATTGTAGTAGTGTATATATTACAGGTTCAAAATGCTCAGAGAATGCAGCCCCAGCGGCGTGGCCTAGCAGCTAAAGTCCTCACCTTGAATGCCCTGGGATCCCATATGGGCACCGGTTCTAATCCCCATGGCCCTGCTTCCCATCCAGCTCCCTGCTTGTGGCCTGGGAAAGCAGTCGAGGACGGCCCAAAGCCTTGGAACCCTGCATGGGAGACCTGGAGAAGGCTCCTGGTTCCTGGCTTCGGCTCGGCTCAGCTCTGGCTATTGCAGCCGTTTCGGGAGTCAATCATTGGATGGAAGGTCTTTCTGTCTCTTCTCTCTGTATATCTGACTCCACAATACAAATAAATCTTTATAAAAAGATAATGAGAGGGGCGGGGCTGATAGCTCAATAAGCTAATCCTCCCCCTTCAAGCACCAGGATCTCATATGGGTGCTGGTTCATGTCCCAGATGCTCCATTTCCTATCCAGCTCCCTGCTCACGACCTGGGAAGGCAGTGGAAGCTGGCTCAAGTCCTTGGAACCCTGTACTCAAGTAGGAGACCCAGAAGAGACTCCTGGCTCCTGGCTTCAGATCAGCTCAGCTCTGGCCATTGCAGTCAATTGGGGAATGAATCAGGGGAGAAAAGGTATTTCCCACTCTGTCTCTCCTTGTCTCTGTAAATCTGTCTTTTTTTTTTTTTTCTTTTAAAGAGAGGCAACAGGGCAAGTGTGTGGCACAACAGTTGAGACACTGACTTGGGACATCATGTCCTAAATTGAGTGCCTCATGCAAGCCCCAGTTTTGTTTCTGATTCCAGCTTCTGGTTGTCAAGCACTTGAATCCCTGACCCCCAAGTGGGAGGCCTGCATTGAGCTCCACGTGAGCCCAGGCTGCTGCAGATATTTAGGGAGTAAATCAGTGGATGGAAGATTCTGCCTGTCTCTACCTTTCAAAGTTAATAATATATGTATCAAATGAGAACAAGTAAGGGATAATGACAGTAAAGCCCTTGGAAGAGAAAGCTGGCAGACTCAATTAACATAAATCCCTCTTCCTCTTTCCCTTGCGACGTAACCACATAATACTAAACAAACACGCCTTGCTGTCCAATCAGTCTGCAACTCCACATTCTAGGTTTTGTATATTAGCAATTTACATAGTACTTTACATTTGTCAAAGTCTTTGAACACCAATGGAGTAGATTGTGAATAGGCAATTTGCTATTGCAGAAACCAAGAAAGTATCCAGAGAGGCTGGGCTATAAACTCGGTCCAGGCCAGGCCTGACTCCAGAACTGGCAACAGGTCATTGTCTTATGAACTGTCCCAGGCCACTAATACCCTGCAGGAACCTTTGTGACAGTGGAGATGCAGGGCTTAGGTGGTTAGTTTAACACCAGTGTTTAAAGGACTAGATGGGCAGAGGGATGCACCATGAGCGACCATGTGACTTGTAGGTGGGTGGCTGGGGGAACTCTCATGTCATGATGAAGAAACTGGATGAGACTTCTCAGTGCACCTAAGGCCATCCTACTGAGCTGGGGCCTACTGGGTTTCAATCCTCTATCAAGGAACCGGTTTTCCTTGGGTCTGTAATACACAGATCCCATGGCACAAACATGCACAACCTGGACTCTAATGACCAAAGGATATGGCAAGCAAAGGGCAAGCACAGACGGGCTCACTGGAAATGACATTAGATTGTCAGCTGAGTATCACCTCACTCTGACATGGTGCCTCTTGCTTTTCAGTCCCCTACACATTCACCAGGGAACACAGAATCTACCATCACTCCACGTCCTGAACCAGGACTGACGGCTTCGTAAGACACTATTGTGAACCGGGGGCAATGAGAAAATGAGCTTAAGTTGGGTTTTCCTGAATAGTTCGTCTTCCCTGAGGACACTCAACATGTGCTACCTGGCATCTGTCGTGTTTAACCAGACTGTGCATTCACCATCTACAGGATGACAGTGAGCATGCCTTTTGTCTTCCTGGTGCCAAGTGGCTGAATGCAAAAGGTCGTCAGCAAGGGACACCCGGAGGCTTTGAGTCAATGTTCCAGTGGACACGCGATTCTCAGAATCTGGTTCCTTGACAGTAAACGGGAGATGCTCCCATGAAATTACCAAGGACGAAGTCACGGAGCCTGCTGCCCAACACAGAACACTCAGCAGTCATCAGCAGCTATCACCACCTTCCTTGTGTGTTAAGCTTTGACCAGGGGTGGAGTAGGGCAGGACTCTAGGGCAACAGGTTCGTAAGGCCACCTCGGAAGGACCCTGAACCTGACGGTGAGGGAGCAACCACGCAGGTGTGGCTGTGAAACACAACTCTCCTGCAGGCATGTTTGCCCTTAAAGAGACCTCAGGAGCTAGGTTCCTAAGTACAGGGCCAAGAGATCCATTCCCCCAACCCCCCAGGCGCTGAGAAAAAACCCAGTTCTGTGAGCTGCATTCCTCTGTCCTGGACACCTGTTTTCCTGGGGCTGGCAGGAGGGCAAGCATATCTAAGGACAGCTCCTGGACACGTGGTGGGGCTTCTCAGCCCCTGCTGGGCTTTTGCAAATTCATTCAACAGGGAGTTATCTTGGTTAAGAATTCGTTGTGGTTCTGAGGGAGCTCTTTGGAGAGCCGCAAGTGGCCGGCTGCGGTTGGGGCAGGCAGGTGAAATTCCCCCACCCTCTCCAGCCACGCCTCAGGGGCGCCTCGCCCAAGCTGCGCCCAGCAGAGCCTCGCCTAGAAAACAAAACAATAACCAAAAAAAAAAAAAAAAAAAAAAAAAGGTGGGTGGGACGGGATTTAAGAGAGGAAGGATGCAGCCGCTGCAATTTGGGTCTCCTCTGCCATGACGTCATGCATTTCCTGCTTTCGCATTGCAGTGTGCGGTTCGCGGGGCCGGGCAGCTCGCAGCTCAAACGTCTGCCACTATCTTTGCATTTATTTTCCACGAATACACTGTCGCCTGGCCCCAGAGGCCCGCCCACCCTCAACCTCCCCTCTCTCCCCACCCCCCACCACATTCCACGACTCTAGCTTGTCCTGGAAGCATTGTGCTCCCCTCCCCCAGGGCCCCTGGCTCTTTCGGGAACCCGAATTTCCCCGGCTTTGTCTGAAGCAAAAAAAAAAAAAAGAGTGACCGAAGCGACAGCGTTCCCTCCCCCTCTCCAGGAAGCCACCCTGGAAGGCGGCCCCAAGCGAAGGGCGCCCCGCCACCTCCCGCGCGCACACCGCGCGCTGCGCCGCAGCCGCCGCCCAACCGAGCCCGGGGAGACTCCCAAGGGCTCTTTAAATACGATCTATAAATACTACGGCGGCTCGGCGCGCACGTCACGGCGCCTCAGGCCTCCCATTGGCCAGCGCAGCCGCACTCATTTGCATGTCCCGCTTGCCCAACTGGGCGGTGACCTCTGCGGGCGCACGCGCGCTCACGCCGCCGCCCCTCCCCCACGCTCGCGGGCGCGCGCGCGAGCTCGGCGACGCCGAGAGTCCTGTCGGGGAGGGACGCCGGGAGTCCTGTCGGGGAGGGACGCCGGGTGTCCTGTCGGGGAGGGACGCCGGGAGTCCTGTCGGGGAGGGACGCCGGGAGTCCTGTCGGGGAGGGACGCCGGGTGTCCTGTCAGGGCGATCGGGGTCTCTCACTGCTCTGTGAGGAAAGCAGAAGAGGCTCCAGGGTCACAGCCCAGGACAAGGCCGGGCAGGCGCGCGGGGGCTACGGCTCAGCCACGTGGGGCCCGGACACAACTGGAGCCCTTGTCCAACGAGTGGCAACTCGGGGTGTTCAAAAAATAAAAAGCTTGTGTGTGCGGCCGCTAGTGAGACCGCGTGGGCTCGAAAACGAAACAGGGCGGGCTCGGAACATGCCAGGGGTTACGGCGCTTCCTGATGCATTACCTTGAAAGAGACCACAAAACACAGCGTCTGGGCCTCGGCGAACGGCCGCGCGGAAACCTCCCCAGTTTTCGGGGCGCGCCGGGGTTCGCGAGCGGCAGGGGAGGCCCGCGCGTTGGAGCTGGGGGAGCAGCCTCGGGTTGTGGGACAACCCTTGGCCCGCGAATCTGTTCTCGCTCCAGGATGCGGACTGAGAACAGGGGACTCTCCTGCCTTTGCAGTGAAGTCCTGTGGCTCTTCAAGTCCCCCAACAACCTCTTGGAAGGTCGTGGCCTGAAAGCGCGCGCACTGGACTGAGGGGCTCTCAAGCCTTTCAGCGACAGTTGGCTAGAAGCAGAATGGGAACAGATCCGTCCTCAACAGCGAGCCGTGCGCTACCCCAGTTAAATCCTTGGGGAACTAAGCAGGTGTTAAAACCCGAGATCTTCATTCGATCAAATAAACATTCCCCCCAGGTTCCAAGTCCTTTCACACCGGCCGGTGGAGCCCACCTGCAGTGTCCCACAAGTCTCAGAGCCAGCGTCGGATGGTAGCAGACGAGCTCCCCCTGCTGGCAGATGCTTCCCGGGCCGAGTGTCCGGAGCCTTGCAGAATATTCCTTAAGAATCTCCCTGAAGTCACTATTTTCAGGGTATACAGCCTTCAACACCTCTCTTGTTTTCATAGCTATACAAGCCAGTTTCTACTTTAATATTGATGTTAAAAGATGATCTTGTCTTGCAGTCGTAATTCTCTGCATTAACAGCTATTCATGCAAGGGAAAGATGTTTTGAAATAAGAACACTTTTCCCAATCATTTTAGTTCTGGGCAGTTGGGATCACCAGACATGGGCTGATTTTAACACAGGCTTGAAATGGTCTTCTCTAGTCATACCCCTCTCAGCTTCTCCCTGCTTTGACCCCATGGTTTAATTTCTCAGCCCAAGAATACAAGTATTTGTCACTGCTGCCTTATTAGTGATTGCCTGTTTTTCTCTTCTCTTTCAAAAATGTATGTCTGGACCTGGTGGTGCTGTGGATGTAGGGATTACACCGCTGCCTGCAGGCATCACTTTGAGCCCCAGCTGCTCCACTTCAGATCTGATGCCCTGCTAATGTGCCTAGGAAAGCTATGGAGGATGAATGAAGTACTTGGGCCCCTGCACCCATGTGGAAGACCTGGAGGGAAGTTCCTGGTTCCTGCCTGGCCCAGCCCCAGCCATGACAGCCATTTGGGGAGGGAATCAGTAGATGGAAGATCTCTAACTCTGCCAGATATATATATATATATATTAAAGATTGCCAGTCCAATTCTTAAAGTTGTCTAACAGTGTATGTGTAAGGAGGTGAAAACCGCACATGTAGGCTCCCACCTCCATTGGAAAAAGCAGCATTCAAAGGTTGACTGCTGGTTCAGCTCTGAGTCAGCGGAGGTAAAAGGACAACTGGTAAACCACCAAGAGCTGGAGGAGGCCCGTGTGGTCAATGCTAATGAGGGTGTTTCCTCCGTTTTCCACAGTAAGCACTCCACCTCCTTTTCAGAAACCAACAGAGGAGAATCATGAATTATTCTGCTGTTTTCTGTTCCCTCTGTCACAGAGGCAGACATGGAAAGAAGAGCGAGCTTGTTACGATGCAGGAAAATAAGATAGGCTCTGCGTCTCTGCCCGGTCCAGGGAGTGTCTGTTCCTGGGGTAACCTGGGTGGACAGTTGGGCCTCTCCCAAGCACCCTGCTGCTCTGCCTCTCCCTTCTCCTACTGATGGAAGGCCGAAGCCCCAGTACTTTATAGTGGCAACGTATTAATGATAAGTACATGAAGTCATCAGCGTGGGCCCCAGTCCTCGGTGACTGCCGCCTTAAGTAGACAAGCTTAGGACAGACAGCACCCTGGAAAAGGCTATTGCAAGCCAGAGAGATACCCACCCCTGGATCTGGGCTGTCGGCGCGTCCATTTCTGTGTGCGTGTGGATGCCATCCAATCTTTGGCCTTGGATTAAGGCAGTGCTAGGGAACAGATCTGGGTTCACTTTGCTCAGTTCGTGGGCAGAACCACATCATTCTTATAAGTACCACTGTGAGGTCACCCTAATCTAACCCATTCTAGATGTGGGAAATGGACACTGGGTGTTGGTGCCATCAGAATATATCTGGCAGATGCTTTGGCCTTTCTATTAGTTGGGTTTTCACTGTTAAAATGAATTACATGAGGCAGGCCATAAGAAAGAAGGTGTGTTTTGGCTCCTGTTTCTGAAACTGCGAGGTCCTAGAGACCTCACCGGGTGGTTGACAGAGTCCCAAGGAGACACACAGCATCACAGATAACTGTGCAGTGTACAAGTCTGTGTGTCCGTGGGCCTTCGCGACTCCTCTTAGAAAGCCACTCTACTGACTTGATCTAACCCTAATGACCTAACAAAACAGAAAATTGGATATCCCTAACACTTTTAAGAAGATATCATTCATATTTCAAAAATCTCAAAGAAATGTCCAAGCCCTGATTGTTTCACTGGTAAATTTTATGAACTGTTTAAAGAATTAAACACCACTTCTCTGTAACGTCTCTGGAAAAAGCCAGATGGGCAGGGAATGCTTCCCAAATCATTTCACAAAACCATGATTGCACTGATACCCCAACTGAACAAAAACAACACGTATGAAAATGCAAATGACCAACATCCCTCATGAATGCAGTATAAAAATCATTAAGAAGTTACTAGACAAAGAATGTAGTAATCTATATAAAAAAGAAACACATGCTGTGTATATTTACTTATGGAAATACAAGGCTGATTCAATCTTTAAAAGTCAATGTAATCGGGCCCGGCGGCGTGGCCTAGCGGCTAAAGTCCTCGCCTCGAACGCCCCGGGATCCCATATGGGCGCCGGTTCTAATCCCATCCAGCTCCCTGCTTGTGGCCTGGGAAAGCAGTTGAGGATGGCCCAAAGCTTTGGGACCCTGCACCCGCGTGGGAGACCCGGAAGAGGTTCCTGGTTCCCGGCTTTGGATCGGCGCAGCACTGGCCCGTTGCGGCTCACTTGGGGAGTGAATCATCGGATGGAAGATCTTCCTCTCTGTCTCTCCTCCTCTCTGTATATCCGGCTTTCCAATAATAATAAAATCTTTAAAAAATAAATAAATAAAAAAATAAAAGGTCAATGTAATCTAATCCAAAATACTAACATCTAGCAAAGTCAGTTTATATCCATGATTCTGAAAATTCATGTGACAAAATTCAACATTTATTCATGATAAAAAACTCAAATAGTCATACAGAGAAACTTTCTCAACTTTATAAGGACCATGTGTAGAAAAGTGACAGCTAGCATTACTTCATGAAAGAACAAGTGCTTTCCTCTTTGAATGGGGAAAAACTGAGAAAGGCTACTTAGCCTCACTACTCTAATTCAGTAGAGCATGAAAAAGAAGACCAAGGCATTTAGACGGGAACAAATAGAATTGTTCTTATTTTCAGATGACATGATTGTCTACACATAAAATTTCCAAGACTCTACTAAAAAAAGGTCTCCTAGAGTGAGTTCAACAAGGTCACAGGATGTAAGATAAACATATACAAGTCAATTGTTTTGACATAGAATCAATAAGCCTGTAAAATACTGAAACTAAAAATATGGTGCCATTTCTTAAAAAAAAGAACCACTTAGATGTAAATATAAAGACTTACTTAATTTTAATGGAAGGACAGAAATACAGAGAGAGAAAGAGAGACTAAGAGAAAGATCTTCTGTCACTGGTTCACTCCTCAAGTGGCCACAATGGCTTGAGCTGAGCCAATCCGAAGTCAAGAGTTTCTTCTGGGTCTCCCACCTGGGTTCAGGGTCCCAAGGCTTTGGGCCATCCTCAACAGCTTTCCCAGGCCACCTGCAGGGAGCTGGATGGGATGGAACAGCCTGGACATGAACTGGCACCCATAGGGATCCCAGGCATGCAAGGTGAGGACTTTAGCCCCTAGGTTATCGCACCGGCCCTTCTGTAGAAATCTAACAAAACACATACAGGATCTGCATGCTGAAGGCTGCATGAGAGGAGGGTATTGCAACACTGTGGGTTGCAGCACTGCTTTAGAAACCTGAACCCCAAATCTGAGTGCTAGGTATCAAGTCCTATCTAGCTTCCTGCTCATGTGGGCCCTGGGAGGCAGACTGCCTTAAGTTCTTGGGTTCCTGCCATCCATGTGAGAGACCTAGGTAGAGTTCCTGGCTTATGGCTTCAGTTTGGTCCTGCCATGGATGTTGCAGGTATTTGGGAAGTGAATCAACAAATGAAAGCTACTTCTCTTTAGCTTGCTCTGTTACTCCATGTTTCAAATAAAAATGTTTTCAAAAATCTCCTATTGTTCTGATGAAACAGGCATATGAGAAGTAAATTGGAAGACTCAACACAGGCTATATTATCAATATATTATCAACTGGGTTTCACACAATTTTTACAAAAACTCCTGGGAAATTTATACATGTGCAATATGCAAGAGTAAGAGCTATTTTGAAAAAGTAGAATACATTGGGAGGAAATATCTACTTGACTTTAAGATGTATTTGGTCATTATGGTAATTCAAATTACGTAATGTTAGTGGAAGGAAAGACCTGAAGAAGAGAATGGGGAACCCAGAAATTGTTCCATATAAATAAGTCCGACCAACCCTTTACGAAGATGTAAAATCATTTCGATGAAGGAAAAAACATCATTTTAACGATCATGATGGGGCAACTGAACATCCCTAAGCAAAACAAATACGACTCAGATCGGCCTCCACAGTTGGCTCAAAAATTGCTCAAAATGGATGAGGGAGTTAAATGAGGAGTACTAAGCTTGAACAATTCAAATATTTACAGAAGAGTTCTTAGAAGACATGAAAAGCATCATCCCCCAAAAGAAAAGTTGATTAAATTGGAACACATCAAATTTAAAAACGTTTACTCCGTGACAGTCTATAAAGATGACGAAATGACAAGTTGTAGAATATGAGAAAATGTTTGCACATGATGTATTCAAAGAAGGCCTAGTATCTAGAATATACAGCAGTGAAAAAGTCAACAGATGAATCATTTAGAAAATAGACAAATACATGAAGAAATATTTCACCAAAAAGGATGTACAAATGACAAACACATGAATAATTTTTCAACGTCATTTGTCACTAGGGAAAGGCAAATTAAAATAAGAATGTGATGTCCTTTCGCAATTGTAAAGATGCCTGAAAAAATGAGCTAACATCAAGTGCTGGCTAACATGCATAGTAATTACTGGTGGGAGGGTTATGGTGATAGAACTGTCCTGAGGACAGTATGGAATTTCATAAACATGCCAGTACCACACAATCTAGCGGTTGCTTATGCTCATCCCTTGCTTATGAGACCAAAAAAAATCACATAAACACCTGTACATAATCCCACTACACACTTCTAAAATGAATGTTTTTTTAAAAAGATTTACTTTTCATCTATCTATCTATCTATCTATCTACCTATCTATCTATCTATCTTTATGGGAAAGTCAGATTTACAGATTGAAGGAGAGACAGAGAAAGATCCTCTGTCCACTGATTCACTCTCTAAGTGGATGCAATGGCCAGAGCTGAAGTAACCTGAAGCCAGATGGCAGTCGAGAGTCTTCCAGGTCTGACACACGGGTGCAGGGTTCCAAGGCTCTGGGCCATCCTCGACTGCTTTCCCAGGCAACAGGAAGGGAGCTGGATGGGAAGCAGGGCTGCAGGGATTAGAACCGGCGACCGTATGGGATCCCGGTGCATTTAAGGCGAGGACTTTAACTGCTACGCTATCGCACCGGGTCTTAGAATTTGCTTTTAAGCTTTGAATTTTAAGTATCATTGAATAGAAGAGAAGCCTCTTCACAAAAATGAAAACCCAATCCTTGTACTTGCCAAAACTAACTCAAAGGATCCTCTTGTCTGTACAGGCCTGGTTCATTATCTTCCCTGTACAGCAAAGCTTCAAAACAATCCAGTGTAGAAGTGGGCAAAGGACATGAACAGGAATTTTTCAAAGGATAAAAATCAAATGGCCAACAGACCCATGAAAAGAACCCTTAGGCTCACTAGCCATCAGGGAAACATCTATAGAAGCCACAAGGAGGTTTTACCTCAACCCACTAAAACGGCTATCATCCCCAAATCAAAAAAACTAATACATGCTGGCAAGGATGTAGGAGAAAAGGTTTACCCTAATCCACCGTTGGCAGGTATGGAAGCAAGTAACACCATTAGGAAAGGCAATAGAGAGTCCTTAGGAATCTGGAAATAGATCTGCCATATGACCCAGCCATGCCATTCCTGGGAATTCACCCAAATGAAATCATGTCTGTTGTAACTCAGTTTGCAGTAGCCAAGATTAGCCAAAATACGGATTCAACCCAGATGTCCATAAAAATTAATGGCTGGATAAACAAAATGTTATATATATATATACTATGGAATACTACTCAGCTATAAAAAGCATGAAATCTTATGTTTCATAACAAAATTGACACGACTGGAAAACATCATGATTAGGGAAATTAGCCAGTCACAAAAAGATAAATACCACGTTTTCCCTGCTTCATGGTAATATATGGAGTACAAAAAATATAATGTGTATGAGTGAAATTGATATTTTGAGAATTGTCATTTATAGCTCTTGTATATATTCTTGAGGAGTAGTGTTCTTTTCTACTTTAAAAAATCATGGAAAAGTGGAATTAGGAGTCAAATTTTTAAATTAAAAATGTGAAATCTGGGGCTGGTGTTGTGAAACAGCAAGTTAAGCTGCTGCCAGTGACACCAGCATCCCATATGAGCGAGCACCAATTTGAGTCCCAGCTGCTTCACTTCTGACCCGCTCCCTGTTGATGCACCTAGGAAAGTAGCAGAAAATGCTCCAGTGCTTGGGTGCTTGTATTCACATGGGAGATCTGGCCCAGCTTCAGCTCTTGCGGCTGTCTGGGGAGTGAACCAATGGATGGAAGACCCCTCTCCTCAGGGAGAATCTGAATTCCCTGAATTCTCTCTGAATCTCTGCCTTTCAAGTTTTTTTTTATTTTTAAATGTGAAATTTTTTCCAGTACACATCTTCCATGAGCGTTTTAAAGACCCCTCATATTTCTGAGCCCTCACCCACGGTAGAATAGGCTTACAGTGAGTGAATCTTCAGGTCTCTGGGACTTCTCCCAGAGGGAGGGAAGAGCAAGGCAGAAGGCACAGAACACATGCAACATGAGGTGATTTGACAAGTAAGTGAATCCCAACTTCTCATCTATGTGTTAGGTACCCGTTGCTCTTTGATCATACACTAGATAGCACCCGTGGCCGAGTAAAGAAAACTCCTGGAGAACAAGCTACAGAAGGAACGTGAGATCCAAACTCAGCTTGGAACGCAGCCTTCCATCTTTCCTGTCTTTCTCCCCAACCCTACTCAGTTCTCCTGGTTTCCCATCAACTTTCCTTTCTTTGTCCTGAAATTTGCATCTTTGGTGACCAGCGATACAGAGCACAGACTTCATCGTTGTTTTGGTTTGATGATGGGATACATTGAAGCTTAACTGTTTCCTTCTCTTGATGTTTGTGTTATTTTAATGAATTATCCAAAAGTGTCTTATACACACACACACATACACACACTTGACACCAAGGTTGGTTTTCCTTAAACAAGACCTCACTTGTCTTCATTAAAGAATGGACATAGTCCTGGGTTCTAGGATGCTAGGCCCTCACTCGTGTGTTAGATATTAAGAAAAATACAGCAGAAGCAAAGCAATCATTGGTCTGTTTTGAATGGAAATGACAGCAGTTCCAGCTTTTTCCCCTGCACACACCCCAGGAAGGAGAACACAGAAGCAGCTTTTACATTCCTCTCTTGAAGAGTTTTCCTTCAGCTCAGAATAACCCCAAACAAGCAAAACCTTTATGTTTGGCAGTGAGTGGGTGTGGAGGAGAGGAGAACGTTGCAAAGGATGGTGAACATTGGGCTCTTCTTAGAAATAAGGTCTGTGATTTTAGAGTCTCTGTAAGCTGTTTACCCAGGGAAAGGATGTAGAAAATGTACCCATGACAGCCATTCCTGGCAACTCCAAAATTGACTTCAGTTTCTAAGGTGAACAACCTGTGTAAATAAATAAGGTGACCTCAGATTTATGTATGCAGTGTTTTTTTCCCTCTTTTTTTTTTATAAGCCCATCGTTGGCACTGCTGTTTGGGTCAACCTGGTAGGTAGAGATTTCCTGAAGGGGGGAAGCTTCCCCAGTCCTGGCTGCTACATGCCTGCCCAACAGCCCAAGTGGGCATGTCTTCCCTCCAGTAAAGAGAAGACAGCATCTTTTGATATTTTGATATTTGTTGATTTTTGAAATATATTGATTAGATCCATTCAAGTATATTTATCATGATATGTCCACATTCCCAACTCTATTACAGCATGCAGTATGTGACACCAGCATCCCATATGGGAGCACTAGTTTGACTCCCAGCTGCTCTGCTTCTGATCTGCCACCTGCTAACATGCCTGGGAAAGAAGCAGCAGATGGCCATAGTTCTTGGACCCTGACACTCATACAGGATCCCAATGGATTCCTAGTACCTGGCCTTGGTCTGGCCCAGCCCTGATCATTATGGCCATTTGGGATGCAAGATCTTCCTGTCTTTCTGCCTTTCAAATAAATGCAATAAAATCTTTTAAAAATTAAGCAATTAAGGAAATGTCCAAGTGTGATGAGGAAGTTTACCTGGGGGAGAGGATCTGACTGAAGCTGAAAATGCAGGACAGTTTAAGGAAGAAGTTATGCCTGAGGGAACCCCTTGAGGGGCAGTGCCATGTGGTGTGTCCAAGGGGCCAGGCCCAGTGGTGAGGAAGCATGACACCTGCTAAGCAAAAGCTGGGATATCCAGAGAGGGACGTGAGCAGAGAGGGGCTCAGATTCAAACCGGCGAGGTAGGCAAGGCTTAGCACACAAGAACCTGAACCCTAGGAGAGGTTGAGAGTTCTATGCTAAGAGCAACAGAGAACTGTTGCAAGATTTGAAGCACTCAATGCTATAGCATCAGATGTAAACAGAGAAAGTACAAATAAGTATGGTGTCTATGAGCCCGGAGGCCGACTTTGGTGGTCCCGCATTTTGTTCGTCGGGCACACTTGCCCTTGGCCCAGTGCAGGTCACAAAACCTGGGTGCTCATGCTGAGCCCCTTCCGACTCATCCTCTTCTCCCCTCACAGGACAGGCCATAACCCAGATCTCAGCTATCACAGGCCTTCCTTCTCTTGGCCTGCTGGCTAGCTCCATGTTGGGCATGTGACCCAAGTTAGCTACATCTATGTCCTTTCTAGGATTCTGTTCCAACTCTCAGAAAAGAGAGCGGGGATGTCCATCTCTTGGAAAGGCCCAGGGCAAGCCAGCAAAGACCAACAACCTTTCCCATCATGTGGGGGAAGCATTTTGGAATTGGACTAATAAACCGGTGAGTCCATTGGTGCCATTACGATTAGTTCACTCCTTCTTGATAATACACATTTATTTCCTTATTTAAAAAATTAAACAACTTTGAATTGAGTTTCTGCAACTCGCAAATAAAGAGTCCAGGATGGTACTAGGGAAAGCACAGATTCAGGGAGACTATTTTGTAAGTCATTGTGCAGGTACATGGCTCAGCTCTGGTTGTTGTGGCCATTTGGGACGTGAACCTGCAAGTGGAAATCTCTCCCTCTGTCTCTCCTCTCTGTAACTCTGCCTTTCAAATTAAAAAAAAAATTAATCTTGTCTTATCTCTTACTATCATTCCTGCAAATTCAGGAAGACCTCACATTTTACTATTTTTAAATCAACTTTTTGGAAACATTATTTATAAAATATATATTTCCTATGTACAAAGGGTTATGAATATACATGCACCAGTGTGACCATCCATACAATCAGGTTCCAGAACAATTCTATCACTAATTTTGTGTTCCTTCTCAACCGATCCCCTGCAACCTTTGTTGAGCCTGAATTCAGTGTTCTCTATACCACTGTAGAGTAAATTCGCTTTCCTTTACCTTTCATACAGATGGGCCCATACAGTATGGATGCTGCGAGTCTGCATTCTTTTACTTGTAATGCTGTTACTGAATTTCACTCATTTATTCCCTTGTATGGGTATACCATGATTTGTTAACCCACTCTCCTGTTAATGCATATTTGAATTGTTTCCAGGTTTTGACTTTTAGAATCAAAGCTGCTACAAACTTGTCACGGGCAAGTCTTTGTGTAGACACATGTTTTCATTTCTTTTGAGTAAATATATTGAAGTTAGACTGCTGGGTCATATGGTAAGTGTATGTTTGTTTAACTTTACAAGAAACTGCCAAATTGTTTTCCAAAGTGGCTGCACCTCCAGCAACGTGTGCCAGATCCAGTGGCTTACACATCCCTGTTAACACTGAGTATTGTATTTTAGTTTCAGCCACCCTGATACTTGGGTAGCAGTGCCTCAATGTGGTTTAATTTGCATTTTCTCTGTGGCTAGTGACACTGAGAACTTGAGCATATGTTTATTTGCTATTTATAGACATTATTTGGAGGACAGTCAGTTCAAATCCCTTATCCATTTTTTTGTTTCAGAACAAGTGTCTAAATTTTGAAATGCCTGTATGTTCATAGTAAGTTACAAAAGTAGGAGAACCTCAGGTATCACCCATGCAGTTTTCCAGGGGTAACATCTCATATAAGTGTGACACGTGATCAAAACCAGGATATTGACATTGATAGTATCATTTAACAGACTTTAATTTTTACCTTTGATAACAACAAACTTATTTTTTTTGCATGTGGATGTCTGTGTGTGGTTCCGTGTCATTTTATCCCATGCGTACATCTGTGTAATCACCATTATCACACAACTCGTCAGGTGCTTGGAGTGCACACCTCCTTCCTTCTCTCTGTCCCTGTCTGTCTGCACCTGCTCATCCACTTCTTCCCCATCTCTGCACTTTCATCAGGCTGATAACGCAGAAATAGAATCACAGAGTAGGCCCTCCTTTGAGATTAGCTGTTACACTCAATTCCTGAGAGTTATTCAAGTCGTTTTCACATGTTGCCATGAGAACATAGGTTTTTATTCCTTTTGATAAATATCTAAAAGACTGATTACTGGGTTGAATGGCAAGTGGATGCTTATTATAATAAGAAACTGTCAAATAATTTCCCAGAATGGCTGTACCATTTTACATTCTCAGCAGAAATAGATAAGGAAATAAGAAATCATTTCTCTATGCCGTTGTTAGAATTAGATATTGTCATTTTAAAATGTAAATTTTAGCTGGTTTAATAGTAATATTGTTGATATTTATAACTGGGATGTTTATCTTCCTTTCCTTGATTTCCAAGACTTCTTCCAGGATTCCTATACTCTGAATATATCAATATCAAAATTCTATTGGGTGCCTGGTGGTGCATCAGACTAGTCCTCCGCCCTGTGGCACCAGCATCCCGTATGGGTACTGGTTCAAGTCCCAGGTGCTTCACTTGTGATCCAGTTCCTGACTATTGCTCCTGGGAAAGCAGTGAAGCTTGGCCCAAGTCTGTGGGCCCCTGCATCTACATGGTGGACCCCAGAAAAGCTCCTGACTCCTGGCTTTGGATCAGCTCTGGCAGTTATGGCCATGTGGGGGTGAGCCAGAGGATGCACAATCCCCCACTCTCTCTGTCTTTACTTGCTTCTGTAAATCTGCCTTTCAAATAAAAATAAATAAATCTTTTAAAAAGTCTATGGGAAAATGAAATTAAAATATAAATTTATTTTGGTATAAATTTTTTGAAGCTATTCACATTTTTAAAAAATTCATTGGAAAGGCAGATTTACAAAAAGAAGAAGAGCCAAAGACCTTCCATCTACTGGTTCACTTCTCAAGTGGCCACAACAGCTGAAGCTGAGCCAATCTGAAGCCAAGAGCCAGGAGCTTCTTCTGGGTCTCCAACATGGGTGTAAGGTCCCAAGGCTTTGGGCCATCCTCCACCTCTCTTCCAGGTCACAGGCAGGGAGCTGGAAAGAAAGTGGAGCAGCAGGGACCTGAACTAGCTCCCAAATGGAATCCCAGTACATACAAAGCAAGGATTTAGCCACTGAGCTATCGTGCCAGGTCCTCATAATTTTTCTTAACATATTCCCATGAACTTTTTGAAAATTCCTTATGTGCATGAATTTTTAATTCTTTTTGCACTAAAGTAAATATACTGTTTAATTTCATTTTTAGAATTTTCAAAGTATCCTAGAATGAGACATGTTTTTAAAACACATTTCTAGGCCCAACACAATAGTTTAATGGTTAAAGTCCTTGCCTTGCATGTGCTAGGATACCATATGCACACAGGTCCATATCCTAGCAGCTCCATTTCCTGTTCAGGTCCCTGCTTGTGGCCTGGGAAAGCAATAGAGGATGGCTCTAAGTCTTGGGACCCTGCAACTGTGTGGGAGACCTGGAAGATTTTCCTTACTCCTGGCTTCAGATCAGCTCAGCCATTGCAGCCATTGCGGCCACTTGGGGAGTAAACCAGCAGGTGGAATATCTTTCTTTCTGTATCTCCTTCTCTCTGTAAATCTGACTTTACAATAAGAAAATACATAAATCCTTAAAACAAACCCACTTTTCCAAGTTTATAGTTTGTCTATTTTTATCTGATAAAAATAAAACATTTTCATTTCAATAAGCTCCAGTTATTAAGTTTTGCTTAGAGAATAAACAGGCAGCCTCTCTTGGGGAGTTAGTCATCGTTAAATTGTCTCCAGGTAACTACTATCCATTTCACATTACTACTACCCGGGAGTGGGAAGCATGCCAGTTTGTCCACATCCTTATCAACACGTGTGACACTGTCACGCTAGTGTGCATGAAGCGACACCTCGTTGTGGCTTTAACTTGTTCCCCTGGAGAACAACCAGCAGCATGTGCATACGCTGATTGGGGCAAGGGACGGCGCCAGACCCTGTATTGGCAAGCACACACCAGAATCAGGTCTGGGATCACCTCAGATGAAGTTTCTTTGGGAATCCCCCCAACTGAACCGCTGGGCAAAGAATTCATGCTCCACGAAACAAGCAAAGGTATGATAGGTGATATGGGTTGATTCTCACTTTACTACCTTCCCTGTCTTACTGATAAAACATTTTTGGGCTTTTAATTTTTCACTTGTCACAAGAATATAATGATAGTAATAATAATTATAACATTCAGTCCAGAGAGTTGTTATAGGAACTGAACAAAGTAATACTTGGGAGGGAAAAGGTGATTTTTACATCACTACTCAAATGCTAGCTATTTGTTCTCAGTAACAACCTACTGAGATAGGCAAGACTAGATATTAATGTCAATAACTTTGTAGCTTCGCAAACCCATGTCTGCAAAGATTAGGCTCCTTGTGCAAGATCACACAGCCAGCTCCATGGTGGAGCTCAGTCCAGAGCTCCATTGCTCTTCTCCATTGCATCTCAAAAATCTTACACACTCTTGTTACTAGCAGCACCCTATTACTAGCAGCTTGCATATTTTCAAAATCATTTTGGGACACATCTACAGAGTCATCGTGTGAGGTAAGACAAGATAAAAGCTCTAGTTTGCATGTGTCCTGGCAGCTTGGGGGAAATTTATTTTTATAGACATGTTTGGTTCTTACCCTCAGCCTACAGGCTTTCTTTGGGACTTTCTGAAACATTATCTTTGGGATTCAGGAAAGCACAATGTCAATTTATTTTTCAAGTCCTCTGAGGGCTAGGAGTTTGGAGTCTTATTTCCCAGGCTGTCCTTTCCTTGTAGTCATTATTTTTCCAATATATAATATTCATAATTCATTTGTTGAAGAAGAGATTTCATTTAATGTCAATAAATATGTATGACTACGGGGAAAGAAAAAGTATTTGAGCTGTCAGTGTTGGCAAGAATTCTCGGGGAGAGTAGAGTAAAATAGAAGAGAGGGATTATGTCATTGACCTCCCCACATAAACTTCACAATCAAGAAGAAAATGGCAATCATCTTTCGCTGAAATTAATCATGGAAACATTTTCAAAAGCAGATTGGAAACACATGATAAAATTTAAAAGGACGCGGTTTATTTTATTTGGAAAATCCATATTCCCTTCTGGGAGATCTGGCAAATAGATTTCAAAATTTTGGCTTTGCTTGAGATTCCCTGACTCACTGGGTGGTTTGGAAAATGATTTAAATTCAGGATCGGTGTCAGTTCACAGCCCCGTATGTGATACTTGGGGGCAATTCTATTAATGACTGGTCTTTATTGCAGGGTTGCTGTGTAGACGTGCTTGACACTAGACTGGCTGCATCCTGTGTTTTCTAGAAAATCTGTACATCATTTGTATTTCTTAAGTAGGAAAATCATACTAAAGATTTTTCAGTAGATAATTTTTCAGATAAGCAAATTTCATCTTTTCCTTTGGAACTTTAGTTGGGAGGGTAGAGCTTGGATCTTCCTAACATCTGCCTTGCATGCTCAGCAGAAATGCTGGCAGGGAAAGTAAAATGATCTGTGCATTGGGAGGCTGCAGTCATGGGAAGAAAGCGCAGAAAGGTGAGAAAAAAGCTGAGACTTTTCCAATAACTTAGGCAAAGTCAAGCAAGATACATATTTGGATACAGAAACAAGCAAGGTGAGACACGAAAAGATACACAATTAGTGACCCAGGATTTAACTAAAAGCAACAATGTGTTGTCTCTAGTAACACTATTTAGCACTGCATGTATGGGTTACATAACATGTATATTGCTGCTGATAAATGTCATTGACAAATAGAGCTGTGAGCAGTATTTGAAGAAATGTAGTGAACAAAATTATCACATCCTGTCTGCTAAAATTTCATGTTTTCTTTCCGAGCCCCACCACAGCCCACTTCAGGTGTAAGAAGATAAGCTGTATTAGGTAACTTTTGGCATGCATCCTGCTAGAAATCTAGTCTGTACCCATTCATCACTAACCAATGACAGAACTTTCCCTGCATAAGCCTGGGCTTGATCAGAGAATTCTTTTCAATGTATGCTCCTGGTTTGTGTGATGGAAGAGGCACACAAGTAAGACTGTTTCCCTGGGTTATTGAGTGAGATTACTTCAGGCTCAGAGGCTGCAGAGAGTGTTGAATGTGAACGGTGAAAAGTCTTGCTATCTTGTAAGTGCTATGCTGTTCTTAAAAAGAATTTTTTACAAAACACTATCTTGGAAATGCATTTCCAAAAATACACTTCTGTTCTCTCTGTCCTCCTCTCTGTGACTCTTTCAAAATAAAGAAAATCTTTATTATGTATGCATATAATTATATGTGCACATTTACATATACATGTATGTATCCATCCATCTATTCATCCATCCATACATATATACATCCGTCCATCCTTCTCTGGCCTGTGTTGTGGAACAGTGCGTTAAGCCACCACTTGTAGTGACATATCACTTCAGAGTGCTTGCTTGGGTCTAGTTCCCTGCTAATTCACCTGAGGAAGCAGCAGAAGATGGCCCAAGTACTTGAGCACCCCTCTGCCGCCCACTTATTTCAGGCTTTGGCCTGGCTCAGTTCTGTCTATGGTGGCCCTCTGGGGAGTGCACCTACTCCTGCAGTAAATTTCAATTTTGATATGATTTCAAACTTTGAGAAGAGTTAAAAACTGGCAAAGGGCTAGTTCTGTGGCACAGCTCGCTGAGTCTCTGCCCGTAGGGTCAGCATCCCCTATGGGCACTGGCACATGTCCCAACTGTTCCACTTGCCATCCTGCTCCTTGCTAGTGGCTTGGCAAAGCACTGGAAAATGGACCAAGATTTGGGACCCTACATCCATGTGGGAGACCAGCAGGAAGCTCCAGGATCCTGGGTCTCAGCTGCAGAGCAGCCCAGGTCTGGCCATCACAGCCATTTGGGGAGTGAATCAGTGGATGGAAGATCTCTCTGTGTGTCTCTTCCTTTCTGTCCCTGTAACTCTGACATTTAAATAAACTAAAGAAAATCTTTAGTAATAAAAAAAAACTGGTAAAAGAATTTTTCAATACTCAGCCAATTTTTATAAGTTGTATGATTTTTTTCCCATTTGCTGTCTCATTCTACCCCATTCTATCTATCATCTGTGTTTCTCTATGTGTATAATTTTTCTGGCCCACTTAAAAATTATAGCCATCACACTTTTACATGGCTTTATGCCAACTATTGTTAAACTGAAATAAACAAACTACAATGAAATGTACTTGTCCTAAATTATTTGTTTAGCAGACATATGGTCATTTAACCATCACCATAAATAGGCTCTCAAACAGCTCACTACCATTCATAACTCCCTTCTCTTGTCTATACAGTCAAGCACCACCGTTGCCTCTAAATGCTGGCAATTACTAATCTCTTCTCTTTTCCGACAGCTTCATACCCTTTTCCAGAATATCATATATTATGTAAATGTAATCTTTTGGGGATGGATGCTTTAACTGGCCATCGTAACCACGTTGTTATATAAAACATCCAGTGCTTTATATTGGTGCAGAGTAGTACTGCATCACAGGAATGGATCACTGTTCAGCAATTTCTTGATAAACATTGAAATTGCCCTTTCAATTTTTTAGTAGTTATGAGCAGTTTACTGTAACTAGTTGTGTACACGTTTTTGTGTGAACAGAAATCTGTCTTTCCCTATTGTCAACACCTAGGAATGGGGAGACTGGGTCACATGGTAAGCATGTTTTAAACTTTTGACATTTATTCTATTCTCCAAACTTTACCCTGTGGCTGACAATTTTAAGAGCTCTGATTATTCTACAATCTCACCAGCACTTGGTATTGTCCGTGTTTAATGTTTGGCCTTTCTAATAAATATGTAGTAGTATCACATTATGATTTTAAGCTGTATTTTCCCTGTTAAGCAATTTTTTCATGTTTATTGGTCATCAATACACAATCTCTTTCAAATCTTCTATGCATTTAGGTCAGGTTGTTCAATTGATTGTTCAAAAATCTGTGCTGAAACACCAGAATTTGTTGGGGAGTGAGGGGGTACCTATCTGATGGTTCACTCTCCAAATGCAGCAGCCAGAGGCTGCATCAGGCTGAAACGAGGCCCCCATTGTCCCATGTCTAGGAGGGACCCCAGCCCTTCAGCCATTAATCGCTGCCTCCCAGGATGCACATTATTAAAACCTGAGTAGAAAATCAAACCCAGGCATGTGACATCAGCAGCACTTAGGCTGTTACATCACACACTCTCCTCTCATCATTGATCATTGGGTCAACATTCAAGTCCTCTGTTAGATACATGACCTGCCAACATTTTATCCTATTTTAACTTCTTAATTTTGATAAAGCCTAACTTGTTGATTCCCCCCCCCCCCCAACGGACTGTGTTCTTGGTGTCATATTTAAGAATGTTTTATCTTATTTTCTTCTAAAAAGCTCCATAATCCTATGTTTTCAGCCTGAGTTCTAGTTTCATGAACTGTTTATAAAAGTTACACAGTTCAGGGCCCGGCGGCGTGGCCTAGCGGCTAAAGTCCTCACCTTGAAAGCCCAGGGATTCCATATGGGCGCCAGTTCTAATCCCGGCAGCTCCACTTCCCATCCAGCTCCCTGCTTGTGGCCTGGGAAAGCAGTTGAGGACGGCCCAATGCATTGGGACACTGCTTCCGCGTGGGAGACCCAGAAGAGGTTCCAGGTTCCCAGCTTCTCGCGGCTCACTTGGGGAGTGCATCATCGGACGGAAGATCTTCCTCTCTGTCTCTCGTCCTCTCTGTATATCTGACTTTGTAATAAAATAAATAAATCTTTAAAAAAAAAAAAAGTTACACAGTTCAGGCTGAGACGCATCTGAATTTCCACTTATTTCAAAACCACATGTCGAGAAGACACTTTCTCCACTGATTTGCCTTTCCACTTTCATTCAAAACCAGCTGGTTTCATTTGTGTAATCTGGCTTTTGATATTTAAATCCTCTTCCACCAGCCTGTGTACGTATCAACTTTGTTTTGAATATGGTGGCTTTATCTGAAATGACAACATTGTGTACTGCGGATCCTCAAATTTTACTCTTCTGAAAAATTGTTCCGAGTATTCCAGCTCTTTTACTTTCTCATATGCATTGCAACATCATCTTGTCAACATCTATAAGAAAATTCCTCTGGGATTTAACTGAAATTGCATTGTCTACAGATAAACCTCAAGAAAAATGACATGATAGTTGTACAAAGCCAATCCATAAACATTACTTCTCTCTCCGTCTCTTGAGGCCTTTGTCTTGTTCGTGAGCATTCGCTTTCCCATGGTTTTTCTTCTGAGACACTTTCTTGGGCACATTTAAAAGCAGCCCTGATGACATGTTCTCTGCCTTTCTTCCATCTGAAAGTCTTTATTTCGCCTGCATTCCCGAAGGGTATCTGAACTGCATAGAGAACTCTGGGCTGGAAGCTATTTCCTCTAGGGTGATGTAAAACTGCTTCCCTGTTCACTGGCTCTCACGGCTCCTGATGAGCAGTATAAACTCATGGAAGCTTCATTGCCCGACATGTTCGATATGTTCTCTCTCTGCTGCTTTCAAGATTATTTTATTTGTCTTCAGTTTTCAATAATTTGTGGAACTTTCTGCATGTAGATTTCTTTGTATTTATTCTGGATGGGGTTTGTAGAATCTTGGAACCTGCAAGTTTCTAGTTTTTGCCCAACTTTGTGTTGTTTAAAAATGCATTTACTGGGACCCGGCACAGTAGCCTAGCAGCTGAAGTCCTCCCCTTGCATGCACTGGAATCCAATAACGACACTGATTTGTGTCCCATGCTCCACTTCCCATCCAGCTCTCTGCTTGTGGCCTGGGAAGGCAGTCAAGGACGGCCCAAAGCTTTGAGACCCTGCTCCAGTGTGGAAGACTGGGAGGAAGCTCCAAGCTCCTGGCTTCGCACTGGCATAGCTTTGGCCATTGCGGCCACTGGGGGAGTGAATCAGCGGACAGAAGATATTCCTCTTTGTCTCTCCTCCTCTCTGTATATTTGACTTTCCAATTAAAAAATAAGCAAATCTTTTAAAAAATGCTTTATTTCCCCAAGTATCTTTCTGTCTGACTCTTTGCATTTTGGAATCCTAATGTCTCAAATATTGTCCTTTTGGTGTTGTCCCATAGGTCCTTTGGGCTTTGCTTATCTTTTTAAAAATATTTATTGTTTAGATTGAATGATTTTTACTGACCTACCTTCAAGTTATCATTGGGTAGTGAGCCCATACAATGTATTTCTAATTGTTGGTCATTTTCCAAATCTAACGTTTTCTTCAATTCCATTTGGAATATTCTTTTTTTTCTTCTGAAGTTTCTCTTTTACTCTCACTTGTATCAATAGCTTTTGCACCAACTGGAGGATGATTTTCATAGCTGTGTCTCATTTCAACTTTTGTATTCATAGTTTCCTGATAGTCTTTTTGCTTGTGAGATGTCCCAATTTGCTGATTCCTTACATGCTGAACTGTTATGGATTAGATCCACGACATTTTGATACTACGCTATAGAAAACATCTTGCTTTGTTTCAGCATGAAACTGTTTAGAAGTCAATTCGTGCATTATCACTTAAAGCTGAGCCCAGTGCTGCATGGATAGCTCTGTGGGATCATTTTCTTGGGTTTCTTCCCCTCCCCACTCCATGACTCCCCAGGGAGATCTTTGTTTGCTCGCAGCCCCTCTCCCTTCCTGGTGTTCTGAAGACACATTCACTGCTTTGGTTTCCTGGTCAGGCACATTTGACACCTGTGTCTTTCTTAAGGACCCCATGGGGGACACAGTATATGAAAAAGAGCAACAAGACCTCTCCCTCCCCCTCTGGGACTTGGGGTGCTCTGGTTAAAGATTCCTTTCCATATGAATTCTAAGCATTTACCTCTCTCCTGCTGCTTCTGGGCCACTGTGGGATTGCACTGGAGCTGGGAAGGGGGGCTGGGGAGGTCCAGAGGGTTTCTCCCATTATGCTACTTCCCACCCAGGGCAGACCGTTTTCTGCTGCTCACATAAGCAGGAGGCTTCTTTTGGCACAACCTCTGAGCGCACCTGGCATGTACTTCTGGGCTTCAAGTCACTCTTGAATCCAAGCTGGGAGAAATGAAATTTAAAAAAGAGAAATCCTCCCCAGTAGTGGTTCTCAGGGATCTATTCACTTTCCTCAGTGTGTCTGCTACTACTTGTTTGCAAAATCCTTCCTTACCCAGTGGCTTCACATACCCTTCTCCTAAGTGGCGCTCAGTGAGAGAGCTTTATCCAGCTTAAGTGGAACCCAAGTGCTCCTTTGCTTTCAAATACTTCTGTGTATGTTCCTCAAGATGAAGGATGTTGTCTTAAATAATCACATCACTTTTATCATTTATGTATTTGAAAGAGGGAGGGGGAGAGGGGAAAAGTGAGAGTAAGGGAAAGAGAGCAAGAAACTCTTTCATCTGTTGATGAACTCCCTAAATGCATGCAACAGCCGGGGCTGGACCAAGCCAAACCAAGCACAAAGGAACCCCCTCTGAGACTGCCATGCGGGTGGCAGAAATCCAACTGCTGGCCACCTGCCTCTCAGGTCCATCAGAAGAATCTGGATTGGAAGCAGAGGTGGACTCAACCCCAAGCACTCCACTATCAGATTGGATGTCCCAAGTGGTGGTTTGACTGACTGCGTCACAATGCCTGCACCAAACCTGATATTTTAATATTACTGTATATCACACGGAGCTCATACCGGCAATTTCTTTTTTTATTTTTGAAAGATTTTGTTTTTATTACAAGGTCAGATATACAGAGAGGAGAAGAGACAGAGAGGAAGATCTTCTGCCCCATGATTCACTCCCCAAGTGAGCCGCAACGGGCCGGTGCGCACCGATCCGAAGCTGGGAACCTGGAACTTCTTCCAGGTCTCCCACGCGGGTGCAGGGTCCCAAAGCTTTGGGCTGTCCTCAACTGCTTTCCCAGGCCACAAGCAGGGAGCTGGATGGGAAGTGGAGCTGCCGGGATTAGAACCGGCGCCCATATGGGATCCCGGGGCGTTCAAGGCGAGGACTTTAGCCGCTAGGCCACGCTGCTGGGTCCCATACCGGCAATTTCATTTACAGTTATTCTTTTCCATGGTCATGATCTCATTGCATTTACTTGCCCTGTCTCTGTATTCCCCTTAACAATGGTCCAGTGCCTTCATCTCTGTCTTTCACAGCCTTGACATTTAAGAAGGAATAATCCAGGTATTTGGTAGATTGTGTCTGTTTCCCTGTTACAAGTTACTGTCAATTTACTGTTCTGTGAATTTTTCTTTTCTTTATTTAAGATTGTTATTGGAAAGACAGATTTACGGAGAGGTGAGACAGAAAGATTTTCCATCCTCTATTCACTTCCCAAATGACCACAACAGGCGAAGCTGAGCCAACCAAAGCCAGGAGCCAGAGGCTTTCTCGGGGTCTCCCACATGTGTGTGCGGTTCCAAACATTTGGCCCATCCTCTGCTGTCTTCCCAGGCCACAAGTAGGGGGCTGGATCAAAAGTGGAGCATCTGGGATACAAACTGGCACCCATTTGGGGAATTAGCCAGTAAAGCCATTGCACCAATCCTTTGTGAGTTTCTTAAGGGCTATGGTTTGAATATGATTACATATTCTGAGGAAAATTATGCCAGTGCTATATAACAGATCTCTGCCATCATGGAATGATCCAACACTACCCTACGGTAGCCATTGTCATCAACAATGAGGCTAATGAAATGAGGCTAATGCATTACAGGAAACTTAAGTTATAAATTGTGAACTTCCAGAGTACATTCTACCAGCATTTCCTAGAGTACTTTCACTACCATTGTTTCCTGAAACGCTCTCATTACAAAATGGGGTCTTGGGGTCCCAGAAATCAGGGATTATTCTACAGAGTACTGTTGGGCAACCCAGGATTGTATGCTGCCAGCTGGGAACACGATAGCTTTGTCTTTTTCATTTAGCTTAGTGCTAGGTATAGATGAAATTCTCAGTTGATTGCTGGGAGAGTCCCCAAACAGGCGCTTCACTGGTTCATGTAAATAATCGACTGAACAGTACAGCCAAGTCAACAGCAATGATGTGAACGACACACACAGGCCGGTCACCTGAGCACAAATCTGAGATACTGCTTGCCACACCAGAAACAGCTCTGGACAAAACGGAATAGTAGGTTAAACCTTCACTTGCAGCACTCGCAACTGCTCTGGGTGCCGGTTCAAGTCCTGGCTGCTCCATTTCTGATCAGGGCTTGGGCCCCTGCACCCACATAGGAGACCCAGAAGAAGCTCCATGCTCCTGCTTCTGATAGGCCCAGCTCCAGCTGTTGTGACCAAGCCGAAAGTGAGTCGGCAGATGGAAGCCCTCTCTGTTTTTCCTTCTCTTTGTAACTCTTTCAAATAAAAATAAACTTTAAAAAAAAAGAGAAAACGGTAATGAAAATCAGGTTTGCTCCTGAGACAGTTTAAAGTTGATAAAGGCAAGAGTTTTTCGAAAACATTACTTAGTATATAGATTTTTTTTGAATCTATGCAAAAGCAGGAAACATTTAGCATTAATAGAATGCAGTCACCCCCCTCTTTTTGGAGGATTTAATATTAATGGCCCTTGTCAACTGACAGCCGAGCATCTGCCGGTATGTTTCTTTCTGTTTAAATAGACAAATTTCTGCATCAGGAAAGTAGGTTAACATCTTAAAGTCATCCCAACCAGATATTCTCTTAAAAATGTAACTGTCCCCCAAACACCCAAGTGCCTGCAAAGTCACACATATTCTCAGTCACTACAGAGGAGAGGGGACCGTTGGAAACCTGCAGGAGGGAGCCGGATGTGCAGACAAAGAAATCTGAGGGCGAGATCTCAGCCAGCCATTGGCGGGTTTGAATGAGAGAATCAGAGGCCGGCAAGTTGTATAGGCTGCACAAGGAGTTTCCCAAGAACACCACGGCTCCTCGGGAAGCTCTTGCTCAGGAAGGGTTGGGGAAATTTCACTCCTGTAACTGCAATCCTTGCCGTGTCTGGCTCGCCCTGGCAGCTGAGCGCTGTGCCTGGAAGAAGTTTTAAGCAAACGGGTCTTATTTGGTTGATGAGCTCAGAATTCAGATAAGCTCTCCAAGGCAGTAGAGTCACTTTGGTTGTTTCAAATTGCAAAACCAGCAAGTCATCTGGTTACAAAGCAGGAGTTTGGGAAGGACATCATCCATCAGGGCAGGTTTTCTGATGTTTCGAGGGACTCAGTGGAAGCTGCGACCCACAAATGGCCCCATAGGACACTACAGATGGATACTTTATGTGCTGAGGCCCAAGTTTGGCCAAGCACAAGGGAAAACTGACTTTGCAAACCTTGTGCTTTAAGACATATATACCCTGATATTTTTGCCAAGAATCATTGTATTGTCAAACAACAGTTGCCATATCAAAGTGTAGAAGTTCATATTTTCATTAAAATTGTAGCGATGAGATTAACAGGGCTGCTTTTTTTTTTTTTTTTTATTCTCTGGTCCGGCTTGGTTTGGCTTACCACTAGGGGGCATTGTTGGCAGTGCTATCAAGAGAAAAAGTACTTTGAAAAAAAAGTTTTTGAGATCTTTTTTTCAATTTTCACTTCAGCCAGAAAAAAAAAAATAATACATTTAAAGATTACTTTGAGATTTCATTCTTATATTTTATGCATCCTAGATCATATTAGCTGCATTAGTTTCATAAAAAATAATTGTAAAATGTGGTTCCAGAGTTTTAGCAAGTGCTAAATCTAGAATCTATCATTTTTTAAAACTCCCTGTCTTGTCATATACTTTTTTAAATTTTTTATTTTATTTATTATTTTATTATTTTTAATTCATTAATTACATTGTATTATGTGACACAGTTTCATAGGTACTTGGATTCTCCCTACCCCTCCCCAAACCCTCCCACCATGGTGGATTCCTCCACCTTGTTGCATAACCACAGTTCAGGTTCAGTTGAGACATGTCATATACTTTTATCTGTGCTCTTTTGGGGTGCTATTGAACACTTCAATACTCATAATTTTCTCTTCCCAAGAAGTGAGTCAGTTCTGCTTTCCACAAAAGACCTTTTCGCCATGCCAGAAGATCTCTGGGGCCAAGGGGCTAGTGAGAACAGCTGGGGTCGCTTCTATACATTGATGAGGGGCGTGGTCCAAGCTTAAAAATGCATAAGACAAGGGCCCGGCGCGATAGCATAGCAGTTAAAGTCCTCACCTTGAACGCACCGGGATCCCATATAAGCGCCGGTTCTAATCCTGGCAGCTCCACTTCCCATCCACCTCCCTGCTTGTGGCTTGGGAAAGCAGTCAAGGACGGCCCAAAGCCTTGGGACACTGCACCCGTGTGGGAGACCTGGAAAAGGCTCCTGGCTCCTGGCTTCGGATTGGCTCAGCTCCAGCCATTGCGGCCATTTGGGGAGTGAACCATCAGATGGAAGATCTTCCTCTGTGTCTCTCCTCCTCTCTGTATATCTGCCTTTCCAATAAAAATAAATAAATCTTAAAAAAAATGCATAAGACAAGCTCTTGTCATTTGGGGAAAAATTGCTATTTGGTGCAAATTCCTTCATGGGTAGGTAAAAGCTTCCTTTTATAAAAAGTTTAATGTAGTAAGATAAAATCCTTCAGTTTCAAACGTCAGAAACCCAATCAGTTTCTTGTCCTCGTCCTCCCAACACACAATTCTACCCTTTTTTTGTTGTTTTATTCATGTCCCTTGTTGGCTTCCCATCTATTTTCCCTTAAGGGACACTGGGCGCTGTCAACCGTCTCCACAATCCCCTACGAGGGCCCTGTGGCCTTGGAGGCCCTGACATCAGTGATGGCCCCCCGGCTTCGGGGGTTACGCATACCATCACTGTTCTCCTACGGTCATTCCTGGCAATCGGCCTTGAAAGTTCATACAATCAATTCAGTCTAGGATGCCGTCTGTCCTGTCACCTTATCCCCTGGTTTGCCACCTGCCAGAACAACTGAGGTAATTCTACTTTGCTAGGACATGCATTTCTCATTTTGCTAGGCTCCTGAGAATCATCTCAGCAGCAAATTTAATCTCCCCTGAGGTCTCTGCTAAGGTACTAAAACATGGCTTTGGAGAGCATGTGCCAAAGGTAGTAGATTCTTGTTTATTACCCAGCTTTGCTCTCCAGCGTCTACTGCCAGTGATACTTTCCTGGCTTCAGTTGGTACATGCTGGCTAGCTCTTGAAATAATTCAGGTATATCGATCCATCCTTGGCATGCTCAGCTTTGATTTAATCCTGCTTCATGGCCTCGCATCTGGGGGAGGAAAAAAACTACTCCCTGTCCCAGGGGGGCAATAGCTGCCAAGGAGGGAATAGGCTGGCATCCAGCTTCGGGTGAAGCTAAGGACCAGGTCACTTCTGTGGGCACGGGGGACTCCAGGGGTTGTAAGGGAAAAGCACTGTCCAGATGCCTCCATCAACTGGGGCCATTTTTTTAAATCATTTTGTGATACAGTTCCACTGGCGCTGGGATTTTCCTTATCCTTACCCCAAATTTCCTCCCCCTCCCCCACTGAGTTCTCCTATATTATTACTCTAGTATAGTTCTTCATAAACAGTCATATGTCCATGATTGCGGACATGGACAATGGCAGACAGTCCAGCATCCTATTGTCAAGATGCAGTTAACAGTTTCAATGGGAGTCCATCTTTGCCTGGAAGTAGAGATGCATATTGCATTGTATCCTCACATCTGGATAGGATAGTCTCCACTACACAGTTATTATACATCCTCTTAAATGAAAAGCCCCAATACAAAATCAACAACAGGAAGAAAAAAAACTTACAGCTGGACTCCCAATGAAACTCCACCAGCAACAAGGTGCGAAGGGACTTTCACTAGGAGCTCAGGAGGTGAACCCAGATGAAGAACTGCCTGTCCTGCTGGTCTGTTTCATTTGACCAGGAGAAGAGACAAAGCGGCATGTCCCAGACAGGTGGTGCAGGAACAGGGTAGCTTTCACAGCCCAATCTGCCCTCTAAAGCTGAGTCAGGCACCATTTTGTATAGGGAGGCAATGGCTATGGACAGTACTGCGCATGCACTGAGCTGGGAGCAAACTCATTTCTGGCTCAGTGAATTGCAACAACGTGGCATCCTATAGGTTCTACCCAAGATAGGTCTGAGGAGTTCTCAGACCTAAAAACCAGCAGATCAAGAACTCTGTGGAAAAACTTCAAGACTGCAGGGAAAACAGCGACTGCACATGCGCTGTTCCCGCATTGCCCATTAGGGACCTGCTGCTCTGTCTTTGCTCCTGGTCAAATCAAACAGACCAGCAGGACGGGCAGTTCTTCGTCTGGGTTCATTTCCTGAGCTCCCAGTGAACGTCCCTTCTCACGTGTTGCTGGTGGAGTTCCGGCCGCCGGTGCGATTCAGATCACTGCTTGCTGAATGCCACTGGGATATCAGTCACTGCAACACCATACCATTGTGTCTGCTGCTTTCCTGTGTCTGTCAGTCTCCTGATGCCCCTCCACTGTGGTTCTGTCCTCTTTTATTTCCTGAAATGTGCCCTCTCTGCTTCACATTGGCTCATGCTTCTCTGTTTAAATATGTCCATATCCTATTCTGCCATCTTGGTTCTCCCAGGGCCATTCTTGTCACATGGACTTGCTTTGCCTTTGCATTCGCACATTGCTGCAGTTCTAAAACTCTGATTCAACTTTATTAGACCTTTCGCTGCAGACAGCAAGGGCCTCCTTACAAGCTCCTGCATGTGGGCTGGCACTCCCACTCAGCCATCATTATTCACAGCCCTCAGCCTTCATTATCCTTCTGCAGGCCATCCACACAGCTTTTCTGGGGGCACAGACCATTCTTCTCTCCAAAACCCTGGTTTTACTCTATCTTCTACAACATTTCCTTCCTGTAGCTTATTTTGCTGTCGCTACCTGTAAACACCACAGCAGTTAAATCGCCACCTTGTGCTAGCATTTATCTCGGCGCAATGCTCACCACGGAAACAGCCTCTTGACCCACAGTGGCTCCTTGGCACGCCTTGTGTTAGTTCAGATCCTCTGAGGTAAAGAGGATCAGGTGGGATTAAATGCACAAGGATTTTGTGAGGTTGAACATGAGTGTGAGGAACAGGGCACAGCAGAACTTCCGCCAAGGGTGAAACAGCTTTGTTGTGTGGGTCACATACAGTCTCTGATTCCTACATTTTGATTCCCCCAGCCCCCATCTACTTTAAAAAATGTGACAATTCTGTGCCCACAGCTGATGCAGACACAGGCTGCAGAGGAGTTTGCACCTGTGGGCTGCCATCTGCCAACCTCTGCAGAGAGACAAAGGGTAAGGGAACCACTGAATGCACCTGCCTGAGTGAAGGTCAGTACAGGGGCGGGTTGGGTGGCAGCATCTAGGGGTGGTCAGGTGAGGTGACCAGGGGAATCTTAAGTCAAACGAAGCTGTTCTAATTGCTTCTTAGTTCTCAGGAATAAAGCTGTTTCCCCAAAGCCCCCAGCCTTTGGAAGGCAACACCCTGGGAGGAGCAGGGGTTTGGTGCCCATGTGGAGCTGGATGGCACTCAGCCCTTGGTTAACATTTTTCGTAGCTGGGACTCTGGCAGGCACCCCGAGGCACAGAGCTCTGTCTCACACTAATATAGTTACAAAGTTTTCCTATGGTTTGTGTGCACATTTTACAGTTTTCATCCTTTATTTTTTCCTCCGCTTTCTTGAGGTATAATTAACAAACATTTGAATGTGCCCATGTGGCGTAGTGAACTCAGATCTCCTTTCCCTTAAGGAGGAAGCCCCCTGCTGTCCTCACTTCTCCTGTCCAAGACCCAATAAATGCCAACAGGCAGGCCGAGGTTCTTTCTCATACGCAACTGAACTTCTTCAGATGCCTTTGTAGCCAATATGGCTTTATTTTTTAGTTGATCAATTTTCCCTTTCAACTTGTCACACTGGGAGCTATGGTCTATCACAGCCTTTTACATATTGACCTCATTTAATTATTCACAATCCATATGAAAATCATACAAATTAGAAGCTATCAGGCTTATTTCACAGATTAAAACGAGTCTTAGAGAGGGCCACTTATCCAACACCATCCTACTTAGAAGTCACAGAGCCTGAATTTCCACTATCTTCCAGATGAATACCACTGCTAAGTCCACCTTACCCTCTACTCCTTTTATAAAATGTGGTGCCATAAGGTGATTTAAAAACCAGTGTTTTGTGCTCAACTAATTGCAGAAAAGCCATAGGCTATTTCCCTCTTTAAGATTCAGAATGCCCATGAACAGGCCAAAAGTCATACCACAAGGAATTTGCTTCTTAGAATGTAATCTAAATGTATTTGCCTCCAGGACTTTAACCTGCTCTGCAATAAACAATCCATTAACACTCCACAGGAGAAGTACATTCTGCACAAACAGCTCTATGTGATTCTGTTCCCCAGATTTGCCAGTTATGCCACATAAAAAGATCATTTCTGCATTGTAAAATAATAACTCACTGAAGTGTTTGATAAAATACAGCACTAAATTACAATATTTTTATTCCCCATAGAAAAAGAACACATTTAACTGAATATTTAGAATACTTTGACCATAACCCATGCCTTTAAAAAATAGTAAACGTAGGAGAGAATAAAGAGTTTTCATAAGATATGCTTTTTATCACACATACATTGTATCTTTTTATCACACATATATTATATCTTAGCTAAGCTATGAAGTGAGCTTCTATTATACCTGCGCTGAATCATTACACAACACATAAAAATGCAATTGTAGGATATGTATCAAAATGACACAGAAGTTTGACAACTGAGAATTGCCAACACAGGAATCATAAAAGCATAACTATTGGGTGCTCTACGATGGCTGAATGGGTCTGCTCAGCATTTGTCACCTTGACCATGAAGAAGGACCAAAATAACAAGTAACCACTGCATGACCAGGTGAGTGCCTGCAGAGGAATCTGGGACACTCAGTAAAGCGGATGTGAGAATCCTGCAAGAGGCAGAGACCTGGGATGGCAGCAGAAGGCGAGGAAACGAAGCACCACACCGTGACCTTGGCCCTGTGGCCAGGCCAAACCCCCCACTGCAGGGCAAGGTGCACATGGAAGAGCCTAGCTGACACCATCTGCACGGATTCAGGCTTCTGGTACTTCCAGACTCAGGAGGGATCCCCAGCCCTCAGAGTCAGGGGCTCAGGGAGAGGAATCACCTGTAGCCCCAGAGCAGGAACTCACAGAGGCCCCAGTCCACCCTGGCAGCAGGGTGAGGCCAGCTGAGAGAGGAAACATGGTTGGAATCCATGCTGCTCTGGGGAATAGAAACTTCTTCACCTTGGCATCCCTTGGACCTCCCAGATATCTCACTAGTAAAGGACCACCATCCCATAGCTACAACAGTCAACACGTCACCTCGGCCCAAGAAATGTCCTGTGCTGGACGGGGCGGGTGATCCGGCACTGCAAGCAGGATCCTGCTCCCAGGATCATGGAAGCCACGTACTTACCTCTGTAGATTTCAGTTGTCCTTCCACATGCCATGCTTCCTCCCAGGGCAGCACATGCCCACCATAGACCTGGGTCTTGTCCCATTCTTGCTCCCTCCTTGAGCTTGTCTTGAGCCATGATGGAAATAGGCAGTCCTTGCATGTACCTTACATTTGAGTCTGGCATTGCCATGATGCTGGCCATTCTCACTGGTTCTCAGGTGCACCTGCTGGGATTGAAAAGAATTCCTCAGACCTCTGCCTTTGTGGCCATTAATAGCAGTTCAAGATACGTGGAGACTACACTTCAGCATCCAGTGACTGAAGCCAAAGAAGTTAAAAAAAAAAAAAAAGACAAATGTTACCAAGGAAATGGGGAAAAGGTAGCATAAAATTCACTATTGGTGGGAATGCAAACTAACACATGTATTATGAAAACCTAGAGATTTATCAGAGATCCCAACATAGATCTTCCACATTCCTTGACCATGTCATTCCTGGTAATTCGCCCAGGTGAAATGAAATGAAATTAGCATGTAAGAGTTACATGCACACCTGTGTTTTTAGCAGATTCTTTTTCCCACTGGAAACCTTATTGGGCATGAAGGAATGGAATTGGCCATTCCAGTTGTGAAAGAAAAAATTATCAACCAAAAAGACTTCACCCAATGAAGCCACCAGTCATCAATGGAAGAAAAATACAAGACAAACACTGAAAGAATTCAGCACCACATTACAACAGATGCTTAAAGTAATCCTACAAATCCATGAAAAGAAGGCTACCTACCACCATGAAAACACATGAAAGTATACAATTCAGTAGAAAATAAATAGTGGATATTCAAAATAAATAGAAAAATGATTCTAAGGAAACAAACAATGCCAGCTAGGATGTGGAAAAAGAGAAATGCTTATACACTATTGGTAGGAATGCAAATTAGTGCAGCCACTATAGGAATGAGCATGGCGGTTTCTCAAATGCCTAAATCAATATACCGTGTGAGCCAATTCTTGCGCCTCTTGGTGTGTGTCTAAAAGAAAGGCAATCAGTACGCAACAGCAGTTCCTGTGCTTTTGCTTCATTGTAGCACTATTCACAATAACCAAGATAGGACATCAGTGTAGCTGCCCAGAAACGGATGGAGGATGGATGAACAAACGAAATATACTACATAGTCATAGAGGAACGTTATTTAGCCACAAACAGAATGAGATCCTGACATCTGCAATAAAATGGGGAGTTCTTGAAATCATGATGAAACAAGTAAAACACAGAAAGATAAATATTACAACTTTTCTCTTAGATGTGAAAATTTAATAGCAGTCAACTCAAACATAGAAAAATGACTATTGTAGGCTGAGGAAGGAGGAGGGAGACATAAAGGAATGTGGTTTGTCAAAGACAAAAAGAAGCAGTTTTATCGGCCATAGCACGGTGGGGTGATTATGGTTCATAATAAATGATCATACTGTGTTTAAAGACCTGAAGCAGAGATGCTGGTAGGCTCCAAGCATGAAGACAACACAAGGGAATACAGAGTTTCTTTGTCTGGCTTGATAAATTTATTCTCTAAGTGTTCAAACACTGTAGTGTACCCACAAAATGCTAATGAAGCACTTTTAAAAGACTTTTCTTAATTGGAAAGATAGATATACAGAGGAGAGACAGAGAAAAAGATCTTTCATTTGCTGATTCACTCCCCAAGTGGCCACAATAGCCAGAGCTGAGCATATCTGAAGCCAGGAGCCAGGAGCTTCTCCCAGTTCTCCCTCACAGTTAGATGATCCCAAGGCTTTGGGCCATTTTCTAATGCTTTCCCAAGACACTAGCAGGGAGCCATATGGGAAATGGAGCAGCTAAGACACGGACCGGGGCCCATATGGGATCCCGGCAATGCAAGGTGAGGATTCAGCCACCAGGACATTATGCCGAGCCCCAGTGAAACTTTTTTAAAAAAACATTTTCTCCATAGCATAAATTCATTGGTTGTCATTTCCTTTCATTGATGTCAGGAGCCGTGTACTATAGCCACACTGAAGCCATTTTGAATATAGAACTACAGGCCAGTGGAAAACCCCCAGTTGGCTAGATGCTTGGGAAAGAGGTTATGAAACTGATCACACGCCTAGTTTTAATTATTTCCAGCAGCTGTTTCAGAATGTGATTTATGCTGTACCTGCCAACATCTTGTTACTTGTTACCTACACTATTGTTGATATGCTGGTTGCTTAAGAACAATCGGTCTGGAGACCATGGCTTGCATCCCAGTTTCTCCTTTCCTCCCCAAGCCTTAGTTACTGAAAATATAAAAAGCCTCAATCGAAAATAATAAAGTGTCAGCTTGATCAGACATACTGTCTTGCTGTCCGTTCTTTGTGTCTCTTGTCTCTCATTCTCTCCTAGGTTGACTGCGACCCCCGTTGACTGTTCTGCTGGACCGGACACATTGGTACTTTGAGACTGGATTTGACGGTCAAAACTAAAATACGCATTTGCATATATAGATGTAAATATGTATTTTGTAGATATTTGGTTATGGTTCATGACTTACATATACATACAGCATGAACTGATGAAGTTGGCCAACCAGACTTTCCCTTTTCTTATCTTTTGTTTGTATTTGGAGCCTAACAGCTCCTCTTCCAGCTCTGTTTAGGAAGGGGATATGTTGTCATGAACCATACCAAATGCCGTGGGATTTTAACAGGCTTCCACATCATGTTTTTTTTATGATGAAAATTATGATTGCAAGTGACAACATAATTCCTTATTCACAAGGAAACAGAAAAGAAATACTCTGTGACATCATTCACACAAAGCTCAAAACAAAACATTTCAAGTATTCAGAGATGAAGGCTCAGGAGGAGACACTACGAAGCAATCATCTATCATGGAGTCCAGATGATAGCTACTTTTAAAGGAAAAGAGGGGACTAAGATTGAGAAAGAGCTCTTCAGGGTTTTGTAATTTAATTTTCTAACCACCTAAAGTCAGAGAGATAACAGACAACTCCCATCTGTTGGTTCATTTTTTTTTAAAGATTTATTTATTTTATCTCAAAGTCAGACATACGGAGAGGAGGAGAGACAGAGAGGAAGATCTTCACTCCCCAATGATTCACTCCCCAAGTGAGCCGCAACGGGCCGGTACGCGCCGATCCAAAGCCGGGAACCAGGAACCTTCTCCAGGTCTCCCACGCGGGTGCAGGGTCCCAAAGCCTTGGGCCATCCTCGACTGCTTTTCCCAGGCCACAAGCAGGGAACTGGATAGGAAGTGGAGCTGCCGGGATTAGAACTGGCGCCCATATGGGATCCCGGGGCGTTCAAGGCGAGGACTTTAGCCGCTAGGCCATGCTGCCGGGCCCTGTTGGTTTATTTTTAAAGTGCCCACATTTGGCAAGGCTGAGCCAGGCTGGTCCCGGCTGAAGCCAGGAACTGGGAACTCCAGCCAGGTGTCCCCTGGTGGTGGCAGGGATCCAACCTGATGGCTTGATTCATCACCTGCTGCCTCCTAGCTGCACATGAACGGGAAGTTGGAATCAGAGCTGGGAGCTGAACTCAGGCATTCCAGGTGGGTGTCATACCCACTGCACCACCCACCTGTCCACCTTGAGGAGTTTGTTGTAGGCTGGCACTGCAATATTGCTTAGGCCAAGTATCACATGGGTGTCCGTCGAATAGTTTTTACGCTGTGTATTTATGTAACATGACTTTTCCTTCCGTGTTACATTCTCCAGTTTTTTTTTTTTAAGATTTTTTTATTGATTTTTACAAAGTCAGATATACAGAGAGGAGGAGAGACAGAGAGGAAGATCTTCCATCCGATGGTTCACTCCCCAAGTGACCGCAACGGCCGGTGCGCCGATCCAAAGCCGGGAACCAGGAACCTCTTCCGGGTCTCCCACGCGGAAGCAGGGTCCCAAAGTTTTGGGCCGTCCTCGACTGCTTTCCCAGGTCACAAGCAGGGAGTTGGATGGGAAGTGGAGCTACCGGGATTAGAACCGGCGCCCATATGGGATCCCGGGGCGCATTCAAGGAGAGAACTTAAGCCACTAGGCCACGCTGCCGGGCCCACATTATCCAGTTTTTAATAAAAAGTAACAGAAGAAAACAAAAAGCATGGCCATATTAACAAAATCTCATCTCCTATTTCCCGTCTGAGAGGCTGTAAAGTCATCTGTGTCATTCTCTGGGGTCCCTAACAGGTGCAGACATGCATTAAAAGACACTATCTGTCCCTGTTGAAGAGAAAACAGTTCTGGCAACCTGAGAAATTGGATTTCTTTCTTTCTTCTTCTTCTTTTTTTTTTCCCCATTCATTCAGTAAACCTTCACTGAAGTCTTCAATGGTCCAGCCACTGGGAGTACGAAAATGAGTAAGGGGGAGGGGGGTTTCTTCTGAGAGAACATCCCAAGGAGTGGGAGAGAAAAGTAGAGACACTCATCTTAATAAATTGGGGTACACTAAGATGCTGTAGGTACTATGAAATGTCCTTACAGAGTAGTCAAAGTGATTCGGTGGAGTATAATTAACACTATTAGCTTTGTTTCCTTAAAACCGGAAATGGGCATTATATGGAAATGAAGAATTCAGCACATCTATGGCAGTTTGGGGAATTCAGATGTCTTTATAGAAGAAAGTTATCAGGACTTCTGTTTCCAACGACTCCTTGATCACTGAGGATCTCAATTCTTGTAATGGAGCAAAGTTTGCTTCAACTGCATATCAGCACAGAGTAGTAGGCATCCCATGAGGTATTTACCTTACAAGTGCCAAAAGAAACTGACAGTCCAGAATTCATTCTCCATCAAGGAAAAGAAACTCTGAGTTCATTCTGATAAGCTGGACATGATGGTTGCCAGTCTTACTACAATACTCTGATGGTACACCTGGCATTTGAGAGCCAGGTTTGAGAGCTGGGGAGTATGGACTGATGAGCTACTTTGGTGTTGCAGGAAGATTAAGTGCTTGTCTTTCTTTTTCACATCCATAGACTGATAAGGCTGGAGTCAGAAGTGAAACTGAAACCACTTTGCAAGTGTGTATCCCTCAGCACTGAGTGGGTAGACACAATAGCCTCATTGATTTAACAATCTGGGGAGATACTGGGTTTGCCTAAGCATGGGAGAAGCGGAGCTTACCTAATAGGTAACTTGTTGATTTGCAGCACGGAGGCACACACATTCTGGCGAGAACAGTTTCTGTTCTGCCTGGGGAATCTTTGGATGGCTCCTTGCTGAATCCAATCACCCAACACCAGAGGCCAGAGGGAGTATCTATTCTATTTTTAATTCCAGCTAAGACAAAACTTTGGCTGAAATAAAACAACCGTGTAGCTGACTTCACCAAATGGCCCTCTTAAGAGGAAGTGTCAGCATCTTGCATAACTTTTCACCCCACCTGATCCATCCCAGGCCTGCACCTATAAGGCTTGAAGTTCTCAAGTTCAGTTGCCCCGATGTTTGTTTTCTGTCCACTGCCCTCCTCAGGGTTGTAGGGCAGCCATGGCTTTGACCAGCAACCGTGACCACGGGGTCAGCATCAGAAGCTTCTTGATCCTCTGGATCAAAATCACAACTTAAAGCTGCACTCTGGCTGCAATGTGAGCATTGCCCCTAGTTCTTCCAATGGTTCTGTAAGCATCTAGTTCTATGAACTTACTCTACTCTGCTTTTCTGACTTGAGCTCTGTCTGACTACAGATGTCCGATTGTCCGTGTCGTGAGTTGAAATGGTAGATGGATTGCATCTAGAAGCTAAGGCCTCAAGCAGCAGAACGAAGTCACATTTTTGTATGTAAGAATGGCAAAGTCTCCACTGTCAATATTTTGCCCTGTCTTTTCTAATCTTCGAGAACGAAGCTTGGTTTACTTTCATGTTGCCCTTCTTGCCATCCCATCATCTCACATTCTCTTCCCTCTTCTCCAGAGTAACCACAACACTGACCTTGTTCACCTTCTTCTCAGCCCAATTCTACAGCCACACTTCATGTATTATACAAACAATATCACGTAGACACTTCCTCCACCTCATGATTTCCCCCTCAGCAGCACATGTCTGATCCGGGTGAATGTGTGTAGATCCAGGTCAAGGGCTTAACTGCCTCAGTGTTTTCTTTTGATTATTCCATACATTACTCATACGTTCCCATAGTGGAGAACATTTAGGCTGTTTGCAATTTCCTGCCCCAATGTTTATTGTATCATTAAAATAACAATGAAAGGAGTTCTTGTGCAACAGAATGCTGGTTGAGCACCGAATTTTAGAAAAGCTAAGTTATGAGGCATACTTTTTAAAAATCCCACTCTCAGTATTTTTCTCATCAGACACTGGTTTAATAGTGACATGGTCACATACTCTAAAAACTGGGAGGCATCTACTTTTAAATGATCACACAAAACTGTAGGTGAAGAGGTTTTTCTTTGTTTCCAATCATGCCCTCCTTTTGTCTCTCTGAAGTCACAGAGCCAGAAAAGGATCATTCACATGAATATTTATTTGTGAGTTTTGGATATTTAAATTGTACTAATGCAATACTTGCTTTTCTAGTAAATACTTGGTCCCACATCAAAAGCCAGCGGTGTTCAACTCTGCCTTCTTTGGGCATTGCTCCTATATACTTTTTACTTAGGCTCAATGCCAACTTTCTAAAGAGTGGGAGGAAGAGGAAGGTGGGTTGGAGACAGATCTTCCATTTGCTGGTTCACTCCTGAAATGTTTGCAACAGCCAGGACTGGGCCAGGCCAAAGCCAGCACCTGTGAATGGAAGTTGGGTCTCCCACAGGGATGGCAGGAACCCAGTGAGGTGAATGTTAACACTGCCTCCCAAGGACCGTGTTAGCAGGCAGCTGCTGTTGAGAGCCAGAGGCCAGAGTGGAACCCAGGCCCTCTGGCATGGGATATGGCTGTTTCAAAGCCAGGCTAAGGTCAGCTCATCACTCCCTTAGCGATTTGGCCTCTAACCTGTGTGCCCAATGTTGTAGATGCTGTCCAGTGTAGACGCAAACAGGAGTATTGGGTTGCATCCCTGGGGCCATGCTTTGTGCGGAGATGTGCCTTTGCAGAGCGAAGATTCTGATCAGGATGAACATTAGTCATGATAGTGGATTTGCCTCCCCGTCCTGCTGAGTCACTGGAACAGAAATCGTTTGCCAAGTGCCTGGCAGATCACCAAATGCTCTGGCTTGGACTACTGAGCACTGACATTTTGGAAAGTGGGAAGAAAATGGTCCTATCTGACTGTCTCTCTGTGGAAGATGTGCGTCAGCTGCCTAGAGGAGTCGGTGCAGTTACTGCTCCCTGGCCTAGGAACGCCCACTCGAAAGTCAGCCCTGTGATTGGTGCGTTCTTGTGACTCATCTTGCACAACTCAGCCCCAACCTGAAGCATGTCCTGAGGCACTGGCTGCTAGTGACCAGCTCGGAGCCCATGGCTGCTGGCTGCCACTGCTACCAATGACCTAGCCCGGGACACTGCGATTCCCTGTCCGCTTTCTCTCCAATGACCTAGCCCGGGACACTGCGATTCCCTGTCCACTTTCTCTCCCACTGTCCGGCACAGTCACCTTCTGTGCTTAGCACTTGGCACATAGCAGGGCACAGTTAATTTTTTTAAAGTAGATGCTTTCCTGCTTAAAAAAGCACTAAGAAATGTTGATAATTCTAACCACATTACAAATTACAACTTGCTGAGCACTTGTTTTATGTTTAGCATGGACATAAGTGCTTTGAGAGCATCACGCCATTCAATTTGCTCCCATCATGCAGCAGAAAGGACTGGAGTTCTCCCCCCACCCTTTTTTTTTCTGAGTAGAGAACTATAGCACAGAGAGGTCAAGAAATGTGTGCTTAGTCACGCAGCTGCGCAGTGAGGGGTTAGGTATTGTATTGAAGCCAATGAACACCAGGGGCTGTGTGCTTAAGCACTGGGCTACAAAGTCTTCATTGTTTCCTTCAGGAACAGATGCCAAAGAACATTCATATGGGTTAGGAAAACGAAGTGTGCATGGAGAAATCAAAGCTGTAGCCACATCTCAAGATGAAAAGTTACATCTGAATGAGGTAAAGCTGTTTCTGTTTGCTAGGAAAGACATCTGTGATGTAAAGTTAAGGAACAAAGTTGTAGGTTAACCACGTGCTATGACTCCTTGCAAAAAAAAAATCGGGAATCAGGCAGTGCAGCACCACAGGTTAAACTCCCAGCTCCTGCATCATGTATTGAAGTGCCAACTGGAGTTTTGGCTATTTGGCTTCTAGTCTAGCTTCCTGTTGATGCATCCTGGAAGGCAGCCAAACATGGCCCAAGTACCTGGGTTCCTAGCACCCATGGGGGAGACCCAGATAGAGCTTTTGGCTCCTGGCTTCAGGATAGTCCAGTTCTGGCTCTTGCAGTCGTTTGAGGAGTAAGTCACTGGGATGGGAAAGCTCTTTAGCTCTTTTCTGCATTTCAAGTGGATGAAAAGAAGGAAAAAAATTGTGGAAGGCTTTCAGCTAGCTGCCATCCCCTCTCTTCTCACAGCATGGTTACAAACATGCACCTGTCGGCCAGGCAGGCAGCAGCACCTGCAGCCTTGAAAGGGACCAGTGGGGAGGGCAGTTACTGATGCTCCTTTTTGGTTTTGTCTCATTGGCAACATGTCACGCTTTGAGGAGGAATCTAACAAAGATGAAAAAGTGAAATTCTTGTGAGAAGACCTAGAGAAAATGACTTTGCCAAGTCTATGATGCTCCTCTCTGGAAGGGGTGTCCTTCCCAGCGGGAGGGCCTGGTGGAAATGACACCACGGTAGGCTGAGGCTGGAGGACCGGGCAGCTTGTGTGTGCTGTCTTCACTTATGCCTCTCCTAGTCTCACTTGACCCCACTTGCCTCTTAGACCTCACTGGCCCACGAGGAGCCCTGACTGTGGCCCCCATCCACCATCTCAGCCAGTCCTCAGCGAGTCCCTTCCCTTGCACCCACCACATCTGACCAAGTATCCCAGGAAGGTCTGGTTCCTGCTACCATTTCCAATTTACATTCATGCAATTAGTAAGCGGCACAGCTAGGATTTGAGTCCAAACAATCAAATTTTAGGATGTGAACTGTAACTACCATGTATAATGGATTACTTCTTAAATAAAGGAAACAGAGAGGTTTCATTCTCAGTTGTAATTTAAGTCTCTAGAAATCACTGCCCAGAACAATGTGTTCAGAGGAATTCTGAGGCCATATCTGAGGAGGGAAATAAAGGGGAGCATGAAATATTTCTACTGCTGGAAAGAATGACTGCATATTTGCGATCTATGGTTTTAGCTTTGCTGGACTTAGTATAAAAGGACAAAACTGTGTAGACAGAACAATTCCATAGGTGGCGTGATGTCATTTATTATTTTTGAAGGCAGAAGACGAGACAGGTTTGGGCTACTCCAGGCCTTTGAAATCATACTTCCAGTCTGGTCTATCACCTACTATTAATTGCCATGTCTCCAGCAGTGCAAATGATTTCACATGGATCTCGGGACAAAAAGGAACCTGAATGTGTTCAGGTTCAAAAAGGAACCTGAAGTGTTCTGTCTGTCCTTCGATAGATTTAAGAGCAGAGAGAAAAGCAAAACCCCAAAGATATGAAGACATGCATTTGGGCTTGCACTTTGCAGGAGGGCTTCATTCAATGAATTATATGCATGGATAGAGTGGTTACTGGGTCTTTCTTGGCCTGTTTTCTCACCTACAGAATGAGAAGAAATGTTTAAAATTCTGTGGAGATTAAGTATTGCATACAGAGTGCTTCACAAGCAAATGTTCCCTCTGTAGCGGCTATCCTGTACCCATCTACCGCAGCCTCTGATGACCTCTGCTAGAAGCCAGTCACTAGCATCTGCAGTTGCTTCAGATTCTGTTTCTTGATGACATGGAAATACGCTTTGAGGATTCAGTTACGGCTACTTCAGAAATAAGCTTCTAGAGAAAGACTGGCTAATCCCAAGTAACTGTGCAAACTGTATGTAACGGGTTAATTTAGCGTTGACTTGCTCAAAAGAATAACATATTCTAGAAAGAACTATGACAGAAAACCCACTCTCCATCATGTTCATAACAGCAGCATTTTCCAAATTGTCCAACACTGAGAACAGGTGTCATCGTATCATAACAGATCACCTCCACCTCAGGGAATTTGTACTGATACATCTTCATGCTCACTAGTCTACAGTCTTTGACAGTATCTAATATTCCATTGATTCTATCAGTGAAGCAAAGCATTGAACAACAAGCCTGATTCTGCTGCCTTGAAGGACATGCTAGGCAATCAGGTCTCCGGCTGCCATTGAAGAATTTGGCTTTAGATATTCAGATAAGACAATCTTGCTTACCGAGATGTTGAATCCTGCTGTTTCTACCTGCCTGGACAATTTGTACAAACGATATAACTTGTGGTAGACACGGTCATCTTCTGAAATTCCTAAGAGATTGGTTCCAGGACCTCGATGGATACCACGACCTGTGGATCCTCAAGTGCTTTATAGGAAGTGGTGCAGTATTTGCATGTAACCTACAAATTCTCCCATATATATATGCTTAAAATCACCTCTAGAATGTTTACATTGCCTGCGATGTAAGGCCATACTAAAAGTTGTTAATGCTGTATTTGGAGGAAGATGACCAGGAAAAATGTCTGTGGCTGTTCAGTGTACACAGCACTGTGTTTGTGTGCATTTTTGATGGCTGGTTCAAGCTATCCATGTAGAAACCATTATGCAGAGCACTGACCAGATTTCTTCCTTGCAACCTAGAATGCCACAAGTTGTGGCTTTGTCACACAAATGCACACAGTGCTAAAACAACAAGGTCCAATGGTAACCCTGCACAAGGGCTGGTATGGTGGCACAGTGCCTGAAGCCACTGCCAGCAATGCCATGATCCCATGTGAATGTCAGTTTATGTCCTGGCTGCTCCACTTCCGAACCAGTTCCCTGCTAATGCACCTGGGAAAACAGCAGAAGATGGTCCAAGTGCTTGGGTCCCTGCCACCCATGTGGGACACCCAGATGGAGTTTCTGGCTCCTGGCTTTGGGCTGCCCTAGCCCCGCCTGTTGCAGACCATGGGGAATTGAACTAGCAAATGGGAGATCTCTCTCCCTCCTCCTTTCCCTCTCTTTTTCTGTCACTTTCTCAAATAAATGAATCTTAAAGAAAAAAGACAAAGAAAATCCTGCACCATAAGCCTTGAGTAGATTTGCTTGGGCAGAAGCCCTGCATTTTCCTGGAAGTACAGCGTGTTCTGCATGACCACCCCACTGCAGCTCCACAGGGAACACTCTGGAAGCGTGTGCCTAAGTTTTTCCAGATTTGGCCTTGATGTGTTTTTGTGCCTTGTGTGAATCCTGGTGCTTTGAGAAACCACGTCTGTGGTAGCCCTGACTCCAATCCCTGGGGCCCTTGCAATGTGTCCTGAGCATGTGGGTGGTCCCAGGGCATCCACGATACCTCCCAGTGTGGTACTCATGCCGAGAGCTCAGACTCAATCTTCTTTATAACCCTGTCTCCTCTTGGCAAGCTCCATCCTCATCCTCTCTACCTTCCCAAGCATATGGAATGCATTTCTTCCAGTTGTTTGAATATCTGTCTACTTATTCGATCATCCGTGTCATTTCCGGGACTGGGTCCCCTCAACAATTTCTTGCCTCCTCATTAGGGACTGGATTTTCCTGCTTCTTGGCATACAACAGGAGTTTTGATTGGAAGCCAGATGTGGTCTTTTTTTCTTAAACTTCGTTCTGCATTAGATATTGCAATATTCCTTTAAATGTTCCTGAGCTGCTCTTCATTTTACAGTTACGTGATCTGGAAACAATTCAGTCTTTGAGTCTTGTTTTTAAGCTTCATTGGGCTTGGCCAGAGCAGGCCTTAGGCCCACGTCTGAGGGTGCTCTGCCCCCGGTGCCTGTATGTTCCGAGTCTTTCTGCTCTAGTCAGTGGGAACACCAGCTGCATCCAGCTCTGTGAGAGGCCGTGGGATGGTCCTGCCTCTTTGTTTCATGTGATCCTTCCCAAGACCTGGCATAGGGAGATCCCTAAGGTGTTCTCTGGAACTCTCCAGAAGTTTCTAATTGTACAACTCCCTCTCCAGGCAGCTCTCTTCTCCCTGGCGCTCTGTCTGTGGCTGCCTGTTACCTTGGGCTCCCCAAATTCTTAACTGTGTCACCCAAACTCATAGAGACTCCAGGTTTGATCTGGGTTACATCTCATTGTGCTGCAGTCTCAGAAGAGGCAGGGAGTTAGGGGACCCACAGGGTTGTCTCTCTTATTGTCCTCCACTGCCTGCTATCCTCTGTCCAAAGCCCACCGATTCATGCGTTTCATTTATGTCTGTCTAGGGTGGGAGGCTTTTTCCATCATGGTCAGAAATGAACACCCATGTTTCAGTCTGCCAAGCATTAACAGACTTTTCCTGAGGACAGTGCCTGACACAGAGGAATAGTTAGACTTCATCTGTGTAATAGCTAAATGGGCAACTGGTCTCTATTATGAAGCTAAAGATATGTTCCGGAGTGGGTGCTATGCTGCAGTGGATAAAGCTGCCATCTGCAGTGCTGTTCTAATTCAGCTCTCTACTAATGGCCTGGGGAAACAGCAGAGTATGGCCCAAGTGCCTGGGGCCCCTGCACCCAAGTAGGAGATGCAGAAGAAGCTCCTGGCTTTGGACTAGCCCAGTTCTGGCTATTACAGCCATTTGGAGAATAAATCAGTGAATGGAAGTATCCCTATTTCTCTTTCTCTCTCTCACTCTCTTTCTCTCTCCTTCCCTCCCTCCGTAACTTTCCTTTTCAACCAAATAAATAAATCTTTTAAAAATCTTCATTATTCATATTGTATCCTTATTACTAAAATTCAATAGGAATGTAGTGGGTGAGTCCTAGCACCATATAGGACTGCTTGGGTTTAAGCTTCAGCTTTCCACCCCTAGTGGATGTCTGAAACTGCAGTTGGTACTCACCCCAGTGTGTGTTATGCTTTTCCCTGCACATGTATATCAGAGATGTGTTATACCTAGCTGCAGTAAAAGATGAACAGTAATAAAATAGGCCATTGCAACAGTACATCACAATTTCTCTGAATCTCAGGACCGAATCCACCCTTAGCTAGTATGAGATGATACAGTGCCTGAGTGATAAGACAAAGTGACAGGAATACTATAGCCGTGGGGTGTGTAGCCATGGTGTGTGAAGTCATGGTGTGTGTAGTAGTAGTATGTGTAGTCATGATGTGTGTAGTAGTAGTGTGTGTAGCTGTGGTGTGTTTGAAGCTGTGGTGTGTGTAGCCGTGGTGTGTGTGAAACTGTGGTGTGTGTAGTGTAGCTGTGGTATGTGTGAAGCTGTGATGTGTGTAGTTGTGGTGTGTATAGCAGTGGTGTGTGTGAAGTTGTGATGTGTGTAGTGTAGCTGTGGTATGTGTGAAGTTGTGATGTATGTAGTTGTATGTATAGCTGTGTTGTGTGTGAAGTTGTGGTGTGTGTAGTTGTGGTGTTTGAGGGTGACTTCAACACAAGCACTGCAACACTACTGCAACTGATGTAAGACAAAGCCAGTTCTAAGTGCCTTCTGTGCAAGAATCAGCTGCCGCACAGATGTGCTGCATCAAAAGTGGTTCATGCATGTCGTAGGGCAAGATAGAGCGGGGCATGCTATTCAGACAACTCATCACCTAAAGCTTCCATCTGGGAGGCTGTGGTAATGACCCAAGTGCTTGAGTCCCTGCTGCCCACCTGAGAAGCTTCGATTGACCACCTGGCTCCCAGCTTCAGCCCTGACCTAGGCCTGGTTGGTGCTGCCATTCATAGTTGAGCCAATGCTGGGAGCTCTTGGTGTCTAAAGCTACTAAAAAAGTAGCAGCTATTTATTTCTGGAATTTCAGTCTCTCCTTGAGCACAGGTACAGCCTGAACCCATGAAAAGTGGGATGGGGTATTATTGCATTCACTGTGAAAAAGCCATCTTATTTCCATCCCTTTCAGTGGAAGTGTTTACAGGCTGAGGATGTTTAAAATATTTGAAATTTCAAAGACTCTCAAGATATTCACACTGTCACTGTTGACCCATCACTGTTGGGGGGCAAATCTGTTTGAGCTGGACCACCTGAGCTCAGTGAGTGTGGGGCTACCTGTGGCCCAGGGTGCCTGGTGGGCATGCAGGATAAGGAAGAGCACAGCAGACAAGAAGTGGACTGTATATGGGCCCAGTGTTGTGGCCTAGCGGCTAAAGTTCTCACCTTGAACACGCCGTGATCCCATATTGGCATTAGTTTTAATCCCAGCAGCCCCACTTCCCATCCAGCTCCCTGCTTGTGGCTTGGGAAAGCAGTCGAAGATAGCCCAAAGCCTTGGGACCCTGTACCTGCGTGGGAGACCCAGAAGAGTTCCTGGCTCCTGGCTTTGGATCAGCCCAACACCATCTGTTGCAGTCACTTGGGGAATGAATCATCGGAGGGAAGATCTTCCTCTCTGTCCCTTCTTCTGTCTCTCTCTGTATATTTGACTTTGCAATAAAAATAAATAAATCTTAAAAAAGAAGAAGAAGTGGACTGTGGCATTATACTGTGGCTAGTCCTGGTCCTGCCATTGAGTAGCTGGGTAACCTTGGGCATTGAGTTCCCCTTCTTCTGCCTTCAATTTCCTCCTCTGTACACTAGAGGGAACACAGTTTTGAACCCCAGAGGATGGACAGTGTGCCCAACAGGAGGAGAGTGCTCACAAAAGGGTCACACCCCGAGGTACGGTGCTCCAGTAGAGCATTATTTGCAGTCGATCCTGATATAAGGTACAGGTAGGGTGTGAGAGCCGGAGTTCTTTCCCTCCTGTCAGCGAGATAACTCTGATTCGAGCAGGCCGACATGCTCCAGCAGTTCACAGGTATTAGCATTTGCAAAGTACTTAATATTTGTTAAACACCTCCCATGTTTTATTCATGCTTTAATGAATATCCACAGTAATATCTGGCAGTGAAGTCGCTCCCCTAATTTTGCAGGTGAGAAGAGAGAGGCCTGAGGGATTACGCACCCAGTACGCCAAGCACTGGAGTGGACTCACTTTGTGGAAGGCTGAGTGAGTGTGGCTTGGGATATAGCACTCCCTCAAACTCAGTGTGGGATTTCAGGTTACCAGACAACATCCTGGTCTGGGAGGAGAGTCCTAGGGAAGGAGTGGGCTCGACCTTTGCCTGCTGGCTCTCACCTGGCACAGGGGAGCAGCTGTTGGGTGGTGGTGTTGGTGAGAGCCTGCAGTGAACATTCATTATCTCTTGCTGAGAAACCCTGGTTTCTACCAGCCACTCATGTGGATCCTAACAGCAAAGCCCAGAAGAGTGCCCTTGCAAGGCTTGGATACCTGGCACAGGATGGAGGGGTTGAAGCAAGCAGAGTGGGCAGGGGTAGGCAAGGCAGTAGTCAGCAACATGCCTCGCAGAGCAGCCCTGGTCACTGGGCTGGAAACTGCTCAAGTGTGCCCAGTTACACCCACCCTGAACACTCATTTCTGGAATTCCCTCTGATCAAAGGAAGAACACAGGGCCATGTCATGTGGGCTTCAGGTCATGCCCGCTGCCATGTTACCCCACAGAAGATGCTTTGAGCGAATGTGTCAAAAAGATACCATTTCATGCCACTCGCTGAAGACACAAATGGAGCAGGAAGAGCCAAGTCAAGGGTGTGTGGGATGGGAAGGACAGGGCAGGGCAGCGCAGAGGACCTGGGAGGGAAATGGGTGGGCAGCAGAGATTGTCCTGCCTGCTTCCAAAGCCTCTTAGGTCAGTTTGGCGAACACCAGGCAGAAGGTGCATATGCTATGCCACAGTGAAGCCAAGGGAAGTTACTTTTCATCTTTGAAAGACATTCAGTTTCTATTCAGCAACTGCTTTTTTTTTGGTAACTTAAGTACCCACCAGTCAAACAAATCTTACATGGCTTCTTTTGTAAATACTCAGAAAGTTCTTATTTTCCAAGGGTCTCTGAAAACTTTCCTACTCTTGCAAAGTACTTTGAAGTTTTCTTTTGGCTCCAGCAAGTGTGCACAGATCTAGCCTGAGACGGAAATTTTCTTTCCCTGTGCAAATTAGCTGTACAACCTCAAAACGAGGACAAAGGAAGCACTTCAAGTTCCCTGCAGGAACAACGCCAAGCTACAGGTTCAGGAAACTCGGTTAGTGCAAAGTTATTGTCCACAGCTAGAGTGGAGCTCTTAAGAATTTTTCTAAAATTAATTTTAAAAGGTTCATGACAAAGTGGGAAGGATACGAATAAATGGACAAATCACCTGTCAATACAACACTAGAACTCTCACTAGTATTTTTGTTCTGAATTCTTCTGTATCTTTTTTTTAAACATTTATTTTTTATTGCAAAGTCAGATATATATGTATATGTGTGTGTGTGTATATATATATATATATATATATATATATATATATATATAGAGAGAGAGAGAGAGAGAGAGAGAGAGAGAGAGAGAGAGAGAGAGAGAGAGAGGCGGGGAAATGGAGAGGAAGATCTTCTGTCCAATGATTTGCTCCCCAAGTGACGGCAAAGGCTGGAGCTGCGCCAATCAGAAACCAGGAGCCCAGAGCTTCCTCCAGGTCTCCCACGTGGGTGCAGGGTCCCAAAGCTTTGGGCCGTCCTCGACTGCTTTCCCAGCCACAAGCAGGGAGCTGGATTGGAAGCAGGGCTGTGGTGATTAGAACCGGCACCCATATGGGATCCCAGCGCGTTTAAGGTGAGAACTTTAGCCACTAGGCCACTGCGCTGGAGCCCTGTATCTGTTTTCACCTACAGACTTGTAGATATACCTACATCTGTTTGTATCTACAGCCACAATAGCATTTTGGGATATTAATCCATCTTCTTATTGTGAACTTTGTTGAATACCAAAAGGGTCTTTAAAAAGTTCTTGGAAAAATGTATATTATGAAAACACTATGCATGAATTTCAAAACATTTTTGCAAATGAATTAGTATTTTAATGTTTCCAAAAACTTTTCAAATTCTTTTGTAGCTCTCTGAAATATCCTGAATAAGCCTTCACATGCTGAACTCATGCACCAAACACTTGACTGAAGAATCAACAATGTTCGGAACTGGCGTGTCTCTTCTCTGTATCTGCACCTTGGAAAGGCACAAGCACCCAGCACTTTCCACCTCCAGGCCTTGGGAAAGGGAGGTTTCAGATTACAGAAGCCAAGAGTTTTACTTTCTGATGGAGATCCAAGAGCAAGACAGGAAATCTGGAAGAACAGCATTGCATTTGAACCGATGTTTCTAGCCCTAAGACTAGAACAGCATTCCTGGTTATGGAATGAGAAGAGAAAGCACATGGGACTCAGACATTGAGGGTCTCACAGCAGGTTTACTGGCGCTGCCCAGCTGACCCCTGGCCCTTTCACTAACATGCATGCAGGCTTCTGCCCTTCCCATAACCATGGTTATCATGCTTGTCTGTGCACAACCTTTGCCTGGAGATCTCATTGAGAGATGCCTAGAACTCACTACTGAATGCACCTGGCCCTATGAATGTTGACTAGTTTGCAACCAGTGTGGCATTCAGCACTCTACCAGTGACCTGTAAACTGTCCAAGTCACCCAGCACATTCCATTTGGAATGGGTTGATGGGAGAGGAGCTACTCAAGCTATTAAGCTTATCTCTAAGCCCTTCATTCAGCAGACTGGACTCTTTCACTTTACTGTGCTTGCATTAAAGTCATGGTCAGGGAAAGCAGTCTGTTACCAACCAAGACCAACCCATTCATTTTATCAGGCAGGCAACTTCTAGGAGGATAAGGATCTCCCAGGGAAGAGGCAACTCCTAGGTCCATGTCTCCCCCTCCTCCTGAAAAGGCAGCTGGTGCAACGGGAATACCATTAGTCTCTTCTTTCAGGCCCAGCACCAGGAGCTGCATGGTTTTGGGACCCCCAATAGATGCTGTCACGGGCTAGACTGTGTCCTTTGATTAGAGGGTCCCCTGGGTCAGGCTGTGGAAACTTTTAGAGTTTCATTTTCAATTATTAAAGCATAGCAAATATGCAGAGAACATCTACAGTTTAAAAAAGTCCGTAAAAGCCACTGCTATTACAGACTAAATTTTTTTTTTCTCTCTCTCTTGAGGAGCTAATCTGAAACAAGAGCCCCAAGTGTTAGAACCCATTAGGATAATGTATAAGGCATGGATCAGCCACATTTAGAATGTGGGCTGCTAAGGGCATCACCTGCTACCACTGATAAAGGGCAGGTCCTTTTGTTTATGATGGCTGCTGCCTGGGCTCCAGGTCCAATGGAGTGTCCAGGTCCAGTGGGAGAACATGGCCAAAGGTGAAAGCAGGATAAGCATAAAACTGAGACTCTGAGACTGCCCTGATCCTAAGAACACACATGCATATGTGTGCACACACACAATCCTTGCAACGTAAATGTGGAGAAGTTATCTGAACCACCCGGTACACTTTTATATATAAAAAAGTGATGCATCAAAGTTCTGCTTCTTGGTAAGGTGTACTTCGCATATGTAAAAGCACAGAATCACAACCATATACTGGCCAAGTGAAGTTCCACCGCATGAACCTGTCCAGTTCACAGTGAGTACCGCCACTTGTACTCATCACTGCGACCAGCCAGGGAGCCCACACCTGTCTGCTGGCATCAAACCTGATAATGCCCACCTTTGAACTTAACACAAGTGGACCCACACTGTCAGCCCTTTTCGGTATCTGGTCTTTTCTGTGTGTATTGACTTTCCCACATGTTTATATGTGGCTGTTCATTTCAGTTATCCAGTCTCAATGTCCCCTCATATCAAAATACAACAGGCTCCCTGTTCTGTTGTCAGAACACTTCCTCTACATTCAATGCTTGGCTATTACTAAAAAGCATTGCCGTGAATTGTTCATACGCTTCAAAAATAATCTTCCTTTTATTTGTCATAGCAAGAATGTGACTGTTTTTATTCAAGAAGAAAGTGCTGAATGTATGGCAAAATAGTTTCTTGGGACTCTAAGTTGTACTTCAGTAGTAACATTTCTTAGAACAACAAAGCACTGGGGTGGAAATGGACATGAAGCTTTATTGGCCAGACATGGGAGATCTGCTCAGCAAGGTCAGCCAAGGCCACAGGACAAGGTGCTGGGACACAGAGAAGGGCACTAAAGACTGGAGAGAAGCAAAACTATCCCAAGCGCTGCTGTCCCAGACAGGCCTGACTTGGCAAAAAGTACTCCAGGGAAGCATGCGCCTAGCACCTGACTTAGAACCAAGCTTCTTCAGAGTGCAGAACAGAAGGCAGAAGGAACCGTTTCCTGGTCTCTGAGCATAGGCAGCGTGCTCTTGTCTGGACTTTGGCCAGTGAGGCAAGGGAAGAGGACAAAACTCTATCTGGAGACTTAACACTTACAAAAAGAAAAGAAAATCTGGCCAAGTTGGTGTTAACTGTGACCTTTCCTGAAGGCGGGGAAAAGAAACAAGATTGCACTGTGACTTTTTCAAAGCCAGCAATAGAAGCTACATTTACATAGCTTTTACTGGATTTTTTTTTTTTTTAAGAAATGTATTTATCTGAGAGAGACACACACAGAGGTGTTCCCGCTGATGGTTTCCTCACCACATGCTCACAAAAGCCAGAGCTGGACCATGCTAAAGCCAGAAGCCCAGAACTCACTGCAGGCCTCCCACCTGCTGACAGAGACATACCCACCTGAACCATCACACTAGTGGAAAGTGGGAGATGGGAGCAGAGATGGGACTCACACACCAGCACAAAACGGGATGTGGAGTTCCCAAGCAGCACTGGCTTCTAATTTTTAAAAATTTAATAGATAACTAATTTTAATGATTAGAATTGTAGAGTGCTCTCACATTTTAAGAAGTCTAAAGATTTTTCAAAACGTTCAAATTCATTTTAAATATGGCGCTCCTTATATGTCTATTTAGAAAACAATTTCTGAATAGTCTCTCTAAAGTCACTGGGGTTATCTATTCTTCAGTCCTTAGGTAACTTGCTTGGAGGTTTGACAATAACAATGATAAACACAACAAACTGACAAGATCATGTTTGTTTGAAGTTACCATTTAAATCACATGAGTATATTGACCAAGATCAATCACAAACATCAACTTTCAGGTATTTGAGGAATCTTCATACTGTCAGATATTAAGATACAATGCACTATGCATCTCTACTTCCAAAATAAAGATGGAGTCCCAATGAAACTGTTGAATATATCTTGACAATAGGATACTGGACTCTCTGCCATTGTCCATACCTACAATGTCAGGACACACTTCAATAGCAAAATGACGGACTTAGGACTATACCATCGTAATAACATGAGGGAAATCAGTGAGGGGGAGAGGATAAAGGGAGGGGAGAAGGAAATCCCAGGGCCTATGGAACTGACCCATTAAAGCAAATTTTTTTGGATGATAGCTATTTTAGCTGGGGTGAGATGAATCTTCACTATTGTTTATATGTGTATTTGCCTGATGGGTAGTGATCCTAGCATCTGTTCAAAGGATAAGGCACAAATGGCCAATAGATACATGAAGAGACACTCAAAAGCATTAACCATCATTCAAAAATCAGAATGAGAGTGTCCCCAGCACTATGCATAGTGTAACCCTGTGATATGGCTGGGTCTGTATTCCTAGTTTACTTCATTTATGCATATATTTTTAAAACATTTATTTGAAAGGCAGAGTTACATAGAGAGGGAGAGAGACAAAGAAAACTCTTTCATTTGTTGATCCACTCCTCAAATGATCACATCAAAACCAGGAGCCAGGAGCTTCTTCCAGGTCTCCCACGTGTGCACAGGGACCCAAGCACTTGGGCTGTCCTTTGCTACTTTCCCAGGCCCCAAGTAGCGAGCTGGAGGGGATGGGGAATAACCAGGATTCAAGCCAGGATCCATATTGTGATGTCAGCACAACAGGTGGTAGCTTAACTGGTACACCACAGTGTCAGCCCCTTAATATTTTAGGACAGTGGATTCATACATAGGTGATCGACATGGCTTAAAATATCTCTTTTCAGTTCACACATGTACACAAGGATAATTTGAAAAGTTTTTGAAAAAATGAAAAAAAAAATGCAAACTTTCCATTAAATTTGTGAGTCCTATACCAAAGTGAAAATCAAGTTTCTAGATTTCTCTGTAAAGACTCTATGAAACACCAATTTTCTTTTAAATTCATCTCTTTAGCAGTATTTTCCTTTGTGGTCTTTGGAAACAACTGATTGTAGATGTTAGAGGCAAACAAAATAATTTAGAAAGCAGCACAGAACAGCATGAGGATAAAACAGGAAAGAAATCAAAGAAATGATTCCTTGAAGTCTGTGTAAAACTTCAGGCTTAAAATTGTTGTCAGAAAGTGCACATTTGATAGCTATAGGGTTAAGTCATCGGCAGAGTTTGATTAGAATCAACAGAGAAATGTGTTGAGACCAAAATACCACCACAAGGTGATCCCAGAACCATGTGAGATTTAAAACTCTCCATCAGCTTTAATTTTCCCCTTCTCAGTAATTATATTTTTCATAATTGTCAGAGATAATTAATCTTAAAGTTCTAAGGCTGCAAATCAACTTTCATGAGGGGAAAAAAAAGAAATTAAACTGCATGAGTTAGCACAACGCTGACTGCCACTGTATGAACCCATGAGGTTACTCTTTAAGAGTTCATGGAAAAAATGGAATTAAGACAGAGTTCATGGAAAAAATGGAATTAAGACATGTTTATTTTATTATATAGGTACCAGCGTGGAAGTAAAGCCTGCTATACTCCTCCACCTGTGATGCTGGCATTCCATGTGGGCACCGGTTTGAGTCCTGGCTGATCCATTTCTAATTCTGTGGGAGACCTAGAGAAAGCTCCCGACTTACACCTTCAGACTGGCCCAGCTCTAGTGGTTGTGGCCATCTGGAGAGTCAATCAGCGGATAGAAGAACTTTCTCTCCCCCCATGTCTCCCTTCTTCTCTCTGTGTGTAACTCTTTCCAGTAAAAAAATGTTTTGGTATTATTTAAAAACCCATGGTTTTCTCATAATACAGTTTTGAACTTTTGTTTACTTGAAAGCCAGAAAAACAAAAGATCAATCTTCCATTTGCTGGTCCACTCCCGGATTGCCTATAACAGCCAGAGGCTGGGCTGGGTAAAGCCAGGAGACAGGAAATCCATCCATATAGCCTCCCAATGTGGAGATTAGCAGGAAACTGGAGTTAGGAGTTAGGAATAGAGAGTCAGCACTTGAATCCAGGCCCTCCCATGGGAGATATGGGTGCCCTAGTGGCATCTTAACTGTTAGACCTCATGCCTACCCCACAAGCTTTGAGAAGATCCCTGATATGCATGGGTTCCAAAAAGGTTTTCAAGGTTCTCATGTATTGTCTATGGACTTGCTATGCTTTTGAAAATGGTTTTGGAGAAAATAAAATTCATCCTTTGGAACAAAGTCAGTACACTTCACTTCACTTTAGGATAGATTCTCTGTTAATATTGCCCAGAGAGAATCAATAATAAAATTCAAGAGATAGATACAATTGGCAGGACTCCCCGGGTCTTCCCAGTCCCCGGCTGGGTGACTGCCTTAGGATCCTGCCCACTCCCTTGAATAGCACAAGCCTACGAAACAGCTGTTCACAATTACGCTAATTGCCCTTTCTCAACAGCATGCTGAGGCCCAGGAGCTCCATGTTTACAGACAGGAGTGCTGTCAAGTGCTGTGCGCCTCAGAAGGCGTGTTCATTTGAGTTACTCATCCAGTTGGGCAAAGTATCTGTCAAGATGAAAGTTCTCAAAGCAGTAACTACAGCTGCATAACTGTCTCATCTTTCTCTCCTGGCTTGAGGGCATTTGTTCATTATCTCGGTAGGATTTTTTTTTTTTTAATTTGAAAGGCACAGTGACACAGAGAGGGAGAGACAGATATTCCATGTGCTGGTTCCCAGTATGGCTCTACCAATACCTAGGGCTAGGCTAGGCCCAAGCCAGGAGCCTGGAACTCTATTTAGGTCTCCCATATGGATGGCAGGGACCCAAACACTTGACCCAAACTCTGCTGCCTTTCCAGAAGCCTTAGCGGGAGCTGGATCAGAAGTGGGGCATCCAGAAGTTGAACCGGTGGGATGACAGCACATAGTGTGGCTTAACGGGCTGTGCCACAACCAGAGTTCCTTCCTTGGATTTTGACACAACTCTTTCCAACTAACCACCAGTACAGAACAAAAAGGATGCAAATTTACCAATTGGGCCTTTAGGAAAGAATAGTTCACAGTCATGGCTTAGGCTCCCAGGTATCGAGGCCACTAGAGTCTATCAATGAGAATGCTACCCATTTAATTCCTTGACCAAGATATTTCGTTGGGACACAGATAGTCTGCTGAGCTAATAAGACTTTGAATATCAAGAGTTTTAACTTGTTGACCAATCCTTAAACTTGTTACTATTTATGAAAAACAAAATCTAGCCAAAAACCAGGTTGACTACAAACTTCCCAATCAATCAAAACAAGAGCATGCTAACAAAGTGTGTAAAGTTCCTGGAAGAGCTACTTTTTAAATTTTTTCTCTTGGAACCATAACATTTTTTTTGACTTGAGAAAGGAATGGCATTGTGAAAATATTTATATTTTGTCCAATTCAAGTAAAATTCTCTGAATAATTTTTTACTTTTAAAAGGAAATGCTGATTTGCCTTTTCAGAAAAATATAACATAGAAAAAATTATTTTTGCAAGTATTTTCTGAAATACTGTTTCTAAGAAGAAACAGTTGTAAAATTAAACTTTCCACAGATGAAAGAATGAGCAAATTACGAACTGGATAATGGCTTTGAAAGCAGTGAAATGCCGCGTCCTATGGGTATGGTGAAGATACAAGGCAGCACTCAATGACATAATTAAACTCAAAGAATTAAAAAAAGAATCAAAGTTTTCTGTTTTCCTGTAGAGTTCATTAGTAAATTTTTCAGTATGTCTTTGCTAGCAAAATAAATCTTCACCATACAGGACTTCAAACCAAACCAGTAAGTGTCTAGTCACATTACAAAGATGTTTGGAAACCATGCAAAGAAGTACTAAACCAATGATTTTTTTGATTTTTAAAGAATTCATGTGCAGTTTAAAAACACTCTGGTCCATTTTTTTCCCTGAACTGAAATGGTATTTTTTTTAAAAGTCTTACTATTAAAAGTAAGTTCGGAGAATTTGAGATTTCTTAGAAAAATAAGCATCCTGTTTTTAGGGAGCAATTCTATTTCTCATTGTCCAACAGACTAGCAAATTCCCAAGGAGAATCTGTAATAATGATTCCCCTTACATAGCCTATTGTACAGCACAGTTCAAACATTTGACACAAACACAAAGCTCGTGATTTGGGCCGGTCCACCTGTTTAGCCTATTTCCTTGTTCCTTCTTTTATTCCATATTTTAAATGCAGCAATACAAATGACCCTCTGTGCTCTGTATATTTGCTGCAAGTTCTTGTCTATCTTCTTTATCTCCATTAACCCGAAACATCTTACCTGTCTCTTGAAAACCAGCTCCATTAAACCTATGATCAATGGTTCATTCTCCAAGGAATTCATAAGATTATTTAAAATTACCTTCCTGGTAGCATTTCTACTACCTAAGTACATGCTAACCAGTATGTTTTCCACCTGTCTATGCTTCCATAAAAGTATACACTGTATTATTTTCATTCCAGTATTTAACATATAATAAATGCTCACAAATTTCTGATCATTAAAATACATAACAGGAAAAACAATCTTATGGAATAAACATTAAACAGACAACTACAAGCCCTACAAGGTGCTATCCCTAGTAAATCTGGGTAGATTTTTAGCGATTCAAGAAAGATAGAAACTGAGAGATGCTGGGAAGATGGTATTAGAGGTCACATAATCTTACAGTCAACTGGCGTTTCAGAGAAATACTTCAGATTTCTTTTGCTTCAATTAAACTCACACTACAAACCAATTAGATAAAAAAGGTCAGAATTTCTTGTCTGTTTTGTTGTTACTCTTTGAAACAGGATTCAGTGCTTCTACCAGTGTAACTTTAAGATCTTTTTTCCAAGGTTGTGCAGACATTTCCAACTGAGCTTCAAAAGATAAGGTCAAGTTGAAAAGTGGTATGTATCTGTGGCTTTACACACAGTGGCGGTTTCAAAACTGGGCCACACAGTTCTTCGACAGGCTGTCTAGGGAGACAAGACTCCTGCTCCCTTCCCTCCCTTCTAGGCTCTGTCATTGCTTCACTCAGACAACATGGCAGGGTGGTGCTGCCAGATACTGCATCCAGAGCATCAGAAACTGGCAGCTTCTGCTTCCTGGCTCTTGGGACGGTTGCCCTCGGGACGCAGGTCCTGTGTGTGCGGGAGCCCAAGCTACCCTGGGGAGAGGACAGCTGGGTCCGAGCATGCGCTCAGGCTTGTGTGGCCCACGGTGTGGGCGAGCCATGTTCATGTGCGTGCTTTCTCCAGCCTGCTCTCTCCTATCCCCAAGCCTCTGGTAGTTCCCACAGCTGCTTGCAGCATAGCAGGGAGGAAGACCTGAACTTGGTGAACATTGGCCTGTGAAGCTGAACTGAGATCCCTCGCTGACCAGTATAAAATGCAAGCGCCATGTGTGAGACTCAGAGAAAGTAGACACCAGTTTGCTGATGGGATAAAGTTGACTGGTCATTACATTGACTGTGTGTGTAGAAAAACCTACCACCTCCTACCCTCACCAGTTTTTCACATACATAACTTATTTACAACAAATGGTAGTGTTTTCAAATAATTCCAGAAGTCCTACCTTTCCTCACATTGTTGTAAAACTGCTAGTCTCATGCCATTTGATGTAGTGAAATATCCTTAGCTTAAGAAACTGAGTATTAGGGAACCAAATCTTCAAAACTAACCCAACATCTACTGATAGCAGATTTGTCTTCATAAATTAATATGATCATGCAAGTATTTGTATGGATATATTTTAAGTCCGTATTTTCGTGAGGGTTAACCACTTGTATTACCTGAGCATACAATCACATAATTTCTCACTACCTGGAACGCAAGAGCGATCATATCGGACAAGAGTGTAGGATGTTAGCAGGAGTCTTTCATTCAGCCAGCTTGGCGACGGCAGTTCCTACCATACTCCAGGAACCACGGCACCACACGGCCTAAGCCAGGGGATTTAAGCTCTGACATGTAGCAGCCAGGGAATTCAAATCAACTCAGGTGTTACAAATCCACTTGTATTTTTTTAAACACTTATGCATGTGTTATTATTTTTCCTGTAGCACTTTTTGTTTATTTATGTATTTTTAATTTTGTTTTATGACATAGTTTCACAGAAATCCACTTGTATCTTAAGGCAATGAGGTACAGATAGTTCTGCTTGGCCACATTTGAAACCTAGTACTGCCTTGGGCTGCTATTAGGCAGCTGTACCCCACTATAATTAGCATATAACTGACAAATAAAGGTTGTATATATTTACAGTATACTTGGGATATTTTGAGACGTACTGTAAAATGATGAAATTACTACTTCATGTACACATCACCTCACATGCTTCCTGTTCTGTGTGTGTGCTGAGAACATTGAACATTCTCTCACCAGTTTTTGTATACCCAGTACAGTCTTGCCAACTTTGCTATTGTCCCCATGCTGCACAATAGTGATGAACATCACTCATCCTGTTTAACTGAAAATTGGTAGCCTAACAACAACGTCTTCGAAGTGATATTGTTACCAGAAATTTACAGCTTACTCAGATGGTTAAACACGAGTGCCTCTCCAGCTTGGACTTGGGAGAGTGCCAAGAGTAGTGGAATTTACCCCCTGAAAGAACTCCAGCACTGATACTGATCTGAAAACTTGGATTGCACTTCAAAGCTCATTGGAAATTAACCAAAAATATTTTTACCATTAGAACAGCGTTTATACTTAATATTTTTTTTTACTATTTCCTGCCAAAATCATTGTGTGTATGTGTTATGTGTATACAGAATTTAAACTACTAACATTTTGCTATCTCTGTCACTGTCTTTCAAGTAAATGAATACATTAAAAGAAAAAAAAGATGGGGGCGCAGCATAGTAGCTTAGTGGCTAAAGCCCTCACCTTGGACACACCGGGATCCCATAGGGCATCAGTTTATGTCCCGGCAGCTCCACTCCCCATTCAGCTCCCTGCTTGTGGCCTGGGAAAACAGTTGAGGACGGCCCAAAGCTTTGGGACCCTGCACCCATGTGGGAGATCTGGAAGAAACTCCTGGCTTCGGATCAGCTCAGCTCCAGCTATTTTGGCCACTTGGGGAGTGAACCAGTGGATGGAAGATCTTTCTGTCTCTCTTTCTCTCTGTAAATCTGACTTTTCAATAGAAATTCAAAACAAATGTTTAAGGGATGGGTGCTGTTTTGGTATAGTAGATTAAATCACTGCCTACAATCCTTTTTAGTGTAGATTTGAGTTCCAGTCTCTCTGCTTCCTATCTAGCTCCTTGCTATTGAGCTGCACGAAGAGCACAGGAAGGCCCAAGGACTCGGGGCGACTGCCACCCACATGCAATACCTGGGCAGAGTTTTGAGCTCCCAGGTCTGACCTGGCCCAGCCCTAAACACTGTGAAGCAGTGAGTGAAAGCTCTTTCTCTCCTTGTCACTCTAAATAACTAAATCTTTTAAAAATGTTTACATTTTGGATTTTTCTTGTTTTTGTAATTCCTCCATCTGTAGATGAATTCATTTTCCTAGAGTGAATTTTATTTAATAATTCTCATTCAAATCAATTAATAATCCTCACAGTCACTGTAAGGTGTTTATCAACAAGTGCTACTCCACCAACTTGAAGACAATAATGAGGTAGAAAATTTCTGATACCAATAAAGTTCTCTAAAAAGCTACAGAAATGTAAACATCAACCTTATAACTTTCACTCATGCAAACTTAGGAAAATAAAAATTCCCAACCCACCTTGTTTTTCATAATTCCTGGACAGTCCAGCGTGTATGTCAGCATCAGGGCAGTTAAGGATTTATCCCAGCAAATATGAGGCTGTTTTTCCTTCTGTCTCTGCCGTTTGAGAGGGGAGAGTCCAGAATCTTGCTTCGCGGTTCATGGTGGTGTAATTACCTCTTCCATCAATGAGCACCTCTGCCTCCCTTTCTGGCAAGGACAAAGTGTTATTTGTTTTCCAACAACATGCTTCCCAAGAGTAAGCAATACCTGGTCATTCCTTACTTTTGATCATTTCCTGTGGACGAAATGATCATGTAGAGGAGCTTGAAGATGATACTAATGGACGCAGCATCAGAGAATTAGAGTCCTAGATGGAATTTTCCTAAAACACAATCTCCAAATATAGGAAAAACCCTTTGAGCTGAGACATGTTTTGGAGCTAGGAAACCTCTGCTTACGTGAGGGAACTAATTGGAAACACCTGAACCTTATGTAGCACAGATTTCGCGTGTTTCTCTTAACAATCTTGGAGGGAGAGAGCTTGGGGTGAGATGGCTTATTGGCCGTGGTCACCGGAGCCCTTTTAGTTGGATGTTTATATTCCCAATGTGAACATGGTAATCAACATAAATGCACACAGCTGGAAGAAATTATAAACCATGAAGTAAATTAACTTTTATTATACATTTTTATGTTCCCTTCTAGTCTCTTCCAAACATCAATGACTTCTCAGTTTCTATAGTAACAATGAAAGAGAACATTCTACACAATTTGGTCCACATGTGAGGCAAAGGTAGCACCGGCTGGTGCAAAGTAGCATAAAGTGTGCTGATGGACAGTTTTCTGAAAATGTACGGGTCTATTCCTGATGTCCACAGAATGAGGGAATAATGTGACTGGTGAGGCCTAACACCTGGAAAATATTTATTCTGTATCATTACTCTAGAGTTCATACGAATCCTTTTCAGATCAAACCAAAAATATACCGGAGAGTATTGTGTCAAGCACCAGATGTCTACTCAGTTGCTTTAGCTTACAATACAACTTCCCTTTTCATCTTGGAAATACGCGGCAAACTTTTTTTTTTAGAGTTTAAAACAGTCATTTAAACACTATGAAGTGTACAGTTCAATGGCACTAATGTTGTGCAAGAATCACCACCTTCCATTCTAGAATGTTTTCATCATCCCAAATTAGAACTTTGTATCTGTTACTTAGTACCTTCCCATTCTCCTCCCCTCTCCACACCTCTGGAAAACTCAATCATACTTTCCATCCCTATGAATCTTCCTATGGAAGATAAATTGAATCATACAGTGGTTGTTCTTTTTGGGTCTGGTTTATTTCATCTAGAAGGTTTTCAAGATTTATCCATGCTACAACAGGTATCAGAATTTCATTCTTAATTATGTCTAAATAATAGTCCTTCATGTTAAAAACTCAGTCATCTGTGCATGGATCCTGGACTGTTTTCACTTTTTGTTTTCACTTAATGTGTGGGCATACTGCCCGAAACTCTGAAGCAATTGGACCTTCTCATTACCAACAAGGTCCACATCCACTAATGGGCATGTTTCATTTTCTTTTTAACTTCTATTCTGTTGATAGGTACAGATCAAGACAGCTATAAAGTAAAGAGAGATACATGGTAAGGGGGAAAAGGTGGTTTCATCACATTAACTGAAACATTTTTGTTCCCTCAGCATTTTCTATTCATAGGATTTTGAACATAATGACACTAACCAGAGGCTTAAGATATTTTTGACTAAATTTCATTTAAAAATTCCCAACTGGTTATGCCATATAAACATTTGATCCATTATTTTCACTCAGTTTCAGAGGAAGCTGAGTTAGCTTACATATCAAGGAAATAGATTCTAAAGATGGAGAACCAGACAGGTCAGAAGATTTGCAATTCCCAGGCCCGGCGGCTTGGCCTAGTGGCTAAAGTCCTTGCCTTGAACGCCCCGGGATCCCATATGGTCACCGGTTCTAATCCCGGCAGCTCCACTTCCCATCCAGCTCCCTGCTTGTGGCCTGGGAAAGCAGTCAAGGACGGCCCAATGCATTGGGACCCTGCACCCGCGTGGGAGACATGCAAAGAGGTTCCTGGTTCCCGGCTTCAGACCGGGGCGCACCGGCCGTTGTGGCTCACTTGGGGAGTGAATCATCTGACGGAAGATCTTCCTCTCTGTCTCTCCTCCTCTCTGTATATCTGACTTTGTAATAAAATAAATAAATCTTAAAAAAAAAAAAGATTTGCAATTCCCAACATTCAATGCTTTTGAAAAATGAACCTGCAGGAACAGTGAAAGTTGTAGTCTTAACAGTTGGGCAGGACATAAAACATTTAAGTCACTTGGAGTACTTCTTGTGAGTGAAACCAAGATCGTGCTTGTTTTGCTTCTGATGTTGTTGTTCTTAACTGCTTAGAAAACAATTATTTTGATTTTTCTATAACTTAAGAAATGATTACGATGACATTCCAAGGAACTTTGCTTGCTGCTGGCTTCCTCTTGTCTGATGAAGTGGGCTGTGATATGCCAAACATCCTTGTTTTCTCTACTCATGGATATTACTGTCCTGAACGAAAAGGCCAAATGGTAATTCATAGTGAAATGTAACTTAGACTTGGAACATGTTGTAACTGATATAGACATACAAATTAGAGATATTTAGAATCTTTAAGCTTGAATGAAGACCCAGAAGGAGCAGGCCCTGAGTATATTCATGGATGGGGGCAATCACAGCAGGGAGGAAATTTTGTCTGTGATACCTGAATTTCTGCTAAGGAGAATGGATTACTTTTTTTCTCCTGAAAACTCAATTCTGCAACATAAATACTTGTTCAAGTTACAGTTCTAACGATGATTTATGATGCTCCTTTGATTCCTAAGCAGCTTAGCTATTTCATTAGCTGGCCATGGAACTGTTTCCTTCTGGTCTTGAATACAAAGACTGAATTAGTCTCAAGGCAACCACTTTATTTTATCCACTTCTAATATTATAATTTATTTTATTATTTAGTTTTTGAAAAACAGAGATATGGAAGTCAGGCTACAGGGACAGACAGATCTTCCATGCATTTTTAGTTCCCTCTCCAAATACAACAGCCTGAGCTGGCCCAGGCTGAAGCCAGGAACCAGGAACTCAGTCCAGATCTCCCATGTGTGTGGCAGGGTCCCAACTTGAGCCACTACCTGCTGCCGCCCAGAGAGCACATTAACAGGAAGCTGGAATCTAAAGGGCAACCAGCACTTGAACCCAGGCACTCTGCTATGGGATGCAGGCATTTCGCGAAGTATTTAAATATCTATACCAAATACCTTCACCATTTCTAAATGTTCACACTCTTTCGTTTCCTGCTTGGGATACTTGATTAGTGTCTAATTATTTTTTTTCCTTTCAAATAGCTAAGACATGCCCCCAGGCTGGAGAGAAACCAAGTAGCACACTTAAAATGTAACAGGCAGAAAGGAAAACTCTAGTTCCAGTGAGCAACCAACTTGACTCTCATCAAGTCCTTAGCTCACTGTCTGGGCTCAAGAAGGTGTGTTTCCCACATCCTCCATGGAAGCAGAACTGGTGACAGCACCTGCTCCAGCCCATGGTGTTCTCTAAACCACACAAAGCCTTTTCCCAGCATGGCAGAGGGCCTACTACAGGTCTGGTTATATTGCCCATGTAACCACAGTCTGGGTGAGGACGAGAAGATGGGAACAAACTTTGAAAGGCTGCTGTTGGGAAATTTTGTTTGTTTGTTTGTTTCAACCAACTGGAAATTGCCATACAGTAGCATGGAGGTTAGAAGAATATGACACAAAGTAGAGATAGAAAATACCCTGCCCTTGGGAAATGGAACCATTTACTGCTGTAGGAATGTTTCATAATTTATGATAGTTAAAAGTATTAGTGTCACATTCTGGCCTTCATTAACAAAGACTAGCCCCAGGAGAAATTTTCTTATCAGGGAGCCAAGAAAGGGTCAATGGAGGGCTAGGATATCCTGGGTTGGGACACCGAGTTTAGGCCATCCAGAGGAGACACAGACAGACAGCAGCCCAGTCCATGGGAGGATTCCACTGCCTGTGCTCCTAAGCCCAGACACAGAAGTGACTCTTGTGTATAAACATTACAAAAATTGAATGTAATATATTGTGTTTGTTACTTTGGTGCTTTCTATTGGTCCTAAAGCTATTGAATATGTGACAAGATCCAGATACGTGCGGAGGTTCCAATAAGACAGAAGTGTGGCTGTAACTGATCCAAAACAAGTATGGTTAGAAAAGAGTATCATATGTTTTCCCTATCTGTGATATCAAATATAAACAGTACAAAAACATGTCATCTATATGAACGCAATTGATATCCTCAGATTTGATCACTATTTACAGCTTCTGTCTATACTCCTGAGGAATACTAGGCTATCTGCTATTTGTTTTTTAATTTTCTACTTTGAGATGTGTTGATATCTTTAACTTAATGGAGTGTCAAGGCTGTGATTGTGAAGTGAAATAAAAGTATGTCATTATAAAAATTAGAGGGGAAAAGATATATGGGGCCTGGTGTGATGGCTCAATGGCTAAATCCTCCCCTTGCAAGTGCCACAATCCCATATAGGCACCAGTTTGTGTCCTGGCTCCTCTTGGTTATTTAGCACGCCATTATCACTATGAAAAGGATGAAATAGCATAAGGAGTAACTGGTTTGCTCTAACCAAACAGTACGAAACAGAATGCCTCTACTCCCTTGAACATCCACAATCTCTTTAGCGGGAGCATTTATTTGCATAACTAATAAAATATTGCTCATAGGAATTAAAATCTATTGGTATAGTTGCAGAGGCTTTTTTGTTTTGTTCTAGGATTTGAAGAGATTTGATTGCAATGATTCATTATCCATCAAGGATAGAGGATCTGGGATAAAAAGTAAAGGGGTGGTATTTGATATTTTTTAAACCAGTCTTGTAATATCTATCATTCAACAACCAGTTAAAGAGTGATGGTTCTAAAGGCAACATAAATAAATATTTGTCATAAAATCTGTTACTACAGAATATAAGAACAGTCCATGTTATGATGGTTTTTGAAGACCTTCTTGCAACTACTTTTAGTCAATTTGTATTTTTTAGCATGGAAGGTACATTGGCGATAGTGTTACTTACATTTAGAGATTGGAGTTGACTGTCTATTGCTTGGTAACTTAGAATTTCTCTTTTTTCCATTCCCTGAAAATAGAATTTTAAAAAGTGGGGTGAGCTGGAAAAGGAACTTGAAGTTCAACATTCCAAGTACTTATTTTTCAGTGCAAACAAACCTTAAGGTAAGCTAATAACAATAGGGTTTTTCTTTCATTTAAAATAGAAATTGATGGGTTGGGGACTGTATTTAATGGAGAAACATCATGTAACTTAAAACTAATTGAAAAGTAGTATGTGTCAGTAAGTCCGATGTGTCAATGAATTAATAGGAACTATACAAAATATAAGTAATCTAAATTTTGAGAGAAGTGAAACAAATGAAATTCTGTCTTTTGCAACAAAACAAATGTAACTGAAGATCGTGATGCTTAGTGAAGTGAGCCAGCCCTCACTTGCAGGTGTCCTTCACAAAACATCTTTGCTGATTTGTGGTAACTAATACACAGAGTACAAAAAAAAAATGTGCATAGAAACAAAATTGACAGTTTGAGATCCTTGTCTATATTTTAGGGTAACGGTGGTTTCTCTACTCACTTCTTGTCTGAATTCTTTATTTAGCGTTATTCCTTATTAGTTATTATTTAGTGTGTTCTTTATTTGTTATCATAAAGAAATTTGAAAGCATTTTGTGAAAATTGAAAAAAAATAAGGAAAAAACCGGAGGGAGGGTGTGAGGAAGGGTGTGGCGGGAAGTGTCAATATACCCATTAAACTGTACATATGAAATGCAAAAACAAAAAGTTATTGAAAAGAACAAAGGGAAAAGGGAAAGAAGGAGGGGGCGAGTACGGTTAGCTTCTTGGACTTGATCTGGGACATACATGAAGTCTATTTTCTTTACATTAAGAAACACTTTTTTTAATCCATCTTGGAATATACGCTTTCACAAACAGGGGTTCATAGAATAATTTAACTAGCTTCTTGATGTTCTCAAACTCTTTCTATGTCCACAATTGTCGCTGTAACAAGGCAGCTGGATCAGGAGGGGCACAGGTACATGAACTCCAGGGGAAGCTGCCAGCCCAGCTGTGGTGACTGAAGTGACAGACTCACACAGGCCGGTGTTCACAGTATCCACTGGATACCAAAACCACAGAGCCTCAATGCGGAACTTCAAAAACTTAATGTAAAACGGAATTAAAAGATACATTTGCTATAAAGCCAGGTTCTTGAAATCCATGGATACAGGTTTATAATGGTATAAAATTTGCATATAAAGTACACACACACAGCACTGTATACTTTGATTTTTAAAACATATTTTCTATCCAAAAGGCAGAGAGCTAGACAGACCGAGGGAGATGTCCCGTCTACTGAGTCACTTCCCAGAGGCCTGCCATAGCCAGGAGGGAAGCCAAGGGTGAGGAAAGATCTCAATTCCTGTCTTCCATAAACCTGCCAGGCTGTGCAACAGCAAAAAGCCGGAACTGGGAGCAGAGCAAGGAAACAAACCCAGCCACCCTGATAGGAAACAGGGGGTGTTCCACCTACAGGATACACTCAGCCACACAGTTTATTCTTTGTCTCCATATTTTCAATTGGTAGTGGATTGAACCTGCAGATGCCCAGCCCCGTGATCTGCAGGGATTTGGGTTAGAGGCTGGTTAAGAAAAACTTCCCGTTCACACGGAATCTTTCTCCTATGCAGACTTGGAAGGATTATCACATTCACCTGCCACTATTGGATCACAAACAAATGATACTCTAAAGCTGTAGATGGAAATGAGACTCTCAGAGAAAATGAACAGATATGCGACATTTTTGGCTTCGTGATTTTTCTTAGCCACCTCCAGTTTCTGAGTCTAATGAGCTAGGATGCTTCCTCTCTCCTCCCTCCCCATTGCTATATAAACTTTCTGAATAGTGATGAGCGTGGAATGTTAAGTAAGATTCTAAGGGATTTTCCTTACCAGTGGCAGTGGCTCAGGTATGGGAAGGATGTCACTCACTGCTTCTCATCTCCCAGAGAAAACTGGTTGGCAGGAGTCAGGCCCTGTGAATATTTCATGGATGTCCTTCCGTGCCAGCCCGACCGAGGATGAAGGGCTGAAATGGCACCCTGACAGCCTGTGTTTCACACAAAGTCCCGTGGAGCCAAAAGCATTAACAGAAAATTCCCAGCCTTAGGTTCAGGGAATTCAACAGGCCCATCTCTAGTAATGGGGTTTGTGTGTTTTGATTTTGGCCAGGTGATCATAACTTCTTGGGTTATTTGGGCCTAAGATAATTGGTACCAAGTAACTTTAGTCTGAATACTGTGACTCCCTGAAATACCATATATATAAATTATTTATATTATAAATAAATTGCATGTATAAATGGATCACTGATTACATTTATTTTATAACTAAATGGTAAGTTAACACACTGAAATGCTTTGAAATAAAAGTTGTTGTAATGGGACCACTGCCTCCAAATTCATCATTCTGCAATTAAAGAAAGCTTTGTTTCAACCGTAAAAGGAGACACACGAGTGGGACTCACTTGTTTGTTTTTTAGAATAAGAGATCTTGTAGAAACGTGAGAATCACTACCAGCTGCCAGGCCCCTGGCTTTGTCCTGACCAAGTCCCTATTCTTGTAGGAATTTGAGGAGTAAATCAGTGATGGGAGATCTTGATTTCAATCTCTTGCTCTCTCTCTATTTCAACCTTTCAAATAAAAATAAAAATACATGAACTGAAAGAAAAATTTGCTTTTTTATCCATATAAAGTTCCATACAGACTACTATCGCCACATACATGTATATATAACATTAACATTATGCCTGCTCACAGAAGTGTGATGTTAGATACTGCACATTTCTACTTTGATAGGCTGAACTTTGCAATACTGGCATAGGAAAAACAGAACATTTTCATCCCAAGATTAAGTCAGATCAGTTGGAACTACGATGGGTAATTGCCAACAATCTGACTTCAATGAAATCCCACAAATGTGGTCTTACAATAAACCTTATGTTGAAGACATCTTAAAGGGTCACTTCTGCGTTAGATTTTCTATGTTGTGGCTTCATTTATTCCATTTTAACGGATTGACCTTTATGTTGAGACTTTGAAACACTTAGAAACCAAGAGGCGTTACTACTAGCACTATAAACATAGGCACACAAGACGGCAACAGCTGTAACGTCCACAATGAAAACCAATCCCATTGCAGTGCACAGTAGGGATCACAAATGACAGGAAAAGTGTATTAAGAAGTGTGCAAACAGAGGGCGCAAAACATTGAACCTAACCATATTATTGGCTTAAAGCAATGTCTGCTTTAAGTCAAGTCTCTGCCATGTAATCCGAGTTCCAGGAGATTCACAAGGTTGTTTATAGCCTGCACAATAGTTTTGGCAAGCAGGAAGCACGCGGTTTCCAGGCCCGGGGGCACAGATGCCTTGCAGGGAATACCCATCCGTTTGGCTGAGGGTCTACACCTTCAGCAGAGTGAGTTCCTCATGTTATGCTCCGTGCCATGCCTTTGAGGTCTCCACAATTCCAGGTACTGTCTACACGTTCTCCAAAAATCTCTGCCTTGTTGGTTTTTTAACATTTGCGTGGTAAAAAAATTTGGAACATATGGAAAAAAAATGTAGAATACAACCAAGTCTGTACACCTATCGCCTGGATTCAACCACGAGTATTATGCCGTGTTTGCGTCACTTACATAAAAATAGGTAAAACGTTTCAGCATGAATCTCCTAGGAACAACCAATAGGACCAAAGCACAGTTAAGAGCGACTCAATGTCTTACACTCATTCTATATTCAGATATATCTAGCTGTCTTGAAAATGTCCTAGTTGTGGTTCTTGTAGCCTATTCAATGAAGCTTAACCTTAAATGAGAGCAATGCTGTGTGGGCCATCTGGCTCCAACATCATGATCCAATTTAACAATGGCTTAAACGAGATTTATTTTCATCTCACTTAGTAATTTGGAGTTGTGCCAGCATGGGGGCACCTAGTTGGGCTCTTCTGGACTCCACACATGACTTAATCTGAAATATGGCAGCCATAGCTTCTGCCATCAAGGCCTAGGTGGTTGGTGTACCATTCTCGAAGGGCACGACCCAAATGTTGCATGTCCGGTATCTGTTTGCATTCTGTTGTAAGGAATGTTGACACACGATCCCACTGGCTGCAGTAGAGGCCGAGGAAAACAGTTTTTGCGGTGGCCATGGGGTCAGGCTTCCCTGCTTCTGTTGGCTCTGTGTTTGCAGTAACAATAGTTCGGAAGCTGCATGGAGTCATCACTGTCACAAGGTACTCCTGCAAATGAGAGATCTATGACATGCCATATTAAAACAAACCCCCAGTTCATTCTAATGCAATGAGAGGCTTTAAAAAATAAAACATCTATTTGAAAGGCAGTATGAGGAGAGAGAGAGAGGAAGAGAGAGAGAAAGAGAAGGAGTTGGAGAGAAATAGATTTTCCATCCACTGGTTCACCCCTCAAACATTGGCCAGGAACCAGGTATGTTCAGATGTGTGCATGTATGTTCACACAGATTCCCTAGTTTCCTTGCAATATGTCTTTCAACTTACTCGAGGCTGGATCGGGCCTGGTTGATCGAGACTTGCCCATTCCACTCAAACTTCCTGCACAAGTTGATGCATCATGTGGGTCAATCAGGGGACAGTAGGGATGTGCAGGGACTGAAGGACTTTGGCACCAAGGACTGCGGTTAGGGAAAAGGGTTGGTGGGAGTTCCTTTTCTCTGTTGAAAAAAAAGACCCAAAACCCAAGTTGAACTCAAAAGCCATATTATATAATTAAAATAGTGTTGAAGATACAACTGAATCCAAGTGTGTTTCAAGACCAAGAGAAGATGACTCTGCTAGCCCTGTAAGCAGAGCTTGTACTACAATGTCGGAAGCATTTGCCTACGAAGAAGTTCAAGATCTAATCCTCTGCCACTGTGGCCAAGCACTGCTAAGGACCCAAGGACAACATCACTTCATCTCTCTGAGCAGTCTTGTCTCTGATAGTGACGCCAGGAGAAGCTGAAGTGACTCAGCAGGGTGGGGGAGAGGGGTTTCTCAGTATTTCCCAGCAAGATCACCAGCCTTCACTGACCCATGAATGTGTGTTGCTCACTCTATGTTTTCACGCTTTTCACATAGGTTTTATTCCAGATAGTGTGCTTAAACCACAGTTCATTTTCTCCTTACACATTTGCTACCCAGTTATCCGCACAAGCTCAGTTATTGTGGGAAGGATTCAGGAAAACCAACCAACCAGACCTTTACCTCTTAAGAACATGTTGATCTTGTTCTACCTCAAATGTTGAGGTCTCTTTCGTAGGCTGGTCAGGATTATCTTCAGTTACTGAAGTTTCAAATGTTGTCCATCGAAACATGTGCCTTCGGGATGTTGGAGCTACTATTGAACGTCTGTCAAATTCAATGTCAGTCTCTAATTTTTCCCATGCTTGCTTCCAGTGGATAGGAGTGTACCAGGCAACAGCCTAATGAAAAGGTTTCATTAATGTCAATGCTATTAGGGTTAGGATGTTTAAAAAATAGCATGAACTAATTGCAATACAATTTATTTTTAAACTTTGTATTTACATACTCAAAAGGCAGAAAAAAGAGAGAGAGCAAGAGAGAGAGACAGAGAGATAACATCTATTCTATGACTCATTTCTCCAGTACCTACACTATCTGGACTTGGGTTAGGCCAAGCCAAAAGCCAGAAATTCAATCCAGGTTTTTCATGTGAGTGGCAAGAACTCAAGTTCTTTTTTTTTTGTTTTATTGGAAAGGCAGAAATAAAGAGAGGAGAGACAGAGAGGAAGATCTTCCGTCCAATGTTTCACTCCCCAAGTGAACCGCAACGGGCCGGTGCTGCGCCGATCCGAAGCTGGGAACCAGGAACCTCTTCCGGGTCTCCCACATGGGTGCAGGGTCCCAAAGCTTTGGGCCATCCTTGACTGCTTTCCCAGGCCACAAGCAGGGAGCTGGAGGGGAAGCGGGGCTATGGGGGTTAGAACCGGTGCCCATATGGGATCCCGGGGCGCGTGCAAGGCGAGGACCTTAACCACTATGCCATCACAGCCGGGCCCTAGAACTCAGGTTCTTGAACCATCATCTGCTGCCTCCCAGGGTGTGCATTTGCAGGGGCCTGATATATTTAACAAAATCACTGTCAAGGTCAATGTCAAGGGGAATTCTCCTATGATCCCTTTTAGGAGTTGTATGGTCTTTCACTTGGATCTTGCATCCATTTTCTTGTTTGTTTTAAACATACATTCATTGATTAATTTATTTGAAAATCAGAGCTACAGAAAGAAAGAATCTTCTATCTGTTGGTTCACTCCGATGATGGCCAGAGCTGGGCCAGCACTGGGCCCATGCAGGAGCATCTGGGATATGAACTGGAACCCATATGAGATGCCAGTATTGCAGGTAGCAAGTTTACCCTTTCATCCATTTTGAATTGATGTTTGTGTACAATGTAAGTAGTGGTACAAGAGACTTTACAAAAAAAAATCTTTGCCACTTGGATTAGTGAACTATAGGGTGAGGGTATAGGACAACTTAGGAATTACATCTTTATTCAACAGAGGAAAATTAAACCATCAAACTATGTCCAAACATGCTAGCTATTCTGCTCATCTTTTAGTTGATAAAATTAAGGGTTTGAATTTTGTGCTGTAACCATTGAAAACCTGATCTGTTTGCCTTGACAAATGAAACAGTCATAAACACAACACAAGGCAAGTGCAGCTGCGAGAAGTCTTCATATAAAGTTCATTTTCATGAAGAACAGCATCAAAGTCCGGCTTTGGTGCAGACCATTACTAAGGAATTCTCTCTTCTTTGGGTAGTTCAAACTCAGCCACTTCTATTAAAAATCATGTTCATCGTTTAAGTGAGATCTTCCTTAGGTTGTACACTTTTCCTAAACAAGAGTACTTTTGTCCATATAGTGTAGGTTCATAAGAGTATTTGATGACAATGATAAAAAATATGATAAAATATAGTCTCACCTCCCAGTGTCCGACCTTATGAACCTTATAGACTATTTTTAGCACAATAGAAAAATTCCTGGATGATTTTATTTTAGCTTTGTTACTTACTTGATCCTGTAACCTAGAGCAAGCCATTGAACTTTCCAAGTTCCATTTTTCTCCTTTGTAAAATTTCTAAACACTACTGGGAATCCAATGAAAGAATGCAAACAGAAATAACCCTTTAGTGAGCTCCTAAACCCAGGAGTGATCTATGCTCCTAATCTGGATCTTGAAGAGCAAACAAGCCATTGAAGGAGTGCCAGGCACTGAATAAATAAAAGCTAGCTGTTAGCTTTGGACATATGAAGAAGATTCTACAAATCTTATAGCACAACACTGTGACTCCTGGGGGAAGAAATATCTATCCCTGTTTTAAAAACCCACAGGCTCCTGAATTGTAGTGATCATATTAGGAATATAAAATGTTATGAAAGATGGGATTAAATGTTTACCTTTAGTGCAAAATATTTTAAACTTCATGTATTGGAGGAGTTCCCAGAGAGTTCATGTACAATTCATATCCTGATAAACCATGCATAGATTTCAATTTTTGCATGAAAATAAACTTGTTCTTTAATTCTGTTTTCTGTGAAATTTTTGACATTCCTGTGTAACATAATTTCACAGCAAATATAGTCCTTTAAAATAAGGACTCCAAATTCACTCAGCCAATTACTGGACTGTTGGGAATAAGTATGATGTCTTAAACCAAGCTATACCTTAAAGCTTAGTACCAGGCCAAGAACAGAGAAGAAATTCAATAAGTAGGTGACAAGTAAGTAGATCAATAGTAAAAGGTCTGTATTTTGTACTTTCCTTACCCCATTCTTCAGGCTACATATTAGAAATACAATCTGTCTTTAAGAGTAGCTTTTCAGAAGTACAGGAAATCAAAATTATTTTTGGCAAACGTGTTACTCTGCGGCACTTTGACACTGCGGATATACCTGATGTGTTATGACATTTACTGCTGTTTCTATTCGTGCTTTTAAGGATGGAAAACCAATTGAGGTAAGTAGGAGGATCACAGAGAATGCCATCTACTGGGTTAAATGTTCTTGTTAAGCACCAGACACTAACCTCACCATTAGGTTTGCACAGGATCGTTGTACAGTCTGGACTTGTTCTGAATCTGTTCTGTTCTTTCCAGAGAAAATCTGATGGCGGCTGGTGTTTTGCTTCTGATGCTGCTGCCCATATCTGTAAGAAGACACCAATGCAAGTGACAAATGCCGCCGGAAGTCAATGTAGGTTTTGTAAATGTCACTGGTGATGGCAGCAAAGTCTTTCTGCACAGATGAGTTTTTAAAATACGACAACTGCATGCCACATCATGTCAGGTGGTGCAACACCTAGTAGGTACTGCATATGGCAAAGAACAAGTACGAGAACAGGAGGGGGACCTTCTAGTATCAACCCAATATCTTTTTTTTTAAGCAAATAATCTCTTCCTTTGCCATTTAAGAGCTATATTAGCTTGGTTTTAAATAACTATTTCAAAGGCAGATACATGTACATACATGTATACACTTACAGAAAGAAAGAGAATATTCCATCTGCTGCCTCACTTCCCTAAATGCCTACAAAAGTGGTCCAAGGCTGGATCACGCTGAAGCGAGAAACCTGGAACCCATCCAGGTCTCCTCTGTTGGTGACTTAGAGTACGTTAGCCGTTACTTTCTGCTTCTTGGAGTGTACATTAGGAGGAAGCTAGGTTGGAAGAGGAAGTGGGACTTGAACCCAGCAACTCTGGCATAGGTTGTGAGTGTCCTGGGGACTTCATTTTGAAGCATAAATCACAAAAACAAAAGGCTCCTGCACAAAGTCAAATAAAGCAGAAGAAACATATGGGTGCAAATCAACCTCTAGAAGGTGAAGAACGTGATATAATTCACTACAGCAACAGGCAAGTCCCATTTTTTGTACCAATGTGTAGCTGAGAGGTTGACCGAGGCTGAGCGACCGGTCGTCTATATCAATGGGGTTTCTCCTCTACAGTTGCAGTTAGTAGTACTTCCGCCTTATACTCACAGTGACTGTGGAACTGGCCTGCATTACGATGTTTGGAATGAATCGGTACCGGCAGAGTGCTTGTCCATTCACATTTTGTTGGAGAATATGATTTCCAATTTCCAGTTCTTTGTCAGGGGAAGCATTCACGAGCCTTACAAATAAACCTTTGACATTCACTTCGGCTATTTTAATATCACCAAGAGAACTAGAAAATAAAATGCAAAGATTATGAAGGATCTTCAGAGAAGAGTGTCTTCGGCTCAGGTTCAGAACTGAAGAATCAATACGTTTAGGAAGGTGTCCCCACACTATGTACTGGACAAGTGCAACACAGATTTTCTTTTTTGTATTTTATAACCACCTAAGCCAACCAGGCTGATCTCCTAGCTCTGCTTATTGCTGCAAATAAAATGATCTATTTCACATAAAGTCATAAAGGCAAGTCGCCAAGTGCTTTAGGTATCAAGGCAAAATGCCGTAAGGAGGTGCGATTTCAACCACGTAAACTTTCCACTGCTGCACATAAAACCCCTGAGATATAAAGTCTCAAAGGCAGATAAAGTGATGAGTCATTGCATTTACTTGTGAAAAAGTGACTGTGAAAATGAGTACCTGAACACCTCACATAAACATTAAGATTGTATTTTGTTTTTACCTTCTAACTTGTGCTGATAGTTTATGCGTTCCACAGAACAAACATTTCTATGACTGCATTGTCTCAGAGTGTGGGTCACAATCTATTAGCAGACCATGAAGTCCCTTTGGTGGGCTAGAATCAGCATTTTAAAAGTACAATATATTTTCACCAATAGTATTAACTATGCCAGGCACTTAAAAAATACATACGAGGGTCCCTAATCAAGGTAGTGGAAAGTGAGTATTAGGAAAGAACCTTAAATGAATTTCAAATTTGTTTTGCACCAAAATAAAACCTTTCAATTTATTTGCCCAAGAAGCTTGTGGAAGTATGCTCGTGTATCTATGCTTGGGCCTGCTTATCTATCTCTACCTATACCTATATTTGTACAATTTCTTATCCACAATTCTAACATTCAAAAAGCCTTGAGAAAACAAACAGAAATCTTCACATGTTTCAAGCAAAATTTGACCCCAAATCAAGAAGATTGACAGTCTTTGTTCATGGTTTGTATGAACACACTTACATCTTATTGTGGAAAGATTAATGTTTAATTTTTTTAAAAATTCTCCTCTATGCCCTTGGGGTGTCAAAAGTTCCCCAGGCATCACATCAGTTTCCTAACATTTTTCAAAGGCTTCCTTTGGAAATGTACTAATCTTCAAATATTCTGATGACAGCACTGTGGACTCTTTTCTCTCCACACTATGCATAATTCTCATTGAAATATTGCTACATAACTCTTATTGAATGTCACAGTAAAAAGCCAATGTGAAGAACAATGCATTCTCATTCATTTCTCATAGCAATGTAGTAAGACATGCTATCTTTGGATTTGGTGGGATTGCATTGTTCACTCTGTTAGCCCAGCCTGGGCGGTCTCATCTCTGATCCTTTACACAATATCTCTGACTCAATTCTGTTGATTTCACCTTTCTCAGTGTCTTCTAGGCATATCATCATCTCTCCACCACAACGGCTGCTATCTTTATTAGGCTCTCATTGTCAGCGAGACATGGCGTCCACACTCCAATGGGTTTTTTGAGTCCTGCCCCCTCCTAACCATTCTTCATTTCGTTTCCACAAGCAATCTTTGTACAATCCAGATCTGACATTGACATTTCCCCCCTGGAAATTCCTCAATGTTTTACCATTTCCTGCCAGAGGAAAACAATAAGCCATACAGCTCTCTGCGACCCACAAATTTCGAATCCTTCTCTACTTCCTATCCTATGCTTCAAGTGAAACCACACAGAAGTCCCTTTTCATGTGATGGCATGCTTTGCTCTCTGTCTACACAAGTGCTATTCTTTCTTTTTATTTGCCACAATGTTACCATCACACCAAAGTTTCAGGCTTCCAAACTTTTTTAATATCATGAGTACAAAATGGAAACCCATTGTTAATTTATTTTCCCCCGATTACAGGGAAAAACTATGCATGGCTTTTTGGATTACAATATACAGTTTTCTAAGCACTTTTTGAAGATGACTCATAGGCAAGGATTTTGAGGGGTTTTTTTTTGCACCAAAATAAACTTTTAATCTACTTCATTTTTTCATGAAAATGCCTCTTATGTCCATTTTTAATCTCTTTGCTCTCTGTGATTTAGATTGGCTATTTTCTTCTGAGAATATTCTAGCTCAATATTTCTCTATTCTGTTTAATCAAACTTACTTTTTAAAAGGATTTATTTATTTTTATTACAAAGTCAGATATACAGAGAGGAGGAGAGACAGAGAGGAAGATCTTCTGTCCGATGATTCACTCCCCAAATGACTACAACAGCCGGTACTGTGCCGATCCGGAACCAGCAGCCAGGAACTTCCTCCAGGTCTCCCACACAGATGCAGGGTCCCAAGGCTTTGGGCCATCCTTGATTGCTTTCTCAGGCCACAGGCAGGGAGCTGGATGGGAAGTGGAGCTGCCGGGATTAGAACCGGTGACCATATGGGATCCCAGTGCATGCAAGGCAAGGATTTTAGCCACTAGGCCACTGCGCCAGGCCCAATCAAATGTACTTTTAAAACTCAAACAGATACAGTAATTTTTGTTGGATTTTTTTTTTTAATTCTAAAATCTTATTTTTGAATCGTCTGGTCTGTACTACCAGTTTTTTGCTTATCTTTTGAAGATTTACTTATTTTTTTATTTGAAAGGCAGATTTACATAGAAAGGAGAGAGAGAGAGAGAGAGAGAGAGAGAGAGAGAGAGAGAGACTGAGTTTTTCATCTGTTGATATACACTCCAAATGGTTGCAACAGCTGAGCTAGGCTAATCTGAAGTCAGGAGCCAGGAGCTCTTCCATGTCTCACACATGGATAAAGGAAGCCAAAGACTTGGACCATCTTCTGCTGCTTTCCCAGGCACATCAACATGAAGCTGGATTAGAAGTGGAGCAGTAGGGACTTGAACGGGTGCCCATATGGGTGGGGGCTGAATCTACTAAGCCATAGCTCTGGCCACCTGTGCTAGGATTTAGATCTTGTAATTCAACTCAGTATTATTTTGGAGTTCCTGTCAGATGATCTCAATATGTGGGCTTCCTAAGCCAATTTCTAGAGTACTCAATTTTATATCTGATTTTTATCCAACTCTAACATATGTACAATTTGTTATTGTTTGACTTAGCACCTGATATTATAGGTTAAAAAAATTCTAGGGCAGATTTAAGATTCTGTGTTATGTTTTCTCACTCTACAGAATGTTTGCTTTGCTTCTGCCATGTATCTAAACTGAAGGAAAAAAAAGCACTTTAACTAAATCAACATGTAAAATGATTTTAAGCAGGCTTGTCTATTTGGGATATTTTTAAGTATATAGTCTTCCTATTGGACTGACACTTTCAAGTTCCAATGGAAAGCTTAGGGTGGTTGTCAGTGATCTTCATTCTTGTCCAGCCCTAAAGGCCAACTTCTATTAACACAGTTTCACGATCTTCCCAAATTGCCTAACTTCTCAGTCTCTGAACTGCTGCTTTGAAATTAACAACTGTGCGGTGGAGAAAGTAGCCTTCTAGTTTCCCAAGCCTTGAGACATTGTGAGGCAAAAGGGTATATACTTGTAGATATTCCTTGGGATATGCATCCAAACTCCCTTTCAAATAGTGATCTTATTTCATACAGCCACTGCCCTGTGTGAGAATCTTTATTTCATAAATGTCTACTTCCAAAAAATTAATATCGCAACTTCCTTTTTAGAATTATTGTCATGATTTTATTAAATTGTCAATGAAACATTTTATTTTTCTAGAGTATTCCTGAAACATTTCTATGGCATGCTCATCTTACTGAATCCCTTATGCAATACGTTTTTATTGTTTGAAATACTAGGTTTTTGATTTTTACATTAATGTTCTCTGTGCAGGGGGGATAATCATTATTTGTTTTTAGATAAACAAGGCCCTGGGACAGTTTTGTGGTCCTTTTGTTACCATACACGTAAGCGAATATTTACAGTGGCTTTTCAGCAATCTTTGAATATTCAAGTGACTTATGTATTCACTAATCTTAATTTTTTTTAATTTAATGCCTATAAATGGAATCTATTTACTGGTTGGAAAGAAAAAAGACCATGCCTGTATTGACCGTATCAGGGTACTTCACTTGTCTTCCCTTTGATAGGACCAAAAGCTACAGGAAAGCAGTCCACACAATACAGGGAAATTCAGAGGCAGGCTGCTAATCTGTTATCACATGGCCTTAGGTAACTATCTTTTCCTCTTCCCTCCAAGTCTTCCTATTTATCTTTAATAGGAAAATAAGTTGAGTCCCTTGCTTCCATTTTGATAGACTGAGTGGAAACTGATACCCCAGTCTTCCTGTCTGTAGCCTCAGTGTGGGCTTGATGTGTAAAGAGACTGAAAAGGCACATGCCTATGGAACTAAAAAAAAAAAAAAAAAAAACTTCCTTTCCAGTATTTACACAGATTTGTGTAGTTGTTGAGTTCTGCTTAATCACTCCGTGCTATCTGCTTAAGCTGCTCTAGAGTTCACTGAAATTATCCTTAGAGTTTCCATTCTTCCCATCTGTATCTAAAATTCTCTGGATTGGGCCTGGCGGCGTGGCCTAGCAGCTAAAGTCCTCGCCTTGAACGCCCCGGGATCCCATATGGGCACCGGTTCTAATCCCGGCAGCTCCACTTCCCATCCAGCTCCCTGCTTGTGGCCTGGGAAAGCAGTCGAGGACGGCCCAAGGCTTTGGGACCCTGCACCCGCATGGGAGACCAGGAAGAGGTTCCTGGTTCCCGGCTTCGGATCGGCGCAGCACCTACAGTTGCGGCTCACTTGGGGAGTGAATCATCAGATGGAAGATCTTCCTCTCTGTCTCTCCTCCTCTCTGTATATCTGACTTTGTAATAAAATAAATAAATCTTAAAAAAAAAAAGAAGACAATCAGCAAAAAATGGCAGCAGCCATAAATAACATCAGCTGAAGTAAATCACCTGATTAACCTTTATAAAACATCCCACTCAACTGCAGGATACACATTCTTCTCAAGTGTACCTAGAACAACTACTAGGATAAGAAATATCTTGCCTATAACACAGATCTCAAAAAACTTAAAAGGATTGAAGTCACATAAAACATGTTAAATTATATACAATGTAATTTAATTAGAAATTAATAATAAGATATCTGAAAAATCACTGTAACTGGAAAAAATCTATACAATATCTGTGAACTAAAAAAGTATACTTTGCAATTACTCAAGGATCAAAAATGAAAAGGGAAGTTATTTCATGCAGGATAAAAATAAAAACACGACATATTAGAATTTGTAAAATGACACTGAGCTCTATTTTTTGGGGAAAATTCATAATACTAAGTAGCTATGCTAGGAAAAGTATCAAACCAATGGTCTGAGAAAAATATGGAAACAAAGGGAATCTAAAGTAGACAGAAGAAAGAGAAAGAAGCTGAGAATGGAAATCCATGAGTCAGAAAACAAACAAAACATGAAAATCAATAGATCTGACTCAGTCTCAGTGTAAGATCTGCTCAGTCTCAGTGTAAGATGATATCAAGACAGTCAAATCTCTCTTTGTGATGCCATTGGGGGAACAGGATTGAAAACCAATGAGCTAAAATATTCTCACAGACTCTAAAATCACACATCACAGGCTCACCTAACCTTCAAAGCTGAGGACAGCTGCAGCCACGTCACAAAATTGTCCTAGATCATTCCCTGCTAGAAGCCAGTTCTTGCTCCTTCTGATACCTTGTTGTTTTCACATGCCTTTCCCTTCATTCTCACTGGTAAATCTTTCCTGATATGAATGTAACTTCTTAATACCACATTCATAAGCTTTTTTTCTAAATTTTCCCCAAATAGCTCCTCATTTTTTATGATGGTTGGTATTGAATGAATCATTAGAGGAAGTGTGACAGTTGAACCAACACTTAGGCTCAATTATTGGAGCACAAGTGACTAATTTTAGGAAGCATGGACTATAAGAAAGAAATTTCCTTCAGGCCCACTGTGATGGCTCAGTAGCTAAATCCTCGCCTTGCATGTGCCAGGATCCCTATGGGTGCCAGTTCATGTTCCAGCTGCTCCACTTCCCATCCAGCTCCCTGTTTGTGGCCCAGAAAAGCAGTAGAGGATGGCCAAAAGCCTCGGAACTCTATCCACATGGGAGACAAAGAAGTTCCTGGCTTTGGATTGCTCAGCTCCAGCCATTGTGGACACTTGGGGAATGTACCAAAAACAGCAGACCTTTCTCTCTGTCCCCTTCTCTCTGCAAATCTGCCTTTCTAACATAAATAAGTCTTTTAAAAAAATCTTTTAAAAAGAATGCTTTTCTATTAAAAAAAAAAAGAAATTCTGATCAGATTGACTCTCAACTTTGGCTCACAAATTCCTTTAGCCTTTTCACAGTCTATATCAGACATCTGTACTATTAAAATTTCACAATTCAGTCCACTGATCATGTATTAAGTAATGCAAGGTAAAGGACATTAACAGATGAGCTAGCTCTTTTACTTAGTCCTAATACCAACTTTCTTCCCTTATTTTTGCCATAGACACAAGCAGCCATAGAATGAAACAAGGAAGGTAAGATTTTTCACCTCTCTCCTACATCTTTGTCTCAAGAAACTACTAAAGAAAAATACATTAAATCTTTTTTTTTTTAAGAGGCCCATAAGTAATTGAATGCAATGGGTTTGTGGGATTATGTAACACTGTTTTCTCTGGCATATTTGGAGAATTAATATATATGCTTATTTCCCTAGAAAATTCTAGGAGCTGCTTTTCACTGCTGAGAATCCCAGTAACTCTACAATGGCATTGTTAGTATTTTGATACAATCATAGATCTAACTGCAAATTACACTTCTATTTTCTATTCATTTCTTGGTCCTACCCAAACAGAAGCTATTTTGTAGTCCAAATACAGTGTGTACCTGGATGTAGATTGGCCAACTTCTTCAAGAATCATGGAGAAGTGTTTGTAAATTTTCTGGACATGGCCTGATTGTGAAATAAATTTCTTCGGTTTATTAAACAAAGAAAGGAAATAATCCTCTCCTTCCCCAATCACAGAAGACGCATGATCCAGGCTCAGGGTCTGTTTCTTTGGAACTGAGAAGCAACTGATTTCTTTTGAATCATCTAAAGGGAGAAACAAAAAAATAGTTCAGTAAATAAAAGGACAAAGAACCCAAAGCCAGAATCTTTATAACCCAAAGCTTCTACAAGACTGCGTTTACCTTCTCTACTTCCACTATCGAGGCTTAAGGTGAAGTCTACAAAAACAGCCAATGAGTATTTTGTGCGACATTCCAAATTCCTGCAGAACACTTCAGCTGTTTTTAAACTGTCAATTATGTCATCAGCATGATGACAGATTATCGAATTGTACTAGAAGTGTCATTTATTTTTGAGTAGGTGGAAGATTTGAGTCTGCCACTTTGGCTTTGTAATACATATATAGCTTTATTCTCTTTCATATTTGCCATACTCTCAAAATTGCTACTCATCAGTTTAAACCTCAGACAAGTCCTTTCTACTCATGGTCAGCACTTACTGAATAGTTAATGCTTAATCACATTCTAAGATCTACTTGGTAAATTCTCTCTATAACATTCAAAATTCTAGCTACAATATTCAAATGAAAAATAAATTTCACATTGGTACAGCAAAATAATCATTCTGGATGAATTTAATGTTATCTGTAAAGCAAAAGTTATCCTATAAAGATGCATCAAGGTGAAGAGATAAGAGTCACGTGCCTTGCCTTTACGCAGACCAGCAATTGTGTGCCAGCTTTGTCATTTACTAGGCTAAGTGATTTCAACTTTAAAAAAAAAAAAGATTATTTATTTTTTATTGGAAAGTTGGATATACAGAGAGGAAGACAGACAGAGAGGAAGATCTTCCATCTGTTGATTTACTCCCCAAATGTCTGCGACAGTCAGAACTAAGCAGATCCGGGTCTCCTACATAGGTGCAGGGTCCCAAGGCTTTTGGCCATCCTTGACTGCCTTTCCAGGCCACAGGCACAGAGATGGATGGGAAGTGGGGCTGCCGGGACATGAACTGGTGCCATATGGGATAACAGCGTGTGCAAAGCAAGGACTTTAACTACTAGGCTATAGCGCTGGGCTCCATGATTTCAACTTTTAAAGTGTGATGGTTGAATACCATCTTGGTTGTTCCCAAAGTCCATGTTTTAAAGATTTGGTCCCCAAGGTGGCCCTGGAAGATTCTGGAAATCTCAGGAGGCAGGGCTTAATGGGAGGTCCTTAAGGTGTTGGCCTTAGGCCATTGGAAGGCAATTCTCACAAGAAGGGTAGTGTAAAAGCCTCAGTTTGGGCATAATCTCTCTTACAGTTCCTGGCTCCAGTTATTACCACTGGCTCCAACACAAGCTTTTGCCATTGTCTTCTGAGACCCTCATGTGAGGCCAAACCAATGTGGCTGTTTGATCTCGACTTTGAAACTTCAAAACTGTGCACTGAGAACACCTCTGTCTCCTTCACGAATAGCTTTTCTCTGGGATTTCACTGCAGTTTGAAAAGAAGGCTAATATGCCAAGGTTAAGTTTTCCTAAATACAACTTCCTTATGTGAGGAGATAGGAAGGCTGGAAATAACGTAAATAGCTCCCAGCACAGGGTTTAATATTTATCCAGTATTAACAAGTGACAGTTACTATAGTGTAAAGGTTTTAGCTAATGTGATTTTGGGTATAAAACTCGCAAAAAAAAAAAAAAAAACCACACAAGCTACAGTGGACTTTATGGTCTTACTTGAGAGTACTTTGGAAAGTTCGTGGAAATAGATTAAAAGATAAGTTTATTTGGATGCAGAATTTTTGAAATCCAGATATAATTTTTTATAATGAACATCTCCTGTAATTTTGCAGGTTATTCCTCATCCCTCATTTGTCGAAAGAGAATGGACAGCATCCTTCTTAACAGTCTGACTTGGGGCATGAATACCTCCCAAAGGAAGGAAGACGTGGGCGTGGCTCCCCACTGTCTTTTCATTGAGAACAATCAATGGCAATGAAGCAAACACAGGACCCAGCGGACTCTGACAACTGTCTACAAAGGCTAGAGCTGCGTAGCATCTGACAGAGAGCACACCCCAGCCCAGCTCTCACCGTGCAAGCTGACACCACTGCCTTTGCTTGCCCCTCCACCAGCAGGCGCTTCTACCAGGTAACCCAGTCACAGATCACATGCCATGGTGCCATCATGCCAAAGGTTGAATTCTTCCTAAATGTCAGTGTGAATACAGGGAGGCACTAACAGACCATTTCTCTAAGTTATACAAACCATGAAACAGGGATTACGACTACACACATAGTTTATGACAAAAGCGTCTGCAACCCTGTGTCCAAGGTTGAGGAAACTACTGGAGGCAGCCTGAAATACGGATGAGAAGCAGTCAGGTCCATAAAATAGACACGGAAAATAGGAGTATCAGAGTCAGGAAGTGTTCGTGCTACCAGTTTGGAAACTTGCTATTTGATCGGCAATTGAAATACACATCACCACATCTAGTCTTTCCTAGATGAAGCTTGCAGGTTACGTTGGGACTGACAACAAAATTTATCATGTGCTAATCATTGTGCTGACTGATCTGCCAACCGATTTTATTTAATCCTTTGCCCTGTGAAGTCACATCTTACACACATGGAAACAGAAACCCAGAACTTTTTCCTGATGCTGTAGGAGGTAGCTGCAAAACCTGTGATGGAGGGACCGCAGCATTTTCCAGAAACCATGAACACTTACCTTCAAAGTTTCCTTAACACAGCGAGGAAAAACACACTCCAAGGTAGTATTGCTGAATGCATTGTTGACAACACTAAAACTGCATTTTCATACTACAGTTGTTTCCATTTTTCTTACCGCTTCCACCTTTTCTATCACTTGTTTATATATTTTGCTTTTTTTTTCTACTATCAGCCTATTCCTTACTTGTGCCATAAATGCCCTAAGGGCACAGAGCACAGGAGACAATAGCAACATCCGAAGTTAGCATTATACGTTGAAACGTAAAATTCTCTAGCAATTCTAGAACACATTAGCAGTCAATCCACGGACCATCTTCATGGCTTTAGGTATCTCAGTGTTTGAGGATGGAGACATTTGGGAACCTGAATCTGTGTGCCCTGAATTATAAGGGTCAGTAGTGATCTTAGTAAGTTCATCTAGATAGGATATTTGAAAGCTGGCATTCTAGGAGATAAGCAATTAAACACCATTTGGTCCATGAGGCAATAGAGCAACTATTGAGATTCCCCTACATATGTTTTAAAGATAATCTAAAGATATTTGATACATATTTTGCTTACCAAAGTATCTGTCTTCCGGGAGACTGCTCACGGTGGATTTGGAAGTCAGCGGTCCTATTGTTGAGATGGTTATTTCACTGATGTCAGTGCTGGACAGATAGTGACTGAGGGTTATCTCACGTGAAAAGGATACTGAGAGTGGCAGGGCTGTGGCATTTGAACAAGTCACCTTTGGGAAGAAATGTACCGAAGAATGCTGTTTTGTTGGTGGAGCTCTCAGTTTGTCATCTCTGTGTACAAAATGGATGGTAGCAGACAAAGAGAGAAAATCAAAGTGACGGTCAGAACAAGAAGTGTGGGCCATCATAGGCTCAGCATTCCACTTTTCAAGGGTCACACACATCTAACACAAGCACAACAACACACGGCATTTCTAGCAATAGAAATAGTTTACCATCATGCTTTCATGTTGTTCTACTTGAAAGAAAATTCTTACTATCGATGGTTTTCAAAAGGTAGGAAGATAGAGTGGGGGCATGCCAATCTGCTGCCTGCAGTGCTGGCAATCTGTATGGATGATAACTCATACCCTGGCTGCTCCACTTCCAATTCACTTCTTGTTTATGACCTGGGAAGGCAGTGGAGGATGGCCAAAGACCTTGGACCTCTGCAAAAAATGTGGGAGACCCCAAAGAAGCTCCTAGCTTCTGGCATCAGATCAACTCAGCTCTGGCCATTTGAGCCATTTGGGGAGTGAACCAGCAGATGGAAGATCTCTCTGTGTGTCTCTTGTTGTCTCTGTAAATATGCCTTTCCAATAAAATGTAATTTTTAAAAAAAAGATATGAAGACAGAAAAAAATGTTTAAAAAATGTAAAAAAAAAAATAACTTTAATGTCATAACCAAATACTATTTCCTTCCAGGTCCTTTATATGCATTTTTTTAACTCCAAGTAGAGAGTCTATAAACTATTTATATTCCACTTTGTTTGTTAAATATGATTTGTTAAATCATATTTCCCCTTTCCGTTAACATGAAAAAATTAGAATTCCTGCTTAACATAACTGTTACATATTCTTTCTTTCCATTCTTGTTGTCGCTTAACTAATTTTTCTATATTCATAACAACTCTCTAATGAACATCTGCTTTCAGGTGAACCACTTGTGACTAGGTGTGCATGTGTGTTGCAGAGAATAAAGACAATTTTCAAGGACTTACTCTCATAAGTAAATTTCGCAGCATGAACAAAGATTTTCTCTTTTTCTAAATTAATTTAAAAGCATTTGTTAATTGAAGTACAATCATATGAAGCAGAGCCCGAAACTACAGGACAATCACTTTCCAACTTCAGTAACCCTCTCATGACCTGGCTCGTGGAATGACGTAGAGGGATTCCATTTCCTGAGCCACACTGAGACTTCTCCAAGGGACCTCGTTGCGTGTGTGTTTGCGTGTTTGTGTGTTTAAAGACTGAGTTGTGGGGCTCGGCAGCGTGGCCTAGTGGCTAAGGTCCTCGCCTTGATCCCATATGGCTGCTGGTTCTAATCCCGGCAGCTCTACTTCCTCTCTATCTCTCCTCCTCTCAGTATATCTGACTTTGTAATAAAAATAAAATAAATCTTTAAAAAAAAAAAGACTGAGTTGTGAAATACACTCTTGGGCAACACCTCTCATTGTCCTGGGACACATGACAAGTGGCTCCTCCTGCAACTCCTTCCTGGCGACCACATCAACTATCCAATGGAAGTCAGAAACTGACCAGTGGATAACCCATGGATCATCCCCATTCCCATATGCTTCCCAGAGCGCTTACAAAGTGATCTCTCGTTGTGTGTTGAAAACTTCCATGGGAGAATGAGGACCTGGAGCCTGCTCACCTACAGTCCCACTCTACCTCCTTTCCACTTTTTTTCTCTTACTTCCTTGCTTCCTTCCTTTTTTTCCCACCAAGTGGTATCCATGATCATTTTATTCTGCCACTTGGAAACTCCTTCATCAAAAATCTTCTATCCAGAGAGAGAGAAAGCTTTATAGTCAAAACCAGACTGCTCTATATGAATTTCTTGGAAAGCGCATACGTCACGGGTCCGGTTTCTTTAACATTAGATGGTGGTGACCCTGAAGAGCCCATTATGATGAGCCTAGCACTTAGCAAGCCTGAGCACTTACTATCCAGCCATGCGATACCTTCTAAACTATGATCATGAAGTTAGTGGGAATAGACCACAGAGGAAGATTATCAAATAACAAACATTCCCCTCTGTCCAGCCCAGTGGCGAGATCCTAAGGCATGACGTTGATTCCGATTGGAACAAGAAGGGAGAGCGCTTTCCCCTCAACATTTCTCACATCTGGGTTGCATTACGCCCCGGCTATAGCTTTTCAGCATGTTCACGTTACAACCTCCCATTTTTTTTTCTCCCCAGTGGAACAATAACATTCCCCAATAACATGAAGTCCACAAAGGATTCCCAGCAAGCCTTCATAAATGCTGTGATCAGAGAAATTGGGTCCAGAAACAGAGTGTTAATATTTTTGTGGCAGAATCAGAAATTTCTGCGGGCTGGACATGTCAGCTGAGCTGATGTATGCCAGGAGATGCAGCCCTCGACTGCCCCAGTTTCCTCTTGCCTGACCATTTGACTCCATTGGAAGGGCAGCACTTGTTTTGAGTGCTTGGTTAGCTCGGATTTTCTCAGTATTCTGCACTCTCTGTAATAAATCAGAATGAAACCAGGGACCATTACAGATGCTTGATTCCAGCATTCTCATGTTACTTGGGACACCACTACGTTGGTGATTCTGACAACAATCGTTTCTCGGAAGACTTCGAAACATAGAAAAAAGAAAAAACACGGGCACAGGCTGAATAACAAACAGCGGAAAACTAGGTCCAAAGTAAAAATAACTTCACAAAGTGTATACACAACTGTCAGGGTCTCTGTTTGGAAAACCAATGCCAGTGCTTTAGTTGATAGTATGATTTACAGTAGTAATAAAAATGCAGTTGTGATTTTTTTTTTATAGAACATTCTCACAGACATTTCCTAAACCAACACACTAGCAATTTTTTATTTCGGTCCCTAGGTTGATAAAGTTGCTCTAAAACAGTTTTCTGTTCCACAGGAGTATAAACAGACAAGGGCTAAATATCATAATCAAATCATAAGATGTCAACTTTACTCTTTTTTAACTCTACATCCTTCATACTCCTTTGGGGCAGTTGTCTTTCTCCTTTTTTACTTGTTGAGCATTATGGTTAGTGATGCATTAAGCCTGTGACCATAAATTGAAATGCTACTGTAAAAATTTAAGGGAAAGAAAAGATGTAAGGAGGGGAGATTGAGAGAGGGAGGTTGGAAGGAGGCATGGTAATCTTACAGTCATGTCTAATACATAACATCTGATCTCTTCACAATAATAAATATTTCCTCAATATACAATTAAATTAGTGTTACTATTTAAAAACTTATATTAAAGAGGATGAAGATTTCTAGCGATTGCCTTTACATGGCAATGGAAATTTTGGAAACTCCAAAAAAAAAAAAAGATAGAATTCAGGTATTTTGTGTGAGAGGGATGTCTGGGAGAATTTTCATACTACTCAAAGACAGGAACCTCATCCAAGAGTGGTTGGGGAAAGAGAATTCTCTGCTATTGTTCACTATTTTCTAGAAATGTATGTGGGATTGATTCTCATTCCAAGTGCTTCACCAGCTCTCTCAGCACAAGCGTGGCCTTCATCTTTCTCCCTCTGCAACCAGACCCACGTCTCCACTCAGTCACACCCTCCTTACAGCTCGGGGTTCTTCTCTGGTTTCTCCCTTTCCTGCTTCTGGGTGTCACTCCGCAGGGTCTCCGAAGCTTCCTGGACGTCTTGTGTGTCATTCATCTTGGTGAGAAGAGAAGTCTCATTTGCTTCCTAGGAAAGCAGAAAGGAAAACAACGAAATGCAGCTGAAGTTCAAGCCAGAATTTTCTTTTCACAGTGGCCTCACCTGCTACCCAACTGTCGTCACGCACCTAGCAGACTGAATGAAGTTTTTACCAAGCTGGTGTCAGACCCAAAGTTCTCTTGTGAATGTGTAGCTTGTGACATAGCAATATGGATACAGGCTAAGGATGCCAGACAAACCACGGTGAAGATGTGTAGCATTTACTGGAAGCAATTCAAGACACAGGGCAGTAACCCAGCCAAGTGACCTTTATGATGACAGTATTCCCACCTGGCCATGCTGTCTGGTGGAACTCCATGACTTCATGTCTCCATGGTTATGAAGTTCCACTCTCTGAACAATCACTGAGTTGATGCTGCACCTACGATACGGCTCCCAGACACTGAATAATGGAGCTTGCTGTGGGGAGAGCTCTATCTCTCAACAGACAACCTTGACATCAAAATGTTAGCTATTTGCTTTTAGATTGCCAGTGGTCAACGCCAGCATGTGAATACTGAGGGTATGAGTCACAGTTAGTTTTTCTTTTTCTCTCTGTTTCCTTTTCATTATCTTTCATTCAACAAATGTGTTGAACACATGGTAACAGCCAGGCAGCACGAGCAGAAAGGACATTATTTTGAGGCAGAAAGAAGCCTATTGATGGGAATAGTACAATGACAAGAAACCTAAGCTCATCTCCTAGCTATTTCAGAGACATTACTTAAAGGAAATCACTTAGTTCAACTTCTACTCTGTGGAAAAGACCCATAATATTCTGTGATAATGGTGATATGAGAATTAAATTAACATATAAAATATGTTCTGCATAGTAATGAGATCTGTGCATGATGATTACTGTGGAAGCTAACATGTATTTTAGTGAGCATCTACCATACACCAGGAACTGAGTAAGCACTATGAATAAAAATGTCCTGCTTTCAGGAACAAGGATGAAATTCCTTCTAATCCAGATTGGAAAATGGCTCCCCTCTTGGAGTGATGCACTCAAATGCAGAGGACAACAAACCAAGTACATGCTCTGACAACTCAGAAGAAAAAGACAAGAAGTATACCACTTTAGAAAGCAATCACAGTAGAGGGTGGTAAACCTTACACTATATTTTTTCCATCTCAGGCATGAAATAGAGTTCTTATTAGCATGATAGGCCAATAATGAAAAGTATCATTCTACTAATATTTACAAAATAATTCAAACTGAATTGACCATTCCCACCACTCTCCAAATTGCCCTATAAAAGCATAGATGATTTTCTAGGGGTTGACCACTTTTTTCCACCTGACTTCATCTTTTAACATCAAGTTATTACGATAACATTTGTTTTATCAGTGAACTCATTCACAGTTTAGAGAAACAGAATATGGTCACAGAAAGAAAACGTTCAAAACCTTTAAATGTACACATGTTTCAATATTCATTCTCCCCCCTAGGATATTTTTTCTTATCGCCCCTCTTTTTATTTCACCCAAACTGAAGGCATAGATACAACAAAAACCAATTTCCTGTTTCACAGCTTCTCAAACCAACCCAGTGTATCTTCACAGGGGAGAAAGTGAACAGACAGTAGTCCAGGGCTTGGGTGGGGCCCTCGGGGCACTTAGGGAACAGGAACCAGAGACGCTAGACTTTCCATCAAGTAGCAGATAATTCTACTTGGCAGGGAAGTTTCCCTTATACCCTGTAACTTGTCAGACATTCAGCCAGACGGAAAATAGATTACCAGTTTCTGAATCTATAGCCAAGCTCCACATCACGTAGAGTACAAATCAGTGTGTGTTTTGTTCCCCTAGAAAGTATTTACTGTGTAAATTGAGGGGAGATTGCACATTGATTTGTTCAGACCCTTTCCAAGAATTATTGATCAGTTTGGGAAAATTACATCAAAGGCAATGCCACTTGGTAATACTTACAGGTTGATGTCATTTACTGAATATAAGTAGTAACAGTAATGACAACCTGACAACAGCCACAAAATCACTCTGAGTGTGCCGAATCCTCTAACTCACTTATAGCACAGAGTAGAGCACATTAGCTCACAGACAAAGAAATGCTCTAATTTATGGATATCCCATATCCTAATTCAAGCACTCTAAAAAATTTAGGAGACATTAGACATATAAAGGCACTGAATATTGATAATATTAAGGAATCATTTCCGTTATGACATAGTGTTATGTATTTTTTTAAATGGATGTCTTAACGTTTTTGAGCTCCATAATGAAATATTTATACATGAAAGATATAATGTCTGGATTTGCTTCAGATTAATATTGACAGGGTAGGCAATTGGCATGGTTACGATGCTTGGTTGAAACACTCACATCCCATAAAGGAGTGGCAGTGAGGATGGCTCATGGCCCAAGTCTCTGCCACCCATATAAGAGACCTTGATTGAGTGTGGCTTCCAGCATGGGACTGGCCCTGCCCCAGCCACTGTGGGCACCTCAGTAATGACCCAACAGATGGGAGCTTTCTCCTCCTCTCTCTCTGGCTCTCTATATGTGAGAAAAATAGAAGTGGAAAAGAAAAAATGTAGAGGGTAGACAGCAGATGAGCATGTAGATGAAAAATATGGGTCATGACTTGTAATTGTTGACACTCGATAGATACCACCAGGAGATTCTAAGAAGATTGACTGCACATCATGTCAAGTTGATGCTGTAACTGTGGACATTTTCAGTTTGGGACATGTAGACTTCAAACACTGATCATTTTATCATCTTGCTCTCTCCAGCTCATGACGGACAGGGTCCAGTGACAGTGGATGGGGTTAAGTACAAGGAGCATGGCCAAGAGCTGCAACAGCCTCCATTCTACTGCTCTTACCTTGGCTCTACCAGATGGAAATTGCCCTATTTCTCCATTGAGGAAATAGGAATTCAGAGGGACAGTAACTCCTCTAAGACTACAAATGTGGCCAGCAAGCAGCAGAGCCAGGGTTCAGTTCACTCATCTGTTACAAAGACCCCTTCACTACACTCTCCGCTGCTTTCGTTCTTGCCTGATGTCATCCTTATTCCTGCGGCAACTGCCTGCACACTAATCCAGCCCTGTGCCAGCTCTCTCCCATTCTTTCTTCCCACCCTGGTCTCAGATCACTCTCTGTTCCCCACGCAGGTTGCCCTGTCCTCACCCTGTTCTCTCTGGCCTAACCCCTGTTGAGCCAATATCAGAGTTTCACATAGGGAATTTAAGTTTCCCAGAGTAGATACAGGAGAAAATCAGGCAATGAAAAGTAGGTTTCAGGCTGTGAACTTTTTACCTTGGTTACAAAATTTTTAAAAATAATAAAAAGCAGCAAAATTCCACATTCTGCAATCTAAAAAAAAAAAACCAGCCAAAATTTAAAATAAATGCAATTTTGAAAGAGCTGAAAAACACAAAGAACTGGCTTTATACAGTCTAGCTCTCATCTCCACATATGGAGAACATTTGCACGGCAGGGGATTTATTAAATTGGTAATATAAATAATACGTCTTGCTTGAATGAAGGCAGGCTGTATATATAAAGAGAATTTTCCTCCCCCTACCCCAGGTCATGAGTAATGCACAGTTGAGGATTGCAATGTAAAACATTATGACATGTTTCATTATCTAAGACTCAAAGAGTTTGGAATGCAATTGCAGCAATACAATTTCAAAGTTACATCTCCCAGAGATAGTACGAATTCTTATTATGAGGCATCTTGCTAGTCTAAAAACTCTACTGGGTCCATTCATGTCCTTCACGGTGATCAACATGCAAATAACACAGGCTCAACCTCAGACACAGGGTCATGCTGAGGTCCTGCTGGAGGTATCTAAAGAGAGCTGAAAAGGCCTGTTTGTTGCAAGAGTCAGGTCACAGATAGTTTGTACAAATAATCTCTATAGGCTAGAGAGGCCAAATACCAGAGGCAAAACATCACTGCAAACCTGGGTTAGCATTTGTGATGGATGTTTGTCACACACCCATTTGAATCCTCTGACAATCACATCCAATTCAGCAATGGTTTATGCGTCCTCATAGCTATATAGTTACTTGGCTCATAGGTCACCTGTATTTTCGGTACGGTCCATTCTTGTGAATCTTTTCTGTTCATGCACTTTAGAAGGACATAATATTTTTTTTCCTAACACAGGGTACTTCCAACTTATTCAGGGGTTAGAGAGCCAGTGCATTTGTTCTTACTGGAGGACCCCTTATGCACTATATAAGGTAATTAAAACAGTACAATTAAAAAATATTTTCATTTGGGCCCGATGCAATAACCTAGTAGCTAAAGTCCTCTTCTTGCATGCACCAGGATCCCATGAGTGCCAGTTCTAATCTCGGTGGCCCTGTTTCCCATTCAGTTCCCTGCCTGTGGCCTGGGAAACCAGTCCAGGATAGCCCAAGGCCTTGGGTTCCTACATCTGCATGGAAGACCTGGATGAAGCTCCAGGCTTCTGGCTTCGGAATGGCTAAGTTCCAGTCATTGCAGCCACTTGGGGAGTGAATCAACGAACAGAAGATCTCTGTCTCTCCTCCTCTCTGTATATCTGACTTTCCAATAAAAAAATCTTTAAAAAGATATTTTCATTTAGGCTCTCTTGCTGGGCCACTGCTCCCACTGGCAAGCATGAAAACTGGGATCAGGGGTATAGAACAGGCTGGGCAGGGCCAACACCTGTTGGCCTGCAAGTGAACTGGGTTAGGGGGTATAGAACAGGCTGGGTTAACTGACTGTACCCACTGGTGAATGCATAAGCCAGAGTAAGTGCAGGCTGGCTGGGCTTTGCTGCAGCATCAGCTGGCAATTGCTGGGGGGAGGCAAATTCTGTCAAGATAGATTGCAGAACCACCTGTAGAGTGTAAGATCCAGGAAACTGTGGGCACCTCTCTGATGGGTTGTAACTCCCACTGGTGAGTACTAGAATGAGATCTGGGGACGGGCCTGACTAGACAGACAGGTGGTGGCATCTGCTGGCATTAGTGTGGGGTTGGTTGGGTTGAGTTAGGCTTCAATGCCCATGACATGTATGAGAGCTGAATGGAATGTGGGACAGACTGTATCAGTCAGTTGCACATACTGGCAAGAACAGGAACCAGGGATGGGGGCAGGGCTAGTGGGAGTTATTGGAGGTTTCTCCAATTAGATTGCAGCTCCCACTGGTATACATTAGGGCTGAGTATGTGGTGGGCAGGTTTGGGTTGTGACACAGCATCCATTGGTTTACATAAGAGATAGAAATGGCCCAGCAATTCCAACTACCAGCATGTGCATAGGCTGATGTGGGTGACAGACTGAGCCAGACCCCAAACTGTCAAGCACACATGAGTCAGGTCTGGGATTACTTCAGACAAAGTTTCTTTGGGAAACAGCCCCCCTCCCCATCTGAACCACTGGACTTAGAGCTCCAACCATGGAGAGAATCACAAGATCTGTGGTCTGACCATGAGTGCATGTGTCAGAACTGGGCCTCCTCAGTGGCTTGAACAGAGTAGTATATGGCATATCCAGATACACATGGGGGATATGGTGGCCCATTTGGGGCCTGTAGAGGATATCGGGTACCAAAGATTTCCAAATCCTTGGATTGGCAAGCTCAACAGCACCTTAGCAGAACCCAAGGAGCATGCTCCACATTGGGGACCCTGAGATGACACTGGGTGGCTATTCCCCATCCCTGGATACTGAGGCAGTTGGAAGGTTGGATGCAGCTTCTTCCCTTATCTCCTCCCTCTTTCCCCAGGTACAGGAAGAAGAAAAAGAAAAATTGAAAACAATGGTATCACCTACTTTCCCCTAATCCTTGACCCTTCTTACCCTAATAAACTATGTAAACATTATCAAAAACAAAATAAAAAAATAAAAAGCATCTTCATTCAATCTATGTGCTATTTACTTTTACAAACAAAAAGACATCTACCTTTATTATTAACATAACCAGATGAATTCATAACCATCAGCCTAACAACTGCTAAACTCCCAACAGCCACTGAACTGAGAGCAAATGGTTGGTTTTTTATTTTCCTTCGGATATGAATTTGTAATTTCATTTTCTGCTGTCAGAAGCTGGAAACTTCTACACAAAAAGTTGTACCTAGAGCCAAGGACTTATAAAAACTTCTTGGGGAGAAATTTGAATTGAGAAAATTCTATCCATTAACTTTCCTCCCTGCTAGCCAAACGCCATCATTATTCAACATTATAGCTGAATAGTGACTCTGTGGAAGAGGAACTCTGACATCCCACAGGGACACTGGTTAAAATACACACACACACACACACTTTTTAATTTACATGAGAGGCACTGGATTAACGGCTCAAACAGGAGCCACGACAATGGCCTGGAGTCCAAACAAGGCCAAGGGGAACCGCACTCAGGCCAGCCTCAACCATTTTTCATCCTCCCTGGTTACCAGTCCCATCAGAGATAGACTGCCCACTTTATTCATCACTGATGATAATGGCAGGTGCTGTTGATGGGCACAGTTCACCAAGAGCAGATCCTTACTTTAGACAAATCTCATGATATTCTTCACTGCAGGAAGCTGCAGTTGGGATCTGAGCCATTTAAAGTGTAAACAAGCTGAAGTTGGAAACAAAGGCTTGCCTCTGATGCTCAGATTCTCTGCTGGATTACAAGGGGGAGACTTGGGGAGGGAGAATCCTTGGGCCTGACAACAGGCACTAGAGGGCAAAGTCGGCTTCCCTCAGTCCTCTCCCTCGTGGCATGAATTTGCTCCCAGCTTCACTGCTTGGATCTCTCCTGATGACAGTTCGTTTTCACCCACTGTCTGAGTTGCCACCAACTGTGCTACACTCACAGTACCTGCCCGAACTGGGCTTGATTTTGCCCTATCCCAGTCTACATAGTCTGAGACTATTTCCTGATTCCCATTCAGACCTTCTCTCTATTAGCACGGCTCCAGTTGGAACATTTATCATTAAGCTCCTTAAGACAGAGACTCTGCCCTCCCTTCCCTGGGTTAATTTCTTCTCCTGTTATCACTTTCTCCCAGACACCCAACCCCCCCAAATGACTTTCTTTTTGTCAGATTCTGTTCTTTTCTTATGTAAACTCCTTGCCATGTTACTGTATTCTATCTCCAGGACAACTTCCATCTCTCCCTGTATTCCCAAGTGCAAATAAAAGATTTCATTTTGGCTTTCTTGTTGTGTGTCTTGACCCATCCCATGCGGCTGAGCTCTAAGCAAATTCATTCAGAACATTTCTTTGTAACCCTTCTCTTCCAATTCATGCTTTGTTTTGGCTATTCCCACTCGAGACGGACACCTTTGCCTATGAAGATTCTGCCTCGAACAATATACTCATTCCTCAAGTTTCACTTTTTCCTGCTGTACAATGGAGCTAATTAATGCCTATCTCACAGATGAAGAAATAACATGATGTGAGTAAACCTTTTAAATGGCTGCTGTTATTTCTACTGCATTGTTATCATCACCTTGCATCTCTTTCCTAGAGTGTTTTCTGATTCTCTCCAAACGAAAAACAGTTCCTTTCTTTGCTGCATTCCCATGCCTCCCCTCACCCTATTATCTTCTTACATCATGGTCACTTTCGCACATGCCACTTCCAAACATAGTAAATGCTACACACTCCGGCAGCCAGGGTAGACACTATGTACAATTTGCAAGAGGAAAGACCCAAATTACTACCGTGATAATTAAGGCTCTATTGCCATCTTCACTCACACATTGTGTCTTGATGGAATTGCCGATGAACAAATCCCATTACAGCTACAAATTACACGGTGAGTGATTCATCTGGAGGGTGATGACCCTCCCCTTTGCAGAGGAGGCGGCAGGCTCCAAAAGGCAGGCAAAGACCTGAAGAGGAAGAGGTACGGCAGCTGCTTTCTCCTTGGTCAGTCCTTTCAATCCTCACATTCAGTTTCACCCATCTCTGTTACAATGGGCACTACTATTTTATCCACTACCAAGAACAAAAGCTCAAAACAGAATGCGTAAAAGCAGGGATCTCCTCCTGTCTGGCATAAGGTACAACACGCATTTCTAAAGCTTTGTTGTGGTGGCACTGGGAGGGGAGAGAAGTGAAAAACTTCTCCAGGGATTTTGAGCCACAAGCCGTTCTTTATGTAGGTACAAAGGCTGATGGCACAACATTAGGGTGATGAATCAATTTCAGGATCAGAATTTAATTTAAACTGGTTTAGGATGGTAGTGGCCCTCTGTAACTGCTGGATACAAATCTTCTGTGAGGAATTAAGTCCAGACAACACCAACGTCATAAAATACCATGGATTGTACAGTGCATCTAAATTTTAGAAGCGTTAAAACATGGGGGGAAAAGTCCTCTTAGAATCGATGCAACGAGTTCCTTCCATGAAGGATAAAAGTAACCTGCAAATAACAGGAAAGATAAGAAATAAAAACAAACCTGTATCCCTTTGATATTTTACTCAGGGTCAATTTCAATTAGGGATCAATGAGGAAGGCACTCCTGAGATCAGGGAACAGGTCCTGATTGGGTGGATCATTTCAGCACTCCGCCCTGGTCACCTCATCCTGGCCTCTTAAACACACGGTGGGAGAGTACGCATGTGTGACCGGACATGATGAAAACCAAGTTCTCTAAGCCCAATGGAATGACTCCTTCTGCCTGTTAGCATCTTGACTTTCCCCACAGAAGCCTTCTGCCCTTGGTCACCTGCATTACTGTCTCCCTGTTTCGTTTTCTCCTTACCCTCAAGCCACTTAGTATGAGAAGAAGGAACTATTTATCCAGACATTTTCAAGATGGACATGTGTATTCTTGTGTCTGCATGCATGTGTGTGCACACACACATACACACACACCTGGGAAAGTTGGCCCATTAGGTTTACATGACTATAAATAAACCTTAACCACCAAAATGTGGTGTTCTTGCTTGGAGTCCAAGTGACAGCAAACATTTTGGGTGCATGTAAAGGCTCAGGTGTGGGCACAGTCCTGCAGTGTGAGAGCTTTGAGTTCCTCAAGGCAAGGAGAACAGGCATCAGGAGGTGAGAACACACCCAAACTAAAGGGCTCATGAACCTAGTAGATCTACCCCGCTTGGGTCCCGGGGGTAGGGGTGGGCAACTAACTGAGTAAAAATAGAACATGTTTTCAATGCAACTTGAGGTACTGATCACACAGAATCCTGGATTTGTGTATCTGTTTAATGCAAAAGCATGCAGTGAGGGAGCTGCTTCATGATAACGCCATTCATTGATACAAAGATTCACTGCCGCTAGTGTAGACAAGTGCAAATTCTGCTTCTGATGATAAATCAGTGTTTGACATTTCTTCCAGGTAGCACTGGCCAACTCAGTACTGGAGTTTTATGTGCAGTCAGTTACTATCCAACAGCATGAATCTTAGGATTCACAAATATATATATATAGTTTTGTAACTATGGTAAATGATCTACAAGTTGTCTCAGACCATAAAACAAAATCAACTAACAGGATGCAGGAAGATCTGGCTGGTATTCCCATTCTTTGGACAAATGAAAACACAGTGAGTAAAGACAGCACCGTGTTCAAAGTGCTAACCTAATAAAAGTGACTTTCAAACTTACCCTAAAGTGTGATTATGCATTTCCATTGCTGAGCGTTTCCTCCCTAAGCTGTGAAGTTGCCCATTAAATGTGTGTGTGTGTGTGTGATGAAATAATAGAATTGTATAATTTAATAGAGTTGAGACTGCTAATCATCTTGGTGTGTCCAATAGCCTGATTGACTTCTCCCTTTCAGTGTTCTGCATGACATGCTGCTCTCAAATCTGATCTCATTATCTTACTCATTTTCTAAGCACACTGGAGATGCTTTCTCTTCATGCTAGTATTCATTAAAAAACCAATCACATTGCTCAAGCAAGAGTTCTGGGTTCATTCTTGATTACTCTTTTACCTCTTTCAATCTACCCAGTAGGCCATTTATAAATGTTACATGTGAATCTATCCCCTTCTCTTTGCAAAAGAGTACAACTACAGGCCCTTCCTCTGGACTATCCAAAGAACCTCTAACATCTTTTCTCTTTCCATACATTCTCTTCACGTAATATCAAAAGCATCACAAGCATAGATGAAATAGTATGGATTCTCTGACGCTTAGAGAAGAAAGCAAAAACACCTAAGCTTAACCTGGGCCCTTCATGACCTGGCTTAAGGTGAATCTCATTATTTCCAGCCACTTCTCTTAGTGAGCTCTGTAACTACAGCAGGCAAATAGACATTCCCCAATGCTACTCAGCCTTTGTTTAATTTACTTCTTTCCTCTGCTTTAAATGCTGGTCCTCTTTCATCCACTAGAAAACCCCCACCCATCCACAAGGCTCGCATGTTATGTCATCTCTATTGTGTAGCTTTTTATGTTCATCTCCAACCCTTCCTTCTAGTCCCTCCCCATCTGTGTTCCCACGCACCTCTTCTTAGGACTGATTCCTCTGTCAGTATTATTCAGCTTGCACCTTGTCTGTACAAACTGTACAAGTGTACTTCAAAAGGTTTAAACTGGAATTGGAAGATGCTTATTTTGATGTAAAACTTCAAAACAATTCTTTTTTTCCCAGAAACACATTTCCATGAATTTCTGAAGATTCCTCATATACGCAGTTGAAACAGTTTTGCACCACAGGAAACTTTTCATTGCATCTCCCTGCAGATCTTCCGATCGCCATTCTTTACAGTTAGTGTTGATACTGAGTGACTGGTGCTTGTTTGAGATGGTTACATACTTTGAAGTGCATTCCTGATTCTAGCTATGATTTCAAGCTGTCTCTACCATGATGCCGTAAGATCTAGAGCAAAGCCTGCATGTCTTATTCCTCCCCCTGTCCTAGGAACTAGCATTATGTCTATATGGAGGCAAGCCAGATGAAATGGGAAAAAAAATGTAGATATCACATCTTTCTAATTCTTTGTAAGCAGAATTACTTTTGTGCAAGTGATTATGTTTTAAAAGGTTCCCCGAACCATTGCAAAAGCTTCATCAAGCTAACTGATGCTTGAAGCTACATTAAGGAGTTGATAAATTCAGGGGCCAGACACAACAGGTGCTTTGGCTAATCCCATGACTTCTTTGAAACTGGATGGACCAAGCTCATTCTCAGGTATCAGGCAAACTTGAAATTAAACTGGGAGCATTCTCTTAAAACTTTGGTAAGTTCCTTAATGTCTCTGTGATCTACTTCTTCTTCCAGAAGGGGGAAATAAATACTTTCCTTTTAGGGCTGCTATGAGAACTGAGTCAGATCATGTACTGAAGGATAAGGAAGATGGTGTTGCGTCCACGAACCATAACCATTAGCCTACTCAGGTGTAACTTAAGTTTTAAATGAGACTTCTATTTGCAACAGCCACCTCTCCAATCACAAAAGGATGAGGAGAATATCTCCTGGCAACACCCTGCGGAAGTGCATGGCAGCATTACAGTGGGTTACAGGCCTATTAGCTGTGAGTCATCTCTGACCGTGGAGCTGAGAGATGAGCGTGTATGTCCCACACTACCTGCTGGGATGAGTGAACAGCCCCAGGCACTACTGTGGATGTATCTCTGGAAGCATCAGATTTACAAAATGCTGGATCTGTTTTAAACTAAGGCATCTATTTTGCTGATGAAATGTGCAAAACAACAACAAGGTAATGCAGTTGGTAGGTCAACTGTCTAGACTGGTACCATTATTGTTATCTTATTCTGAATCCCCCAAAACCTGTGAGGACTTGGAAAAGTGATTACAAGACAAACAGAAGTTGAGTGTCTTTAAATCATACAATTTAGTTACAAAGCCAAAAAAGAAATGCAAATATGTTCCTCCTTTGACTAAACTCTAGGCATGCAATTAGGACATGGAAAATGGGTACCTGGGAATAATAAGTACTATAAATGATTTAATCTGAGCCAGAATATACAATTGCTTTTATTTTTACTGTTCTTCTTTTAGTCATGTAATTATACTTCATCCTTATCCAGGTGAGAGGATAAAAGGCTGGTCCTATGAAACCCACAGCCAACAAACATGGATTATTTCCTTATTGCAGAAGAAGAAGATTATTTGATGACTCCATGTGGATTTGCAGTATTGAAAACGAATGCCCAGGCCCGGCGGCGTGGCCTAGCGGCTAGGGTCCTCGCCTTGAATGCGCCAGGGTCCCATGTGAGCACCAGTTCTGGTCCTGGCGGCTCCACTTCCCATCCAGCTCCCTGCTTGTGGTCTGGGAGGGCGGTGGAGGACAGCCCAAAGCTTTGGGATCCTGCACCCACGTGGGAGACCTGAAGGAAGTTCCTGGTTCCTGGCTTCGGATCGGTGCAGCACCTGCCATTGCGTTCACTTGGGGAGTGAATCATCGGATGGAGGATCCTCCTCTCTGTCTCTCCTCCTCTCTGTATAGCTGACTTTGTAATAAAAATAAATAAATTAAAAAAAAAAAAAGAATACCCAAAAGAGAATTCCATGTATGAGCTTCTTCCCTTCTAAGTTGCTTTACATTTTATACACCTCTGAGTGGCCCAGGCCAGCTGTATCGGCAGACAGCAGTCAAGATGACTTGTAAAACTTACTTCCAAGCTCACCATCCTAAGATTCAACAATTAAATCAGGTATGGTTATACTTGTTCATCAGTAAAATGCATACAAAGGTACAGTTTTCCTTAGATACGTGTGTTCTTCAAATGGTGACCATTCTCAGAGGCTTACTAAAAATCAACTCAGATTCTCTAAGGAGAAAGTTACTATCAGTTTTGGAAAATGGCAGGAACCAAAGGCATATGTTTCAGTAAGAAACAGAGAAGAGCCAAAGGAAGAGCTGCACAGTTCAGCGAGATTTCCGGAGATCATTGCTTCTGTTTCTTGCCACAACCTAGGTCCTGTGACTTAGAAGCTTTAGCCAAAGAAATGTATGTGATTGCATACAAAAAACCACCACCAACACTTGCTGGTGAGGATGTGGGGAAAAGGGAACCCTACTCCACTGCTGGTGGGACTGCAGACTTGTGCAGCTTATACGGAAATCAGTATGGAGAACACTCAAACAACTCAAAATCTGCATACCATATGATCCAGCAATAGCACTCCTAGGAATATATCCAAAACACCTGTTACACGAGAAACCAACATGCGCCCCTATATTCATAGCAGCACAATCAATAATTGCAAAAACTTGGAAGCAACCGAAACGATCATCAACAGAGGACTGGATAAGAAAGCTATGGTTCATTTACTCCATGGAATACTACTCAGCTATTAAAAAAACTAAATGCAGTTTTTTGTGGCTAAATGGGCCCAACTGGAAACCATTATGCTAAGAGAAATGAGCCAATCCCAAAAAGTTAAATACCACATGTTTGCCCTAATATAAGATGAAATTATGTCGATCCAGAAAATAGTACCTGTAATACTATTTCAACCTCAGCCTGTATCTAATGCAATAAGATAATGTGATGTAATATAAGAATCAACTATCAATGTGAGTCAGACTGCTTATGATCTACATCAAAGAACTGTAAAACCTAATATACTTTTAATACCCTATGATATCCCGTAATGGGGAGGGAGAGCAGAGAAATCTTACATCACCCTAGAATGTGTGAGGAAGACGGGAAGTATAACCTATCAGGATCATAACTGGTAACTCACAGACAACAGACTCAAATCAGCATTAGAAAATAGTAAAACTACAAAGGCATATGGGGGGAATCAGGAGCAATCCTAACAACCTGTTAACAGGAGGTCATATGCACAGAGCAGGGGGGGCCCAAGAGTAGAGCAGGCGGACAGCAGGAGGCTTGTATCGCAACCCTGAAGACTCCCAGATCCTCACCAAGGACTATCAGTATGAACACCGAGGACTACATCCCAACTGCCAAGGAGACCACAGGGAATTGGAATGCCTTCGGAGGCCAAGAACTCCGAGGTCACCCACCTCCATTTGGATCTACCACATTTGATGGAAGAAGCCCAAATCCTGCCTTGCAGGATCCAAGGTCATCGAATGACAACCAGGAGCACTGAGCGATCCGCAGAAACAGAAGAACAATAAACTTCCTTTGGGACTAGGGAGAGGAGCTTTCTCTGGCTCTTGCCTGGTTCCGACTTTGGGTCCCCATCCTCTCTCACAATGACCATCAGGATCACTCCAGAAAACCCTCAAAACAAACAAACAAACAAACAAACAAACAAAAAACTAGAATAGATAGAGAACAACAAAGAAAGCTTAGAATCAGACAGGAAACGGTCAGCGGGGGTACACTTATAACTCACGGGGTGGGACACAAAGATTGCTTACTCTTCACTAGGGTATTGAAGATTTCTCTGCACACCCCTCCTAAAACTGTCCACCTAAACTGTTGACATATGTCTTGTTAGCGTTGTAGAGTTAGACTACCCGAAAAACAGCGAGGATCAGCAAAATCATGCTTCAACGCTAAAAACTGCTAAATACTAAAATTAAAATAGACATGAGACAGCTGAATAGTAATCTATAGCCATTTTAAGGTGTATAGAACCCAGTTGTATATAAACTAATAATTGAAATGTTAATGTAGAAGCCACAGGATGTGGTACAGAACTTACATTCTTTTTTTTTTTTTTTCTTTTTCTCTTTTAACATAGTGGTTACTCAATATCATGTTGACTAATTCCATAACGTTATAAATTGTTACTGATGTAATGTCAGGGCTTTTAATTGAATGGGATGATACTCTGCCGGCTCTACCTTCAGACCAGAGATGGTCTCCCCAAGAAACCGTTGAACTTATCTGGACAATAAGATGCTGGACTTTATGCTTGGTATATGCTTGCAATGAAAGAATCTCAACTGAATTTGAACTGTGGTAATGCAACAGGGTGGAGGAATCCACCATGGGGGGCGGTTTGGGGAGGGGTGGGGAGAATCCCAGTGCCTATAAAACTGTGTCACATAATGCAATGTAATCAATAATAATAAACAAACTAACTAACAAAAAACATGTATGTGATTGGCAGAGAGGGCCTGGGTGACTTGCCCTCTTGATTTTGAACTAAGAACCTAAGAATTTGTGGTCTATCTATTGGAAATCTTCAAATACATGTGGGACTTGGGAATTTCTTCAAACTCAGAACTGAAGTAGATCCTGAGTATCCATACAGCATTATCTGAAGACATAAAAGTGAGTCTTACAAAAAAAGCAATGATAGGCCCCCACATCAGGGTTAAGTTATTAAAACAGGTCCTGCCTTCAAGAGATGGAGAAACTAAAGTAGCTCCAGAAAGCACAAGTAAAGGAGTCTCCCTGAATGGTCAGAAAAGGTTAAAGTTTGTTAAGGTGTGGAAGAAGAGTTTCACCACCTACTGCCTTTCTCCTTTCAGTGGGCATGATTTCCCTATAGGCAAGCTCTCAGGGAGTTTACTCTAAGAGCCATTAGAACTGATAACTGAGTTTAGCAAGTATGAAGAAGATAGGATCTGTAGATGAAGGAGCCCATGCTGAGCCCACCGGACAATAAGTGAGGGGCTCACACCCATGTTCAGCTCTGGCTTTGGCTGCTGAGTTCAGCTTCTCATCATTGTAGACTCCGCAAGGCAATGGTGACAACTCGAGTAACTGAGTTCCTGGCAATCACAGGGGAAGTCCTGCATTGTGACTCTGGCTCCTGGCTTGGGCTTCAGCGCAGTCCCTGTCTTCTGTGGGCATCTGTGGAACGAATCAGCAGATGGGAAGATGGGAGTGCACGCTCTCTCTCTCTCTCTCTGTCTCTCTCTACCTCTCAGATAAACCCTAAAAAGTTTTCACAATATCAAAATTATTCCTGTATGCTCTGGTGAACATTCTGAAAATTAGATTTTAAAAAATTCCACATATAATAACATAAAAATGAATAATAAATAATAGTCTTGTAACAAAGAAAAGCTCAGGACCAGATGGCTTCACTGATGAATTCTACTAAACTTTTAACAAAAACTAACACCAACTCTTCTCAAACTATTCCAAACAATGGAAAGGGAAGGAAGCCTTCCTAATGTTTTCTTAGGTCAGCATTATCTTAACTGCAATCCCAGACAAGTATACAACAGAGAAATGTTGTATTCACCACCATATCCCTGATAAAAAGAGATACAGAAATCCTCAACAAAATATTAGTGGATAGAATCTAACAACACATCCAAATAAATCATCCATTCTGACAAAGTGAAATTTATTGCAAGGATTTGGGGATCTGCAAATCAACAAATATATTTTATCATGTCAACAGAATGATGGTTCAAAATAATATGATTATCTGAATAGATGCAAAGAAAGAATTTGATAAACTATCATAGCCTTTCATGATAAAAAAAATTCCTTAAATGAATTAGATGTAGAAGGAACATATCTCAATACAATAAAGGTTATATATGATAAGTCCATAGTCAACATCATATTGAATAGGGGAAAGCTGGAAGCATTTCCACTAAGACCTGGAACCAGACAGGAGATTATTCTCACCAAGCTGCTTAAAAATAATTCTTCAAGTTTTATCTAGATCCAATAGGCAAGATCAAGAAATAAAGTACACATACCATTAAGAAGGAAATTAAAATATTCCTGTTTGCAAATGGCATGACTGTTAGTATAGGTGAACTAAAAGACTAAAAGAGGCTATTACAACTACTTAGATAATTCAGCAGTTGTGTGATACAAAGTCAATACTCAATAACTGGTAGCATTTTTATACACTAATAATGGTCTTGCTAAGAAAAAATTATAAGAACAATTTCATTAATACTAGCTACAAAATTTAACCAAGAGTGTGAAAGACTTTTACAACAAAAATTACAAAGCACAAAAGAAAAAGATGAGATACATACAAAATGGAAAAAATTCACGTTTAAAATATCCATACTATCCAAAGCCGTTTATAGACTTAATGCAATCCTCCTCAAAATGCCAACAGCATTCTTTACAGATCTAGAAAAAACAGTCCTAAAATCCATATGGAGACACTAAAGACTCTGAATAGCCAAAGCAAACTTGAATAATGAAAACAAAGCTGCAGCAACACCACGCTAGATTTCAATACATTCTACATGACCATTTATTATAAAAAAAATAGACACAAAGACTAATGGCACAGAACAGAAGCCACAGAAATTAATTCACACATCTATACCTGACCTTTCAGTGACAAATGTGCTAAAACCATTTCGTAGGGGAAAGGAGTCCCTTCAGCAGTATTGAGAAAATCAGATTGCCATATGTGAAACTCTGGAACAAGACCTCAACCTAGACCCTACACAAAAATCAACTGGAAATACATCAAGGATCTCAATGTAAGGGCTGAAACAAACTATGAAAGGCAAACAAAGAGGAAACCCTACAAGACCTTGGCATGGGTGATGACATTTTGGATTAGACTGGCAATAAAGTAAAAATCAGGGGTCGGCACACTAGCCTAGGGGGTAGAGCTACCACCTGTTTCATTCCTAAAATGGCCTCAAAGACCAGGGCTGGGCCAGGCCAAAACCAGGAGCCAGGAGTGTTTTCCTTGTCTCCCAAGTGGGTGTAGGGCCCAAGCATTCAGGCCATGCTGTCTGCTTTTCCAGGCACATTTGTAGGGAGCTGGATTGGAAGTATAACAAACAAGCCTTGAACCAGCACCCATATGGGTCCTGCAGGTGGTGGCTTAACCCTGGATTTCACATCAGGGAGAAACCATATTTTTTTTTAAAGAAGAATTCATCGGAGAGATTTTTGGGTAACCACAGAAAATGATGAATAGGTGAGGTAATGTCCATGTTAAGAAGCTCAAATAAGTCTTCCTACAATGTGTCCACATTTCAAAACATTATAAATATAATACATATACAGTCAATTTAAAAAGTGCACATGTGAGTCAGTACAGGGCATTGACAGAGATGCAGATCCCCAGAACCCTGCACGAGAGCTCCAGCGTTTGGGCGAAGACTCAGGCCTGTGAAAGGAGCCTGGAGCTCAATCCAGAAACAGAGTCTTGCTCGCTCAAAGGCTACTGACAGGTGAGGACACTTCAAGGTTCTTATTTCTTGCTTTGCCTATGGGTGAGCAGCAGGGAGACTACTTCCATGCCTGACCCCCAACCCGGAAACCTATTTTTGCTTTTTGGCTGAATTGATAAATTCATCATGAAGAGAGAGGGGGCACAGTCAAAACAAGATCTTACTAAACAGAAAAAGTAAAACTTCACTAGTCTCATACATTTCTGGAGGCAGCTAGTGGGAGGCTTCCCCATAAAGCTACACACCTGAAATTAAGAAATAAAATACAGTGACTCCCCTAAGCTTGGCACTTCAATAATTCTCTGCATCAATATTCTTTAAACACACAGTACTATGGGAAAGTGATTGTATTAGATTTTCATAATTATTTTAATAGTTCCTGTAACTTATTGAATTTCAGAGTTAGAGTCTAGTTTAAAAGGTTGACTTTACAACACACACTGGGAATCTTATGCTGTATATGTATAATAAGTTATTTAAGTAATATAGCAAAATATTTAAAATGTCTGTAAGTTAATACAAGACTACAGATTTAATCTATCCCCTTTGTATCCCCAGGCTCCAATTCATGACCAAGTCTTCTAGCAATTTTCAAGCCTTGTCTGGATTTTTTTTATCTTCTTACTTGCTATGATTCAACTCTGAATATTTTCATCCCGATTAATTCAGCCCAGCTCTGCTGGCAGAGGGAGCAACCTGGACAGAGACTTGAGTCAGGGCCTGGAGACTGGCAGCTCAGGTCAGGGTTGAGGGGCAAAGAAGGTGACCAGAGGGCAATGAGAGCTGATGGAGACAGCCAGACTTGGGATATTATCAGTCCTGGGCAAGGACTTCAGCTTTTTAGAGAGATGGAGAATCATCCGGGACCTTGAGCTAAGGAGTGACGGGATGTTTCTGAGGACTGTTTCAGCTCTAGCATTGAAAACGGGCTGTGGGAGGGCAGCAACAGGTGCAGAGTGGAGAAGATTGTTGCCCTCGGTCAGGGACAGATGACAGCAGCAGGCTCCAGAGTGGAGGTGACCGGGTGATAAGCTGCGTTCATAGGCTGAAAAAAGCCTGAAGACAAAGCAGGTAGAAGTTACTGGTAGATTAGGCACAAGAGAAAAGAGAAGATGACTCCAGGGAGTTAGGCCTGAGAAGCCAAAGAACCTAAGCTGCCCATTCACATACACTCTGTAAATGCAGCAAGGTCCTGATCTTTCTTGCTAGAAGTGATTGGAAGATACCTATGATAGAGGCATGCAAGGTCAAACATCTCCCTTGCCAGCTAGGGAGCCTTGTTACCATCCCTAACGCCTGAACCTGCTCATCAACCCATCCCAGGCTGACTCCCAACTACAAATCTAGTGTTGGTAGGCAAAACTCCTCTATGGTGTTTCACGTTGTTGAAAAGTCACATCTAACACACAGGATTTTAACATTCACAAGGATATTTAATAGATCTGATCAGTTGTACAGCATTTGGGCTGTCAGCCATAATCAGAACACCACAAGACTAAACTTTCAGGGATCATTTCTATAGTTGTCAATCAGAACACCACGTCCTACACCTTGCAAACAGGTCAAAATGCAATGTTTTAACAAAGAGAGGAAAAAAAGTCTTGTATTTTGTAACATCTCATTTTCCATCTGCAAAGAATGATTAATTTTACATACAACTGATGGTTGAAGATTAGTTGGGAACTTGAGGCACATAAAACCGTAACTTCAAAGTCAACCATATCATCGAGTCGTATTTGCATTTGTTTTCTCTGGGATACCTGGAAAATGTTTATTTTGATCCTAGACCATGATCTAAGGCTTCGTCAGTAAGGAATATTTTTCTTTGCTTGAAAAATGCAAATTTGGTGCTAGATAGGATTCTAAAATATTACACTGGCATCCGGTTTCCAGACGTTTTTGTATCACAAAGAAACACTAGCTGACATACTTTCCAAGTTAAATGGATTATACCTGCTGCAAGCGTTACCAGTTTTCATGAAGTTGCAGATTCTTAAAAAAGAAGAAATAAAAGAGCTCTGACCTTGAGAACCACTGCCAGATGGCACAGAGCACAGTGAGCACGAGGAACACCTTGTGCCAAAACAAGCACCTGAGTCTCCGTTGTGTCCTGCTTCTTTCCATTGTGTCTTTCTGGTCTCTGTAAAGCATACACAGTCTTGGGTGCAGACATTCTTTCTAAAAAGTTAATCCTCAACAACCTCCCTGCTAGTCTAGATTCGCTGGCATTTTCCAAAATCTGGCAGCATCCTTGGGTCCTGCCTGTTAAGACTTGCAAAATACTATGGACTTCCAGCTGCAACCTGGAGCTGAAGTTGGTTTTAGGAAATTAGCAATTACAAAGTGTTCCTTCTACCAAAAATCACACGCTGCCACCAATATTTTGCACTGTGATGAAACAGGTCATTTTAATCCTTTGTAGAGGGCAGAGCAGTGTGTACTTGACCGACCGAAAGAAAAAAATGCTTCTTAACTCCAGGGAGATGTTTTCTGCTACCACATGTAGGTTTATGTACCTAATAAGAAAAGTAACCTCTTTCCCCTAAGTGAAACCTTTTAAAGTAAGTTTGAAATGCAATTAGCAAACCCACCCATTTAAATTAGATCTTTTGTAAATCTGCCAAAGTTTAATATCAGCACACTGCACCAAACAGGGTTTCCGATAGGCCAGTTAAAAGAGATTTGAAGCAATTAGACAGGAAATGGTGTTGATTGGAACTTTAAGATGTTGCCTCATTGTTGTTTTCCATTGATAGGCAGTGCCTGACTGGGAAGAGACAAGGTTATTTACATCTGTGCCATTGGTTGGTGTAAGTTACTTGTTCCATGATTAGTGTGTTTAATCATGGTTGGGACTTTAGGTGTTGGTTAGTTCAACATTCCTCTTTCAGAGGCAGACACTAAGTGCAAGATGAGCTCACCTGCTCTTGGCCATCTGTCCATTTGCCTTTGGTTGTCTGTCTTGAACAGCAGGAAAAGGCCCTTTGGACAAACAGTAGAGATGTAAGAAGACTTTCTATAGTGAAATATTATTTTGATATTATTTTGTTTCCCTTCGTCTGTCTGATGATAATAACTCCCGTTCTATCTAAGTCAGAAATGAAAACCTATCATCACAGCCCCTGCATCACAAGTCTCACCAACCTGCTTCCCTAAGCTCTCCAATCTGTTGTGAAATCCCCCTTAATACCGTGGACTCTAACAGTGTTAACCTTTTCCTTCTCATGGTGCATTTCAGCTCATCTTGCTTTTATTATTGTGCTTTCACTCGATCACTCTCTCTCTACACTTCCTGTAAATGGGAAGAAACCATGTATTTGTTATTCCTGTTTTTATGATCAGAGGAGGGAAGATGGCTGGGCTCTCAATAAATGTTGAAAAACATCTATGGAACTGAACTTAGAGTATATTTTAGGAAAGTGTCAGGGAACAAGAAAACTAGATGAACATCAGCACAGCCTTTTAAAAATCAGCTTACATGATCGACAACATCCGCAGATCCTGATTATTAGTGGTTACCAAATATTTTGGCTTTTGGCAGAAAAGTTAGCTATTTACAACATATATGATTTTTTTATGTTTCCATGAATCCAGAAGTTACAAGACACATATTTAGGCAACTGAGAAGAAAATAATCTAAAAGACAGTGTCATGCCTCAGAGGCAGTAGATGTGAAGTGTGGGTGTATGAAAGTTAATTACTGATTATACTAAACATGAAATGTTGAAGAGTAAAGTGGCAATGGAACAAAAATAAATCTGCTACCACAATGGCTAAGTAGCAATTTAATCAAATCTCCTGACTCATCAGGAATAAGGATTAGAAATTGAGCAAAATCTAAGTGGATTACAAATAATTGTTTAGATAAAAATAAAGCTTTAAAAATGAAAAAGAAAAACCATATTAACAGTGTTGGAAAGTTCATTTAAAAATAACTTAGCATGGGGCCCGGTGCGGTAGCTTAGTGGCTAAAGTCCTCACCTTGTACGCGCCAGGACCCTATAACGGCACTGGCTTGTGTCCCGGCAGCCCCGCTTCCAATCCAGCTCGCTGCTTGTGGTCTGGGAAAGCAGCAGAGGACGGCCCAAAGCCTTGGGATCCTGTACCCGTGTGGGAGACCCGGAAGAGGCTCCGGACTCCTGACTTCGGATTGGCGCAGCTCCAGCCATTGCAGCCAGTTGAGGAGTCAATCATTGGACAGAAGATTTTCCTCTCTGTCTCTCCTCCTCTATATATATCTGACTTTCCAGTGAAAAATTTAAATTTCTTTTTAAAAACTTAAAAAGAAACAGACTCATGCAAACAAAATAACTTAGCAGTTTCTCTCCTGAGAAGAGAGAAAACGCTGGAATTTCATCACAGCAGGTTGGATAAGGATTCTAACAGTCCAAAGATAATTCCTGCTACATGGAGCTGAGACTCTTCTGGGTGAGAAAAGAAACAACGCAAGGCAGAACAGCAAGTGCGTAAAAATGGATAATGAAACACTAAAGTTTTGGAGAACAACCCATCTACTCATGGCAGTGTTTGGGCTGGAGAAGAGGGACATTTTCCTTAAAAAACAAACAAACAAACAAAAAAAAACTGTGTATGAGCTGACCCTGGAAAAAGGGGGAAAAATTGACCAGGAGAAACTATATGCCAAGGAACTAGCAGAGAGAGGGAAGATGTGAAGATGGAGAAGCAAAGCAGAAAACTGGCTTAATCTTACACATTGCACTAGCCAAGAGCGAGGCCCGCTAACAAGGACACAGACAACAGAACTCACATGAAAAGAATGACAATGATCACTCATTACATGACATGCTCATAGATCCTGCCCCATTCTGGTCACTGTCATCCAACCAAATCCTGTGTGTTTCCAGCTCTACTTTCAAGAGAGACATCCTTATCAGACTAAATTTTGATGGCCTTGGTTTGCAGTCCAATGGTCTCCGTTATTCCACACATCATAGCACAACCGACAGTTTCAGACCACTGCAGCTGAGTTTAGCCTAGGAAGCAAGGCAGAGCCATGTAAGCATTTCAAGCAAAGCCATACAATTGGTAGTGGGCTATGGACGTATTAAAGAAGCAGAGGATGAAGATGAAGCGATCATTAGGAAACTGGGAACAATGGTCTAGGGACTATGCGATGAGAAATTTAATTTAATCTCAGGGTGCGGATGCACATTCCTCTGGGCTTGGTGTCCAAGCGATGGAAGAAGCACCAGAAATCACAGACACCTCCAGGGTCATCAGTTGCACTGAGGAACTTCTGCCACATCAATCAGATATAAGGATCTCCCAGGCACGCTTTGTTCTGGAGGAAAATGCTTGGGTGTGGACATAAGGAGTTTGACGTGACAGTAGAGGTACACATTAGAGAGAGTTTGGGAAGTCTACCTTCAGAAACTACAAACGTGGAGGTGAGAGGGTCCCAGAGCAACGCCTTACAGGGGAGAAGACATCTGTAAGAAACACCTGCTTTTATCAGTTCACTAGAGCCCAGTAACAGAGAAGCAGTGCAACGCAGCACAGCAGCAGGACGCGATAAAACCTGTCACCAAGTGTCAGGGAAATTAAAGAGAATAAAAACTCAGGCAACATGCTTGCATGTAGTGATTGTAAAGACGTACCATTCAAGGGCAATTTTACTGGAGAATCAGGGACAGAAATCATCCGTGTAGACATTAGGATATAATTAGGTTGAGAACAAGCGAGCACAAACATGCATGAAAACGAAGAAGACACATGGCTGCCAGTCGCGGCATGGAGATGGACAGAATTAAGGTTGAAGGGTGGGGGTGGAAGTGGCCCTCCTCTGGGTCTACGCATTGCAAAGCTGCCGAATCCTTTTCCTAGTTCCCCTCTTGCCTCGGCAGTGGCCTTTCTAGGCTCCAGTTCCAAATCCTCCCTGCTCGGTCATTAGCACTGAGCGCACATATTTCTTCACTACTCCGCTCCCAGGTCCTGGTTATCAGGTTTCTGGGTGACACTTGAAATGCTGACCTCCAGCTGAGCGCATCTGGGAAAGACGTACTTTCCCAGATCTCCTGCAGAGCAGTCAACCATGCATGTAGAGAAGGCTAGGATTTAATCTATCTTGCAGAACACAGCCCAGTCCAGTAAACTTAATATCTGTTCCTTTTGGGGTGCTTTCCTTCTAACATTAGTTTTCAGAAACCCAGAAGAGAACAGAGAGCTTGAAGTTGTCTGTAGTTCACAGAGTTTACCAACTTGGGCAACAGGTCAATAGGAAATGATAAATAGGCAAAGTGATTCTATGTGTCTGCATGGGTTGCCATGACAACACCTCAAAACCCAGGCAGCTCAAGCAACAGAACTCAAACTTCTCCTAGTTCTGGAGGCTGAAAGGCCAAGATCCAGGCTGGCTTCTTCAGAGGCCTCTATCCTTGGTCCATTCCTGGTCATCTCATGGTCCTCCCACATTGTCCCTTTGGTCTGTGTTCTGGTCTCCGCTTTAGGAGGACATCATCACATTAGATGAGGACTCAGCCTGACAACCTCATGTTAAAGCAAAAATACAAAGTCCTGTCTCGCCAAACAGAAGTCCTGGGGTTAGGACTCTATCACACAAATCTGAGAACCACACAGTTCAACTCCCCAGCAATGGTCAAAAGGGAATGCAGCTTAGGTACAAGGGAAAAACTGGTGAGATGAATATATGAAAGGGGGTTTGAGATTTTCCTGAGGTCACCGTGGATAATAGGCTGACCATGAATCAGCGATGTGACTCGGTAAAGCACATCTGTATGATTCCTGGAGACTTCTGCAGGTGATTTGGCAATACTTTTATGCACTAATTGGAAACACTCCCTTCTAAGTATGAACTCCATGATACACAGGGGATGTAAAGATCTGGGACAAGTTTCTACTGAAAAGCACAGAAAACTGTCCACTTTGAATCCTTCTTACTAGTATGAATTTAATCATAAGAAAATATTTAACAAATGAAAACTGAAGTTTATTAAAACAAAATTTTAAAACAAGATAAATTGTCTTTTGTTTCAGGTGAGTGTAACAGGATTCTGCCTAAAATTATGAATACATTGTATATATCACTCAAGTAGATTTTGTTAATAAATACTTATTAAATTCCTATCAAGTGTCAGGCACTGTTCTAAGTGAATCAACAAAGTTTCTGGCCTCATGAAGGTTACTTCTAGTAGGAGAGACAATCTATACTCAAATCCACAGGGAATGAGAGAGAGAGAGGGGAGAGAGAGAGAGAGAGAGAGAGAGATCATGATAAAATCTAGAATTAAAACAAGCAGGAAAAAAACAGAGTTAGAGTCTTATAGATATCTTGGTCAGGAAACAGTTCTTTATGAAAGACATATTTAAACAAAGACTTACATGGTTCAGTAATAGCAGCCCCTACTTATTTAGTCAGACACTGTGCTAAGATTTGTATTGTCTCATCCCTATAGTAACAAACGAGGAAACCAAGGCACAAAAAGGTTAAATAACTTGCCTAGTAACATACGTGAATAATAAGACATCCAAGCTCTGGCTGCATTCTGCTTTTTTTTCCTAGCTGTTTTTAATACCAATTTAAATGCTAACATTAAAAATTTGAGGCCCTGGGGCCTGGCGGTGTGGCCTAGTGGCTAAAGTCCTCGCCTCGAACGCCCCGGGATCCCATATGGGCGCCGGTTCTAATCCCAGCAGCTCCACTTCCCATCCAGCTCCCTGCTTGTGGCCTGGGAAAGCAGTCGAGGACAGCCCAAGGCTTTGGGACCCTGCACCCGCGTGGGAGACCCGGAGGAGATTCCTGGTTCCCGGCTTCGGATCGGTGCGCACCGGCCCGTTGCAGCTCACTTGGGGAGTGAATCATCGGATGGAAGATCTTCCTCTCTGTCTCTTCTCCTCTCTCTGTATATCTGACTTTGTAATAAAAATAAATCTTTAAAAAAAAACAAATTGAGGCCCTGCCAGGTGTAGGACCTTGCAAGTTTGCTTTTAGAGTGTAGCACCTAGGTAACAGGTGAAGAAGTACCGAATCCAGTATCTACCATTGTATCAAAGAGATGCCTACATATCATGTTTACAGCAGCACTCTTGACAACAGCTAAAATATGTAATCAGCCAAGGTTTCCATAACCAGAGGAATGAATAAAGAAAATGTGATTTATATATCTATGTGTGTGTGTGTGCACATGTGCACTCATAGGGAATATTACTTAGGTATAAAAGAAGAATGAACGTTTATACTTTGCGTCAAAGTGGTTGCAACCAGAGGACATTATGTGGCATGAAATAAGCTGCACACAGACAGATAATGGGGCCAGCGTGCGGCTCAGCAGAAAGAGCCACTGCCTGTGGCATGAGCAGCTCACACCTGTGCTGGTTCTTGTTCTGGCTGCTTCCACTTTCGATTCAGCTCCCTGTTAGTGACTTGGGAAAACTGGCAGAAGATGAACCAAGTGTTTGGGCCCCTGTGACCCAAATGGGAGATCCGGATGGAGTTCCTGGCTCCTGGCTTTGGCCCTGGTCATTGCAGCTGTATGGGGAATGAACCAGCAGGCAGATCTCTCTTTCTCTGATTCTCCTTTCTCTGTGTTAATACTGACCCTCCTGAAAATAAATCAATCTCTTACAAAAGATTTATTTGAAAGGTAGATTTACAGGGAGAAGGAGGCACACACACATATACACATGAACAGAGAGAGAGAGAGAGAGAGTCTTCCATCTGTTGATTTACTCCTCAAATGACTGCAATAGCCAGAGCTGAGCCTATTTGAAGCCAGAAGCCAGGAGCCTCCTTTGGCTCTCCCATGTTGATACAGGGGCCCAAGAACTTAAGCCATCCTCCACTGCCTTCTTAGATCATAAGCAGGGAGCTGGATGGGAAGTAGAACAGGAAGGACATGAAATGACACCTATATGGGATGCTGATGCTGCAGACAGAAGATCAGCCTTATATGCCACCATGCCAGCCCCACAAATCTTTTTAAAAAAGAAAAATATAGCATATTTTCCCTTATACTTGGGAGCTAATTAAGAAAAACAAATGTAATGCCTGTGTATATCAGTTTTGCTGCAAATATAGTATCTCTCTGACAAATTGCTAAAAACTGTGTACTGTTACAGGTTAGTGACCTATCACTATAATTTGCTTCAACATATTTACCCATTTCGATTTTCAGTTCTAATTTCTTTGCTGTTAAAAACAATGTGTTAAAGAACACATTGTGAGGAGTATGATGGCAGCCTGTGCCACCTTGTTCTGTCCTGCCTGGAGACATAAATCACCTCTTCACCTAGCTGGCTGTGTTCGCAGATCGACTGTCCTGGCAACTCAGCGCCTATGTTCAAGGTTGCATCAAAGAGCAAGAGTTGTGATACTGGCAATTAAGATATGCCAAGGAAAAGCAGTGAAACACTTCTGCAAAGTGAAAAGAGGAAAGTTCTGGATCCAAGAAAGGAAAAAAAAATCACACGTTGTGGTTGCTAAGATCTACAGTTAGAAGGAAATCTCCTAGTCGTGAATTTTGAAATTCTGCTTGATTTCCTGCCACACTTCAAACCGCAGAAGCTACAGCCAGTGTGCAAGAGAAGTGCTTACTTAGGGTGGAAAAGGCATGCCATTATAGGATGTAGTGCTGCACCAGGTTCCAGACACCGCCAGTAGTCTGGAATGCACCCCTTGTGGACTATCAGAAAACAGGGAAGGAAGGTCAATCTGATTCAGTCTATGAAAATTCTGGATGATCAAAGATAACGACAAGTAAAACTAAAATCTCTGGTAGCCCTTTCTACTCTTTCCGGGGCCCACAAACATATAAGAAGTTGACCTTCTGGGTGACCGAGAGAGATCCAGCCCCACCTTTTCCTGTCTGTTTTGGCCTGGGAAGTTGTCTGGGGAGAATGCAGTGCTTACATTTCCAGATGGTTCTTTCAGGGTGGTTTGGCTGAGGGCAGTCAGGTTGGGTGCCAGGGGGAAAAAAAAAGATCTATGACTGCAGGTGCCTATTCTGCCATTTTTCCCAAAACCAATTCTTAGACCTTGCCATGGAGATGGGGTGGAGGGCAGGCCAGCGGTGTGCAGAGTGGTTTGGAACCGCTTGCAGACACCTCTGCTTTTCCCTTGTTGCCTCACTCAACACCTGTCGGGATGGACTTGCACATCCTCTCCTGAGCATCACAAGCATAGGGACATTTGCACCCAGGGGATCCTGCATGCGCAGGTCCCCTTACATGAATTGTAAGATTCTTGTCCCACATGCAAATCCATCAGATAACTTAGTTACCGGAGCAGCATTCCAGCCCTTCTCAGGGGAATTTTTGGAATTCTGTATCTCCCAAAGCCTCGCCTTTATACATATTCAGGAGAGGCACAATAGATGCATTCATGTATGTTAAAATCCAGACCCTCCAGAAAAGGAACAAGTTGAGCTGTTGTCCCCATTTCAGTTACAACACTGCTGTCCCGGAGCTCACTGTGTTTTTCTGCTTCTGACTGTTGAAGTGACCCTGTTGAAGTGTTTCTGAAGCGGATGCCAGCCAAAACCACAGACCCTTCTGGTTCATTCCTGGGGACATCTGCCTCCTCTCCATGGACTTCTATTCATCTCCCCTATTTCACTCTAATGTTCACTGCCAACAAAATAAACCTTAGGGAGTATTGTCTGTTTTGTTGTTTCTCTGAAGGACAAGAGAAGGGATATAAATTGGACCTTTTGAAGGGAAACACTTATCTTCAACCCGAGAGGAATGCATGAACTCGTTCTTCCTGCCACGACAAGGCGAACCTCTGCAGCTGTCGTCAGGTGATGCTGCCATTGGTCTGTGCTCCTGGGACTAGCGCATCGCTCACAGAGCGCGGCATTCGACTTCAGCATTCTCCGCATGCATCTTTGAACGGATTTCCTTTCTCTTGTGCTGAACTTAAAAGTACTAAACTTGCCATTGCAGCTCCAGGCACTGGGTCACCTCTGCTCACTCCTAAGACTCCACGTGCGTGAAGCACAGTCCTACAGACACTCCTCTTTGGTTTCTCTGTCTGCATTTGCTCAGAGGACGGCCAATCTTTGTGAGTTTTTGCCACATGTTGTGTGAACTGTGTGAACTAGAGAGGAGAAACGCATGAGAATTTTGTAATGTGGCAGTCTGAGGGGCTTCAAGACTTCTGTAAGGATATGACACCTAGCACAGCCCCATGCACCTGAAGGCTTCACTCTGCCAAAGCACGACCCCTTGAGGGCTGGTCTCTTACCACAGTTTATATTAAATACACCAGCTCTGCTTCAAAAGATGGGAAATCACAAAAAATAATACCAAACACAACTTATCCATAGATAATGTACACTTTGGGGGGGGGCATTTAGAGTCCACCGAAGTGAAATAGCTCATTTTCTGAAACGGTTGGGCATCTGCCTCTGACCCTATCCTCATGCCACACAGCATGATGAACACTGGAAACGAACGCACGTAGCTGTGCCTTTCTGCAGAACTCCCCCACCTTCTGATTCCCAGAGCCTGGCCAGCGCGCATGCAACTGCTGTCACCTGTCCTGGGCTGCCAGAACTCATCAGCCATACTCGGTAACAGAATTCACCCAGGTAGTGACCTTTGTTCCTCCTGAGAATGTAGCTACACCTCACTGGGCTTGTGCACCTCAGGTCACAGCCTCGCCTGGGCATGAACTTGGCTTGTACTGGGCCAACTTCATGAGAACCCTCATGACTGTTCCGGAAGGCAGGGAAAGCACTGCAGCCATCCCCTGATCAACCGTGATGGCTGCGCCTGGAGTTGGCCTTGAGTGACAAGCCATCTGTGCATGTGTGGTTAACTCACAGAGTTCCAAACCATCATACAAACCATCTTTGTCCTACAGTCCTCAGCTCTACCAGCAGAGCTATCGAAGGTTGCACACACATGAATCTTTTACTTTGTCATCAGTCTTAACCTGAATACTGTCTACAGTGAGGAGCTAAGTGCACACTTCAACTCCATCTAGTTCCTATTATGAAAAGTAAGCTATCACCTTTCAGAGGAATTTAAGAATTGTTTCCTATTCTGCAAGCCAGTGCAGTCACTGCAATGAGATCTGCATGTTTAAATACAGCCTATGGCTTTGGTAAGGCTCACAACCCTCTAAAATTTGTCCAGAGTAAAAGGGAATTGAGCTACTATTATTTGCATTATCTAATTGTACAGTATTTAGCTTAAGATCAGTTATATTTAGCCATGCTACCTGAATTTTTAAACATATTCAGATCACAAAGTCACTCCTACAAAAAAGTCACCAGTACCCTGTTTCTAAAGACAAATAAAGTGGAAGAAATCCCAGTGTCCACAAATTGCCCTTTCCATGGAAATTTTTTATTATTTTCAGTGGCTGCATGGAAAAACTGAGTCCTACAGACCCAAAGCAAAATAGCACTTCAACAATTACAACAGATCTAAACGCATCAAGCATACATACACACACATTTACGAAACACATACATGCACACATAGACGCTACAGTCAGGGTGTTGATGCACACAGCTATGTGGTTAAGTCCTTTTCATTCACTCACTCCTCATTCCTTCTTCTCAGCTGAGGATAAAGTTAGCACGCTGAGCTCTGAGCAAAGATGTGGTTATGACTGTACAGGGACTGTTTAGAACTGCCTGATCCTATCTTGATGGGCATATTCCACCATCATCCACTCAGACAAGGGAGAAAAAGGATCTAACAGAGTAATGACAAAGCACAAATGAACTCTGAAAGCCAAAGATACTCAAGCTCATGTTGAATATTTCACCCCAACTGGAGAGACCCATAAGCCTCTGTTTCTGTACCTAGAATCTCAGAGTAATCTTCACATACTCTTCCTGAAATGAATCCTTAATACCCTCACAAGTATGGTCGGCTGTCTCAGGAGAATTCTAGAACCTTCTATGCCTCCTCCAGTTGGATACTGAGTTCACATGCCTTCATATCCCACTAAGTGTTTTCATCTCAGAGTCCCCTGCTTGCTACTTACTTTCTCATCTTGACCTAAGGAAGCAGACTTTCTGTGTCCAAAAATGCCTTCCGTGACCAGCTAGATCCAGGGCCCTGTCTGGCTAGGGGTTGTAGAAATTCATGTCTGTGGGTTTGGGACAGCCCCAAGCAACTGGCAGGGAGACAACCCCTAGAGCCTAGGAGCCTAACCCTCTGCCTCCCTCTAGTGAGGTCCTACTGTATCTTGTTAACAAGAGTCAGTCTTTAAAACTCTGTGGACTTAAAGTAACGATGCAGGTCTCTTCCCCAGTGGACACTGTCCCTTGTGGGTCTCTATAGATTTTCTCCCCTTACTGCATGGAAAACAAAGTATAGCTAAATTTCTCTCTTCTTCCCCTTTGGAGTGATTTTTTTTAAAAAAATCTATATAAAAGTGTATGATAGACATTTTGCAGTCCCTCTCAACTACCTAAAAAAAAAAAAAAGCACCATTCAATTACCCTTATGAAATAATATCAATTTTTTTTCTTAAGAGAGGACTTTTGGGGTGCTTTCTCTAAATTTGGCTGTGACATAACTGTGTGGAGTTTGATAAAAATTAATATGCCTGAATAGTCCCCATATTCTATTTTTTGAATCTATCATACTTTGGTAAAAATGTTCAAAAGTTAAGTGAGCAGACAGTAATTTTTAAATGCTGCCTATCCGAATGAGTATTTGGTACAGAAGTTAAGACCGTGCACTCAATTGGATGTCGGCTATTACAGACATCTGTGGAGTGAATCAGCAGATGGCAAGCCTCGCTCTCTCTCCATCTCTCCCTTTCTCTCTCTCTATATATATATATCTTTGCCTCTCAAACAATATATAATTGAAAGTAAATAGGTAAATGAAATTCTGCCTATCAAAGTGTTTTTTCCTCATATACATGATAGGTGTATCTTCATTTCCATAGGAATGGGAGTTATGATGAAGATTCCGTGTTATGCATTAAGTACAAATTGACTGATACGGATGCCCAGTGACACCCCAAGCTGAATTTCTCAAAAGCACTAAGTTGAACCTGGAAGTTTTCTCCTCCCCTCAAGAAGCAAAGCACCTCATGTTTAAAAGATGAGAGTATAATTTGAAACCGTGTTCTACTGTTTCTTAGCTGGTGTGTTGCACTATCTGTTTTACTGACTTCTCCACAGTTATTTCTCAGCACTGACAGAACTTTCAGCTAAATCATAACAGATTGCTCCCACCCAACCTGAAACCTTAAAAACCTAATTTCTCAAGGAGCTTGAACATCACTTGAGAATACACCAAAAATGTTTTTCTTGATTGAAGAGATTGTTTTATGAATTCTTTTAAATCAGGTCTTTAAAGTCAGCCATGTGAGAAAATGTTGGATGTACTCATTCACTGTTTTTATAGAATAGCAGCAAATCAGTAGATCTAGTAATGAACATTTCATAATGAAAACAGTAATAATAAAAGGAGCTTGCACAGGTTCCAGGGGTGTGCCCCAAGCCACCTTTCCCCTCTCCGAGCTGATAATACAAAAGGAATGTTGATGCCACCAGAGGGGTCAGAGCCAATCCATGTGGCAGGATTATCTGCCCCATTCAACAGCCAGATTGTTCCCCTGTAACTGCTGCCCCTCACTGACAACAGCTCATTGTTCAACACGCACTCAGGGATGATAATGTGTCTATGAAAGGCAGCCACGGAGGGAGGTTTGCTTTTTCTTTTACTTCCTTTAGATTTTTTTCCTTACTATTTTTTTTAAAGTGAAACTGTTTTGAAAACTGAGAGTGGCCACTGACTGTTGTTCACAGAAATGGTCTCGATTCTCACGATGATGTTTCCCCTTAAAGAACTGTGGGCAATCATTAATCAGTTTTTTTCCATGGGTGATTTTATGTCACCAGAGAAGTGTTAACGTGTCCTGAATGTCCTTTCCAAGCTGGGAGAACAAAACAACCCTAGAGAAAAACCCTGGAGGGAATCACACTTTATAAACTTGAATTAGTGAAAATGGTTAGCTTTTTCCAGGTTAGTTTTTGTCAGGACACTGTGGCCGATTTCTCCTTTGGACTTCCCAGAGGACACAGACTCCATAAATTCTCTCAGGGTCCACAGTGCATATGGTAATAATTTTGATTATACATACATTCATGAGCATGAGAGAAATTAGTGTAGGGAAAGCATCTTGCTTGCAGCCAATGCTTCCTTTAGAAACCAAGGCATATGAACAGTGAGATTTGAATATAAGGATTGAACTACAAAGAATTAAAATTGAACAGATTTTTTTAAAATAAAAGCCAATTTATGCTTTCATAACTCACTATCTTAAATATGTTTCTATTGCTTAGTCCCATAAACAATCTGGATTGCGTTTTTTTATTTGTTTGATTAGTTACTCAAACTTTATATTCCAAAATAGGAGTCAGAGATTTGCTGCTAGCTCTTACACACAAGCTGTCTGACCTTCAGGAAGCTTGTGACTGACCCAAGAGACAGATGTTTACCTACCAAGACTAGAGCACCTTTGAAACACTGCAATAGTACTGTCCCAATGATCCTATGATCACTTCTTCCCTATAATGTCTACATGGTAATATCTGCGGGATTGGACTCTTATCTCCCCCTGGCTAAAGAAAAATGATGGATGTATCCAATGGGACAATTGCACAGGTGGGCCTGATAAAGTCACAACGGTCTTTAGAAAATAGGACCAGGAGGATTCAGTCAGAGAGCAGCCCATGTGACAATGGAAGCCAAGGGCCGGCTTATGCCACCTCATGCTGAAAACACAGCAGCCCTAAGATGGCTTGGACTGGACTGTGTCCTGAGCCTTCAAGAAGAACCGGGTCTGCCAACACCTTGACTTCAGCCCAGGGAAACAGAGGTCAGACTTCTGCCTTGCAGCCCTGCAGGAAAAGAGTGTGTGTTGTAAGCCACTGAGGATGTGGTCACAGATTGCCTTGGCCACAAGAAAGTGGTTCACAAGTAATTCATACTGTTATGTGGTGGAGGTGTCAGGGAGGCATCTCCTACTGCCAATGAGATGTGCCTTGTGGGCTCTCTGCCCTGTGAAACACCCACAACTCATGAAAAGGATGAAGGCAACAAGCATTGGAAGTCTCAGGAAATTGCCCTAAGGATACATAAAAGATGGAAAAATATTTATTTAAGGAAACTCACTAAATCTCAGTAAGAGGGCCTGGCACAGTGGCCTAGTAGTGAAATCCTAGTCTTGCATACGCCAGGATCCTATATGGGTGCCAGTTCATGTCACGGCTATTTCACCTCCCTTCCAACTCCCTACTTGTGGCCTGGGAAAGCAGTGGAGGATGGCCCAACGCCTTGGGACCCTGTACCTGAGTGGGAGAGCCTGAAGAAGCTCCTGGCTCCTAACTTTAGATGGGCTCAGTTCTGGCCATTGCAGCCACCTGAGGAGTGAACCATTGATAGAAGATCTTTCCCTCTGTCTCTCCTTCTCTCTGTAAATCTGACTTTCCAATCAAAATCAGTAAATCTTTAATAAACACATAAGTCTTAGTAAGAACGGTGAGTCTGTGGAGTGTGAGCCATGACATGCTCCCCACTTCCTACTTCAGTGTGATGGAAGTTCGAGTCTGAGTGGATGTGGCCAAGACCATAAGTTCTCTCTTTGTCCAGGTTAGGGTTCTTCCCCAGCAGGGCAGGCCACTGATATTTTATATTCCCATCCCAGGTCCTTGTTATACAGACTCCTGCTCTGAGCATGTATCACCAAGAAGTAGGGCCTCCCTTCACCCAAGCTGTAATGTGGAAGCTATGTCAAGCATAGCAGATCAAGACTGTTGGGTTGTAATTCCATATGCCACAGAGTGTAAGGAATTTCAGCCCTCAGTACATTCCTGAAAACCATGAAGATGTCGACAGGTGAGCCATGATGAGGATGCTAGTGACTACAAACTAGCACAGCCAAAATGGTCGCCAGCTAGAAGTTTAACGAGAGAAAGAGGGAAAGAGTGGAGGAGAACTAGTCCTTCCTGATTAGACCAAGCTTTCAAACAAGGCTCCAAAGCTGTCCTTAGTAAGAGAGACATGTGAGCTAAGCCTTAGGTCTGTCCAGTTTTAAAATGATATGGTCACTTTACTTGGTGATGTTATTAGTAACATACATTTAGAAAGAAGATTATATTATTAATAAATTTAAATGAAAATGAACTTACTTTAATTCAGCAAGTAATATAACTGTTGACACTCTTATCCACAGTGGTAAATATTTAAAAACAATCTAAGATAAATAAAACATAATGTGATAAGATTAAAAAAAGTGTACAACTCTAGGGTTCCAATGCAATTTAAGAGACAAGGAAGCTAGAAGTTAAAGAATTTCTGAAAATTTAGCTGGATCTTCTGAGAGCTCTGTAATTTCCCATCCTAATATACTTTATTCTTAAACAGTGAATGAATGATCATTACATAGACTATTAATTCTAACTATAATCAGACTCTTATTTTTTAAAGTAGCTTGGTAATATTGCTGTTGAAAAAATTGTGAATTTTCAGTCATAAACTCAGTTTTGCAATGCAAAAGCTCTTGCTTGCTTCGCAACCTTCCCTTTAATCCCAACACTACTCCTCGTCCAATACTTTAAGATATGATTACCAAAGTTGTTTATGATTTAGACGCACTTATAAAACACTCTAGGATGAGGAGTCATCCTTTGTTTTATTTTGGGCACTGAGATACAGAAGTTTGCTTTTTTTTTTTTTTATCATAATACTCTTATGTTTCTAAATGCTTGTGTCTCACACTCTTCCTTCAACACTCCATAACTGCTACCCATCAAATTCACACGCAGAAGCTAGGGTATTTGGAGAGGAGCCTTTAGGACATCATCAGGTTCAGATGTGATCATGAAGGTGCAGCACCTGAGACAGAAAGGAACAGACTAGACAGAAGATCTGAAGGTACACAAGCACAAAGCCCCTAGGGCACTCTCTAATTCTGTTGGCTTGGATAGCTCGTGATTAAAAACTTTCATGCTGAAACCAGGAGCCCTGTTGAAGTTACCCCAACGGACCCAAGCCCCATCTCTCTTTGGTCATCTCTGCTTCAGTACCAGAAGCATTGATTCTGTTCTCCAAACACAGTTGTCTTCTCCCTTCAAAATACAAACAAGAAACCTGTCTTTTGATCTTCACCCTCCTCACTTGAGGAAAGGAAAGCACTGAGCAGCTGGTACATGTATTTTTATTTTCAGGGGCGGTTAAGGCTTAGGATGCTGCGTCCTCAGAGTGCCCCATTCAAGTCCCTGCCCTGCTTCTGAGACTGGCTTTCTGCTGATGCATACCCTGGGAGGGAACCATTGATGGCCCAAGTCCTGGCACCCTGGCCATCCACATGAGAGATCCAGACTCCTGGTTTCAGCATGGCCCAGACTTTGCACTGTGATGGACATCTGGGGAACAAACCAGAAGAGGAAAGATTTTTTCTGTGTCTCTCTACTTTTCAAATAAATAATGTATATCTTAATTTGGAGTTAGAGTTAACCTGGCTTAAGTTTAATGGATTCATTTCACTCTGGTGCCACGCTTTTGATCTAGCTTAACTGCGGCCAATCAGGATAACATATATGTTGATGTTAGTCACAACTCTTAGATGTGTGTTTTCAAATGTTCTACTTAGTCATGCCAGGCCCATCACATATTTTTAATACTAAAGGTGTGTGCACATCAATGATTCAGCAAATGCAGTGTGTCCATCACTGTTTACAGCACCAGCAACACAAACAACTTCCGCTATCAGAATCCATGAAAACAAGAGAACCTACTGATGTTCCTAAAATGGCATGGTATTTGCATGTAACCTATGCACTTTTTGTAAACTTTGAATCATCTCCAGATTTCTTATATTGGCTAATAAAATGCAATGATATGTATATAACCAGTATGCTGTATTATTCAGGAAACAATTACAAGGAAAATCTGTACATATTCACTACAGATGCATTTGTTAGAAAATATTTTTAATCTGTGGATCCAGAACTTGTGGATACAAAGGGCCAACTATACACACAGATAAGAGACTTGAAAGATTAACATGCCTTCAAAAATAAGCTTCTCTAGGATCTTACCTTTTGTGAGTAAAATGAAAAAACACATGAAAATAGTGAACTGAGTGGTAAATGTTATACAGTAAGTCATTACAACAGAAATGCTGGCATTTAGACTGCACCTTTTTTAATTACTTATTTTTATTTTTGTTGATTTTTACGTGGTTGATTAGGGTGATAAGGGTCAAGGGCTGCAGGAAGGTGGGTGAGAACATTATTTTCACACTCTTTTTTCCTTCCCGTATCTGAGGGAAGGGAGGAGATTAGGGGAGAAGCCACACCCAGCCTCCCAATTGCTTCTGTATCCTGGGATGCAGGACCATCCCAGGCTCCCTGCTGTGAGACATGCTCTGAGGGTCCTGCTCAAGGGGTTTTGATAGTTCAGCAGTTCTGAATTACTGCCGGTCTTGCCACTCTAAGCATGGCGAAATCTCTCCAGAATCCACTGGTTGACATAGTCCACCTTGGAGTCTCCATTTGGCCAGATATTCACTGTCAACACTTGGCTGGGATAGTTGATCCATTTGTTCTGTTCTCCATCCTCTGTTATGGTACCAGGTGTCCTATGCAGACTCCCATGTACTGCCGTATCTTCCATGTGCACCTGTATATGCTGCCTACTGCTCCCTCTAAGCCAGTGAGGAGGCCCAGGTCTGACACATACACTCCATGGTCAGAACATGGAACCTACAATTCTTTCCATGGTTGGGGTTCTGACTCCAACAGTTCAGCTGGGGCATCCCAAAGAAACTTTATCTACGTTGATCCCAGATCTAACTTTTGTGTGTGCTTGCCATTACAGGGTCTGGCACAGTCCGTTGCCCCAATCAACTATGCACATGCTGGTTGTCTGCTGTTTTAATTGCAATGTAACAGCAGGCGAAACCTTTCTAGACCTTTGAGGTGAGTCCTACAGGAGAAGGAGCAGGTTAGGCAAAGAATTAGAGGAAAGGTAGAGGGACCAGTGGGGGTGATGATCCTGACACCCTGGTACTTGTGAAAAATGAAGAGGCCAGTGTGTTAAGGAAACAAACAAAAGAATGTCGTGAGATGGGAATGACCAGCAAGAGCCTGAGCACAGCGGACCTTGTCAACTAAAGGATGTGAGGCAAACAGGCAGAAATATGGGTCTCATTTGCACATTCCTTTTTACTAGCAAGGTAAAAGTCACTGGAAACATGGCAGAACACTTTTTTTTCAAGTCACTGGCAGAATTACGACACATGCACATTTCAAGTTGTAAGCCAATCACTGACAGGAGGAATTGACCCACGATTGAGCCATGACTAAAGTGTCTGTTGGATGACTGATCACCCCAAACTCATGGCCCCTGGGAACTGCACAAAATTGGTGTTCTGATGGCAGAGAAGAGAGTTGTTCGATTCGTTTCTGTGAGAAAATTCTACAGGAATCTATATTAATTATCCAAACGCAGAGGCCAAGTAGTCGGATGATTACACATGCCTGACATCAGGGGAAGGGGTGCTGGATGGACGGTATATGAAGACTTCTCCCTGTGACTGGTGGCTAGGCTATTGAGCTGGATAATCACCTAGAGAGAGTACACACAGATCTAGAAAATAACCCAGTCCCCAGCTCTGGGGACTGGCAAGAGAGAAAAGCTTTCCAAGCAGAGACTGGACAGTTGATTTAGATGTCAGTTTCTGAGAGGAGGGAGAGCACAGTAGAAATCAGAAGCACCAATAGGATGTAGGGATGCTTAGGCTGTCTGTGGCGCTGACAAAAACAGATCCAGTGGTTAATCAGAAGCTTCGTAAAGGGCGACTCAACATTAGGGAAGGGAAAGGTTTTCAGGAGTGTTTGCTAAGAACAAAATAAAAGAAATGCAGTCGAGCGCATCCTGATGGACAAGGGAAGTGTTCTGGTTTTTGTAGTCTGAGAGATTATGTTCATCGCAGTTGTTGGTGTGTTGCCTGGAATGCTCGGATGCAGAAGAGACAGCTGATGCTGTGAAACAGATAGGGAGTGAGCATGAGAATAAAAATCCTTACAAAGATGACAGTGGCTACCAACTGAGGATGAGTGGAAGGACTGGCTTGTGATAGGAGCAGACACATTTATTCTGTTTCAGAAAGAGGGGAGCAGAAAGAACATGGGGACCAGAGGCTGCGAGGTACATAGTTTGTTTTTTTTTTTTAAGATGTATTTATTCTTATTGGAGAGTCAGATTTTACAGACAGATGTGAGGACAGAGAGAAAGATCTTCCATCTGCTGGCCCACTTCCCAAGCGGTCACAGTAGTCAGAGCTGAGCCGACCCAAAGCCAGGAACCTGGAGTTTCTTCCGGGTCTCCCACATGAGTGCAGGGTGCCAAAGCTTTGGTCTGTCCTCCACTGCTTCCCCAAGCCACAAGAAGGAAGTTGGAAGAGAACTGGAGCAGCTGGGACATTAACTGGCACCCAAATGGGATCCTGGCAAGTGTAAGGCGAGGACTTTAGCCACTAGGCTACTGCACCAGGCTCGAAGTGCATAGGTTTAAGGAGTTCAAGGTACTCCTGCCTGTCTGATGGTTTAGCATGTTTCAGTGAGGTAGGATCTAAGTTATCCATTAAGCACTGGCACAGTGTAGGAATCTTGGGGTGAGAGGAAATATGAAAGCTGTTATAAAGAATCAAAAGGAAACTTTCTGTAAAAAATGGGGAACTTTGGCAGTCCCGGGGGCACAACTGGAACTTGGGGTCACAGATGTAAATGAAGCACAACCAGGCAGTCAGTTGTGTTATTGTTGCTAGCAGGTGCATGAATAGAGCAGAGGACTAAAAGAGCTCTGGAAGGGTGGGGTCTAGGCAGGCAGCACCGGCAGAGTGATGTCTAGCAGATTCAGTGTGCCTCAAGGAAATGATTCCAATGCTGGGTCATCAGTTGTAAACTGGTAAAAAAGGAGTAACAAAGTCAGAAAAGTAGTGAGAATTGTGAGAGTGACAGCCTCAATACCCCTGGGGTTTCCACAAAATAAATGAATAATTGCGAATGGGCTGCTAGAGTGCAGGAACCAAAAGGACAAGTGGCAATGAACATGAGGACAAATCTCTGCTTTGAAGGGTTAGATGGCTCTCCCAGCATTACTCTGCAATTATGGCAGCCTTCTAAAGGATTAAAAGACCTACTGAGCCCAGCTTGCTAATAAGAGTCCAATTATGTATGGCTAAGAAGCAGCCAAGTGATTGGGAAATCGGTACTGGACCAATTCAGTGATGACATGTCCCAACTGGCTCCAAAGGATTAGATTAGGGCAACAACATGGGGCATTAAGAGAATAGCTTGGGCTAGAAGTCTGAGCAACCTGCTTCAAACTCTGTGTGTGCCATGCGGCAACTGCATCGCTCTGGGGTTATTTCTTAACCATATTGCACCTTGAGTTTTCCTTTCAAATTTGGACACTGCACCCTCCCTCATATTGTTTATGCACATGAAGTATAATATATATATAAAGTTCGTAACGATAATAAGTTCTCTCTGAATTCAAATAACTGTGAAAATCAGGAGCTGGAACTCCACTGTTGGATGCCAGTTTGCTGCCCACTTCAGGTAGCCTGTAGAGTAGATATTGAAGACACGTGTTGATCAGTAAGGCAAAGAGAGTTCTCCCGCTGTGGCCCTCATACAAGTGAATGCTGTGTTGATTATTATTTTACACTTAATGATGCTGATTATAGGAGTGGAGATGTAATTATTGATGGTAAAACATAGAGGTCAGGAATCAAGTCACAAGACCTGAACAAATTTATTTTTTCCCTAAAGATTCTTTTAATTTATTTGAAAGGCAGAGTGGTAGAGGGAAAGAAAAATACACACCACACACACACACACACACACACACACACACACAGCAGGAGAGAGAAATCTTCCATCCAATTTGGTGCACTCTTCAAATGGCTCTAAAACTAGGCCTGGGCCAGGTCTAAGCCAGGAGCCTAGTACTCCATCTGGGTTGCCCATTTGGATAGCAAGAATCTAAGCACTGGAGCCATCTTCTACTGCTGTCCCAAGCAAGTCAGCAAGCAACAGGATAGAAAATGGAACACCTGGGACTTAAACTGGCGGTCTCATTTGAGATGCTCGCATTGCAGATGGCGGCTTAAATTGCTATGTCACAATGCTGGCCCAGCATACTTCTTAATGCTGAACCAGTAGATGGGAGCTTGCTCTGGCTGTCTTGTGTTTCTTTCTGCCTCTAAATAAATAAATGAATTAATAGAAAAAATGCTGAACACAAAGCCAAGGAGATAGGAATAGATCAAGATGGTGAAGAGTGGCAGACCTACTCTGGGCTCAGCAAGAGCAGATTGGTTATTTGAAGAAATCACATGGCAATCAGAGGTTCAGCATTTCTGAACAGACTCAGAAATCCCCTGGTCTTTGACTCCTGCTCAGCTTTGTCTGATCTGCCATGGTCTCCTTCATTGCTTTGGCCCCTAACTAACTCATCATGTGACTGCTCCATCCTCCCAGACTCCTGCTAGCTGAGAGCATCTTTTCCCTGAACAGGTGTCCTGTAGAGGGTATGTCAGAACCCGACCTACTCCCTGGACCACTGACCCTGTGAGATTTTCTCAAAACCCTTACAGGCAGGGTTGGGAGGGGGCATGTGTGCCATGTGTTCACCCCAAGTCTCTAGTTTTCCAATATTCCCTGGCTATGATTTGTGCAGAAGGGAAAAGTAGGAAAATATATACAAACAGGGAATGCTGATGCTATTCCAGAAAAAGAAGGGGACCAAAACAAAATTCCACTGCCAGCAAGCTGCAAGCTTCAAATATAAGGTCCTGGAGAACTTATAAAATCCCTTGAAGGATATAGTGATGCTTAGAAAACAGTTGCTTCCCCAGAAACTTAAATGATAATTGCATTTTAATTTATTAATTTAACTTCTAACAGTATGAGGACTATTTTGCAAGATGAATCCAGCAAATCTTGATTGGCATGCCCTAAGACCCATCAATTTAGAAAAAAGGAATTAAGCTAACATATTGTTGAGAAGTGTTTCCTGGCATTCTGAAATGCTAGCAGTTTACATTTTCTTCTGGTGACATTCAGATCTTTACAGTGCTATTTTCTAAAACTGTCAAATAGATGCCTTTACTCATCGTAGATCAACTAGCAATTTCATAATACTGTATTATTTAGGATAATGCATGTTTTTCTTATCAAATTTATAGCATTAAATTCCTGAATTGTGACTGAAAGCAACAACATAGCGTATCAGCTTATGTGATGAACTAAAAGCTAAGATAAGGACACACGGCAGTTAGTGCCTATATCAAAAAACTGGAAAGGTGTCAAATGAATGACCTAATAATGCACCTAAAGAACCTAGAAAGAAAAAGGAAGCCATATCAAAAATTAGTAGAAGAAACAATTAAAAGCAGATAAGAAATAAACACAATTGAAACGAAGGAAAAGATGCAAAGAATAGTGAAATAAAAAGCTGATTATTTAAAAAAAAACTAGCAAAATAAATATACTGTTGGTCCAGCTAATCAAAAAAAATGGAGAAGACCCAGATTTAAAAAAAATTAGAAGTGAAAAGGGAGATGTTACAACAGCTACTACAGAAATAAAAAGAATCATCAGAGATTACTGCAAATGGCTATATGTCAATGAAATGGAAAATCTAGAACAAACTCCCATACATATGTAATCTACCAAAATTGAATCATGATGACACAGAAAACCTAAATCCACCAATAACCAAGATGGAGATTGAATCAGCAATATTGATTCTCTCCCAAAAGCACAGACTAGTACTGGAGGACTTCACTGTTGAATCCTATTAAATTTTTAAAGAACTAATTCCAATTCTTCTCAAACTATTCAAAACAACAGGAAGAGATGGAATTCTCCCAAAGTTCTTCTGTGAGGCTAGATCAGTTTAATTCTAAAGCCAAAAAAAGTGAAAGAGAACCATAGACCAATATCCAGGATGAACACAGATGCAAAAGTCCTCAACGAAATTATAGTTAACGGAATCCCACAGTAGATCGGAAGATCATTCACTGGGACCAAGTGGGATATACATCTGGAATGTGGGCATGAGACATGATGCACAAATCAATGAATATGATCTATCACAGCATGATTACCTCAGTAGACGCAGAAAAAGCATCTAATAAAATACAACATCAGTTCATGATAAAAGTCATGATAAAGTAAATTGTGTGTAGAATGAACATTCCTCAACACAATCCAGGCAACTTATGAAAAAACCCACAGACAGTATTTATGGAATCGGAAAAAGTTGGAAGCATTTCTACTACAACCTGAACCCACACAAAGAGATCTACTTACACCATTGTTATTCAATATAGTTCTGGAAGTCTTAATCAGAGACATTAGACAAGAAAAAGCAATGAAACAGATACAAGTGGGAAAGGAGAAAGTCAAATCAACCCTGTTTGCAGATGATATGAGCCTATATATGGTATTCAAAAGATTCCACTAAGAAACTGTTTACACTCATAAGAGAGTTTGGTAAGGTTGCAGGATATATAATCTACACACAAAAATCAATGCCTTCTGTATACACAGAGAGAGTGCCATGGCTGAGGAAGAGCATGCAGAATCACTACCATCTACCCTCGCTACAAAATATTAAATACCTTGGAAAAAATTAACCAAGAATGTAAGAATCTCCTCAATGAAAATTACAAAACATTAAAGAAAGGAAAAGGCAAGAAAAGCTGGGGAAAAAAAAATCTTCCCTTTCACAGACTGGAAGAATTTATATCACTAACATGTCCATACTATCAAAAGCAATTTACAGATTCAGTGTGACCCCAATCCAAACAACAAGGAAATTCTTTTCATATATAGAAAAAAAATATGCTGAAATTCACATGGAACCACAACAAACTTTAAATAGCTAAAAGAATTCTAAAGAAGAAAAACAAAGCCTGAGGCATCACAGTAACATATTTCAAGATGTACTACAGGGCAGTTATAATCAAAACAGAGTGGTATTGGCACAGAAATAGACATGCAGAGACCAATGGAATAGAACAGAAACCTCCGAAATGAGCATATGTCTTCAACCAATCATTCTTTGACACATGAGCTAAAATCAATCACTGAATAAAGTCTCTTCAAAAAATCGTGCTGAGAAATGCTATGCGTGCAGAAGTATGCATCTTCTATACATTTTAAATTTGATTTTCATCTAGATGAGAAATGCATGTAGAAGATTTTAAAATGCACACACTTACACAGGCAATTTCATCCTTGTTAAAGAATTCTGCCTTCCAGAGGCAAACATTTCATATTAGTTGTTTTTCCTTTTAGCGAAATCCATACTTCCAGGAGATCATATGTAAAATGGTCACTCAAAATTTTCTTTGTTCTGTTATTAATCTTTTTTGCAAAAAATAAAATTACAAAAATCCTCTTCTGGAATCCCACACCATCATCTTTCGTGTCTCTATGTTGATTCCCTTAATTCTTGCCACCCATGTCTTTTTTTTTTTTTTTTAATACTGTTTACACAGTTGTGGCTGTCCCCTATTCCCGGGTGCTGGTGTGTGTAGTTTGACAGCAAGAAGCAGCCCTCTCTCCCACCTCCCCTGTGATCACATGGGGGAAAAAAAGCTGAAACTTATGTCCTACCCACCTTCCTCGGTACCTGAATATCCCCTGCCTAATCAGTGGCCCACATGGGCATGCGTCCCTACTTTACATCTTACACAAAATTCTACTTAAAATCAGTCAGGGATCTAAATCTTTAACCCAATATTATCAAATTACTATGGGGAAACTCTGCAAGACAATGACAGAGGTAGAGCCTTCTTAGAAAAGACCCAGAAGTACAAAGATCAACAAATGCGGTTAACATTCAGGTGTTTCTACACTGCAATGGAAACAGTCTACCAACTGTGAAAGTGGAGAAGCAAAACAATAGGAGAAAATACTTGCAAGTTATGCAGTTGATAGTGGATTAACATCCGTGATCTATAAAGAGCTCAAGAATCTAAACAGCAACAAAATAAACACTCCAGTTAAGACATGGGCAGAAGACATGAGCAGAAATCTTTCAAAGAATGAAATACAAATGGCCAACAGGTCCATGAAAAGATACTCGGGATCATCAGCCATCAGGGAAATGCAAATAAAAATCACAGTGAGATTTCACCTTACCCCAGTTACAATAGCCATCATCCTCTCCCGGACCCCATCCCTCCAAAAATGGTGGTGAGGATGTGGGGGAAAAGGTATCCTAATGTACTGTTGCTAGGAAGGTAGACTAGAACAACCGTTATGTAAGAAATATGGAGATTCCTCAGACTTTGAAAATAGATCTACCACAAGACCCAGCTTTCCCACTCCCGGGAATTTACCCAGATAGAATTAAATCAGCATATGAAAGTGTCATCTGTACCCTTCCCCTGTGTTCATATGTTTATTTCAGCTCAGTTCAAAATAGCTAAGATACAAAATCAACCTAGATATCCATCAACTGATGACTAGATAAAGAGGTGGTAAAAATACATGATGAAATACTACTCAGCCAGAAAAAAAAAGAAATTCTGTCCTTTTCAATAATATAGTACAAACTGGTAAACCTTATGCTTAGTGAAATAAACTAATTCCCAAAACACAAAGTCACATATTTTCTGTGGTATGTGACAGTTAATATAGAACACTCCCCCCAAAAAGTACAGGAATAGAGCAGACATCTTATGATATGATTGTTGTTCTTGGCCCTTATTTGAGTCCTGTGGAACTGTGGTCTTCCTACTTCTACATTGTTGAATATTATGCTTAGTAACGAGTTAAGATTGTGACTGTAGAATGGATTGAAAGCATGTCTAAAAATTAAACAAAAGGAAGGAAGGAGGATGGTTGAAGGAAAGAAGTACGGTTATCTTCTTAGAAATGTGACTATAAGATACATGAAATCTGTGCTCTTTATACTAATAAAATTGAAAAAGAAAGTAGATTCATTTTTTTTAAAGCCCTACTAAGCATGGTTAGAACTGTGAGCAAGGCCTATGTAATCTCACTCCCTCTCAGCCACACCAGGCTGCCGTTCCTAGCACCATCGGGAATGGAGACGTCATTACCTCCTGCTACCAACTTCGGAGTTCCTAGGACCACGTACTTTCAAAAAATGTTTACTAATATTTCAGAATTGACCCTTTTGTTTGAAGTCTTTAAACCAGGCAGACTGTCTCCCAGTCGACCAAAAGGGTTCCTCTTGACTTGAGGAGTTTGTTCAAAATAACCAACTTCATAGCAGCCATCAAATAGTTTTGGAAATCAGTAAAAGTGGAAATTTTCAGGCAAGTTATTTAAAGCTGTTGCTTCTCCTCCCTTCCTTCCTTACTTTTGTTAAAGATTTATTTATTTATTGGAATGACAGAGGATGGGCGTCACAGGCTATTGCCTGCACTTGCTTGAGTCAGAAGGTTAGTTCCCTATCCCCCTTCTACCTGCTGCATTACTGTGTTACTACTGCTATTAGAAAAGGAAGATTAAGCTATGCCAGCTAGAGACAGCAGTTTTTAAAAACCATGAAGATCATAAGGATAATGCAGATTGGGGCCTGCTTACAGTGAAGTGACTTTAGCTGCTACCTGCAGCACCAGCTTCTCACATGGGTGCCAGTTTGAGTCCTGGGCGCTTCACTTCTAATTCAGCTTGCGGTTAATGTGGCTGGGAAAGCATCAAGAGGATGGTTCAAGTGCTTGGGCCCCGTGCCCTCATGGGAGACTTGGAAGAAACTTCCTGGCTCCTGGATTCAGCCTGGCACAGCTTCAGCTATTGTGCTCATATGGGGAATGAAGCAGTGGATGGGAAGAACTCTCTTTCTCACTCTCTTTCTGTAATTTTGCCTTTCAAATAAATGAAATACATCTTATTCTTCAAAAAGTAGTGTAAATTTATTAGAGGATATCTGGAAAATACAGCCAAACCAAAATGAATGAATGAATAAATGTCACCTAAAACTCCAGGAAGTTTGTTCACATTTAAGCCACTCTAATACTTCTGCCTATTTATTTCTACAATCATGTACTTATCCTCCACCACACTTCAACTCTTTTCTTCACTTAAAAATGGATGATATAATATTTCAGTCAAAAGCAGCAAAGCTATGCCATTTTTTTACGACCTTAAAATCTCCTGTCCCAACATATGAAGAGGCACTGATCTGATGTCTGTGGCCATGACAAGCACGGCCTTTCTCCAGACTTTTCAGTGTTAATGGGAAGGGGAGAGATGCAAAGCCAGTGAGCTGCCTCGAGAGCCAAGCCCAGCCCTGATTGCCCACTTGGTGCCTGTCCCCAGGAAGGAATCTCCTAAGATTTAATGGGTTTTGTAGGATCTCAGACACTTGGTAACCCCATATAGACATACAAATGTTTCTGCAAGGTTTGAACTCTCAGTAATGGTTCCCCAAGTGAATGTTTTTCTGCATATCACATTAGGTTTGTAAATTTTTTTCTGCATATCACATTAGGTCATCGTTAGGATGTGTGTGTGTGTGTATCTGTGTGTGTAAGTGTGCACTTGCATAAAGATCCACCATAATCTAATATGACCTCAATTTACCAAGTTACTATACATCTAAAAAAGTCATATTCTCAGGTTCTGAGAGTCAAGACTTTTGACATGTCTTTTTGGGGTGATGCCATTTGACCCTTAACATATGGTGTATATATCAACTATCTCCCACTATGTCTGGCGCAAGGAGAATTAGCCATATACGTTTCTGCCATAGTCTGCTGTCCAACTAGATCGAACTTCTTCAGAACAATGACTTGGGGCCTGTGCCACGGTGCAGTGAGCTAGGCCCCCACCTCCAGTGCCGGCAACCAAACGGTCGCCAGTTGAGTCCCACATGCTACATTTCCGATCCAGCTCTCTGCTAATGCACCTGGGAAAGCATCAAAGGATGGCCCAAATCCTTGGGCCTCTGTACCCACATGGGAGATCTATATTTATAGCAGATGTTTACCTACATTTTTAATAAATGGTGAATGAAAAATACAAAGAGTTGATGATGGTGATGATGATGCAAAGTGGTAGAATCATGTCCTATGCAGGTTGTCCAGGCTGGTTGATGGCAGATATGATGTGACTCATTTCAGAAACTATTTGGTTTTTCCCTTTACCATGGCTCCTGCCACCTCTACATTTGGTCCAACTTCTCACTTGTCCCTAATTTGTCATGTGACTCTCCATCTTCCCAATCTCATTGTGGCTTAGAACCCCTTCACATGCTAATCCCCTCTTCACATGCTCTTCTGAGGAGCAGTTACCAGTATCTAACCTAGCCCTAGGATGCTTGCTGATTTGTGGTTTTCTCAAACCCCTCAGAGGTTTCAGTGGGGTTGGGATGGGGGCTGTGTACAATGCAAGTGTGTTAACCCCAAGTCTCTAGTTTTTTTCTATTCCATGGATTTATTACAGGAGGAAAATGTTGACATGAAGTATATAGTAAGGAAACCTCAAGTTTCAGAGAGAAAAAGCACTGTGTATGCTCTGGGGGGTTTTTTTATACCTTCAAACACTACACCCTATAACACAGAACAATAGGACCATAAGTAAAAAGCTGCAGCTGTGAGATGGTTTGCATTCAGCTCCACCACTTGCACTATTTCCAATTAAAATTAATCAACAAGTCTAGGTTAAAGGAGAGTAGAACATCTCAGAAAAACAAAAAACAAAAAACACATGAAGCTTGTGATAAGCCAACCAACGGTCCAGTTACTGCTGTTGGATTTCCAGTTCTGTGATCAGAGCTCTGTCCTATCTAAACGGAGAACGCCCGCAGTGATTAGATCAAGTAGCTTTGCTGCTACAGCCTTTGTATGCCATGTTTGCTTCACACATTTCTTTTCTATCACAGAAACTAATTAAATCCTTAATCTGCAAACTCCAAATGAAAAAGAATTATTGAATTATTCATTCATTTTCATTTCAAAGAAATACGACAGCAAATATAAAATTCAGTTAGAAATGACGGTCTACTCAATTATATATACAGAAAATCATCTAGTTGGGATAATGCTTTTCCAAGCTATATCTAGTCTGTTTCATATTATATTGCAATAAACTGAATGAAATCATTACTTAACTCTTTAAGAAACTTTTGCTAAGTGGGCCTATGCCAGTTCCCTGCCCTGCCCCATCCCTCCCAGCCCTTCTGGAATCAAGTTTTTGTGAAAAACTTATAGAAGCAGGGTAATTCTTTTCTACAGATTTATTTATTTGTATGTAAGAATTACAGAGAGAAATAAGAAACGACAGAGAAAGACCTTCCATCTGCTAGCTTATTCTCCAAATGGCTGCAATGGCCAGAGCTGGGACAGACTGAAGCCATGAGGCAGGAACTTCTTCTGGATCTCCCAAATGGGTGACAGGGGCCCCAATACCTGAATCATCTTCCACTGCTTTGCCCAGGCCATCAGTAGGCAGTCGGATAAGAAGCGGAGTAGCCAGGACACAACGAGCACCAACATGGGGTACATAGCCAGGCCACAATGTTGATTCTATAAAGCAGATTCTCACTGTGGATTGGTCACCAACTTGCAGATAGAAACACTGGCAAGTCACTTGATCTCACCTGATCTCTTTGGTCCAGTAAAAGAATTGTGATGTATTATTTTTTAAATGTTGTCTGATGCTTCACTCTTAGAATCTATGTGTAGAGTAGTTTTGAACTGTAATATTGATCTTTTTTTTTTCAGAATGTCATATGAAGTTGCCTTGTTTTCATTGGTTAACAAACCAAGTATATTCAGAAACAGACGAAAATATAATCTCTAACCTTCTCTCCGAAAGCAATAATTATAATAGAAAAATCCCGTCATGGGTCCCTGGGGTTCTGCACGACACATTTAGAACTCACACACTGATTGCATAGCTCAGTGATGTCCTCATGTTACACTGTGAGTTCCAGCATTAGGAGAGCAAAGGGCACATTCAGGGAGTGTCCATGGTTGACTCCGTACAAGTCACTCTGCAAACACAGCTGAAGCTATTCAATGAGAATAACACATTCACCAAAGAAAACTTCACAAATTTTAGCCAATGTGTATGTTTAAGCAATGCTTACAGCATGCTAGGTTGATTGCACCTAATTTTGAGCTAAGTGTGGACTTCAAGGCAATGCCAGCAAAGGAGCACAGCCTGTCCATGCTGACTCCTTCAGATGTCTTAGACAAAGCAGCAAGGGGGTCATTAGCTCCTAAAGGGGCAATTAGATAAAGTGCTGTAATCTGCCAAATGTATAATGTATGAGACTTTGGGGAAGGCTTTCAGTCTATGTAAAACAGATCAAAATAGATCAGATTTTGTTAAAGAGACACTAACATACTCACTACTACAGGGTGTTATATTGGGTAACTTAGCGATTATATCTTGCTCCAAAAATACAATTTTTTAGAACTGATGAAAATATGTGTGTGTATATATAAATATACATAAATGTATATATAAATATATATGTATTAATTTATATAGCCTGAAATCCCTCCCTCTTACTTTTTTTTCCCAAAGGGCAGCCTACTCGATGCAATGGCACTAACACTAACTCCTTACACAAGGAAAGCTTGGCAGAAATCTAAAGAGCATGTAGGAGGTTCCAGTTACTGGTAACCCTACTCGGCCAGAAGAGCAGCATTCCAGACTCTTGAAATTTCCTTTTAAGGGACGTAAAAGTTTCTGCAAGCTGCTAAGATTCAAGGAGATGACTTGTAGCAAGAAAATGGCTAGCGAAAAACTACCAGTTGCTTTAGTCTACAGACTTTGAAAAGGAAGTCCACCAGAGCTTGCAACAGTGTTCTCCAGAACCAGAGATCCCTAATAGGCGGAACAGAGGGCCTGGGGGAAAGGGAGGCAGAGCTTTGCTAAAGTGGCCAGATACTGGAGGAACCAGCTGCAGAACAGCTGGCGGCCACAGGTTAGTGAGAGACGTGGTGCCTTGTGGATGGACTCTCCTTTCTTTGAGAGAAACTACTGATGGGGAGAGAAGGAAGGCACTAGAAGCTAGTCTTTGCTGACCCGGACATTCTACAAGGCGTTTCCCATCAATTCCATCATTGGATCTTGGCAATCACCCGGAGATGGTGGTGGTCCTTTTAACAACTTGCATATTCACTTTACACCTAGATAAATAATTTATCTATTAATATGCCACTGATACACGCTGAAAACTGATATTTTTTTGGGTCAAAACTCATGTTTTCACCATTTCATTACAGTGTGTCCCAGACAAAAGCATTTGCGTGTTGTTATAGACACGCTATGGAGGCTAGAAAAATAATGGAGGACAAGCCTGACAATGGTTCACTTTTATTCCTGCACTGAGGTGAATGGAGCTGAGAATTTAAAGAGAATGCAGAAATGTTTGTCTGTGATTTGAAAACGTGTCACTGATGTATTTTTTTAAGATTTATTTTATTTTTATTGGAAAGGCATATATACAGAGAGGAGGAGAGACAGAGAGCAAGATTTTCCATCCGATAATTCACTGCCTATGTGGTCCCAATGGCTGGAGCTGAGCCAATCCGAAGCCAGGAGCCCGGAGCTCTTCCGGGTCTCCCACGCGGGTGCAGGGGACCAAAGCTTTGGGCCATCCTCGACTGCTTTCCCAGGCCACAAGCAGGAAGCTGGATGGGAAGCGGGGCCACCTGGATTAGAACTGGCGTCCATATGGGATCCTGGCACATGCAAGGAGAGGACTTTAACTGCTACGCCATGGCGCCGGGCCCTCACTGATGTATTTTTGCTTTAGTCTTGTTCCTCCTGAATAGGTGTGGCGGGATAAAACTGTGAAAGTCAAACACTACAAGACAAATAGGTTTCGTCTCTAGGTCTTTTGTAATAATTTGAAATGATCTTAATTTGATTTCGTGGCTCCTCCAGTTCTCTGCCAGTAGTTAGCAAAAGCACCAGAAGCCTTCTGCTACCAGAGAATATTCTGTTGAATGTCTTCAAAACTGATTTCAACTAGGAAGAAAAACTATTTATTTTGTTTCAGAGGTAATTCCCCTTTCCCATCACACAACTCATTTGCCTTTATTCAGTTTCTTTGCATGAAGTTTTCATAGAGAGAACCCAACTTAAAATAAAGCAGACTACAGTTTGTTAAATCAAGTCAAAGCATTAGCAACAAATATTTGGAGAGTACCAAGAACCTGCTAATAAAAGGATGATGCCATGTTTCAGAATCACTAATATTGATAATGACCTGCAGGGTCTTCTGTCACACCAGGACACAACTATGTGTGGCAAAGTGTCTGCTAAAAGAGTCAGTTCCCAGGATCCTCTGGGGCAGGAGCGTTCAGACAACTAATCCAGGTAGTAAGAGTCAGCATGAGGCCTGGGCAATGAACGGGTCCAGATGATAGCACGAAAAAGAGGAAAGAAGTGAATGGTCTCTTCTACACATGGATACAGTGTGCTGGAGCCTCAACAGGCCATGAAACACATAGGAAGAGAAGGACTACAGCTAGGCAAATCACCCCCAGCCACAGGCATGGCCTCCCAGAAAGCAGCCAATAGCCCAGACACATAGTCAAAAGTGAGTATGGCTAGGTCCAGCTTGAGTCTCACCCACAAAGATACCCTAGGGGATCACAGGCAGGGTTCCAGGGGATGAGGACTCTTGAAGTCAGCTTAAAAGCAAAAGCATGGACCAAATTTAAGGATGATATACAATGTATATACAATGTACTAATGAGTAACCACAGGTTAAGCAGAAAAGGCAGGGAGGCATAGACCAAGGAAGAATAAATAGGGTTAAAAGAAAGGCATAGATAACTTTGTGTGTGTGCAGAAAAGACTTGCAAATTAGGAAAACGTAAATTCAGTCAGAAACAGAAGTTTCATACGAAGAAGTGGGCATTTGTGGCTTAGGCTTCTTCGGGAGTGACAAGCAGTACTGAGGCAGTCTGGCACCAGTCAGCATGGCTGTAAATTTTCTAAGTCCATTGGAATGTCCAGGTTGGAGGGTAAAACGGGTCTCTCTGGCATTTCTCCAGCTTTGCACACCACTGCTGGATTTCAGAAAACCGTTCCCTCTGGCGAATTCAGTTCCCAACATGTCTATGCAGCAATTCACCCTGGAAATAAAACCTCAAAGCCTCATTAGAGGGTTTCTGCTTCTTTCTTACCATTCTGCAGCCATCTTGACTTTAACGATATTAGAAGTGATGAGGCCCAGCCTGACAACCTCGTACAAGAAGGGGTCAGGGTCTCAGACCTTCGGGGTGGCCGTGACAGAGTACCATGGACGGACTGCCTTCAATGGCAGAAGTTCATCTTCTCACAGCTCAGGAGGCTGGGAGTCCAAGATGAAGGTCTCAGCAGGGCTGACTTTGGGGATGCCTTCTTACAGATGGCCAGCACTGGACATCACTAATTACCCCCAGATTTCTGGATCTCTTCTTTAGGCCTATGAGACTAATGCCAACCTTCACCTGCTAAGGTTAAGCAAGAAAAATAGGAAAAGATCATCACGTCTCTCTACACTGGTTTAATTGGAATAAGTACTAGGAGAGACTCGATCCTGGTTTGAACATCCTATGCACTAGGATGGACTCTACCATCATGTAAATGGCATGGATACTAGGACATGTATATAGCATAGGTATTAGAACAGACCCATTAAAAGGGAAATGCTTCCATGAGGATGAAGGATGGCAGTTAAGGAATGCACAGGTGGGAAGAAGGCAAATACCTTCTGCCCAATCTCATGCCTGGTCTGGCATGGGTCAGCAAGGACAACAGCTTAAAGGCAAATCCTGACTGAGACTGGAACACCCACAGAATTGCTGGGGCTTGGGAACGTGAGAGAGAGGCCCAAGCAGGTGTGGCGAGGCCACACCAGGTCAGTGTGCATGTTACCTGGGGTAAGATTACTCTCCAGGGTGACTCTCCAAAGTCTGGGGACAACAAACTAAATGGGATTGAAATTTTGACACAAGCCAAGCCTCTGTGAACTTGTCAGGAGAACTGACCGTCCAAGGTCCTTCATTTCAAAACTTGCTTGTGTCTAGCTGAGAAATGCTATGTAAAACTCGCTATCTCATTAAGGTTGTGGGCTTTGGTAAGATGCTTTAAAAAATTTTTTAGCAGGCCCAGCATGATAGCCTAGTGGCTAAAGTCCTCGCCTTGCATGCACCAGGATCCCATATGGCCACTGGTTCGTATCCTGGCTGCTCCACTTCCCCTCCAGCTCCCAGTTTGTGGCCTGGGAAAGCAGTTGAGGACGGCCCAATGTCTTGGGCCCCTGCACCTGCATGGGAGACCTTGGAGAAGCTCCTAGCTCCTGGCTTCAGATGGACTCAGCTCTGGGGAGTGAGCCAGTGGGGAGAAGATCTTTCCTTCTGGATCTCCTCCTTTCTGTATATCTGTCTTTCCAAAAAAAATTTTTTAATGCTTTAGCTTACATATTTTTATTCATATCAAAAGGATTTTTGGTAAGCAATAAATGTTGTTTTAAACTAAACATATTATGAGCACCTACTATATAACATTCATTTACCTTCTACGTATTCTTAATAAAAAGAAAGATCTTGATATTCTCATTTCCAAACTTGTTATCTCTAAAATTTTCCTCTTTTATATTCCTCCTCTGCACACAGAGGGAGTCCTGGGGAGATCTTTGAAAAATACTCATTTTCTTTTTACCAGTCTGACAACTGAAAAAAAAGAAAAATTGGGGGTAGGAGGGAAGGGCTTGGAGCTTAACTAAAGCAAATGTTCATTCTGGAAATCCCTTTGCTTTATTCGATTTATTATTACAGTTTAATGTTGTTTTAACCTTTTTTTTTGAACAGACACACAGAGATTATACTTACTTCTTGGGTACAATATGGTGTTTCAATACACGAATGTGTTATAATGTTCAAATCAGGATAAACTCATTCATGTTCTATTTGTGTTCGCCATGTAGTCTCATCGCTGTTTGGATGTGGAAGGACTCAGACTGGGCTATCCAGAAGTTTCCCAGAAAACTTCCCTGTTTCCCAGGAAATCTCTGTGGAAATTGCCAACTCCCTGCAGGGTCCCTTCAGGGTGCAGGGGCAAGCGGGTCAAGCATATTCTAAATCCTTCCTTGGACTGGGAGAAATTGTGCTACTGATGTGGATGACGTGATGGGAGGGGGAGAATTGGTGAGCTGCTTTTGTTTGTTTTTAACTCCAGGTTCTTGCCATGCACAAGGGAACAGAAAGAGAGAGCGAGCACTCTCCAGTTTGGGTATCTTCTGTGGAGTCAGAACAGCTCCTCTCCAGGCAGGAAGCCACTCAGAGATGTAAAGACACCTCTGCAAGTTCAGCATGGAGCCCAGTACGCTGACTCTCTTGGCGTTTCCCTTGCATCCTGGATGAAGCAGATGGATTCCAGGAAAAGGGACATTTTGATTGACAAAGTAGGAGAATAGAATTACATAGAGCTGGTAACTTCCAGCTAGCAGTTGTAAACTAACTTCCTACCTATTTACTCCCCATTAGTATAACAGATATAAGAAGGTTTTCACATTAAGAGCACTTTATCCCTTCAGTCCATCAGCAGGCCAACACACCACCTCCCCCTCCACCTACACACACACACACACACACACACACACGTTTGTTCAACTGTGAAGTTAATACAACTTAGCCATTTATACCATGCGCAAAAAAAAAAAAGGTAAGAAAATAACTTTAAAAATGCTGCTCTATGTCAACACTATTCAACCCAAAAAACATACCCAGGTGACATACTGAGCACAGATGAGTGTCTCTAAAACAAAGATGAGACCTTGTTCTTCTAGGAATGAATGGGAGCTAAAGGAAATAGCTGTATCCGGGTAGAAGTGATGACCATCACATAAATCAAAAAGAAAGGCAGACAGACCCTTAGCTAGGCTAGACTGGAACTCACGGAAACAGGAACACGTGCAAGAGGCAGATCAACACTCAAAACCTTCTGCAAGCCAGGGAGTGCTGGAAGAATGTAAATTACAACAGACAGCATCTTCATCCTGCAAACACCCTCTTAGGTTCCTCAGAACCCCAGAAATCCTCATGTGCTTTCAAAAACAATCTGTGCATTTCAAAATAAGCTCATGCATAAAGAAAGGATGTGTTAATTCTGTGCTTTAAGAAAATCAGTTTCAAAGTCGGAAAAAAGAATCATAATCGGATTTACTAGCTTATTAACACATTTTGTCTTCACACGTTCTGGAATGACAACAAGAACAGAAATGTCCTTTCACAGAGGACATCATAAAATTCCTTGGGCACCTCTGAGCTGTGCTACTAATTAACCAACTAATGGGATTTTCCAAAGGGCTGCAGCTGCCTGCTCCAGCACAGGCCGTGCTGTCAGGAGAAAAAGGCAGAAACAAGGTGTCCTACCACCAAGAGTTCATACAAGTGCTATGGCGTGTCCACTGCCAACCTTCCCCAAATTAAAATGGGTCAACAGTGGCAGAGAATTACTGCGGTGTGTATATTTGGAGGAGAAGGGTGGGAAGAGATAGCTCTGAATGTAAGCTGGCTCAGTGCTGTAGGTCTCAGTTGTGAACCCTTTGGTTTGATGGGATCCCCAAGGTGCATTTGCCACAAGAGTCGGGTTCCAAGCAGGGACAAATAAATGCAAAGGCAAAGAATGATAGTTTGAAGAGTAAAATTAAAATAAATTAATTAAAATAAAATAAATTTTAAAAATAAAAACTATAAAATTAAAAATAAATCATACAAAACCAACACAAAGCTAAAAGGAGAGATAGACTGGTGTGGCTCTTAGACATTTATCAGCATGTTCTAGAATCTGGAATTGTAACACTTGAGTGAACATCTTACCTTACGCAAACCCTACTACTGTAAATGCCAATATTCCAATGTTGCTGCATTCAGCATTCACCAAGCACTTCAGCATCGTGGGCAGAATAAAATCCTTGACCCAGGTAAAGAAAACAGTCCAGCTGGAACTCAGACTGAATCGTAATAAGTAGGCACGTTTCAGTGCAATGATTGGAGTTATCTCTGATAACGCGAAAATACAACTCAAGCATGTTGTCCAGCAAAGCTGCCAAGTTAGGGTCAGGCTCTTTACAAGATTGTGCAGAACCAATACAGTCTGAGAACATGGAAATTGCCACACTGGATGGGTCACAGCCTGTGCAACCATGTCATCTGCTGCCAGCACAACCTTGGCAGGCCCAGGAGGCCCTCTCCAACTGTGGGACCTTTCCCCAGCTCCCAAAGTCCCGTAGTCTCCCCTCTGTTTTGGACGTTCCTTGGCAGAAGATACACTAAAGATGGTGAAGATTTTCCCAGTGATCCTGCCATTCACAAGTAATTCTTCCCAAATCTATTTATGTGTTTCTTCTATCATTACCTCCTAGAGCCAAGAATCTCACCATGGAGCTTGGTGTGAGAGGCCAGAGAGAAAAAACGTAGTGTTCTTCTTTGTAAGAAATTAAAGTGTTTCAAAAGATATTGTAAAGATCAATTAAATACATTTGGAAAACTTAAGGGAAGCTACTGAAGAGAGGTAAATATTAGAAGTCCTGAGAGAATTGTGGTTCCAAATTTAGGATTGCCATCATCAGTCTTATCAATGGCAATCTTATTTATGTTTTTTATTTGTTTGGAAGACAGAAGAGACAGACAAATATCTTTTTAATTACTGGTTCACTCCCTGAATGCCCACAACACCCACTGCTAGACCAAACCAAAATCAAGAGCCTAGGGCTCAAGCCAGGTCGGACACCCACGTGGCAAAGCAGTAGGGTCCTGCCTGGGTCACTTGCTGCTGCTCCCTGGGGTGCATACGGAGGAAGATGGAATCAGAACAGAGAAGGGACCGGAACCCAGGCATGACAATGTTAGAAGTGGATCCTGTCAGTGATGTGAAGCCACTGTGCCCAACACCCACCTCCAGGCTTATGATATTGTAAGCTCAGGAACTGGGTCAACGTGTCTGTTTTCTTTTTCCAATTAATGATCTTAGCACCTAGCAAGTGGAAGACTCCATTCAATCCACACCTGTTAAAATATGTGAATGATTTAGTACATTCACATAAAATATATGTATATGGGGTCTAATTATAGGCAAGTTAAAAATGTTATGATTTTCTTGAAGATTTTCAATGTTTAATACTTCCTTATTCTTTAAATTTTTTTATTACTACCTTTATATGTTTTAGCTTATTTTTTTTTCTTTTTAAGAACAGCTATGACTTTGTCATTACATGTGGGTTCAACTATTTCATTTGGCCTGTTTCTCTCACACAAGTAGTGCCTGAATATAATCTGGTATGTAACTCCTTGAGTGGTGATCAGGTAAACGTATTATCACCAACTCAGCAAAAAAAAACACCCCCAGAACACAGTGAAGCCAATTGGGGTATCACTAGCAAGTCACCATGCCAACTCTGCACCCCAAGGTCTCACTTTCTCTTTTCAATTAACTATTTCATTTTTATTTATTTGAAAGGCATACAGAGAGACACAAGAAAGACCGAGAGAGCGAGTGATCTAGATCCTCTATCCAAGGTTCACTCTGGAACCTCCTACCACCACCAGGTCTAGGCCAGACCAAAGCCAGGCGCTGGGAAACTGTAAGAAGAGGTAGGAGTCACTAAGGGTCATCACTTATTCATGATAAAGGGATCAACTTATCAAGAGGATTAAGAACTATAAATATATAGGCACTCAATATAGCAGAACCTAAATATAAAAAACAAATCTTAACAGATTTCAAGGGAAAGACACAATGCAATACAATACTAGGAGAAGCACTCAATGCTTTTACACAACTATGAACAGATCCACGAGATATGAAATCAATCAGGAAATATCATATTCAAATTACATCACACACAAAATGAAACTAACAGAGCACTTCATGTAACAGCAACAAAATACATATTCTTCTCAAGCACACAAAACTTTCTCCAGGCAGGATATGTTAGAGTATCTGAGTATTTCAGTCTATGTGGACTTCTACAAGTGGGATAAGTCTCTTTTACATCAAATATAATGGGGTCTTGTTTTTTTAATCCATTCAGATATGCTAGGCTTTTGATTACAGAATTTATCCTATTTACATTTACATGCATGGTTAACAAATTTAGAAGGCTGAACAAGTATCCAATATATTTTTAAACCACAATGACTATAAAACTAGAAATCAATAATTAGAAGAATGTCACAAAATTCAGGGGCATGTGGAAATTAAACAACATGTCCCTGACTAACAAACAGACCAATGAAGAAAGGGATATTTAGAAATTTCCTCAGACAAGTAAAAATGGAAAAGTACTAACATGTCTTATACCAACCTTCCTGAACTCATACCAACCTTCCTGGTTTTCACGGTCCTCCTGGGAAATACTTGGGTCCTCAACATTCCTAACCAGAATATGTGATCTGCAAATGGTGTGTGAATTGCCAATAAAGTACATACGTTGATGCTTACATTTTTAAAAGGGCAACTGGAGAAATGTGTGCAGGCTTCATTTTCTACTGCCTTTTCGTTTACAGTAGTCTCAGCCACAGCTAAGGCTTCCCCATAGTTCTGCAGTTCTCCAGGGCTGTTTCTGAGCACCCATGCAAGCCAGAAACAAGAGGGTGAAGGGACAAAACTCTGCTTGGTAGTACAGTCATGGAAGGATATCTGCCATTCTTCAGCTTGTAAGTAGGTATAAGTCTACCTGACCTCATGCTGACTTCATCTGGCTGCTGCTTTGCAATGCAATATGGTGATTTAGTGACTTTCCCCTAAGATCCTCTTAGACTTGAAGATTCTGACTTAAATAATTATCAATGCCTTGATTCACAAGTCCAATTTCTTGATATGAGAATCCCTTACTAGTCCCACACAGGGCAAAGAAAATACTTCAAGATAAGGAACTTTCTACAATTTAAATTTAAAATTTTGTTTTCACATTTCTGCTCAGCTACTACTGAGACAATATGTTAACATTCATTACCTGAGCATTTAGAAAATGAAACCTCGGGCCAATGCGATAGCCTAGTGGTAGAATCCTCACCCTATGCCGGGATCCCTTATGGGCTCCGGTTTGTGTCCCAGCTGCTCCATTTCCCATCCAGCTCCCCGCTTGTGGCCTGGGAAAGCAGGAAAATATGGACTAGGTCCTTGGGACAACGCACCCATGTGGGAGACCCTGAAGAAGCTCCTGACTCCTGGCTTTGGATTGGCTCAGCTCCGGGCCCTCATGGCCATTTGGGGAGTGAACCAGTGGATGGAAGATCTTTCTTTCTGTCTCTTCTTCTCTCTGTAAATCTGCCTTTCCAATAAAAGTAAATAAATCTTAAAAAAAAAAACAAAGTAAAGAAAATGAAAGCTCGTCTACAACAGGGCTTGCCCATGGCAGTTTTAATCTCTGAGTTTAGTTTCCTGTGGGTATGGGAAACAGTCACAATTTCATCCTGATAAAAATATCAAAGATTCTTTTTTAAAATTTTTTCAGAAATATAGTTTAAATTTAAGCAGAATTCTTAGATGGAATAGTTACTAACATAATTATCATGGAACCATGTTTCATTTTAAGAAAACATTTCATAACAAAAATGATATCATCACCCAAAAGAATTAGGAATTATTTTGGACCTCAGATTAAAGAATCTTGATTTCAATGTTCTAATATTAAAGCTAGATGATAGTTACAATATTTTTAAAACACTATTTTCAGAAGAATTCCTCAGGGTAACATTGTCAATAACTCCTTTTTTAAAACACATTGTCAGTTTATAAGTATTATGCAAGGTTTATATTGGTTCCATATGGCTTTAGGCATCGTGTCTTTGGAATGTCAGACATAGATATATAAAGGATTGTATAACATATCAAACTGGAAAAGAAAAGCAATGTGGCCTCATATTTTATCATCTGGATCTTATTTTGTACAAATATTTTATTTTTAATTGACATATAATAACTGTACAAATGAGGATACTTCAAGACTCAGGGAAAATAGAAGTAAAAGATAAGTTCATTTTGCTGCAAAAAATTTAAACTCTTGGCACAGCTTTTTTCACAATAGGCATTTCCATGAACTTTGTGAAGGGGCATTGTGATAACTCAACGCAGGTTTATGATGTGAAATGATGAAAGCTGGGCAATCACCCTTTCCCTTGGAAATCTTTGAGCTCCTCTCTTTAGTTCTTTATAAAATATATGATAAATTGTGGTAACTGATACTATCTATGTGAGTACTGAATATGTTACAGTAACTCTCCTATGCTTAATAACACTAGAATTCACTCCTCCCACCTAATCACATTTGGGTACCCATTTATCTGATCTCTTCTCCTGTCCTCTTCCTAATGTCTAGTGATACTCCTCTAGTCTCTAATTTTTATATCTTTGTTCATGAGATATTGGAGAATGGTTTTCTCCTTTTGTTTTGTTCTTGCTGGCCAAATAGAATGACTTTGGAAGAATGCCTTCCTTTTCAATTATTTGAAATAATTTGAGAAGAATTGGTTTAAAGGTTTAGTAAAATCCCTCAGTGATGTCATCCAGTTCTGCCCTTCTCTGTGGAAGACTTTAGTACTGCTGCTAATTCTCGTTACTCACTACTGGTCTGTCCATGTTTTCTGCAACTTCACGGCTCAAGGCTGCTCCATTACATGCATTCAGAAATTTGTCTATTTCCTCCACGCTTTGAAATTTATTGGCCCACAGTTGTTCATAATAAACTCTAGTGATCCTTTCTTTTTCAAATCTGATGTGGAGTATTCTCTTTTTCTTTGATTAATCTATCTCAAGTTTTGCTAAATTTGTTTGTCTTTAAAAAACAAAAGCCAACTCTTCATTTCCTTGTCTTTTATATTGTTTTAGTCTGTATTTTTGTTTGTTTTGATGTTTCACCGCTCTTTTTACTAATCTGGGGACTGATTTCTTCTTGCTTTCCTTGTTTCTTGAGTTACACCATTATGTTGTTTACTTGATATCTTTCTGGTTATTTTTTAATGTAAGCACTTATGGCTATGAACTTTCCCGTTAGTACTTCTTCTCTTGTTCACTTCAAGTTCTTTTTGTTATCAGTGCTGTTGTCCCACTTCCATTTATTTTAAAAAAATTTTTTTGATTTCCCTTTTGTCGACAGCTTGTTGCTTATCCGTGCAGCTATATAATTTCCAAAGTTCTTCTTGTTGCTTGAGTTCAGTTTGATTTCCTTGTTGTCAGAGAAGATACGTAATATGATTTCTAATGTTTTGAATTTGTTGAGACATGTTGTGTGGCCTAACATGATTATTATGAAGAATGTTCCTTGGGTTAGTGAGAAGTATGTACACTCTACAGCTGTCTGAAGAACTCTGGTAAATGTTTATTAGATCCATTTGTTCCATAGTGTAGTTTCACTCATCTCAGTTTTTTGTTGATTTTTTTGCCTAGATTATCTGTCCATTGATGAAATTGGACTGTTGATGTTCCCAAACATAACTGAATTAAAGCCTAACTATTCTTTCTGATCTCATAATATTTGCTTTAATATAACTGGGTTGACTAGCAAGGGGTGCATATACACTTTCTGCTTCCATTTTCCCAAACTTGTATACTTTGTCATTGCCTAGTAGTCTTATTTTTATTTTTCATAGTCTTTGAGTTGAAGTCTATTTTATCTGTTGTAAGTACAGCTTACTTCTGCTTACTTCTGCTGTCTGCATGAAATATCGCTTCGTTCCTTCACTTTCAGTAAATATGTATCTTTACTGGTACATACCAGTGAAGTGAGCGTCTTTCTTTATTATGATTTATTTATTTTAAAGCAGAGTAATGGGGAGAGAGCAAAAGACAGAGAGAGAGAGCGATCTTCCATATGTTGGATCACATCCCAAATGAATGCAATGGTCAGGGCTGTGCCAGGTTGAAGTCAAGAACCTGAAACACCATCCAGGTGTCCTATGCAGGTAGCAGCAGTCCAAGCATGTCTTTCACTGCTTTTCCAGGTGCATTAACAGGGAGCTGGATTGGAAATACAACAGCTGGGACTTGATATGAGATACCAGCACTGTAGGGTGTAGTTTAGCCCACTGTGATACAATGCTGCCCTTAAAGTGAACTCCTGAGGGGCAACATATCATTGCATATTCCCCATAGAGCCAGTCCAAATATTTTTATTGCAGAGTTGTTGTGTTGCTTCTTTCTGACTGTCCTGATTGTTCTCTATGTGTCTTTCTTCCTCCCTGTTTATCTTTGTGGTTTGGTACTTTTCTTTATTAAACAGATTTTTTTTTTCTGTTTCTCTTTTGAGTATCTTCTCTACTAGGAAGTTTCATCTTTCCTGTGTTCTCCTAATTGTAGTTACTATCTTTTTGCTTCTAAATGCAGAACACCCTTAAGCATTTCTTTAAGAAACGCTGACCCCCAGTTTCTGCTGGTCTTGAAAAGTATTTCCTTTCAATATTGAAGGGCAGCTTTGTCACACCTGGTTGACTACTGTTCCTCCCCTCCCCCTCTGGAGCTCTGACTAGATTATGTTCCATTATCTTCTGGCCTGTGAGGTTCTTGATGTTAATCTAACGGGGATTCCTTTATTTGTGACATGATTCAATATTCTCTTGAGTTTCCTCAAAATCATCATTTTGAATTCTTTTTCCAGGTGTTTGAGTTCATATGTTCTTTTGGAGGAAGACACGTTTCCTTGCTTTTTCACACTTCTACATAATTACCCTGATCTTTGTCCATTTACACATTTATACAGGCATTCTGAGGGGGTGGTTTCCATAGTAACAGACTTTCTCCTGGGTACCAAATTGTCCAGGCAGTATTTAGTTCCAGCGGATGCTTGTTCACCTGTAATCGGCATCAGGAAATGACTGTGTGTCCGGCAGTGACTCTGCAGAGGTCCTTGAGATGATTCTAACAGCTGTGGTATTTTGAGAAGGGCAAGTTTGCTAGCAGTTCTGGCTGTAGTGCTCATGGCTGTAGTGTGTGGGAGTAACCTTGGCTTTCTGCTGTTCATATGGATGTAGGTCCAGGTAAGCAAGATGTGGCTATCTTAGCAGCAGAAATGGGGCATTGGGGCTGGCATTGTGGTATAATGGTAAAGCTACCACCTGTGATGCTGGCATCCCCTATAGGTGCTAGTTTGAGTCCTAGTTGTGCCACTTCGAGTCCAGCTCCCTGTTAATATGCCTGTGTAAGCAGCAGACGATGATCCAAGTGCCTGCATCCATGTGGGAGACTCGGAAGCAGCTCCTAGCTCCTGGCTTTGGACCCATTCAACTCTGGCCACTGTAGCGATTTGGGAGGTGAACCATCAGATGGAAGATCTCTTTCTCTTTGCCTCTTCCTGTCTCTCTGTGCCTTTCATATAAACAAATAAAATTTCAAAAGAAATGGGGAATTTATTAAACAAGGACTGTTAGGGTGAATTTATGTAGTTTTGGTGGATCACTTTGTCCAAGGAAGGCTTCCTGGATGTTTCCCAAGGCTGACATTTGGGTGGAGGTGGGGGTGAGGGAGGTAATGGAGGGGACAGCTGCGCAATTCCACCTATGTCTACAGTGATTGGGTGCTGCCATCAAATTGGTTCCCAGAGTCTTGGTGGGCCAAACCGTTCTTGGCAGACTGGTGGGCAGGATACATGTGAACTACACATGCCAGCTTCTGCTCCAGAGGAGAGGTTCACACAATTTATCCCCAGGGCTCCCCTTGGAACTCTCCCCAAGGTTCCATTTAACAGTTTAACTTAACCCATGTTTTGTCTCATACACCCATTTTGCCCGGACATGCACACAAACTTCACTAGACAGACTTTATTATCTGAATCTGTTGTGCTCAATATAGAACCCTCTGAAAACTATCCATTTCAGTCATAAATAACCCGTTTTTCAGAGGACCTCTTCTACCCCTATCACTCAATGCTACCGGCCCTTTTTTAAGGGTTTTTTCCCTCTCCATTCAGTCTCCCTACCATACACAATCTGCTCTTCCTCACAAGATCCTCCTCCTCTCTCTGGCTGCTTGCCCCCAGGGGCCTTCTCCCATTCTCTCTGCAGACTGGATCACAGTTCACAGAGATCACGGCGTGCAACCCACGCAGATTCTTTCCTGATCTACGTAGGCTTCAGCATCTGCTTGCTCCGCTCCTGAGAATGCAGACATCCGTCTTTCACAGTTTTTGAGCAGTTCAACAATTTCTTCGTGGTTCACCAGCAAGCTCTCTTTTCTCTGCCTGCCATCATTAACTTTCTCTCTTCTTACTCAATATTTTCCATGAATGTACTTGTCTGTGTTTATTACCTCCGCTACCGAGACATGCTGGTCTCTTAGCACTTTGCAAGTTCATCCATTATCCAGAGCTATCCCACAGGTTTCTCGACTTTGAAATGTCCCAGCATGAATGATTTCCCACTTTCCCATATTCTATACCCCTATTTTCACCCTGGACATATTCCTCATGAGACTTCCACATTTTCACTCGTGGCACTACTAGTAATTCCTTCATCCAACCCTGCACCATGAGTATAAATGTCCAAGGCATATTTCTGGTGTTATTACCACCAGAGAATCATCCTTGAAACTTCAGACTGGGTCAAGGGAACACCATCTGCAGCACCAAAGGCACCCCTGTTTTTCTTACATATTTTTCTCTTAGTGTCTTGCTTGAAATTATGTATTTATGTGTCTGTCTCTCAGGTCAGTGTACACTGTGTGAACAGGGGCCACATCCTTTGTTTTACCAACATTCTTTTCCTGATGGATGGGTGTTTCAGTGAGTCTGTAGTTCTGACTCCTCCCTCTCCTTCGAACCCTGCATACCAGTTAAGAACAAAATTCTGTTACTTCTGTTTCCTTAATATTATTCTTATCTCCATGCCTTTCTGTGCCTACTCTTGTAGATACTTATCATTTCTTGCTAAAAATACTGTTTAATGTCACCCTAATCAGCCTCCTTATCTTGGTCTCTCTCATTCTTCCTCCCCACAACTATTAAGTTGATTTTTCCCAGATCTACCCTGATAAAATATCTTTGAGAAATGAGACCACCTGCATTTACTAGTTTTTCTGTCAAGGTGAAGAACTGAGACGACTCATGTCAACATGACTTATTTGTTCAAGGAAATTCTGGCTCAGGAGGATCAGACCATAATAAATCAACAAATAACCCCACTGTTTGATTCAGGAATTTCATGAAACGCAATTGATTAGGACAGACTGCTCATTTGGGCACACAGCCCCTTTTCAGGACATTTATCTAGGAAAAAAACTGCAACTGTTTTCTTATCAATACCCACTATAAAACTTTCTTCAGTATCTTTGCCAGTATTTGTCATGAACGTCACTCAAACACAGTCAGACTCCTTTAATAAAAGGGTTTTGGGCCCAAGTCCCAGACTTATCAATATGTGCTCTGATCTCACCTTTCTGAGATGTTACAATAGCGGTGCTGCAATGTTGCTTTTCTCATGTTAGGTCAATAAGCTAAACTTTGCTTAATCAATAGATTATCATGTTGGTCTGTCTGGGACTCTTCTACTCCACAGGTTTTATGCCAGATCTGTACAAATTATTTATCCTTCCCTGAATGAGAAGTTTAGTCTTACCACTGTATCCAACATATATTCTAGTTCCTTTATCTACGATAATCTTATTTGCACACCTCATAAATTTCTGAATCTAAAACTCAATTCAAATGTATGTTGTCACAAAAATTAAAAGAAATTAAAGAAAGAAAAGAATGGGGAGGATAGAACGGAAGTAAGCATCATTATGTTTTTAGAATTGAATCTATAAAATATATGAAATGTACTCTCTAACAGAAGCATGCCAACTTTTATTTTTCATTTTTTGCATCCTCTAAGTAGAATTAATGGTATCTTTTTCTGTATTTTCAAAGGTGGTTTAACTATGTAGAAGTGTGGGCCTTCTCCCTTGGTTGGAATTTCTGTCAACATGATCATAATTCCTGCTACATGGCTGACCCATGGAGAGAGAGACTGTCCCATTTACTTTGCTTTGTCTGATGCCCTTCATTCGGCTGACCTACAGCTATCACTGAAACAAGGACTATCAGCCCAGAGACAGCTCATCTGTTGAGTTGAGGAAATCCATTAGTGTTTCAGTCTAATTTTCTTATAAAACTGAGAACTCGGATTCATACACAAGCCAACACATTTCATGTTTCACTTTGTGATTCTCACAGTCTTCTAACTGTTGGGATTATATTTTCTGAAGACAACTTGGGATATTGTTTTTTGCATGAACAGTAAAGGCAGTAAAAGTCTGAGACATCAACAAAACATCTCAGTGGCAATTCATCTGTGCTCCGGGCTGTATGGGGGAAGTGAAGCTAAGAGAGGGAGTGACTTGCGAAGGATTCCAGTTAGGACACCTCTCCTGCACTGACAGTGGCTCTGGGATACCAGGGAGGAATTAAGCAAGGACCTCAGTTCTACAACTACAAGGGAATAAATTGTGCCAACAACCAGTGAGTGCAGAAAAAATGCCCACACCACAATTGAAAAATATAGTTGAAACTTTGATTTCAGCCCAGGGAGATCTTGAGTCAAGTATCCGAAGGTGCCAGGTCCATATCTGATTTTACACAATCCGCAATTTACCACATTTGAATTGTTCTAAGCTGTGAAATTTGAGATAATTTGTTAGACTGCAACAGAAAGCAAACACACTCTAGTTTTCATGTTAGTAGTTTTGGGTTGGCAGCAGAGACTCAGCTCTGTTCTATGTGGTTTCATATTTCAAGGAGCACACTACAGGCATTCCTTGGTTAGAACATTCATATGGCAGAGGGGAGAAGAGCAAGTGAGGACACCTCTCCAGCACTGAGGGTGACTCCGGGATACCAGTAACAAACATCAAGCTCTGTCTTACAGGATTTGGTTTCATCCCATCAGCTCATACTCCGATGGTCAAAGCAGGTCACCAGGCCATGACCAAAGTCAATGGTAAAGGATGTATGCTCTTACATGGAACAAATGAATGATTTTGGAAAATAATGCCATCTATTACCACTGAATGTTTCTAACCGGTGTAATTAGAAAGATCAGAGTCTTTGAAGTCAGAAAGACTTGAGTTTGGCTGCAGCTATCACTGTGTTACTAGCTGTCTACAGAAAATTGTGTTCAGGCTCAACCTCTTCAATGATAATCATCAGCTCTGTAGGATTGGTGTGAATGTTAAATAGAGCAGTACGACGTATAGTAAATGCTATAACTTATGCTTGATAAATGCCAACTTTGGACTATTGTCTCCAGGATTAACCAGAATGTGAAGTCAGGAAATAGGAAGCACATTTAAACACACCTTTTTTCCTAATAAAACTAAGGCAGACTGTCAAATGCTTAATACCTTCATGTACTATAAATCTTTGAATAGCGCAGTAACAAATCACTTAGAATGAAAAAAAGTACTATTACTCCTCTGAATGAGATCATAAAAGGCAGTCAATAACAGATGCAGTATTACTTTATAATTACCTTTCTAAATTGGTAATTCATTACAATACCCATTCTTGGTTTGCAGAAATCTTGTCATAAAGCCAGAGTTATTAGATTTGAAAAACCAGCCAGATCAAATAGCGCCTAACACTTTGTCTTTGGGTTGCTCAGACTTTTTCTTTCCTAAACAGTTAGATGATAGAATGACATGTATATATATAAACAGATATATACAAGTATGCAGATATTTGAATATCTGTACGCTTATATACAGATTCCATTTCATAGAATTTTCACTAGTATAAATTCTGTTATTTTGATTATCACATTTAATGATTCTATGTATATTTTTTAACCAGTGCTTTTTTTGGATATTCAGGTTATTTGTCAATATTATATCATCCAGTCTTTTAAATGGAGGTTCTACTGGTGCATATTTATAAATTAGAGGAAGCCAGGGGTTAGAGGCAGGAAGAGAGGATACTGGCTAAATTTTGACCCTATTCATTTCCATTCACCCTTCTGATCAGATCCCATAGTTGGCAATTCTACTCTTGAATTTCCAAATACACATCCCCAAAATGTTAAAGGACAATATACTCAGCATATCTCTCCAAAAGGACTTTCTTAAACTTTCAGCCATTTTTAATATCAAGAAGGGCCCAATGATATATGAAAGTCTATATCTTGCATTCATTAACTGTCCTGTCCAAGATCAATTTTATTACTGACTGGTTACATTCGCTGTGATAGGGTATCAAAACTGGATCAAGTGTGATGGACTTGACAAGAGAGTGTCCATGTTCAATGTCATCACAAAGATGCCTAAGATCACTGCCACTCAATCAAAGCAACTAGGGTGTGACCTCCCTGCCACCCTAAACCTCAAATAAAACCTGGTGGAAAAAGCAGCCTGGTGCTCTCACTATTCTTTTGCCTTAGACCAAGGAAACGATGGTTCAGCAAGTCCCCAGAGAACCACTCCCAAATACTCTGGATTCAGCCATTAGGACAGAAGCACGCTTGCCTTAATGAACAAAATTGTTATGTATCATTATTTGTTTTTTTGCCTATAAAACTCCAAATGGAAATCCCCATCTGCCTCAGTGAAGAGCTCCCCCTGGAGAGACAAGGGGCCAATCACCAGGAGCCACGGACACTGACCTCTGGCCTGGCTCCTCCTGCCTGTGGGCTCCTCCTGGACACCAGCGTGGGCTCTCCCAGTGAAGAGGGTGAGTCTCCTATTATTGTTGGTCTTTTCAAAGGCAGGGCTATTAAAAGAAAGGGAAGATTATGGGTAAGTGGCTGAGAAAATGTTCCAGCACAGAACAAAATGAAGTATTTAGCTTCCCTTTGTACCCAGGCATCACAGCTGATTCCTTAGGCAGCAGTGACTAGACTTCCTTCCCCATGCAACACAGTCACTTGCCGCCACTGAGCCACCACGGGAAAGGCCATCCCACCCTTTACCCTTGGGATGATGTGGGGGGATGGCCAATTTATCCTACAATACTTCTCATTTTCCTAAGTTTGTTCAAAATCACAACGACCTCTCAATGAGGAGGACAGTATAAGTAACAACCCCCAAAGAGACTAACATTCACTTTTTTTTTTGTTTAAGATTTATTATTATTGGAAAGCCGGATATACAGAGAGGAGGAGAGACAGAGAGGAAGATCTTCCATCCGATGTTTCACTCCCCAAGTGAGCCGCAATGGGCCGGTGCGCACCGATCTGAAGGTGGGAACCTGGAACCTCTTCCAGGTCTCCCACGCGGGTGCAGGGTCCCAAAGCTTTGGGCTGTCCTCGACTGCTTTCCCAGGCCACAGGCAGGGAGCTGGATGGGAAGTGGAGCTGCTGGGATTAGAACCGGCAGCCACATGGGATCCCGGGGCGTTCAAGGCCAGGACTTTAGCCGCTAGGCCACGCCGCCGGGCCCAATTCACTTTTTTTTTTAACATAACCTGACTCTCAAGGCGCTGATTAAGACACTTCCTATATCAGTTCAAGTCTTGGCTCCTTTGCTTCCAGTTTCAGCTTCCTGCTAATATGCATCGTGGCAAAGTAGCACGTATAGCTCAAGGCCTTGGGTCCCTGCCACTCATGCAGGAGACAGGAAAGAGTTTCTGCTTGCCAACTTTGGCTGGCCCAGCCCTGACTTTTGTGGATACTTGAGGAACAAACCAATGAATGAGGGACCTTTGACTACCCCTCTGTCTCTGCTTTTCAAATAAAAGAGAAAACTGAATGCAATTAAAAAAATAGCATATCTCTAAAGAAGATGAGAAAATTTGAACAGATTACTTAATTATTTTTACTGGCACATAAGATGAATTGTTATAACTTATATTCAAGCTCAGAGAAATCTTCAAAGTCTACCATGCATCACACCATTCTGGTAAGCTTGAGTTCTGAAAGGAATCTCAAACTATGAGGCCAGGTTCTTTTAATTTTTTTTAAAGATTTACTTATTTTTATTGGAAAGGCTGATATATAGAGAGGCAAGATGGAGAGAAAGATCTTTCATCCACTGGCTCACTCCCCAAATGGCTGCATGGGCTGGAGATGAGCCAATCTGAACCTGGGAACCAGAAACCAAGAACCAGAAGCCAATAACTTTTTCTGGGTCTTCCATGAAGTTGCAGGGTCCCAAAACTTTGAACCATCATCTGCTGCTTTCCCAGGCTACACACAGGGAACTGGACAGGAAGCTGAGCAACTGAAACACAAATCAGGTGGAGGATTAGCCAATGGAGCTATTCTGCCATGCCTGAGGCCAGGTTCTTGAAACTGATTTACGCCGTATTATTTTGGACAATGAGGGGACCTCACAGACAATTTGACCTTGCTGGGCACAACAGCAGGGTTAAAAAAAAAAAAAAAAAAAAAAGGAACATGTAGGCGTGAACAAGGATAGCTGCAAAGTGGTTGATAGCTTTGTGTCTGAGACATGGGTGATGATATGTCTGCCAGATGGGCTAGGATTTTTTCATTTTTGCTATCAGGAGAGACCTGAAGAAGGGCAACTAGGGCATTTGCTGCAAAACTGACTGTGCTTGTGTGAAAGTCATGGCCTTCAGCGGAGGAAAGAGTAGCTGACTTCCAGGGGTGTAAGATGAACCAACCTAAGGGCTTATTGAAAGATGGAGGTAGGAGGGTAGAACAAGAGTTAAGAGAATGGGAAAGGCAAGGAAGGGAAATGAGGTGCTAAGAACGACGGACATTTTACATTCCTTACTTGCACTACTTTTTGCTTTTCTACTTCTTTGTCTCAGGTCTAAAGCTCTAAATAACACCGCTGGATGCTCCCAGGCTAAGCGAGCTGCCTTCCCAACGCAGCCCTGGCTCCTGGAATCTCTCCTGATCATAAAGGTCTGGGTCTGTCTGAAGCACGGTAAATGTTCAGAAAGTACATTAAATGAGGCATTCCAGAGGGGGGCTGCAGACGGAGGAGCAGATTTGTGAGTGTTCAAGTGGACAGATAAAGAGGGAAAGCAATGTAGCAAGCATGTCAAGACCCACAGTGTCCGGGCAGGCAAAAGATGGGCAGGTGGGTTTAATCCCAAAGGTCCCCAAGAGTCATGGGAGAGAGGTTGGGATCCATGGTGACAGATGTGTGGAGATGGTAGCAGCAAGGTAGGGAGGACTGTGTGTTTAAGGAGAGGTATGTTCCAGCCTCTTAGAAAACAAGAGAGGAGAAGGGATCCCCACCTCGCAGACCAGGCTAGAAATAGACAGGAGATGTTACTACAGGGTGGATCCTAACAGGCTCATGAAGAGGCAATAGGCCTGCATATCAGAGGCCTGGGTTCGAGTCTCAGCCCTCCTTCCAAGTCCAGCTTCTTGCTTAGGAGGCAGTAAGTGATAGTTCAAGTGCTTGTGTACTTGGCACTCATATGGCAAACAGAGATGGAGTTCCCAGCTGCTGGATTGGAGGGAGAAACAGCACATGGGAGACCTCTGTCTGGATTTTAAAATAAAAGGATAATTTATTTTCAAAATGAAACATTTAAGGGATAACATTGTGCATAGCGGACAAAGCCACTGCAACACTGGCATCCCATCTGGGTGCTGGTAGTTGTTTCGGGGCTGGTTCTCTTCCAATGCAGCTCTTTTCCAATAGTCTGAGGTAAGTTGCAGAAGATGGTCCAGTGCAAGGCTTCTTGCCACCTTCATGGGAGACCTAGAAAACATCCCTGGCTCCTTTATAAATAAATAAGTAGAGATAGGAGCTAGAAATACTTGAGTGACAAATCAGCCTGAGTGGCAAAGAGGAGGTATGGATGCAGAGGGAAGGATTAGAGCAAGGAGAGGACCTGGGCTGACAGCCACAGCAGGGAGGAGGATGTGGAGGGTGCCCTAGAGTGGTCTACTTTAAGGAAGTGGCACAAGGTGAATACACAGTAGGACACATGTGTAACAGGCTAAGCCTGTAGGTGGAAGGAAATGTGGGGTGCTTGATGGCCAAAGAAACACCCTTAGAATGGAATATGCAGAGTTCTTTCCAGAAAATTCTAGCATGTCTGCTTCTAGACTTCACTTTCAGGGAGCTAACTGCAGAGCATTACATCGAAACCTCCATTTTCAAATCAAGGAAACAATTGTGAGGACTTTAAGGATATAAATCCTCCCTTCGTTAAGCCAGGGAATAATAAACAGTCAAACGCTGGTATGCGGCAATATAAATCCCAGAAATTTCTATTTCTTTTTGAAAGCCGGTTGTCCAGTAAGTCACCAATAACATAAAGAGTCACATTAATTGGTGCTTAGAAAGTGATTAATCTCTCCATTTCCTCCGCAGTCATTTGAAACCCTCTAAGATGCCCTTGTAAAAGACACAGTATTTGAACAGGGGCTTTCAGGGGACTTGAGTTTGTAAAGTTTTGGAGTGTGGCAGCCTAGTGTTGACATTCGGATACAACACCAGCCTGCTTCACACCAGAGCTTTTCATGTCAGTTCAGAAGGCATGCAGGACTACACACCCCATCACTGACACTTCAGAAAAGGAGACCTGTTTCTGTGCGCCAAGTGAAACATAGGCGGCCTTTTGTAAAAGAAGCCCTGCTTAATAAAGTGCAAGATGACATCTATGCCAAGTCTCTCCACTCCCACACGGCCACACAAGCGTCCAAAGGCTGGGAGCGGGTGATGTGTGTCATGCACTATTTCGCCGGCATTCCTTCTACCTCACTCGTGAAACAGTGGGCAGAAGTGACCTGCGACTTCAGAGTTAGTCTCACTGTTTACCCATTCTCAGAGCTCCCACATGCCCAGGAATTGACTGAGCTGTCTTTGCACCTGCCATTACTGAATGCTGTTTCTTCTCGCTTGCCTCCTCCCAGCTGGTTCTCATTATCCGCCCACCTGTCTGTTCAGTTCTGCCCACTCTGGACAGGAAGTATTTAATGGGTCTGGGACCTTTGGTTTCCTCATAGTCAGGAAAGCTTTCAAATTAAATGCCCTAGGAGGTGGTCCCCTGGCAGGTGTTGTGTTAGTAAACAGCATGCTCCACACCCTTCTTCTCTCCCCTTTGCGGACAAGGGGCCTCTTATACTGGGCTTTCCTTCTGACTCAGTGCCCAGGTCCTCTGCTGCCTGCACTTAGGCCTGCTGGATGCAAACTCTGAATCTCCTTGAACTTGCATCATGAGCTTCAGTGGGGGCAGCTAAACCTTGACATTAGTGCTTTCTGCCTTCTAGGCAGATCTATGCTGTCAGCCTTGGAAACAGCTGTGTCTACATTACCAAGGGTACTGGTATCAGATTTGCAAAGGACATACATGTTTTTTGAGGAGTTATTTATTTACTTGAAAGACTGACAGCAGGGAGTGAAGGGTAGGGGAAGAGACCCTCTGTCTGCTGGTTTATTTCCCCAGTTGTCTTCACCAGTCAGAGCTGGGTCAGACCAAAGCCAGAAGCCAGGAACTCCCTCCGGTTCCCACATGACAGGTCAGGACCATATTTCACTGCCTTCCCAGGTACATTAGCAGGAACTGGATTGGAAGTGGAATAACCAGGATTCAATTGGCCCTTTGATATGGGGTGCTGGCCTCACAAGCTGTGGCTTACCTTGATGAGCCAACACAACAGCCTGACAAACAATATAAACGTGACGTTTCTCTAATGCAATTAGTATCTAGTGCACAAAGAATACTTCACTCTCTATATGAATTATTTGTATAATAATGTCCACCTGTCTGTTCAGCTTGCCCTTCGTGACTCAGATGAAGTTTTAAAATGGATTACAATCACATGAGGACTAGCAACAGCCTTGGCTTGGTTTTTAGTTAGTGTAGTGATCACCAAGTGCTCGCCCAGGTCTCTTCCCATGTCAGCACCAGCAGCGACACTGGGCTGCCCATTCCCTGGGCTTTCAAAGACAGAATGCTCTTGTTACTTCCCCACGGGTTCCCTGAAAGTTTCCCCACCTTGTGGTCCGATCACAGTTTTCAGGTCTCCATGTTTTAGGAGATGGTTGTGCATGTGCAAGGGAACCCAGGGCAGAGAACCACATGTGCTGCAACCCAGGCCTGTACAGGACGAAGATCTCAGCAGCGAAGTGAAGGAAGCCAGAGGAATAGCAGAACTTGAGCGCACCAGAACCCTTTAGAGACAAGAGGTCCCTTAGGCACCAGTGGTACAGAATTAGAAGTCCATCCCATGCTGCTGACATCATTCCAGTCTTACCATTCTAAATCTGCCTTGCCGGGCATGTCCACAGACTGCTTTTTGTTACCTAATGCACAGAACACGCAGTCAGGGAGGCAGACTTCCTTACTGGTCAACAATAAGAGCCTGGAGTCTCTTCTGGATCTCCCACGCGGGTGCAGGGTCCCAAGGCTTTGGGCCGTCCTCAACTGCTTTCCCAGGCCACAAGCAGGGAGCTGGATGGGAAGTGGAGCTACCGAGATTAGCACCAGTGCTCATATGGGATCCCTGTGCATGCAAGAGGAGGACTTCAGCTAAGCTACTGCGCTAGGCTCCAATTATTTTATTTTCAAAGCAGTCTCAGCCTACCTAGCAACTGTAACTACAAAGCACTTCCGTCTCAATGAGATCTTCACCAGTTATATCTTCCTCCTGTTTAAAAACTTATTCATTCATTTATATTTGGTTTAGAAGGTTGAAAGAGAGAGAGAAAGAACAGTAAAGAAACATGTTTTGTCCATAGGTTCATTCCTCAAATGCCTATACCAACAGGATTGGGTGAGGCCAAAACCAGGAGTCCCGAACTCCCACTGGGTTTCCCATGTGGGTGGCAGGAATCTAAGTTACTTGAGCCATCACGTGCTGCCTCTCGGGGTATACACTGGCACGAAGCTGAATCAGAAGCCAAATAGTCACTTGAACCTACACTGCCATAGGGGAGGCAGGTCCTAAGCCACAATCTAACTGTTGAGCCAAATACACACTCCCGATTTCCCTCCCTTAGAAAGAAATGTTTCTAAAGTTTCCTGGTACGTCATAACACTGCCTCCTACGCAGTCTCAGACTATGACCTGACTCCACATGGATGCCCTGATCCAAGTCCAGTGTTTGACCTGGTTTTCTCAGGGTTCCAACGAATGCACTATTGTGTCCTTTTTCTCTAACCTATGGCAAGTGCTAGTGCTTCGACCAGGAGAGAAGCAGAAAACCAAGCACCAGGTTAAGCCAGATGTATGGATTTCTTTCCCTATCCAGCAAGAGGTCTTACACTTTGGTTCCTTGAATGTACACTGTGAAACTACATGGGAACAAAATATATTCACTGTTTCCCGGGTGAACCTGAGAATCTTTGGAGAAAAAAACATTACTAATATCTGTAGAATTCATGTCTGGCTACATGAAGTTGGAAATTTTTAGGAAGCAGGAAAGCAAAAAATTTGATGCCAAGGAAAGCTCTGGATTCAAACTTTGGCTCCAGCAGTTTTTAGATGGGTGACTTGGATGAATCATCCACCTGGTCTACAAAGTTCATTAAATTCCCATATCATTATGTAAGAAAAACGGAAGTGGGGGAAATGGGAGATTTAATGACAAATTCTGTTTCCTCTTTTGGATAGTAAGTACCTATCTGTTGGGATTGCTCTAAGGATTTATAAACTCATAGAGGAAATCTCTTTCCAGCAGCAGCAGCAACTTCCCAAGAGGTTAATGGAACAAGGTTAAAACTAAAAGCAGGAAGACAATGTATGCTCCCTGGAGAGGTGTGTACTTAGAGCCATCGGTCCCCTGGCCTGTCATTTCGAGTTCCTGTTCCTTAACAATTTCTGTCATCTGTTATCAAATGACCCCCTTACCAGAGGCACAGCTTCAAGGATAATGGGAGAGAAAGCAAGCGCAAAAAGACAGAGAAGAGGAGCAATTAATCTCTGCTGTATTCCCCTCCCTGGAGATTCAACAGGCATGTCCACACGGAAAAACCTCTGCTTGGCACATAGGTAGGTGGGCGGGTCTTAAAAGAGGGCGTAAGGAGGCCAGAGGACACTATTCAGACTCAGTTCTCTCTCAGCTAAGGAGGAGAGATGGGAGAGTTAGAGTCCCAAGTGTTCAACCCGTGAGCCGAGTGTTCTGTTTAGGAGAAAAATGTCCACATCTATAGCTAGCTTGGTTTTACAGGGTGGATGTGCTCCTGAAGAGCTAACCTTTCTCCCTATTTTTGAAGTACAATTTGTTATGAGAGCAGAAGTTCATATTCTACAAAGAGACTAGGGCTACATGTGGTGTAATCGTGAAAAGAACTCACATTGTCATCTGCTGTGAGATGCCAAGGATGCCATTTCCTTTCATGAGACTCCAGCTTGCTCTTGAAAACACAGAATCATAATAATGTCTTTCCCAAGGTCATTATGAAGGTTATATTAATTAGGTTCTATGAAATGCCCTAACTCACCTCCCTGAGCTACAAACTCTACCCGCCTTGCTCATGGTATTTCCAGCAACCAGGGTCTGGTATATGCTGGGCACCTAATGATACTTCAGAAACTCAAAAACCCTGAGAACATTCTTGCTTTATTTTCAATCACTGCTTTAAATAGCTCAGGAGTGTTTCATGGCCACATTCTAAGACTTTAAAATGTCATTGTACTCACTTACTGTCAGTGTCTGAATGATGATTCAGACAGCCTTGTCCCATCAAAACAAGTAGGTCTCCTGTCATCCTGGAGCATAGCATAGCCCTTCTCATGAAAAGATGGCATCCTTCAGTTGACCAAAAAGAACATTATCTAGTGCTTACCGAACACTTCACTGCTCCATGAGAGAATTTCAAAAAGTTCATGGGAAAAAATAGATTTAAAAGATGTTTATCTTGCTGCAAAGAAAACTGTAATCTATACAGTTCCTTTTTTTCCCCTTTAATATGCATTTTCCAAGACCTTTTGGAAAACCGTTTATGTGAAGCTTTTATCTCTTTATATCAAAATAAATCCATCTTTTAGTGCCATTTTCCACAAACCTCTTGAAGTACACTTGCATGTGATTACAAAAAAAAATATATATACCAAAAAAAACCCTGAATCTTCAGAATTCCCTTTGAAAGAGTTATTGGTATTACAGCTATTTTGTACACGTGAAGAGGAAGGTGCTGAGAGATTAAGTAACTTCCTGAGGGTCACAGAACCAGAACCCAAACCAGGCCAACCAGCTCCGTGGCCCTGCTCTTAACCACAACGCTCGGTTGTGTCCTATTGTTTTTGACATTGCCTTGATCATTTTTACGACAGAAAACGTCATTGTAGACCAACACTGGTAAAAGTCTAAAGAACCACTGATGTATTTAATTGAATATTCTTTTTCCTATACCTACCCTTTTCCTTTAAAGTCCCAGTTCCCAGAAATTTCACCTGCAACTTGACTTTAAAATCATGATCAGATCAACCTTGGGATGCCCACTTGGAATTCCATAAGACATCACTTGGGATGCCCACATCCAATATTGGGGTGCTTAGATTCCGGGCCAACTCCACTTCAGATTCCAACATTCACTGATGCCCACCCTGGGAGGTAGCAGGTGATGGCTCCACATGGGAGCCATGAATTGAGCTCAAGGCACCCGGGTCTGGCTTGGCCCAGCACTGGTTGTTATAGGCATTTGAAGAGTTAATCGGGGGGTAGGAGATCGCCCTTTGTCTTGCTCCCTTTCACAAAAAAAAAAAAAAAAGAAAAAGGAGAGACTGTGGCAAAAAACAAATAAATACAAAGAGATGGGCTTCTCTTTGTAAAATGAGAGGGAAATCAGAAATATATTCTAAATGGAGGTGAAATCTCTTCCATTACAGGAGAAAGGTATCTAGAGCAACTCTAAAACTAAACAGGATTAATGAGGTCCCTGGGCTCACATACTAGTTACTAAGTCACAACAGAATGCTGAACAATGTCCACCTACCTTATGAAGAGCCTTAATAAAGTCATCGGTACATAAAAAACACTCAGTAAGTGGCTACATGCCTGCACAACTGCCTAAGCCACTGACTTGGACAGAGTAGGCACTCAATATCTACTTGGTGATAGCGCTAAGGATTGGAGATTTCTGCATGTGTCTGTATACCATGTCTTTTGACACAAGTTTGATCTTAGTAGCACTCAATGACTATTTGTGGGTGATGATAAGTGGAAGCTGGTACTAGATGATAAATGGCCCATAACATATCATCATCCACTTTGGGTGTATATTTACTAAAAAAGATAAACTTTAAAGTTCCAGAAATTCAAAGAATTCCAGAGCATGCCATTAGACTGAAGGCCTACCTCATCTCCATAGGTACACCAAACACAGACCACGTTGTGGTACAATGTGTTTGGAACAGAAGGTCTGGTATCTGTTCAAGTGTCCTACTGATAGGAAAGAAACAGAATTCTTTCTGGGTGTTTTTCCTTCAAGCAAAATAAAAATTAGTCTACATCTTTCATCACTGATTTTATCTGATATGAAAACAGCCAACACACACACACACACGGCTCACAAGACTTTCAAGAACTGTCCTCAAACTCACGTGTTTTCACAGTGGCATAGCAAAGGTGCCTTCCTGCAGCCTCTCTCAGGAGGTTCCCTTCTGCAGACCCAGAAGCACAGCTGTATGATTAACCATGGGGAAGAAACACAACAGACCAGGGCACTGAGGAGAGAATAAGGCAGAACTCCAGCGGACCTAGCTAAACACAGAGGATGAAAAAACACTTTTTGTCCTAGCAGCTCCCTTTCCTCAAACATTAAAACTAAGGTCCTGGTGGTATGTGATGGGCACTTCCTCACCTGTCCCACTCCACCTTTGGAGTGTATTTCTATTGAGCAGGTTTGCATAGCCACATCTAGATTAACCTAAACAAAGCTCATGGCAGGATGAGGTAACTGAGTTTCCTGACTGTTGGCTCAAGTGACTATGGAGGCAGAGGAGTCCCATGTTCTTCAGTCAGAAGGATTGACAGAGCAGCTCCAGCCACAATCCAAGGTCCAGCCAACCAGGACAGCCCATGCTGAAGGCCAGCAGCCTCAAGACCCAGCAAGAGCCAAGTTTCCAGTTCTAGGCTAGCAGCAGGAAAGGGCTGACGACTGAGCTCCAGCAGGCGGTGGCAAGTGTTTCCTCTTATACCCAGCCCTTGTGTTTTCTCCAGCTCTTCCATTGAATGGATGAGACAAGCCCACATCAGGGAGGGTCCTCTGCCTTCCTCAGACTATAGACTCAAATAGGCCTCTAATGCAGAAACACCTCCCACGGCCCCATAAACACACACAATCAGAATAATGTTTGGTCAAAAGTCATGGTCCAGTCAAGGTGCCACATGAAATGGAACATCACACCAAGGGTCATAGATGCTGCTGGCCAAGGGGCACCGTCTCAGATCTGTGGCAATTACAGAGATGGAGCCAGAGTACAAGCCCACCTCTGGTGTGCTGTCTATCACAGGGCCTGGGATATGGTAGATGCTTCACAAAAAAATGCATTTATGAGTGAAGGATGGAAAGTCAGGAGGAACAGAGGGAGGGAGGGGCTCCATGGAAAGAGGTGTGCATGGACTTCAGCTAGTCAGTCTGTAAGGCAGGTGTGACATGCCTTACTTTCTGGGATGAGACTACTCAGTCGCTCTAGACTCAGATTTTTTTATAGCCTCATGTTTCTGTGCTTATATCTAGTTTAACAACTCCTTTGAATGATTTATTGAAACAGCGACAGTGAGCATCCACAGTGTGTTATACACGAGGTACTGTGCTCCAAACTTCACCGTATCATCCCATAGCATCCTCACTATGACTCCAGGATTCCCCTCCTGCCCCGCTGCCTTTTTTTTTTTTTTTCAGGTGAAGAAATGTCAGTTCACATCTCTAGGAAGTAGCAGAGTTGAGCTTCTCTTTCTCAACTTCCTTCGGACCCTAAAGCTCCTTCTCTGACACTACACAGCACACGGACTATGGGGCAAACGTCAAGGTATTATAAACTACTGAAACATAGGCTTTCATTTTTAAAAAAATGAAGAAATGTGAAATATAGGGTGGTTCCAAAGGTCACGGGAATGTAGCACTGTCACAATGTATATGGAGGTTTTTAGAGCTTCGCTTTTGGGATTAGACCTGTCTGAACTTGATTTGCATTTCCATCATCGACAAACTGTATTACCTTTGCAAAGCTCTATGTCTCGGTTGGTTGGTTGGTTGGTTGGTTGGTTTTAGATTTGTTTTATCTTTATTGGAAAGTCAGCTTTACAGAGAGAAAGATTTTGCACCTGCTTGTTCACTTCCCAAGTGGCCACAATGGCTGGAGCCGAGCTGAGCCAAAGCCAGGCTAAGTCTCCCACATGGTGCAGGGTTCCAAGGCTTTGGACTGTCCACTACTGCTTTTCCAGGCCACAAGCAGGGAGCTGAATGGCAAGTGGAGCAGCCGGGACATGAACTGGCAACCATATGGGATCCTGGCAGATGCAAGATGAGGATTTAGCCATTAGGCTATCATACCGGGCCCTATGCCTTGGTTTTCACATTCATAAATACATAACTCATAAAGGTATTTATAATCTTATAGGGATACAGTCCAAAAGATTAAATGAGTTAATATACGCAAGGTACAGGGTCATCAATGTATTCGAGTTCACGAGGGTCATGAGTTTGGCAACCACACCTCCCCCACTTATGTAATCCTTTCTGTAGTTGAATGAGGCTCATCTGTGGTTGCCTGGAACCTGAGGCTGTTAGGTAACCACTTCCCCCCAAGCCCCACTAAAGCCCTTCCTGCAGAAGGGGCTCACTGTTTCGTTCTCCGTCTGGCATGTTTCACCACCTCTCAGGCTCTTGGCTTCTTGCTCAACTTGCTTGCCTCTTCTTGCTTCCTGCAGACACACAGAGTCTGCAAACAAAAGGTAGCTCCCTCTCTCTCTTTACCCATTCACTTCCTGGCTCGCTCTCCCTGAATGTGGCCCATGCAGATCTGCGTTCCTCGCCATCTGAATAAACTTTACCCGTTGCTTAAGCTGTGTTGGTGCCTGTGCTTGAAATGCTTTTTATGTAAAAAGCAAGAACCTAGAAAATAAATATTTGGCCCATATCTAGACCACAACTGTATAAACTGCATTAATAAATCTCCAGCCCGTAGCTTAATGCCTGGGCCTCAGATGATAATCTTTCTGCAAGCATGGAAGGAACGCTAGGAACTTCTCGCTGGAGGTTGTGGCAATTACCCATGAGACAATTAACGTTCCTGGTATAAAAATGGGCTTCTGGAAACTCACTCTCAGCCTGTGCACAGCTTTCCCTTTCTCTCATTCACTGATTTCACTGTCAGCTATTAGCATCTGTCAATGTGGCCGCCACGGCAGGCTCAGGCGTATTCATTCCATTAACATGGCTTCGATGTGTTACATAAATATGGAGTAAGAACATGAGGCAAAATCTTGCAGTCTGCCTTAAATGCTTGACAAGTTTCCGTTCTCACAGCTGACGATCACTGTGACTTGCAGGAAAACAGTGAGGAAGACAAGCTTTGAAACTGGCCTTTTTAATAAATGTCCTAGACATGAGATGTAGATGATGATCTCTGCTTTTGCTTATCAGATAAGCTGCATAAAATACATAAATATAAAAATAAATAAATAAACCTCTTGGAAACTCTGAACTATTAGGCTGGGTAGCGTAGGATGCTGGCCTGAGTGTGATAAGTTCATGATGGATCACCCTGGCCTTATCTCATTGGGAATGTTTGGAATGCCCTACAGGTACCACCTGGGCCATGTCATGAGGAGTACTAGCCTACATGCCCTACCTCATTTCCTACTACCCCCAGCGTGACATAGAAAACCTCATAAGTGTGCATACCCTAAGGCGACCACTTTCCTCATGCAGTTGTCCAGTGTGGAAGTAGTCCACCAGTCTCTCCCCTAATAAACTCTGCCTGAACTAAGAGACTCTCCCTCTCTCTCCTAGCATGTCTGAGCACCTCTGAACCTAATACAAATGTCATTTATCCTTTCTGTAGAAAGCAGCACAATACACAAGACTCCACAGTAGACAGCACTGAGAGCTGGGTTGTACTTTCTGGCATTTAAAAGTCTACCTGAGTGGCGTTCGCAGCATGGGGCTACTGAATATTCAACAAGATTTTGAAACTGGCTGTTTCTTGCTTCGGCACCTTAATTCCTAGGAAATGCCAGGATTGCACATTAGCATTTAAATGGACCCCTAAGTCCTGTTGAGAGCTTGTGATAGCTGTCACACTAAAACTGGGTGCCACTCCTTCAGAGGATGAGGAGTTCCTTTGCCTTTTCTGAAATTCCAACTCCTCTTTCAACTTTTGCCTTTGTGGATTTGGGCTGATCAGCTATCTGCAAGATTTATAACCAAGAGCTTTGATGTCGGACAGATGTGTGGTGTCAACATTCTGCAATTCAAGAAACTTCGCTTTCTCCTTCCAGGATGAGATGTTGTTTTTTTTCTGCCGACTGCTCACTTTGATATCATAAGGCCAACGTCAGTCCCCTGGGTTTCTCTTACAGAGGAAAATTTTAAATCAGCCCTCCTTCCAAGTTGGAACTTAATTTGGTATAACATCTTTAGCTTCACTAGACTATCCTGTTAGGCACAAAAAAAAAAAAAAAAAAGAACTTGCTCTTCATGCATGTAAAATCCAGAGTGGCTTACGCTTCAGCAGCAAACTCCAACATACCAAGTATTAGAGGGCTTTGGTTTGGATGTAATGATCTGCCTGCTCAAAGTCAAACTTCAAACATCACACACATCATGTGATTCTCGGACAGCCATCCTCTCCCTTGACCTCCTGAGCGATAGAGTCAGGTCTTGTCAATATTCTTGGGTCATCTACTTAGATTGTGTTGTCAGGGTATCCATGGCTACAGCACAGAACACTGCAGGGTTGAGACCAGTGGGGCTGCCTGGATGAGAATCGGTACCCACATGGGATCCTGGCATGGTCAAGGTGAAAACTTTAGCCATTAAGTCATCAGGCTGGACCCCTTCTCATTCTTTTTTTTCTTTTTTTTAGTTTTACTGGAAAACAATATTTATACAGAAAAGGAAAGGTAGATCATCTATCTACTGGTTCACTGCCTAGGTGCAATGGCCCATCAGCAATGGCCAGAGCTGATTCAAAGCCAGGAACTTCTTCTGGGTCTCCCACATGGGTGCAGGGTCCCAAGGCTTTGGGCCATCCTCTACTGACTTACCAGAACATAAGCAGGGAGCTGGATGGGAAGTGGAGCAGCCAGGACATGACTGACACCATATGGGATGGGGGTGCTTGCAGGTAGATTAGCCAGTTCAGCCATCATTTTGGTCCCATTCTAACCCTTTTGTGCACCTGTAATTGGCAGTGATACTCACTTGGCACTAATTTCTTTGCACAGCGAGGCAAGTCATAACTCCTGTTTGAGTGTAGATGCAACATAACAGTAAATTAAAAAAACAGCCTCTACTGTTGAATTTATTGGTTTCTTTTGTAGAAACAAAACAAATGTAGCTTTATGTGTTTCTTTTTGCCTAAGCTGTCACATATAATCATAATCAACTTGTGAGTAAGATCAGATCATCACTGGAATCTCAGCAACCTAACTCCTGTGCTCTGGACAGGTGAAGTAGGTTGCTTTGAGACCTGCTAGTATTACTGTATATGTGCCAAATCTTGTTTACAGGAATAACAGGAATGTCCTATTACAGTAGAGCGCAATTAGGTGGATTGGGATAGTTTATGTGAAATGAATTTCTGACACATGAGCTATATTCAATATTTTAAGAACATATTTATTGCAAGCATAAAAATGTGCCCTGCAGATGTCTAACTTCAGGGGACTCTGAAATGCATCTTTGTCTTTGCACTGAGTCCTGGTTTCCCATGGGTAGCTCTACTCACGCCCCATTCCTAGGACACTTGAAACTCCCTGACAAATGACGGTGATCTGAGGACTCCCCATCAGCATCACTGACCATTCTTTAACCTGCATGGGCTTCTGGTAGCTTTCCTCCCAGCCTTCGTGCCCTCCTCTCATTCTCTGTCCTTGCACTGTGGTTAGAGGGCACAGCCTCCACTCACTGCCTTGCCCTGTTTTGTCCCAAGCATTTCCCTAATTCCCTAATTACTTGTTTAAAACCATCTTGGCAGCTACATCTGAGAGAATGCAGATTAACAAACGTGTCCTTCTGACCCTTAAAATCATTTTCTTTCTCATCATTTTTTCCCTAAATTGGAATGTGGATATGATTTAATTTATACAGGGACTGTACCAAACTGAAAGTAATAATATCAATGTGTATTTAAAAGGCAAAGACATAATACCCAGCTTTGTTCTACTGCTGTTTAATCTTGGAGTGGTGTTTGTCTCCTGGAATATTTTGATGAAAGCACTAACAGCTTAGGATCTGCAAGGTCTTTAGCCTGGTGGGCCAGTGAAAGGCTGCTGGTAGAATGAAACATGAGGAAAATATTCTACAGTAGCTCTTACAGTTTTTGCAACGATATGAAGCAGAGAGGAACAGAGCTATAACAGCGCTCAGGTATAAAGTATCTGAGACAGGGTCTTGCTGGCAAAATATCTATGAGAATCTTTGGGAAAACCAAAAACCACAACATGATTAAGGGAGGCAATAGGACAAAGAAGTGATGGAAATAAACTAGTTCGCCAGAAATTTCCCACTAAAAAGATAATATGCTTACATATAATATTCAACTTGAAGAAGATATAATACAAGTATTGTGCCTCCTTAACTTCTCCAGATCTCACTTAAGAGTCAGGGTTACTTATTTCTTTTATGCCACTTCAAGTGAAATTAATTCAATCTGCACACATGGTGGCAGCTTAATTTGTGACAAAGAGCCAGACTCTCCAGCTATAAGTTAATCCCATGCATATTTTTTTGGAAAATTCCAGGGTTGTATGTCTACTTACAGTTCTAATTTTTCAACTTTTAAATGTATTTGTTTCATTTAAAAGGCTGAGAGTCAGAGGGAGCTCCCACGTGCTGCTAGAACGTTTGGTGATATACTAGTCGGCATATCTACTTTAAATGTCAGAAAACACACCCTGCTACTCTAGTCAAGGCTGTCATCCACAGCTCAATTAGGAATGGCACTGAAACAGACATCCAGTCTACATCTGGCATTTTTTTTTTTAATGGTAGAGAAAGAAAGAGCATAGCATGGCTTTCCCAAGTCTACAGCCATTTCCGGTGCTGGCATTTGACATGAGAGACAAATTTCTACCTTAGTGAACTCCTTTGAAACCCTCAAAAATGCTGGTATTGAAGACCCGCAGCATCTGGTAAGGGGCAGGGAAAAGAAGAGTTAGGACAGGTAGTAAAGACGGTTTCAGATTCAGGTGCTTCGAAGGAAGCAGCAGGTAGGTCCGTGTCGACAAAATCTCCCCAGCATCTCTGGCAAGGGGTGTAGGGGCAAGAGCCCAGTCAGAGGCTGCAGCCGGCCGTGCTTAAAGGACTCCTGCAGACACGGAAACCTGTAGCTGGCAAGATACAACACAGCAACTTTGCACATTTCTAAGTCACTTAGGGGAGCCGCTTGGCTCTAGAAATAACATCTACCACCTTTCACAGACAGTTTGGTAACAATGCCCAGGACATTTTACTCCACCATAATGTCATTATTGATCAGTTCTAGGTTAATAATGGCATATGACTGCTGTTTTAGACACAGCTGTGTTGAAGAAAAATGCCCCTCTGCATAGCACAGAATACATTTTGTGTGTGTTTTTGTGCACCTGTGAGTATCACACACCAAAATACTACAATGACACAGGTTAATTGGTCTCTAGGAACAGTTTAGAGGTCCACAACTTTTGGGGTCCATGAGACGAAACAGATATGTAGCCTTCTCATAGGAAACCAACTGGTGACTTAGGCTTCCAAGGAAAATAACGGCTGGGAAACCAATTTCTTTCATTTTAAACAAATGTAAAACATATGAAAAAGAACATTTTCAGACACTGGATAACACACTGAAGGACTGTGCTTCCAGTCACGAGAAGGGGCACCAGAGCAGCCACAGGACTACATGAGTTAACACCCAGAGAGGGTGCCTAGGACCCAGAGCAGCCTGGTAGGGTCACATCAAGGGGACAGATCAGAGCTCAGAGTACCAGAGCACCAACTAGGATCCAAGTACCAGAGAGAAGAGCAACAGAGATTCAGAAATCCACACAGGAATCTACGTGGCTTTGGGATAAAATAGTGCATGAGTGCAAACTTCCAATACTCAAGCTTCCATTTTGAGCTCCCCTATATATGATAAATGATATTTATAATACCCATATATTACATTTCTAATATTTATATCGGGTTTTTTTTTCCACTGAAATCACAAAATACCTTAAGAGGATTGAAGGTGATTCAACCCTAAAAATCTGTAGCATAACAAAGTTGAGTGTCTGCCTGTAATGCCAGCATCCCCAGTGAGTGTCAGTTTGAGTCTTGGCTGTTTCCCTTCTGATCCCGTTCCTGTTAATGCCTCTGGGAAATCAGCAGAAGATGGCCTAAGTCCTTGGGCCCCTGCACTTGTGTGGGAGGCCAGGGTCATTCTTCCAATTCCTGGTTTCAGTCTGGTGCGCTCCCTCTCACTTCGATCAATTGGGAAGTGAACAAGTGCTCGCGATCTTTCCTGTCTTTCGTCTCTGCCTTTCCACCACCTCTGTCTTTAACTACAGCCTCTCAAATAAAGAAAATAAAGCTTTTTCAAAAAAATGTACTGAGGAGACTGATAATACAATGGTCAGACCGTATACAAAACTGGTCCCACACCTGCAGCCACAGTCCCAGGAAAGTGATCCCTTATGGACAATAAATAGTCTATGGGGCTAGCCTGTTCCAATTCAGATTTGCAGGGAACCAGATTACTATCTCAGGAGACCATTGAGGAAGAGAAGCAATAACTTGTCTAACAGTCAGTCCCAAGTGGACAGGACTTGATCAATAAAATGACAGCTTCCCTCATTTTTGTCCTCATTTCTAACTCATGACTAAGCAAAGGAAGCCAAATACATATCTCTAAGCAAGGAGGATATGCTACTTCTAGCCACTCTGCTTCTGCATCCACAACCAACAGTGTCCATTCAGGGTACACCTGAGGCCTCCCTTTTTCCCACCCTCAAGCTCCCCCACTTTTCTATCTGCCTTTGCCAATGGCTGAGCCCCTTGCCACAGTAGGCTCTGAATCAATAGCCTTGGTTTTTCTCACTTATTTCCACAGAATTGGTCAAGCTAGTACTTGATCCAAGAGGAAACTGTACTTTGTATGGAACACAAAGCATTCCTATATCCAGAAACTCCTTTTCTCATATGCAGCAGACAGTACAGCACAATGATTAAGTACTTGAATTCCAAAATCAGAAAAACAAACTTCAGAGCTCACCATTTCTGCTTTCCAGCTGCTCTACAACAAAGATATCAACCTTGGTAGCTATGGTTTTCTCATCAATAAAATTGTTAAAGTAAGGGCCTCTATCCCTGGGGACTGCTGGGAGGATTAAATGAGGTTATAGTTGGAAATTGCATTGTCTAATTTAGTGTTATCGTTCTCTTATCTCTCCAATCTCATGACCTCCATCCTGGTTCCAATGAAAATTACGACCTGCTTCACATCCCTTCCTGCTTTTGATCCTGTCCTCAGCACACTAATAAGAAAAGAACCAAATGAATCATTCTCAGCTGTGATTTAGTTGTCCCCAGCCCTTCTCAAAAGCACTGGGAATGTCTGAGGTATCCCGGAGTAGCCTTTTTCTGCATCTTCTTGTACTCTTCCTTGCAACATGACCCTCTGCTCTGGATGAACACCTGTTTCCATCCATGGGTCTAAAAATGCTACCCTGCTTTGCATCATATCTAACTTCCCAAGTACGACCATTAGAACCTCCACAAGAGGACAACACCCCTAAATGCAGGACCAGTAGTCTATTCTCTCATATGTCACCATATGGCCAAGCACAGCAATGACAAGTGTCATTGGGGACTGACTATGTTTCTGCTACGGTGCCAAACACTTCATTGGATGTTATTCAGTTCTCCCCAGATTACTTGAGAGAAGGACTACAAATAGCTATTTAACAGGTGAGAAAATTAAACATAAGGAAGTTGAGCTAGCCAAGTTAGTAAGGTGGATTCAAACTGCTCTGCCACTCATGCTATTAATCTGCAATTTGTACATGCAATAAACATGCTGCTTTGTAAGATTTTACCGGACACAAATACAATTTTACCTTTCTTTATCACTAAGGGCTCCTAGGAAATCCCAACACAGGATTTGGTAGAGAGGTCGTTTATTTCTACAGTAGAATCCAATTTCCTAAGGATTTTTAAAAATTGGGTTTGTTATACAAATCTTGAAATGATGAGCAAAGTCTCACAAGCTGCAAGCCACCAGTCACATGTGTTGCTCAGAACGAAGACACAAGGAGAAGAAAGACGCACACAACACCTTTCTGTTTTTCATTGATTCCTATGTTGATTGATAGTTGGGCAACTGTGGATTTTAGGCTAACTGTCTCAGGTCTCAGCTAAAGAGATAAACAGCTGTTATATGTAGCATTCTAGTAACATAAAAAGCTCAAAACCCAGGTCCAGTGCCAAGTATCAAAAACTGCACAAAGTGTTAGAGCAGAAAGTTGTCTGCTGCCAATCCATTCACTCAAAGGGTACGAGGAGTGGAACCCTGTTCAAATGAACACTGTCTAGGGATTCTTGTGGCTTTAATTTTCTCATCAGAAAAGCACACAAACTCTCCTGAGTCCTCCTGACTTTGCGAGAACAACTTAAGTAGGGAAGTTTGGCCATTCAGGAATGTTAGGCTGACCCTGCTCTCTCTGTGGCTCGTAGTCAAGAAAGTTAGGATAATTCAGCCCTAACAAAGAAATTGTAACCCAAACAGGGAAACGCCCAGCAATGGTTTTTCCAAAGTACAGTTACAACAAAAAGAAGCCTGAGAAGTGGGTCTTTATTGTACTCTTACATTACACACAAAGGAAATGATCCTCCCCAACAGCCTTCAGGGGTAATTAAATGCGATGGGATACCTTGGGTTGTTTCTGTCAAATATGAGGCCAGTGATCACAAGGAATGGGAAGGATTGTTTTTTAACTGGAAACACATTTCTGTTCAGAACTCAGCTTCGAAGCATGAATAAGGCACAGTGGTGGCCGCTGTTTGTGTTTCCATCTGGGACTCTGTTTGAACTTCACTGATTTTTCTGCCAGACTTCTGGCTGTGCAGAGATCCGAAAGTCAGAGGCAGTGTATTCTCACAGGGAATTTCTCTCTCTCTCTCTCTCTCTCTCTCTCTCTCTCTCTTACTCTCTCTCTCTCTCTCTCTCTCTCTCACACACACATAGCACACCAAATAGTGTGTTTGCATTTTGTACAATGGTTCTATTTACTGCAGCTATATCCTAAACAGGAGCATTTGTAACTTAATCTGGGTTTATGCCAGGGTATCCAACCTGAAAAGTAACTGACTTTTAAGCCCTCCTGAAAAAAACAGTTTAGGACAATTCCATTTAGTTTAATTTTCAAATGCAGAAATACATCCCATATTGTTTTTCTGTTTGAAAAGCAGTTTCAAATCTTACGAAAAATGCCCTTTTCCTGCTCCTTGGTTAATGCTTCCAGCGTGACATCATCATCAGAGCTAAGGATAGAAAATCTATCACAGAAAAACGTAAGGCTTCATGCCAGTAATGACTTAGTCTGAGAAAGTACCCAAAGGGTGTTGAAGTCACTCAGACTTCACAGCTCTTGGCATAAGGGATTTCTGTTTCCTATAGCAAGGGGGTAATGATGAAACCATAACCATCTTCACAGGAAAGAAACATATGCCTCTGTGGACCCTACAGAGCTTGACAACCCACTGCATTTAATGTGAAACATACAGTACTTTTAGGTTCCTTGTCTAATCCCTGTGAATCTTTCTGCTCTGTGAATTTCTGCTCTTGCTTCTCACACCAAGAATTCTAATACTAACTTTGGCTAGTTCTTGTAAAGTCTGAACGTACTCTGCATAACTGCGGAGATGATAAAATAACAGAGCAAGAGACTCCTACTTCTGCCCATAATGCCTGAGTGACTCTGTAACGACAGCATTTTCCCGAGGAAGCTAAAGGGAGGAAACGCTCCTACGGAAAAGATGAGACTGTGATTCACGGAACAACTGCGCATTCTCCAGTGCTGTGTTCATTTCCTTTTTCTGCTACCTATGTAATGCTTCCCACGTGCCAGGCACTGTTCTTTAGCATCGCTTCATTTAAATCTCCATTTTCAAGTTTTTTTTTAAGCTTTTTAAAAATTTTGTTTGAAAGGTGGAGAGACAAACAGAAAGGGCTTCCACGCTCTATTTCTCTGTCCAAATGCCCACAACAGGCATAGCTGGGCCAGGATGAACTCAGTCTGGATCTCCATATGGGAGACATGGGCCATCACCTGTCCCTCCCAGCTGGCATGCTAGCAGGAAACTGGAAGGAGAAGTGCAGCTGGGAATTGAACTAACACTCTCATTTCATGGGATGTGGGTGTCCCAAGCAGTATTTTAAATGATCTATCAAACGTCTATCTTGAAGGTACTATTATTTTAATCCCACTTTATAAGAGATGGCAAAACAGAGGTTAAGCAACTTGAAGGCAAGATTGTGAAGCCCTCTGATCGTCTTAGATACTGTCACATGCAAACAAACATAGAACACATAGACTATGAAAAAACGTTCTTCGATGACATGAACTTGGAGAAGAAAAAAATGAAGTAATTTTGGGTAAGGATGTATGAATTTGGTAAGTTGGGGAGTGTTTCCTATGTACATCATTTTTTTTTTAAAAGTCACCACCAAATCTTTAGTTGCATACATAGGATGACAAAAGTATATGTGTGAGATCTCGCCATATGTATGGCCTTTTCTGTTAGTCTCAGGAAACGAAAACATGGCTTCAAGACATGGTGCTAAGACGAAAAACAGGGGAAACATATAACAATACCATTTATGTCAGCAGTGCGCTGCAAGTACATATCATAGACCAAGAAAAAACAACGAGCAGAAAACAGATAAGAATGGTCAAGTGTTGGAAGAGAGGCATGCGAAAGAACAAGGTAGCAGGGAGTAAATAAAATAGGGATCAGAGACTAGCATGCTCTGATCATAAACTGAGATGTGGTATTAATTTAACATGCTGATCCTAAGGTCTGAAGCAGGAAAAAGCAGCTGTCTATTAATCCACCCATGTGTACATTTCTTTCATCTATGTTTTCATGTATGGAAATCAAAGAAAGTGAAGTTGTTGCTGCATTGGTGATTGTGAGATTAATTTTATAAGTCACCTTGACAGTTGCCCAAATAGCAACGTGGATGTGTCTTGGAAACTCTTCTTGCATGAGATTAACATTTTCATCAGCAGACTGAGATTATCGTGTTTGAGCCTCATCAGATTCAGTGAAAACTTCAGTAGGACAGATGATTTATTTAAAGATTCATTCATTTTGGGGAAGGCAGATTTACAGAGAAAAGGAGAGATAGAGAAGCAGATCCTCCGTCTACTGGTTCACTCCCCAGATGACTGCACAGCCACAGCTGAGTGCATTTGAGGCCAAAAGACTCTTCCAGAGCTCCTACATGGGTGCAGGGTCCCAAGACTTTGGGCCAGCGTCTGCTGCTTTCCCAGGCTACAAGCAAGGAGTCGAACGGAAAATGGAGTACCAAGGACATGAACCAGTGCCCATAGTGGATGCCGGTGCTTGCAGGTGGAGGAATAACCAATTCAGCCATAGGTCACAGACAAAAGATTTAAGGGAGGGTTCTCTCTGCCCATCTCCTGGGTAGATAATTGGCCTTCTGCCTCTGACACATACTGGCCTTTACATTGCTGGCTCCTTTGATCTCGAGTACCTCGGATTCAGCAAGCTGTATCAGCCATTCAGACCAAGATCCCAGCTTTCTGATTGTAGACCTGAGACCTCCAAACCTCCATAGCTATTCTGGTCTTAATATTTCCTAATTATATACATACACACACACACACACACACACACACATATATATAATCACATATGCATATAGAATATACTTATAAATATAAGACTCTATTACATTACATACATGCATACTTTATATAATATCTAATTTACGATGATATGTACACATATAAGACTTCAAAATATTCATACAAAAGTGAATTAAAAGTTAAGTTTATTTTGGTGTAAAAAATGGAACTATACAGCTTGGTGCCATGGCCTAGCAAGCTAAGCCTCCGTCTGCAGCACCAGCATTTCACATGTGCTGCTTCAAGTCCTATCTGCTACACTTCCTACCCAGCTCCTTATTAAAGACCTTAGAAAGCAGTGGAAGGTAGCCCAAGTCCTTGGGTCCTTGCAAGCATGGGGGAGACCTAGAAGAAGCTCCTGGCTCCTGGCTTTGGATTGGTTCAGCTCAGACCAACCAGCTCTGGCTGTTGTAACATCTAGGGAGTAAACCAGCAGATAGAAGAGCTTTCTTGATCTCTTCTTCTCTCTCTGTAACTGTGCCTTTTGAATAGATAAATAAATCTTAAAAAAAAGAAAAAGAAGGACTGTAGGGGCTGGTGCTATGGTATAACGGGCAAAGACACTACCTGCAGTGCTGGCATCACTCTGTGTCCCATCTGCTCTACTTCTGACCCACCTCCCTGATAGTGCACCTGGGAAAGCAGTGTTTCCCTCTGATATTATACCAAAGTTTGACATTAGCTAATTTTTAAAAGATTATTACAAACAGAACCTGAAGTTATGCCAATGAACTTTTCATACTGTAGTACATTAAAATTCATAGGTCTCTGGCATTCCTTGAAGAATTTTTTATCCAAGCATAATTTTGTAACACGACACATTGGCCATTAGTAGAACAAGGGTTCGATGACTTAGAACTCCGAAATATCTCACACATTTCATTAAGCCATATCTAAATATCACATCTATTTTTATCCACCTAACAAACAGAGATATCCATAATGAAGGTTCTTTCTAGTGTGGAGACAGTTATAACGCATAAACTGTTCCAAATTCAAATTCTCATTTAAAAACTTTAATTTTACCATTGATAACAGACTCACTGGATTCATTTTTAAAATGATTCAGTAGTTTTTACCCATTCTTTTAAAGAAAAATGTTCAGCTTCTACACCCAGGGGCCATGAGTGGTCCTCAGAAACAGAAGAATAGTAAACTTCCTTCAGGACCCAGAAGAAGAGCTTTCTCTGGTCCTTACTTAGTTCCACCTCTGGATCCCCACCCTCTCTTGCAATGACCATCAGGGTCGCTCCAGAGGCCTGCCCCCCAAAATTAGATTAAATAGACAGAGACCAATAAGGAAAGTTTAGAATAGACAGGAAACAGTCAACTTGGACTCACATATACCTTACTAGGCAGGACACAAAGATTAGTTGCTCCTCAATAAGGTAGTGAAGATTTCTCTGCACACCCCTACTGAAACTGTTCTGCGCCTCAATTGTTAACATGTGCCTTGTTAGAGTTATAAGCCTGTTTGGACTATCCTAAAATTCACCAAGTTCAGTAAAAATCATGTTTCAATACTATAAACTGCTAAATATAAAAATGAAAATAGACATGAGACAGCTGATTAGTACCCTATAACCATTATAAGGTGTATAGCAGTCAGTTGTGTATAAACTAAAATTGAAATGTCAATGAAGTAGTCACAGGATGAGGTTAAGAACTTGCATTTTCTAACATATTGGTCACTCAATACCATGTCAATTAACTCCATAATGTTGTAAATTGTTGTTGATGTTATGTTGTGGCCTTTCATTGGAGAGGATGATACTCTGCCAGCTCTACTTTCAGACTGCGGATGGTCTCCCAAGGAAACTGTTGAACTTATCTGGACAATAAGAGGCTGGATTCTATGCACGGCACATACTCGCAATGAAGGAATCATGACTGAATATGAACTGTAATACTTCAACAATGTGGAGGAATCCAACATGGGGGGAGGGCATGGTGAGGGGCTGGGGGAATCCCAGAGCCCATGAAACTGTGTCATAAAACGAAATTTAAAAAATAATAAAATAATAAAAAATTTAAAAAATAAAAATAAATGCTCAGCTTCAAACTCATAATGACAATATTTGCTGTACAGAGGCATTTTCCTTGGGTATGCAATATACTTAGTGTGCACAGCATATAAAAACATGTGTACTCAAGTTTCAGATTTAATAAGTTTTCACAGTTCCCTTAAGGACATTAAATGAGACTTGCATCATTTTTTTTAAGATTTATTATTTTTATTGGAAAGACAGATACAGAGTGAGAAGGAGACACAGAAAGATCCTCTGCCTGCTGGTTCACTCCCCAAGTAGCTGCAATGGCCAGAGCTGAGCTGATCCCAGAAGTCAGAATCCAGAAACATCTTCCAGGTCTCCCGCGTGGATGCAGGGTCCCAAGCCTTTGGACCCTCCTCCACTGCTTTCCTAGGCCATAAGCAGGTAGCTGGATGGGAAGTGGAGCAGCTGGGATGTGAACCTGCTCCCATTTCGGATCCCAGCACATGCAAGGCGAGGACTTTAGCCACTAGGCCATCATGTCGAGCCAGACTTGCATCATTTTTAACAGTGAGTGCCTGAAGAACAAGTCTACAGCCTCTTCCTAATTCCTGCTAAAATGCCAGCAGATTTATTCAACACCACTCGCAGCCATCAACGCAGAGGCAAATCCCAGGACCAGAGAAGAACTTTTTAGCATCTTCATGAAGATCTTTTGATGTCATAGCACCCACTGGAGTCTACAGACCACAATGCTCCTCTGCAAGGCGCTAGCCATTCTCATTTGGCACCTGAAGAATTCAAATCTGAAACTTATTCCTTCAAAACTCCTAGTGAAATGGGATCCAGGCATTTCCAGAGCCTCCAAACAGCATGAACCCAGCACTTTTCTTTTTAGATCTATTTTTTTTTTTTTTTGAAAGACAGATTTACAGAGAAAAAGAGACAGAAAGGTCTTCTGTCTGCTGGTTCACTCCCCAAGTGGCCGCAATGGCCAGAGCTGAGCTGACCTGAAGCCAAGAATCTCTTGTGGGCCTTCCACACGAGTGCAGGGTCCCAAGGTTTTGGGCCATCTCTACTGCTTTCTCAGGCCTCAAGCCGAGAGTTGGAAGGGAAGTGGGGCAGCTGGGACACAAAGCAACCCCCATATGAGATCCCGGTGCTTGCAAGGTGAAGATTTAGCCACCTAGCCCTAGCACCGTTCCCTAACCCAGCATTTTCAAAGCCACCAGTTCTACTAGTGTATTATTTTGCCTAAGTGATATTCAGAATATCAAGCTTTAAGATGTTAAAGCAATTCAGTAGATTTTTAAATTTTGTAAACTCCTTGTTCCTGAAACTTCCATAGCTTCCCTGTGAGATGGCTGGTTAAAGGTGAGCAATCCTTTTGCTTTATGGCTTATTCACAAAGCAGTTCTGAGATTGTTAGATTTGGACTGGGTCAACGATCAATACTTAATCAACCCACAACGACGGTTCACTAAATCACTTAAAAAATTTTCTTGGAATCAAGTCGTCTCTCCAATCCTGTTCCCAGTCCACCCTCTATATTAATGTTTGCAGAGAGGGTCTAGCTCTTGTCCTAGACACATATTCAGGGCGCTGAAATTAACACTCTGGACATATTATGTTTCTGCATCTTCCCTCCTCATCGCAACCCTAGAGTTTCCGTGGTTTAGGGCAATGTTCTTGTGTCTATCAAGCGAGTGGGGAGAATGTGTGTTTTACAACATGGGTAATTCATCAAAGCATAAATACACCCCGCTTCACAGTCAACCAAAGAACATTTCCTGGCAGCCCCATAAGACACAGGACTTAACACAGGAGATCTAGGGTAAGGAGACGAGTAACAACATCAGGCAACTGTTGTGGTTACAGTACTTGGTTTCACAGACTGCCAATGCACACTCAGACCAGTGTGACAGGTCAGTAATGACCTACAAGGCCATTGAGAAATCGGATGAGTGACACGGCGTCAGCACTGTTCCAATCACTCCACCCTCATGGCTGCTCTGCTGGTCTCTGCACTTGAGCTTCTCATGGTCTAGGCTCCGCTTCCCTCCATTCTCCACGGTTCAGGCACCTGCTCAAAGGTCACTTAGCAGGGGGAGACTTGTCCTATATAAAACTATTTCTTATCCTGTTTTAAGTTTCCTCACAGTAACCTCCACCTCTAATCCATTTTACATGTGTGTATGTATGTATATATAAAGCATGGAAAAAGTTACAAATGACACACACTCATAGCTCGTAATAGATTAGGACAGAAAGAATATTTATTGAATGAATGAATGAATGAATGTTATAGGAGCTCAGAGGAGACACGGGGGCCAGTGGATATTAACCAGGTGTTAGGGAAATAACACACAGGCTGAGGTCTGACTGAGCTGCCTTGAACAATGCTTCCCAGATCCAGGGACAGTGAGCAGAGCAGGCTACTTGGGGATTCGCCACCTTCTCAAGGAGACCCTCTCTGCCTCCAGGACTTGGTGAGCTCTCTCATCTTTGGGGCCCTCTAATTTTCCATTCTCTACAATGGTCACACTCACCCCAGTAGGCAGTATCACTTCACTGGCTGTCACAGTAGAATATAGTCTTTGCACTGGAGTGACACTCTCAGTGTCGTATTCATAAATGAAATCCAACCACAGATTAGACCCTACTACAGGGCTACTGCCCCATAAGTACTTGATGATTGCATAACATAATGAGCCAAACAGAAAGCTGTGGAGAGGAGTCAGGGGCAGGGATGGTCAGATCATGGAAGGCAGGCCGTGGACCTGAGACAGGGAAGTTTGATTTGGGCTGGGGAGAGGGTTGGACGCTCTATAGTCTCAGCAAGGTTGATGTGAACATGTCTGTCATGAGGAACAAAATAAAACAGCATCTGTCAGAAAAATACAGCCTTTTCTTTCTTTTTTTGCAGTTTTCTAGGTACAAAAATCCCTTATACCTGGATCAGGCTAGTAGCAATAGGAACAGTCATGATAAGTACCTACAAATAAATGCCTTGATTAACGATTCCAGGTCAAGAGTGGCCACAGATCACAGTATTCTTACATCCCTCTGGCCTGTCCTTCAAATTTTAGGTCTCTTAAGAATATTGGGTAAGCCATTCATTGTAATGGTACCACTTCCTTTTCTTAGCAATACTTTCTGGTTGAATCTGTCAGAATGAATACAGTCGAAACCCGGATACCATCATTTTAGACAAAATTTAAAGTTTTAGGACTTAATTTTTTTTCTGATTGCTATTAGGGATCCGTGAGGAGTTAATTTCAAGGACATACAGGTAAAAATATTGAAATACAGATATACAAAGATATTGAATGTGAGGAAGATAATCTCCTTAAGGCCATGTCACCAAATATGGAGCCCAGATCTCCCGACACTCAGTAAGGAGGCAGACGAGAGAATCCTTCCATAACTATGCAGTTGTAAGAACAGAAGAACTTCAGAAGGCAAGAGAAATGTTGGTCTTTGGCATCCCCATTCCAACAAGCAAAAATACAACATTCTAGAGTGAAGAATAAGCCAAGGTATCTTGAAAGGTGAATGTAAAAAAAAAATTTTTAATACTAGAAAATCCATGGGAAGAAAGGATTCAAAGGTAAAATCCCCATTTTTTTGGGGGGAGACATTTTTTTCCCACGTTCTGAATCTAGATCGCTACCATTGTCGTTCATATGTCCTTTCCTGAACCAGCAGTATCTGTGGGGACTTTGAGACTTGACATAAGACCTCTGCCATCCATACTTTATTCAGCTGAATTTTGGGCATCAGATCAGATTCTCAACATAGCAGAAAGAGTTGGTCTCACTTTCTCCTTCTCTCATTGCTTGCTGTTTGTTTGTTTGTTTGTTTTGTTTTGACTCAGTTATTATAACTCAACACACAGCAAAAGAGCCACTATCCTGTCTACTCAGCATCTCAGCCAAGGCTCATTTTCTCAATTGTTCTAACCAAAGTCCCATAACCTGAATTTCACTGGACTTTATTATTTATTATATTGCCTTCACTGTACCAATTACTGTGGTTAAGAAAGTGATAATGACCAAACATAGGTCAGGTACCCAGGTATAAAATGAAAAGATAGTGAAATAGGGACCTTAGTGAGGCAGAATAGGTCCTACAAAAAAGTCAGTGCCCCATTAACTTAAAAAAAAAAAAGCTACCTAGAAGAATGCTGGGCACATAAAACAGCAGATCAGCAGATGTCCACTGTAGGCTCTAGCCAATGAGGTGAGTTCAAGAATGAGGTAGGCATCAGAGCTCCACCACTTCTCTTTCTCTGTTTTATTTATGTTCTGTTCCTTCTGGAAGATTTATTCAGCTTAAGCCCAGCCTTTGCTTTCTCCTACCTCACCTTATCATGGCTCCCACCACTGTAGAGTAGCATGTCTCACCACAGTCTCTGTTTCTTCCCTGTTCTCTAATGACCTCATCCTCTCCATTTCCTAACCCCAAATCCCCAAGAATAAGAAGATGCTTGCTTAGATTCGTTGTGTGTTTATGGCGGAGGTAACAGGTCACAGGCTAGGCACAGCAATGACTGGCTTGCTGACAAAATTCAGTGCTAACTCTTGTTTAAATCAGCTTACCGCATGTGAGAGATAACATTCTTAACCCTTCCACCAGACCAATGGTAATTAAATTTCTTTTAGTGTAGGGTATTAGAAGGACAGCTTTTGTTCAATAATATTTCATAGGTATCAAGCACAAGGTGAATTATACTTCCCTACTAACTCTATCTTCCAAGACTCCAAACCAATCATCACCTTCCAGGAACCTCCCTTCATTCTAACTGTATTCTTGCCAGAGGGACTAAATACCATCAGAAAGAGACTACTTTATTCTTCCATTCCCAAATGCAGCAATCTGTATTCCTGCTGAAGGCTATACGCTTCACTTAGGGTCTGAGTCCCATCCACTTTCCTTCCCAACAACATCTCTCAAAACAGCGTCAGTGCCCTGAAATAGATTACAGATTGAGCACCCCAAACTGAATATTTGAAATCCCAAATGCTCCACAATTCAATGTTTTTGAACACTGATATAATGTCACAATGGGAAAACCTCACAACATAGAAGTTCAATTCACGCACAAAATTATTAAGAATATTGTTGGGTGTGGAGCTATGGCATAGCAAGCTAAGCCTTCATTTGGGTGATGGTTCATGTCCTGGCTGCTGTACTTCCCATCCAGCTTCCTGCAAATGGGCTGGAAAAGCAGTAGAGAATTGCTCAAAACCTTAGGACCCTGTACAAATGAGACCTGGTTCGGATCAACTCAGCTCTGACCACCGCGACCATTTGGAAAATGAACCAGAGGATGAAGGATCTTTCTCTGTTTCTGCTTCTCTCTCTGTAGCTGTGCCTTTCAAACATAAAAAGTAAGTCTCTTAAAAATGAAATATTATAAAAGTGACTATCTTGTTATTTGTATAACATACATATAAATAAAAAACATTTGTGTTTAAATTCCCATCTCCAATATATCTCAATATAAATATGCAGATATTTAAAATTCCATAGTCTGACACCCTTTGTTTCCAAACATTCCCGACTGGAGAGTCTCACCTCATATGCTTCTCCATGTGGTTGTTTTTCTGTCTTCCTACTGATGACATCCCACAGCAAATCAGCTTTTTGAAGTAGAAAGCTTTGCTTAATACCATTTCTTTTTTTTTTTTAAAGATTTATTTATTTTATTACAAAGTCAGATATACAGAGAGGAGGAGAGACAGAGAGGAAGATCCTCCATCCGATGTTTCACTCCCCAAGTGAGCCGCAACGGCCGGTGCTGCGCCGATCCGAAGCTGGGAACCAGGAACCTCTTCTGGGTCTCCCACGCGGGTGCAGTGTCCCAAAGCACTGGGCCGTCATCCTCGACTGCTTTCCCAGGCCACAAGCAGGGAGCTGGATGGGAAGTGGAGCTGCCGGGATTAGAACCGGCGCCCATATGGGATCCCGGGGCATTTGAGGCGAGGGCTTTAGCCACTAGGCCACGCCGCCGGGCCCAACACCCTTTCTTGATGAGCACCTTACCATATAGCAGGCGAACCCTAAGTTAATTTCTGTGTCTGATTTAATCCACTGGACTGTGGCCACCTCTCAGCACGCAGCACTATACCCTCTCTTATTTCAGCTCTTCACCATTCTTCAGTGTTTACTTCTGAACAAAATATAGATCCAGATCTATTTTATGGAAAATCATCTTCGCTTGTGTTGAAGATGAGTAGATCCCAAGCAGTCTTATGGAATGCCTTCAAACTGATGGATTTTAAACATTTCTGTATATAGCTGATACAAATTGTTTTACCCTAAGGAAGCTTCCCATCTAGCAAGATAGTCAATGCCTCCTACACAAAGATGTGTATCACACTTTGGTTTACAAAACATGTGAATCAATCCAAATGTCATTATGAAAAATTAGTAAGATCAATTATAATTGGTGGAGAAAGGTGCTTATTATAGCAGTTGTATAACGGCAGTTGTATAATAGCTGGGAAGAATCCAAATGCCCAGTGATTGTGGACAATATAAACCAAAATCATAGCAACAAAACCAGCACAATGCAACTGCAGTCAGAAAGACACATGAGACAAGTAATGTATATTATGTGTGTCACAAGTCATCTTACAGCTAAATTAGGGACATCACACACACACACACACACACACACATGCACATTCATGCTCAGATTTCAAAATAAATCAAAAGCAATGATAAACAGGGACTGGGTGAAGGGATGAAGATGAAAGTCACATTCTAAAAATAGTCCATATGTTTTACTTTGAAAATATATGCATATTATCTCACACAATCAAAACTTATAATCAGTGTCTAAAATTAGAAAGTTAGAAAAAAAATAATACTCTTAATCATTTTAAAATTGTTGACTTAGCCACTCAAAGTAGAGTTTTTTCACCCTGCCTTTAAAGACTAACTCTGCTGTATCTCTTTAGACAGAAATAATCTAAGAACAAAAGAATTGTAAAGAAGCCACATCAGTAGCCACAATTCTTTTCAGTCATCATAATGTTAGCATTAATATCTTCTAATTATGTTAGTATTAGAAGACAAAACATAATAATTATCTCATTTAGAACAAATATTTTCAGTGAAAGGTGGAAAAGACATAAATAATGAAAATACAAATGTCATCATCAAAATATGTGTTGGAAATGTGACTGTAAATTCCCCAATGACATACTACTCTTGACAACTGGAAAGATCTAGAAACAAGGAGCTATGTTGCAACTACATTGGGAGTTTTCAATTTTGTTCTCCGTTGAAAGGACCCTTGGATAAAGGCTTCATTTCATATCTAGATCAAGAGGAAAAAAAAAAAAAAGAATTGGAAGTCCTGACTGAGATCCTAAAGCTAACATGAAGATACTCTCATTGTCCGTTATCACAGCTCATGCATTGAGAAGAAACCATAACAGTCAGCTAGATTTAAAAAAAAAAATCATTTGCAACAACAATTTTAACATTTATTGATGAACTTGCCAAGTGTTAAGGGACAAGCTCATAATTATGAAAACCAATCAATCTTAACATGACAAAAAGACAGACACCTCAGCATCGAGCACCGTGTTCCTCCTTCTGCAAGAGGAAGGACAGACATCAACTATGAAATATCCTTGCCAGGAAAAAAAAAAAAGAATCAAACTTGAATCTGAGCAATTTACAGAACTACATGACACTGAAGAACATAATAAATGACCCTACAGGGATATAAATCAGCCAGATCCACCATGTGGGATAATCTGCAAGAACTTTTCCAATAAACAAGTCATAAGAAAAACGAACTCATATATTAAAAGAAGATTAGAGATATCACAACCAAATATACTATGTGAACCTGTTGGGATTGCAATTGAAATATATCTACCGATTTTTAAGAAACAGAGAGTGAGCAGATAAACATGTCACAGACTCTGGAAATTACTACTTTTCAGGAGTGATAAGCTAGTTGAAAGCATGTTTCAAAAAAAAAAAAAATAGTGGTAAAATCACTACCTGAAGTAGCAGCTTTTCATCGAATGCTGCTTTGAGACCCAACTGTGCTACTTCCAACCCAGCTCCCTGCTTATACACATGGCAAACTTACAGAGGATGGGGTCAAGTGTTCGGGCACCTGCACTCCAGTGGGTAACTCAGCAGAAGTTCCTAGCCCCTGGCTTTGGATTGGCTCAGCTCCAGCCATTGTGGACATTTGGGGAGTGACCAGCAGATGGAAGCTGACTCTGTGTTTCCCCCTTTCTTTCTGTAACTCTGTCTTTCAAAATAATATATATATATATATATATATACATGTATATATATATATATATATATATTTAAAAGCAGAAATTCTTTAGTTTGCAAAGATTCATCATAAAGTATCTACAGGTAAGTGAAATGATGTTTGGGATCTACGGTAAAGATTACAGCGTGTAGAAGGGGGTGAGAAAGCAGGCACAGGTGGGAAAAAAACTGTGTAGATAACTTTGGAACCTGAATGAGAGCTACAGGAAATTTCTTAACATTACTATGTCTGCTCTATCATTATGTTTAATAAATTCTACCCTAAGCATTCGTAAAAGCTAACTCTGCCTTAATTCCATTTTCTGTCGTTTCCTTTTACAAAACTATAACATGCCACTTACAGATACAAAGAACTAAGAAAATTCCCCCTCATAGCAGTATGAAAAAATAATGAATAGCATAGCACTAAATCTTCCCCATACTTCACCAGTTATGACAAAAGGAGCCTATTTCTCATCTCCACCGACATAAAGTATTCACAGTGGACCCATGACTAGAAGGTTTTGATTTCATAGGAAGAGAATATAATACTTGAGTTAGAAATTCACGCGGATTTTTAAATAGAAAGCACAGACTGTTGTGAAATTAGTTTTCTCTTAAAGTGACATTGCTTAAAACTCACACTCAGCAGACCTAAAGCAAATTTTTCAATCTGCCAAACCTCTGTCACTAAATAGTGACTAAAATTTCAATTTGTTTGCATAGTCAAAATAACAGAACATCTTTCTCCAGGCCAAGGTTGATTCTGCAAAGATTCTGAATCTTGTTTTCCACAGTGAGCCAATGAGCCTGTTGTCTGTCTGGTCCCCGGGCTGACAAAGCTTCACATTGGCATGGCCATCTATCCTGATCCAGGGGAACCAGCGCATTGCCTGAGTCATGAGTAAACGTCAACTGTTCTCAGCAGCGAGGAGGGTAAGGACTGCAGAAGGATGCATGCATGGGGACAAGGGGGCCTTGTGAAAGAAATCTGCAGTTACTATAGCCTTAGGTCAATAGCAAACTCAACACAACAATCAGCAGATGAGAAGATGAGCGGGAATTTGGGCTTCACCACCACCACATGAAGGTTGATAGAAACTCTTGAAGATTGCCCATCATGTACAAATGAAGGAATATAATGTGTGTGTGTGTGTGTGTGTGTGTGTGTGTGTGTTTCTTTTTCACATACAAGGGTTGAGTGTATCAGTAGGATCATAATAAAGGCAACATCACAGAATCTAGGAGTCCTATCATGGCTTATGCTGAAAACTTTCTAAAATTATAAGGGGTGTTCAGGTATCTGACTGCCAGGGTTCAACTATAAATCAACCATGGCTTGGGTCTATAATATATATAATATATATTAATATAATATATAATATTATATACATTATAATATAATATAATTATAATATGTTAATATTATAATTATCTAATATATTATAATATATAATAATGCATGCTATCATATATTATATATTTATTATATGTTATAAATATAATAGATAGTTATACTCCTATAATTCAGTCATGTCTGTTACGCAATAGATCTAGGGAGCCTTCAGAAACATAGCACTTTCCTCCCGTGTCTTCATGAATATTTCATGTAAAGCACATAAAATAGCCCTGTGTACCAATTAGTAAGGGGCAGTGTCCACATCATACTGACCTTTCAAATGGCTGAATCCAAGTTAAATGTCTTCTTGCCAGATATTCTGAGAGACTATGCACTGTCCAGTCCATAATTTAGTGAATTCCTCCTCTGGATTACAAAACCCTGACTTCCAACAGACAAAACTGTTTCCAGGTAATCAGAGACTACATTTCCCAGTCTCCCATGCGGGAGTGGTCATGTGCCTATCTATGTTGCAGCCACTGAGAACCAACTAGAAACACAAAGTGGGATTTCTAGGAAATCTCCTTGAGGAAGAAGACTTTGTACTCCTTCCTATTCCTCCCCCACCCCTTCTTCCTGGAATGTGCCTGTGATTGCTGACCCCAGAACACAGGTCAAGCTCTAGAGAGGGAAAAATCCTTGAGCCGAAGGACTCAGACTTCTGAATAAGTCAGGCACGGCTTACTAGCCCGAACCTTGCCCTTCTAGCTCTCTTTCAAGTGGGAGATAACGTCTTGGCTTATTTTCATCAAAAGCCTTTTGCTTTGTTTTTTTGTCAGGGTTTTGTTTTCTTCACACAGTCAAGCAAGCTCTTTTAGATATACTTAGACACAATAAACATTGACTGAAAACACAAATTTTGTTTACAAATGTGTGTGTCAGCTCATATCGGGGTGGAAGTGAAGTTTGCAGCATGAACCTGCCGAAGGATGTCTGAGATGTGGACAGGTCAAGATAACATAGAAGCCAAGTACAAGGAGACAGGTACAGAGTTCTGGAAGGACCATGAGCCTCCACACTGGACTAAGAGCCATGGTCAAAGGAAGGGAATTCAGAAAGTTCGTGGAAAAGTGGAATCAAGCAAGATTATTTTGGAGTAAAAAAAAAAAATTTTACAATCTGTGCAATTTTTTCATCAGCAGCATTTCCGATGAGCTTTCTGGAAGACTCCTCAAATGCATGACTTCCAAAAATTTTTCACACCAAAATAAACTTATCTTGTAATTCCAGTTTCCACGAACCTTTAAAAGGATCCCTGCTCTTATAGTATAAATAGCATGTAGCAAATTGGTGGTCGGGGGCTGGCTCAAGAAAATAGTAGATTAAACAAGAAAACAAAAGACATCTAGATCCATGACTCCTAACTCTGGAGAGGAAAAATGTTGCCATCTCTGGGACTTGAGAATGAGCCAGAATATTTTGGCAGCCAGACTCTGAGTGTCAGTAATTTATAATAAGCGAGAGCCACTTGCCAAAACTGTTCCTCGAACAAATCCACTCCAAATTTAATAGGGAAATGTTCCCATCCACACCAAGAATTGTTCCTTTAGTGACAATAGTTGTTGTGTTTCGCCCAGCCTGGATGAAGTCACACACATGGAGTTATGTTCTAAGAAATTGTGGGTTGTCTTTCCCTGTAGCACCAAATGCAAATTCAGTGCTATCAGCAGCATGAAGAATCCAGTCAGTCTGGCTGACCTGGAATTTAATTTTCTGTGGGAAGTTGATTGATGGGTCTCCTGTTGTGCTCCCAGAGCAAGCCAAAATATTCATCTTTACTTTGTGGCTGACTGCCTGTTCCATAACTGTTCAGTGGGTTTTCCATGGTGTAAAGTAGCTCCTACATGCAACCCTTGCTATTTGCTAGTTACATTTCAAAGCTAGAGAACTTGTAGCATTCAGCTGGCACTGTCCCTCGGTTCAGGCATATGCCAAGTTAAGAGGAGCCAGGATTGGTGATTACATAGAAAATATGAAGGCAACATTCCCCTGTCACAGACGCCATGGGTGAACTCAGCAGTCTAGTCTACTAGTTTGCACACTGGTTCAACATTTTCGATTATGTAATCATCTGGAAATAGAAATAACTCACAGGAATCTTCAAGGAAAGCCATTTTTACTTTAGATACAAACCAAATCACCCTACATTTTCTTAAAGTTAAAAAGAAAGATTAATTCTTAATGTTCCTGAGAAAGCAACAAAAGATGGTTCAAATGCTTGGCTCCCTGCACTCATGTGGGAAACTCAGAGGAAGTTCCTACTGGCTTGAGACCAGCATAGCTGGTCATCTGAAGAATAAACCAACATATGCAAGATTTCTCTCTCTCTATCTCTCTCTCTCTAACTCTGCCTTTCAAATAAATAATTATTTAAAAAAAAAAAAAAGAAAAGAAAACCACCTTTTTTGATCAAGCATTTTTTACTCTGATTGGTCCAGCCCCAACCATTGTAGCCATTTGGGAAGTGAACCAGCAGATGAAAAACCTCTTTCTCTTTCTCCTCTCTGTAACTCTGCCTTTCAAATAAAAAGTAAAATAATAATAATAACAATAAATAATTTGTGGTACCAGCATTGTAGTACAGTGGGTTGAGCTACAGCCGGCTATGCCCACAGTCCACATGGGAACATGTTCATGTCCCAGCTTTGCCCTGTTGATAAGCCTGGAAAAGTTGAAGAGAATGACTCAAGATAGAACGTTAGGCTTCTGATTTCAGCCAGGTCCAGTTCTGGCTGTTGCAAGCATATGGACAGGAATTAGGGATAGATCTCTCTCTCTCTTTCTCTGACACCCTGCCTTTCAAGTAAATAATAAAATCATCTAAAACACTGTTATTTATCTTTATTTCATCCTCACCTGTGAGTCCTGTGTTTTACCCGGCAATGCTGCAGCAGGTGATTCCAGACAGGAGTGTAGGAGTGTTCAGTGTCATTCATCCAGTTCTTCTGTGAGTTCCAAAAATTTTTAAATAAAAATATGAAATACCTTTCTACATATTTATTTAATGATGTTGCTAGGATTTTAAATATTAACTATCAATTGTATTTAGAAAAAGGAGACTCATTGGGGCTGGGACTTACCCTGACTAATTAATCCTCCACCTCCCAGCACTGGCATCCTATATGGGCACCAGTTCGTGTCCTGGCTGCTCTACTTCCCTTCCAGCTCCATGCCTGTAAAAGCATGGCCTGTAAAAGCAAGACCTGGGAAAGCATCTGAGGACAACCCAAAGCCTTGGAATCCTATACCCACTGGGGGACCCAGAAGAAGCTCCTGGCTACTAGTTGGCTCAGCTCAACTCTGGCCATTGTGACCTTTTGGAGAGTGAACCAGCCAGATGAAAGATCTTTCTCTCTGCCTCACATTTTTCTGAAAATATGCGTTTCCAATGAAGATTAAGCTTGAAAGAAAGAAAGAAAGAAAGAAAGAAAGAAAGAAAGAAAGAAAGAAAGAAAGAAAGAAAGAAAGATTCATTTACATTGTTTGAGAGGCAGAGACACAGAGCTGATTACCTTGTTTACTCCCCAAAATAACCTCTAAAGCCAGGGCTGGTCAAGCCAAAGCTGGAAGTTAGGAACTTAACCTAGGTGTACCTTAACGGTGGCATGAGCCCTGCTACTCAAGCCACGAATTACACTTTCAGACTGTATTCACAGCCTGAAGAGAGCAGGGGAGGAACAGACAGTTGCAACTGGTTAGGGAAGGAAATCTCTTTGCCCCCACAGGCTTGAAACTCTCCTTCCCTCCCCAGCAACTGGGTGTCATCTCAGGGTCCCGTAAGGGAAAGCATGTATATACCCTCCCAGACCTGGGGAAACCTCTCCTCCCGCTTCTGTTGGACCACTGAAAACCACTTCAGTATGAGATAAACTAAGCCGACCCAAAACACACCAGGAGGCCTCTGGAAATTAAACCACCTTTGGAAGCACATGATATCAAAGTAGGCCAAGATTCATGAGCTAAACCCAACAGAAGGACTTCCTGCTAAAAATAAAAAGGCCTAGATGGGAGCCAGAATCTCCTTATATAATAAAAATGTACAGAATGCAATAAAAAAAAAAAATCACCTGGCAAACACACAAACATCACAACACAAAGAAAGAAGAAGGCAATCAGCTGGCACCAAGTCAGCATGAATCAGCTGCTGGGGCTGCGTGGTCAAGACTTAAACAAACACAACAAAAAACCCTTCAAAAGTCAAGTACAAATTGTTTTGGAAAAAAAAAAATGAAAAGAAAAATCTCAACAAAGACAATGTCAACACCCTTCAGGAATATAACAGTGGATAACAGATTTCCTTAAAGGAAAATCTTTTAAGGAACTGGAGGAACAGTAAATAAAGCCAGGGTAATGTGATATAGACCACTTAATCAAGAATAATTAATATCCAGAATAAAAGAAATGATGTTTGGAAGTACAGAAAAAAAAAATACAAGTTCTCTGTGCTTGATGGAATTTCTCAAATACTCGAGTTAAAAACAGAAGAGCAACTTCAAAGCTATACTAATCTAAGGAACTCAATTCTTACTTGCCCTACAGCTATTGCCAAGAATTTAGTAAAAAGATCAAATCTCAGAAGTCTCTCTAGCAAACTAAAGGAGCTGAATTTTCCAAACGTTAATTGACAATGGAAGGAAGCTAGGTAGAGACAAGCAATTCCCAGAGCTATTTCTACAGACATCTGTCTACTCAGTGGAAGCGCAAAGAAGTGAGACAAAGGTAACAGGGATATAGTCTGAGTCCCCAGAAACACCTGTGCTCAGACTGGACTGTCCATCGTCAACAGAAACATTTGGTAACTATAAATATGATCAAAACAAATATATGAACTCTGGAAATTTTCACAGTCCAAAGATAGGTTCTTGCAGCAATAATTCTGTTACTTCTAACTGTACCAGACCATAAGAATTTGTGATATTTAGCACATATACGTGTTTTTAATAATGCACTCAATTTACACACAAATTAAGTTCAGAAAATTTTGATAACTTATCCAAGGCTACACAGTTCTGTGATACTTGCTTAGGAAAAGCTCAGTATTTATTGTTTTTTAAGGTAATCACATTCCTTACTTTTTAGTTTTTAAGATTTATTTATTTTTAATGGAAAGGCAGATTTGCAAAGAGAAGGTGAGATCTGCTGATTCACTCTCCAAATGGCCACAATGGCTGGAGCTGAGCTGAGTTAGGCTGATCTGAAGCCAGGAGCCAGGAGCTTCTTCCGGGTCCCAAGGCTTTGGGCCATCTTCTACTACTTTGCCAGGTCACAAGCAGGGAGCTGAATAGCAGTGGAGCAACCAGGACATGAATCAGCACCTATATGGGATGCCAGTGCATGCAAGGTGAGGATTTAGCCACTAGGCTACTGCACAGGCCCAAACCAGTGTTTTTGAATACAACTGTGTGCTCCATAGCTGCATCCTTACCCCTCAGCATGGTACCACGTCCCATTCACGAGGGTGAGCTCCTACGCACAGGTGGCATTCCTGCTGCTGTTCCCTAGCCCCTAATGTTTCACCTGCAGATGGCCACTCGCAACTTACTAAACTTCCAACCCTTGCTTCTCATCCTCACTCTCAGCAGATGAGGTTGCTTTGTATTTTGCTGAGAACACACACTCAGAAGGGGAACTCTGAGCCTCAAACTCTGCCCTTCTGCCTGTTGCTACAGCAGAACTTACTCTGAGGTCCTGTTTCTTCAGACAATCCCTCACCTCGGCCTGAGATCCCTCTCTCTCCTATTCAGGGACTCCTCCAGCAAGTCTCATTTCTCACCTGCATTAATTTCCCTTTCTGCTGAGTCAGCTGCATCAGTCTATTATTATTATTAATTACTATTATTTCTCCCATCTTCAAACAACTCAAAAGCAAAACTCACAGCTTACAGTTAAGGTCTCCAATTTTTCCATTCTTTTTCACATTATTCTAAACAAGCTTTACTTCCTCTTCTCCCATGGGGAAAACATTCTTGTTAAGGTCAACAATGACCTTGCCATTGCTATTTCAACGGTCAATTCTTGTGCTGAAACTGGTCTTTCAGCAGGACTTGAGACAGAGGATCACGCCTTCCTTGACTTGGCTCCTCCCTCCCCTGCTGCCTTTCCTCCTTGCCCTTTCCTTGGTCTTCCTCATCTGTCCACTCTCCTAACATTAGTGTTAGGAATTTTTGCCATTTATTCAAGACGCCAGACACTAGCGAGCCACACACGAGATTTCTACTAGTTGCACAGAGGGACTGCATGCATGCAGAAGGGGGTAAAGCAGGCAGAGAGAGCAGAGATAACAGAGTTAGAGAGGGGGATTCCTGCCATACTGGCAGGAGGGGTGCTCCAAGGGACCCCAGAACAGGAGAGAGAGGGCCGTGAAGGCTTGAGAGAGGAAGGGGTGATGGCAGAGAGGAAACAGAGTGAGCAGAGAGAGGAAGAAGAGAGGGGATTTCTACCATAGTGCCAGGAGGGGGGCTCCGAGGGACCCCAGCGGGGAGAGAGAGGGCCTCATGTATACAGGAAGGGGGAGAGAGAGAGAAATCAAAAGAAAATCCGGGAGACCACAGGGGCAGGTATTGGGAGTATAGAGCTGCAGGGATTGGTGGATAGGGCTGTCAGGTACAAAATTGGGCTCGTAACTAAATAGCATGAGACTTTACAAAAATGAAACAGAAACCAAAACTTAGAGGACCTAAACAATAAAGGAAGCAACTGTTTAAAGTGGTGGCAGGTCATTTAAAATGGTGGGGGGTCTCATCAATCTTTATGGGCAGATGTTCAAGTTACTCCTCACAATTAGTGTGCCTGAACTTCAAGTCTGTTATTTCCTCTACCTTCTCCCATTTCCTTCCTAATCTCACCAAGCCTTCTTCTAAGTCTCTTTTTTATGCTCCTGCACTCAAAACTCCTATCTCCAAGCCTCTCTCTTGAACTCCAGATTCAGATATCCAACTGTCTGTTTGCATCTTCCCATTGGTATCTTAGTCTGTCCCAAACCCAATTTCTGATCTTCCTTTCACATCAGTCTTAGTTTGGCAAGAAGCAGATGGTACATTTTAATTGGGCAATTTGAGGCCAGTTCAATAAAGAGGCTATTTACAGGATTAGAGAAACCACAAAGGGCAGTGCAAAACCCTGGAGCTAATAAAGGCTGCATTATTCTGCCAAACCCACGAGAAGGAAGGCACAGTGGTTATCAGCAGAGAGAGAGAGAGGAAAACAAAAAGGGAGAGGTGGCAATCAAGTGATGAGAGCTGTGACCATAGTGCAGCCGGCTTAAAGCACTCCTCCATCCTTTGAACTGTGCAGTAGTGCTCCTCATGGGCTGAATATCCACCAGAAAGCCAGGGAACAGAAGCCCAGTGGTCCTCCATGAAGCTCAGAGTCCTGGGCCCCAGGGCAGAATAAAGAAGGAGGCGCATTTAAAAGCACAAATGGCTACGACTAGGATCTTCCTCCTATTGGCTAAAGACAAGACATACTATCTGCTATCGCAGGCAAAATCAGAGATCTCTTTGACTCAGATCTCACAGGCTCCACCTGACCAACACCTCAAGCTCTCACCACTTCTCGCTGCCTCCACTGCTATGACCTCATGGAACTGCTACTGGCACTTGCCATTCACAGCTAATAGGTCTGCTCTTTTCCATTTTTGTTCCTGAACACACAGCCTAAAGTGGAGTAACCAGAGGATGTTTCCACGTCTCTTTAAGAATGCATGCATTTTGCCTCTGTTGTTTGGTTCATTGGCATGTCATTGCTCATAGTTTTCCCTTGTAATCCTTTTTATTTCATTGAGGTTGGTAGTAGCAACTTCCATTTCTGATTCTAGTCATTTCTATCTTCTCTCTAAATCTAGCTAAAGTTTTTATCAATATCGTTGATCTTTTTAAAGAGTCAGCTTTTGGTTTCCTGGATTCGCTCTATAGTTTTCTATTCCTTAGTTGATTAGTTCCCTCTCTTATCTTTATTATTTCATTTCTTCTGCTTGCTCTAGCCTTAACTTTCTCCAGTGTCTTAAGGTAAAAGTTTTTGGTTTTTTATTCAAGATTTCTCCTTTTCAATAAAGGCATTCATTCATAAATTTCCTGCTGAACACCACTTTAGCTGCATCCTGTAAGTTTAATATATTGTGGCTTATTTTTCATGCATGTCACAACATTCTCTAATTTCTCTAGTGATTTCCCTTTGACATACTAATTATTCAGGAGCACGCTGTTTAGTTTTCACATATTTGTAGGCTTTCAAAATTCCTTTTGGTCATTGATTTCTATCTTCATTCCATTATGGTCAGACAACATATTTGTGCATTCTTTTGTTATTTTTATCCTTTTAAATTTAAACACACTTGAAGATTTTGTATATTCTGTTGTAGAATAAAATGTTCTGTTGACATAGGTTAGTACAATTGATTTATAGTGCTTTTAAGTCTTCTATTTCCTAGTTGGTTTTCAGTTTAGCTGTTCTATCCATTTTTGAAAGTGAGTATTCGAAGCTTTTGATTGTTATTAAATCTCCTAATTCAATTTTTGCTAAACATATAGGGGTGCATATATCCATTTTATCTTCCTGATACACTCTTTTCTCATTATCTTTAGTTCCAGCTGTTATTTTCAAGTCTATTTTGTCTGACATTCCAGATTTCTTGTAATGGTTGTTTGTATTTTTCCATCCTTTTACCATCTATCTATTTGGATCCTTAAAATAAAAATTATGTTCCTTTAGATAGCATGTAGTTGGATCTTACTTTATTTTTCAATTAAGTATCTGTCTTTGGATGAGATAATTTAATCCACAGTCATTTCATACAACTGATATGGTCACCCTTAAGTCTGCCATTTTACTTTTTTAACACTTTATTTGTTTATTCCTATATGTCTCATACCTTTTTGAAGCTCTTTTAGTTTTATTGCTTTCTTTTGCATTTCGTGAATGTATGGAAATATAGCATTTAAATCTCTTTCATGATGTTTCAATGTATTTTTAAGAAATTACTTCTTTGGTAGTTGTCCTGGAGGGCACTTGGTTAATCACAGCTTGTGATTTGTAGTAATTTAACTCCACCACATTATAGAAAGGTTACTGGCATGCAGTTCTGTTTCCTTTCCTCCTTTTTGTGATATTACTGTTGAACATATTACATCTATACATGTCACAAATCCAACATTACATTGAAACAATGATTATCTTATGTAATTTTTTGTCTTTAGAGAAGATGAACAAAAAAAGAATAGTTAGTAAATGTTATTTATACCGCTTTTGTTATACTAGATATCAACCTTCTTAATAATCAGTTTTCTTCATTTCATTCCTGTAAGTTTGAGTTACCAAGCTGAGTCATATCCTTAGCTTCATAAAGCTTGTCTTCTACTCACTTCATGTTATTATTGACAAATTTTTTACATATTCATGTGCTATAGGATCCCAAATGCTCTATATCTCTATTTCTGCATATACTTCCTTTTAAATCAAGCTAAAAGAACAAAGTGTGTTTATGTTATCTTTAGTGAATCTGAACTTTCTGGCTTTCAGTCTGAGTATTTTCTTCAGTGTTAGTTGTAAGGTAAATCTGATAACAGCAAAGCTGCTGGGACACTATTATGTGGAATGCCTTCATTCCTACATTCATGTTTTAAAAACAACTTTATTGGTTACTAGGCTCCTAGATAACAGTTTTTTCACTGAGCATTTTAAGTATATTCATCCGCTGCCTTCAGATCCCATTGCTCCTGGTAAGTCAGCTGTTATTCTTACTCAGGTTCCCTTGTAACAGGCAAGACATCTGATGCACACCGCGGTCCAGTGTGTCTCCTTGCTTTGACTGCTAGAATGTTCGCGACAACAAGTCTATTCGTGCACATCACTATAGTTATCCTGCTTGGAACTTATTGAACCTAGGATTTGTAAACTAACGTTTACAAATACATGTCAACTTTCAGACAGTATTTCTTCGACCATAGTCATTCTCCTTTCTGAACCTCCTCTCTTTCTGTTGTTTCCATTGTATGTATGTTGGTATACTTAATGGTGCCTCACATTTCCCCTAGTCTCACAGTTACTCTGGATTGACGATGGTGTTCGCAGGTTGTTCTTTGTTCATTTCCATGACAATAGCCAGCTGTAAAGCTCACTAATCTTATTCATCATTGCTATTGTTTTCTTTTTTTAAAAAAGAGACTAATTCATTTATATGCTTATTTATTTAATTTGAAATGCTGAGTAACAGAGAGCGGGAGAAACCTGTCTTGTGGTTCACTCCCCAAATGGCTGCAATGAACAGGGCTGGGTCAGGCAGAATCCAGAAGATCTCTTCTTCTGGATCTCCCACATGGATGCAGAAGCCCAAACATTTTGGCAATCTTGTGCTATTCCCAGGTGCATGAGCAGGGAGCTGGACTGGAGATGGAGCAGCCAGGACTTGAACCAGTTCCCTTATGGGATGCTGGTGCTGCAGGTGAAGGATTAATCTGATACTCAGAGCACGAGCCCCTCCTATTGTTTTCAACAGTGCTTTGCGGGGTGGGGGTGGGGGGCACAAATTGCTTTAGTGGTGAATCCTATAAACTACTGGCTCTTCAGAATCTAATTCCCAAAGTTAACATTTGGGATTTATTCCAGGCCCTGGGAGACTCTTCCAAGCTCTCCTTTCCTCCATCTCTCTCTCTAGAAAATTAGCTTGCCTAGCACTGATCTCTTAATCTCCAAAGAATCCGTCCATCTTCTCCCAACTGCCTTTCACCACAATGGCTTTAGGCTTGAACCTCTCTACTGTGCCCTAAAGGAGGTCATTGATAAGGGAATTTGGTATCTTGGTTCTATGGAATGCTTCTCTCCATGGGAAAAATCTTTGAGTCAGGGCACATGACGCCAAGAGTGGGGACGAAGGAGTTGAGATCAGTGGTTTGGCATGCAGCAGGCCCAGGTCTTCTCTGCTAGATCAACCTACCCTGAGGATCCCCAGAGATGCTACGCCCAAGCGGCACAGCTTCCACCCCATTAGTGGGAACAGGGCAGAAAACAAGCTCATTCACAGATTTTCACAGTTGTGCTCCAAATTTTAGTTAATTTTTCAAATAACTATTTTTTTAGTTTGCTGTCTGTTCTTTGGGCCATTTCCAGAGGCCTTGAATAGTTGACTTGCAACATAATTATTATCAGTTCCTCTGGTGAGTGGCTCCAAAGAGTTCCTTACATGGCCATGTCAGAAACAGAAATATCCTCCAGGGTTAAGTTTTTAACTTCTTTAAGATTCATTTTATTTGAATGGAAGAGCATTCAGAGGGAGAGAGAGAGACAGACAAGAAACAGAAAAAGACGCTCATTCATCTGCTTGCTGGTTCATTCCTCAAATGGCTGCAACAGCTGGAGCTGGGCTGGGCTGCAGCCATGAGCCAAGAACTCTACCTAGGTCTCCCACATGCGTGGCAGGGGCTCTCAGCACTCAGGTCACATTCTGCTGATTGCTCAACACTTCAGCAGGAATTTGGACTATAAAAGAATCAGTAGGGGGCCCAGCCTAGCAGCTAAAGTCCTTGCCTTGAATGTGCTGGGATCCCATATGGGCACCAGTTCTAATCCCAGCAGCCCCGCTTCCACAGCATAGGACATTCAGCCTCTGGAAATAGTCTTCTCACAAATGGATTCCTAGGGTGGTGCAGAGTCACGCAGAACACATGTGTGCCATGTCTAAGTGGTCTCTGACAACCACCAGGACTTGATCATGGGATGGAGAGTACTACCCCACTGATCCAACTCAATCCAACCACAGCCCAGAGGCCCCACTCCAAGTACCACAGCTATAGTAAGCTCTATCTTCTCAGTATCTTTAAAACAAGCTTTGGGGGCCCGGCGGCGTGGCCTAGCAGCTAAAGTCCTCGCCTCGAACGCCCCGGAATCCCATATGGGCGCCGGTTCTAATCCCGGCAGCTCCACTTCCCATCCAGCTCCCTGCTTGTGGCCTGGGAAAGCAGTGGAGGACGGCCCAAAGATTTGGGACCCTGCACCCGCGTGGGAGACCCGGAAGAGGTTCCAGGTTCCCGGCATCGGATCGGCGCGCACTGGCCGTTGCAGCTCACTTGGGGAGTGAATCATCGGATGGAAGATCTTCCTCTCTGTCTCTCCTCCTCTCTGTATATCTGGCTGTAATAAAATGAATAAATCTTTATAAAAAAAAAAACAAGCTTTGGAGAATTAAACTCCTGGGCTCGAGAGAACCAATAATCAAGAAGTTGCTTCTAAGTGACAAAGAAAACCAGTGTGCATTGGGCATTTGAGTGATGTCAAGACAGAAAAACAATTCAATGTGACATATTGAGAAATCGGCTTCCATAAAATAACATTTCCTCTTTCAGACAAAATGACTTCTGGTGGTGAGCCTTTAGAAGATCGGGGCAACTGCTGTAATGAGATGCTCTACACTTATGGTCAGTTATCCACTTATACAGGTGTTGACTGGTGTGAAAGGGGCAGGGGGCACCTGACTTCTGGAGAGGTATTTACCTTTGGGAGTCTGTAGGATATGCAAGATCAGCATTTATCTGGAATAGGAAGAAAAGGAAGTACCAGGTGAGACAAGAGTTGACCCCTAGTTTACTACCTGGTCCTTGATCATAGTAAGCTGAGGGTCTCCGCACTGAAATCTAGAAAGTTCTCCCATTGTTGTGTAAGAGGTTGGTGCTTGTTACTCAGATCTCAATATGAGCATCACCCCCTCTGAGAAGCTTTCCCGGACCTTCCCACTTGAAATGCGGAGGGGTTCTGTGGAGGATATTGTATCACAAAATTACACTTTCACTTATTTTTTGTGTACAGCAATGCATTTACTCTCTCTGGTAATTATTAGAATGCCATCATTCACTTTATCAATATTTTTTATCGTCAGAATTTAGAATAACGATGCAGATAAGATAATCAATACTGGAGGAACGAAATGCATTCTTTTTTCTTCAGTTTCTCACCTCCTTCCAACTTTCTCTTCATTGTAAGTGTTACAAAAGCTGCAACAGGTCCCAACACAGTAGCCTAGTGGCTAAAGTCCTTACCTTGCACGCACTGGAATACCATATGGGTTCCAGTTCATATCCCAGCTGCTCTACTTCCTATCCAGCTCCCTGCTTGTGGCCTGAGAGAGGGTGGCCCAAAGCCTTGGGATCCTGCACCCACATGGGAGACTTGGAAGAAACTCCTGGCTCCTGGCTTCAGATTGGCTCAGCTCCAGCTATTGCAGCCACTTGAGAAGTGAACCAGTGGATAGAATATCTTTCTCTGTGTCTTTTCTTCTCTGTAAATCTGCCTTTCCAATATAAATAAATAAATAAATAAATCTTAAAAAGAAAAGTTGGTACAAATTTAACACAGTGATCACAGCTCTTCACTGGTTGTAGAACCTTCAGAATATTGTTCCATGAGAACCACAAAGGCCACTGGCGTGAGAACACATAGAAAGAAATGAACCAGAAATGTTTCTTGACTCACAGAGAGGTTGATAATGCTCTTGGATATTAACAAAAAAGATAAGCGGGCTTCACCGGCCGTTGCGGCTCACTTGGGGAGTGAATCATCGGATGGAAGATCTTCCTCTCTGTCTCTCCTCCTCTCTGTATATCTGACTTTGTAATAAAATAAATAAATCTTTAAAAAAAAAAAAGATAAGCGGGCTTTCCCTACAGTATCACATGGTGAGTTTTTATTGCTTAAGAATTTATTTGTACACAATCACATGTTCTTTTAACTCATTTGAAATAGCTAGGGCTTGGCCAGTCTGAAGGCAGGTGTACAGAACTCAGTCCGGGTCCCTGACATGGGTGGCAGGGCCCCCTTGTGAATATTAACATGAGACTAGAATCAGAAGTGGAGTTGGACTCCACTATGGGATACTAGCATCCTAAGTTGCTTTTAGTTGTGCCAAATGCCCACCCAGGCAACTTCTATCTTAATTAAATGCATTCGCTCATTTTAATCCAAAAAGTCCTTGCTGATATCTTGTGCTCCAGAAAATGAGCATTTTTTTTTCCATTTTCTCCTAAAGGGGACAACATCAAGTTCACTGTCTAGGCACTCTGCATGCGGCATGTAAAAATATCATTTGGTTTTCACATGAAAAAGGAGTAAGAGATGAAAGTTTGTCTCAAGAGGCACGGGATGTATTGAAAGACATGAATCACCGTGCAGATGTTGGAAGACAACTTGTATGACAAGAACCAAGGAGATTCAGATTTACTCCTTGACTTATAGGATCCTCAATATGTATTTCTTAGATGAATGAGTTTGCAAAGAAGGAACAAATATTTGGTAACTTACAGGCTGATGGAGCCAAACAACTTTTACTTAGTGAACATCAGGCTTGATGTAAAGCATGTGGATTTCCATTTAACGTAAACGTTTGTTTGTTAGTAACAAAAGAGTTAATGATTAAGAAAGTCACAGAACTTATCATCAACAGTGCATTTTAGACTAACAGAACTGGATCTTCTACACAAGTAAGTCTGAATTCATCACAGCGGGTGTTATTGTCGATTTGTTTGGTTTCTGCTGATGAATGGCTGCATGGTACATATCCAGAAGGAGAATGGAACAATAGCTACGCAAACATCAGTGACACAAAGGCAGAATGGAGAGAAACCCCAGTTTGTAACTACAGCCTGCCCAGAGGGACTGATTCTAATCAGAACACACAGACCTGCTGCTCACAGACCCTGCCATGCCAGAGCAGGACTCTGTGATCCAGGAACCAGCACCTCTTGATTTGCACATGAAGTATATAAATAACCAGTTGTGCAGGGCAGAGATAGGAGGGAAATGACATTGAAAGGGCATATTCATCTAGTGAAGACTCAGCTGAAACAAAACCAGAATCCAGAGTGTGTGGACAAAGAAACAGCTTTCTGCAGCAAAACCCAACAAGCTCAAACAAAGATACCGAACAAGCCGAGTGCACAGCCCTACCCTGTCCCAACACAGCACAGCTCACTTGGATACACTCTCAAACAGGGCACCTAGGCTGGTCCACAGAATTCAGTCAACATTTATCCAGCACAAGTCAGGAATCGCACCGTGGTACGTAGCAATGAAACAGACGTGCCGCTGCTCAAGGACTCCATCATTTAGGGTGAACAGCAGGTGCATGATCAATCACAGTCTACTTCGTGAGACAGGTGAAGAAGTAAGGGTGGGTACGGAGTGCCTGTGGGACCCAGAGAGAGTGTAGCAGAACAGCACACTCTAGTGGAAGGGGGCTCCTTGCTCTCAGGTGCAGGGGGCTGGAAATAGACTCTGGGTAGCTGACTGGCCTGTGCCCACCCCAATGGCAAAGCTGTGGGGCATTTGTTGGCTTACACTTGACTTTTGTTCTAGGTCTGCACTCTGCTCTGGGCAGTAGAGTGGGGCTGGAGTCACTACTTTATGCATTTCCCAGGAAGCCACTCCAGGACACTTTGTTTAAACTCTACCTGGACTTTCACAGCACCTTCCCCTCCCCCCCCCCCCCATCCTAAGCAGATTCCTAGGACATTTCATGCAGGTTTCTACCTCCAGGTGACTCTGGAAGTAAGACACTGGAATATTTTGTTTCTATTAAGTGGGTATGTGACAGTTTCCTAACACAAAGTAAAGCAGAACGTAGTTATATGGCAACATACATGCACGTAAAGCTTACCACATATTAATGAAACAACTGTGGGAGGTGTGGGGTAATACATTGATTAGCTTCTACCACTATCACAAATGCCACAGCAAAGTTCCTTAGGAAGCAAAGAGGTTTACTGTGTCTCACAGTTTGGGAAGTTCCTCATCCAAGGTCAGACAGGCCCCACAGGTTTAGCCATGTGGTGATGCTGGAGGCTAGCCACCATGGGTTGAGTGTCTTGTGGATCGATATGAAACCAGAGAACAGTAGGGTGCAACTCTCCGGTTTTTATTACCAACCCCCTGGCAGGAAGGACCTTTGATGTTCCCAGTGTTCTGGAGCTCTCTCCTAGGCCCATCTCCAAAGACCATGATGGCTCTTCTAAATCCTACAACTTTGCCACTGTGGTGATAAAGGTCTGAGTTCTGGAGCCCTGTCCTATTAAACCATACTGCAGCATTACAGTGACACAGGGGATAGGAAAGCTCTCTCCTCCTGGGAGGACTTGGACCAAGGATGGCTTCATACTATAATTAAGGATGGATGCTGGAGCTAGGCATCACCCCATCCCCTCAGGAGACAAGTTGCTTTCTCTCTCTGTGGATTTTATTTTGTTTTATTTGGGGGATAGTGGCGGTGGAGGGGTTAGATCTCTTAAAAGAGAATAGCAGTAGAATGCATTTCATAAGATGACTATAATGACTGAAGAATCCACAAAGAGCACTTAGAAGAATGTTGGCTCCTGAAGTCTAGTAAGTGTTATTACAGCCTAAAAAGAAAATGAACAATTGTACTGGTAAGAGAATTTTAGAGAATAGTAGTTGGGGTGAAGAAAACAAGACTGGGCTATTGGAGACAATTAGGAAGTGACTCCAGACGGGACATCGAGGAGATTCTGTGTCAGAGGGAAACTTCAAACTGAGATCAGGGAACAGCATTCCAGACCGAGGCAACTTCATAGGGCCCCTGCAGCAGGATCCTTCCTGGGGTAGAAAGAAGGAGGAAGCCCTGGGCGAGGCAAGGCAGGAGTCAAAGGAGCAGGCAGAGGCAGAGGGCCAGCACCTGAGGAAGGACCAGCAAGAGCTTTCTGCCCAGGAGTGCACTGTGCACAGGACGACCCTCAGTGCCTGGGTAGCTCTCACAGAGCCGAGCTCAAATGCAACTACTCCCTGACTTAGTGGAGGGCCACATCTCCATACATCCACTGTCCACTGCAAATGTTATCACTTGAAAATCCACTTACGACAAAGATATTCAGTAAGTTCATTTTTAAAAAGTGCATTATGGATGAGTTATGTATAGACTTTAATTTGTGTGTGTGTGTGCCAGAATAAACTTCTGTTTAACTCCATTTTCCCCTGAACTTTTAAAAGCATCCTTGATTCCCTGAACAAACATCCTGGTTTGGCCTGCGCTAACTTCAAGGTGTTTTCAACACTTGTATCCGCCTAGAACAGGGCAACATCCTCTAACAAAATTCTATCAGAAATATTGAACACCACACAAGATTTATCAAATGCTGAAGTGGACGCAAAAAGCAGATTAGCACTGGACCTGGTACAATGGCTCAACTGGCTAATCCTCACCTTGCAAGCGCTGGCGCTGGGATCCCATACAGGCACCAGCTCGTGTCCTGGTTGCTCCACTTCCCATCCAGCTCCTTGCGTATGGTCTGGGAAAGCAGCAGAGAATGGTCCAAGTCTTTGCAATCCTGCACTGGTGTAGGAAACCCAGAAATGGCTCCTGGATCCTGGCTTCATATCAGCTCAATTCAGCCACTGAGGCCATTTGGGGAGTGAACCAGTGGATGCAAGATCTTTTTCTGTTTCTCCTTCTCTCTAAATCTGCCTTTCAGTTACAAATAAATAAATCTTCAAAAGAATGGAAAACAGACTGGCCCTACGGCTTTTGAAACACTGTGAAGTTGGGAATGCCAAATCAGCACGAGCTGGAACCTGTCCATATCCTCTTTTGTTGTCCTTCCCAGTGGAGGGCCAAGGAGTATTTCTGAGCCAAAGGGTCAAATGGAGTCAGAAGGAAAAGCTTTCCCCTGCGCCGGGTGGGAGGAATTGCTAGCAAAGCCGTAAGAGCCCACACACATGGGATTTGTCCCTGTCTGATGGAGGAGGGCGCCAAATCACAATGGCATAGTGGCACCTTGGCTCTGCTGGAGAAACAGCCACACTCTACTGCAAGGAAGACGCGGCTGGGGGCAGGATTCCTCACAGAGGACTGTTCCACACAGCTAAGGGCCTATCTGAACCCACACTTCTGCAGTATAATTACATGGCTTCAGGCTTTTTGTTGAGGCTTATGCACCTTAATTAAACCCATCTATAAACACTGCTTAAAGTTTTGTTTTCAAATCACACTGGTAGTACTCAGAGCTGTGCGCTTAGGATCATTTTCATGTCTCATCTGTCAGACACTTTTTGACAGGGAAAGGGATGCTGTTAACAATACTTTCAAACAACAATGGAAACTGAGCTTGTCTCGGACAAATTAGGACCTGTAAAGGAACTCATCATCCCTTCTTGAGAAAAGGACTTCAGATTTTACCCAAACGGAGTTGGAAGTTGTGAGCAGGTTCCATCAGGGAAATCACAAGATCTGATGAAGATTTTTCAAAAGAATGTAAAAAAAAAAAAAAAGTACAAACATCAGGAGAAACAGTATAGAGGGTCCTGAAAAACCTAAAAATTGAACTACCATATAATCTGGTATCCACTTGGTATCCTAAGCAAGTGAAATCAGTATTTTGTAGAGATATCTGCAGCCCTATGCTTGTCACAGTGTTCTTTACAGGCACCAAGAAATGGAAAGCACTTGTTTGTCCTATAGTGCACGAACGGATAAAGAATACGTGATGCCTGCACTTGACGCTTAAAGGGCTTTTGTAGATGTCTAAGCCAGAGATGAATTAGGTTTGAACCAGAGAGGAGCAAAAAAGATGGGAATAAATAAATAAAATAAATACCCTAGAGGTAGTGTAGGCGGGGCTTGGTCTGGGCTTGGTGTTGGGGGAAGGCTGGAGGCCAACTGTGTGAGCCTTGAGCAGACAAAATTGCTATTGCCTGAGATGATAATTTTCCTTATGTGTCAGAAAATTGCATTTATTCTAGTAAGTGACAATAACAATGGTAAAAGTCATTTTAAAAATCTTTCATTGCTCTTGGCGTGCAAGGTACTAGTCTCTGTACCTTCCATGAATTAATGTAGCCTTCCCAACTGCCCTGAGAGGCATGTATTGTTATGCTAAATATTTGACTACAGAGTGAGTGGCAGCACCAAGATAGCTGATATCCATATACAGCCAGGGAGCTGCACAGCATGGTCTGCTTCGCACTGATTCAGCAGCTCTGCCTGCACTTTCCGCCTCCTGAGCCACACTGCCTGTCTGTCAGTGTCCTCTATGAACTCAGTATATATTCCCAGTCCTGTTTGTCTTTGCAAGTGTCTCAAGTGACCCTGTGTGGTTTAAATCAACCTAAAATACGGACATCAGGATATGCCCTAGCTCCCTCCCTGCCTCACCCCTTCCCCGCCAAGGATGATCACACTCACCAAAGCTAAAGGGTCACACTTCCATCGCAAATGGGATTGCAGGTGCATCCAGCAAGTGAACACAGTGCCTGCTGCATCTTAGGAACTCAAGACAAATCTTTTTTCTGTTTGATGTTACTGATTGAAAGTGATGCAAAGTGCACCAGGCACCTCTTGTCATGCTTTAACACGCTATTCTGGAGTCACGTTCCTGGGTTCAGTGTCAAGCTCACCGTTTGTTGAGGTCCAACCCGTTTCTTAATCTCCATGCATCTCAGTCACCCCACGGGTAAAAGTGGATAACAACACTGTGCCAGAGACTAGCTTGATTTTCACCAAAGCCAGCACCCTGCTCTCTGCCCACAGTGTCAGATTGTATTTCTTAGCTCGTCTTGCAATCCAGCATGGCCACATGGCTCTGGCTGTCAGGATAAGGGCAGAAGTGATAAACGCTGCCTTCAGATGTGGCCCACACAAATCTTCCCCATGACAGGCACACCCCCTCTTCCTTCTGCTGCATGAATACAGAGGATCCTGAAGCAGATCCCAGGGCCTCTGGGACAGCACAGACCCAGACAGGAAGGAGGCGGGGTCTTGGAAGGTCTCCCTGCCAGCGGGGCCTGCCAACGGAACTCCACAAACCAAGAGTGAGTGTTCACTGTGTCAAATCAGCAGCTCAGAGTTTACCAGAGAAGCTTTAGTTAATTACTCCAACAGGTGTACATGCCATCCTCATCAGGCCCTTCACACTAAAGTGTCCAGTTTATTGTGCAAATGTATTCTCATCACATAGAAGCAAAGTGTACCCGCGAGTGTCCTTTTCCAAATTCTTTTTACAACCACAAAATAACCAAGACCTCCTCTGAAATCACAGTTCTCCAGGCAACACAGTCTATGTGCATATAAAACAGAGAGAACAGATTATATACAACAAGCAGGATGGCTGGAGGGGAGTGAGTGAGAAGCTGGCAAAAAAAATCAAAGGATGCCGCCTCAGCCCATCGGTGTTGCAGCAAGACAACACCCAGAACAATTAAATCACAAACAACAGAGATATATGGCTGACAGTGCTGGAGGCTGGCAACCCAAGACCAAGTCCACAGCAGGCTCAGTGCCTGGCGGGCCCCATCTGCTTCCAAGAAGGGGCTTAGGGTGCTGAGTCCTCCACAGCGGACACCTTCCACAGTGTTCTCACACATAGACATGGAAAGAAGGCGAAAAGACCTTACTACCTAACTACCCAGTCCTTTCGTAAGGATGCTGTTCCCACTGACGAGGGAAACAAACCGCCTGCTCATGGTCCTATCTCTGAATCCAGTCTCATTACTGAAAGAGCATCAGCATAGGGGCCCGGCAGCGTGGCCTAGTGGCTAAGGTCCTCGCCTTGAAAGCCCCGGGATCCCATATGGGCGCCGGTTCTAATCCCGGCAGCTCCACTTCCCATCCAGCTCCCTGCTTGTGGCCTGGGAAAGCAGTCGAGGATGGCCCAAAGCCTTGGGACCCTGCACTTGCGTGGGAGACCCGGAAGAGGTTCCTGGTTCCCGGCTTTGGATCAGCGCGTACCAGCCCGTTGCAGCTCACTTGGGGAGTAAAAACATCGGATGGAAGATCTTCCTCTCTGTCTCTCCTCCTCTCTGTATATCCGGCTTTCCAATAACAATAAAATCTTAAAAAAAAAAAAAAAAGAAAGAGCATCAGCATAACAGTTGGGGGCACACACTGAGCTGTGCTCTTAGGGTTTCTTATCTTTTGACTCCCAGTCTGTCCCAGTTTCTAAGTCTGCAGTCTGCAGTCAGTGCCCTAAGAAGGCTGGGGTGAAGTCTTCCCAGCATGGTTGTACAGCCGTGCTGATGGTGACGACCGTCAATGGGCTCCTTACAAGCCTGGGCCTTTCTTTTGCAGAGTCAGGCTGATCAGGATGGCATGTAAGCAGGAGGGAAGACTGGAAAAGGTTAAAGAAAGAAGGGCTGTGTCACAGAGGATCAGAGATGCCTTTTTGATAATAGGAAATAATTCCTGAGAGCCTTAGATTTTCCTTCAAAAGTACATCATTATTGCTCTAAAGTCTCAGAAAAATTTCAGAGATCCAAGAACATAATCAGCCAGTGATTAGAGTTCCACTCAAAAGGAATACTGGGAACCACAGGGAATTTTAAGCCTCTTGGTCTCTCACTTGTGTATTTTACTCATTTTTACATTCCCCTGCCAAATTTTCTCTAAACACACTGGCAGATAAATCTCTTGGAATTTGATTTTCATTTTTTTCCAGTTCACCTTCAGACTCTTAAGATGTTGTTCCCTGCCATCATCATTCACCCTCTAGATTTTTAACAGTGTCACAAATCTCAGTTTATGATACAGCATTGCCATAGATATACTACGTGGGTGACAGGGAGGACAGCTCATGTGGGTCTCAAACAGCCTTGGAGCTAAATAAGTCTATCAGGTCAAAGATACTGATGTGTTCAGAAACTTCACCTTGACAGAGATTTTCCAGCACACCAAGATGTGCCTGAATTAGGAAGCACCCGTAGAAAATAACCCTTATGATAGCTTATCACTGTCACACAACCATCATGCAAGGCAGGCACTCCCAGAGGACTGTTAGCATGCAGAGCAGACTGGCAGGATGCTCCATTTTATGAATGCATCTCAATCCAGGGAGTATACAAGCATGTGAACAGTGAAATCATTAAAGTCCTCTCTCCTTCCCTGTTTGGTAACACCCCGCATCTCTGGAAGCCTCTCATTTCCTGTCCCAGAACTACTTGACTGGGGCATCATTCCAATCATCCAGATTTTCATTCTTCATGAAGTCCAGCATTTCTCCCCAGAACTCCTGCTTGGACTTACCCCTCCCTGGACACCATACCTGCCTTCTGTGCTCTGCTATCATAACTCCATCTGCTTTGCATGGGACCTTATTATCCTCATTTCACCAACTGAGCACCATGAAAGTGCCAAGACCTGCCCGGAAGTGGTGGTGCCTTTCTCTAGGTAGGGACAGGCACAGCTGAGCAGGCCTAGCAAGAACCTCCCTTATATGATAACTTCTATCCCATGACGCCTCCGATGTAGCATCATGCCCATGAAACTGGGCCCTGCCCGCATACTTGTTTCCTGTAGAGACTCATTTCCAAAGCAATGGTTCATGGAAAATGGAGCCACCCATTGGCCTGTGGCAAATGATTCAAGAAAATTCGGAGTGATAGTACCATCTCTCAAAGGCTTCGCATAGCTGAGCTCAGGTCACAAAACAAGTCCCCTGTCTGAATGAAGACAGGCTTATTCGCCTACTGGGACTAAATTAAAAGATGTGGCCGATCTATCATAGTGAGCAGGGCTTTCATAGCATGCAACAGCCTCTGCAGCTCTGATTAAAAGAAGAAAATATCATCTGCTGTGCAGAAAAGATTTGTAACTAAAATGAAAGCACTCTCACCCTCGACTCAACATTTACTGTCAACAATCTGTCTGCTGTGTGTGCCTAGGAAAACAACACTCCCAGGCACACACACACACAAATGTTCTACTCACTATAAATCTGCTCTCAGGAACAAAAACCCAAGAGCAATTTTTCTTTACCTTTTAAGCTAAATGCTTTATGAGAACACAACAGTGAACAGTGTTAAACATGCTGCCTCCCACATAGGAAGGCCACAGGCTACCGTGTTGGTTTTCAAAAGCAGAAAGCAAAGAGTCTACCCCCTTCTGTGAGCCCTTGTCTCAGCAGCACACTGCTCAGTATTTTCACAAATACACTTGACTCACCCTAAGTGAATGATCTACCCCAGGTTTCAGCTTATTGAAAGGTGCTGCCCGGTTTTCCTTCTGCAGGTGCACGACCCTTGCTGGGACAAGGCACCTTTCTAAACCTTGATTTCCATCCACAAGTTTGTTCCCAGTCCCACAGTCAGTGCCAGCAACACAGCTTCTCGTGTATGGATTTTAAGCCTCGTTAAAGTGAAATCCAAATGCTGGGTGGCTCCGGGTTAACAACTTTTTTTTGAATAGTAAGAATATAAAACATTTCTTGGAACAACAGGCAAATCATGTTTGTTTTGCTTCCTAAGCCAGGAACATTTCCCAAAGACATTCTGACCTAAAATCTGTCAGTGTGTTTCTGATTTAGGAAATTGCTAGTATAATTATTTCAGTTTCAATGTTCTTTATGTATTAATGAAGTGTTTTCCTCCTGGAATAAACCAGAAAATAAAAAAGCAAAAAGAAACCATGTTAAGTCATTTTGTAAATATTGTTCTAATGGTCTTATTTTCCAATGGCTTGAGACATTATTCCAAATCTCATTTATTCCTATTGACATAAAGCATTCCTATATGAAGCATAAAAGTTATATGACAGAAAAGAGAGAAAGATCTAATTATCTATTTTACTTAATGTCAGTAATCCCTTGACTTGGGGCTGTGCAACTATGTAATGTTCTACTGCACATATTATTTTAAACATCCCATTTCTGTGGTCTGTTATGTCACATTGTCTGATATACTTTGGCTTGGAAAGGAGGGCTTTCCTTCATTTAATTTTCTATATAATATTCCAGCACATAAAATTGTACCCAGAGATGTTTATCTGAAGATGTATCACAAACCAGGTATGCTGCTTTCATTGTAATGAGATGTATATGGAAACAAAATCAGACTCCTCCCCCAAGTCCTAGCTTTGAAATTGAGCAAAGGTCTGGTGGAATTTTAGAGACAGCCTGGAGCCTCCCATTCAAGAGGGAGGCTTGGAAGCCTTGCTACAGAACACGGCACGTGTGTGGTGATTGAGAAGCGGATCAGATGCGGACAGCAACTGCTCCTGTTTGGCTTGGAAGAGAATGGATTTGTTCACACGTGGTTCTCCAGTATATAAAGCATGGTTATGAAGAGGAAGATAATGTACTATTTTCTCTCACCCACCATCTATTCCACATCTTCACAGAAACCCACTGACTTTACCTTGTTTTGAAACACTTGGCTTAGAGGCTGAGTCATGTTAGCGGTATCGTGAAGCTAGGTGGGAGGCAAATCTAGCCGGAAGTAAAACTGCTTTGATTCCTTGACTTTGGTTGCTCCTTTGCCAATGCAGCAACCCCCTTTAACCATTGCATAGGGCATCAGACACCTGTTACTTTTTTCCCTTCCCTATCAAATCTATCCCAATGGAAGACCTGCTAAGGTCGTGCACTTTGCTGAATGCAGTGTGCATTAAAACACTTTCAACACAGCAAGCACTCAACACCAATTCAACACAAAAAGAACTTTGGAGTTCCCACTGAGTATCAGACTTTGTTCTTTGCTACTGCCTGAAATCTTCCAGAACATACCAGTACATTTACATTTGAGAAATAAAAGGAAGCTCTGAAATCAAAGAGCTACTACAGGGCTAAATTACAGCGGCCATGTCTATTAGATATCACATAGTTGTTCCCCATCAATCAAAAGAATATTCTTCACCTTGTAAGTTAAATGATTAAATGAAATGGTGCATATGGCATGTTGATCTTTTGTTAGTATGATTTTTATCCTTACCACCACAACTATTTGATTAAAACCTTCATGTTAAATTTTTTTTTCTTTCTATGAGAAAGATAACCAATGAATGTGCCATTTTCCAAGAATTTGTACTCTGACAGCTTCATTAGTGCTAAGTCATCTTCCCAGTTTACAGATCTAAGCTCACACATCCACTTCTTAGACTAGCAGCTCAGGCAGCAAAGCTAAATGCATGGATCACTTTATGGGAGCCTTGGTTAATGGGACACAACCAGTCCATACTGGACAGCTTGGGTTCAATTCCCAGCTCCAGCTCCAAACTCAAGTTTCGGGAAATGCAGACCCTGGGAGGCAGTGATGATGGCTCAAGTGAGTGAGTTCTTGCCACCCAACTGGGAGACCCGGATTGAGCTCTGTGCGGCTGTTGCAGGCAGTTAGGTGAAAGCTAACAGGTGGAAGCACCCCCTCACCTCCTTCTGCTTTACCTCATCTTCCTCTCTATCCATTCCTCCCTGTCTCCTTCCTATTTCTCTCCACCCCCATTCTCCCCTGAAATACAAAATGTAAAAGGAAAAGAAATAAATAGACTTTACAGAGGAAGGAAATTCTTTATTTCTGCATGTCCACCTCACCCTCTAATTTGCTTACTTTATCCTGTGTAGCTTCCAGGACTTGTTCTGTCACTCTTGGGGAGCTCTTGCTCCCTGGTGGCTGGAGAGCCAAGACGGCAGGATGCACATTCCACCCTCTCTTCCCTGGGATGCTATTTTGGGTTCACTTGAACACTAAGATGTTGCAAAGGTTGTGACTTCTGTGACACTTGCTTTTTTGATCATTTTTTAACCCAAAATAATCTATATAAAATAAATCACTAAGACACACTGCATCCTGGAATTCAGGTATAGAAACAACAATTACAGTTCCTTGTCTCCAGGACACCGGTCACTCCAAATTATAAAATGATTAACTTTTTTTTTTAAGATTTATTTATTTTATTACAAAGTCAGATATACAGAGAGGAGGAGAGACAGAGAGGAAGATCTTCCATCCGATGATTCACTCCCCAAGTGAGCCGCAACGGCCGGTGTGCGCCGATCTGATGCCGGGAACCTGGAACCTCTTCCAGGTCTCCCACGCAGGTGCAGTGTCCCAAATCTTTGGGCCGTCCTCGACTGCTTTCCCAGGCCACAAGCAGGGAGCTGGATGGGAAGTGGAGCTGCCGGGATTAGAACCAGCGCCCATATGGGATCCCGGGGCATTCAAGGCGAGGACTTTGGCCGCTTGGCCACGCCGCCGGGCCCTAAAATGATTAACTTTCAAACACAGGAGATTTGAATTAGTGGTTCTGTTTTATTTTGACTTCATTTGTATCCAGGTGGAGGAACTCTCTGCCTCCACAGCTCTTAGAGAAATAACAACTCGTGGGGTCTGAGGTGTGATATATGAGACGGGAGAGGCAGAAAGCTCGTGGGAAGATTTCACTGAGATGGAAATGCTGAAATAAAAGCCCCTGTTGGACAGTTAACCAGTTCACTGACACGTACACAGATAGAGAAATCTGCAAACAATCACTTCCATGAAGGAGTGGCTGACATCCTGGGGTGAAAAAATGCAGTGCACATCTCTTATCTTTAACCCTGCAACCCAAATTTAAATGGAGAGGCTGCAGCAGCAAGCCTGGATTCTAATACCTTCTTTATGCTATACTTTGAATATCTAATATTAAGTCCAAGGAGTTATTGTCATGCTAATAGAGGAAATTTTGAATTAGACTATGCACCACCTATTAAATGCACATTATAGCATTTTTTTATCGAGCACTCACAACATGCACAGGAGATAAGGACCACAGTTGCCCTCTGGCATTCTTTTAGCAGAAGACTCTGAAGCGTGAAGCGGTTCAGGGCGCAGGGGCACAGAGCAGGGTACGGTGGAAACAAATGCAAGCCCTTGCCCTCTGGCCTCCTGCCATGCCACCACACAGCATGGCCCCTCTCCTTCCAGACTCAGTAAGCTGACATTCTCGGGCTGGCCCAGCCTTTTCCTGCTGCCAAGCACCAAGACTGGGGTTCTATATTTTCCAGAGAAGGGACACGGCACTGGGAAAGAGGAGAGATTCTGTGTCTGAAACCTGACGTGGACGTCTCTGAGACTATGACAGGAGCATAGCAGCTCTGCCCTGAGAGCAGCACATTCCAGTCAACAGCACAGATGTGGGGGCAATGCTGACCAGACACAAAAATCAACATCAAAGATAGCTTTGAAGTTCAAAAGAAGAAGTCACCAAGACAGACTGAGGTCTGTGACCCTGGGGAGGGCATCATTTCCTGGAAAGTCATGCTCAATTTCAAACAGGGAGAATAAAGGGAAAAATTATTGAGAAAACCAAGGGTCCTATGCCACCTTGCCTGATATTCACACCTGATCATCCCACAAAATGATAAATGCCAGGAAGGCAGAGCATGGAGCTTCTGGGTTTCTTGTTTGGTTTCTTGTTCCACTCTGTACCTAATGCTTAACGCCATCAGAGTAGGCACTAAATAAATAGTAATCTGATCATATATTAAATTCTATTCATCTTTATTAAGATTGGTTGAGCAACAATTATGTGTCTCTACTTTAACTGCTAGAATTATGAAAATGGATGAGTTAAAGTCCCTGCTCTCAAGGAATAAACAGATCAACAAAAGGAAAATAAACAGTGTAAGCAGAAAGAGAATGAAGAATGACTCAGACACAGGAGCGAGATGGAGCTAGCCACAGCTATAGCTATTAGTGGTAGCAATAGAGAGAGTGATCGTGATAGAGATAACGAAAAAGACCTTGGCATTATGGGGACATTTAAACTGAGTGATCAGAAGAAATTAAAGTGTGGACAGCATAGATACGGAGTAATAACTTAACCTGGTGAATAATTCCACATTTCTAATCCCAATGCCCCCAGATCCCACATGTCTGAGCACTAAAAGTCCAAAGTCTTGCTCTTGGGCATCTCCAGGGTTCCTAGGTACACTGTCTTCTGTTCATGAATTAGACTAGGATGCTGGCTAGAAGTCTCCTACATACATCAAGCTATATGTCATTATTTTTTGACACTGGCTACCAAACACGTTTCCTTCTGTTTGTCAGTCATTTTCCTAAAACGTGAGTAAGATGAAATTCTCAGTAATCTTCAAAAAGTCCATGGAAAATGGAATTACAAATAAGCTTAGTATGGTGCAAAAAAATGTTTGAAGTCCACATATAGTTTATTCATAACATGAATTTTTCCATTAATGTTTTGAAGGTTCTTATATAAAGAGATTTTTTAAATTTTTATGCCAAAAACATTGACCTTTTCAGTGAACTATCCATGAACCTTTTGAAGCATCCTCATATTTCCAGTATCTTACATAGAAGGGTTTTGCTTTCTACAGCACTGGATAGAACTGGGGGAAAAAAGTGGTATTCCTACAAAAGTTTGATGAACTCTTTCAAGCTATCCTGATGGGACGCCACAGAAGTTTTAAATCATACATCTAATCTTGTGGCTAATTCATATCTTAGACAGCATTATTGGCTGCCACTGGCCGTGTATTTACTGTTTGCACTATTCAAGTATTGATTAAATTTTCACTTACTTGAAAGGCAGAAAGGTTCTCTTGCCAAACACCCCTAACAACGGGGTTTGGGGCAGGCTGGAGCCAGGAGGCAGGAACTCAATCCAGAACTCCTACATGGGTGACAGGGACCCAACTGTGAGCCATCACCTGCTGCCTCCCAGAGTGCAAGACAGCAGGATGCTGGATTCGGAAGCAAACCCCTGGACCCACCCAGGGGTTTCACTGGATGTGGCATTCCAAGTGTCCTAGCTGCCACACCAGGTGCCTGCTCCTCTTGTGCTGAATGGCACAGTTTTGTTCTAAGGGTCAGAAGTAAAATGCCTTAGGGCACAAGACTAACAGTTTTTCAGTGGGGTTAATTACAGAAGCTGTTAGCATGGACAGGCAGTAAACAACAGGTCAAGTTGCTTCCATAGACACGGGCATGCTCAAACTGCACTGGATTCAAGTGTAGCCAACATTGGCTTAGCACTATCAGTGCTTTCTCTTGTGTGTCCCCACAAGAACAAGCAAATTGACCAAGATGTCTTAAGGACACAGAAGATTAATTTTTTTTAACAGAATAGAGTAGTTCTCTATTTTAGAACTTTTTACCTATTCTCTATCCTATGTCGTATTTTCTGCAAAGCATAGAGTTTACACTAGTACAATTTTTATATCTTTCTCAGCGATTCTCACAATTTATTCCTTCCAAGAATTATGCCAGAAAGGCTTTGTTCATCTAGAAAGAATATACTAACGCTTGCTTCACAGCTATGCAGTATGTTACCAACAATGCATCTCGGTGTTTCCTACTTCCAGATGATAAGCAGATAGAGTGAATATTTAAATATAAAGAATCTATAATTCTAGTAGACAGATAAAAAGAAACACTTTTCAGGTCTTCTCTCATTCATAGAATGGTATAGGTGAGGAGAGAAGGTGCCTCTATAGTGCTTCATTGTATTCCTATAGAGAAGAATCTATTTTTTTTTTTAATGAGAAAAAAATGCTCCAGGAAGGGCTACGAAGAGGCAGAGAGAACTTCGACACCTCATAATTTCCCACAATTCAGTTTTGCTCACATGACCTTCAGAATGCCACACCCTGTAACAGTACCATGATAAAGGAGATTTTGCTTATATAAAATATATTCTTAGGCAATCGTAAATTTAGAAGTGTTGGATCCAGAAATTATTTTGAAACCATCGTAATTCTGAAACCTTCTTCCTTTAAAACGCACCGAGAGCATTTATCATGGTAAATTTTGAATTCTGATAAGAAATGCACACACTGTCTAGGGAGTGAACTCTCCCTGGCTTACCATTGTGGGAGCTCAGCTGCAAGCGCTAGGTACACATGATATATGAAAGCCTTTGAATATGTATATGAAGCTGGTCAACCACCATCAGTAGGAAATCGGTCTTGACTTATTTTTCCTTGGTCAGGCTGGAATACATTATAGTCTCTGGCTCATCCTTTTTGTGGAACTCCTGTGAATTATGGGCTTAATTACGAAAATCATATATTATACATGCTCTGTTGAGCCAAGTTTCTCTTAGAGGTTCCAGCAGAACAGGAATGGTAGCGGGCTGCTAAACACACTTATAGGGAGGAATATTCATTAGCAGCGGTCTTTATGAGACAGTGTGTGAATGTCCTTACAAGGAAAATAAATTGGGTTTTAAATCTCTTTCTACTATTTACCAGCTGTGTGACTTTATATAAATTACTTTCAGCTTCTTCTTTCAGATTGATTGATTGATTTGAAAGGTAGAATTATAAAGAAAGAGGAACAGACTTAGAAACAAAGATCTTTCATCACTTGTTCACTCCCCAAATGGCTGCAGTTTCCAGAGATGGGCTGCTTTGAAGCCAGGAGCTAGGAGTCACATCGCTAGTATGTGTACAGGGGTCCAAGGATTCAGGACATCTTCCACTGATTTCCCAGGCTCTTTAGTAAGGAGATGTATCAAAAGTGGGACAGCAGGACCCAAATCATTGCTGATACGGGATGCCAACTCCTCAGCAGGTGGCTTTACCCTTGATCCCCAGTGCTGGCCTTGTGAACTTCATTTTAACTACAAGTTGAGTTCAAGGTATTAACCTCACATGGTAGTTAAGTTACCATAATGCCCTAACTACTTCTATTGGATGATCTACTTGTTGTAACTTCTCTGAATATTTTTGCTCTGACATCCATGTCCAATCCAGGGCAAGGAGTTAAAGGCAAGGCTTCACCATCTTTCCTAAAACAACTGTGAATGTGGACAAAATATTACACTTTTGTATTTGGGAAGAGATACAAGCAAGGTGAGTGTTCTGAGGGCCACAGCTCACCATTGGGAGGGAATGAACACAGAGCAGAGTCTGGCACTCACCTTGAGGCAAGCAGTCCAGAGCAAAGCACAGGAAGGCATGTGGCTGTCCAGGAACCCAACTCTGCAGGAAGGTAGAAGGCCCTTACCACAAATGAACTACATAGGCATGAACCATGCACGTGAAATAACAATCCAGCTAGCATGCAAGACCTTAATCACTTGTGGGGCATCAGAAGAATTCTAACAAGGGTCTGTCTCAACAGTAGGGGAAAAAATTAGCCCTAGAATAAACATTGCTCTGGTTCCTCTTGACAAAGCTTGAAGGCATAATCCACAAGTATCAACTATTCCCAAGTAACTTAACCATGTCCAGGAACAAAACTCCAGAATCATGCTAAGAATAGCCCACCCCCTTCAAAAAAGCCATACACTCCCAACAAGGCAAACTCTGAATGTCTAACATCTAATGAAAAACCACAAGGAGAAAGTGGGGAAAAAGGCTGATCCAGAGTGACATGAGCGATCAAAATACTTTATGTGGGCACTGAATCAGTCAGAATATGTAATTCTCTCTCATATACTCAGAAAGCTAGCAGTAAGACTGGACATTTTAAATAGAGATACAGAAGCCACTAAAAGCATACGAATTGAACATTTAGATATGAAACTTATCACGTTGACATAAAGTAAAATGCAGTGGATGAAATTAAGAGCAGACTAGATGTTTCAGAAATAAAGATAGTGACCTTGAAGACATAATTATATAAACTATCTTCCTCATGGGACAACTTCAAGTGACTGAACTTACAGGTAACCAGATTCCTAAATAGAGTCATCAAGGATCTTTGAAGAAATAATGGCCCTAAATTTTTCCAACTGCATAAAATAATAAACATGAACTTAAGAACCTCAATAAATTTCCAGTAAGGTTAATGAAAAGTGCACCAAGACATATCATCATAAAACTTGTTAAAGCCAAGGAGGAAATCATGAAAGTTACTGGGCAAAGACAGCACACCACAGGATAGAGGTCAACAGGATGGCAGACTTCTGATAGAAATGAGGTCAACCAGAAAACACTGGAACAACATCTTGGAAGAACTAGAAGAAGCAAGTGGCTACCTATAGTTAATCACCCAGTGAAACTATTCTAGAACAAAAGGTGAAATAATGTTTTTGGACATATAAAATGAGTCAATAACATAACTATAAAATGTTAAAGGGAATATTCCCAAAAGAATGAAGTAATAGCTGATAAAAACTTGGACCTTAAAAAAGATAGTAGCTATCATGGTTAGATGAGGAATGTCTTATTATTTAAATCTTCTGAAACGTTTTATTTAAGTAACTAGAGTGAATACTTTAAAAAGTACTGCATATGAGAAAAATGGTCATTTTTCCATTCAATTGTTGTTTATAACCATTGTCTATATTCCCATCTTATTCAATGAAGCATTATGCCTTTTTACTGCATTGCAAATTTAAAGTATGCTGTCTCAAAAAATAAAAATATAAGGAAAAACCAGAAAGGGAAACATGGTGAGAGAGAGGAAGAGAAAATTATTATATTATTATATTCCTAAAATTGCATTACAAGCAATTTAAATTTGTTTAAATGAATAAAATTTTTAAAAATTAAAATCCTAAAAAATAAATGAAAGCATCTGAGCAAACAAAAACTTTTTAAAAGTTAATCAACAGATTGAAGTAAGATGTTATTAATGCTTTGTGGGGCTTATAGCTGATATAAAAGTCAAATGTAGGAAAACATTACCAGAAAGACCAGAAGAGGAGAAACAGAAGCATATTTTGTAGGGTCTTAGACTTGAAGTGATATAATAATACTTGAAGTTAGATTGCACAAAAATAACCCTGCATACTAAAATCTCTAAAACAGTAACTAAACCAACAAAAGAAATCCACATAGCTAGTACACCAACAAATGAGATGAAATAGAAACATAAAAAAAAAAACACTCATCCCAAAAATGTTACAGAGAAAGAGGGAAAATTAAAAAGAACATACTTACAAACAGAAAGCAAATGGCAAGGAGACAGATAAATAATTGCATAGAACACAAAGGATCTAAACATATCTATTATAAGCAGGTAAAGCCATGCAGCCAATGACAGGCTTAGTAAGTCATCAGTAAGTCAAAAGGATATAATAAATGGAAGGTGCTCATGTGAATTAAAATGACAGCTAGAGTGGTTTCCTAAATGTAAGAGTAAACAATATCATGGGGCCACGAAAGGCATTTCAGCGTGCTCTGGGGAGCAAACCAGCCAAGAAGTTGCAAAAATTGAAAATACAGACAAATGTACAATTATCACTCATTATCATTCATTAATGTTTTTTTTCAGGTTACTTAGGTATTCAATTGATTCTGATAATGGTCCAAGTGTAATTCAGTGAAGAAGTTGCCTTTTCAACAAATGATGGTGGAAACATTAGCACTCAAGTGGTAAAAACAAACCAAAACAAAATACCAGTGCATTCTTCCCACAACACAAAACCAAATCCACAATCATGAAGGACAAAAAAAAAAAAAAAAAAAAAAAAAAAAGAAAAGAAAGAAAAAAAGAAAAAGAAAAAAAAACCTTATAAATAGAATTCATCAACATGAAGAACTTTCTGATCTTTGAAAGATTCTATTAAGAGAATGAAAGAGAGAGGTTAAGGATTAAGAAACACTATTTTCTTTCACATCACATATCTGGTATAGAAAGTGTATTTCAAATACATCGAGCACCCCTGCACAACCTACTAAAACAGCTACAATTAACAAGCATGAACCTCCTAAATACTGACAAAAATGTGGAAGAACTGGAACTGTTGGTCCCTGTGTGTGGGACTGTAATATGGTTCAATGATTTTGGAAAACACTGCACAGTGTCTTCGAAAGTTCAATACACACACCTGTTGCTACATAATTCAGGTTACTTTTTTCATATTTACCTAAAAGAGAGAGAAGCTTATGAGTGCACAAAGACTTGCATACAAGTGTACAGAACAGCTGGACTGTAATAGCTTTCCAAATATTAATTAATGGATAACCAAATAGTAACAAGCCCATGAAATGAAATACACCAAGAATGAAAAAGAAAATGAACTATACAGACAATGGCATGGATGAATCTCAAACTAATCATACTAAGTGAAACAAGACAAAACAAAAAGTCCATATTGGATGTCCATCAGTTCAGGCTAGTATCACAAATTCCCAGAAGTTTGGTGGTTTAAATGACCAACAGTTTATTTTAATAATCTAAAGGTGTGCTCTTTCTCTGTTTTCATTTTTACTTATTCTTCATTTTCCTTTTACTTTAAAGGCAGAGTGGCAGAGAGATAAAGATGAACAGAGATCTTCCAACTACTTGTTTACTCTCCAAATACCCACAATGGCTAGACTAGGCCAGGTCAAAGTCAGGAGCCTAGAACTTAATCCAGATTTCTTCCATGAGTGGCACAGAGCCAAGTACTCGTGCCATCAGGTAGTGCCTCTCAGGGTGCACAAGAGCAGAAAGCTGGGTCAGAAGTTGTGTCTGCAGCTAGAAGCAGGGATTCCAGTGTAAGATAGGAGCATCTTAAATGGCACCTGAACCACTGTGCCAACCACCTGCCCCCAACATTCATGTCTTATAGCCCTGGAAACTGTGGCCAGCAGACCTTGGGATTGATGAGAACCCATTTCCAGCTTGCAGATGACCCCATGGCAGACAACAGGACAGAGAGAACAGCATCTCTTGCCTCCCTCTCAGGACTCCAATCACATTGCCTTCCTAAAAACCCTACCCTCAATGCCATCACATTAAAGGTTAAGATTTTATCAGGACTCAATACTGTATGGCTTATAGGAAAATCTAGAAAGTATAAAACAAGCTTACAAGGATGGAAAAAAAATCAAGAGTTACTTGAGAATGAGGTTGGGGAAGGTTGGGAGATGTGGAGCAGGCTCCCGGCTCCTGGCTTCAGATCAGCTCAGCTCTGGCCGTTGAGGCCACTTGGGGAGTGAACCAGTGGACAGAATATCTTCCTTTGTGTCCCTCCTCTCTGTATAGCTGACTTTTCAATAAAATAATAGGTAAATCTTTAAGAAAATTCTATTCCAAACACTTCTTCTTTTTTAAAAAAAGGATCTTGAACTTGAATCCTTCTTTTTAAAATTTTATTAATTTTTATTTGAAAGGCAGATTTTTATGGAGAAAAGAGAAACATAAAGAAAGACATCTTTCATTTGCTGATTAATTCCCCAAGTGGTTGCAATGGCCAGAGTTGAGCTGACAGAAGCTGGGATCTTCCAGGTCTGCCATGTAGGTGCAGGGGCCCAATGATTTGGGCCATCCCCCTCTGCTTTACCAGGCCATATGCACTGGATCAGAAACTGAGCAGTCAGGACACAAACCAGGTCCCATACGGGATGCTGGCACATTAGCTGAGGATTAGCACGCTGTATCACCGCACCTCCTCCTTCCTGCTTTTTTTTGCATTAATATAGATGTTGCATATTTTACTGAAAAATATGTTCACATAATGAAACACATGACATCACACACCTATACTGCACTGCAGTAACTTTGCAACACACTTTATATACATTCACCACCTCATTTATTCTAACTATAGCAAAGCTGAGTTAAAAGGCAAATGTCGAACACCATTCCTCTTGCCTAGGTCTGCTAAGACTAAGCAAATATTATTCCTGACATTTGGTATTGCTGGTAAACAGAAGCCATAAAAATTTGTGTTCCTTGACCGCAGGGAGCTACATCTCAGATAAATTGAGAGAAGAGAGTAATTCATGACACATGGAAGGAATGTTTTCCCAATATCCAGGATGAGCTCAATGAATGGGAAGGGCTTTTGAACTTTGAGTCATAAATGCACTGAAACAATTAAGATTCTGCTGGGAAAGGCTATAGCCAATTTACATATTATTTAGATAGTATTATTTGGAAACCATCTGTTCAATATTTTAACTTTGACATTACAGCACTTCTTAAGCTTTTTACTGGAGTATCACATATACATAAGAGATGTGTATACATAAATCATAATCCTGTATGTAAATGAATAAACAGAATAAAAAACTCATGGGCAACTCACAAAATAAGCATCTCATAGACCTGGCGCCCACATCAAGAAATAGATCACCTCCAGCACCTCAGAAGTATTCTCTTCCCATTCTTAGTACTGCCAAACCAATCACTTGTCTACATTTATTTTGTCTTTTTTCTAGTATGTAAATGGAATCATAGCATTAGCCTTTTTGCTAATTATTATGCTTTTAGGCTTATTCTGTATTGGTGTGTGCTATAGTAGTTAGTGTAGTTTCATTGCTGTGTTGTATGTAACTATACACATCTTTTTTTTTTTAGATTTATTTATTTTTATTGGAAAGGAGGTCAGATATACAGAGAGAAGGAGAGACAGAGAGAAAAAGATCTTCCAGCTGCTGGTTCACTCCCTATGGGAATCTGGCACTTGCAAGGTAAAGATTTAGCTATTGAGCCATCATGCTGAGCCCTATACACTTCTATTTCAATCCACTTCTTCATTCCAATATTAATAGGCATTTGGATAGTATCCACTTGCTGGCTATTAGAACATTTCATATTTGTTTTAAGTACACATGTATATGGATTTTTTTCCTTTTATCTCTGACATGCATAAATTCAGCTCTGATAGGTAAAGCATAGCTTTCTGCAAAGGATGTGCTAATTTGCATTCCTACCAGAGGTGTATGAATGGCAGTTGTTCCGTGTCCTTGCTGTCACCTGGTCTAACGGAAGCGCTTAATTACCTTATTTTAATTTTTATGGTCTACTTGTAACTTAAAAATCAAGTAGATTTGAAATACTGAAGCTTCAAAAGATAGAAACAATGAAAAAGAATAATCACTCTTCACAATAAAGCTAGGCAGGCCAATCCATCCTGACTCAAACAGAATGTTGAAACTGATACTGAATGCAAGGACCTGCTCTAAGAACACTGCTTGCATGGGAATGCTTGCAGTAGCATGACTGGCTTAATAAGTGCATCGTAACCAATCAATGATTCTTAGCCTAAGAGTTCTGACAGCAGTTTGGAAGACATACGAGTTTGTTGACGAGAGGAAATTTTGGCCATCTGGAAGAGGTGGGGAATAAGGTAATTTCTCCTTATTGGTTGTATGAAACCCAAGAGATGGTTAAAGTTAGAATGACCCAAGTGCTTGGACTCCTGCAATCCATGTATGAGACCTGGATGAAGCCCCTTGCTCTGGTCTGGTCCAATTCTGGCCATTGTGGCCATTTGGAGAGTGAACCAAAGGATGAACAATGTCACGCTGTTAACTCTGAGTTTCAAATAAATAAATATTCAAAAAGCAAAAGGTCATGTTCAGTTTGAATCTCAACTCAACCACTGAAAAGTTCTCCACAAATTACCCATCCACTTTGAGGCATTCTCCTACCCTTATTACTGTGATAGCAGAGATTTTTGGGGGGCCTATCATCATTTCTAAAAGTCAATCCCACACAGAAAAGGGATGCTGAAAAGACTGCAATATTAGGCTGCTCTCTGTTAGAATTTTGTGTCTGTAAAGACTAAAGGCGCAAACAGAGATGTTCAGTCAGAGGCTGAATCTGAGATCAGCAAGAATGACCAACTTCACGCTGGGACGACCAATTCATACACTGCAAAATGCAGGGGAAGGAGGCCTTGTGCACACAGCTGCTGCAGAATTAAAAGGCTAGTCCCTTGGCTGGGGTTCCGACGAAGTCTTAAGCAAGGAGAGAAATACTGTTGGAGGAGGCATTCTCTCTTCCTTAAGCACCCTGCCTCGGACGCCTGCTGGAAGTGGGATTAAAAGCAGTGAGGGGTGGGGGACCAGCAGCTGAGCTCCTTGCTCTCAGAAGCAGACAGACAGCTATGAAACCTCCACTGCTTCACCACCACGACAGCCCAAGACAGGCATAAGGAGGTAGACTTAAACTGCAAGAGGAAAGACTAGGGATCCAAATGAAAACACATCTTAGTCACTAGTGGAAGCAGCCACCATTTTTAGTAACTCGTGGAAGCAACCGCCATTTGTCAAGCATTTGCTGTTATCTAAGCACTGTGTTAGGCACTCTACAAGGATTACTTTAATATCCTCCTGATCCTGCCTGGGTAAGTACTTCTACTTTTTTCAGATAAGCAAATGGAAGCTTGAAACAGTACAAATCTTGTTCATTCTCGAGCCATTAGTTTCACCAGACTTACCACCGACTTTGTTCAAAAGTCATGTTGTTTTTATCTCGGAATATTTGTCAAGCTGTGGGCTTGGGAACACTCATTTTATGGAACAGTCAGAGATACCGTGTTTGGAATAAATATATTTGAGAAAGGCTGAGTTAAAAAAAAATAAAACTTTAACCAAGTATCTTTACTATCAATGTTATAAAAATACATGGGTCCCAGAGCCTATGGGACTGTATCATAAAATTAACTAAGTTATTAATCAATTTTTAAAAAATACATGGGTAATACAGTCATGCAGGATGAATCACCAAGAGAGCATTTTACAGTCTAACATCTAGCATTTTCAAATTTATTGGGCCTCAGAACTAATTGCTTTCTGCTCTAGTTGGATCTTTAAGAACTCATCCTGTGTGGTACAGAATTTAGGAAAATCCACAGTGTACTATCTGTCCCACAGCCTCCTTCAACAAAATAAAAAGTAAGAGAGTTCATGCCATCACAGAGAAATGCATGGTTCAAAACTTCAGCAGCTACTTGGTCTTTGCTATCTCCCAAATATATGGTAACCTGTGCCTGGTTTATCTGTGTTGGGAGTACCCAAAGGATGACTATTCTACCAGAACAAAACTCCCCAGGGTCAGGAAACTCCACCATCTACCACAGCTCCTTCTCCTCTGCTAGGGTTTGGGTGTGATTTGTTCCCAAGGGTCCAAGTGCTGAAAGCTTGGTCCCCAGTGTGGCAGGGGGAGACAGTGACGCCTGTTGGGAGCTCTGTGCATCACCAAAAAGCCCTGCTTCAGAAGGAATTAAGGTCACTCTCATGGGACCCTGACCTAGCTCCCAAAAGGGAGTTGTTCTAAGAGCAGCAAGCCTGGCCCACCCTCTCCCTCCCTTGCTTTGTATGGAGATATCAACACTTTCTCCCCTCCGTGTGTTCCCGTCATTGCCACTGCCGTGGTGTGCTGTCAAGAGAAGCCTCACTTAACTGAGCGACTGCAGGCATCAGACTGTGTGCTAAGTAAACCACTTTGCTGCAAAACACCAGCTGCCTCAGGTGCTTCATGATAGTAACAATAAATAGAGAAATATATCTTCCATGCTTGTCCCTAAAGTCCATTCTTGCCACCAAAGAACCGTGAGACAAGTCCTCACCCCAAGGAGGTATGGCTCCATAGGAAGTACTGAATTGCTGTGTAGGTTGTCGCCGACCGTCACTAAGTGAAAGCTGCAGCATGCAATAACCCATTTCTGATTTATACAGGAAGGATCCTTGGGTGAAAAATCCTAGTCTAGGAAATCTTGAGGGTACAAGTCCAGCAACCCAGTGGTCCAGATCCTCTGCTCTCTGATATTTCTCACCTTCCACACTGCACACATGAAGAAAGGCCTCACAGGCAGCCACCTGATAGCAGGTAGCAATGGTCCCTAGACCCATGCCAGGGTTCTCCTTAGTGTGACCACGACTGGCAGAGCTGTCAGGGATGGACCTGGGCATCACCAAGCAAAGGATTTCAGCAGGCTCTCTCAGTACCCACAGAACATTCTTCCTAGTGCTAAAGGCTTTATGAATATATGCAAGTGGATTTTCAAATGCTTTTAGAAGATGTGTGTTTAAACTATGCATCCATTTCAACTGAGGAGTGGGGCATCAAAACAAGCTTATTTTCAATTCCATTTTTCCATTAACTTTTGAAGTTCTCTCCTGCTCTAACAAAAATGTTAGGTATTTATTCTCCCTCTTTGTCATAAGATTATTGGGGAAAGAAAAACACAAAAGAATATGAAACTATCACTGAGATAATTAATTCTTTGAATGTCTGAATTCTGTTAAATCTCTAAACGCAATCTAATATTTATGGACTGCAAATTCTCAGAAACTAAGGACTGTTATTGATTTGTCTGATCCTCACAGCTCTTAACTCAATGATCTGTAGCGGCTAAGTACTCAGAAAAGAAAAATGAAGAACTTGCATTGCAGTGTAGCGCAGGCAACCCATAGGGGGAGCTGATTCATGTTCCCGCTGCTTCTAATCCAACTCCATGCTAATGGCCTGAGAAAGCAGTGCAGGATGGTCCAAGAGCTTGGGCCCCTGTACCCACAAGGGAGATCCTGAAGAAGCTCATAGTTCCTGGTTTCAACTTGGCATAGTCACTGCGGTTTAAGCCAGTTGGGGAGTGAACCAGTTGAAGGAAAATCTCTCTCTTTTTTTAAACATTTATTTAATTTTTATTGGAAAGTAAGAAATACAGAGAGAAGGAGAGACAGAGAGGAAGATCTTCCGTCCAATGAGTCACTCCCTAAGCAGCCACAATGGCCAGAGCTGCACCAATTCAAAGCCAGGAACCAGGAACTGGGTCTCCCACACGGGTGCAGGGTCCCAAGGCTTTGGACCATCCTCAACTGCTTTCCCAGGCCACAAGCAGGGAGCTGGATAGGAAGCAGGGCTGCCGGTACACAAACTGGCACCTACATTTTAAAAGAAAAGTAGAAAAATAATTGTTAAAGAAGTAAACTTTTACCAATTTCATATGAGGTCTCTTCTTGGATAAAATTTTGATTTTTTACAAAGATTTATTTGGTTCTTTTTGAAATGCAGATTTACAGAGAGATCTTCCACCCACTGGTTCAATCTCCAAATGACCACAATAGTTGTTCCAAATCTAAAACAAAGAAGTTTCTTCTGGGTCTCTCATGGGGGTACAGGGGCCTCAGGTGCCCGCAGAGCTGCATTGCTTTTCCAGGCCATAACCAGAGAGCTTGAGTGCCAGTGGGACAGCTGGAACATGAACCGGTGTCCAGATAGGATAAGAGTGCCACAGGTATAAGATTAACTCAAACATGCCACTGTGCTAGCCCCAAATTTTGGAATAGCTATTAATACCTTGGAAATAAAATATTGCATTTAGTATTTTTAAGCAGAAATTTGGTAAAAACGAGTTTATACCTTAAATACGGAACCTGCCAAAACTATGTGATAACTATGTTCTCCTTTTCAGAATTAAAGTATATTGATAACTATTCCATCACTATTTGGAAACAGGCACTGGGGTAGAGGTTGTGGCACAGCACGTGAAGCCACCGCTTGGGAGACTTAAGTCCAATGTCAGAGTGCTGGGAACAAGTCTCACCTCTACTTCTGATCCAGCTTCCTGGTAACTTGCACATCTGGAAGCAGTGGGATAATGACTCAAGTACTTGGTTGCCTGCCATACACATGATAAACCCAGACAGAGTTCCTGGGTCCTTGTTAGGTTTTAAACGCACTTTGAGTTCCTTAAGTTCTCACGTTGTTACGTGCAGCTAATTCCCACAGCCAAGTCCTTTTTTTTTCACGATGAGTTTACCACAAGCCAAAATTCCAGACACAATGATGTATTAGGAGGTCCTTTTATTCCAACAGGGTAGGAATGGGAGCAGAGATGCAAGGGGAAAAAACTAGAAGGGACATATCTTCCATGGTGGCAGGATAGAGGCTGCCAGGGCAGGGGAGGGGATGGGGGAGAGCCAAGTAAGAAGGGAAAGGAAGAGAGAGGGGGAAGGAGAAGGGAAGGGCTGTGTGGGCTGCGTGTGCCCCAGGGACTGGGGGCTGAGATGATCTGAGCCACAGGTAGATGGGTGGAGACTAGGGGAGGGGTGGTGAGAGACTGGGGAGTGGGATTCTCAGGTATGGCGCCAGGTTACATCTGATTGGTGGATAACTGGAACACCGCAAATTTCACGAGCTGTGGGGAAGGGAAAGCAGGAAGCGGCACCAGGTCCAAGATGGGATGTTGGAATCACTCCTCACAGTCCTAGCTTCAGTCTGGCCCAGCCAGCTGTTGGGTGCATATTTAAGTTCCAGTAGATGAAAGATTCTCCCTCCCTCCTACCCTCTCTCTCCCTTCTTCCTTTCCCCTTTCTGTCTTTCCCCCTCCTCTCTCTCTTTCTGGCTCTCTTTCTTACTCTTTTTCCCTCTTTCTCTCTTTGTTCCCCCTCTCTCGCTCGCTCTCTTTTTCGCTCTTTCTCCTTCCTCTCTCTCACACCTCTTTCTTTACAGTCTCAGTTATGCTTACCTGAGGATATGAAAAGCATTTCAAATGAACAGTGTCTCTGGGGTAGGCATTTGGCCTCCTAGTTAAAGGAGCCCTTATCAAAGTACCTGGATTCATGTCCCAGCTCCAGCTGCCTCCGAATGCAGCATCTGGAAGGCAACAGTGATAGCTCAAGTGGTTGCTTTGTGCCAGCCATGTAGCAGAAGTGCGCTCAGCTCCAAGCTCCCAGCTGTGGCCCTGGCTGGCAGCTGTGGGCATGTGAGAGGTGAATCAGTAGATGAAGGCTCTGTACGTGTCTGCTGGCGTGCTTCTCTCTCCCAATCTCTGCCTCCCAAATACGTGTACTTACGTCTCTATTTCTCTGTATAGATATTTTATATACCTATTTCTTACATAAGCACTGATAGTATTTCAGATGCAATCTGAAGACATGAAATGTCAGACTGTCAACACATGGAGATCTGCTTGCCGAGGTCTCTGCCTTCTCATTTTACAAGCAAGAAACTGAACGCCAGAGGGGTGTGGGAACGTGCCTGGACCCCACAGCAAGGGACTGGTTGTTTGGAAGCAAGTCCTCATTCTTCTGCTCAGTTCTGCAGCTTGCTTCCCTCCAGTGCTGACCTCCCAATCCTTTCAAACCCCTGTGGACCTGGGGCGTTCCTCCCTGCGCATCAAAGAGCCAACAACCTCTTGAGATGCAAGTGGGTTTGGGGTGTTTTGTTTCCCCTGAAAACACATTCTTCCACATCATTCCTTCCTAGGGCTTTGGCTCTAAGACTTTTTTTTTCTCTGAGCAAACAGAGATCTTATTTCCATCCTCCACTAAGCAAGATCACATGATTCCACCTTGAGTTTTGAAGCAAGATTTGCCTGATAACCATTTGTGGATAATGCATAGGGTATTAGCTTTCATAATGAGTTAATCCTTCAAGAATCTCACTGAAACTCAAAAACCACCAGCCTTTTATTATTTAGAAGACTTTACAGGTTAGCTAAATCCCTTCGGAGACACATCCTTTAATACACTAGCATGAAATCTCTCAAACAGGTTATGCAATAGAGGCAAATCATATTTTCTTGAAATACAGAGTTGAAAAGTCCCCGGGAGAAGGAAGAACTCAACACTGGGTCCAAGACCTAGATTCCAGCTGTCATTGTCCTCAACAGTCACTTGGCAGTGACCTGAACTCTACATTAACTCAGAACTGAACGATGGCACATAATTACACTTGGCTTAACATAGCCTTTAGACAAGCTGTGTTTATTTTATTTACATATCTGTCTATTTGATAAATCTGGGTTGCACAATATAGCAAGTCTTTCTTGGAACTTTTTTTTTTCCAGAACAAAGACAGTCTCAAGTAATCTCACATGCACTCCTTAGTGAAGAAAACATTTTTTGACTTTGAACTATAGGATCTCTTGGCATGGAAGAAGTTAGGTCTGTTTCTTCAAGGTTGTTTCCAGTTCTCCAGGCTTGAAGGAACCAACAGAAGGAGGAACAAGAGAGAAGGCACACCAGAGGCAGCTCTGTCACGCTGAGTCTGTATCCATGGCTCTGGGGGTCAGTTTCTGCTTGGCACCAGGAAACAGGCAGGCCTGCTCTATGTCCCATCAAAAACAGGTTCAAGTGGGGCAGTGTGATTTATCAGCCCCAGGGGTCCCGGAAAGGTCTGCCCCGGGGGAGCAGAGTGCCAACAATGCCTCTCCCCCACACTTCTGCTTCCTGCACCACTCCCTTCAGCAGGAGAAATGATCTGGTGACTGGACATGTTCAGATGGATGGCTGTATTTGGTGGCTATTGAATGAAGCAGGAAAGCACAGCCTGAGAACATCTTAGCAAAGCCAACAGGTCATTTGCCTCATCACCTTCCGTCCTTGTGTAATATCCCTAATAGTTACATAATAACTGACTCCAACAAGCTTCTCTGCATGAAGTACCTGTTCTAGTGAAACCAAAAGGCTGTGTACTCACTAAAAACGATCCACTTGGGAAAGTACTTCATTGATCATTACAAAGCTTTTGTTTCCATTGTCAGCAAGTGCATATTTAAGCAACTGTGAAACACACACATACATTTTAAAGAGTCAGCGCTTCCAAGGTCTTTAAAAAAAAATTCTCCCGTAGAAATGAAGCAAAATAGAAAACCTTTTCAATAACATAGGATATTTAGTCTTATTCATACCACATACTTCAAAAATTGTTATTTTTATAACTATTCATGAATGTGGCAGTATTTTGATTACTTCTCTATGTAAGACTATATAAGATACAATTCTTACCAACAGTCTAAGGTGTAGTTATGTAACAAATAACATGTATTCAGCTGCATTTAAAACAAAAATATTTCTCAATTTGAAAGAAGATGAGGGTGAGCAAACGAAGGACAGAGAGAGATCTATTAGCTGGTTTACTCCCCAAGTGCCCACAGCAGTCAGAGCTGGGCGAGGCCAAAGCTGGGAATTAGGAACCCTATCCTGGCCTTCTGTGTTGGGTGGCAAGGTCCCAACTACTTGAAGCATTAACCACTGCTCCACAAGGTGCGTGTGCCAGTCAGGATTCAAACTCACATGATATGTGGCTGCATCAAAGGCTCACTTGTTTGTTATACACACTATATCCTCACTCTTCTGTGTAACTTTTAAAACTGTCTATGCATGTATCTATCCATCTATTTATTTATTTAACAGGCAGAGTGACAGAGAACGAGCAAGGGTGGAGAGATCTTTCATTAGCTGGTTCACTCCCCCAGATGGCTGCAATGGCTGGCACTGGGCTAGAGTCAAGAGTCAGGAATTCCAGCCAGGTCTTCCACACAGTTGGCAGAGGTCTAAGTGCTTGAGCCATCCCTGCTGATTTCTCAGAAGCCTTAGCCAGGAGCTGCATCAGTAGCAGAGCATTGAGGATTCCAGCCGGTGCTCCGCTATGAGATGTGCCGTTAAAACAGCTGGGGCGCTCCCGACGTGGTAAAGCAGTAAATTAACTCACTAGACCACAACCTGGACCTTTGTGTGACTTTTTCATCTACCACCTATGTTTATGGTTTGCCTGAAATCTGGACTCATTTTGAGATATAGCGTCAGCTGTGCAGCATCCAGGATGTAGGCCGGGTCCCTGGGAAATGGGGGCCAATGCTGAATTGCAGCTGGACAGGCTTGCACAGAGTTTTAAACGGGGTCCTCCCCTGATATGCTACTGAAGCAGCTTCCTGCCATCATGCTCAGCCAACAGTCCCATAAGGGACAGGTGTCACTGTGTGCGGTGTGGGACAACATCTCAGTGGAAAGGTAGCAAGGTGCAGCGGATGGTTATTGGGTTTAGAGACCTCATGTGCAAAGCAACCTTGGGTGGATCACTGTGCAGGTCTCTGACTCTGGGACATAATTCATCACAGAGCTACAGCTGGGTTCAATGTGGCTGGACAGAGTGGTGCTCAAAGGCACGACCTCCTATGCTCTGTTCCTACTCTACGTTTTCTAGTTACCCGCCCTTGAGCAAGTCCACACACAAAGCACTCCAAGCCTGACCTTCTTAGTTGCAATGTGTGAATGATAAGTGTACCTTCTCAGGATTTTAGAAGGATGATATATTTTTTAAGTATTATTTTTATTGGAAATTTAAATATGCATAGAGAAGGAGAGACAGAAAGATCTTCCGTCCGCTGATTCACTCCCCAAGTGGCCACAACGGTCAGAGATGCACTGATCCAAAGCCAGGAGCCAGGAGACTCTTCCAGGTCTCCCACACAGATGCAGGGTCCCAAGGCTTTGGGCTGTCCTTGACTACTTTCCCAGGCGACAAAAAGGGAACTGGATGGGAAGTGGAGCTGCCGGGAGATGAACTGCCACCCATATGGGATCCTGGTGTGTACAAGGTGAGGACTTTAGCCACTAGGCTACCGTGCTGGGCCCAGAAGGACATTTTTTTATGTAAATGAAAACTACACTTCAGAGTCTGAAAGTTCACAGAAAATGGAATAAAAAGTTGTTGCAAAAAAGTTTTGAAATCCATACAGAGATCTGTTCATAACAAGCATTTTCTCTGAGCTCTCCACATCAACCCCTGCCAGATATGGAGCTGTCAGTAGTATATTTTTGTAAAACCATCCCCACAGCTGCCATAGTAGGCAAAGAACACTTCTTATCCCATCCTGAGGCTCCTGCTCTTCATCTGGGTTCTGATACCACGAAGCCACAATATGAGAATGAAAGGAAGAATGGAGATGATAGGTTGAAACTTGGTTTGCTAGAAGAGCAGAGCAGAGGAGAGGAGAGGAGAGGAGAGGAGAGGAGAGGAGAGGAGAGGAGAGGAGAGGAGAGGAGAGGAAGGAGAGAGAGAGAGAGAGAGAGGTTCCTGTCTTCTGGTTCAGTCCTTATAAAGCCTGTAATGTCTAATGATGGACTGAGCCAGGAACTCACTCCAGGCCACCCATCCAGAAGATAGCAGCCCATCTGCTTGAGCCAATACTGCTGCCTCTCAGGGTCTGCATTAGCAGGAAACCGAATCACGATCCAGAGTCCAGAAAGGAACCCAGATGCTGCAAGGAGCAGTATCTTAAGCAATGTTAAACTCCATCCATGGCTTAGGAAATGCATTCTATTTTCACCCTTCGCAGGCCTCATGTCTTATGCCTTTAAAATGACATCTAGGTTTGACATAGCTCATCCTGAAGCACATATTCTGGCTAAAAGGTATATTTCTGTTACCTTCTTTGCCTAAATATGTTTATTTTTTACTAAAACAGATGTAAACACTTAGCAATCAACATACTCTGAAAATGTTTTCTATTTAGATTGTGTTTATCCTAAAGAGAAATGCTCTATGCCTTCAGCATTACTCTCAGAGTAATACATATTTATGATGTAATATTTCTTAAAAATTATATTCACATAATTTTTCCTCAAGCATTTGTGTAATGCTCTAAAGTACACTCTTTGATGATTTTACATATACATAATCCTTTCATATTCTAATTGCAGATCTGTTTATCTCTTCACTCCATCAGAATATTTGAGATGAATATTGAAATAATTATTGGCTTTTATGAAATCATGTAATCAACAGTTGAGTCCGCTGTAACTGATATACATATTTCATCAGTTTTATGATGCACTTACTCTTTATAGCAGATTTCACAGATACAGATTTTAAAATTATTTTTGATACATATTTTATATTTTATAGATTAACGCAGTTTAACTCTGCTACCAAAAATAAAAGCTCACTGTCAATGTCCTTTCATGACTCGTTGATTTTGTTTATTTATTGGAAAGGCAGAGTGACAGAGAGAGTGAGGGAGTCAGAAAGAGAAACCAGCAGAAAGCGGGAAGAGAGGTCTTCCATTCACTGGTTCATTTCCCAAGTGATTGAAACAGCATGGTCTAGATCAGGTGAAAGCCTTCAACTCCGTCCTGATCCCCCACATGTGTGTTAGCAGCCCAAGCATTCAGATCATCATCTACTGCCTTTCCAGGCACATTAGCAGGAAGCCAGACTCAAACCAGTGCTAGATGTCAATAGCATAACCCACTGTGCCACAACGCTGCCCCCTCCCCCTTTCAATTTCTAAACTTTGGAAATGTGAGGACATCTCCATTTTCTGTTGGTATATAAAGTATGCATATATTTTCTATATACATACATATGCACACGCATCCCAGGATATACAGCTACATAGTGTTGAATATTAAATTAGCAGCAATATATGTTATTAATACATTTAAGGCACTTTCTCAAATCATCTTCTAACCAATATTTCTTCTCTTTCTGTTGCTTCTACTATCATCACACTTGGTCATGGTGATTGTACTACCCTTACTCAGTCAACTGTGATGACAGAAGACACAGAAATTCTATGTTTCCATGCTCTATATTTTTTCTCTGAGTGTCCCACATCTCCATCCTTTTTCTCTCTGACACACATACACCCCTACAGTTCATCAAGTCCATGTGTACAGGAGGATTTCCTTGATGTTATCTGTTGGGGTGGGCATTTGGCACAGCAGCTAAGAGCCCACCTGGGTGGGCCCATGTCCCTTACTGCGGTGCCTGGGTTCAAGTCCCAGCTCTACTCTCCACTCCTGCTTCCTGGTAGCAGGCAACCTTGGAGGCAGCCAGTAACGGTGTGAGTGGTTGAACTCCTACTACCCGTGGGAAAGGTCTAGATTGAGCTTTTGGCTGCAGATTTGTCCTGTCCCAGGCCCAGCTGTTGTGAGCATTTAGGGAGTGAACACGAGAAGGGAAGACCTCTCTCTGTCTTTGAAATAAATATAAATAATAAATAAATTATTCGCGTGTATGCATATATATACGCACTATTTTCTCTCTGTATTTTTTTCTATCCTATTTGTATCAAGGTAAGTTATGCATCCATGATAAAATAAAAGTTAATTTAAATATACATGCATCTTGGAACAAGTACAGTGGCATAACAGGTTAATCCTTCACCTGCTGGTGCTGACATTCCATATGGACGCCAGTTTGTGTCTTAGCTGCTACATTTCCCCATCTAACTCCTGGCTTATGGCTTGGAAAAACAGTGGAAGACATCCCAAGTTTCAACTTTAGACCAGCCCAGCTCTGGTCTATACACCCTTTTGTGGGGGTGAAATCAGCAGATAGAATATCTTTCTCTCTTTCCCTCTCTCTGTAACTGATTTTCCAAGTAAAATCTTAAAATACACACACACACACACACACACTCATGCTTCCTTCTCTTTGGCCCAAGGTAGTGCTTCTTCCATACCTTAACATGGTACTAGAGAAAGTAAACTACTCTTCGCCTCCTGGTCCCCAGCATGAGAGCAAAACGATGCCGTTCCCAGACATTCCCCTTTTGTGTATAACATTCTCCAGAATGTAACTTGGGGAGCAGGGCAGGAGATGCAAAAGGGAATTCAAGACATGAGGGAGTTCAAGGGCAGTTCCTGACTCTTAATACACCCCTGCTTCTTCATCTACCTGCTTATAAAGCAATGAAAACTTTGCACTCCCAATGCAACTTCAGTCAGTCCAGACAGACAGCTTCAGACTCAAAAAAAAAAAAAAAAAAAAAAAAAAAACCAAGTGTGAACAACAGCCACTTGATGAGTCCAGTGTTGTCGATAGCCTACCAATCACAGGTTTGGTTTTGTTTTTGCATTAATGATTCCTTGGAACAACGAAACAAATGTCATGCTAAAGTCTAATAAAACTATCTTCCATGTACAGTGTAGACACCACTGCAAGCCACTGCAGGTGGCTTGTTCAAGGTTTCATCAGCAATCTGTCTTTCTTCATGGTCCTTTTGGAGGGCAGATGTGGCTCCACACCAGCACCTGTACAAGGGATGCGTAGGACATGACTGATGAGGTTCCTCCTCAGGAACTAGGAATCTACCTGGTCTTCATGATCTGACTAATCCACAGCAATCAGGTTGGTGTGCTTGCACACAGCCTGCACAGTCTGAACTTGCTAATGAAAACACAGCACGATGACATGCCCGCCATGTTTCATGCATTTTAATGTCCTAATATTTGTTAACTGAGAATGAAATACAGACTATCTCCAGCTCTAGCACCCCAGCAAGTTGAATGCCTTGGCCATCTGTTCATTCCTAGCTTTTATACGTCTTAGTCATTTCACTTCTGTTTTTAATTGTGACTGCCATGCTTATGCTGACGGCAGAAACCCCAGGAGCCCTTTTACTGTCACATTTAGTCTCCTTCTGGATCCTGACTCATCTCGAATGATGTCTTAACTGCAATTGCTTTTAAATTTATGTCTACATCCACTGGGTTGATCCAAACATCTATCTATCTTCTTGAATAGTACAATTTCTTTTCCAGAATCGTATTTTTTGTTTTTCATTTTCACATTTTCTGAGCAAATCCATAAGCTTGTACTCAGGCCTGTACAGTGTTTTTCTAATGTCTGACTCTCTCCAATACATCATAGCTGGGGCTTTCTCTGTCTTTTCTTTCCTTTTTCTTTTTCTTTCTTCCTTCCTTCCTTTCTTTCTTCCTTCCTCCTTTCTTCTTCCTTTCCTTTCCCTTCCTTTCTTTCCCCCATTAGAAGTCCATTGTTTCTATACAATGATGTATCAAGCAAATCTCATGAATAAATGGAATTAAAAGATACATTTGTACAACACATTTACATTTATGAGCATTTTTCATAACGGACATTTTTATGCATTTTTGAACAGAGTAACATGGGGGATTTGCATGTGATAGACTTATTCTGTGTGTGTGTGTTTAATTTTGACTAGTTTTAATAGACTCAATGTGGTTTGTAGATACAACAATAAGCACATGATGTTCCCCCCTTTCTCTTCTCTCCCTCTCTCTCATGTCCTCTCCCTCCCATCCTCCTCCTTGCTTCCTTTCTTTTTCAGTTGCTCTTCCTCCCTGGAAACACTACAGAATAGTAAGACAATTATTTTTAGATTATAGTCTACAGATTCCTTCAGCAACTATTTGCTATCTCCTAAAGGCAAGGAAATCTTCACCCCCTTCGCTGCCTAAAAATACTAACAGAAATCTTGGGGAAAACATATCATCTCTTTTGACCTCTGTGTTCAGATTTCATCTCAAAGCAACACTAAATTGTGGGTTTCATATGCATATAGGTCCAAGAAAATAACACAAATGGACTCGAAGCTGAGATGCTTCATTTACATATAAATGAAAAAGAAACATTCTTAACTTTCACACAGAAAACGGTTTCTTACCTCTGAGAAAAAGTAATGGGAGCCCCAAACACGTAGCATATGAAGTTTAGCTTCCACTTGCTGCACCAACATCCCATATGGGCACTTGTTCAAGTCCCAGCTGTTCTACTTCTGATTTAGCTCCCTGTTTATAGCCTGGGAAAGCCGTGTAGAATGGCCCAGATCCTTGGGCACCTGTACCTATGTGTGAGATCCAGAAAAAGTTCCTGGCTCCTGACTTCAGATCAGTTCAGTTTTGGCCTTTGTGTCCACTTGGGAAATGAACCAGTGGATGAAAGATCTTCCCACCCCACTCTCTGTCTCTCATTCTCTCTGTAACTCTGCCTTTCAAATAAAAATAAAAATAAAAACTGAATATTTTTAAAAATAAAAGCAATGAAGTCCTCTCAGTGTACGTCTAGTTTTTCCCTTTCTAAAAGAGTCAGAAATATTTTTCTTCCTTCTCCACTTCACTGTAGAATAGCAGCAATTTAACCACAATGACAAATGCTGATAGCTGACCACAACTTCACCCACCCATGAGGAACTGCCAAGATGGAGTGGTTACCTTGGAGAGTTTAGGCCCATATCCAGGGAGTACTCATGATGACAGGTGACTCCCATGCAGGAGTACAGGCTGCCTGATAGTACAACATTTCAAGAGCATTCCAACATGAAGACACGTCATTTGAAATATATCTACTGTTAAGTGTTGGAAACCAATCCAGACAGTTACAGGAACTCAACCAGGGCCGTTACTGTGGAGAACAAATAATATACAATTGAGGCCTGCTTCAGTCTGGGAGTTGTAATTTTGAGACTTTGAAATTAGCTGCTCACAAGGATTTCTTTCTCCTGAAACAGGTCTATGGTTTTCAGGAGGAGATCCTGGCGTTTGGATTGCAGTGGCCTGGCTCCAACTAAAATCAGAGTAGAAAATGTGTAAGTAGAGAAATCTCACTGTTAGATGAGTCCTCAACAAAGAACCAACCTAGCAGAATTTATTCATCCTGGTTCCTAAATGGTAGCAAGTGATTGGGAGGAGTGTCATTCAACGCAAATCAGAAAAAAAAAAAAAAAGATACGTTGAGGGGCTGGTGATAACTCTCTGGAGACCAGTAGATGACAGAGCTTTGATATTTGATACCCTCGGCACTGATGGGAAGCTGGATGTGTTTTCTGAAGTGGAGCAATCACTTGGGTGCCTCTCTGATGGCATTTTCCATCATCAGCACCCACAGAGGCCTAGAGAGAAAGAACAAAGCAGGACTTTCAGAGCACCCCTGGGCCCTGTGATGCTACTGGGTCCTCTGGTTCAGTGGACACATGGATTCCAATGTAATATCTATCTATTATTGGGTCAAGTTAAGATAGCTCACAGTGAGTGGGTCACAAGTTCCCCCAACACGAATTAATACCTTGGCAAGCCATTTCCTAGCTGTGTAACCTTGAACAAGTTACTTCAAATCTCTGCACTCCATTTTTTTTTTCACCCATAAGACAGAGATTATTGTGAGAAGTGTTCTAAACACTACAGGTAAAAGACTGACATAAAGTAGGTAAGTATACATAGTAAATGTTATCTGAATGGAAAAAATCAGACTCAGCAATTTAAAAAAAAAATAGTTGTTTAGTAATGTATCAAGAAACAAACAGTCAGACATTTGAGATAACTCCCTTTTTGTTGTTCAAGTGTCCCCCAAACCTGATGCAGGACCTGGCTGTAGTTGGAGGACTGGGAACTCAATTCAAGTACCCAGTTACTTGACCCACCACCAGTGCTGTCAGCATCTAGCTCGGTGGAAACAGGGAATGAACGTAGTGCTGACACTCAGACCTGGGATCCAGACATAGGACACAGACATCCCAACACATCACAAAACACCCTCCTTGGGTTTATTCACTGTTTTTTTTTTTTTCTAGTAAGATCTAAGAAAAATCTAGGATGGTATTTCTGAGAACACCCTAACACACTAGGCACTGTAGTAGTCAATGCTGGGTAAAGACTGGAGTCAGAGCTGGTGCACAGCCCATCTCACACAACCCAAAGCTTATCTTTACAGAAACCAGGCCATCAAAGTTTGAACGAACCAATGGAATGCTGGACATCTACATATACAACCCAATAACAGAGACTAAGAATAGCTGGATACATTCTTAACATTTCAGAAATGAAATCTCTTATTATTTGTGCAATTTACCATATCTCAGATCATTACTAAAGCCCCATTAAGAAATGGTCCACTCCACCTCATGATCAGAAATTACACAAGTGAGACACTTAAGGGATAGCAAGGCTGGAAATACACGGTGCCCAAATTCAGACTGTATCAAGGATTTTGTTTAGTTGATGTAAATGTCCGAGACAGTCTGTGTCACAATCCCTGTGATCTCACAAGACTTTCTCCATGAAATTACCCTTACTGGTCCATTTACAGTCCTTTAGAACCTTTTCAATAATAACTAATACAAGACAGGAGATCACCTATCAACAGTAGAAGTGAAGATTGGAGAAAGCCTCCCATTGGTGGGTCCTTACTTTGCTGATTTAGCTGAAGAATATCACCTTCTGCTTTTCTGAGTACACATCACTCTGTGAGAGATGACAGTTTTTTGTTATTTTGGATAGATGTCTTGCCAGTAAACACACTGAATTTTTGTACAGACGTATCCCACCTTTGGCTCATGATTGCAGCTCTCCAATCTAAAGCATGGGGGTGCAGAGTGCCTGAGATGCGGACCAACAGCTGTGTTTTCTCTGGCAAGTCAAACCCTGTGAATATAGGTTTTAGCAGTTGAAATGCTAGCCTGCAAACTCCGCAGTGGAGTTCTTGGAGAATTTATCAATTTGTGTTTAGGGATTTTTCAAATGGAGAATGAAGTTATTCATGTTTGCACAGGCAGTTCCAAATTGCAAACTGTGTCAAGAGTAAAATGTGTCTGTGTATCAGAGTCCAGGGCAGAGTTATGTAACCCTGAAGAGCACAACTTAATGCTACCCAAGGAACAAATTACAGGGCTTTACAATTTTTGCCATTATAATTCTAGAACTTTATGCAATAGGAAGCAGTTCTTTCTCATTCCTTAGGGCAAACTGAATTTCGGTTTCATAATAAGCCTGCAGGGCTCAGAAAATTAGAAATTCAAATAGTAGGCATAGAAAATGTTGTGTTTTATATGCTGCCACATTTGGGGAGCCGTCTCTCTGGTGACTTCTGGCTAAGACATGCTTTAAAGGTTTTTTCCATGTTGCCACAAGTCATTATTGTTCGAGTACCTTTTATTTTTTTCCTTTCCTTGAACAGTGGGGACTTCAGAGTCCCTAAAGCAAGTCTTCCCATAGGTTGGCAGGATTCATTACCAAGACATTTTTCCGCCCAGTTGTTTCATCCCTGAGGTTTGGAGCTATGAAGACGTGGGGAGAACCATCACGCAATTCAGACACGTCAGTGCACTGTAATTGTTGAGACACCGAGAAGCATTTCTATGTGCAGTAGCTCCCCTGACCTGCTAGGCATCCATTCTGAGAACCTCAGGGGCTGCTAGATATAACAGAGAGTACCAAACACTATCTACATCATCTCTAATGTTTAACCTGGGGAATGGAGCTATGGCACAGATGGTTAAGCTGCCACCCACAACACAGGCATCCCGTATGGATGTTGGCTCAAGCCTGACAGCTCTAATTCCAATTCATCTCCCTGCTAATGCATCTGGGAAAACAGCAGTTAATGATTCAAGAGCTTGCATCCCTGTCACCCACGTCAGCGACCCAGAAAAGTTCTTGGTTCCTGGCTTCGGCCTGGCTCAGCCCGGGCCTTTGTAGTTGTTTGGGGAGTGAACCAGTAGAAGGACTCTCTCTCTCTCTCTTCCTCTCTGTGTGTCCCTGTCTCTCCAGCTGTCTTTCTATAACTCTGCTTTCCAAATAAATAAATAAGAGGACATTGGCCACCACTGAAGGAAATACCCGAGTCCTTTGAACCTCTACTCATGGTTCCCCCAGTACTGTGCTATATTCTTTTCTCAACTATTTCTACTTGGGAACCAAGCAACTGATTTAAAAATACAGACATATTTGCAAGTAGTGGACTAGATGAGGAACGACAGTACACATACACACCATTCCTCTTTAAGAGAAATTGATAAGACAGCTATTCTAGTAGGTTCTCACGCCAAGGTTTTTTGAAAGTTAATGTTTCCTACAGAAATCTGAACCACACCCTAAACAGTCACAGTAAAAGCATAAAATGCTGAAAAAAAGTGAAGAATAACAAAGAACTTGAAACTGAATATTTCCCTACTCTGCCCCAGGAATCACTTTCATGCATAACAGAAACAGAAAGTTAACCTTATGTAACCAAATACTTTGTTGTGAGAATAGGAGAGACTCATTAAAAAAAAAAAAATACAAACCTCAAGTTCAAGCTGTTAGTATGTTGTGACTTGGTTGGCTGTATGGCGAGCACAGGGGAATAGAATGTTCTCCATAGAATCTGAAGGTGGAAGACTGTGAGGCTAGTCCAGTCCCCACTAGAAGGGCCCACCATCATTCCAGTAATCATTGCAAGCACACAAAATTTGATAAATTTGATACAACTGACTAATAAGAGTAAATCTTATTTACTCCCTATTTGAATTAAGCAAATAGAAGGCATCTGCATGGGAGGGCATTTGGCATAACATTTAAGGCACTTCTTAGAATGCCTGCATACCCTTAGCAGAAGACTTGAAGTTCTGGCTCTGCACCTGCTCATGCTCACTGTGGAAGGCAGTAGGTGATCACTCAAGTGTTTGGCTGGGAATTTATCCCCCACATGGAAGACCCAGATTGAGTTGCTGGCTCCTGGCTTCTGCCTAGCCAAGAACAATATCTACGAAGATACTTAATTGCATTATCTGTAAGAACAAGATGACTTGGTGTAAATAAAACTTAACCAGTTTGTATGCTTGCACATTCAGTATACTAAGTATAAATTTGCATGTACCTTAAGAGTTGTACATTTGAGATGCATTTTTTTTAAAAAACATTGCAGTCAGTTCATTTATTTGAAACACGTTCATTAAGCATGTGTCATGCCAGAAGATAATTAGGCAATAGGTTATAAAGAATCATTGCCCTTGCCAAATCTTCAGTGATATAACATACATGAGGGACAACTAAACAAGGAATGACATAAAGATCCTAAGAGATAAGCAAAGAAGGGCTTTTGAAAGATGCCTGAAAATATGCCTCAGTTTGGAATGTTTTGTTCCTGGCTGTCTCTCAGCAGCCTAAGGCATAGTTTGGCACACAGCAGGCACTCAATATTTGCTGGCTGAATGAGTGAAATGCTTCTGGGAAGGGAGCTAGCCTATGGAACTGTGATGGAGAGCTTTGTCTTCACCATGTGCCCAGCGGAAAGCACATGGGGCCTCTAGCAGGACATGGCCTAATCAGATGCAACACTGCTCATCAGTCCAACAACACAAAAATGTACTGGGCAGAAAAGGGTGAGGCTAATGACCTTCACTCAGGGGGCTACCACCGAGCATGGGTCAAAATTGATGATTGTGATGACGATGGGGCTAGAGAGAAGTGGGCAGTAGACAGATGCAGGAGACATTTAAGAAGCAGAATCGGGACCTGACACAGCGGCCCAGTGGCTAAATCCTCGCTTTGCAAGCACCAGGATCCCATACGGGCACCAGTTCCTGTCCCAGATGCTCCATTTACCATCCAGCTCTCTGCTTGTGGTCTGGGAAAGCAGTAGAGTGTGGCCCAAAGTCTTAGAATCCTGCATCCATATGGGATACCTGGGAGGAGCTCTTGGTTCCTGGCTTCGGATCAGCTCAGCTCCAGCCATTGTGGTCACCTTGGGGAGAAAACCACTGGGTGAAAGATCTTTCTCTCTATCCCTCCTTCTCTCTGTAAATCTGAATTTCTAATAAAAATTAAAAATTTCAAAAATAAAAGAAGTAGAATCAACAGCCTGTGATGATTGGGTATGGTGGAGGGGGGTAGGGATAGCATCAAGACATATTCAAGAAATGGTTCAACTGGACGGTTGGCTGATGCTAACTCTTCTTGAGACAGGAAGTGCTGGAGCATGGGGCAGATCAAGAATTTCATTCTGGGTATAGCCACTTTGAGATGCTGGCATGATATCCAAGTTAAAGCACCCATGAGGTAATCAGATCAATGTGTCCGAAGCTGAGGAGGGAATTCCGGTTGCAAACAGGTCAAACTTCTCGCTCAACCCAGAAACACAGTTGCATCCCGAGTTTGTTGAGAAGTTGCCGTCAGAACGTTTTTGTCCTTCCATTTTCCTGACATTCAATGTGCCACACTTGCTGAGTATTAGTTCTGCTGACAACTTCCTGGTGTCAGACATGACCTCGAAGCGTAGAACTGCATTGACAGGGGCCCACAGTTTCCAACGTGCTTGGCAGCCGAGAGAGGTGAAAAACTCATTACCAAGCCATCTGTCCTGAGATTTTGTCCTCATTTCTAGGCCAGAAATTTGACTAAGTTGGAGGAAATTTAAATGGCACACACAAATGGGGTAAGCTCATTCCGTATCTACCCTATATCCTTGTTTTCTAAGCATCAACAATACCTTCAGAAAGCTGGGCTCAGTGGCAGCCTTAGCAAGCACCCACCCTACCAGGGTCATCAGCTCCAGAGAACGCAGACTTTAACAGGGGCTTATGGCCCCTTCCCGCAGAGCATCATTCCCGTCAGTACTACCATCATCCTCTGTCCTGTGTCTATGTAGACTTTCAATCTGGAAGAAATCAATTCCTGAACAGGAAAAAAATCTAAAATAATAATAGCAATGAAATGAATGTAATAACCAAATGGAAACTTGTTTGCAGGAGAGAAACTTTCCTGAATTCATACATTTCCTCTTGCATTTCCTGCAGTTTGTTTTCCTCTTTACATTCTTATTCTCCCTCTTCTCTCTCTCCTTCCTTTCCTCTCTCTCTCTCTCTCTCTCTCTCTCTCTTTTGGTAGTGTGATGAAGGAGCACAGAATTTTGGGTCAGAATGAGTTCTGAAGCAGATCTCTTTATTTAATTTAATTGCATACTCTACACCCGTTTCTACATTTTAAAGGTTAATACTGTTAATTTTATAATATCACAGAATTTCTAAGAGAGTCACTTAGGAAAACAGGGACTCGGTCACTGCAAAAGGATCACTCTTCCTAGGAATCCCATAAATGTCATTTGCATTCTGTTTCCGTCTTCTTGTAAGAAAATAGGGTCTCAGCCTCATGAATCTTCCTGAGGATGGCTAAATTAAATGGAAAACCAGACAGTGACGGGCTCCAAAGCGAATGAAGAGCAGTGAGTGAGGCAGACACACTCTCGAGAGGCACCGACTGCATGGGAAAGGGTGGGAGAGAACGCAGCAAGCACGTGACGGAGAATCAGACAGAAGCAACAATGTGCTGCTGAGGATGGGGGGTAGTGGTGCAGAGGCTGAATGTGCCCACAGCAAGAGAAGGAAACTGGGGGATAAGAAGACTATCAAAACAAGGCAAGGGGCAATGACAGAGCAGCTCTGAGAAAGGTGACTAGAGCTGGAGGGCCAAAAGGCAGCAGAGCATAAACTCTTCCAGGTCATGCAAGTAGGGAATTCAGAGGGAATTTGGGCCTTGCAAAGACCTGGGACAATGATGGCCTAAGACATCAACCAGGCTTTCACCCTCAGCGGACAGTACTCAGGGTGACAGAGGTCTGTAGGGTGCCACGGCTGAGCAGCACGGGAGGAGCCCTGTCCATGCTGCTTGAAACAGCAGTCACTCCCTGGATGTCCAGTGGGGACCAGCTGCGCAGCTTAGTGAAGGGCCTGTTAATTCACTAAGAGGGCAAGTATAGAGTACAGTCCACATAGGAGCACATGATTGGTTACTTGGTAATGGAAGGAACGATGCGTAATTTTCCTGAGCCTTAGCTTGTTTCACTCTACAGTAAGAATAATGGTTTCAACATAATAGAATTGGAGTGCATGCATGCTAAGTAATTAACAGTGATTAGTCTACCGGAGTTATTTTGCTACTGTGAGGATCTTATAACACTATAATTTGACTACTTGCTTTACTACAGGATAAGTTATTTTGTTTTCTTTTCACAAAATTTTGAGGACATCCATTATAATGCATCTGAAAAAAGATTTGAGCTGATGCAACTGTCATTCTCGCTCGTCGAAAGAAGAAGTTTCCCCAAGGATTCCAAATGTGGCATTAGACAACAGAACTGTGAATCACCCCAAAAGAACTCAGTACTTGGGTGTTACAGAGTGACACCCAATCACCCATGATATCCACCTCAAGGAGAAAAAGGAGACATCTTTGTTAACGCTCTTGAAGCTAAGGGCATTAACTTCAAGAACTTTCCCTGATTTGGACATCTAGTCACCTATTTCTATCAGGCTTGGCTCCAGATGATTCTCCTCCAACATGACAGCCCCCAAAGCAATAACTATACGAATTCAGAGAACAGAATGTCTAATTCTATCAAAGAACTCTATTATTGTTACGATCACTCAGTAAGTATTGCATGTAGCTAGTAATTGTCCTGAGAACAATCCTCATTAAGAACACAGTTTGAATATAAAAACATCAAAACACTGAAGACTTCATTCATGAGTAGTCCTATTTTCATGCTGTCTTTCTCAGTCTTGACCTCAGGCTAACAAGAAAGGGCAGAGTTAGCCAGGCAAGTCTCACTTTCTCTGGAATTAAATGAAAGAGTGAAGAAGGGCCTGGCGCGGTAGCCTAGCAGCTAAAATCCTCACCTTGCACGTGCTGGGATTCCATAAGAGTGCTGGTTCTAATCCCAGCAGCCCCGCTTCCCATCCAGCTCCCTGACTGTGGTTGGGAAAGCAGTTGAGGACAGCCCAAGGCATTGGGACTGTGTATACATGTGGAGACCCGGAAGAGGTTTCCAGCTCCTGGCTTCAGAAGTCACAGCTCTGGCCGTTGTGGCCACTTGGGGAGTGAATCATCGGATAGGAGACCTTCCTCTCTGTCTATCTGATTTTCCAATAAAAAATTTTTTAATCTCAACAAAAAAGAGTAAAGGGTATTGGGGAAGACTAAAATTAATAAGACAAAATAGGTCTGCCTTCCAGGCTTGTTTGCTGATGTAACAGAGAAGCACCCAACAAAGTGCGGTGTGTGCTGAAGTCAGCTGAAGTCAGCTGGAGACCAGGTGGCAGTGCAGCTTTTGACCCAGGTCGCTCAGGTGCAGGCCCATGTGGCCTTGCACTGCTAGCAATGTTCTGTGTGTCCCAGACGCTGCTCATTCTCACTTCACTCTGACTACTGAAGAGGACCCTGGACCTCAGCGGAGAGCGGAGGGGGACAATGACACTGCCCGCCTCCAGCTCACCATCACGGACAGCACCTGCCACTTGAAGTTACTGGTCATTCAACACAACAGACATGTTCACTGCCATCCTGTGACTAACACCTGACTTCTGTCCATCAGCAAACAGAAAGTGTAACCATGGAAACGTGCCCTTTATCCAGAAACCTGACAAGGTGACATCATTGATGGATGTGAAAGAACAAAAAACAGGAGCCCGTTGGGCTGCCTTTATCAGAATTGGTGCACTCCCCAACATGCCATGACAGTGGTCATCTGGGGGGGATGGTGTGGAAAATCACTACAAATCTTGGTACCACAATTTTTACTCCAGTGCCCTGTCAACACGGAAGGCTTCCTCTATGCTTTCTCCCATAGAAATCAAGTTTAGATTCACAAATGATTTCTATACAAGGCACTCATGTAAGAAAAAATGCTGACATTTGCAACAAAATGGTTGGCGCTGGAGGTCATTCTGCACAGTGAAATAAACCAGACGCAGAGACAACTGCAAGCTTCCCCTCACGTGTGGAGGTTAATACATATATAGAGAGAGACAGATGGAGGCCTTAGTGTTCTGTCTATAGCTATGTTGTTCTCACTGAATCATACCTCTCACATAATATCCCTTATTTCCTCACTTTATGATCGATGCTATGAATCCCACAATAAACAGTATTATTTCCACCTTCACTTTCAAAAAGTGGGATGGACTTGCACATTTAATACTTATTTATGATGCAAATAAGGTAAAACATGAAAATGTGTTGAATATATATATATGTGTGTGTTTATCGTACCCTTCCTTGTGTTTTTCTATATTTTTAAAATATTTTAAAAACAAAAAGACAAAATATTTTTACAATTCTTAGTGTCATAAATAAAAAGAAAATAAGAAAAACTTAAATATGTGAAAATCTTGGAGGTGCCTTCAAATCTTTTAGAATCAGCTACCTGGAAGAACATAACACAATACTCAGCTCTGTCTCATTTTCAGAGTGTCTGCTTCTAGCTGCATATTTCTATTTTTCAGATGTATTTATTTTTAAGGGAAGGGCAGTTACAGAGAGAAAGAAAGAAATCTTCCTTCCACTAGTTCACTCTCCCAACGTCCACAGTGGCTAGAACTGGGCCAGTCTGAAGCCAAGAGCTTCCTGCGAGTCTCCCATGCAAGGGCCCAAGACCTTAGGTCATCTTATACTGTTTTCCCACACCATTAACAGGGAGCCGGATCAAAAATGAAGTAGCCAGGACTCAAACTGGTGACTCAAAATGGGATGCTGGCACCCAGCTGTAGGCTTAGCTTGCAACACCATGGCACCGTATGTGCATATTTCTTTTTCACTGAGCAGTGGAGACAGGCTCACTTTCACTAACTGCTTCCAATATGGACCTAGGTAGCACACATCCTACAGTACCTCAGGCCACCAAGGTGTCCCAGCCATGTTACTCAGCCGGGAACCATCACACATATTTCAGTGTTTTGCCTCTTTCACAGCTAAATAGAGTCAAAGCCCCATTTCCTAAGCAGACAGGGAGCACCGTGCCCTGAGGTTGGCCCAGCACTCAGCACACCTTTGCAACTGTGTGAGTGCTGGCGGTTGCTGTGACGGCGCCGACACCTTCAATACTTGTCATTCTTGCCAACAAGGCCATCTATAAACAGAGAGGAGGGGTGGTGCTGGCTGGCTGTTGGTATTCATGAACAGTGGGTAGATATTACTCTTAAACTGCACAAGGGAGTAGCAATAGCAGTTGCTTTCTCTCCCAACCCCCCAGCTATTTTCAGTTTTGCTTTTTCAGGCACCTTCCTATAAAATGATTTGGGAAGGGGTCTTGCAAATCTATCTTCTTAAACTCTGCCCCCTGGGCTAAAGAGCTGTGGTGAGCACTTCAGAAATGGAGGGTCTGATTTATACTTCGCAGGGATTTTGAAAGGAGCTGCCGCCCAGTGGGACCCAGGTCCGCCTGTCTTTATTCCTTTGATCAGCAGAGAGGCAGGCTGGAGGAGAGGCAGGCTAGGGCTGTCACTGAGTTCTTACGGCCCAGGAGAGCCATCCATCCAGGTCCCAACAGCACGCCCTCCTTAAACCACCAGACAGAAATAGATCCTCACTTGATTGGAAAGCAGGGAGATCAAGGCGTGCAGAAACACAGCTATGTCTGTGAAAATGAGTCCTTGTCTGTAGGCATCATTGATCAGGTCAGATAGCTTTAAACCGACAAGAAGACTGGGAGGGGTGTGGTGGTGCAGAAAGTTAAATTTCTGCTGGGGAGACCTATGTCCTACATCAGAGAGCCTGGGATCCTATCCAGCCACACCTACTGATGTATCTTCTGAAGGAGCAGATGATGGCCCAGGCGCCTGAGCTCCTGTCGTCCATGTGAGAGATCCAAATGGAAACCCCGGCTCCTCGTGGCTGTGAGCATTTGGGGAACCGATAGTTACATAAAAGATTCTCTCTCCCCCCCTCCCCTCTCTCTCCCTCTTTCTCTTTCTCTCTCCCTCCTTCCCCTTCCTCCTTGTTGAATTCCCTTTCAAATAAATAAAAATAAGTTTTTATTTTTAAGTTGCAAAGAGCCAATTTTAATTTCCAGTCTGGTGAGCCACCACTTTAAAAAAAAAAAAATGAGGAAAAGAGACAAAATGCAGAGAACTGACGTGAAGTTACCATGACATCAAACTGGATCACCATGGATGACATGTGGACCGGCAACAAAATCCTAAGGCCTGGTGCAGTAGCCTAGCGGCTAAAGTCCTCACCCTGAATGCACCGGGATCCCATATGGGTGCATACGGGATCCCGGCGGCCCTGCTTCCCATCCAGCTCCCTGTCTGTGGCCTGGGAAAGCAGTTGAGGATGGCCCAAAGCCTTGGGACCCTGCACCTGCATGGGAGACCTGGAAGAGACTCCAGGTTCCTGGCTCTGGTCACTTGGGGAGTGAATCATCGGATGGGAGATCTTCCTCTCTGCCTCTCCTCTCTGTATATCTGATTTTCCAATAAAAATAAAATTAAAAAAAAAAATCCTAGGGGACAGAGTATCTTTGGTTGTTACTTTTTAGCCACGAGCATTTTAATTTATAATTTTTAAAAGTATCTTTTGGAAAGTGGCAAATTTTGAAAACAATGAGTTTATTGTATCAATAAATTTTTTTAATAAGACATGGCTATTGACATAAAACCACAGTTGTGTGGGGATTGCTCTCTTCCCAAACACATTGTTGATTCCTCATGGGCAGCACCACTCAGCCTAAAGCACTGGGTGTCAGTATCACGCCTAGGCTCTCCCCGGGAGGGGGCCAAGGAGGACTCCAGTCCGACCTTTGTAGAGGCCTCCATGTGCAATGAGGGAAGACAATGGGCTCCGCTCCACCAGCATCCCTGTTCCTCTGTTCTTTACTGCAGCGTAGCTGGACTGAGCTCAAGTGTAACGGGGATTGGGAGCAGATGAGGAGGACGGGGACATTTTGCACACTTGTCCCACCTCAAAGGTGTGATATGATTGCTGTACATTTTACCTTCCTTTGAGTTTAAACATCTATTTCTTTGCTTAGGGAAACTGAAATATCTATGTACAACAGTTCTTGGCAGGACTGCTTATTGTACAATACCACTAACAATCCTAGCTGAACATAAAATAAATGGTGAATACTCTAAAAAACAGAAACTGAAGCCTACCAAAGATCCTATGTATTTCATATATCTGGAAAATTCAGAGAAAGTATTTGAAATTGGGTCTGTTTACAAAAAACTACCATAAGCCCTGATACAGGCATCTGCTGGATAGATTATGTTCAACAGAACAGGGCAAGAGATGGAGCCGTAATTTGTTCCAGGCAGCCCTAAGACAGCACAAGTATGGCTCAAAGATGGCCGAGACGCCGTTGGGCGCTGGGCACAGTAGCAGCCCTCGGAGAACAGAACCACCAAGCTCGGCTGCCAGGACCATGAAGACTCTGCGTGATTTATAAGACTACAAGAGATGGACCAGATTCCAGGAGCTGTATTTTTTGTTCTTATGATTCATCCATAATAGAAATGGAAGGAGTTGGCTAGGCAGACACTAAAGAGAATGAAAAAGGAAGTCACAAATTGGGAGAAGAGTATCCCCAAACATCTCTCTCTCTCAAAGTGACTGCCTGACATGTGTTAAAAAGAGACCCAAGAGAAACATGAACAAAATTCCCAAACAAGCTCTTCACAGAAGGGGAGACAGTGGCCAACAAAAAGTAAAAAGCACACAGCCTTGTTACAGTCAGAGAATTGAAAACTAAAACAAGGGGCTGTAGTGTGGTAGCTTAAGCCTCTGCCTGTGGTGCTGGCATCCCATATGGGTACTGATTTGAGTCCCAGTTGCTCCATTTCCAATCTAGCTTTCTGTTTTTGCTCTGTGAAAGTGCAAAGGATGGCTCACGTCCTTAACAGACCGCAGCTACAGGGAACAATGAGAATGGATGTGAAACTCAAGACTGCCACTGCACAAAGCTTTTGCAGAAAAACACACAGAGTAAGATGCCATGCATAAAGTTATTTGATGTACAAGATTGTTCAGCAAGAAAGCAAGAGAATGATAATGTAAAATTCAGGTCAAGATTAGAGCTGCCGGCTAAGGTACACCATGAGGAATGGGATCCCAGAGGGTTCTTGGAAGACACCAAAACTAAACACAGTACTCTTCTTCTCCTTGGTGGTGAGTGGCCTGTGATTATTGCACAAGTATTCTTTTTGTGAGTATACATTTTTTTGTTGCTAAAACATAGGTATAATACAATATTCACCTTTCTAATCATTACAGATGTATAGTGGTATTAAGCACATTTACATTGTATAACTATCATAATCACTCTTGATTATAAGTTACAATAGTCTTTAGGGATAATCATGTCCTCTTCATAGTTTTGGTAAATTCCAGCCACCTCACAATCAAAAGAAAACATAATTCTGGCTAATTTGTATAGTTATAAACTTGTTTTCTATTGAAAATAAGAGTTTAGTTTGGGGGAAAGGTTAGTATAACAGATGGAGGAAGGTTAAGCTATTTGAACCCCTGGATTGATTAAAAAGCACCAACAGATTTTCAACAACATCTAAATATCCATTGTCATTTGGAGTCTAGGAAATTGTAGCTATAACCTGTTGGTCAACTGTAAAATTGCCTTTCAATCAGACAGATTTTTATCACATTGAACAGATTTCATCTCTAGTTATTGTATAGCCCCCCCAAAAATGTGTAACATATTTTTGCAGCTGGATACTTCCCAAATATTACATAATTACTTTGGGCAAAGAATTGCTTCAAAATGCTTTTTATGAGCACCATGGTGCCCAAGCTGTGTGCAAACAGTTCACACTGTGCTTTCCGTGAGAGCCACGGTGCCCGTGCTGTGCAGACATACCGCTCACACTGCAGTGACTTCCAATGTCTCATCAAATCACACTTCGGCCCTTGCTGATCGCATCCTTTGTTCTAAGGCTGGGGTTTCAGGCCAAGCCTAGCAATTCCTTGCTGTAGCTGCTCATTTGCTCCCTGCACCTGTGGCAGCACGATTCCATCACTGCTTAAATAATGCATTTCTAACTCTAGAAACTGAGAACAGGAAGAGGGGTGGGAGGAGGGGCTGTGTCAGGCCAGAATCCTGTCTTATAATAAAAGCAGCCATTGAGGGCCAAAGCTGATTATATAACAAACTCCACCAAGGTCTGCAAATTCCACCAGCGAGTGAAGCATGATGGGAATTTTCAAGTCAGTTCTAATTTCTTTTCTGCCTTCAGGAGTTCTTTCTCAAAAGCAATCTACTAACTCACTAAAAAAAAAAAAAAAGCCTGGCAAAAATTCAAAAACGAGTTTAATCTGTTACCTTTTATGACATTTTATAGCCAATTTATTTTTTAACAAGTTCATTCAGTTCACAATTAAAACAGATGACCCCATACACTTCTCTCACAGGCTGGATTTTTCCTCATGAAGGATTGCTTGTTTAGGTGTTTGAAATCTCGTCTTTACAGGAGAGTTTCATAGATATTCAAAACAGACCATGCTGTGGTCCAGGTGTATTGGAAAAGCCTTAGCTTCTCTCTATAACTGTCTCTTCCTGCCTCTGTATCACTCTTTCAAATAAATAAATATTTAAAAAATAAAAGCCTTAGCTAACAATGAATGCTGAATAATAACAACCCACTTGGCCTGTTCTGTAAGATTTTAATTAAAAGTAAGTGCACAAGAAGGTGGCTGAAGTCGGCGTATAGATGATTTGTGAGTAATGACATGGCAAAGTAAATTAAAATGATAAATAACTATCTCATCATTTAGATACCAGAGTCTTCCCCAATACTGAGAGGCAGCCCGATCCCACGGATTCCTCTGGACCATGAATCCACATTTCAATGGAAACTGTAAACACCACCATGAACTAACCTAACTACAGAAATGAAACACTAAGGACACCTTTGAGAGCTAACTATCATTGCTTGCAAGCATTCACTCAATCATTTTTCTGGAAATTCATATCCAGGGTAATGCATACAGACCCAATTCAGTCATGCTGCATGCAGTGCTTACCCGTCAGATTTCTGTAAGTCTCTGAAATATTTTCCTTTAAAAATTAACACATAGGGGCCCAGCATGATTGCCCAGTAGCTAAAGTCCTCACCTGGCATGCACCAGGATCCCATATGGGTGGCAGTTTGTATCCTGGCTGCTCCACTTCACATCCAGCTGCCTGCTTGTGGCCTGGGAAAGCAGTCGAGGATGGTCCAAAGCCTTGGTTGGAACCCTGTACCTGCATGGGAGACCCAGCAGAAACTCCTGGCTCCCGGCTTCAGATCGACTCAGTTGTGGCCACTTGGAGTTAAGCAACAGACAGATGATCTTTGTCTCCATCTCTCCTCCTCTATGTAAATCTAATTTTCCAATAAACAAACATATCTCAAAAGAATTAACATGTAGAGAGCTAGTGTTGATACAATGAGTAAAGTCTGCATCCCATATGGGTACAGGTTCAAGTCTCCCCTGCTCTACTTTAGTTTCTTGCTGATGCACCTGGGAAACAATGAAAGATGGCCCAAGTGCTTGGGCCCTGCTTCTACATGGAAGACCTGGGTGAAGCTTCTGGCACATGGCTTTGGTCAGCCCCAGCTCTAGCCAGTGCAGCCATCTGGGTAGTGAACCAGCAGATGGAAGATAGCTCTCTGTCTCTCCCCCTCTCTGTAACTCTGCCTCTCAAGTAAATAAAATAAATCCTTTTTAAAAAAATTAACACACATATAGGTATACAGAACTGTGTACATATGTCTATATAAAATATACATACACATATATAACAATAAAAATATGCACATGTATGTACTTACAGAAGTCTACTTCAAAACATTTGTAGAAAAATAAAAAGTTGAATTTATTTTGGTGCAAAAAGGTTTTGAAATCCGTGCTTGTGAGGGGTGTTCCTAAGGTTCACGAAAACTACATATCATGAAAAAACTATGAACACAACTCAAAAAGATTCTTGCACTAAAATAAGCCTATTTCTTAATTCCATTTTCCACAAACATTCTGAAATGCCTTTGTAGTTATAACTGACCCCTGCCTCGTGCTTGGGCAGGCACCTTCCCATCCTGTGAGATCCAGCTAACACTCTCCCAGCATGTATTCCTGGCTGAAGAGCATGAATGCACTTTATGGCAAAGGCCTGTTTTTGGGAGATGAGTAGCTTCTAAAACATGGAATGCTAATTCCGATGTGGCTGATTTTAATACTACTTATTTCAAGCTATGGTGAAAAGTTTTGACCCAAAATGGGTCACAAGAAATCAGACAGTATGTGTGTGATACTCACACATAGCGAGGGGGCAGCGACGGCAGAGTGTCTGAAGACAGGACTGAGGCAGCAAAGGACAAAGATCGTGAAGCGCTCAGTGAGGTTTTGGAGGGTTCCAGAACCTTCATAAACTCCCTAAGCTACGCTACATGTTGAGGAACGACCAACAGCCCACAACCCTGTGGCCTGGGGAGTGCCTCCTTGGGAGTGTCCTCTAGAGAATCCACACAGAAATGACCTTGTCATTTCTGGGAATACCCTGAATTAGAACAGGTGTACTGTTCTAAAACATTTCACAAACACAGTCTCTTTGGAAAGCAATACTAACAATGGCTTTTTGATGAGGCTAGAAATGTTCAAGGAGTTGGCAAGTCCCCACAATGCACAGTGGTGATGAGATACACCACATCTGTCAAATGTCAAGATAGAGTCAAGAAACTCTAAGCTAATCTGAGTTCATGGGGTCAAGAGACATACTATGGGAGAAGACAATGGGCTGTAACAGTATATGTTCCTCCCCAACAGAGTGTGCCATGCGACTGAGTAAGTAGTTAGCAAAAGAATCTACAAACAGTTCACATCACCAAAGAAAATTAATCTTAAATTAGAAAGCAAGGCTAACCTTGAGATCATTAGAAAATGCTACAAAAATTACATTAGCAGAGAGACTCCATACCAAGAATAAATTACTATTTTAAAAAGAATATCAAACTGTTACAGCTAACCTACACATTGAATCAGAGGACAGGGGTAGGGGGAGAGGTATCTTGTAGCTATTTACTCAGACACCACAAAGGGTCTTATGACTTGTTTTCCAAATTCCAACAGTGATGGATATTTTACACAGGACTACATTACATAAAATAACTTTATGATAGGCATTCCAGTCAATTCTCAGAAAAGATTCTTTGCTTCTGAAGACTGAGACTTCCTCCCAAAATTTAATTTTCATATATTCTATAAGTATTTTCCACATCTCCTCTCTACATCTCACCAACTGAGAGAGAAAAATATGTAAATGTTTCTTCACGCATCCCCACCTTTCCTCCATAGACAATAGGAGGAACATACTAAAGAAATAGAAGAAACTTCTCTTCGCAGCAGATAAAACAAGTAGTCTTTCAGCATTCCCGCCGTTCCCGCTGAGTTATCAGAGGTCTTGTGCTGGAGCAGGGAGTAGAGACAGAGAAATGACACATGTATCTCTAAGCACTGACCTGGTTCACAAAGCTGGCGCTATTATAGTCAATGAGAAAACAGGCCTTCCCTGCAATCATGGAACTTTCTGTAGGTAGACCAACTAATAAATACGCAGACAATCATAAAATCCCTCTAATGAAGGCGATAGGCCACAATGGCTCCTGTGTGTTCTGGGGCTGGAGGCCTCGCTTAGCTCAAGACAAATGTGAAGGAGCCAGCTGGAGGACGAGGAGGGACGCATTTCCCAGGGAATACAGCCCATGTAAATAGGCCCCAGATGGAAAAGGGCAGGGAATACAATGAAGAACTTTGACCAGAGACCTTGCTAATTGACCTGAACAGAGAAGGGGCCAGAAGAGCCCAGCAGAGGCTGTGGCAGTGCGGAAAGAATGTGGGAAGGTGAGACCAGGCCAGGGCAGAAAGGAGGACAGCAAGTGGGCAAGTGGGACTTGTGCACACAGTGCGAGGGGCAGGGTGCAAGCGAAGGGGGGCCAGGCTCCAGCAGAGCACTGGGCTGGCCAATATTGACATGTACAAAGGTGGGAGCAAAAGCTGCGATGCAAAGCTGGGACAAGGATGGATGGCTGCTATCAAGAATTCCACTGAAAGCTCCTTTCACGGATTCACAGTTCATTTACTGTCAGAAATGTCAATACGTGGAGATTCACCTACAAATAAAGATCCTACTTCAGACACAAACAGTATCTGCGCTGTAGGATGAGAATTAAGTACCGTCATCCTTCCTCGACATTTGCCGAACAGTCACCGTGAGTGACAACTATGAGTTCTAGAAAATGGGAAGAACGTAATTCCTACAGACAAAGCAACCATAACTCCCCGGGTGGTGAACTCTGTCAAATTGTTTCGAGGCTCAGAGACTCTTAAACTGGGCCTGGCTTCATGAACAGGGGCAATAGCAGTTGTTACTGTTTTAAAGAAGGCACCACTGTGGGATGGACAGAAGCTGTCCTCTATTTTTAAATCCCCACTTCTATTTTTAGTGCTCTGCACTCAACACCCCATAGTACAGAGAGTGAAACAGGGCAACTTAACTTCACTGTCCCCTGTAACTAATCTTCGTTAAGTTTCAAGTGAAGAGAAAAACAGTCTGTTCTTCAATCTGCACATGATTAGAGTCTGCAGTGAAACTGATTCAATAATCGTTGACAGAATGTGTATCATGTCCAGGAATAATGCTAGGCGCCAAAGATATGAAACTAATATGACATGTTGTTTTTTTATAAACTACTTCCAACTCCCTTTCTGTTTACTGGTTGCCAACACTAAACATGCACATGGTATACATAACCCACTAAGTATTTTAAAGGTTGCAGATGTTAAGTAGTTCCAGTGTACAACTTAGAGCCAGATATTTGGTATATTAACTTTCTCTCCTGCAGGAGATAGGATGACCAACTTGTCCTGGTTTGCCTAAGACTGGCTCATTTTTCTTTTAATTGAAGAGCAGTACACATAATTTTTACGAATTTGAAGTGGATGATTTAGTGATGCAACAATTTCTACCTAATTTCAAAAGATTTCAGCATCCCAAAAGAAACCCCTTACCCCATTAAGAAATAATCTATAGCCCCACCTCCCCTAGCCACTAGTAATCACCAATTTGCCACTATCTCTATGAATTTAATTATTTCCCATAAGTGGAAACATTTGAACCTTTCTATGCGCCTGGCTTCTTTCACGTAGCATTTGTATTTCAGTTCCCTGACACTGTAGCACATGAATACTCTGCTCTTTTGTACTGCTCAGTATTCCACTGCATGCATATCCCACATCTGATTGCTTGGATGCAGATGAACACTGAGCTGTTTGCACTCTACAGCTATCATGAACAGTACTTCTACGCATAATACATGTATTATCACATACATCTATTTGAGTGTTTGTTTTCTACTTATTCTGGGTACATTGCTAGGAGTGGAAATGTTGGGAAATACGGTAAGTAGTCTACATTTAACCTTTTGAGGAACCACCAAACTTTTTTTTCATTGTTTATTTTTATTGGAAAGGTAGATATACAGACAGGAGCAAAGACAGAGAGGAAGATCTTCCATTTGATGGTTCAGTCCCCCAACAGCCACAAAGGCCAGAGCTGAGCCAATCCAAAGCCAGGAGCCAGTAATCTCTTCTGGTTCTCCCATGCGGGTGCAGGGTCCCAAGGCTTTGGGCCGTCCTCAACTGCTTTCCCAGGCCACAAGCAGGGAGCTGGATGGGAAGCAGGGTGCATTCAAGGCGAGGACTTTAACCGCTATGCTATCGCGCTGGGCCCCAAACTTTTCTCCGTAATGACATCACACATTTACAACTGACATCAGCAACATGCAAGGGTTTCAATTTTTTCACATCCTGGATAACAATTATTGTCCAATTTTGAAGAAATATTTATTTATTTTCTTGGAAAGGCAGATATACAGAAAAGAGGACAGAGAGGAAGATCTTTCATCCGGTGGTTCACTCCCCAAGTGGCCAAAACGGCTGAAGCTGAGCCAATCCGAAGCCAGGAGCCAGAAGCTTCTTCCGAGTCTCCCATGTGGGTGCAGGGTCCCAAGGCTTTGGATTATTCTTTCCTTATTTCTCAGGCCACAAGCAGGGAGCTGAATGGGAAGTGGAGCTACCGGGATTAAAACCTGCATCTATATGGGATCCCAGCACGTTCAAGGCAAGGACTCTATAGCTGCTAGACTACTGTGCCAGGCCTTATTCTCCATTTAAAAAAAATTATAGTCAGCCTAGTAGGTGTCAAGTGGTGTATCTTTGTAATTTTGCATTCCATCTCCCTCATTTTTAATGCAGTAAGTATATTCTGAGATTTTTTTTTTTTTTTTGGTCATTCATCTATCTTCATCGGAGAAGTGTCTATTCAAGCGCTTCAGTCATGACCAATAGTTATTTTTTTCTGTTTTATTGTGGACTTGTAAGAATTCTTACATACTTTGAGCAATAGACCTTTACCAGATACATTATTTGTGAATATCTTCTCCCACTAAGTAGATTGTTTCGACCTTTCTTAATAATGCCCTTTGATGGATAAATGTTTTGCATTCTGATGAGGCCAAATTTACGTAAGTTTTCCTTTTGTTGCTCTTGGAGTCAAAGATAGAGAATTCATTCCCAAATCTGAGGCCACAAAAATTGGGTTATGGCTTTTTCTAAAAGCTTTCTAGTTGTAACTCATATATTATGCCGTTGCTTCATTGTGCGTTATATACGGTATGAGCCAGGGATAAAATGTCATTCTTTTGAATGTGGGTATCAAGCTATTTCAACAGAAAACAGAGGGGATTGTGTTCAACATTATCTAAGTCTTTATACTATACAAGGATCTTCTCAATAATAATTTGTGTGATTTTAGGGGAATAAAGAATAGTTGTTACAAATTTCTATATCTGACTTATAATGTTTTGCAAATTTATTTAATATGTGATAAACTAAATTATTGTAAAGATAATGATGATTTTCCCTTTAAGCCAAGGTCCTCAACACTGGCCATGCTTCAAATCCCTTGAGCACTTTGTAACAATGCTAATATCCAGGCCACAAAGCCTTCCAAGGAATTAGAACTCAAGATATGAGTCAGCAATTTTAAAAGAGTCAGTGATTTTTAAAAGCTTCTCAGATGATTCTAATACATGAGGATACTCCAAACAGCTTTGGGGAAATGAAATTAAAAGATAAACATATTTTGGTGTTCAAACATTAAAACCAATGCATAGCTTTTTCACAATGTTTTTTACAAACATTCTGTATGACATCTAAACCTGTTCTCTTAGATGATTTTGTTTACGTTTGTGTCCGTTTCCTTGGAGTGTCATAGAAATGTAAAACAGTGATCATCTTCAAAATGGAAATTCATCATTTTGGGAGAAGCTGGCAAGTTCAAAACTAAGAGGCCAGACAAGGTTAGGGTTAGGGTTAGAGGCTGGCTGTTGTGAAGGCTGTCCCTTGCAGGACAGCTAAGCACCTGAAGCTCACTGTGTCCTCCCACTGTGGGCACTGGGGAGAGGAGAGAGAAAATGGGCTCTAGAATGTCTGCTAAAGGGAAACCAGCAGAAAGAGGACCTTTCTCTCTGTGTCTCCTTTCCTCTGTAAAACCACCTTTTCAATTAAAAAAATCATACAAAGAGAGATTTCTATGGCCAAACTAAAAAGTGCATGTTTTATTTCTTCACTCTGGCACAAAAACTATGAATCTGAACCACGATTTCTAATCCTAGCACGGACGGTGTACGAGCTTGGACAAGGACTCCTGGGTGTCAGTCCTTGCCCTGGCAGGCTAACTCACCACCATGGTAACTAAGAAGCACTGGGTCCAAGTGTCTCTTTCCTTCCAGGAAATGACTCCTCGCTGCCTCGCTCTTCAGGAACAGATAGAAAGGCAAAAAAAAATAACACCTTAACGAGGTCATTAGCACCTCTATGAATAAACTGAACAACAAAAAAAAGGACCAAACAGCCCTAGAAACCCAGGCATTGCTGGAGCTGTGGGCGACCCTTTGGACTGGGCACGGTGAGTCACTGGGGAACCCAACACACTCCTCCGTGTGGCTTCTGTGAACACAGGGCCACTTCAGGCCACCAGACTGCAAATCTGACCTCTCACGGCCCTTGTATTCAGTTCTCGGTTCTTAAACACGAATGTGTTCACACCGTCTTTCTTCCTGCCTTTTCCCTTTCCTAAACACAAAAGGAGAGAGCTGTACTGGTTACACTATGACTCAGCAGTTCTGCTACATTCTATGAGTGCCTGTTAAAGGCAGTATAAAAATATCAAATTAAATTAAGAGCTATCATGGCAACTTCTAGGCCTCAAAGAGAGAGAGAAAGTGTGGCAGACTGGGAAACTTTTTTTTTTTTTTATCACAGAAGTTCTCAGTCAGAAAGCTAATGATTACAAAGGATGACTTCTAACCTGAAGTCCGACACCCACTTGGGAATACTGGGGAGAAGGGGTGGACGGGACTATCATTCAGCAAATCCTGAAATAATCAGCCTTAATACCATAAAAAAAATCTGGTATCTTCATGTGTGTACTATAATTTCTATATCATGTCCATTTAAAATCTAAGATCTGCAAATAAGCATGTCACAGGACTACAATATTTTTCTCTCTGACACGAAGATAAATTTATCCTTGAAATAGATTTATTCTCATCCAACTTGACATAAATGGCCATTATCACCGATTCTTAGGACCGAAAGAAAACATGAAGAACCTTCTGGATGAAGCCAGGTCACTCCAGATTCCCTGGGTCGAGGGATCTCAAACCAGGTCTTGGGACCCTAAGGAGGGAGGTTCCCAGCACCTCCCGGTCACTTCTGTAGAGCCACTGTTATGTACAGTGAGTCCCTGCTTGCAGCACCAGCAGCCATAATGAAGTGCAGGTGGCAGGCCTGGCTGCCCTGCTTCCAATCCAGCTCTGTGCTGCTGCAGAAGACAGTGCGGGCAGATAGAAGGCCTGGCTGGAGTTCCTGGTCCTGGCCTTCAGCCTGACCCAGCCCTGGTTGTTGCAGTCCATTTGGGGAGTAATCCAGTGCCAGTGAACAGAAAACTTTCTTTTATCCCCCCGCTCTACCACTCTGCCTTTCAAATACATTTTCTAAAAAGAAAAAAATGCTTTAATAATAAAATCCCTTCTTTTACAGCTTTGACTGTTCAGAATGTGACTACCCAGTAACAAGATTTACTGCCATAAGAGCTCTTCAAAAATATCCCATCTCACTTTCTTATTTCACACACGGGATTTCTCAGATCCTCAGGCCAACATCTTACTCTTCATCTTACTCTTCTTACTATATGTAAGTTGATAAAATGAAAACTTTAATGCCTTCACTAACTTTTTTTCTCCTTTCCTTGGGTGCATTTATCATGCCCATGATGTAATGTTTTTGAGTCCAGACCTGATTTATAATCAACATGCCTTTTTATTATCTCTTGATCTTCACAGATAACACTGCTGCCTACACCATCCTGTAAATGCTGCATGTTCCTTCTCTGATGTAGAAACACACACACACACACACACACAAGCATTTAGTCCGAGGTCATGGGTAGCTGAAATAATTTTGCTGCAGGAATGCTAACTGAATCAACCGCCTTGGGAATTTAACACAAACACAGACTTGTGAAAGCTTATCCATTTTATGGCTTGTTAAAGGAACATGGTCTTTTCGAAAGGACTCAGGCATGACTTTGCTCCCCAAGCACTGTTCATCTCCCTGTGTCCCTTAGATATACCTAAAGAGCAGGTGCTTGGGCTCAGTAGATGTTTGGTCCTACCTTCCAGCCACCAGGCATGACGCTGGTGAGCAGGACACAGAGAAGAACCCAACCAGGGCCGCATCTGGTAGCAGGGAGCTGCCATCTTTCAGGAGCCACCAGCACATAAGACCTCCCTTCTGCAAGAGTCATGTGGAGGAACACCATAGGCTTGGGGGAGGCCAAAGGAGTGGAAAACCAGGGAGGACCTCCTGGGAGAGTCATATAGACAACGAATATTTTAATTTAGAGCTGACTTATTAAAACGCTCTCAGAAAAGTATATTGAAGAGAATATTAGAGGACAAGTCAGGGAGGAAGCAAAGTATCACTCAGCTGTGTTTCTTCTCTAAGACGTTTAAGTAGATTTAAGGAATGCTCAAAAGTTGGCTTCCAACTCCCCTTGTTGTTTAAACCCAACCCAGACCATGTCTTGCTATCACTTGAAGATCCCTAAAGATGCACACAGGCAGACGTTTGTCATAACAGTTAAGACATCGCTTGAGATGCCCACATTTGCCATCAGAGTGTTGGAGTTCAAGTCCTAACTCAGCTTCCAATCCACCTTCCTGAGAATGCGTTCGTTTGGAAGCAGTAGCTCACATAGCCGGACCCCTGCCCTCCATGTAAGAAACCCAATTGAATTTCTGGCTTCAGTTCCAGCTTACTACTGACTACTACAGGAGACTGAACAGGGAAATAGCAGATGAGAGACACATTCTTTCTCAAAGGTATATTTTTTAAGACAAAAAAAAAAAAAATACCAGGTCAGGTAATGTGGCAGTGTGTTAAGCTACATTTAGGTTGTCCACATTCCATATCAGAGTGCTTGGCTTGAGTCCCAACTGCTCCATTTCTGATTCAGCTTCCTGCTAATGAGTCTGGGGAGGCAGCAAATGATGGCCCAAGTATTTGAGCCCTCTCCACCTATGTAGGAGATCCAGATGGAGTTCCTAGCTCCTGCCTTCAGTCCAGCCCAGTCATGGCTATTGTGAGCATTTGGGAGAGCACACCTGTCAATGGCTGATTCTCTCTCTTTCTCTGCCTTTCAAATAGATAAAAACAAACAAACCATCATTTTTTAAAAAAATAGTCAGCGTCCCACCCTTACTCCTTACTCTTTGACTTTTCAGCATCCTTGAGGCTCTTCCAACAATCAACATTGACCTCTATGGCCCAGGCATTTTTCTTAGAACAAAAGCCCAAGCTGTCCACGCACCCAGCAAAATGGAAGAACCAGGCAATGTGTAACTGCCCTCCAGTGAATGCCTTTCTGGGGCTCACGGGCACAAGTCCAGCTCCCTTGCCTCCTGGGCGGGGTAGCTCTGAGTCCCCTTCACTCTCTGGGGTGACTGACAGCTCACCTCTAACAGGCTGCCTTTCCTCCTTGCCTCATTTCCAGTCCTGTTAATGGTGGTCACTGTACCTCCAAAGTAAGCACCCTACACTCAGGTCCTTTCCCGGGGCTACTTTGGGGAAGATCCAATACCCGAGTATAAAGTTTTTGCTTCAAGTAGCATTTTTTTAAAATGCTGCCAAAACGCAACCTAAATACAAAGATAATGAATAAAATAAGTCAAGTCAGCCTCATGCTTCATAAGCTATGGAGGGAAATAGACATGACTGGCACACACAGGGAGGACTGTCTGTTGTCATCCTAGGAACAAGGCCAGAGGATGGTACAGATGGCCCAAGGGAAGTGTCAGATAGAAGCCAGGATGGATGTGCAGGGTTTCTGTAAGTAAATAAATGAAAACATGCACACATCAAAGAGTCCTGGGGTGGACGGCAACCTGATTGCTTTTCCCGCTGACTCTGATCAGCAGTTAGAGTTAATAAACCATGACTCAGTGAGATGTAACAACTGGCTGATACCCAGCTCCCAATAGCATGAAAGCTGACTGTGAACCGAAGGAATTTTGCCTGCCAGAGTGCTTCACAGGGCAGGCTAAAATAGGCCACACTGGGAGTATTTACACCACAGGAATGGGCAAACACTCTAAATCCAGGTCTCTTTCCTCCAAGAGTGAATTGTTACATACTTGACAGCATATCCCTGAGCCTGTCATCCTTTATTTGCTTCACTCATCAGTCAACCTTGTGGCCACAGGAAGACCAGAAAGTGGGACAGGGCAGAGATTACAGATCCCTGTGCCTGGTGAAAACACACTGGGACTGAAGGAGATCAAGAAGATTCTGGTTACCTATATGGTCCTTCCCTGGCCTGTGTCAATGCTCAGGGCTTTGTATATATAGCCTCAGAAAACACTCCCTTTCTAGATCTTCAACTTCCATGTGTGCACTCTGCCAGAATAGCTGTGTGAGAGTGAAGCTACCCTTCCACAGTCCTCCCACTTACACAAACTTCAAATCTTACCACTGGGTATGTCCCCAGGAAAGAAAAGTCTCCAGGGAAAGATCAGTTTGGCAGGAAGTACCTTTCTTGATTAATCAGGCATCTTTCTTAAAAATAATAATAATATTAATGTATTTGAAAAGCAGAACTACAAAGTGTTGGGAGAGACAAGAAAAGATCTTCAATCCACTGATTCATTCCTCAAGATGGCTACAATGGCCAAGACTGGGCCTGGCTAAAAATGTGGAGTCTAGAACTCTACTGGACTGTCCCATATGGGTGGCAGGAGCCCAAAAATGTGGGCCATCTTCTACTACTTCCCAAGCACACTAGCAGGGAACTGGACTGGAAGTGAAGTACCCAGGATTTGAACCAGGACTTCAATGGAATACCACAGACAACTACTTAACTACTTTGTCACAATTTTAACCCCTACTCAAGGCATCTCAAAGACACAGGCTTCCCATATTTCCTCATTTTATACTGGCATGACTTAAGGTGAAACTGCTTGAAGAATGAAGGCATTTCAGCCCTTTCTGTACTTATTTCTGACTTCAGAAAAACTCAGGACCACTGTTGTGGCACAGCAAGTAAAGTCACTGGTCTCAAAATTGGCATCCCGTATGGATGCTGCTACAAGTCCTGGATGTTCCACTTCTGATCCATCTCTCTGCTAATTGCTCCTAAAAAAGCATAAGAGATTAGCCCAAGCTGTTGGGCCCCTGTACATAGCTGGGAGACCGAAAAGAAGCTCCTGGAACATGGCTTCAGCCTGGCCCAGCCTCAGCCCTTACAGCCACTTGGAGAATGAATCAACAGACAGATGATCTCTCTCTCTCTCTCTTTCTCTCTCTCTCTCTCTCTCCCTCCCTCCTCTTCTCTCTCTTCCTCTCTTCCCTCTCTGCAACTATGCCTTTTAAATACATAAAAATTTAAATACATATATATAAACCAGTGACAGTGATAGTTGTAATTGTGACTGGAGTGCTTTGCAGTGCTACCAACTATTTAAGATACTTTTGAAAATCAGCTATAAATTTTATCTGCCCTTGGGGGCTCGGCAGCGTGGCCTAGTGGCTAAGGTCCTCGCCTTGATCCCATATGGCCGCTGGTTCTAATCCCGGCAGCTCCACTTCCTCTCTGTCTCTCCTCCTCTCAGTGTCTTACTTTGTAATAAAAATAAAATAAATCTTTAAAAAAAAAAAAAAAAAAATTTTATCTGCCCTCTTTGTCATAAATCACTCATGAAATAAATATAATGGGCTTCACTTAATAAGGGAGTTATAACGTGCTTAATCAAATAATATGAATATCCAATTACAACCTTCATCTTATTTTATTTAATAAGTTATTCGATATTTTCTACATCCTCACATCAAAAAGAATTTAAACTAATTATTACAAGGAATTTAGGTGTCAAGAAATGACTGGAAAGGTAAAAAACCTTAGCAGGCAGGTGAATAAAACAGTTGAGGTTTCAAGGTCAGGTGACCCTGGCAGCTCTAAGATGGGGCAAAGCAACAATCTTCCAGAATATCCCAAAAGAAACAATGGAAAAAGAACCACTTTGAAGGATGTCACTCATAGCAAATGTTTCACCATCACTGTTATTAGCAGATATAAAGGCTAAAAAAACAAATAAATAGAAGTTTGTGACAAGGGACTCTAGAGAACAGCAGTTTCAAAACATCCTAATTCAAATACATGTATCTAGGGCCCGGTGTGGTGGCTTAGTGGCTAGAGTCCTCGCCTTGAACGTGTCGGGATCCTATTTGGGTGCCGGTTCTAATCCCGGCAGCCCTGCTTTCCATCCGGCTTCCTGCTTGTGGTCTGGGAAAGCAGTCGAGGATGGCCCAAAGTCTTGGGACCCTGTACTTATGTGGGAGACCCGGAAGAGACTATTGGCTCCTGGCTTCGGATTGGTGCAGCACCGGCCATTGCGGTCACTTGGGGAGTGTATCATCGGACGGAAGATCTTCCTCACTGTCTCTCCTCCTCGCTGTATATCTGACTTTACAATAAAATATAAATAAATCTTAAAAAAATACATGTATGAATACAGGCATTTGTCATTTCTTTTAAGAAAACTGTTGATCAGAAGAAAAGGAAAATATTTTGGTTTCTGTAAAGTCTAATGCACAGCCAAAAATGTGTCTCATTGCTTTGGTTTCTGAAGTATACACAGAAGTATGCTTTCTTTCTATCCTGTGATCCAAGTATTCTTGACATAAGCTCCACTATGAAGTCATCCTAGAAATTAAAAGTCCCCGGTATTAACAGTATCATGGTTATGACATAGGATAAACCTAGGTATTTACAAGGCACCTGCATAGCCCCTTAAGAATTCATGTTGGCAGAACACAGCGAATTATGTCTTCTAAAAGCATCTACTGGAAACAGCCCCCTTCCTCTTCTTTATTAGGAATTCCAAAAGTTACAGTCTCCTATAAAGTCAAAATTATGTGGGAGTAAAATTTATCTTTCAGAACCTTCCCCCAAGCATTAAAGATGATGTATTTGGAACTTCAAACTGTGGCAGCTACAGCCGTCCACACTGACTAGCCCAATAAAAGACTCAAGTGAAAGGTATTTTGTCTTGGCAACCTTATTCCATTCAGCCACGTTGGAAGTGTGGAAGCATGTAAAACATCCTTGATCAAGAAAAGAGCATATTGGTATTTTTGTTTGTTTTTTAAGTCAGGCAATCCCTGGGGCAGCTATTTTCAAATAATGGCATTACTCTACTTTGGGGTACACATCCTTTATTATAATAGTGATTATTAGAAGCTGGGGAGGTGGGCGGATGAAGGATGGAGGGCGATTGAGTAGAGATGGCAAAATATATTTAGATAGAAGTAAGTTCTGGTGCTCCATGGTACGTTGGGATGACTATGGTCCTAGAGGCCCTGTTATGCTTACCATGATGAACCCAAGGAGGAACTCAAAGGCTCCAACTGTAAAGACATGATAAGGGGACAGAAAGTCTAATAATGTTGAAATGACCAATGCATGTTGCATACAAATTGAAATATATCACATTGTACCTTCAAACATATATAAATATTACATGTTAATTTAAAAGGAAAAACAAAATTGTATTTTAATTAAACATGTCTAAGAGGAAATAACTTCTGATTGGATGGGAAGCATCAACTCTTATTCTTTTTTCTAGAAGCCAGAGGGAGCATGTATCCTGACAGTTCATCTATGTACGTTCCAGAGCAAACTTTTTTTAAAGAAATTTTTCTAGCACATGTGTTAGCTTCACACATTCAAGATATAAAATCAAATGGTTACTCTGCATGAAGAGCACAAAAAGACTTGGAAAACAGTTCTTGGCAAAATACTGAAGAAAAAAAGTCATAGGAACCACATGTTAGAAAAGAAGGGAAAGAAATTAAAAATGAATGTTAAGTGTAGATGATGAGAAAAACCAGTCTTGTTCAACCTGAAAGATTCTTCTTCTAAAAAAAAAAAGTTATTTATTTAAAAGAAAGAGAGTGACCTTCCATATGCTGGCTCTCTCACCAAATGCCTGTAATAGCTGGGACTGCGATGGGCTAAAGCCAGGAGCCAGGAGCCACGAACTCACTCCAGGTTTCCCATGTGGGGTGGCAGAAAATCAACTGCTTGAGCCACCATCTGTTGCCACCAAGGGCGCTAGGGAAAGACGTTTAAATGACAGTCATGAAGGGGTGTATTCATTTATTTTATTATCCAGCCTTCAGACACGGTATGGCAGAAAAAGCTCCACTGGCACAGGCACACTAAGGGAAGTGCCCACCACCAAACTTTCAACAGCTCTACTGAGTAGGCACAGATAAAGGGCTGCCCAGTGCTTCCTCCCTCCTTTTGCTCATCTCCTTTTCCAGGATTTCCTTCTGCCATGCTTTCACAGTCCCACTCAGTTTGCCTGACACCTGGCATGTGCCCATTTACTGACATGCTTCACTTGTTGGGTATAGAGAAAAGGCCTATTTCTCCCGATAAACACCTGCTTCCACGTCCGTGCCCTCCTTTACCCCTGGCTGATAAACTCCCGGAAGGACATTTTTAGCAATTCTTCATTACTACAAGGGTCCAACTAGAGTTTAAGACATAGTACTTTTTGTTTCTTAAACTTCAATGGTGGGCCGGGAGGCATGGTTTAGTGGCTAAAGTCCTTGCCCTGAATGCGCCAGGATCCCATATGGACACTGGTTCTAATCCCGGCAGCTCCTCTTCCCATCCAGCTCCCTGCCTGTGGTCTGGGAAAGCAGTCGAGGATGGCCCAAAGCCTTGGGACCCTGCACCTGCATGGGGGACCTAGAGGAGGTTCCTGGCTCCTGGCTTCAGATCTGCGTAGCACCAGCCGTTGCGCTCACTTGGGGAGTGAATCATCGGACGGAAGATCTTCGAAGATCTTCCTCTCTGTCTCTCCTCCTCTATGTATATCTGACTTTCCAATAAAAATAAGTAAATCTTTAAAAAATAAATAAACCTCAGTGGTGCTGCATTAAAATAATTTTTCTTCTGCTCTCCTTAGTTCAGAACGGCTTCACTATATAAGGAGGCTTCAAACCATCTGCAGGAAATGGAATTAAAAGAGATGCTTACTTTGCTACCAAAAAAAGGCAAACCAATGTTGAAACCCATAAATACCGGAGGTTTTCCAAAAGTTTATGTAAAATATTTAGGGTGGAAAAAGTATACATGAATCTCAACATTTTTTGCACCAAAATAACCACCTTTTAATTCCCTTTCTTCAGATGTTCTCAAAGCCACATGGTATGTGAATGAGGATGTGTGGTGAGAACCGGGCAGGGCTGCAGGGAAGGGCTGGAGGACCCAACAGCTTCCTTGCTTTCTCCTTCCATCTGTTGTTTCTTTGACACTGAGAAAAATAACTGCACCCACACCTTCTCGCTGACTGGGCAAGGCTGGAGTTCTCTCTGTTGTCTTTATTGCTTCTCTGACTTGGAGACCTGGCTGTGTTCCCTTTGTATATGCAGGGGCATACATAGAGCTAGTCTTCCCACTGCAAGACCTGTGGCTTTTCATGGTGTACTCTGGCCAGAGAGAGAAGACTCACTCACTGTTGAGTTCCCATCACCAGCCATCAGTACACAGTGTCTTACAGAAAACAGCTACACCCCAGGGTACCCATTCAAGGCTCACATCTCTGCTATCCCTGCCGATGGCTATGCCACCTGCTCCTTCATCTCACCCTCTTCTTACTAAGCCACCTTCAAATTTCACCCACAATTTACATCCAATGGATCTTCCACTATCCACACCCCCTGCAGACTTCCTGCGGCTCTCAACCTTGACTAAAGAGGTGATACCATGTTTGCACTTGGAAAGAGTGACTTCTCCTTGTTAGCACTGCACTTCTTGAAAGAGACTTTTTAAGCATCCTAATGTCCCTCACCAGGCCCATATTAACTTCAGGGCTCTGACCTGTGAGTGGAGAGAGGCAGAGTGAGGGAAAAATGTTGGTTCCAGGGGCTGATTCCTTACCTAGGAATTTGCAACTACAGTGACCAAAAGGGTTTGGCCCACCAGCAGTGTCCCCTCAGGGCAGGATGTAAGGACTTAGTGCCTATCATGCCCCAGGAGGACAACATCAGAGATCCCACTGGCCACCCCATTCTGCACACACTGAGCTGGGGGTGCTCCCAGGGCAGCTCCTAAATTCCCCTCCACCTGAGAAAGTCCTGGCCTCCTGCCCTGGGCTTATGCATGGTTTGGTCCTCTTGACTGACTATGGCACTTGTCATGGCACTTGTTGTCCTCATCAACTCACAGAGGATTATTCAGTGCATGATAAATCTCTTCTAGGAGTCACAAAATAAAGCCCCACACCTCTTATTGGCTCCCACACTCTACTAACAAAATAAGCAATAAACTAAGAGACGATGACAAGGAATACTATGTTTCCTGGGGCCTGGCACGATAGCATAATGGTTAAGGTCCTCGCCTTGAACGCGCAGGAATCCCATATGGATGCCGGTTCTAATCCTGGCAGCTCCATTTCCCATCCATCTCCCTGCCTGTGGTCTGGGAAAGCAGTCGAGGATGGCCCAAAGCCTTGGGTTCCTGCACCCACATAGGAGACCTGGAGGAAGTTCCTGGCTCCTGGCTCTGGATCGGCGCAGCTCCAGCCGTTGCGGCCACTTGGGAAGTGAATCATCGGACAGAGGATCTTCCTCTCTGTCTCTCCTCCTCTCTGTACATCTGCCTTTCCAATAAAATAAATGAATCTTAAAAAAAAAAAAGTTGTTTCCTGATACTACATCTCCTTTTTCATTCTCCTGAAAACTCAGGTTTACATGTCACCTCACTTCCACTACCTGCCTCAGTGTACCCACTCAACAATTCCAAAATACTCTTGTGTTATCCTCACTTTCTCTTAGTGCTGATGCAAGAAGCCATTGGATGGCCCTTGTCTTTGATTAATTCACATATATCTAAAAGACCTATGTTTCCCCCACCCGGATGATGGATCCCTTTCAATTCCATCAACTGAATCACATTATCTAGATCAGTATCTCAAGGTTGACAATCTACCAGCAAAGCATAAACAACATCATTCTAAATTGCTTAGAATCTTCATTATTACAGAAATCAAAATGTGTTAGTGCAAATGCAAAGGCCACAGAATACATTGATACCAGGGTAGCAGCTTCAAAGATTATTAGGAGAGGAAAACCAGTTAACTCAACAGTTTGTGGAAAAAGGAGAGGCTTGAAAATCTCAGACACATATCCAGTCGATGATTTCTAATAGTGTTGCAAAAAAAAAAAAAAAAAAAAAAAAAAAGAGTACGATCATCCATTTCCTAAGACTGTCCACCAGTCAATTTAAGACTCCCTGACTTCAGCTCACACCTAACAATGATTGTAACATAGTCTGTAGTGGTTTTACTGCCAAGATTTCATTAGGCTTCCAGTGTGGAACAGGAAGAAAAACAGCTGAAGAGCTGCATTTGTTTGGAAATGGCTTCTAAACTCTGAAACTATGGAGGTGATATAGATAGGCCTCTCAACCAGTATGATCCTGAAGTATTTTCAGGGCTATGCTTTTACAGGCAAGAAGCTTTTCCATGGACAGAGACAGACAATGGAAATAAAAGTGAACTCTGAGAATGTAGTTCTCATTTCTCTAGAGATCTAGCTCATGAATAAGTATGGAAGAAAAGAGGCCTACCTAGTAAACTTGTTGCCTAGTTCTGTCAACATTTTAAATCCCACAAACACAACAACACTTCATTCCTCGATTAAACTACCTACACAGCACACTGACAATCTGTAGCTGTGTTTCTTCGTTTTCCAATCTCGACAATAAATTAAAGCTGCTATAAATCATATTACACAGTTATGATGCCTAACTTAAGCTGAGTTAGGCGTTATAGAACTGTCTCCCTTTTCCTGATTGAATAGATAACATTTCCCTAGAAATAAGTTGCCCTTCATAAAAACATTTTGAGAGGAAAATTAAAAACCGCATTCCCTAAGTACTTAGAAGATAAGCTGTAACTTAGGAATTCAGGAGGGCGGGAGGAGAGGGGCACGAAATCTTGGACACGCAACAAGCTATAATTACAACTTCCAGCCAGTGACTTTGCTTTTCTGAAACTCAGTATCACATTAAAAGTAGAGATGACAATGTCTTGTCTGCAGGAGTGGGCTCCAAAACATTCGTGGAAAATCATCCATTCTTTCAATTTCACTTTTTCCACACATGAGTGATGCTCCCAAACTACTGCTTGAGAGAGCTATTACAATCATTGCCATGGAAGCATTTATAAAATCTGGCAGAGCTATTAGTCATCTAAAAAATCCTGTTATTGTGTTATGTATGTGTTTTGTAGGATGCATTTTGATCCAGTCATCCTTTATTATAATCAATTACAGGTCCCAGGAGTGGAAACAGACACAGAAGGTAAACCAAACTCAAGGATGACTGTGGGCTAGAAAAAGTCTCCCAAATACAGGGTTATATACTCGGTTGTTCACAAAGTTACCGAGTTCACTTCTTACCACTGTCCTTCAAGGCTGCACTATTTGGAGGTACCCGGTATGTTTTAGTCATGGTAACCATCCTCCAGCATCTAGGGTCCAGAAGGGAGAGAGGTACATTTGTGCCTCCAGGCATATAACTCTTGCCTTCTTCAGAGCAGCAAGAAATAAAATGAACATCAATAAGTGGCCATGTGGAACCCTTACAACTGGCAGCACCATGTAAAAACTCTTAATACATTCTCCATTCAATTCTCCTAACGACCCTGGGATTAAATATTTTATTGCTTCTAGGGGTAAGAAATCAATCTCACATTCTACTAAGAAAGAGGCAAGGACTGGAGCCTGTGATTGCCTCAACTTGGTTGGACCCAGTGGCTGGAAGTGAAGAGATGCCCTTCGAAGCAAGGGTGAGGCTATCGTCAGCCTGAGACAGAGTTACGCCTTTGTCCAGATCCGTGACCCTGAGACCAAGGAACCTGAAGCAGGCAGCTCTTCTGTTCTGGATCAAGTTTTTCCAAGGTCTCATCAGGAAGTGTGTCCAAGTCTCATTCCATAGGGAGGGTGGAGACACCTTCCAGACTGTGCCTGTAATGGCCTCTTCCTGACAGTGAGACATCACCCAAACAGCGCCTCCACTGTGACTAGGTAAGCAGCACATACCCTCCCTGGCCTGATTGAAGTGCATTAGCAACTAACATCGGTCTCCCCAGGAACTCGTGCAAAATGACCCCCAGGCTACAGTGAAGGCTTACTTGCTTTTTTTTTTTTTATCTGCAACAGCCACAGCTTAACAGCCTGTCCTACACTCTCATTTATACATTTTATCCCTGTAAATAAAAAGAATTCTGAGGCGTAAGTGACAGCTGAGTAAATCTTAACCTAATTGAACTGAACAAGACAGGCAGCAAGTGAGCTAAATCCTGCAGCAGCTGACACCCAATTAAGTGCAGCAACACTCCAGGCTGCTGGAGAGGAAATGTGGAGGCCACATTACACCCGTGGGTCTTGTGAACTGGAGTGTCAGCAAATGAACAAACGGGATAAATGATAAAGCTGCAGGGTCGTGGAAGTTTTGAACAAAGTCTTAGTAGGAATTTGTTTATTCTGTAACTCATCCAGGAGTCCCATTTTCCAAGACCAAATAATCCGTTGTTCCGTGACACTTTGCTGTAAACACTGCAACAGTGTGCAATGGTCACAAAGCCAAAGTCAAGGTGTCTGTGGTACTGAGCTCTTGTCTGCAGCATCTAGGAAAGGATACACTGCCAAGAGCATTAACAGGGTTGGTAAAATCCAGGTTCTCATTGCTGTAGGATTGGAGACCCCATGTCCTTGCTGGCTGTCAGCCCCAAGGCACCCTCAGTTCCTGGAGATAACCTGTGGGAACATTGCTAAGAAGTCCCAACCGCTGAAAACAACCTTTAATGTCACATGAAGTAGTTTGCTTTCTTTTCCTCCCTGGCATTAGTTATCTCTGATCCAATATAATGAAGCATGAACCTGGGCGGTGGGTGGGTGGATGATCCATTCAGGCTGTCAGGCAGACCTTGGTCCCAGATCTCACTCTGCAGCATCCTGACCAGGACTGTTACCTTCAGGACTGGAATCCTTTAGGATTCAAACCAAGGCTTTGGAGCCAAAATGTTCTGTGACAGATGGCTCACTTCCTGCTGTCAGGTGCACCTCTGGGTCTCTGAAGGCCACATCCAAGAATAGAGTATGGGACATGCACAGAAAATCATGGCAAGCAGAATTTGCTGCAGACAGGGTCTTTTAGTGCTCAATGGAACAACAAACATTCTCAACATGGTGATTGATCCCGCACAGCCCAAGATTTCATACCCCTCTAACCCTAACCAACTCAGTGATTTTGAATCTGTTCCTAAGGAGGATGCAGCTAAGCACCCAGCTAAGCACCCAGCTCCAGCTAAGCATTCTATCAATAAGAACCACTAATTTCTTCCCAGTAGTCCTTGGCTTTCCATGAAAAACTATGCCAAATATAAAACACAATGCACAGCACAGACAGCCTACTAGTAGAGAAGCTCTTTTGCTAAGATTCCTACTTCATTTGGGATGCAGACCACACCAAAGTAAAGACATCCTTTTCAAGAATTATTATTACAAAATCAGGGGATTTCCAGGCTGACACAGGTCTGGGGCGGGGGTACTCTGAGTTCTTGTCCTAGACCTCTGACACTATGAAAGATTATGATTTACTCTCAGCCACATCTGTGTGATTTCCCCTGATACACATGTCCCACACTGTTTTTTGCCTGCTTCCCTTTGAGTAAAAACATCCTCCCAATACCTGCATATTTTCAAGGTGTGATTTATGAAGATTCTGTTTTTTTCCAGCTTAGCATCTCCTAATCCTCCCTACCACCTCTGAGGTCTGTGCTCATACTGCTGTATTCCAGCCTGTCTGGGCATCACTGTTGGCCACTTGGTATCTGGCTCAATCTAACAGAATGTCGGCAGGATCACTTCCACCTGAACTTCTCTGCCATTACATTACCAGCCATTTGTCATGGGGGCTCTGCAGGTTGAGACTTGATCTTTAGTTGGGATCAGTTACTGATTAACATGGGGTCCTAATACTATTTCTTCAAGGTGCTTTCAAACTGAACAGCACACAAAGTTCATCAGAGCTGTGCTTCATGGAATACCCTCCTAATGTCTTAAGACTAACTGGGGACATAATGCCATCTGTGGTTTGGCCTTGGGGGTCAGAATCTTTTACACATGCTGCTTTTAGTTCTTCTAATAGTCCTGTGTGCTAAAAAGCATATTGTAGTCTACTGTGCTCTTTATAGAAATGCAGAAACTAAAAATCAGGGAGTTGAGCAAACTGCTAGCAGTCCAAAGAGCCTTTCCCTCTAAGCCAAGCTGCCAAGGAAGGTCTTTTGAAGGACACAGCTGTTCTCAGATATTAACATGCACAAAAGTTAACTGGCACATTTGTCAAATGTCAGAGCTTCCACTGCCCAAACTTCAGGTTCCATTGTCCAGGTTCTGGGTCAGTGGATGGAGCCAGGTTCTGTCTTTCCCATGAGATCTCCTGAGGTTCTGGTGCACAATACACCCTGCTTGGGAAAGCCACAGACTTCCTCCAACCTCTGTGTATTCCCAGGTTTGCACAAGCTCCAGTTGGAGAACCACTTGTCCTCTACGGAGTTTCACCAAAGTCATCAGTTAGCTAAGTGCATGTGCTGAGATTCTCTTCTATAACAAAGCCTACATTTAGTTGGGCTTTCTAGAACTTCACCCATTGTTGTGAGGCAAACTTATAGCTTAGGGATGGAGAGAATTTTTTTTCTCTGTCTCCATCCTATAGTAACTTCTTGTATGTCAACTGATAAAATCATCACACTGTGTCTCAGTCTTTGTGGAACATGGAAGGTGAGAATCCATGCCCAGCACACACCACAGAAGTCTCTATAAAAGTAGCAATGGAACACAAGTGAAGCATGCAAAATTCCAGACAGGGACCATCGTGTAAGTCCTCAAGACCACACTGCTTTCTCATTGTGGTTCCCACTTGATTTATAAAACATAAGTGGTTGGAGCTGGTGAACACGGGGAGCCAGTATCTTTCAGTGTGCAGGTTCTCAGAAAAGTTATCCGAAGTCTCTATACTTCACTCTCTTCATGTGTAAAATGAGAACAGCAATAATAACACTGTTATGTTCATTCTTAAGTTCCTACTGTATACAGTATAATGCTGGATGATATAGAAACAAATACAAATGGACCCAATCCAGCTCCCAATAGGAACGTCGCATTTGAGTGGAAGATGTTTTCCTCCATGATTTCTGGCACAGGTTAAAAGAAAAATGATTGCTCTGTATGCTTGTATGAATATATAACACATGCACATATTACATATGGAGATACTTCCATGTAATATACATTATTAATATAAGGTTGTTTTAGAGGAGAAATAAATCATGGAAAGTAGAGAGGCAAGACACAAACATAGTAATGCACAGTTTAAAACTACAGGAATGTCTGTGATGAAAAAAACCCTATTTTATGACCTCATTCAATGCATGCATGAATGTGAAGATATAATTTAAACACTAACAGTGATTATCTTAAGGAAGTGAAATTTAAGTGACATTAATGTTTTTCTGTATTTTTGATCTTTTTTAGTAAAAAAGGCTATTTCTAATAGCTAAAAATATTTTAGGGAGGAAAGATTGTGTCAACTACTTATTATTCTACTTGATGTATTATTCTATTTCACCTTTATCAAATCATCTCTAACAAGCATGAATTATTTTTTAAATGGGAAATACTGAGATGTCAAAACAGACTTCTTAGTTGGACAAAAATATAGTAGAGCAGAGATATTCTAAATAGAAGAACAAATATGCTTCAGTTGCCCAGATGTTCAAGTATACAATGAGCATGTTTTGCCAAAAGAAATTCAGTTATTAGATTCATGTTCTTCTCCACTTTCTTCTCATTTTGTGGACCTTTCCAATTATTTAAATTATGGATTTGTTGAAAGAATCTGTTTTTTTAAAAAACTTTGCAATCTGCTTTTACTTACATTTTTCCAACTCATTTGCATTGTCTACAATTCATTGTGTCCAAAACTGAACTTATTCTCTTTCTTTTGGCCTCGACCTTCTTCTCATCCTGCCTCCCTTTGAAGAGGAATGTTACCATCATCCTCCACCTCACCCTGATGGATGTTTGGATGCACTCCTGGACCCTTGCTCTGGGTTCCTTGGCCCTCTGCACACAAGTAGATCATGCTAGAGTAGTTACAGAATCAGGTCTCCTCTTGGGACATTTCTTCTCCACATTACTCTTCTGTTGGTCCTGCCCGAATTATAGCAAATACCTTTCCAATAGCCCCCATGTTTCCACTTTGAAATTTTGACCAAATCAGCAGAATAGCCATAACTCTTTACACACTGTCAGGTGGTTAGTGTTGTCTGCCTAGCTTCATTTCCTTCCAAGAACACCATCATACACACTCACTCACTCACACCGTCTTGGGGAGCTGCTGATCACAATACCCACACTCACTATGCTATTAAAAGTAGGGCAGTGAGAGAGTGCACTGTATTGGCTTGGTGGCTGGCTCAGAGATGCACATACCATAAAAGTATGGTCAGGCATTCTGTCCCAGTAACTTTCCATTAGAATCAGATGGAAAACTCTTGCTTTTGGTGGTTGCTTAATTTAGTAAACCCCTTTTGATGCTTTAGAGATTAGTTTAGCCAAGATGTATTTCCTTTGAACCTTCTAGAAAGTCGAACCCAAATAATGTATCCTATATTTAAATACTGTAGAGACACAATAAGGGAATTGTTTGTTATCCCACAAAGAGATCTAAGTTTCCATCCAGTTTAGAAACCATTCCCCTTGTTAGACTGGCAACCAGATTAAGAGGTGCAGGGCAATGTTTTCTATTTTACTACCAGTGTGGTAGTTACACAAAATGGAAGCTGCTAAGTCTGATGACTATTGGAGTCAACTATGATACAAATGCCTTTATTATTAATACCCACATGATAGAATTCCCATAACAATTGTCTATTTTTAATTTCAACTTTTTGATTGATAATATACATTAAAAGTATACATCTCTTAACCGTGTAACTCAATGAATTTTCACAACAAACACCACTTTGTTATATATGCTTTCTATGTTCACAACCAATTTTCAGATATCTAATGTTAGGATTTCTCACATCACAGCTCAATGCTCCATCTCCTGCCCTTTCCCTACCAGATATAGGCATTTTTTGTCCCAAAGGCAATTGGGTAAAAAGGTGGTAAAGCTAACAATTCACATTCTTATATGTACTTTTATTAATTCAAGTATACAGATACACATGTAGTAGCAGAAACAGCTAAAAATTTACGTCAAATAGTCAGTGAACCGAAAATCAAGATCCCCAGAGAAAACCAGATTTCTAAACAAGAATATAAACCACCTAGCTCCTGAACTTCAATTACCTTTATCTTTGAGAGTATCAAAAAACTTAGCTATTTTTCTTAAGAATAAGAAATCTTGAAAATTGGTGCTGATTCATTCTTGGAGGAGGAAAGCAGTTGAGTAAACTCTACTAATACCTAAAATTCTGCAAAGAAGACAAGACCATATGCTCTAAATTAGAGACTTACTTTGAGATTGCCAGCATTTTCCATTTCCCTCAGCATCCACATCACCTCTGCGGCACTGGCTCCTTGTCTGTGTTCCCCCTTGCACAGAGTCTGCAGTATCTTTAATTCAGGAGTGCTTGCTGATGGGCTCAGTGGTTTTCTGAGTGGACCACAGTCTTACGTCGTATCTCTTGGCAGGCCTGTCATTTTATTACAAGGAGATGATGAGAAAGTCAGATTGTCTTCCAAGTCTTTGGGAAGATTCCACCTCCCTCTGATCACTCTACCCCACCCTCCAAAAGAAAAGAAAAACCACAAAATCAGTATAACTTTTCAAGTTGTTCGAAGTAGGAAAAAATTCTTTAGATGCTTGGATAATGCAAGACTTTTTACTTAGCTATGTAGTTTGAAATGCTACAGCACACTATTGAGAGATATATTTGGGCAACATATTTATATTCCAATTTAGGTTTTCTTGCGAATATTTCTGTTAAAAACTCAGCAAGAATCACTGATGAATGAATTATGTTTCTGTTTCTTTGGTATACATTTCTACATAGTAGAGCTAAAATGAAAAAAAACCAGCAAGACTTTAAACATAGTCAAAATAAAGAAAAAATACTAATTTGTAGTCTCTGTCATATAATACTCTGAAGAATACAAAGGAATTGACCCTGAATTAGTAGACACTACACATTAGAATATATCATTGTGCATCTGTAAACAAAGGAGACAGAATTAAAGAATGATTCTGTATGTTGTATGAGCAGCATTCCTGAATCACTTTATTTTATTTATTTTTATCTTTAAGATTTATTTATTTTTATTACAAAATCAGATATACAGAGAGGAGGAGAGACAGAGAGGAAGATCTTCCATCTGATGTTTCACTCCCCAAGTGAGATACAACGGCCGGTGCTACGCTGATCCGAAGCTGAGAACTAGGAACCTTTTCCGGGTCTCCCACATGGGTGCAGGGTCCCAAGGCTTTGGGCCGTCCTCGACTGCTTTCCCAGGCCACAAGCAGGCAGCTGGATGGGAAGTGGAGCTGCCGGGATTAGAACCAGCGCCCATATGGGATCCTGGGGCGTTCAAGACGCGGACTTTAGCCGCTAGGCAATGCCACCGGGCTCTCCTGAATCACTTTAAAAACACAATAAAACCCTAAGCATTTACTAAAACTGTATTTTTAAGTAACATTTTCACATTTCCTGACTGAAAGCATATTGACTGTTTTAGAAAGCAATGATACAGGACCAGTGTTAAAGAAAAGTATGGCCTTATCAGTAGGCTGCGTCTCTAAATTCTCCCTAGCTAGGGGGCCAAGGGACTCCTTTCTTCACCAGCAGAGCTGGACTCCAGCTGTTGGGCAGCAGGGTGGAGAGACAATTGTGAGCTGTACCTTGAAGCCCAGAGCCAAGCTGCCTGGTGAGACCCAGCACCCAAAACAGCCCAAAGGCTTTACCTTTTATTTTTCACAGACAAAGCTTCTAGAGTGGCCCTGGCATGAGGCAGAGATCTGTACTCCAGAGAGAAGGGTTCCTTTTCACCTCCATGAGGCCTGTCATGCACCCGCAAAATGGATCTGGCCCTTGGGGACTCAGTGCCAGGCTAGTGAAGCTCAACACTGAACTGATCCTAAAAGCCCTTGTCTCTTTGACTTCAGGGAATATCCAAACATGCCCTGGTCCCACGTGCCATACTGATATCACAGCCAGCACTACTTGTGGTCTGTTGCGATAGACACATGCTTTGAGTCCACCTCAGTGGTAGGAACCCTGGAGTAGCATGTTCTTTGTCTCACCCAGGTATTTTGCTGACCCTGATGGACAATGGATTCCGGGTATGAGCTAATGTTGCAGCAACCAATTCTAGGACTAGCCATTTGGGTCTAACCCAGTCCCAAGAAAAGCCTTGCAAGAACTGATTTAGACACCCTTTGTTAGCCTCTCCCTGCCCCTCTGTCCCACTTCCTGCTGAACAACACAGTGATGCCAAAGTAAAGACAAATCAGGGCTTGGGGCATCATCTAGTGATGAAATAAATCAAATAAAATATATGCATGATATTTAGAGCCTTTAAAAGGTAGCAAATAGAGCAAATAATTTATGAAGCACAGAAGACAACATGAAAGTTTCTAATCCTTGTAAGTAAAGTCGTAGGAAAGAGAGAATGGAGCAGAAGCGATATTTAAAATCAAATAACTGAACATTTCTAAAACTGACCAAAGGTGGAACGACGGAAGACATTCTACGAACTTCAAGAAAAATAAGAAAGAAAAACCACAAGGGCACATAATACTGAAGCCACTGAAATCCATAAGCAAAAAGAAAAGTCATCAAAACAACCAAATGAGATAGGCTATCTTTCAGATACTCATAGCACGGAGATGATGGCATCAGTAAGGCAATAGATTGGTGTCTTTCAAAAATCGCAAGAAAGTAACTATCAACCTAGATCCAATCATATATTCTTCAAATTGAAAAAAAATTCAGACAAACCAAAACTGAGAAAAGTCACCAGAAGCAGTCTGCACTAAACAATAAATTCTAAAAACATCTTCTCTATTGAATCAAATTGATTCTGGGTGGAAGTTTAGAGATGTAGGAAGAATAAAAACCAGCCTAAGAGAAGGTCATGGGGAAATCTAATTGAACATTGACCTTTTGCAACCATAAGGCCTTAGGAGCTTCGATTGGTCCATAAATAGATAAATAGAGACAGATACAGACAGAGAGAATAAACTGAAATTCTTGACACCAACAGCACATAAGTATGTAGAGATTAAATGTACTAGAGTGCCCTGAGGTCGTTGAGCTGTCCTGAAAAGCAAGGTCAGGTTGTATATTTATATATCTGGGTTAACTATCACATCAAATAGCAGTAAAAACATACAATCATCAAGCTAATGGCAGTATAGCTAAAAAAGACAAGGAAGATGAGGAGAAAGAACAAAGACAGGATGGGACAAGTATAAACTGTGGCAAAAGTAAAACCAGGTAAGGGACAGGTGTTTGGCCTAGTGGTCCATATGCCTATGTCTCATACCAGAATGCCTAGATCTTACACTTGCCACGAGCTCCTGACTCTAACTTCCCACTGATGTGGACCTGGGAAGCAGTAGTAATGGATCACTTAGTTGGGTCCTTGTCTTCTTCCATAAGGGAGACCTGGATTGAGGGTCCAGTGTCTCCTGGTCTTAGAGTTGTCATGACACCAACTAACCAAGGTGGATATTAGGAGAATAAACCAATAGATTGGAATTCTATAACATCAACCAACCAACATATGGAAGTTCTCTTGCACGTGTGTATGTCTACCTCTTATATTAATTAACTTCTTAGAAAAACTGAACTCCAGCATATCACTAATTACCTTAAGTGAAAATATCCATAATCCTGTAATTAAAATAGAAAACCTATTAAAAGAAATAGTTTAAAATGGTAACCTTCTATTTTCTTTTTTTTTTAAGATTTATTCGTTTTTATTACAAAGTCAGATATACAGAGAGGAGAGACAGAGAGGAAGATCCTCCGTCCGATGATTCACTCCCCCAAATGAGACATAACGGCCGGTGATGTGCAGATCCGAAGCTGGGAACCAGGAACCTCTTCCGGGTCTCCCACGCAGGTGCAGGAACCCAAGGCTTTGGGTCATCCTCGACTGCTTTCCCAGGCCACAAGCAGGGAGCTGGATGGGAAGCGGAGCTGCCGGGATCAGAACCAGTGCCCATATGGGATCCTGGGGCGCGCTCAAGGCAAGGACTTTAGCCGCTAGGCCATGCCGCCAGGCCCATCCTTCTATTCTCAACATATATATGCACCCAGAAAGAGTGAAAAGGAAAGAATTTAAAATAATACATTGTACAAAATAAATGCAGTCAGAATGTCAAATATGACATGGGACCAGATAAGAGCTCACAAACCACTTGTCATAAAATCCACTTACAACTATAAGACCACACACATAAAAAAAAATCATGGTTAGACAAAACTCCAAAATAAATCTGGTCTCAGAAAAGAAGTCTATATTACTTTAACACAGCAGTAAGTAAAGCCCAGGTAGCTTAAGACTACTCAGTGACAAATTAAAATTGACATCCAGTCTAGAGAAAATTTGCCATTCTACTCACATCAAACTAGATAACAAAAATGTTTGAAGAATTTAGAATTCCCAAATGTCATATAACTTCTCTTCAATAAAAACTATCAAAGAAACGAGAACCACAGAAGGCGGATAGGATGACTGTAGGGCAGATGAGCAGGCCCAGAACCTGGGGCAAGCACCATTCCAGGCCTTGATCCAAGCAGCGGTTTTATGGGTCTTCCCTATGTAAGAATTAATCAAGCTGTCCTATATATAGATTCAATATTCTGTATAGACAGCTCATGACAGACATGTCCACACACAAACACAAAATGTTACTGTTTTAGAAACACAAGATTCCTTTTCTTGACTCTGTCCTTTGTCTTTTCAAATATCTGAAGCAGAAGGAGCCTGGTTAAGACTCCCAAGGGCACACTCAAGCAACCTGCCTGACCTGCCTCACTGCACAGTCCACCCCTTGACCCCATGACTTCAATTTTTACCTTGCTAACTCACAAGGTCATTGCAATGAGTTTCATTCCAAATCAAAAGAACATTTTAATATGTAGTGTTTCCTGATTCATAGTAATTTTTACATGATTATAAATACTCAACTAAAATAATAATAATAAAAACATACAAATGCTTCCATCATAACCAGAATAAAATCACCATTTGGTTAGAAAGAGCAAGCTTCTCATCAGAACATTATTATGCCATTATACAGAGTAATAGGTAAAGACTAAGTTGATGTTGATAAGCTGTTTCCCACTGAACAAATGTCAGCTCTCAAACAATCACTAGGATTATCATCCATCTCACAGCCACTTCTTCACTATGTACAGTAGTCTTTCCAATTTTATAGACAAGGACATTGAAACATACTGCACTTGGAAGGAAGACAGCTGACAGCACACAAGGCAGGACTTAAGGTCTCTACACTCAGGAGTCATTGCATGGGAAGCTATATAAGAAAATGACCCAAACACACGAAAAGGCCCAAGCTTGACCACCATGAAGCTATGACAGAGAGAAGGAAGAAACATTGAGATGTTAAAGAAAATCATATCTATGAGAATATTACATAGGCTATCGATCTATATTTGATTATGAAGTGAGGTAAAATATGAAACCACTATATTTAGTGAAATAAGCCAGTCCCAGAAAGACAGAGATCCTACATTTTCCCTGATCTGTGATGACCAATACAGAGTACAAAAAACATAATCTATATGAACAAGATGGACATTCTGGGATCTAATTATTGTTCACGGCCTTTGTACTCCTGAGGAATGGTAGGATTATTTTTAACAAATTTGTTTTGTTCGTTTGTTTTCTACTTGCCATGTGTTGATATTGTTGCCTAATGGAATGTTAAGCCTGCGACTGCAAAATGAACTGAAAGTATGCCATTGTAAAAATTACAGGGTGGGGGTCAGAAATCACGAAAGAGGAGAGTGGGTAGGGCATAAAGGCAGGAGGGAGGATTGGGTGGGAAGTACCACTATGCTCCTAAAATTATACCAAGAAATATGAAAAATGTGTTCACTTTATATAAGTACATTAAAATTAAAATTAAAAAAAACTGAAGAGCACGGGAGTGTTACTCTTTCAGAAATACAAGCAATGAAGCAATACTCTAAAGACCTGGTCTTTTTTTTTTTTTCAATTTCCCATCTGTGTTCCTACAAGCATGAAATTGGAAGGACAGAAAATGTGGGTGTATGTATATTTCCAAACACCCCCTACTTTCAACAACCCAAATCCTTTCTCTAAATTCCCTCAAATATCTTCTTTTTCAATCTACTATTTTTTTTAAATCATTAATTCCTTCACATCATTTCAACAGCATCACGAGTCTAATAATATAATGTGCAATATAATATGAATAACATTTTTAAAATTTCCTTTCATAATCTGTGTTACATCATGGCATTCCCTTTTTAAATGAAAACACGTCAGATAATTGGTTAACTAGAAAACAACTGATCAAGTTCTATTTACATGTCAACTTTCAGAGTGTGACTCTTCCACAAAGCAACCATGTGCATGATTTCATTTCGATAACAAGAACTGACAACTTAATGTGCAAAACGCGTCTTCCTGAAATCTCTTACAATCTGCTCAATTTCCTTAGTACAAAATGTTTATCTGGTCCTTTAAAGCAACAGGCAATCTTACAAAATTCATTTCACCTATTCTCTAGGTTTCTATTCATCATTACGATTCATCATTACAACGATCTAACACCAGAATCCATTTAGTATTACTGCGTTAGCCTCTAATCCCATCACAGCCTATGTCAAAGTAATACTTACAGGACTCCTTCATGCGTCTAAATTTCCTTGCTTTCATTCAATTTCTTCTCATCTTACTCTGATGGTTTCCTTTTTATGCTCTACTCTACTCTGTTTTCTTCTGTGATGAGAACAGTACATATACTCTTTCCCCAGCCCTTGTGACTTACAAATCCTCTGCCTATGTCATCTTTGTATTTTCCTGACCTTCTGTCTGGCGTAACTAAACTGAAACTCGTATTTACTTGGTTCACAATATCAAGGTCTTTCACATCCATTTACCGAACACAAGCAAAAAAAAAAATTTGTGAATTTCTTGAAGTATATAGATTCGGTGATGCTTAATTATACAACCAGCAGTTATTTTTTTAAAACCTACTAAATGAATTACAGTAAATAATGAATGTGTAAACAATTCACATAATGTTGATAAGCATGATTATTATAATTAGCACTTTGATATTAGATAATGACAATGACAAACCTATCACCTAAGTATCGTCTACCCACAGAACACCTGTATTTTTCAAAACAGGCGGTCAATAGGACAAGCCCATAATGATGATTAGACCATAGTCATACATCAACACTGCCCTTTCCCCAAACTCCTTCTTAGTGATTATGAATTTATTGCATGTCCCAAGGCACTGTCAGATGTTCAATCAGTTCATAAAGAATATCCAAGAGCAAAAACATATTAAACACCCTCAAAGATTTTCCAGCATTAGCATTTCTGTCACCTTGCAGAAAGCTAAAAAGTGATTCCCGTTACATCCTGAACTGTAGACAATCCACGTTTCCACAAAGTTGTGTGGTTGTTTTTGATGGGTGCCCCAGTACTGCCATATACTATTCGTGGACTGCCATGAGGAGTTTAAGACCCAGTCTATATCAGCTGAGTCATGAGCGAATGTGAATAGGACAAACAAGATGAGCCATCCAAGCCTAGGAGTGGGAAGGAGTATGAAGCCATTGCTTCCATTTGGGTTTGTATCTGTGCTGATTTCTTGGAAGGCAGACAACAAAGCCATCACTTGACCTAAGTAGGAGGAAGAGCAAAGATGGAAAATGGTCCAAACTCACAGTAGAAAAAAGAAACGGGAAAAATTTGCCTTCATTTGTTGATGACAATTCTTGCTTCAGTAATAACAAACAAGGCATGTGGTTCCCTGGAGTTCTCAAAAGAAAAAAAAAAAGCTTAGAGATGAATTTGTGAGGTGAAACTCAATTTAAGAAAATAAATTGAATAAGAAGCATAATCAATTGAATTTCACTGGTGCGCCTTTCTACAGTGAAAAATATTTAATGAATAATAACTAGAGATTAATTTGGCAAATTATTCTATTGGCCACACTTATGATTAATACAACTAGGAATACATTATGGCAGATTTGAAAAATGCATTCTGAAATCCGTGTGCCATTTTCAATATTAGGGAAATACTAGTGACGGAAATACTAGAGCCAGGATTCCAGAGCTAAACTGTATGGATTCAAATTCTGGCTGCATCACTTGCTAACTGTGTGACATTATAAAACATTGAAAAGAGTGTCTTTCACGTAGTATGTGTTGTTTGATTTGCTGTTATTAGAAAGTCACTTTCCAGGGATGGAGGTGGGTGATCTGTGTTAAGGCATAGAGAGTAAAGCCACTGGCGATTCCATAAGGAAGCCAGTTCAGGTTTCAGCTATTTGACTTCTGATTCAACTCCATTCTGCTAATGTCCCTGGGAAAGCAATAGAGGATGACCCAAATCCTTGGGTCACTGCCACCTATGTGGGAGACCTAGAATTCCTGGTTTCCATCTTGACCCAGCCCTGACCATGGCAGCCATTAGGGGAGTGAAACAGTTCATGAGTCAGTCTCTCCTCCTCCACTCTCCCTATCATTCTCTGTCTTTCAAATAAACAAATAACTTTTTAAAAAAAATCCATTTTCAAAAAAAAAGGGTAAATTACAACACACATTTCTAGTTTAAAAAGTCCCATCAAATCAGGAATGCAATTGATTCATATCACTCAAGAATACTTCTGGGGGAAAGTCGTAGAAAACCCTATGAATGGTTATTTACAAAAACATTCTGTGTTTAGTTTACAAGGGCTTCAGAAGCAGACCGTCTTAGAACTTGGTCAGTAAGACAGAAAGATAAGCCAGAACTCGGGCTCACTGCAGCTTTGCTTTGTACCCATGCCTGGCAGGAACTCCTCATCCACCTGCTGGCTCTTTAGGATTGGGAAAGGGCCACAGCTCTTGGCTGGGTACTAGATGGAAGGCAAGGGCAGCACCAATAAAGTCTCCACATAAGTGTGTGTGAAAACCTGCCTCATGGAGTACTCAAAATCTCACTCCTTTAACAACCCAGCAAACTTCTCCCTAGAGAGGGAATAAGCTGCCAGCTTTCTAATAACCGTATGATATTGGATGATAGCCCCTAGTGACATCCGCTACTTTGACAAAGAGAATCTATTAGAAACCAGCAAAAAAAAAAAAAAAAATACAAGTCATATGTACAGTGAGACTCACAAAGATCTAATTAAAGATTATTCACAAATGTTTTCCAGTGTTTTTATGGAGATATTAGCTCATGATTAAGGCCAAGAAAATCAATGAAAAATTCCAATCTAAAATTGTATAAAGATTCAAGTCCTCCATCTCACGGGCAACATTTGAAATATTCAATGTTCACAAGAGGCTGGCGGGTTACTACACTGGACAGCACAGAGAATATTTCCATCATCTCAAAGTCTGATTCAACAGTGCTGCACTTTACAGAGCACCTGTCTCCTGCCAAAGTGTGAACATCTGCTGAACGTGTAATAAATGTGTAGTAACATGTCCTACCAAACACACAAGTACACAAAGATCATGTACAAAACTAAAAAAAAAAGATGGAAATAATACAAACACACAAGATAGGAAAACTTCAATAAATTACATGCATCATATTTTAACTATCTGAAAGAATGACACAGCTCTATGTTTTCAAAACAAAGCATATTACATTATATTCGAAAGGCAAAGAGGCAGAGAGAGAGAGAGAGAGAGCAATTTCATTTGCTGATCCACTTTCCAAATGCCAACAATAATAGGGCCCGAACCAAGCCAAAGCTGGGAGCCACATTCCTAGTTTCCCCATGAATGTCAGGAACCCAGTGTCTGGAACCATCGTCACTGTCTTCCAGGAAGCTGTAGGGAGGAGGCAGAGCTGAGGACTGAAGCCAGGCACTCCCCATGTGGGAAGAGGGTGTCATGACTGTAAGGCCATGATAAGCACAAAGTGATACCACTCTTATATCAGTATGCATATCTGTACCTATCTTAGGACCAAGACTAGGGGAATGTGAATGATATACTAAAGATTAGTCTGTCCCACTTTGGATCTCTTTCATTGGACACCCAGGCCCCTCACTTACTTTACCCAGTCCTGGCCCTGACATGTGTGAGTGGATACAGAAAAATGTGGACAAAGGAGTGTTTCCTCTTGGATTCCATTCACCTCTACATAGCTGAGTTGTTCTTAAGGAAAGATGGGATAGAAGCCAGTCATCAAATGAGGGCTCTGCCCCAAGGACCAGGGGAGAACACAGCAGCAGCAAAGATGTGCTCTTGCCTAAGGGCTGCCAGAGTGAGCAAGATGGCAGAATTGGAGCAGGCTGTCAATGTTCTGTTCCCCACCATGGCTGAAGACTTTATTTTATTCATTCTCTGGCCCTTGGTGTAGGGAAAATACGACCAGAACTCTGACCTTACCAATAAACCAGCCTTGCTTCTGGCGTAGCTATCCATCCTACATTCTCAATGCTTATCACTAAGAGCGCTTTTAGGTCACTATGGCTGTGTAATTACCATGCAGGCAACTGAGCAAAATGTAATGACTCTTTAAATGCACAAAAAGTGATTGACCATGGTTGAATACCCACGGCAGAGCAGGCAGTGGGTCTCTGCCCCATTGCTGCCGTTCACCGTGGAATTTTCAACACAAGCAGCTGTGGATTCTTTCAGTCTCTTTGTATTATTTCTTCTCTGTGTACCTGGTCTTGGGTAATACTGCTAGTTTTGGAACTCGACATGATTGCTTCAAATGAAACTAACCTCTTTTTTTTTTTTTTTTTTTCCAGAAAGCCAGGTTTGCTGTGTGCTGTTAGCTCACAGCAAGTGCACTCTAGGCTTTATCATGATCATAAATCAACACAGCGCTCAGACTATTTACGGATTAGTTCCGTGTGGTGTGAAACATTTCCATGGTATTTGGATGCTTTTCAGAGGCAATGTTAATAGTTTCCTTTGGTCTTTTAAAACTTTTCAAAGCTGCCTGCCCTTCCACACCCCCTCCCAAAATACATAATCCATTATTCCACTGCCCAAATTCATGATTAAAACTAAACAACATTAACTTAAAAGCATATTTCAAAATGCCGATTATCTAACTTTTAATTTTCCCAAGTGTAATTTTTTTCATGAGAGATAGAGAAGCTGAACTATAAACACAAAGTATGTGCTTCTATCTGCTAATTCACTCTCCAATGGTTGGGCCTAAGCCAGGGCTGGAACCAGGAGATTGAAACTTCATTTGGGTGTCCAGCATGGGTGGCAGGTACCCAATCTCTTGATGCATGGTCACAGCCTCTCCGGTCTGCATTAGTGGAAGCTAGAGTCAGGAATCACCATAAGGAACAGAGGCGCTGTGTTATGGGACACAGGCATCATAACCAGAATCCTTTCCCAAGTGTCATTTGTAAAGACAAATGCAGTGGTCCAGCTTCTCTGCGGGGAGTCCTGCATGCCACCACAGTCGGTTTACAGAACAGTCAAACCTTCATTTTTATGGTCCCCATGAAGCCAAATGACAGATTTGATCATTTTTTCCAAATGATCGATTTTGATAATGTGGAAAAAACACTGACAGTTGCTTAGAAACTAAAGTTGAAATGATGTTTTGAGTCTACAGTTGTTTTTAAAGATGTATTTATTTTGGGGCTGGTGCAATGGCTCAACTGGCTAATCCTCCACTTCAAGTATCAGTATCCCATACAGGCATCAGTTTGTGTCCCGGCTGCTCCACTTCCCATCCAGCTCCTTCTATGTGGCGTGGAAAAGCAGTGGATGATACACTAAGTGTTTGGGACTCTGCATTCATGTGGGAGGCACAGTGGAGGGTCCTGGCTCCTGGCTTTGGATCAGCTCAGCTCTGGCCATTGCAGCCATTTGGGGAGTAAACCAACAGATAGAAGATCTGTCTCTGCTTCTCTCTCTAAATCTGCCTTTTCAATGAAAATAAATAAATTTTTACAAAAAAAAAGAAAGAAAGAAATTTATCTTTTTTTTTTTTTTTTTTTTTACTTGAAAGACAGAGTTTTGGGGTGGAGGGGAGATGGGGAGAAAAAAAAATCTTCCAACCACTGGCTCACTCTCTAAGTGGCCTCTGGCTAGAGGGCTAGACTGCGCTGGTCTACAGCTGAAAGCCAGGAGCTTCCTCCTGGTCTCCCAAATGGGTGTAATGGGTATCCTCTGCTGCTTTCCCAGGTCATTAATAGGAAGATGGATTGGAAGTAGAACAGTCAGAATCAGACCGGTGCCCATCTGAGATGTCAGTGCTCCAGACAGAGGATTAGCTTGCTATACCACCCCGGTGGGGGCTGTGAGAGAATATATGAACAAAATTAACATTTTAGTAATGAACATAACTGGCATATGTTTTCAGATACACATCTATTTCTAATTTTTATCTGCATTTTTTGTTTTGAAGAAGAGGACTTCCGTTAATTGCTTTAATGGAAAAGAAAATCGCTATTTTAATATAGTGGACTCCTGCTACTTAATTCCTGTGGTTCTTTTGGGTTGAATTAAATTTATGAAAAATAGCAAGACTCAGTTCCTAATCCTTTGAACTTTAAATCCTTTAAGATCTTTCATCAGTTCGTTTCTGCTCACTTCTGCTATTATAATCACTAAAAGTATTTATTAATCATCTTTATTAAATATTTCACATGTCTGCTTCTGGGCCTTAGTTTATTCACCTAAGAATTAAAAATTTTAGACTTGAAAGACATAATCTCTTTAGGGCTAAAGTCCTATAATCTTATTAAATTCTGAAATGTTCCAATACAAATATATTCTTGTTTCTTAAACTACTTGATACATTTATTATTTTCTAAAATTTATACCTGCTTTCTTAACCACTGTCACAAATCAGCTACTTCTTACTATTACCATTTAGATTAAGTATATTAATGAACTACCTTATTTGTGAGAGACAGAAATGTAGTATCACATGAGTTGGAGGAAAGAAAGACGAGCTGTAATTTGAACGGCTGAAGATTCACAAGGTTCCTCCCTCTAGGTAAAGTATCTCCAAATATGAACACGTCTCAGGTGTTCATCTCTCTCTACTTCTGAGCTCTTTCCTTTATGCTGGGTTCATTTCTGGTGTCTTTGCCAAGCACAGAAGCAAGAGAGGCTACCATGTCTTCACACATCCTTATGCCCTGTGCACTCAGATTTCCTACTGTACAAAAGGTGTGCCTTTTTTCTGAGATCATGCCACTGAGGCCAAAAGGGTTCTTTCATACCACTCACTTGGTATTCCCCATTGTACAGTGCTTGACACACAGTGATCACACTTTTTTTTTAAAGTACAGAATATATTCAATTATACAGTTTTTTCCATGACAACTTTACACAGTTTTCCACTTTCATGCATGTGTATTATATAATTTGTAATTTAATATGAGAATGGACAGATCAAGAACTATTGGCCTCTTTACTTTCCAAGTTTTAAGATCGGAGGCATAGCATATTCTAGTTTGCATACTCCTAACTTTTTGGGGGCATCGGAAATGTTATTCACTACATTAGCTGCCAATTTCTTTTTAAGGACCATGTGCATCCACGTACTGGTAACAAAATCCTTTTTTTATATATATTTTTTTATTAATACTTTGCATTATGTGACAGTTTCATAGGCTCTGGGAATCCTCCCACCCCTCCCCTCCCCCCTGGTGGATTCCTCCACCTTGATGCAGCATTACAGTTCAAATTCAATCAAGACTCTCTCCTCGCAAACAAAATCCTTATTTTAATGTCCACTAAAGAACCTTCCCTAGGGTCCAACAGATGCACTCATAAATCAAACGCTAGATTTTTAAGGTCTTTATCACTATTTAAAAGTTTAATTTGGGCAATTGAATCTTCTGAACAAGCATTTTACACAATACTTGAAATTCTCAAAAACAGATTTAGCAATCTGACCCAGTGCCATAATTATATTTTCCTCAGCATTTTAATTATATATAATTGATCATCTTCATGATTTACCCAAAATATTTTTGCCGCATATTAATAAGTTCTTCAAGAGAACCCTTCACCTGAGAGTCTGCTCAGAGAAGATCTACTGCATTTAAGGTCAAGAGTATTATGTCTGGGGTTTGGCAGCGTGGCCTAGTGGCTAAGGTCCTCGCCTTGATCCCATATGGCCCTGGTTCTAATCCCGGCAGCTCCACTTCCTCTCTATCTCTCCTCCTCTCAGTATATCTGACTTTGTAATAAAAATAAAATAAATCTTTCAAAAAAAAAAAAGAGTATTATGTCTGATGCAAATGAGGACAGATGAGAATCTAGTCAAATGTTCAGAGTTTCCAAATGCTCCTAAGTTGTACTTAAACATCATTTGACACCTTTCGGCCACAAGAGAACCCATTTACCAGGTAAGTCCTGATGAACAACAAGCAGCAACACTTTTTTTCCTTTGCTCACTTGAGGAACACGGTAGTAAATTTTTCTCTGGCAGTGAACCACTTTGTGAGTGGATGATGTTTTCCCTCCTGGGGCAAATTATGGAAATACATGCAATGCATCAACGGTTCTAATTTGAAATATTTGTTGTGCTGGAGAACAGCCAGCCGCCTCCTTTTCATGCAACGGAATCACTTTTTACAAAGCAGTGATAACACCCTGTATTTGCCCTTAAAATATGTGTGTGAGACAGAGACATACAGACAGAGAAATTTTAGAAACTTGCACAGAAAAACTGAACATATTTATTTTTGCTTAAAAAATTTTTTTTGAAAGCCATACATAGATTTTTCAAAATACTCATTTTCTACAAGCTTTTTGAAGAACCCTGGACTGACTGAAATATTTCTGGGGCTTTCCAATTTGGGAAATTTTAGATTAAGTATTCAATCCTTTGCCTGAGGGACAATCTATCAGAAATAACCAGAACGTGACCTTAGCTCTAACTTCCTCTCCTGGGGTAAGAACAGGTTACTGGTATGTCAGACCAGAGAAACAGGGCGTGCCTGGATTTCCAACATGTCCTCGATGCTCCCCTGTCCAGGAACTCCCCTAGAAGTTATATGTCTAGGGCATGGTTCTTATGGTATGGACTGATTCACATGGAGGGTAGACATGTTCCATTTCGCACACTGGGCAAACTGGATCTGACTCTACTAGGCAGCAGTCCAGAACATGATATGGAAATCCAGCTACAGCAGAAGGATGAAGGAGCAAAGTGGTGCGTAAGAGCACAGCCTCTGCAACCAGCAGACCTGCCAAGAAAGGGCTGGTTAAATCCCTGGGGAATGCAGTCTGACATTCCTACACTTCCCTTTCCTCATCTATACAGTAGAGATAGTACGATCAATACTGCCCATTACACCGGGGTAGTGTGAGTTTAAAGCATTTGATTAAGGGTTGAACACAAGGTAAGGAAAAAAGAGTGAGCCAAAAGACTAAAGATGGTGCTAGAAGAGCTGAAACAAGGGGTCAGCATTGTAGCAGAGCAGGTAGAGAGCATGTCCTTAACATCAGCATCCCATATGGGCGCTAGTTCGTGTCCCAACCACCAGCTGCTGGCCTGGGACAAGCAGCAGAAGATGGCCCAAGTACATGGACCCCTGCCAACCGAGTGTGAGACCCAGATGAAGCTTCTGGCTTAGGCCTGGCCCTGCACTGGCCATTGAGGCCATCTCTATCTCTCCCTCTCTAACTTTGACTTTCAAAATACAAACAAATCCTTTTAAAAAGAAGAAAAGAAAGCAAGCCAATCCAAGGCGGGGAAGGAGGGGAACAAAGCAACCGAGCGCTAAAGTCAGCCTCACTGTTACAGAAGTTGGTGAACAGTACACACACTGAGTGGCCCATTCATCAGTGAGCCATGTGTGTACATCAGCTCTTCACTACCAAATAGCAATTCCTGAAACAACTTAATAAGGAGAAAAGGGTTATTCAGTTCAGAGCTGAGGCTCAGGTTCAAGGTCAGCATCCCCGTTGGTTGGGTGTTTGATGAGGGTGGCCGTGTTGGACTAGCAGAGGAAGGATCACATGGTGCTCTGGAGGCACACAGTTGGCTGGACCCACCTTGGGCTGTTATAATCAACTCCCCTAAGCATCACCTTTCGAGGGTTCACCGCCAGTGCCCCAGGGATCTCCCACTACGTCTGTCTCTGCAGTCATCATGAGCAGATTGCATTTCCACCCTGTCAGTACCATTGTGACTCTGGTTTACATGTCTGCATGGCTTCAAGGGGCAAACTATAGCCAGCCCCTAGCAGCTGTCCTCCTAGAAATGGAACATGTGACAGTAGTACCAGACTCCACTCAGCTGACTTGTTCAAGAGTCCACCAGCTAAGCAGAGGAGCTGCTGCTTGAATCTGGCACTCAAATCTTTAACTTGAACAGATAAAAAATGGGATACAGTTGACAGTGATCTTATTTAACATGTAATGACTTTGATTGTCTTGGTCAAATCTTGCTTTTTTGAAAAAATTATATCCTTAGTCAACCTCTGGATCAATAGGCTGAGTGCTTAGTGAGAAATAGATGTATAATGTAATGGGAAGTTCCCCAGAAAATGTCATATTTAGAACAGCCATTTGAGACTGCAGAGATGAACACAAGTTCCTTATCAACACCAAGAGCCTGGAACTCCACTGTGCTTCTCACGTGGTGGCAAAGTACCCAACTATTAAGGCAGTGTCTGCTGCCCCCTCAGGGAGCACATCAGCAGGAAACTGGAGCAGAGAGGAGCTGGGACTCAAACCCAGGCACCCTGGTGAGGCTTCCCACTCGCTGTTCTAACCACCACACCAAACTACTGAAATGGGTCAAAGACTAATCAAATGCCTTCTCTATTTCTCATTTTTACATAAAAATAGAAAATGTCAGGGCCCGGCATGGTAGCCTAGTGGCTAAAATACTCATCTTGCATGCTTTGGGATGACATATGGGAGCCAGTTCTAATCCCGGCTACTCCACTTCCCATCCAGCTCCCTGCTGTGGCCTGGGAAAGCAGTAGAGGATGGACCAAAGCCTTGGGACCCTGCACCCAAGTGGAAGACCTGGAAGAAGCTCCTAGTTTTAAATGACTCAGCTCCAGCTGTTGCAGCCTCTTGGGGAGTGAACCAGCTGGCGGAAGCTCTTTCTGTGTCTCCTTCTCTCGGTATATCTACCTTTTCAATAAAAATAAATAAATCGTTTAAAAAAATGGAAAATGTCAGAATTCTTGTTTCTGCCACTGCTAGGATGAGTTTTGACATCATCTCCCTACATCTGCAAGCCAGAATTTTCACCCAGCAGGTCAACACTTGTCACATGTTCTGTGTTTCACTAACTATAGCGTGAGCAGAGGGCCAGATTATGTTCCCATTACTACTATATCTTGACTTGGTGCCAATTGTGTAATATACGTCAAGAATACATCATCTGTTTCCTCTCTGAAGCCAGTTCAACAGCATCTCTGTCTCTTCTATCCATGTGTAAACAGGCAAGCATATATTTTCTAGATTTCCTTAAAGGTGTATCTTAGTGACATACAGTACTATCAGATTTCCTTCCATCAAATTTTCAAGTTTTACTTATGCGTTGCATGGAATTAACTATTTCATGACACTGTGTCTATAAGACTTGGTATTTTCCATCATATTCTATGTGTGTACAGATATGCAATGTGGATTTGCTTTACTTATAATCCACAATCCATGTGCTTTCCATCTGTGTTGGTATTTGATTTTCTAAGTGATACTTCACTCTCTTTTTCATTATTTTCTCAAGTGAATTACTGAACACCTCCTTCAGTTTCAGTTTTCTTTCCATATCCCATCTGCTTACCACAGAGATCACCATGATGGTTTGATCTGGGAGTTTATTTTGCTTTCTCTACAAACTCAGTGTAGAGCTCTTTGGAACATATCAATTAACCTCTAAGAAAACACATTTATTCATCCCATCACTGCAATATACATGTCATCCCAGCTAAGAGTCTGTCATTCCAGGATATTAAGTCAGTTCCAGTTATCTAAGTCTGCCTCATCAACATTAGCTGCATTGTCTTAACTTCCCTTCCCAGATGTTCCTCTATCTTCCCAACATCCTACTCTAACAATAAACCATTGAAATATGGCTGACACTCTTCTAGGTTCCCACCTAACAAGGAACAGTCCCTGCGTGCATTTTCCTAATATTTTGTCAATGTGTTTTCTTTGTTCAAGAACGAACAATTTGCTCCTTTTCCAGCTTCACTAATAAACTCACTGATTTAGCCAACAAGCATATTTAGAAACCAAAAATTGTGATTTTGTAAACCAAATTAAATTTTATAGTAATTTGCCATTTTATGCCTATAATTTAAATTGATGAATATTTCATGAGTTTCAAAAGCTGTGGGAGCATTAGGAAGCAAATAATCCTAGTGGGTAGCAGAAGAGAGGATATGAGAAAGGCAATATAGTTTTTTTGAAGTCTGAAAAAGTAGGAGTCTGACGATCAGGCAAAGAAAAGAGGCTTTGTGCAAAAGAATGGAGGTGTGGACATACACTTACTGACCGCCTACTATAAGCTGGTACTTGGAATCACAAAGGAAAGTAGCATTTAGACTCTCACTTCAAATAATTTGTGAACCAATGGATGAGTCAACGGTTACAAGTAACTGCAAAATATACCATGTTTGCCCACAGTAAAGCTGGTATCCTGATTTTCTCTCAAAAGGTATTACACAGACTGAGGCTTGAGTGACAAGCAGAAAGGAGCCAGGGGAGTAGCATCTGCAAAGGCCTGAAGTCAAGAGAGACCCACAGCCCACATCAGCAAAAAGAAGAGGTAAGTCGCTGTTTAAACGTGGGTTTGGACACCTTGAGGTAGATGAACAGACGAGACGGAGGTAAGCAGGCCCAGGTACGATCATTAAGTCTTTCAACCATCTTGAGGAGTTAGGATTTGCCTTAAATCTTCCAGATGGTCAATGACACATTTCAGTGGAGAGCAGCACTCCCCTAGCAGAAGATCTCAGATAACAAAAACAACAGAAATGTACTGAAGGCAGAGCAAGAAAGCAGCAGGGAGAAAGATTAAGAATGAAACCATATCTGAACCTCAGTACTGACAAAAGGGGGGTTTTGCTCAAAGCCTCCAAACCAGTGAGGAAAAGATTAGCACAATCCACCAAGAAACAAAGTTAACCTGAGCCTAGGTTACAGCAGTGGAGTCAAGAGAAACAAGGACACAGATATAAGCGATCTGCTCTCTGGAGATTTCATCTTGCAATATGCCTGTTATTTTGAGTACCTCTTTAGATTATGATAACGTGAGTAAAACCTGTTAGCTTTCTGGTTCCACAGACCCAGCAAATATTGTCTTAAGCTATTTTCATTTGTGGTTACCTGAGTTCTAAATATAAGTGCATCTTTAAACACACCCTTTGTCCACTACCACCTGGCCATGCTTGATTTAAAAGAATGTTACGATCAATCTGAATCCTAGTGTGTTCACTTCTTCAACAATGAAAGCAATTTCTAGAGGAAGTAGCTTGATAAACAATTCCATATACAACACACCAAGTCATTTCCCCTACACTGACTATCCCTCCGTGGTCCCACCTCCCCATCTTTGCTCTGAGTCAAAGTGTGTTTCCACAAGGCCCAGGAAGGTCCACGACAGGCTCCCAACTCTCTTAGCTCAATTCTTCAATGCCTGATTCATCAGACCGTACCTGTGCTGGTCATGTCTTCCAGTCTCTGGGCATTTCCAGACTTCAGGGAATCCCAATTATTCTCCTGGCTGGCTCTTCCACCTCCCTCAAGTTTTTTCTTCCTCTTATTACTTGATTTAAACATAAAATACTCCACCCACTCAGTATAGTCTTCACAATTTATATTTTTTGCCTAACACTCATCTCAATCTGGCAGACTGCGAATTTGATTTTTTTGTTCATCATCCATCTCCCACACCTAGAAGCAAGATAGCTCTCCAAAGGCAGGGACTTTGAGAGTTCTATTGTATCTCTAGTGTCCAGAGCAAGGCCCAGCCCGTGGCAGAAACACAGTGATGACCTGCTGAGTGAATCACCTGTGTTGCACATGACTGTTAGCTGTTGCCGTCCTGGTGCTCCCAAGACCTAACTGATTAACCAACAAAATTACCACCATGGGAAGGTTACTGGCAATTACTCATTGCTTCCTCCTCCAGGAAGCCTCTGGCAAAGGCAGATAGAGGTTGAATTACTTCCATCAGTGCAGAATTTGGTGTATAAGGCACTATAATTAGGATTTGCTTTATAAGGTTTGCAGCCAGTCTCCACCTCCACACTTCATGACTATCAAGCCACCTTAAATTCTTGTTTATTACTCTTGAGAAATACTTTTTTTTTAAAAGATTTTATTTATTTTTATCGGAGAGGCAGATATACAGAGAACAAGATCTTCCATCTGTTGGTTCACTCCCAAAGAGGCTGCAACAGCCAGAGCCAAGCTGATCCAAAGCCAGGAGCCAGGAGCTTCTTCCAAATCTCTAATGCAAGTACAGGGTCCTAAGGTTTTGGGGCCATCCTCCACTGCTTTCCCATGCCACAAGCAGGGAGCTGGATGGGAAGTGGAGAAGCCAGGACACAATGGCACCCATATGGGATCCCGGTACATGCAAGAGTGAGGATTTAGCCACTAGGATACTGCTCAGGGCCCGGCAGAATTTAATTGCTATTATGTCTAGAAGAACAAGGCCCCTCTCACTCCAGTTCTACTCTCCCTCCCAAAAGTAAGAAAACTGTGCAGCATAGCATGAATTTTCTCTTTATGTGAGCATTCACACAAATTTATACACTAAGAGTTTTGGTGTTGGGAGATTACATGTTTATATACCAAGCAGGGTAGGGGATAAAGTACTCTCTTATCCCAACCATGTATTTTTTTTTTTTTTACTTTTTTTTTGTTGTTGTTCAAAAGGCAGATTTTACAAACACACGCACACACAGAGAGAGAGAGAGAGAGAGAGAGAGAGAGAGAGAGAGAGAGAATCTTCCATCTGCTGGTTCACTCCCCAAAGGCCACAATGATTGGAGCTATACAAGTCTGAAAGCAGTTCCTGACTGCCACTGGGTCTCCCATGTGGGTGCAGGGACCCAAGGACTTGGTCCATTTCCCACTGCTTTCCCAGACCATAACAAGGAGCTGGACTGGAAGTAGAGGAACCGGGACTAAAGTGGTACCCATATGGGATGCCAACACCACAGGGGGAGGATTCACCTGCTATAGAGTAAAAATTACAGCTTCTTCCCGCAGGGTTAATCACAAACCACTAAAGAATATGCTGATTTCCATTCGTTCGAACAAATACAACACTGTATCTAATCGAGGAAGTAATAACTCAAGCAAGGAAAGACATGAACTTTTTTTTTCCTCCAATGTAGATACATGCTTGTGACATGAAAAGGTTGATCGCTGGTCTGGCTTGTTTTGCACTGGTAACAAATATGAAATCTGTATAATTCATCACATCCTCTACACATCAGATTTCTCCATTTTGGAACTAACTTAGGCAACACAAATACTTGAGTTTTTTTTTTTTTTCCCATTGCTTGCTTTGTCTATGTAATTCTAAGCCAGTTCAAAACAGTCTTAAAGTTTTTCAAGATTTTAAATTATTTGTTGCTGTATAGATTTAAAACTACTCATTAGAACTATGTCATGTGTCTAAACTAGAGTCTTGCTTTTCACTTGCTAAAGCTTCTTATTTGGTGAAATATTACGCCTTTCAACTGTAATGTAAATTTAAAATGTTATCTCAAGAACGAAATCCAAAAGCAAAAGGGTTAAGGAAGAGGGTGGGAGGGAGAGAGAGAAAAAAGGAGGGAGGAAGGGAGTATCATTATGTTCTTAGAATTATATCTACAAATCACATGGAAGCTGCTACAAACTAATTAAAAATTTAAATAAAACTTTTAAAAAGCTATGCTGTGTGTGCATAGACACAACTGTTAGTTGACTCACAGCAATGAGGGCCAGCCAGGCCACAGCAAGAGCCCAGTATGCTTCTCCCAAATGGATGGCAGGAGACCAATTGTCTCATTCACTAACACCTGCTGCCTCCCGGAGTGCGCATTAGCAAGAAGTTAGAATCATGATCAGAGCCAAGACCCAAATGCAGGCATTCTTACAAGGAATGTGGCATCCCAAAGGGCTTCTCAACTACCCAGCACAGGAACTCAACAAGTTGAGTGGACTGTCCAAATAAATAAACAGTTTACAACTACAGTGGCACAAACCCAACTGCACGCCTCTCCCTGATAAAATGAAACACTAGATTCTTAACGGAAGTCATTTGAATTTCAGTTTGACTAATCAAGGGTCTTTCTCAATTAACTTTCTCACAAATCATGAATAGGAAAGAAAAAACTGAGTGTGTCTGAAATTTCATAGAAGGAATGATTAGAAAGTTTAGAGTTGAAGGTTTGGGGCAAGGTTGCTTTCCTGAAACATTACAGTGAATTCTCTAATCCTTTTTTATATACATAGACACTCGCAAATCTGATTTTAAATGTGAAGACTGAATACTCTCTGAGTTAAGGCTGGTCCTGAAATATGGATACTTTCCTAGCATTTTGCCTTTGATCCACCTCTCAGATACTTTTCATGTTCTCATTGAACTATGATAGTCATTTTAATGGTTTAAACTGTTATTTATTTTATTTTTTTAAAAATTTATCTATTTTTATTGGAAAGTCAGATATACAGAGAGGAGGAGAGACAGAGAGGAAGATTTTGCCTCCACTGATTCACTCCCCAAGTGACTGCAATAGCTAGAGCTGAGTTAATCCGAGCCAGGAGCCAGGAGCCAGGAGCTTCTTCCAGGTCTCCCATGCGGGTGCAGGGTCTCAAGGCTTTGGGCAGTCCTCTACCGCTTTCCTAGGCCACAAGCAGGGAGCTGGATGCGAAGCGGGGCTGCTGGGATTAGTGCCCATAAGGGATCCTGGAATGTGCAGGCAAGGACTTTAGCTGCTATGTTATTGCGCTGGGCCCACTGTTATTTATTTTAAAGAGGCAGATGAAATGAGAGGGAGGGTCCCCATCTGTTGGTTCACCCACCAAGTACCTGAAATGACCAAGCTTAGGCTAGGACAAAGCTAGGAGCTGGGAATAACTTCCAAGTCTCCCATTGGGGAGGGAAGGAGCTTGAGCCATCTCCTCCTAGCTGGACTGGGGAGCAGGGCTGGAACATGAACATGACAGTATAGGATGCAGGTGTCCCAAGCAGTGTTAACTGTTAGGCCAAATGCCATCCCTGCTCCCACTGTTTTAACTTCCAAACAAATGGTTAGAACTTGTCAACCATCATCTTTGACATTGATCTTATCTTTAGCTACAAATTTATACATTTATATGTACATTCGGCCACATCTATGCCTGGCTACCACACACACACCCCCCCCACACACACACAGACACACACACTCACACACACACACACTCTAAATCTCTCTCACTCCCAATTCCATCTATCTAGTCGCACAAGATAAAACTTGATATTCATTCTAGGTCTCGGTTGGAACAGTACAGCTTGGGGGATCTGTTTGCACAACCACAGTCTGTTTGGGTTTTTTTTTTTTTTTAAGATTTATTTTATTTTATTGGAAAGTCAGATATACAAAGAGGTCAAGAGACAGAGAGGAAGATCTTCCGTCCAATGATTCACTCCCCAAGCGGCCACAATGTCCTGAGCTAAGCTGATCCAAAGCCAGGAGTCCGGAGCCTCTTCCAAGTCTCCCATGTGGGTACAGAGTCCCAAGGCTTTGGGCCATCCTCAACTGCTTCCCAGGCCACAAGCAGGGAGCTAGATGGGAAGCGAGCCGCTGGTACATGAACCAGCACCCATATGGGATCCCGGCCCGTGCAAGGTGAGGACTTCAGCCACTAGGCTGCCGCACTGGCCCCACAACCACAATCTCACTGGCACATGGACACATCTTTCATTTTGGCAATGGCTGCTCTCACACTACCCTGATAGAGCACAGAACAAAAGAGGCCATGTGACCCTTACAAAGTCCAACACTGAAGGGCACCGCAAATGATTTTGGGGAAATGGAATTGTAAAAAAAACAAACTTATTTTGATGCAAAAAAAATGTTAAATCCATCATGGATTTTTTAAAAAAATATATTTTTTCCATGAATTTTTGAAGATATGTCTGCATAATTTTCAGATTTTCTTACACTAAAATAAGCTTGACTTTTAATCCAAACTGAAATCCCCTCATATTTACTATCTGATGTTTGACACCACTTTCCCTGACCACCAAGCAAAAAGCTTTTTAAACTCCCACCCGTCTTAGAGTATTTACTGTTTCTCAGGTGCCAAAAGTGGCCTCCCAACCATCTCTCCAATTCATCCCTGCCACATCTTAAACGGGAGTGCTCCTCATCCCTCCGCTGTTCAACTACCTTCACCCTTCACCCCATACCTCTCCTGCCACCGTGACACTCCACCTGAAACTTGCACCCAAAGGCTGCATGGTTAATTGCTGCCTTGAGTCAACTGTCCATGTATCTCTAATGCTTCTCATATACCCTGTGAGCTGTTCTGTTCCAGACACTGTTTTCAAGAATAGTCTTGTAGTGAACAGCTTTGGAAGGTGCAGTATCTTCCTTCAAGTCAAAGAGGTTTGGGTTTTATCCAATATAATAAAGATAATGTCTCCCTTGAGGACAAACACAGGGCAAATTTGCATGCACCTCTCTCAGCAAACATGAGTGAGTTGTAAGCATGGGGTTTCCAGGCTATGATGCATACCCATTATGTGCACAACATCCATCCAAGGCCCACCTGTTGAAAGGCCCAACATGCTTGTTGCTCTTGTGGAACTGAGAGAGTCAGCTGAAACATCATGAACTTGAAATTCATGCTGCCTGCTCTTCTATGAGCAGCAAAGACTTTCATCTCAATGCCAGCAGTCTTGGTCTCTACAAACATCTACAAACATCTACAGTCTCAGAACCTTCACAATTCTTGCTTCTTTCTATCCAATCCAGACTGATGTCTTTGCTCTTGGTTACAAGGCTCTCAGTGACCTGAACAGCCCTGCCCCAACAGCCACACGCTCCACCAATCCCCGCCTGTGACAGGAAACCACCATAATGCCTTTGACTCTTGCTCCTCTATGTCAACAGCCCCGATCCTTGGAAGAATACAGAGGCACCCCCACTAGTCTAACAGGCTCCATTCACCAGCCATAAAAATTAAGAGTGTTATCACAGGCCAGGCTGATACGGTCAAAAAGCCCAGCAGGATGGCCGATGAGCTAGTTCATAAAGAATAGTCAAGAAATGTTGTAATGCAAGTCTCTGCCCAGGCTCCTCACTGATTAGTAAATGTATGAAATCGTGCCTAATTGCCTCCCTGTACAGACAAGAAGCCCTCTCAGTAGCATATCTCCTGGTCGTGTTCTGCCCCAGTTTGGAGTCCCGTATGACAGTTGTCCTATGGCCTCTTTAATTCTTACTGGTCTCCAGGCTCCTTCTCAGCTTGGGGAGCATTAACCACCCTGCCCATCATCAGGCTTCCTCTCCCAATGTTCACTCTTTATTCCATATCGATCCTTGCTCTCCAATCAATATCTTCCTTTGCTCACCCCTGAATTGCCTTCTAACCTCCCAGGCCCTCCTCTCCTTTTCCTTCTTCCCTTCTCAACCTGCCCATTGCTTTGCAAACCCTACAGTTAAGGCATTACCCCTAGCCAACAGCCTCCATCCCTGCAAAACTCAGAAGCCTTGCTCTGTGCTCCAAGGGTGTCCTATGATGACTCCATCGTAACCCTCTCCATGTTTTGGAAAGCTTGTGTGTTTATGTGCGTGACTCCCCCAGTAGAACTAGCTCCCTGCACCTCACTGGATGCCAGCACCTTGGGTTACCTAGTAAATATTTAATGTTCTGAAATGAAATAAATGAAACAGATGGATTAGCTCTAGGGCCTCTAATTCATATTTGGAGAAAAAAATTTTTCAAAAGGTCATTTTCACATTTGTCCTTAAACTGGAAAAATCACTTTTTGCTTCTTCTTCACTGCTATTTTTTTCTTTTAAAATGTGATTCGTTAAGACTTAAGACCTTCCAGAGGAGGCAAGAATTTAATAAAAATGTCCTACAGAGATTTGGTATTTCTCTAAATTGAGTTGTATTCTCCAAACCATATTGCTTTTGTCAAATAAGTCCTGTTATCAGCCCCTGGAAAGAAAACAGTGTAATTCTTTAACACTAAACATTGTAGAGATGAACTAAACAATGGTAAGAGACCAGGGGCCCTGTGGGCAAGTTCAGCAGGGTCTGAGGATGCCGATGCCTGGGGGTCCATGTGTTTGAGGCTGCAATGACAATGCTTGGTCTCTGTCATCCCTGTGTGTTCCAGGCTCCAGGGTTCAGCCAGGTCCAGTCTAAGCTCTTGTGGCTAGCTGGGAGTGAACCAGTGGATAGAAGATCTCTATCTATCTGACTTTTAAGCAAAAATAAATAAGAAAGAAAGGCTAAAACTCATGTATTTATAGTCTTGCTCATGCAAATAAAATAATTCCAGCCAATTATCTGCAGACTGGTTCTGGTAGGACCAAGTTCTTAAATTATCCCTCCCAACTCCAGCAAATCATCTCCAGGACCCGGGTAGAATGAGCACCTAGGCAAATAATCTTATATCCACTGAAACTTAGAAGTTCTTACTTTCTTGCTTTAACGTTTCAGTGATATAATAGGAAATATTTTGTTGGATATAGTATCCGACAAAAAACCTGGTGAAAACTGTTATCCTGCATTTTCCATCAGCTGTTTGAGATAACAGTTTCTGGTTCCTATGAACTTAGATCAAGAAATTGGAAAACTCAATCAGTCCCACAGCTGCTATCATCAACGATATTAATGTTACAAACAGAACATGGTAATAGAGAAGGAATATACTACATCTTAACTTCATGCTCCATTATGAAACCAAAAATATTTCCTCTCCCCAGCTCAAAGGCAGAGCCTTAAAAATCAACTCCAATGCGCACCAGAATAAATGGCTCACACGAACCAGTTTGTCTTTTCCTGAATGTTCTGCTTCCTCCCAGTTGAAAATATAATGCATCAAAAAACCACAACTATTGCTACGTACCCTATAATAATTCATTCTGATCATCATTCATAATATTTCTTTGGTTCTAAAAAAAATAAAAATGAAATAAAGCATAATGCACCAAGCTACATAAACACAAGCTATCCAGGTACTAAGGAATCAATGACTGCAAAAGTATATATTTTGATGTAAGTGGGAATGACTCCAAATTTTGAGTTGTTTTACTGAAATATTTGTGAAAAAAATTATTACAACAGCATAGTCCATATAGTCTTATGACTACTTTAGTATTGGACAGAAAGTCTAAAAATTCCTAATCAGTTTTGCTAACAAAAACTTAGCCTATCTTTTAAGACAATAAGAAATAACTTGCAAAACGTTTGTGACAAAAACAAGTTTGTGGCCTATTTCAAAAAGTATTGTTACTGGGCCCGGCGGCGTGGCCTAGTGGCTAAAGTCCTCGCCTTGAACGCACCGGGATCCCATATGGGCGCCGGTTCTAATCCCGGCAGCTCCACTTCCCATCCAGCTCCCTGCTTGTGGCCTGGGAAAGCAGGCGAGGACGGCCCAATGCATTGGGACCCTGCACCCACATGGGAGACCCGGAAAAGGTTCCTGGTTCCCGGCTTTGGATTGGCGCGCATCGGCCCGTTGCGGCTCACTTGGGGAGTGACTCATCGGACGGAAGATCTTCCTCTCTGTCTCTCCTCTGTGTATATCTGGCTGTAATAAAATGAATAAATCTTAAAAAAAAAATTAAAAAAAAAAGTATTGTTACTGACACGGAGACACACACCACATATCTCTATTTGCTAAGCTTAACATCTTCCAAAAGAAAAGTCCAGAATCTTCAACTAATCAATGCATTTTCATCATTCAAATTCTAAGCACACAGATGGCTCAGCAGGGAAACAGGTTCAGGCCAGCAAGAAAGTAGATTTCCAACAACATTGACAGTGCAAGAATATCACATATTTGCACGAGAGAATTGTAAGGAAAGGAGGCTCACATAGATGATTCATTAGCTCTAATTTCTCCCTGAATATCAAAGGAATGTTTGCATTTGCATCAGATTTCAGTGTTAATCCTATAGAACGTGTTCAAGCATTTCCTGCATTATTTTAGAAGTACTTACTTTCTTGCTTTCTAGTTTCCTGAGATTTTAACCTCTCAGTTGCCAGGAGGTTTTTAATCAAGGTAAAATCTTTGATTTTTCAGGCATGGGTTCCCAGGGCTTTGGCAGCCAGATTTGTTGTGGGTTGTCCCAGGCACCTGCAGTGCTGGTCCTAACTGGCAAAATGTTCTCTCCCCAGGGTCATGTTTCCTTGTATGCTGGTATTTAACTGGGCATGGTCAACTGTAATAAGAATGAGTAAATAACAGGCAAGCACAATAGCAATGAAAGTCTGTCCATTGTTCTATCAAGCATGCAATTTACAAACAAGGGACTTCAAAAAGTATATGGAAAACACATATTACGATAAAACTATACACGGATTTTTCTTTCCTGTACCAAAATAAACTTACTTTTCCTTCCATTTCTTTCACGAACATTCTGAATTATCCCCCATAGACCGAGAAAGCAATTTAGGTGGTAGCAGTCCGTATTGTAACTCCCTTACCCAGAGCACAACCCACTTTCCCAGCTACCACTTCTTTAGTGTAAGGAGGATAGTTTTCCAGGGAAAACTCTGCACTTGCAAGATGCCTGGTGATAAAACTGTTTCCATGGCTGTTTATCAGGCCTCCTATCTCAAGGACCATAATTTTATTGCCACTTTTCTGACTCACAGTGGTTTGTCTTTTTCTCTCTACCTCACTGTTGATGCTGTTTGCAGCTTTATTTCACAGACCCGTTTTACGATTCAATGTCTAGGGTACTTGCATCTTCTAGCTTCAGGTTCGCATGAAGTTTTTCTCTCATGAAGAATAAAGGCACAAGTGTTAGTCACTCCTTCCTAGGTACATCTTTGCAATGGAAGCCACTCTTGCAACAGGAGGTGTTTTAATGATAAGACTGATTCCCAAATAAGGATGTACGGGTCTGTGAACTGCCCAAAGCAAACTAGAAAAATATCCTAAATACAGTCACTGCTACAAATACCACAATTTCATGTTTTTTAAGGAAATATGAATATAAATTAGCTTTATATGAAAAAACAGCATCGTCTGTTGCTTAAAAACCATGTTTTTAATTAATCCTGAAAAAACAAACTTAAAATTCCTATATGAAAAAAAAATCAATCCTGGTTAACCCTTTTTCCAAGAAAGATGTCTTTACTCAGCTGGCACAATTCTGCATTAGCAACTTCTGTCCAATATGCTGGGAAGATTTATTGAAACAGCACTAATACTGGTTTCTTAATCCAATCAGATCTTGTCATCAGATCTCTGGATATCCTTATCCAAAGATATCTCAGTCCACATTCCTGTCTCTAAGTGCCCTTGGAGCTAAGTCATCCCTAGTCCTGAGGTAGTTTATGTTTGCATATGAGAATTTTCTTCTATGCTGTTAAAAAATCACATTTGTTAAAATGGAATTGGATGGTTTCTAGTCTTTTATGCCCAAACTTTCTATCTTCTAGAATTCTCTGAGGAAACAGTTACCATAATCAAAGATAGCTTCTTTTATGGTTTCACAAGCCTCAAAATCTGGAATTTTCCCTTAAGTTTACTCTTTTTTTTAAAGATTTATTTGTTTTTATTGCTAAGTCAGAGATATACAGAGAGGAGGACACACAGAGAGGAAGATCTTGCCTTCACTGTTTCACTCCCCAAGTGACCACAACAGCCGGTGCTGTGCTGATCCGAAGCCAGGGTCCCAAGGCTTTGGGCCATCCTTGACTATTTTCCCAGACCACAAGCAAGGAGCTGGATTAGAACTGGTGCCCATATGGGATCCCGGGGCGTTCAAGGCGAGGACTTTAGCCACTAGGCCACCGTGATGGGCCCGAAGTCTACTCTTAAACATTTCTTCAGTTAACTGAGGCCTTTCAATAGCATATTGAAAATACAGTTCACTATTTGCATGGGAGAGGGCACAAACTGTGAGGGAAAGAAACTCAAAGAGAAATTCTAGGAAGATCTCAAGCACTCATGATGCCAGCTAATGAAAGGCAGCAAAACTAGATGTGACATGAGTATGGGGACTCGGGCTCCATTCAGAGGAATGGACGGATTCCTCACAGCTAGATTGCAATGTGTGCAGAAATCACCACTTTGAAAAGACAGAGAACTTACGAAGAAACTCAGGATCCCATTGGTGTTCTCACAGGAGGCTGTTCCACAAAAGGCGGCAGAGGAAAATTGCCAGTATTCTAGTCATCCCTTTGTCTCCCTGCTGTTCTGTACATAGGAGACTCAACCGAACAGAAGGGTGGCTGAGAGAGTGCAGGTTTTTATTTCTGTTCATATTTAGACACTTCAGTAAGCGGGCCGGTGCCATGCCACAGCATGTCAATCCTCCACTTGCACACCAGCATCCCATATAGGCAATGGTTTGGGTCCTGGCTGTTCTACTTAAATCTAGCTCCCTTCTACAGCCTAGGAAAGCAGCAGAGGATGATGGTCCAAATGCTTGGGCGCCCCCCTACCCACCCAAATGGGACCCCCAGAAGAAGTACCTAACCCTGGCTTTGGGTTGGCTTAGCTCCAGCCATTGAGGCCATTTCAGAAGTGAATCAGCAGATGGCGGCTCTCTCTCTCTATCTCTCTTTCTTTCTCTCTCTCCTTCTCTTTGTGATTCTGCTTTCCAAAAAAACCAAATAAATCTTAATGTTCAGGGAAGTTGTCAGTGGAGGGAGAGTAGAGTAGACTATGAAGAGAAAAGACCAGAAGTTAGATGTTTAAGTCCGTTTTGTTTTTGTTGTGTTAAAAAAAATTCACACACACATACATACACTAGGTGGTTATATATTCAAATACGAAATTTTGATGAGAAGTGAGGGTTGAAGACAGTTCAAGAAATTATGAGAGAGCCTGGCATGAGAGCTCAGGAGCTAAATCCATACCTTGTAAGCACTGGGATCCCATATGGACACGGGTTCATGTCCTGGCTGCTCAACTTCCCATCCAGCTCCCTGCTTATGACCTGGGAAAGCAGTAGAGGATGGCCAAAGGCCTTAGGACTCTACACTCAGCTGCGGGGCAGGGGGCAGAGGGGTATTCTGATACCATGGCTGACCTTTCCATACGCTGCTCCTTGGAAGTGGAAAAGGGTGTAAACGCCAGGACCTGCCTTGGCAAGGTGTGGGGGTAAGGGGGGAAGGAGAGGAGCAACATGGTGGTAATTTGTTCATGAGGTGTGAAGGGAAAGAAACGCAACACGGGAGCTGCGAGGGACCCAGTGTCTGCAGATGTTGCTTTTGTTTGTGAAGGTATCTCAGACAATTGCTACCCATCTCAGACACCAGGCAGACAACAAAGAGTAAGATATGGTTGCTGCTTTCCAGGGCCTCTTGGTCCTGGGCCAGGGACAGAAACACACAAAACCACAGTGAAAGGTGGCGGTGGCGACAGCAGTGTGATCTAAGGTCCGAAGCGCCTCCCTGTCCCTTAGCCCTCCCTGCCTTAGCGTAGAGGTCACGGCAGAGGGTGTCTGAGCACATCAGCAGATGGTGTACAGAAACAGCGCATGGCAGGACAGCGTGGAGGCTGGGAAGGACATGCACGTGGACTGACATGGGCACTGCCTGAGCACAGTGAGGCCATAGACAGCAGTGAGGACACTGAACTGAGCTCTACACACAGAGGGCTTTGTGGGCCTCATACAGGAACTTGAACTTTTCTTGTGAAGAGAGGAGGCCGCTAAGTGGCAACTAACGGACCAAGTAATCGGCACGACTGCATTCTACCAACTGTGGGGAAGAAGACAGCAGCTCAGAGGAAACCACTTGGGAGTCAAGACAATGCTTAGCACAAGTCGGCAAGTGCTTAGCACAGTAGTTGAGATATCATTTGAGATGCTTGCCTGTCATATGGGAGTCGTTGAGTTCAAGCTCCAACTTCCAATTCCAGCTACCTGCTAACGCACACCCCGAAGGGCTGTGATGGTTTGAATATTTGGGTACCTAACTACTTATGTGGAAGACCTGGACTTATGTGGAAGATCTGGGCTCCTGGTTTTGACCTGGTCCGGTCCTGGCAGCTGCAGGCATTTGAGGAATCAAAGAGTAGCTGAAGATCTCCGCCCATCCTTTTCTCTGCCTGTAAAAACAAAACCAAATAAACAGCAAAGACAACCCACAGCCACTCAACCTGATTGGCGCCCCTGGATTCTACTTGGCACAATTAAAATCGCACAACAGAAGATGAGGCAAGCAGGCACTATAGCAAACCAGGCCGTTTATGATGGAGAAATAACCACAGAAACAAGGACGAGAGTGAAGCGGAGGAAGGGATTCTGCAGGAAGCTAAGAGAGCCCACAGAATGTGACTATGGTAATGAGTCACATTACCAATGTCATTTCAGATTTCTGAGCTGTGGCAGCACAGATGTGGTTAGAACGAACTGAAATGAAGAACCTATAATAAGCAAGTCTTTTCAGTTCAATATATAATGATCCTGTTCCTGGGATGCCTGCACAATCTCCAAGAGCAAAATCATGCCAATGTCCAGGGTAGTGTGGAGGTGATGGGATTTGAAGGCATACATTCAGCAAAAGCCAGGAGTGAGGACTCTGAAAGAAAAATGGCTGAGGAGAGGAGTCAAGAGAATGCAAACTTAAGGAGTTGTAGGAGATTAAAAAAGTGCTCGGAACAGCCACTGTGATATTGAATAGGCACAAGGAAGAAAGCATGAAGATTAGGTGCAGTGAGACCAGCATTCAATCCAAAAGGCTGAATGAGAGTCTAGAGCAGCATTGGGTTACCCCAAAGGGCAGGTGAACTCAACTGTGATACAGAGCCCAGGGCTCGTGCAAGTCAGGGGACAAGTGTCAAGAGCTGTAAGGATGCTGGCGTGAAGGATGTTGAACTCAGACTGCAGCAAGAGGGATTTCAAAATAGGGAAAGCTGAGCATCAAGGACATAAAGTGAGATGGCAAGAACTGGAGCTCTTGAGGTACTGAAAAATGCTAAAGGCATAAAAGGATTGAGCATGGAGGATGGGCTGTAAGATGTCGGACAGTGAAAATGAATGGAACAAGAGGACATCAGGTCAAGTGCAGAAATGAATCCAGAAAGACAAATTCTCCATGTTCTCTCATACATGGAAATGAAAATGTCTACCTGAATGTGAAGCAGTGTTTACAGCAGGCTGGGAAGGGGGAAAGGAGCAGAGAGGGAGAATAAATGACACGTACCAAAACACAGTGAGACAAAAGAAATAAGTTGTAGAGCTCCACCACACAGCAGAGTAATATAACTCACAGCAACCCAGTATACATTTTATAAACAGCCAGAAGGGAAGTTGAAGTCTCCAGGCACAGATAAGGACATATAAACTGTAGAATCCCTGATTTGATCAGTACACTTTATATACATGATTCAAATCCATACTAATCCCATATTTACATCCATATCTTTATATAGACCCAACTATGTTAATACGAGCATTTTAACTGTTCAAGGAGATTATAATTACTCTGGTTTGATCATAATGTACAGTACACATATATCAAATGATCACAGTGTATTAATAAATGTGTAATTACAACCACAATCAATAATAAAAGATGCCAAAGACTTAGCTGTTCTAGGGAGTGACACGATTTTTGAGCCTGGCTTTCCAAGCCCTTGGAAGAAGACTTACAAGCTCTCTGAGGATATTGAATCACAACCATTGAACAGGATCTTCATATTTCTCAGCAGTGCCAAGCACAGATGGGTTTTCTTTTTGTTGTAAAAACAATATAACTGCATTTTATGAAACAGAGGGTGTAAATTACTCACACTTCCACCACCTCCACAATTCATGTTCTTCATTGCTTCATCTATGGATGCAGTAGCAGCAGAGCTTACACGTGACTGTCTATTCTTGTACTTAAACAAAATGATGTAGATATTTTCCATATTATAGCATAGGAATCCTGAACCTGTGTTTTTGATGGTGAGTGCTGTGTTCATAAGATACTTCAGAAACATGATCCTGATCTGTGATCGAGAATATGCCAAAATCATTGCTGAAATACTTAAGCACTCAGCAAGTAATTATAAAAGCTATGTTGAATGCTCATGGAAATGCACTTAAATTATAACATCAAATTTAAGGGATAGATAATCATAGCTTAAACTGTTGTTATGATAACAAGGGCACTTTTAGAAAGTTGACAGAAAACTGGAATTCAAAGATGGATTTTGGGCCAGCAGGTAAAGTGGCTGCCTACGATGCCAACAACCCACCCGGTTGCTGATTCACATCTCATCTGCTCCACTGCCAAGCCAACTCCCCGCTAGTACGACTTGAAAAGCAATGGTAGATGGTCTGAATGCTGCAGGCCCTGCAATTACATGGCAGATCCAGATGAAGCTCCTGGCTCCCAGCTTTAGCCTAATCCAACCCTGGCTGTTGCAACCATCTGGAGAGTGAACCAGCAGATGGAAAACCCCTCTTTGTCTCTCACTCTTTGTATCTCTGCCTTTCAAATAAGTACTTAAAAAAGAAAGAAATCACGTTTCTGAAGTATCTTATGCTGCTTTCCTGGAGCTGGATCTGAAGTGGAGCAGCCAGGATATGAATCGGCACCCATACGGGATGCTAGTATTACAGAGGCTTCACCTACTAAAATGTGGCACCAGCTCCACAGAATGTACATTCGAGGGAACTGACTTATTTGTGTCCTTTTGTCTTTCTTCTTTCTACCTATCTTTGGTTGAGATATGATGGTTAGAGCTCCAGCAGCAGTTGAATGACCATGAGGAAACAGTAAGAAAATCTAGGTATGCTGAGAATACTTGGGGGAGGGGGGTGTAATCTAGAAGAATCTGGGACCACTGTCAATTTTGCACATTTACGGCATAACATGGAGACTCCTGCCTGCAGAATTTTCTTTTGTGAGAGAAAATAAATCTAGATATTTTAAAAATTAGTTGTCAGCCAACTGTTAGTAACAATTTGACAATTCCTAATAGGCACTGTACTTTATTCACTACTTGTATTATCTTAGGAGTTTGGGTAAAAATAGAAGAGGTGTAACAATAGTTTTAGGGTACAGGGCAGTGCCCTCTTCTATTCGAAGGGGAAACATATAAATATCATTATGGAATTCATGGGAATCTGAATTTTTCCAAGTTCAGAGACAATAAGCACTATGATTAACAAATACTAGGATGGGAGGTGGCATACAGTAACTTCAAAGGTGACTTGTACTGAGAAGGGAAGAACATGAAGGGGGCAGGACTCTGCCTCCAACTGAGGCTGGGAGACCATCATGAAGAACAGGTAAGTTCAGGGCATGCTGAAGACCATGCCTGGTTGTACTGTTTCTCTTGGAAGACAGTAGTCCCTTTGTTCTGGAGAGCTTTGCTTTCCAAGTTATCACATGGGGCACATATTTGGTGCAGTGGTTACATTGGTGCCTGAGATGCCCAAATCCGCTAATCACCAATTCCCAGCTTCCTAATGTGCATCCTGGAAAGCAAGTTCAAGGACTTGGGTCCATCTACGTGCCAAGACCCAACTTGAGGGCCAGGCTCCTGGCCTAGCCCATCCCAGCTGTTGCTTGCATTTAGGGAGTAACCCAGCAGGTGGACGATTCATATTTGTTTGTCTCTTTCTGCCTTTCAAATAATAAATGAAAACCAGTGTATGTGTTTGTAGAACATGGGGTACTATCAGTGCCTGTCAGGGCACTGGCATACAGCATCAAACCAGCATCAACGTTTGTCCATGGGATACTGTCAGAATCACAACTTTACATAGCATTGATGTTCCTTTCTTTCTGCCTTACTCACCGCCGGCTAACACTCAAGGCTCCTTCGCTGGATAAAACTGATACTACCTTGGCTTCCCCTGACATGGTGGCCAGTGGCCAGAGTCTGCTTCGCTCTGTGAGTTTCTAATTGTTTTTGCCCTGTTGTACTCTGTTGGCTCATAAGTTTTAAGTTGTAATAATTTACCAAACTATGTTCTAACCAGAGTTCAGGCTTTCTCTGATTACATTAGCAACCCTGGCTGTTTAGTCCTGTGTTACCTCGGGGGCACAATCTAATCACCGTACACCACTAATGTAAGAAAGATCTCCATTTCCCCCTTTCGTGTCTGGCACAGATCCCAACAAGTGGCTGAGCTTTCGTTGACCACACCCCGGCACTGTCTTGTCCCATGACTCAGCTGCCGTCTCTCTGGGTCATTAATAACATTAAGTTGTATTTCTCGGATTTCCTCTACAGCCATTTAGCGTTTCGGAATAAGGTTAATCTTTCAGTAACCCAACTCCTTCCGTAAAAGCCTTAACCTGCATAAACACTCTCAGCCTGTTTTGATTTTGACAATCTGACTTCATTTTTTAAAACCTGGGACTAGTTAACAAGTACCATGGCATGCACGCCTGCCAAGTCAGACACCAAACCTGTGAAAAAAGTTCTTCAGAAAAGCCCGTAGGAGACGGAAGAGGAAAGATTTATATTCACTTCTGTTCTGATCTTGCACCTGCTTTGTGGTTTTGTTGTTGTTGTTGTTGTTTTGCTTTTCCAGCCTCGGAGTGGGTGGAAAAGATGAGTCTGAGAGCGTGAAAGCCAAACATTTTCATCGGGAGGAGCAATCATTTAGGATGGAGCATTCTCTCCAGGTGCTCCCACTAAATTAGATTTTAAGTCTTCAAATAAGTTTGCCAGCTTCAGCTGGAGACGTGTTGTAAAAATCCTACCAAGTGCTTATAAAGAGAAGCTTACAAGAGTTGAGGCTGACACTCTGCAGTTGTGCCTATTTTTATTCAAGACTTTATAACAAATGAAAAGTTAAGTATGCCATTGTAATTGAAGCCCACACCAGCTGTGAGGGAAAAACTCCCCACTTTCTGTGGAGAAGATTAGAGGCTGTTTCCAGCAAGGCAAAAACTGGTTATTAAAGCTTTCCAGTTAAATAAAGACTTTGTTACTGTGGATGTGTAAGCAATTAGCACCTGACACTACCCAGGGGATGCATCAAGTGGATTTGGGGGAAAGTGTGGGCAGGGATATAGGAAAACTCTATTTATCCACACCTAAACTCACATTTTCTTGCCTTTTAGGATTCACATCTGTTCCAAGACACACCAAAGGAGATTTGAGGAGCTCCCAATCACATTCAAATATTTTCACAGAAAGACTATGTGGATCTCAGAGGCAGACAAAGGGCTTCCAATCTGCATTCTATGGCTTATAGGCTGTGGGTCACATGCACTGGGCAGCAGTGTTCTCACTGATGAAACAGGATGAATGACAACTACGGTGCAGGTCATCAGGACACTTTGCAATAATATACAGAAAGCTTGGGCTTTGAACACATGAGCAATATTGGTATAACCGATCTCCGTGTTTCTCCCCACACACGTAGATACACACGAGACTGGGGGAGGAAAAACACACAGAACAGTGCAATAATTCTATGCTGCTGAGTAAGAGGAGGCCTCGAGAAACACGCTAGGGATCCTGGGTCATTTCAGTATCTCACGGATAATAGAAAACTTAGCAGAGCTGGGGTGTTTGAAGCAAGAGGCTGCCGTCGTGAGACATGTGACCTTCATTTCCCAAGGAATAAGCAAGACATTCCCCTCTAGTGCAGGCAAGAGGGAGCAACCGCCCATCAGTTGTACCCTCCTCCCTTCCCCAAAAGCCAACCAATTCAAGTCCACCCATCATGGAGCACCTCAAGTAGATTTTTATTCAAGAATTTTGGGAACTGAGCCAAAGACCACAGAGAGGCAGGTAAGTGTTCATGCCTCCATTATTGTTGACACCTCATTCTCCACGTTATCTGACTTCCAAGGCAGAGCAGAGCGGAATGCCCTTTCTTAAAGTCCCTTTCCGACACCTGTCATTGCACCGCGACGCTGAGGGTCCACAGCAGACTAGCAGCTCGCTGGCCAGATCACTGTTTTTCCTTTCCCCCTCGGCCCCCAGAGCCAGGCGGGCTGCCCACTGATGATTCTGGAATGACTCCTGCCCCAGCCATTGCCCATGGTCAAAGGGAGCTGCCTGAGTCTCCTCAGCCACGCCAGTGAGGATTTCAAACAGAGACGCAAACGCTCTGCCCTATCTTTGTAGGGTGGTAACTCTGATCTGTCACGTTCCTGCAAGAACTCGAAACAGATTCTTTCCACTTGATGACTTTTCATAGCCCTTATCTATCTTCCTGTCGGACCACAGTCTTGCTACTTTTTATATAGAGTTGAGCCATTAATGTAAAGTTAAAATGTTATCTCAAAACACACCAAAAAAGTTTAAAAAACAAAAAGAGGGCCCGTTGTAATGGCTAAAATGCCCTCCCCTTCAAGCACTGGGATCCCATTTGGGTGCTGGTTCTCATCCTGGCTGTTCTACTTCCCACCCAGCTTCCTGCGTGTGGCTTGGGAAAGCAGTCGAGGCTGGCTTCCTCCATCCATGTGGGAGACCCAGAAGAGCCTCCTGGCTTCAGATTAGCTTGGCTGTAGCCATTGTGGCCATTTGTGGAGTGAACCAGTGGATGGAAGACCGTTCTCTGTCTCTCCTCTCTGTAAATTTGCCTTTCCAGTAAATACATAAATAAATCAATCTAAAAAAAATACTTAACTACTCATATATCTCTTAAGTGCTGCAAGTTCGGGCAGTACTGTGGCCAGCTCCAGTAATGGAGACAATGACTGGAACCCTGCCAAGAGTCAGCTTATGTACTTCTGGTTACATGTGCACAGGGGGATACAATGTCAGGCATTGCCCAACTTGACACAACTGAAAAGCCTGGCTGGAGAAATAACAATGGCATGAGCATTGTTATCCAAACTGGAAAGCAATCACAAGAATGAGCAGCAGTGGGCGGCTTCACAGATAACAGCAATGTGTTTTCAAACACACCCTCTCCGTCAGATGACGGAAAATCACCACGTGAGTGGGCCCTTGTTGTTTTTGCTACTATGACCTCCAAATTTACAGACTTTGCTGGATTTAGTCATCTTTTCTGGATCACGCTAACATGCAGTTCTTCCCACTTTAAGCTCTGGACACATTTCCCTGTTGAAAGATGCTTAAGGCCAAGAATGCAACACTTGGATGCTCTCTGCTCAAGTAATTCATCACAAATGCCCATTGAAGGTGGGTAACATGCGTGGCCAGAAATAAGAACCACTTGTTTCATACAGATGCATAATCTTTCTGTCCGGCACAAGAGCACTCACTATCAAAGATGTTTTAGGATAGAAGTGAAGGATCAAAGCAGAGACCCTTTGGGGACTGCCGGAATGGAGTCACTGCGCTTTCTAAAGCAGCTTGAGTGTATTCCCAGAACATTTGTGCTCTTAATACATTCAGGCTTTATTTCCCATGAGTCAAAAATCACTCAGACACTCCCCTTAAGGAGTTTCTAGAACCCAAGAGTTCCTTACATGTATGAAGTCAAAAGGATTTGGAATGAGAGACAGGGTTAGAGTTCTCTTGGAGTTCTCTGCAGGAAAACAGAAGAGCCTCTTTCATAATCTAATGCCCTTGTGCCTTACCCTACCCTGGGAGCCTTCTCCGTTTTCACTGCCTGACCTGTGCAGGGACCTAGCTGAACAGGCAGCATGCCACCCATCTTTGATCACGACTTTCCCATGTGTGCAACAGAGGACCCGAGTGCTTGGGCCATTCTCCACTGCCTCCCAGAGTTTGCACATTAGCAGGAAGCTGGATAGGAAGCGGGGCAGTTGCTTGAACCAGGTACTTCAATACAGAACATTGGCACCTTAACCACCACACCAAATGCCTGTCCCTGCCTGAAATTTATAAACAGAACATCAAGTGCACTCCAATCTGGGACATATGATTACTTCATGCTGACTGGAATCTAGAAGCTAATGTGTGACTAGGCACACAAATGTAATTACAAATTACAACCTGTGTCTCATTATTTCTGTGTGCTCAACGATGCTCTTTGATGAGCTGCTTTAGACAATGACTCCTTACTCCTGTGAGTAACGTGATGATAGCCTTGGGCAGCTGGCAATGGCCAATGACATTGGTTGGAGTTTAAAGACAATTTCTAATAGAACCAATCTATTTTCATAAGTACACACAAAGACTCTCTCCCTTTCCCTATTCATCTGTTTTGCTTTAAAAACAGAATGGAAAGAACACAGCAATTCCTGGACTGCTTTCTCAGAAGCATGACTGAATGCTGAAATTTGTTGTCTCATAAATACAGATTAATTTATTTCCACCTAGTGTTCTTCTCTTCTTTTGAAAATTTATTTGAGAGGAAATAAGAGAGAAAGAAAAAAAGGGAACCCCATGAGCTGGTTTACTTCCCAAATACCTCCAACAATCTAGACTTGGGCTGGGCCAGAAATAGGAGCCAGGAACATAATCAAGGCCTCCCCTGTGGGTGGAAGGAACTCAGTCGAGTAGTCACAGGCCATCTCACTGGAACTGCGCTGATGAGGAGCTGGACTGGGAACTGAACTGGGCATTCCAATGCAAGCCAAAGACCTGTTGCCCACTCCCATTCCTTATGTCCTTTTCCCTGCTTATCTTGAGTTGTTTGCTCTTTTTACCAGTTCCCTGAGGTCACTGACATATGATCTTTTCTAATGTAAGCATCTTATGTTGTGTATTTCTCATTAAATACTGCTCTGGATCGACCCCACAGATTTTATATTTGGATGCTGGACATCCCATGTGGATGCTCTACTCAATCCAACTCCCTGTTAACAGCCTGGAAAAGGCAACAGAAGATGGCCCAAGTTCTTGGACCTTTGATACCCATATGGGAGACCTGGAAGAAATTTCTGGCTCCTGCCTTGATCCTGGTCCAAGCCCAAAAACACATGGAATGAACCAGCAGATGGAATCTATGCATGTGTTTATCACTGTGTGTAACTGCGACTTTAAAAACAACTTTTTTTTAAGATTTATTTATTTGCATTGGAAAAGGCAAATTTACAGAGAGAAGGAGAGGCAAAGAGGAAGATCTTCCGTTTGCTTATTCCCTCCCGAAGTGGCCAAAAGGATCAGAGCTGAGCCAGACCAAAGCCAGGAGCTTCTTCTGAGTCTGCCATGCAAGTGCAGGGGTCCAAGGCTTTGCATCCTCCACTACCTTTGCAGACCACAAGCAGGGAGCTGGATGGGAAGTGGAGCAACTAGGACATGAACCTGTATCCATATGGGATCCTGGCAAGTGCAAGAGGATTTAGCCACTGAGCCATCATGCCAGGCCACAAGTACACCCTTAAATAAATAAATAAATAAATAAATAAATAAATAAATTGTATCATTTGTAGTAAAATCATTAGAACTGGTGGCTATCATGCTATGAGAAATGTCAAACACACAAAGACAAATACTACCTGTTCTCTCTTATATTTGAAAACTACAATTAAAAGAAAGCCCCTGCTTCTCAGTTTTGCTGCAAACACAGTATTTTGTCAAACTCTAAATATATATATATATATATATATACATATATATATATTTTTTTTTTTGTCTCACTAGTACCATAGTTCAACATGCTAATTCTCCACCTTCAAGTGCTAGCATCCCATAAAGGCACCGGTTCATGTCCCAGCTGTTCAACTTCCCTTCCTGCTCCCTGCCTGTGGCCTGGGAAAGCAGTAGAGAATGGCCCAAACTCTTGGGACCCTGCACCTGCAGGGAAGACCCAGAAGAAGCTCCTGGCTTCAGATCGGCTCAGCTCTGGCCATTGCAGCCATTTAGGGAGTGAACCAGCAGATGAAAGATCTTCCTCTGTGTCTCTCCTTTTCTCTGTAGATCTGCCTTTCTGATAAAAATAAATAAATCTTTAAAATATTTGCCCAACAAAGGATAGTAATTATATACTATTATAATATCAATAATTGTGCAACTATTTAAAAATTTTACTTTAGTGAGTGAAGTTGAACATCATTTTATCGTTGTTCACTGCACTTGCCTGTTTTCCTGTTGGACTTTTTCCTTTATATCAGTTGGACATTTTATTGAGTATAGCCATTAAACTTCTTAATGCTAATGTACTTGAAAAATATTATTGCAAGAAAAAATTATTTAAAAATACTGTCCTTTCACACAGCCCACCCTTCTTCTCAAATGGCCTTCTAATTCTTTCACTGCCTACCCAGGCAACAAAATGACTCATGTGAACTGGATGTCCCTGTGGCTGAGCATCTCTGGACTTAGCAAGGGAGGAACCCCAACTTCACCAGTGACTGCAAAAGCATTTGTCACTGGCAATTTTTCTAGCACCTAGGCATTATCAACTTATTATTTTAAATTACAGTCAATATAGCCTACTTTATTGCCTAAGTCACCAAAGCTTAAATTCATATTAGTATTGTTTTGGGAATAAGAATTATAATTACTAAGAATATCTTTTCCGGGTCATTTTTTAGAGCTGCCTACTAAACATCTGTAGAAATGACAATTTCATAAAAATACAAATGTAATACTTTATGAAAAGAGAATAAAATGGAAATGTTTTGAATAAAGCTCAAATAAAGAGCCCAGTTAGTGGCTTTCCAAGCATCTCTACATATGGGAAAACAGCTCAAACACAGAGCTTCTCACAATTATAGCCTTCACATACACACTTTCGACAGATAAATCCTGCAACATTGCACAGACAAACCGGTTCACAAGCATGTCTCATAATGTGAGCAAGAGCACGACTGATTTTCATGGAGCCATGGCCTATAAAATCTAGGATGGCATCTGGAATAAATAAGCCACTGATAATCCAGAGAAAGGTTAAACAAGTACCCAAAGCTGAAGCCTGTCAGCTAATCAGATTACAGGCCAGCCTGGGCCCCACAGTGGGCCATCCCGTCTGCTTCTCAACTATGGTGGGGTCGCTGTTGCCCATCCACGAGGATCTGGAAGATGGGAGAACACACTGAAGTAGCAAACCAAGAGTGTACATGTAGGAACAAACGCAGAGCTTGTATTTTCTCTCTGGCTCAGAAGGCAGAGGGCCCTACTGCACTTATAACCTTCATGGTATTTTTTTTTTTCAGAGATTAATTTTTAGATCTCTGTCTCTCTTTCAAATTAAAAGCAATTAAAATACTGTTATTTTATAAATATGAATGTAGGGCTCACTGTATCAATAGAATCTGAATTGGCAGTGCCCATGTCTATGTCTACATTTGATGAATAGCACTATAAAGATGCCAGGTTTTTTACATTAAGACTTTTGTGATAACATTTTTTATAGACATCATTTCTTTTTTTATTATTATTAATTTAAACTGCAATGTGTGTTTCTGGATTAAGTCTGTGAAACTATCCCGTACAACTAACAAATGATAACATGGTTAAAAAAATGTTTGGGAATCTGATTTAAAAACATTTTACAACAACGATGTAGCATATCCTTGAGAGGAAATCTTATCCCATTTGATCCTCAGTTTTTCTTAGAAAATTGAACTGAACCAAAAAAAAAAAAAAAAATGGAAAGGCCAACTAAAAGAGGTGGGGGTGGACCTCCACCCATCAGATGGGTAGAGGTCGAGGTTTTCATGCTTAGGAGGGGTGACAGCCCCTCCCTGGTCAAAACTTGTGTTTATTCATTATCCACGTGGCAGGGATATAAAGCCATAATCTGGCCCGGCTGGCCATCTGTGCACCGTCTGTGTGCTACCCTACCACGGCTCCAAGGAGACAGAAACACATTCCTGGCTTAACCCCAGGAATCCTGGCTTGCTGGCTGTGATTTTTTCTCCCATGTGCATCCATTGAAGGAAGCCACTGTAGAGCCATGTTAGATGCTTGATGAGATGAGACACCCTGGCCTGATTGAGAGCATGGATGTCATGGTTAGAAAGGGGAAGGGGCTTGTCATTGTTGTCTTGGTGTTTGGCTTCTGCAGCTTAACGGCTAGGACTCTGTGTCATGCCCAACTAGAGAATGCTGCCGAGTTTCAGCTTTTAAAATGAAGCCTGGGCTGCCTCTGAGGACCTCGTCCAGGAAAGAAAAACAATCAAGTTTGTTCTGATTGACAATGAATAGCAATGATGTTACTGTCCTCATCTGTGGGTCTATAAATACTGCAGTATGTCTTGCAGCTCTTTCCCCTTGAGTATTACCCAGGCATGGAAGTAGATGGACTCGTCGCCATGGATACTGAAAAGTCTGGCAAAATGACCTAAAATGTAGATTACGGGTAAAATTATATTCCTCTCTGTGGCTGTGGCTGATGCCAGTGCTCTGTATCCCCAATCATGCCCCAGGCCTTGTTCACCTTGCACCTGCCCTGGCTCTACAGGTTCGCGGGAGCCTCTGGGTTCTGCCGTCCACCTGCACCAAAATTGAGGGACTCTGACTCCTGGAAACTCCCTACTTTTTCTCTATCCAAACCCACTATGAACCAGCTCTTTGTCTTTTGTCTCAGAAAACGCTTACACCAGAAAAGTAAAGAGGCAAATCATAAAACACAAAACTCAATTCAACTTCTTACTCTACCTTTTCCTCAGTGCAAACGTTGTGTAAGTTATCCCACCTGTCATTGTGGAGGGTCAGAGTGGACTTCCAGGAGGAAGGCCTGAGGAAGGAGTACGTGCCAACCAATCTAAGAGAGGAAGGAAGAGAGGGAGAGGGTGGGGAAGGAGAAAAAGAGCAATGCTAATGGATTTGGAAAGATGCCCTACACTACTTGATTCACCATGAAAAATCACCAAAATAATACAGATAGCATTAATTCACTTTGCAAATCAAACCATAGATATAAGTATTACCGTGGGTTTCAACATACCAGTAATGTTTAAATGTTTTATTTATTTTAAAAGTAGAGTTATAGAGAGAAAGGAATGACAGAGAAGGAGACAGAGAATCTTCCATCTACAGGCTCACTGCCAGTGACCACAAAGCCTGGGGCTGGGCTAAGCCAAAGCAGGGAGCTGGAACTCCATCAAGACACCCCACCTGGGGGACAGGAGCCCCACTACTTGAGTCATCATCTGCTGTGCATTAGCAGGAAGCTGGATCAGAAGCAAAACAGCTGGAACTCAAACTGTCACTCAGATCTGTGGCGTCAGCACTGCAAGTGGCAGATTTCACCTTCTGCACCACAAGGCTGGCCCCGTTATTTCAACACTGACAGTGTTTAATTCTGTAAGAAAATGATGTTATCTTCCCTATGATGTAATCATTTTTCTTAGGAATTTCCCCACAATGAATGAAAACACATGTCCACCCAGTGTGTGCAGCAAATATGTGCTTAACAGTATCCAGAGCAGCCAGAGTGTAGACAAGTCAAATGTGTGTTCACAGAGACATGGATAAGCCAACTCCATACCCTTCTACACTGCAATCTCCTCGGTGGAGAAGGAATAAAGGAGGGAACACGTGCTACAACGTGGCTAAGACCTGAGACAACAAGTGGAAAGAAGGAAGCCAGACACACTCACAAAGCCTTACCAACTGTGATTACATTTCTGTCAAATTCTGGAAGAGCAAGTCCAGTCCATGAAGAAAACGGCCGGTTGAGTTGTGGCCTCTGAGTACAAAGGTGACATTTCCGGGGTGATGAGGACAGCTGTGACTTGCACAGGTATACGCGCTGGGAAAAACTCATTGAATGGTGAGTTTTTACTGTATGGTCTCAACCTAGAAAATTTTTCTAAATTAAATCTTAATAGGTTTTTCTATTTCCTAAGGAAGAAATTGGCCAATCTGAGGCGACTGCTTATATATTCCAGGCGTGAGAAAATGAGTCAATATTTTGAAAGCAGTGGGAGCCAAGTTTCTCATTGTCAGAGACTGGAACAAGTAAATCCAGGAGGAAGACAGAAGCATACTGTCCAATAGAATAGTCACTGGCTGCACGTGGCACAGAACACCTGACGTGTGACTACAGCAAACTCAGGATGTGTTGTAAATTGTCCAATGCACACTGAATGATAAGGCCTAGGGAAATATTTCATTCATAACATTCTATATTGATAAAATTTCACATATTTCAGGTTAAATAAACACTGGTATCACCACTGATTTCAGCTGTTTTTGTTTTATTTCTAAATATGGCCACTGGCTGGACTATAACCCAGTTTGTGATGTTGGCCTGCAATTACAGGTATCAGATTCAAATATGTGAACATACAGTTTGATCTCAATCTCCCATCACCTGTCATCCATTCTACCTAGTATCTGCCTATCTCTTCCTATAAAAGGAACTGGAGACAATCACACACCCCTGGCCATGGGCACAGCAAGTAGACCGAGACCATTCTCCACTAAAGGAAACTATTGATGTTTAGAGAAACTTCAGGGCCGGACCGGGAAAAGGACAGGATGAGCCTGGAGCATCCTATCCCAGCAGAACATAAGGAATTCCCTAGAAAAACTAATGGGGGTACATCAAAAGGACCATGATTAGGGTCTGTCACTTGGCCAAATCTAGAGTAATTTGAGAAACATAAACTGCAGTAGTAATGGACTACAACCCTTTGCATGGGCTGAATAAGAATAAAAGCAGGGCTCGGCAGCATGGCCTAGTGGCTAAGGTCCTCGCCTTGATCCCATATGGCCGCTGGTTCTAATCACGGCAGCTCCACTTCCTCTCTGTCTCTCCTCCTCTCAGTATATCTGACTTTGTAATAAAAATAAAATAAATCTTTAAAAAAAAAAAGAATAAAAGCACATAAATAATTAAATAAGTGAGAAGGGAAGAAAGTGCTTCCTTATGGTAGGATATTAACTAGTGAATATAGAAAAAATAAATGAATGTAGGAAATCAACAATGGATATTAACACAAAACAAATTTGTAAAAGCTTGATGAGAACCAGGAGTTTACCTGCTCCCAAAGTCTCTTCCCATATGTTAATCCCAAAAGGGATTATTTGTTTGGGTTTATAAATATAATTTTTAAAGTATATGATTGGAAACGCAACAAAATAAACCTAATTATGTGATATTGCAGCTTTTCTGTTTTTGAACTTTTTCTCCCCAACTGATGATTAGGGAAATTAACCTGACCTAAGTTTGTTTTATGAATCACCATTTCACCCTAAAACATGTCCTCATTTTTAAAAAATCCATATAAAAGGCATAGAATCAGAGACTGTCTTTGAAATTCTAGGAAACCTGACAGCAGTGGGTATAATTTTAAAATTTATTTACAAAACTAATTAGTAAATCTGGCCAGGAAGCAAGCAAGCAATAAGTATACAGGAAGCTTTGTTGTCATTTTTCATAACTATATTTGTTATTATCATACTATAAAACTGTGTTTAGGCAGGCATCTGGAGCAGCAGTTAAAACACAATTTGGAAAATCCACATCTCATATCAGAGTGTCTGGATAGGAGTCCTGGCTCTGCTTCTCATTCCAGCTTCCTGCTCATATGCACCCTGGCAAGCGCAAGTACTTAGGCCCCTGGACCACACTTCATTCTGAAATCCCAGAGTAAGTTTCAGGTTCATGTTTACAGCTGGCTGTGTTGTGGCTATTACAAAAATCTAGGAAATAAACTAGCACATGGAAGATTCTTTTTTAAATACTGGAAAGGAGAAATAAATTTCCAACTTTCCCATGTGAGTGACAAAGACCCAAGGATTTGACTATCCTCCTCTACTGCCTTCCCAGGCATGCTAACAGAGAGCTGGATGAGAAGCAAAAATAGACTCTCTAATATGGGATGCAGATGTCAATGTTCAGGTATACCATTGATTCTTTGAATCTCAAATCAATGGATTCCCCATACCCTTCACTGCCTAAAGATACCTGACCTTCACTAATCACTGGGTGAGGTGAGGTAATGCATTTCACAGGTTTCAGGCAGGTGTGAATTTTAGTGAGCACGGCAGTTTCTCTAAGGAGGATAAAAGCATCACATATAGGTGATTGCCAATCCTTCAAAATTACAAGTGATTCACTGAGATCATGCTATGTATCTTTAGCATACAATGAAAATAACACACTTGGGGGATGTGGTGGGAAGGAACAAATTCAGCTAAAGAAAGAACACCATAGAAGTCTTTTTAGCAAAACCAACTCCAGGTGTCTTCTGCAACTTCTTGAAAAATATCACATTTCTGCTTGTGCATGGTTCAAAACATGGCATAAAAGAGGAAAATTTGGAACAAGGCAGGAGGGAATGAAGTAAGCACATCAGTTCTGGCAGTGTTGGCATGGTTGTAATCATCTCAGATCTGCACAGACCTTCACGCCAACCAAGACAACAGACACTCATGATCCTCAAGATTGGTCATTGGAATAAGAAAATGCTCTAGCTTCTCAGAAAAGAAGACTCCATGGCTGGTTTTAAGTTTGAGGAGATGTTTCTAATGCAGAAAAGAACAATGTGTGATGTAACATATTATACAGGATTCTCCATTGGGTTTTTGCTGCCAACCAGCAGTAGGATAGTCTCTGGCAAAGCAGTTAACAGTGAGGCCCCTGGAGGGGGTCTGAGTGTGTGAGCTGGGAAGCAGTCACTCTCAGCCCTGGGAATATCACTGTTCCCTGGGAAACCATGCAGCTCTCCATGGTATGCCTACAGGGATGTGTTTTTCTACCTGATTACATCATGCCATATAAACAGAATGAATGGACTCAATTGCTGGGAGATTCAAGGATTAGTTTCTTGGGTGAACACAACAACAATGATTCTGAAAGAGAAAGGATGTTAGTGAGCCCCTAGTCCAGAAAGAAACTGAAGCAGCTAAGATCCTGAGAGGCATCTTCAGCCACTTGGGGTGGGACCCTGGTTAGCATTCCTTGACAGAGAGGTGCACTGAGCTCCCACGTCACACATAGTTATTGCTTATGTTATGCTATGTTGTGTGCAAAACCACCAGTCTGTGTTGGGCACGTGGTGTTGTGGTTAACATGCTTTTGGGGAACGCCTGCATCCCATATCAGAATGTCCTTTTCCAAGTCCTAGCTATTCCACTTTTCTTCCAACTTCCTGCTATTATGCACCCTAGCAAGCAACAGATTTGGGCTCACGTGTGTGGGTCCCCCACCCTCATGTCAGAGAACTGACTGAAGCTCCTGGGTCCTGACTTTGACAGTGTCAGCTGCTATGGGCGTATGGGGAGTAAAGTAGCAGATGGGACATTTCTGAGTTTTTTTTTTCCTCTCTGCCTTTCAAATCAAATTTAAATCAATCATTTAAAACAACTACCAGGCTTTTGCTATTTTAAGTTTCTCTTACAGATCAATTGAGCAGTTCCTCAATGAAGAGAAGACACTGGATTTGACTGCCTGTGCTTCTGGTGTCTTTTTCAAGAAGTCTTTCCCTATTTCTGTATCTTGGAGAGTGCTTCCTATGTTGTACCTCTATTAGCTTGATGGTTTCGGGGTGCATATTTAGGTCCTTGATCCATTTAGAGCTCATTTTTGTAGAAGGTGACAGGTGGGGATCTTGCTTCTTACCTCTGCAGGCTGCTATCCAATTGTCCCAACAGCATTTGTTGAAGAAAACAGACTCTTTCCTCATATTGTTTTCAGTTTTCTTGTCAAAGATTAGTTGACTATATACGTGTGGGCTCATTCTGGGGTTTCTATTCTGTTCCACTGGTCTTTTTTTTCTGCTTCTGTACCAGTACCAGACTGTGTTGATGACCACTGCTCTGTAGTATGTCTTGAGGACTGGAATTGTGATTCCTCCAGTTTGATTTTTATTCTTCAGGATAGCTTTGGCTATTCATGGTCTCTTGTATTCCAGATGAACTTTTGTATCTTCTGAAACTGTTGGATATATCTTGACGATAGGATGCTTGACTATCTGTCATTGTCTGTACCAGCAATGTCAGGACAGACTTAAACAACAGAATGATGGACTTATGACTACTTATGAAGGACTGTACTATTATACCAATATGGGGAAATCATTTGGGGGGAGGGAATTTGGGGAGGGGTAGGGGAAATTCCAGAGCCTATGGAATTGTACCATAAAATTAAAAACAAAATAGAAAAAAAAAAAAAGACACTGGGCCTAGTGCAATGGCTCAATGGTTAACTCTTCACCTTGCAAGCACCAGGATCACATATGGGCACTGGTTCATATTCCGATTTTTCCAGTTCCCATCCAGCTCCCTGCCTGTGGCCTGAGGAAGAACAGAGGATGGCCCAAAGCCTTGGGACCCTGCACCCACATGGGAGCTCCTGTCTCCTGACTTAAGATCAGCTCAGCTCCAGCCATTGCAGCTACTTGGGGAGTGAGCCAGCAGATGGAAGCTCAGAGCCACTGGTGTGGAGCCAGGCTCAGTTGGGGACCTAGGAACTCAAGCTGAGAATTCCCTGTGAACAGCAGGGACCAAACCACTTGAACCCTGTAGGCTGCCTCACCAAGATGTGTGACAGCAGGAAGCTGGCATCAGGAGCAGAACTGGGGTTCCAATCCAAACACCCCAAGTTGCGATGGGTGCATCTTGAGCCTGACCCCAACAAAATCCAATTTCAAGGGCTTCCCCAATGCCAAAGAGGTGCTGGATTACAACTCAGTCAACTGAACAAGGAAGCGGTGAAAGCTACCATGGACATGTCCTACCCTGGTCCCAGTGGAACCGCAACTGTGCCACTAACTGAGCTGTCAGGGCACAGTTAGTCACTGCCCCAGATGTCTGGAGAGAACTGAAGAGACTCATGACCTCCCAGGAAGCCAGAGCCCCAATCTTCAGAGATGTGATGGGTTGGGCTTCAGGTCAGGTGAGACAGACTGGGGAGCTTAGCATGACCACACAGTATGAGTAGAATGATCCTGCACTTTAACTTCCTTTTTACTCTTTCTGAATGTTTCCAAGTGCCTATCTGAGCCTTTTTTCCCCAGGTAAAAATTATAAACACCAGGCCTTATAATGAAAACAAAAGTCATTTTGCATTTTGCCCTCTGGTTACAAAAGGTTCCCAAAAACACAGAAGCAGAGTGGGAGGCCACATGTGACATTCCCATCACTCAGCCTGTCCTGGGCACATGGACCCAGACCCCAAGCCATACCCAGTTCTAATTCCAAGTCTTTCAGGCAGTGGACACGGGTCGAGTACTAGCGACTCAAGCCACTAGTTCAGTGAGATACAGTCTGGGCAAATCTTAGCTTGCCTGTACATTTTGAGAAGTAACAGAATCATTGAAAGGGAACAGACTTTGGACCACTAACAGCCAGTTCCCAAGCTAGGTTCTCCCACCTGAAAGGCTGGGATGTTTGCTGGACATGTCCATGGAGCTGTAACCTGCTGGCTTCACTGCCTCAGCACATTCTCTGATGGGCAAACCTGAGCAGAGCAAGTAGTTCTTGCAAGCTGCATCACTGCCAGACCCTCTGGTTTGAGGAAGAGCCACAGTGAAGCGCCTATGGGCGTCTTCTCTCCTGCACTGGGAGCCGCAAGGCACACCCTCACCCCTTAGAAGGAAGCATGCGCCCATGTGATCAGATCAGCAGATCCATCTGTTTCTGAGATGACCGATTAGGTAGCTCACAGTTGCTGCCCTGCTAAGCCACACTATCCCTGAAGCCTTAATCTATAGTAACTGTAGTGTTTTGATCCCCAGCTGTCCTACTCCTCCTTGCCTCTTAAGTGGCTTAGAACTCAAGACCCTGTTTCAATCACCGTGACCACGGAAAGCACTCTAGCCCGTGTCATCACTGCCACTTGTACTTGTCAAGTTTTTCAGCATCTTCTGATTCTTCTCCTGGATATTGTTATTACTACTTTGTTCATTCTGATAAGATGAATTCAAGTTTGGCTAGCAGGCTAACCTCCCCTTTCTATTATTTTAATTTTACTGACCCTTCCCACTTTTAACTCTCCCCACTAAGTTATCTCCCTCTACTGCTCCTCATTGTCTACAACATCTCCTTGTTAAACTTTTCTACCTCGTCCCAAGACAAAAGGACCAGCTTTTGTAGGGCAGATTTGTAAGGAACCAGCCTACGTCCTCTGGCTCAGAGCCCAGCAGCTGTGGATTTACCAGCCCTCCACCTTGATTCAGACGCGTGTCCAAGTGTGGGACCCAGAGACCTAATGACCCAGTTTCTGTTAAGTTCCATGGCCAATCCCTGCCCACATCCTTTTCTTTCTGTGCCACACTCTTCTCTTTTATGATTTTTCAGCCATTCCATTTGCTTTGGTTTGTTAACTGCTTCCTACCTCAAAGCCCTACCACTCCCATCTCCATCCAGCTCTCAAATGATATCAAAGTAGATCTGTGAATGGACTTTGGTATGAGAGTAGGTTACTTCCTAGATGTGATACCTGATTTATTGAAAGTTTCAGCAACTTTAAGTTTACCAGGTATTCATTTTCACAGCTGTTGTATGACAGAAAACACACACAAAATCTGCAAATCTTCACTCCGTGTTTTGTGTTTAATAGGTAACAGAAAATCTCCCATCACAGGACACTACAGGTAGCACTGGAAAAAAAAAAAATCAGTTTTCACAGCAGTGATTTCCTAACAACTTGAAGAGCATCAAGCAATTCAATTATCCTAAAACTGTCATCCAATTTGTTTCTCTGTGGGGGACCTAGTATTTTTATGTCATGAAAACCACGAAATTAGCTGCTTTCTGGAAGAGGTGGCTTTTTTGTTCTTATTTTTGCTGAATCTTTGAAAGATTTAGGGGCAGCAGAATAGCAGCAGTTAGGGTCTCAGGTAGGGACTAGAAAGTTAAATGGGGTCTGAGAAAAGAAAGATGTTTTTCATTTCAAATGACCGCCAAAATCACCATTTAATTATTTAATTTGTTCAGCGTGCTTCAAAATTATCCTTTAGTAAATGTGAGCCAACACCTAGGCACTTCAAATAATTAAATAGTTCAGGTATTTATTAACTTCCCTCCCGGGACACCACAAATGTTTATGCAAATTAATTTCCAATCAAGCAAACCAAACGTAGACATTCAAGATTCTATTATAAATATTAATGAGCAACATTTTGGGGGAAATGCCATTCTTTCTCATGCCGTTCCTCACGTGTGTGTGCGAGTGGGCAAATCCCTTGCTGAAATGGTAATGGAGACAGCATTTAACTGTTATTAGTGCGTAGGAGTCTTGTCCTCCAGGGAGTATTTCACAGCCATTATTCACCACATCTCAGCTTACCCAGGAGGAAGCAAGGAAGTCTAGCTAGCAAAGACAATGAGTTGAATCACTGTTCAGCCCCATTCCTCAGGACTATTCAGTTCCAACTAAACCCTTAAGGTCCAATTTAGGGATCCCTGGTGAAGATTCTTCTTTGTCACCTGTTTCTCACGACAACATCTCGGACACCGCCTGTCTACTCCTTCCACCTGCAGATGGCACCTTCATGAAGCAAGGCGCCTTCCACTGACTCCTGAGACTGCCTCCTGCGCCTCCCAGATGATCAGGACATGGGCCTTTCCATCAGCGATCTGAGAGCTTACACTTGGTGAGGTGACAACAGAAGTCCCCTTCCTAAATTGTTATCTTCCTTGAGCTATAGTTTTGCACTTTGTTCATCTTACCAACTTCATCCCTGGCCCAACTGCATCTCTAGCTAAGCACGTTTTTCCTATTTCTCTTGCGCACCACTGAGTCCCACCAAATGGCTATTACTACACTAACAGCATGACTCCAGGACAAGATATTTCAACACTATCTTCTTTTCAAAAGCAGAAAAGACTTCTTTAGTAAACAGCGGAGTGACAGAGAGACAGATCTTCTACCTGCTGATTTATTAATGCCCACAACAACCATGGTTAAGCTAGGACAAAGACAGGAGCCAGGAATTCCATCTGAGGCTCCCATGTGAGCGACAGGGAACTAAATACCTGTGCTATCATCCATGGCCTCCCAGATAGATACATTAGTGCAGAGTAGCCAGGATTCAAGCCAATAGGACATGGGCATCCCAATCAGTGGTTTAACTAGCTGTGCCACGCCACCTGCCCCCACTCATCTCCTTGGATCTTTACTCCACCCTTTAACTTCTCTTGACTCTCCCATAGTACTTTCAACCTCACTCATCTCAACCCCTTTGGGTGACTGCATATATAAGCTACCGAACTGGGAGAATAGGTTACAAAATGAGCTTTACAGCAAAGAGGTTTGGTTATAGGACACAACGTGCAATGCATCACACCAGGAGTCACTTTGGGCCCTGGCTGGGCTTTCTCTGGCCTCACACGGGTCTGTCCTTGACCCACCCTCCTGACATGCCCCAGCCCAACCCTGTTCCCTCATTGGACTCCCACTTCCTGTTTTCCTTGTGCTGGTACGTTCCCTCCTTGCTGTTGCCCTGCAGGGAATGGCCACCATGTCCAGGTCATCAGGGTCACCCTACTGACACCTCTTCCTCCCATGCCTGGGCCTTAACTCTTGCCTCTCTCCTATCCCATGAATGCTGGTGCTGGACATCCAAAAACAGTGCTCTGCTACGAAGAATGAGAAAAATGCAAGCAAACCAAAGTTGACTCCCCTTGCTTTTGCAATCCATTCCGATCATTATCTTTCAGTTTTCTTTCCAGGGTAAATATGTTAGCTGCTTGGCCTCTGGCAAATGGGCTTCGTTTCTGGCATTGGTTCATAAAAATTCCTTTCTTGGAGGCTACGTAGGACTCCTAGCCACCACAGCCAATGAGTCTCCTGATGAGTCCATGCCTCTGATCCTTCTGAGATGCTTGCAACTGCTCACCGACTCATCCCCAGTTCACTCCCGTCTGGCCTTCTGGAAGACACACCGTAGACTTTGAGGGCCTTTGCTGTCTCCCTCAGGGGAATGCCCTCCTCTCCCAACCTGTCTGACGCGATTCTCCATCAGGCAATCTCCTTTCTCAAAAGTTCTTCCTTAACTCTCTCAGCTCTCAAGTTTGGAACTATGGCCTTCTGAGAATAATCTCCAAATGTAAACCCAGCTGCCTACTGAACACCTTTACCATGAACACCCCGGAGAACAGGCTGGGGACTTTTTTTGTTTTGTTTTTGCTTTTAGTAAAAAAGATAAAAGATAGATCAGTGAAATATTGTGGGGTCACTGTCATGACAGCTGAATGAAGCATGAAAGTAGCGAGACAAGACATACACAAACAAGTGTGGTTGTGTGCCAAGTAAACTCTTTGACATTTCAAATTCATGGAATGTTTAGGTATCAGAAAATATTCTGTTCAGGATCAAAACTGTATGTATTTGTTCTAATGTAGAAGTCACTCCAGGCTTTAGCAACAAGCCTGCTGGATCTGGTCCTGGGGTCACATGCCAGCCCCATCCCAGAAGCGTTCCCATTATACATGGGTCCCTGCACCACCTGCTGCTTCCACACTAGAATTTTGTTTGTTTTCTCTTCATCTATGTCATCATTTGCACTGTGTAAGAAGGAGTTTGGGGGGCCTAGCAGCTAAAGTCCTCGCCTTGAACGCCCCGGGATCATATATGGCGCCGGTTCTAATCCTGGCAGCTCCACTTCCCATCCAGCTCCCTGCTTGTGGCCTGGGAAAGCAGTTGAGGATGGCCCAATGCTTTGGGACCCTGCACCCGCGTGGGAGACCTGGAAGAGGTTCCAGGTTCCTGGCATCGGATCGGATTGGCACGCACCAGCCCGTTGTGGCTCACTTGGGGAGTGAATCATCGGACGGAAGATCTTCCTCTCTGTCTCTCCTCCTCTCTCTGTATCTGACTTTGTAATAAAAATAAATCTTTAAAAAAAAAAAAAAAAAAAAAAAAAAGAAGGAGTTTGGGGGCCCCGGCATTGTGGCTGAGCACAGTGAGCCATTGTCTGTGATGTTGGAATCCCATTCAGGTGCCCATTCAGGTCCCAGCTGCTCCAGTTCTGATCCAGCTCCCAGCTACAGCATTTGGGAAAGCAGAAGACAGCCCAAATGCTTGGGCCCCCGCCCCCACAAAGGAGATCAGGATGAAATTCCTGACTCCAGTTCTGCTGGTCAGTGTGGGAGTGAATCAGCGGTGGAGGGAACACCCTCAATCTAGGTCTCTTCCCTCCCTTTTCAAATACAAAGATAATTTTTTTAAAAAGCTGTATTTTAATTTCCTTCAGACATAGATTCTGACTAGAGTGGGAGAGGGGAAAACAAATAGGAATACAGTATGCCTGTGTTTGGAAGCAGAATTGAGGCTTGGCTTTGGATTATCAAGGAATTAGCCATGCTAAAGTTAGCATAAGAACTCAATTCTCCAGACTTTTCGGACCAAGACAGATACCAGATGGATGGATAATTGCCTATATTGTACGGTTTACATCTCTTTTTTCCTTTTCTTCTTTGGCTTCCTTCATTTCTTTTTTCTTTTGCAATTTATTTGGCAGAGAGAAGGAGAGACAGAGGTCCTCTTTCTGGTTCACGCCCCAAATAGCTGCAAGAGCATGGCCGAGACAGACAGAAACTATGAAACAGGAACTCTGTTCAGATCTCGCACATGGGTGCCAGGGACCCAAGTACTTCAACCATGACATGCTGTGTCCCAGGCTCATGAGCTCATGAGCAGGAAGCTGGATTCGCAGTGATCTGGCTGACAATTCAGGACTAGAACTGGCAACCCGATGTGGGCTGCAGGTATCCCAGCTCTGCCCACGATCACTGGTTTATATCTGACTTTGCAATAAAAATAAATTAAATCTTTTTTAAAAAGAATTACATACAAATGTAAACAACAAATTTGATTTTCTTTTATGAGAAAATAAAACCAATATGCAAATCAAAGTATTTAGCAATTTGCAATAAGTAGCATTTTTATAATGACACTTCTTGTAGCTATAAAAGCAACGCATCAACAGGTGTGTTCCTGTTCTTATCCCCACTCCAACTTATACTTCTTTTCTGTAACTCAATGATGTTAACCTTGCTTTGTGCTTCTTGTGTTGTCATATTATCAGGTGCTCCTTGAAGAGCTGTTATTTTTTTCTTTTGAAGCTAGATTTCATCAAAAGCAGAATTTGATCCAAAATGCAATGGGGTCATCACAGGCTACTAAATCCAACAAATATGCTTCCAAATGGGTATTGTGTTTCTTGTTTTCCCTTCATAGACACACTGGAGGCCAGAGCAAATCGTCCTTTTGGAAAATAACAACCCTCTGGAAAATGTTTCTGGCTTTGGTAAACAGATTTTCATGTCTGAATGGAAAATTAAGTAAATCATATACATTTCTCAGTGTTTAGTTAAATTCCCTAACAGAACCAAAGCAAAACAGCTGAAAATATCTGGAGTTTCAGTTTCTGGATTACTTTTGCTTACATAGTTAACTTAGGTAAAATAGTTCATAACATACACCCCATAAACTGTAGAAGTATATAATAGGGTGGGCTGAGAAGCTGGAAGAGGGCCTGGGTGTGGGTGATTAGTGTGGCTGAGGTTTAAGCCGTGGCTTGGAGCACATATACCCCACACAGGCGTGCCCAATCTCCTGACTCCAGCTTCATGCTAAGTGTACACTAGGAGGCAGCACAGGTGATAGTCCAAAGAGCTAGGTCCCTGCCACCCACGTGGGGCCCCAGACTGAGTTCCTGGCTCCTGGCTCCTGGCTTTGGCTTAGTCCAGTGGGCATTTGGGCAGCTCACAGAGAAAGGATGCCTCTCATCTGTTTCCCAGGTAACCGTGACAGCTGGCAGGCAGCTCTGCTCCTGTGGATCCCTGGCGACCCAGGCTGGCAGTGGCTCTGCCATCAGCGGTCTGCCTCCAAGGATGCACTTGCTGTTGGCCTCTCCCCCCACATCCCACAGCTGGCTAAATAGGACAAAGGTTGGGAGGCCCTGGATGGAGATTTTCTCAAACAAATGAGGCAGAAGTTCCTGGAATTCCTGGAGTCGCCTGCACGCTGACGAGGACCCAATCACGTGGCCACATGAGCTACCAAGCTGACCAGAACACACAGAACACATCTAAACACGCACAGGTTCCAGAATTATTGCTAAAATGCTTGTGTGCCTTACCTGGGAAATCTGTAGTGAAGTCATGGCAGACCACACAGCACTCCAGCCCTTGCAATGGAAAAGCTGAACTAGAAATCATCCAAAACTAACCTTTTGAACACGGAAATTAAGTCTAATTAGAGAAGGCTAGCGTGGGGTCTGCGGAGGGAATGTGAGGCCACAGTGAATATTCCCAAGCACAGCCTCATGGTTCTGAACTCTGCACATGACATCAAAATGCATACCTCTTCCTCTCTCCCCTGCAAATTTAGCACAAGGCCAGTGAGGATATTGGCTCAGCAAGGCATTACATGTAGGTCTGGAGAGCAAAACAAAGGGAGAAAATGGCCAGTAGAAGCATGGCAGGGAGAGGGGCGGATTCTTGCTGCTCAGTTACCTAGCAAGAGTCACACCTGCCAAAGGAATGGGGAGGGAGAGGGTGGAGGAGGGGCAGGCACTGACCTGTACCAGGAGAGGTCGCATGCAAGTGACCACACGTCCTGAGCCAGGAGGAATTCAGGGAGAGGTTGACCTCTGCTTCATTTTCCTTTAATTGGTGTATGGAAAGCCCAGAGTTTAAAGGAAAGAAAAGGAGGGTGTGTGGCAGGGGGGAAGGGAGGGGAGAATCTCACACAAGACACTAGACAAACCATCATGACAGAAGATTCTTAACTGAGGAGAAACCGAAAGATTTGACTACATAGGGCTCCAGCGCACACACTTGGCTGTTTGCATCTTTCAGAACGTGCAGATTGGCTGCTTTCTAGCTGATCCATTTCCGTTCAAGTTAGTGAGTTCCCCTACTGCTTACATCATGAGTGTTTAAGAATCCTGGGTCTCCAGTGAAAAAGCAATATAGAACAGCCTGACCCAGGGTGAACCTTCAACACAGCAGAGGGCGGTCTCCTGGAACCTGGCTGCCCGCTCCCGGCTCCCTTACTGTGGGACTCACCAAAGGGGTCAGTTCTCTCCCTTTTGAGAACACCCAATAAACAGAGATGTGACACTGCGGCTCATCCTCAGTTTGTGCCAAATCGCATTCAAAGTTGTCCTAGGTCTAATGATGGCAGAGGCCATCTCTCTCTCTCTCTCTCTCTCTCTCCCTCTCTCTCTCTCTCTCTCTCTCACACACACACACACACACAGAGTCACCTTGAACATTCACTCACCTACAAAAACCTGCACATGCAATAGTGATTGCTTAAACTTCAGAAAATGAAAATTTAGATCTGAAAATTAGTACCCACTCTCCCCTTAGTGGAAAACTGGTTGGTCTGCAAGTTCAAGGAATACTAAGAGATTCCCAAATGCATTCAAACAATTTCACCAATTCCTCTGCAATGGTCATTGTTTGGCAAAGAGATCAGAGTTGATGAGACAAAGGAAGGAAGGAAGGGATGGGAAGTTGAATGAATGAAAGCAGATACCATCCAGAAGATTCTTATTAAAAAAAAAAATAAAGTTATTTCATTCTAGCTCAAGTCTTAACTCAGAACCTAATTATTTACATTAACTTGAACAGGAGAGCCCAGTCCCCAGGCGATTTGATTCCTCAACTGGAAAACAAAGAGATTTCAAGACAGGAGCATCAGGACCTCTTTCAGCTTCACAGGTTCTGATTCTAACTTTTTTCAGCTTACTCTGGGCTACAACAGGACAAGGACTGTCAAGGGCAGTCTTCAAGGCGTTGCAGGGCTGTCCCGAGCAGGCATCTCCTAGTGGCCTGCTGAGATGGGGTGGGTCTTGTGAAATTCCGTACTCAGCAATGGTTTTGAAAAGCTGCCACGTGACCCTTAAGAAGAAGATTTTCCTATACAATCTGGTGACCCTGAACCAGATGGTTACCAAGTGACAGGCAGCCATTCACAGGCAACACCAAAGAACCCTCCAACCATTCTCCCCTGGCTCAACTCCTGCCCTGCCACACAGAACTCCCATTCAGAATCAAATGCCAAGTTCAAACTAAGATTCTGAATAAAACACTGATTTTTTTTTTTTTCCTTTTCCAGAATGATGCATTAGAGGCTTGGTGAAGCCAACTTTCACTTGCAGTAAGAATCTCTGAGGGAGGATAGTTAACATCAGAATGGGCAAGAAAAGGGCAAAAACTGGCAAGTGCAGCACACAATGCTTTCTACCGGGGACCCAATCAGTCACCTGGGGAATGGGGTGGGACTAGGACTCAGCTCCGAATCCTTACCAGCCAAGCACATGGCCCTCCATCTTGTCCTACTCCTGAGTATCTGTGCTCACACTCAACTTCCTGTCATCACCACAAAACGCCACCCACAGGAGAGCAGTCCACCTCCAGCTTGAAACAGCCTAAGGGTAACACTGACAATGATGGAGGCCTGCCTGCGTCAGACACAGCTAATCCCTTGGTTCTTCTATTTGGTAAACACTCACTATTATGGTACCCTCCCATGCAGGCACAAACCGGAGTCCCTGGAGATGAAATGAACCACCCAGAGTCAGGGCCGATGCCATCACTGTGGACATGTACTGGTACCATGCACTTGGCTCTGCACCACGCACTTGCAGCCAGGTGCTCTGCCCTACGGCCTTTCCGGGAAGAGCTGGGTAAGTCAGGAGCACATGGAAGGGACAGAGAGTGACCAATAGCTTCTTCCAACTGCTGTGAATTTGATTCTCAAGCATTCTGTCCTTTGGCTAATTTGTCTTGCCCAGGCTCCAACCTCTGAAGACAGCCCTAAAAAGTGCATTCATTTGCTGTTCAGTTACCTGATCAAAAGATTCCCTGGCCCTTGAAGAGTAGAGTCTGAGAGAAGACTCACCAGATGTTGCCCATATCCTAGGCAGATTATTTTGTATACATACATATATATATTTTTAAATACAATTTCTGGGTCCAGGGATGTGGTTCGTTCTGAGGCTTTTATTTATTTATTTATTTATTTATTTATTTTAAGATTTATTTTATGGGCCCGGCGACGTGGCCTAGCGGCTAAAAGTCCTCGCCTTGAAAGCCCTGGGATCCCATATGGCGCCGGTTCTAATCCCGGCAGCTCCACTTCCCATCCAGCTCTCTGCTTGTGGCCTGGGAAAGCAGTTGAGGACGGCCCAATGCATTGGGACCCTGCACCCGCGTGGGAGACCTGGAAGAGGTTCCTCGTTCCCGGCTTCGGATTGGCGCGCATCGGCCCGTTGTGGCTCACTAGGGGAGTGACTCATCGGACGGAAGATCTTCCTCTCTGTCTCTCCTCCTCTATGTATATCTGGCTGTAATAAAATGAAAAAAAAAAAAAGATTTATTTTTATTACATCTGCGAGTTCACTCTCCAAATGGCCACAACAGCCAGCACTGAGTCCATCCGGTACTAGAAGCCAGGAGCTAGGTGCTTCTTCTGGGTCTTTCATGCAGATGCAAGGCCCCAGGGCTTTGGGTCATGGTCTATTGCTCTCCCAGGCCATAAAGGTGTAGAAGGACATTGTGACCCTAGAAGGTCAGTGAGCACAGGATTACAATTGATAGGATAATATCTGTATGAAAACAACTGAGTGGGTACCATTTATATAGCTGATTGGATGTCATTTGTATGAGAACAGTTGAGTGGATAGCATGTGAATGAGAACGCTTGGTGGGCTATACAAAACAAAAGAGTTCCAAACAAAAGTATAGAAATGGTTGATGGGTTTTGTTGATAAGATCAATACCTCCTCCCTTTCCCATATGACCCTCATTGTATAAAGTCTGATGCCACTAATAAACTCTGGCTTTTGACCATCAGTAAGTCAGAGTCCACGCGTGTTATTATAGGCTCCATGCACCAAGTCCCGCTGCAGGACAGCGACAAGCAGGGAGCGGGATGAGAAGTGGAGCAGCCAGGACATGAACCGCTGCCCATTATGGGATCCCAGTGCTTGCAAGGTAAGGATTTAGTCATTGAGCTATTGCACTGGGCCCCCTGAGGTAGATAATCCAATACACACAGCTGTTCAGCGGCCAGAGCTAAGCCAATCCGAAGCCAGGAGCCAGGAGCTTCTTTCAGGTCTCCCACATGGGTGCAGCATCTCAAAGCTTTGGGCTGTCCTTCACTGCTTTCCCAGGCCATAAGCAGCAAGCTGGGTGGGATGTGCAGCTACCAGGACACGAACAAGCACTCCTATGGCATCATGGAGCATGCACGGTGAGGGTTTTAGCCACTAGGCTACTACAGAGGGCCCTCACTGTCAAATTTATTTGCAAGATATTTATGTGCAAAGTAGTTTCTCTTCCAAATCACATCTTCCCTTTGCCCATCCCAGCCTAGCAGAAGCACAGTAATGAAAATCACCTGCTTGGCCTGGCTGGGGGTGGGGGTGAACATTTGGTACAGCAGTTAAAACCCAGCTGGTAATGCTGGCATTTCCTATCGGTGTGCCCGGGGTTGAGTTCTAGCTCTCACCCTGACTCAGTTTCACGGTCATGGACTTCCTAGAGGCAGCAGGTGATGGGTCAAGTACTTGCATCCTTGCCATCTTCCTGGGAGACTTGGATGGAGGTTTTGGCTGCTGGCTTCAGTCTGGCTCAGCCCTAGCTATTGTGGGCACTTGGGCAGATGAACCTGTGGATGAGAAATCTTCTTCCCTCCCTCTCTCTTTTTTGCTTCCCTCCCTCCCTGTCAAATAAAACAAATCAAGTGAACATAATAAAATAAAATCTCCTGCCATCAGGCCTCCCTCGGTTTCCTTTGTCTGCACAAGCTGTGCCTTGGATGCTGCATGGCAAGGTCAGGAATTTTAGCTCCCAGATTTGTTGATGTTTTCCCTCAAACTTTTCCCCCTAACAATTCCCTTCTTCAGACAACCCCCCCACTCCTTTTTTTTTTTTTTTCTTTTGCTGCTGGTACCACAGCCAGATAGGATCAGATCCCTTCCCTACAAGAATTCCCACGGTACAATGGTTACTACACTTATTCCAACGGAGGAAAAGGGTGACTGGCATGCTACTCTTGCTTTGATTCATTATGATCCCTTGGATTCTAATAAATAGCGTTGTTGTTTTAACCAACATTTCCCTGGAGAATATCAAGTGTTGAAATTAAGAAACAAAAACAAAATGGGTCTCTGCCCTAGGAGAGAGATTTCCTTTTCTTGGTTTGCTCTCTGCAAGCACCCAGGGCTGCTTTCATCTCCCACTTCCAACCAGAATCACGGCCGTACTGTTCACATTGTTCTTCTGGGTGATACACAGCCATGGCCCTCATTAGCATGCCAACTCCCCAAGTGACCTGAGGGTATACTGACTATAAAGTTCTGGTGGCTAACAGAGGTCATTCGATCACGACCTTTTGGGAAACTGGTGTTCAGAACTTGACATGCAACTTGAACAAAAATCAGTCTCAAAAATAATAACAGGATTATTATAATCAGTGTGTATTTCCCTAGTATATATGTCTAATATGTCTTAGTATATGTTTTCAAGACTTTTCCTGGATTTTCCCAGATGTAATGAGTGCAGCTGCTTAGGTCACCATGCACCCCAATCCCAGACGTGGGCTGCTGGTGGTGGAAGGTAACTGAAGAGTGGTGGACCAGAAAATAGGCTTGCTGTTGGCCAGTCAGGTATGCCAGTCAGAGAAGGAACTGCCATTGATGGCAAAGGCACCTGTCCAGGTTCACTTGTGAACTTGAACTACTCACTGGGCCACTTCCCAGGAGGATCTCGGGATTGTTCACAGACAAAAAAGACAAGACAGTTCAAGGCATGGAGTTCTCTTCATGTCAGGTTTTTATAAGCTGCTTTCCCAATCTGTTAAGAAATGGACTTGAAGACTACATAAAGCTAAAATACAGCTGGAAGTCAGATTATCTCATAGGCATGTGACGAAGCATTGATGTTGCTGGCCTGCCAAACTTGAGCCTCACTGGGGGCTCACCTTGCTGTATCTTCCTGTTGGGAGAAAAGACTCATCGGACCCAAACTTGCCATGCAGACAACCTCTTCCCCTGCACCAGGGTCACTTCTAGGCTTCCTGTGCCCCATTGGCTTTTTGCCTCTCTCCCTAACTGCACGCTGGTAGAGTACGTTCTGAAGCTGGACTTGCCTACTTGGAGTACCAGCACTGCCACTGTTGATGGAATCTTGGGTGTGTGACTTAATCACTCCAGGAAAGCCCTGGCACGTAGGCTGTAACAGGAGTACAAGAATAACATCTTCTTAACGGGGCTCTTGGGAGGCTACTTTGAAAGGGTTATTGATTTGTATGCAAGGCAGATACACACACACACACACACACAGGGAGAAAGAGAGACTGAATTTTCCACCTGTTGGCTCATTCCCCATAAGCCTACAACACCTAGGCCTAGGCCAAGCCAATGCCAGGAGCTTAGAATTCCACCCTGATGGCCCTTGCATGGGACAGGGGCTTATGGACTGTTATCCTCTGCTCTTATAATCTGGACTCTAAGTAGAGTAGCCAGAACTCCAACCAGCACTCTGATATGCGATGCTGGGGTTGCAAGCAGCAGCTTAACGTGTGGTGCCACAATGCTGGCTCCTCTTGTGACGATTTTATAAAGCTGATATGTGGGGCAGCACTGTGATACGGAAAATAAAGCCTGTAATGCTAGCATCCCATGTGGGTGCTGCTTTGTGTTCCATTTCTGATCCAGCTCCCAGCTAATGGCCTGGGAAAACAGGGAGAAATGGCCCAAGTATTCTGGGCCCCTGCCATCTGTCAACTCCATCACATGGGGAGCCAAGCCTTAACAAGAGTTCTGGCAAGAACAACCACCATGTTCAGGCCACGGCAGAGGGAGACAGCTAAGTGGGCCTTAGACACAAGGCCGAGGACCCCCTCTCCCATTCCAGACCTTCTAGGTCTACTCTCAATGCCCCCAGCAGGCTCCATTCTACCTCTACAGGCCACTCCTTGGACACCAGAGTTCCTAGCATCCCCAAGTGAACTCCAAGAAACCAGGGCACGCATCCTGCATGTAGCTTTTGCAGTGCTTTTAGACATTTGCTTTAGTTGTCGTAGGCTCTTAAGAGATGCTGTGGGGCTCTCGGCTGTGGACACAACTGTGTGAAGTGCAGCCTGTTGGTGCTAATCTTGGGAGCAGCATCCATATCTTAGAAGCTTGGAGTGATGATGGCTCTTGCAGGATTACCCTTCACCATGGGGAGGCTGGGAACAGAAGCTCCTTGCCTGGGGCTAACATCAGTCCACTGCCAGTGATGATACTGTGGACATAGTGGAGTACATTCTAGTGTTCTAGAATGGGGGGGGGGGGGGCTGCAGTTCCCTACTGACTAGAGCTGGGCTCCAGCTGGACCACTTGCTTAGCATCCAACCTCCTTCCTCAGGCTCCTCCCCGTGAGAATGTGTCCTCACTGAATCACCTGCCTTGGGCTCTGTGCCCTGGGAATCCAGCCATCACACAAGATGATATCGTACACTCGTGGTAAGGTCCTGTATAGCCATTAGAGCCGTCCCACACATCTCTGGGGAGACTGAGGCCAAGGCAAAACGTGGCTTCTGGGGACCTTCAGACCAACCCCACTCAATGTGAAACAGGTTCAGCCTCTGCCTATTAGCTGCTGTCTTCTAACTGGCAAGGTTACACTCCAACAATTCCGAAACAAAGATTGATCTGTTTACCCTCTAAGGTATTTAGATTCACTAAAAACGTGGGTTATTATACTTATTAACAGAGGAAGGGGCCAGCACTGTGGTGTAGCAGATTTGTTTTTGTCTGTGGCACCAGTATCCCATATGGGTGCTGGTTCAAGTCCTGGCTGCCCCACTTCCAATCCTACTCCTTCCTACCAATTGCCTGGGAAAGCCATGAAGGATGGTCCAGGTGCTTGGGCCCCTGAACCCTCGCAGAAGAAGGTCTTGGTTCCTAACTTTGGGTCAGTCCAGCTCTGGCCATTGCAACCATGTGGGGAGTGAACCAGTGAATGGAAGATCTGTCTCTCCTTCTCTGTGTTGTAAATCCGTCTTTCAAATAACAAATAAATCATTTTAAGAAAAGGCATGTAGCTGCATAACATTTATTAGTAACCAGTGTATTAGTTATAATTCTTAAAATGGTTCTAAAGTTTTGTAATAATTATTTCTTTTACAAGTATCATATTTGCAAAAGTTTTTATCTAGTTTACTTCAGAACAGAAAGAGAACATGAGTACTTCAGAGATCTGCTGGTTCACTCCCCAAATGCCCAGGAGCTGGGAACTCAGGCCAGGCAGGAACTCAACTCCCAAAGACATCATGGATGCTCCTCAGGGTCTGTACCTGCAGGCAGCTGCAGTCAGGAGCCAAGAAGGCAGGGCATCCACCCAGGTCTGGCAGGCAGGCAGGCTACAGGACCACACCTCACATTCCAAAGCTATTTGTGTTGTTGTCTCTGGGTGGTCTCCCAGTGGGTGGTGAACACTGTCAGAGGATGGTTGGGCCCTGGTTAATGGAACAGGTTAACCACCAGACCCAGTTTCCAGTCTGCAGCTAATAAAACTGTAAGCAAGCCCATGAAGGCACAGCAGCACAGGACTTGATCATGCTGATTCACAGGTCACGCTGGAGTCATCACCATGAGCCTCAGTTAGTCCTGCAGAAGTGCAGGGAGACAGGTGAGCAGCATCCAAGCTGAAAGCACACCAGGTCTACTGGATGGTACTGTGCGGACTGAGGGAGCAGGGAGGCCCTAACAGCTGGCACCTCCTCCCTGGGTCCCAAGCCCACTTATCCCAGCAGCATGAGCAGCTGTGTTTTAATCTCAGCTCACTAAACCCTGTCTGCTAGCCAAAGAAAACAAAACAAAAAACAAATCTAACTTCTTTTTAAATTGTCATGGGATTCTTCTCCTTCTTTTAAAGATTTATTTATTTTTTTATTGGAAAGGCAGATTTATAGAGAGAAGTCCAAGATCTTCTGCCCACTGGCTTACTTCCCAAGTGATGGCAACAGCTGCAGCTGAACCAGTCCGAAGCCAGGAGCCAGGAGCTTCTTCTGTCTCCCACACAGGTGCAGGGCCCCAAGGAGGGAGCTGGATGGGAAGCAGAGCAACCGGATGTAAACAGGCACCCATGTGGGATCCCAGTGCACGCAAGGCGAGGACCTTAGCCACTAGGATACCACACAGGGTCCTCATTCTTTTTTTTTTTTTTTTAAAGATTTTTATTTTGTTTGAGAGGCAGATTTACAGGAAAGGAGAGGCACACAGAGAGAGGTCCTCCATCTGCTGGTTCACTCTCCAAATGGCCGCAGTGGCCAGAGCTGAGCTTACCCAAAGCCAGGAGCCAGGAGCGTCTTCCAGATCTCCCACGTGAGTGTCGAGACCCAAGAACTTGAACCATCTTCCACTGCTTTCCCAGGTCATAGGGGCAGGGAGTTGGATCAGAAGTGGACCGCCTGGGACTTGAACCGGCAACACTGGCACTGCAGGTGGAGGATTAGCTTGCTGAGCTATTGTCCTGGCCCTAACAGCTCCTCATTTTTATACCACCTCCTTTCCAGACTGAATCCAAACTTTCCTAAACTGTATGCTTCACACTATTTTAGACCCTGTATGTCACCATCCTGTGATGTTGTATCAGCTGACAACTCTTTGGGCATCATGAAGAAGCCTGCTGTATTTCTATACCATATGAGAAATATCAAGGTGTACAGGTCAAGGTACTCAGGTCAACCCTATTTCATTTTTCTGCTGTGCACCTTAGCATGTGGCTTCGGTATTCTTGATGTCACAAGATTGCTGCTGTGGCTCCAGCTAACACATTCATACCCAAGACAGGAATAGGGGGCTATGTCAGCTCTGCCAACACCATGCCCCTCACATCCGAAGGAGTTTCTTGGGGGAATTCCATACGATGTCTCCCCATATGCCATCGATCTATACTTAGCCCCATCTGCAGAGAAGGTTATGCAATACAGATTTTCAGCTGGGCACAAAATCAGGTCCCAGTTATCAAGAAGACGGAGCAGGATACAGCAAACCAGCACTGTCTGCCTCATTTCCCCCCCCCCCCCTTCCTTCCTTTCACATGTATTTTCTTAAATACACTGTGAGTTCACAGGTCAGTATTATATCACATCCATTTCTCTAACTCAACGACCTAGTACAGCATCATTTTATTTATTTAACACAGTTGATTACATTTTAAAAATATGTCATGGGCTCGGCAGCGTGGCCTGGTGGCTAAGGTCCTCGCCTTGATGCCATGTAGCCGCTGGTTCTAATCCCGGCAGCTCCACTTCCTCTCTATCTCTCCTCCTCTCAGTATATCTGACTTTGTAATAAAAATAAAATAAACCTTTAAAAAAAATAAAAAAAAAAAGAAGGTAATCATTTAAAAAAAAAAGTATGTCATTACTTGAGAAGGGAAATCCCAATTGGTTCAGAAGCTGGAAGAATGAAGAGTTAACAAGCAGGGGGACAATGCATTACTTTACTGTATTTGTTTTCAATCATTCTTCATTCAAAGTAAGACATGTTAAAATTCTTCATTTAATCGCTTCATTTGAGACAAGGAGATCTGCCATCTGTTGGTTCCCCGCCCAAATGCACAGGAAGGCCAGATACTCACTCTGGGTCTCCCGCGTGGCTGGCAGGGACTTACGCCCTGAGCAGCCCTCTGCAGCTTCCCAGCATGCACCTGAGCAGGCAGCTGGAACCAGCAGCAGAACCAGGACACACACTCAGGCACTCCGCTACAGGATGCAGACATCCCGAGTGGCTGCCTGGCCACCACAGTCAAACGTGCACCCGTCCGGTCGTAACTGAACCAGAGGGCTGGGTCGAGCCGTCGCCGGGCACGCAGGAGACAGGAGGGATGCCACAGGTTTGGCTTTTGGAAGCAGCGAAGGCTTCTGAGTGTATGTGCAATGGGGCGGCCACACAGCACGGGAGCTGGAACGGGGTCCATGGACCTGCACCTGTGACAGGAGGGGTCAAGGCGCACTGTATGGCTCATCTGTAGGAAAACGGCGTGGGGTGGAGACAGCAGGTGACACAGCCCCTCAGGGCCACACCCAGGAGTCCCCACTCTAACCCTACCAGCACCAGGCGTCCACTGGTCCTCACGGATTTCCCCCATACTATTGGGTGAATTCCGACTCCCCGGTGCTTCCCCGCTGGGTCAGAACATCACCATGGCTGGGCTGCAGGAACTGCTAAGCATCTCATCTCATAAGCAGGTGCTTCCAGTGGTGGGCTGGTTTGGGAAACACAGGCTCAACTTCCAGGACATCCCACAAGAGTTGCCAGACTTCCCAAAAAGGTTTGTCCTCAGCTATGGCAGGATATGAATTAGGTTTCCTTGACGTGTTAGCAACCCTGAGCGGCACAGCTCATGGCACAAGAGTGTTTATTTAGCTGAGGGCCCAAGGACCTGCGTCAGCCATGTGTGCGATCAGTTATCCCAATGATGAGCTGGCAAGCAGCAAAGCCGCGTCCTCTTTCACTCAACCCAGACCATTGCACGTACAGCTAGATGTGATCTGCTTCTGTCTGCCTCTGTTCTAACCCCGGTATACCCACACCTAACTCTGCTTTTACACAACCCCCCCTTCACTCCCCAGTACACCCACTCCTAACTCAGCTCTTAGACAAGCCCCCACATACATATACCATGAAGCATAGATGGAGGTATCAAGAGAGACAGACTTAAAAAATGTTCTGCCAATGGCCTGGAAGGCAGAGGAAGGTGCCACAAGCCAAGGAAAGCAGGTGGTGACATCCACATGCTGGAACACGGGAGGAGCTGGATTCAGCCCTGGAGTTCACACAAGCAGCGAGTTCTCAGAGTTGTCAGACTTCTGCCCCTCAGGCCTGTGAGGTAATGAGTCCCTCTGCTCTAAGTCACTGAGCTGGCGGCAGACACAGGAGCACAGGGGCAATACCTGGGGAGGGGGGGATCCAGGGCCTGCTCTCCCCTGCTTCCTGTTGCACCCCTGAAGATGGCCATATTTGGGGAGGGTCTCCTCCTTCGGACTCTCCTCTTCTGAATCCATCTTCTCCACTTGCTTTCTTAAAACTCCAATCGGATTGTCTGGCAGGGTTTGAAGGAGCCACCCTAGCTGGGTTCCTCTCCAGGGAATCTGCTGCCAAATCCCACCAAGGACACATGGTGTGATCCCGGTAGGGAAAGCTTCAGCAAGCTGTACTCCACCCTAACACCCCAACCCATCACCCAGAGCAACAGGGTCAGGCCCACGGTTGTTCTGGTCGGCCCAGCCTCCTTGGAGGCAACTCACTGCCTTTGGCAGTCACCAGGGAATGACACAGGGGTTGGGAGGCCCATCGGCCTCACCAGATTCCTGGGTCGTAGCAAGGGCTTCTCCCCAAGTGGGCATGATGGTTGGATTTTAATCAATTCATCCTGAGTTAAAGGCTGGTCACATGACCATTGGTGGTCTGCGTCCATCAACATCGTTCACCGACTTGGTTCTGTGATGAAACCCAGGGAGTAAGAGAAACTCAATGAGGGCTCAGCCGTGCAGGATCATAAATCTTGGCTTAATTACAGCCATACTTCTGCTTGCCACCACCACTCCCTCTTCCCAACACACACACCTTGTGACCTCCACAAAAGTTCTCAGGCAGCACAAGAAGAAAGTTTCAAGTGGACTGGGAGACGACCACCACCAAACACCACCAAAGGCACTACGGTCACAGGGGATACATTTTTCCATTCAACTGGCCCAACTAGGCAGTGACTGATGCTGTGCAGTGGAATCAAAAGGCGACATGGGCAGTCTCCCTTTAAGGTCCAACAAGTCCTTGGGAAAAGGGGCTCCCAGGGCTAAAGGAAGACGCCCCACACCCTGCCCTGCACCTATGAGTCACCTTTCTTCACCTTAGGTTGCCTTGGGCCACACACTGGGGCCACAGAGATGTCTTCTCCCCAGGTCCACTCAATGTTGATTAGAAAAAAAAAAAAAAAAAAAACCCTCCCCAGAGCAACTACTATGGGATAAGCTGTGCAAACACCCAGGGGATGACAAAAACTCAAAACAAAACAGGTCCCGCCTGGGCCAGAGGTGCTTGCAGCAAGCTGTTGGCCTCAAATTCCAGGGCTCCAGGTTTCAGTAAGAGAGGGGTGAGGCAGTGAGAAAGCGTGCCTGGAGAATTCAGGGGGGCGGGGCGCATCTTGCATCTCTTCAGTTTTTGGCACTCTCCCCCTCAACTCCCACCTCCAGCTGCCGCGGGGTCCCGGGAAGGTGGACGCCCCCCTCACGGCCAGAGGTTTGCCCAGGCGCCGCGTTCCCAGCTAAGAGCGGACCAGCGACCACGACCCGCACGTCTGCGGTTCCACAAGAAAGTGCCCCTCTCCACCCTGGAGCACCTCCTGCTCGAGAAGGCCCGCGTCCTTCTCAAGCCCAGCTCGACTCGCTCTAAACTTTCCTTACTCACGTCTGATTCATTCTCCCGGGACCCTTCCTGTCCCTCTTCCCCGCTCCAGCCAGCCTGCCGATAAGGGGGCGCTGAATCACACAACCACTCCTGAGGAAAAGCCACGCACAGCCGAGCCCGGGCGGGCGATGCAAGGGGCGCGCACCCTCCCTCGCGTTCCTTTTCCCTGACAGCGGGAAAGGGCGCCCGGCTTCCCGGGAAGCCCACAGAGGGAGGCTGGAGCAAGTCTCGGGCCAGGGTCTGTGAGAGACGCGTGTCCCCTCGCCATGTCCGCTTGGCTGTGGCGCGCAGGCCTCGGCGCAGGCAGGGCGAGCACGCCGGGGCCGGCCGAGCCCTGCGCCCCCCGACCCGCGGGCCACGCCGCCGCCCCCGCCGCCCTCGGAGCTCCCACAATGCAGCGCCGCGCCCCAGTTCCGTTACCGGCCTCGTTGCCCGCGCCGCGAGCCGCTGAGGCGGGCGGGGTCGCCGGGCGGCGACGGCAGCAGTAAGCGGAGGAAAAACCCGAGCGCGGCCGAGGGGGGCGCCCCGCGCCGCTCGTGTCGCGCGCCCGGCCCCACGGCCCGGGCCAAGGGGCGGAGCCGTCCGGCCGCCCAGCCTGGCCCGGCCCCCAGCCCGGCCCCTCAGCCCAGAGGCACCGGCCGCGGGAGCGAGCCGCTCGCGATTTCGCCACCCGCGCTGGTCCGGACTCCGCCGCGCAGAACCCCGCACCGCGCCCGCCTCGCCGGCCTGTCCGTGGCAGCCCTGCCAAGCGCGTCCCGCAGCCGGCCTGGAGGGCCGCCGAGGCTGCCGCGGCGATCCCT